>NW_027362797.1:8235000-9632500 GCF_046119375.1 Phyllobates terribilis
CTACAACTCCACCTGGCGAGGTAGATCCCCAACTTGCTTCCAGGCCGCCCGGACCTCTACTACCAGCTAGTACCCGTGCCCCGGTCGGCTTAAAAAACCGCAAGAAAAGATAAGAGAAAACCGCCATTAAGCTGTGGACTGGTCATTATCTGCGCCATCACCTGCATTACACAGCACCAACAACATCTACCTCCACAATTCTACATATACCGCCCTGGAGCTTAGCTCTGCCTGTGGAGAGCTGAACCAACTCTGCTGCGTCACCACCAGCTCCAGTGGATCTGCACCGCAGCAGCGGCCCCATATAGCCGCATGTGACAGGTGGTGTCACGAACATTATCTCTAAAAACTTTATTCCCCTTTTACTTTCCCTTTAATTGACCGCCTTGGGTCATGGACCGGGTCACAGCCACCGCGACTTCACCCAGCATCGACCGGCCTGGCTACCAAGTACCCCACGGCCCAGGGGGTGCGGCAGATGCCCCCTGTAATTTATTTATCATTTATTTATTTTACTCACGCTTTACAGACATTATGAGCACTGTCCCCATTGGGGCTCACAATCTAAATTTCCTATTAATGTGTCTTTGGAGTGTGGGAGAAAGCCGGACAACTGGGGGGAAACCCACACAAACACGGGGAGAACATTCAAACTCCTTGCAGATGTTGTCCTTGGTGGGATTGGAACCCAAGACCCCAGCGCGTTAAGGCTGCAGTGCTAACCACCAACCGTGCTGTAATGTAATCACATAGAGATCCCCTCGTAATGTAATCACATATAGAGCCCCCTGTAATGTAATCACATATAGAGCCCCCATAATGTAATCACATACTGTATAGAGCCGCCATAATGTAATCACATATAGAGCCCCCCATAATGTAATCACATACACACCTGGTCAAAATTGTTGGTACCCCTCGTTTAATGAAAGAAAAACCCACAATGGTCACAGAAATAACTTGAATCTGACAAAAGTAATAATAAATTAAAAATCTATGAACATGGACAAATGAAAGTCAGACATTGCTTTTCTGCTGCCACAGAATTTAAAAAAAATTAAACTCATGAAATAGGCCTGGACAGAAATGATGGTACTCTTAACCTAATATTTTGTTGAACAACCTTTTAAGGCAATCACTGCAATCAAACGATTCCTGTAATGAGCAAACTGCTCCAGTTGTCTCGTGTGTGAAGGTAGCCTTTTCCAGACGGCATGTTTCAGCTCTTTCCAAAGATGCTCAATAGGATTTAGGTCAGGGCTCATAGAAGGCCACTTCAGAATTGTCCAGTGTTTTGCTCTTAGCCATTCTTGGGTGTTTTAGCTGTGTGTTTTGGGTCATTATCCTGTAGCAAGACCCACATCACATATATATGCCCCCCTGTAGTGTAATCACATATAGAGCCCCCCCCCCGTAATGTAATCACATATAGAGCCCCCCTGTAGTGTAATCACATATAGCCTAGAATAATGACGCTGGCACTCTTGGTACAGGATGACACTGACACTAGGGGTACAAGATAATGATGCTGGCACTCTAGACGCAGGATAATGTTGCTGGCACTATGGGCACAGGATAATGACGCTGCCACTCTGGGCACAGGATAATGACGCTGGCATTTGGGGTACAGGATAATGACGCTGGCACTCTGGGTACAGGATAATGACGCTGGCACTCTGGGCACAGGATAATGACGCTGGCACTCTGGGCACAGGATAATGATGCTGGCACTCAGGGCACAGGATAATGACGCTGGCACTCAAGATACTGGATGACGCTGGCACTCTGGGCACAGGATAATGACGCTGGCATTTGGGGTACAGAATAATGACGCTGGCACTCTGGGTACAGGATAATAACGCTGGCACTCTGGACGCAGGATAATGATGCTGGCACTCTGGACGCAGGATAATGACGCTGGCACTCTGGGTACAGGATAATGACGCTGGCACTCTGGGTACAGGATAATGATGCTGGCACTCTGGGCACAGGATAATGACACTGGCACTCTGGGCACAGGATAATGACACTGGCACTCAAGATACTGGATGATGCTGGCACTCTGAGCACAGAATAATGATGCTGACATTTGGGGTACATGATAATGACGCTGGCATCACAGGCCGGCAGCTGACGTCAGCGCGCACATCGCCAGCGTATAACATCACTGCTGGCCTGTGACTGGCTGGCGTCTGCGCCTCAGATAGACGAAGGAGAGTCGCCGCTGGAACGGCAGCCAGGTAAGGAGAAACTTTTTTGTAAAGTCGCACTATGAGGGCGGAATGGGAGATGACATGGGGGCAGAATGGAGTGACATGGGGACAAAATGGGAGGTGACATGGGGGCAGAATGGGAGATGACATGGGGGCAGAATGGGAGATGACATGGGGGCAGAATGGGAGATGACATAAGGGCAGAATGGGAAAGACGACATGGGAGCAGAATGGAGAGACATAGGGACAAAATGGGAGGTGACATAGGGACAGAATGGGAGATGACATGGGGCAGAATGGGAGATGACATGGGGCAGAATGGAGAGACATAGGGACAAAATGGGAGGTGACATAGGGACAGAATGGGAGATGACATGGGGGCAGAATGGGAGATGACATAAGGGCAGAATGGGAAAGACGACATGGGAGCAGAATGGAGAGACATAGGGACAAAATGGGAGGTGACATAGGGACAGAATGGGAGGTGACATGGGGGCAGAATGGGAGATGACATGGGGGCAGAATGGGAGATGACATGGGGGCAGAATGGGAGATGACATAAGGGCAGAATGGGAAAGACAGGGGCAGAATGGAGAGACGACATGGGGGCAGAATGGAGAGACATGGGACAAAATGGAAGGTGATGACGCGCCCCTGGGCCTGAGTCGCGCAGCGTTGCGCACGCGGGTGCCTACCTGGAGCCGGAGCTGATATGGGTAGTAGTCTCGTGGCTGTGACCCGGTCCGTGCCCAGGGAGTCAAGCTGAGTGGCAGTTTTTAGCAGAAGATGGTACGGTGTTCGACTACGCCACCCGTTGAATGCGGCTATGAAGCCGCCGCTGCAGGGCAGACCGCTGAGGCCGGTGGTAAGGTCGTGCAGCGTAGCTGGTAGAACCCCCAACGGGAGGGGTATGGCCTCAGGGCAACCGACGTGTTAGAAGGGGGTAGCAGGAACCACTCAGAGACGGTGCGGTGTAGTTCTGGGTCTTTACTGGTGACAAAGTAGACCCTCCCGGAGTACTGGCTAGCGATCGGGGCCTGGTCAGTCCGTGAGCTGATGGGATCTCCCCTGGCCAGGCGGAGTTGTAGGCCTCCCCAACTAATCGTACTCTTCTGGCTACCTTGCTAGAGGCGGGTAAAAGTAGCCCACGTCCCTGAGTGTACCGTGTGGTGCTCACCCGTATGGCCGGTGACTCGGGGCCTTTTGGTAGCTTCTGCTCCACGTCGCGGTGCTGGTCCCTTGCGTGTGACCGTGCCTTCGGGTTTCTTGGCCAGAGGACCTGAAATCCCCTGCCGGGCGGTTTCTGCTGCTGGGTAAGGATTAGTCCCCACAGCCTCGGACTCCGGGTCCGGTAAGAACTCTTCAATCAGGGCGAGCTCTACAGCTTCCAGCCCCTGACCTCTTTTAGTACAGCTCCCACAGAACTCCTGATCTTTCTTTCCCTATAGCTGCTCCACTACAGACCAGACTGTGTCTCTGTCTGTGTTCTCTCACTCTACTCACTAACCCTGCCTCAGCCCCAGCTTTATATAGGTGAAGTTCTTCCCCTCCCAGGACTGGGCAGGAGGTGTGGCATGCATAGGATGTCTGACCAGGAAACCTCCCACCTGCTCACAGACGTAATATTGCTATCACTGTGGGAACCAGACCCCTGGGGTGCTACATTCCCCCCTAGTGAAATTTAGTACTCCGGGACTAAACATATTTTTGTAAAACATAACAAGTAAAAACAGAAACAGTACAATAAAGAAAAACACATTAGGATGGTCACGGCGTGTCCGCAACCGGGTGCAGTGTTTGAAGAAAACAAGGGTGTTCATTTCACCAAGAGACAGGGAGCCGTAACCAGATAGGGGTCTGTCCTACCCCGAGTCCTTAACAGTCTTTAGTCCACTCCTGGTTACGCTCCAACATATGTACAAAGGATTCCGGATAATCCTTAAACGACACCTATAAAATAACTAAAAATACACAATTATTTACAGGCAACAATAAACAGGTAAATACAAATAAACAGTCTAAACACTTAGATCCTCCAACGTACGGGTAACTGGCCTCTAGTGGCTCTAGTGGACCTACGGAGCTGACTGACTGGTCCTGAGCTACCAGGTGTAGGAGCTGTCAAAGGTAAACTGGGCAGCTGTCTACGGGCTCTTTGGCTCACTAGGGGTACGGCAGGCTCACTATAAGCAGAGGGTTGATCCTCCTGGTCTGCTTGTGTGGGGTCTTCTGCCTCCTGGACCGGCTGCTCTTCCAGCTCTACCTGTTTCTCCGTAGGTACTTGAGATGCTGGTTGGAGGAAGGTGAGGACGGGTACCACAACTGCGCCATTGACTTGAGTCCAAGACCGAGGGAAGTCTCCGAGCACAGTACTAACCATATCTTCCCTTTCCTCTGCGGGTCGAGGGTCTTCTTGTTCTTCTTCAGGGCTTCGTAGCTGTTCGGGACACTTCTTCAGGTGATCTCGGGAGACAATGGCTGTGGTTTCTCCTCCATCCTTACTGATTATGCAGACTTTCGGGTTCTCATGGCTTGAGGGCAGTACGGTGTACGGGTCCTTCTCCCACTGGTCGTCCAACTTGTGGAGGCGTCTCTTCCTCTTCAAGACCTGCTCTCCAGGTACCAGGGGAACAGCGGGAGCATACTGGTTGTAAGTCTTCTCCTGTCTTTCTCTAGCTTGACAGAGACTTCGCTCCACGCTCTCCTGTACTTTCCGATACTGCTGCTGCCTTTCTGTGTCCCAGTCTGCTTCTGGTGAAGTGTCCTCGGGTGTCAGGACTCCCATCTCCAGATCAACAGGAAGCTTACCAGGTCTTGCTCTCATTAGGTAAGCCGGGGTACAGTTGGTTGAACCTACCGGGATGTGGTTGTATAGGTCCACCAGATCAGGCAGTTTCTCAGGCCACAGACTGCGTTCCTCCAGGGGCAATGTTTTCAGAAGATCTATCACCACCTGGTTCATTTTCTCGCAGAGCCCATTGGTTTGCGGATGATAGGGTGTTGTTCTTATCTTCCGGCAGCCATACAGAGTACAGAACTCCTGGAAGACTTCCGCTTCAAAGGCAGGTCCCTGGTCCGTCAGCACCTGCTCCGGGTATCCGTGTGGACGGCAGAAGTGCTGCTGGAAGGCTCTAGCTGCTGTTTGAGCCGTTAAGTCCTTGACCGGGACCACCACCAGGAACCGGGAGTAATGATCTACGATTGTGAGGGCGTAGACATACCCAGATCTGCTTGGAGCCAGTTTCACATGGTCCAGGGCTACCAGTTCCAGTGGCTGTCGGGTGATGATGGGCTGCAAGGGAGTCTTCTGGCTGGCACGGTCCTTCCTTCTTAGGTGGCACGGTCCACAGTCTCTGCACCACCTCTCGATGGTTCCCCTCATGCCTACCCAGTGGAACCGCCCGCGCAGCAGGAACTCCAGCTTCTTCCACCCGAAGTGCCCAGCTCCGTCGTGGTATGCCTCCAGTACCATAGCCGCGTCTCTTCTTGGCACCACTACTTGCCAGATCAGTTCATGCGTCCGGGAGTTAACCATTCTGCGGCACAACTTCCCCTTGTAAAGGAACAGTTGACTCTTCTCAATCCACAGTTGCTTGGCCTCCTCCGGAGCGTCTGGGTCAAGGCGGGCATCTGGCTGAGTCAGCATCTCCTTCACCAGTCGGACGGCGGGGTCACTGTCTTGCGTTTCCGCCCAGTTGTAATGAGGTAAGGGGTTGAACGTAGCGGATTGCTTACTCCTTACACGGTGGGAATACTGGATAGTCCCATGCCGGTGGAACGCGGGAAGTTCAACCTCCTCCAGTTCCTCTGGATCTTCCCCCACGTCCGGTAGGTTTGGCATTCTGGACAAGGCATCCGCGTTGGTATTGGAGCGTCCTGCCCGGTATTTGATTGTGAACTCAAAGTTGGACAGGTGGGCCATCCATCTCTGCTCCAGGGCACCGAGTCTTGCTGTGTCCAGGTGTGTCAACGGGTTGTTATCCGTGTACACGGTGAACCGGGAAGAGGCGAGGTTGTGCTTAAAGCGTTCGGTGACTGCCCACACCACTGCCAGGAACTCTAGCTTGAATGAGCTGTAATTCTCAGGGTTTCTTTCGGTGGGTCGCAGTTTTCGGCTGGCGTAAGCAATTACTCGTTCTTTCCCCTGCTGGATCTGGGACAGTACGGCTCCTAGCCCGATGTTACTTGCGTCGGTGTAGAGGATAAAGGGCTGGCTGTAATCCGGGTACGCCAGGATTTCATCCCCCGTGAGGGCCATCTTCAGCTGGCGGAAGGACTCTTCTTCCAGCTTCTCCCATCTGAAGGGCGGCTTCTGGTTCTTGGCCTTCCTGGACTGGCCTATCAGGAGGTCCTGCATAGGAGCTGCCTTTTTGGTGAAACCGGGAATGAATCTTCGGTAGTAGCCTACCAACCCGAGGAACTGCCGCACTTCCTTTACGCTGGAGGGGCTTGGCCATTCCTTAATTGTGGTGATCTTATCAGGGTCGGGAGCCACTCCGTCAGCACTCACCACGTGTCCCAGGTACTGCACCTTTGGTTTCAGGAGGTGACACTTGGAGGGTTTCACCTTTAGGCCGTAGTTTGCCAGGGCTTCGAACACTTCTGCCAGGTGTTTCAGGTGGTCCTCGTAGGTCTTGGAGTAGACGATGACATCGTCCAGGTATAACAGGACCGTCTCGAAGTTTCGGTGTCCCAGACAGCATTCCATCAATCGTTGGAAGGTTCCTGGTGCGTTGCAGAGTCCAAACGGCATGCAGGTAAACTCGCTAAGTCCCATCGGGGAAGTGAATGCGGTCTTCTCCCGGTCCGCCTCTGCTACAGGAACCTGCCAGTACCCGCTAGTGAGATCCAAAGTGGAGAAGAAGTTAGCTGATTTTAAAGCAGCCAAAGACTCCTCTATCCTTGGTAAGGGGTACGCATCTTTGTGTGTGATACGGTTGATTTTCCGGTAATCTACACACATTCTCATGGTGTTGTCTTTCTTTTTAACTAAGACTAGTGGAGCTGCCCAGGGGCTACAGCTATCCCTGATTACCCCAGCCTCCTTCATGTCTCTAAGCATCCCCTTGGCGTGTTGGTAGTGTGCAGGGGGTACGGGTCGGTATCTCTCCTTTATGGGAGGATGGTCTCCCATGGGGATGTGGTGTTCTACCCCCTTTACTCGCCCGAAGTCTAACGGGTGTTTACTAAACACTCTCTCGTACTCTTGAACCACCCGATAGACTCCCTGTTTCTGGTGTGAGGGAGTGGAGTCAGTACCCAAATGTAGTTGCTGACACCAGTCCTCTATTGTTTTCTTAGAGCCGTTACCTTCCTCTGGTTGAGATGGAGGCAAGGGTTCCACGGCCTGTACAGAATTCTGGTTTATGGTGAACAATTTAGCTAGCGTGGCATACCGGGGCAGGTGTACTTCTCTCTTCCCGATGTTTATTATGCGAACGGGCACCCTCCCATGGCGTACATCAACCACCCCCCGTGCTGTCAAAATGGTGGGCCTACTGTCTGAGTAGACGGGTTCTACCATTGCTTGGTAGTCTCTACCTCTTAGACCAATAGCTGCCCGGCACCAAATCATCATTTCACTTTTTGGGGGCATGGCAATAGGGAAAGGGTCACACATTCTCACGCTTCCAATCTCACCACCGGAGAGTTCCACCTGTTGCCGCCGCATCAGTGCCCGGATCTCTTTTTGGAGCACTCGCTGCTGGCCAGAGCTGGCGTTCTTGGCAACCTGCTGTAAAATGAAAATCACCTCTGCAAGACAATTTTCAATCACATTAGTTCCTAGCGTTATCTTTGGGTGACTCTCGCGCTTGTCAATGTCTACAATGATCAGTCCCTGTGCTGCCAGTTCGACTCTACCGACTTTAATGGTCATTTCTTTGAATCCGATCTGTGGCACGGGTTGACCATTGCTGGCGATGATACTCAAGTCGTCGTCAGGGTAGCGGGTTATATCCGAGTCATTCCAGTACTGCTTGAAGAGCACGTACGGGATGGTGGTGACCTGTGACCCGGTGTCAAGTAGGGCACTCATAGGAATGCCATCCAGTACCACAGGCAAGACTGGACGTCCTCCCACATATTTGTCACGCCAGTTCGATGGGCCTGGTGATCTTATTCCTAGGGGTCGGCCCTCTACCCCAGGTTGTGCCAGTTTAAAGGACAGTACCTTGCCATATGTCCGGGTTGATTGCAGCGGCGGCAGATGGGTTGTCCGTCCTCGTTGTATCGGTCGCTGGGTCTTCCTCTGGCCGGTGGGGTCCTCCTTGGTCGACGCCACGGGATGTCCTCCGGTCCGGATGCCAGCTGGATCTTCCCTGGAGCAGAAACCTGTAACGACTGCACAGTTCGGGTTAGCGCGGCAACGCTTTTAGCTAGCTCTTGGACCTGATGGTGCAGGTCTGGAGCCGGGTCATTGTTCAAAGCCTGCGCATCAGCTCCCACAGGCCCTGCCGACAAGGGCGCCGCCTCCTGGTGGTAAGCGGTAGTAGGGCGCCTGTGGGTCACAACGCCACCCGGTGCCGGTTCTCGGAGCACCCGGATGGCTCTGTCCTTGAACTGTGCAAAGTCCAGATGAGGATCCTGTAAGGCCATTGCCCGCAACTGGGTTCGGTGGGCATTGCAATATAGTCCCTCTATAAATTGTTCGGTCAACAGCCTGTCCTCGTTTCCCACGCCGTCAGGGTCGGTCTGCTTAATGGCTCTCAGGGCCTCTTGTAGGTTTAAAGCATAGTCTCTTATACTCTCATGTGCTCGCTGTTTGCACCCGTAGAATCTAAGCTTAATCTCGGCTGAGGTGCGGGTATCAAAGGTGTCCTTCAGCCGGGTTAATATCCCTGCGACAGTCCTCCTCCCAGGTGGCCAGGACTTTACCTCCCTTTGGGCTGCCCCGGTTAGTTGGGCCACCAGGATGCTCACTTTTTGCTCTTCTGTGAGGGGGTACACCTGGAAGAGGCTATCCAGCTTTTCTCTAAAGTCATTCAGGGTATGTGACTTCCCTGAGTACTGGGGTAGCCAGGCTGCCCCCGGGATATAGGGCATAGTGAAAGGCATGACCGCAGCAGCGGTGGCGCTGGCGGTGGCTGCGGCTGTGAAGCTCTCCTCCGTATCCGACATCTTCCTCCCCCCTAGTGGACCGTGGCCTACCTTGCGATGATCCTCTTCCGTAGGCCGCAGCTCCGCAGTGGATCGTCAGGGTCGAGGACCTTCCGTCGCGCTCCTGTGACGTCGGCGTCTGCTGGGCTCCTTCCAGGACCTTACGCAACGTCCGGACGTGAGGCGGGGCTTCAGTTCTCGCGGGCTTTTCGGAGTCCACGCCCCTCTTCTTCCCACGCGGCGCCCTCAAGATGGCGCCCAATGGCGGGAAAACTCCACGGATGGCGGGAAGAAGGCAGAAGATGGCGTCCAACGGCGGGAAAACTCCACGGATGGCGGGAAGAAGGTAGAAGATGGCGTCGGATGGCGGGAATCTTCACCACAGGTAAGTTTAAAAGTCTCTTTTTCAGGCGCGCAGTACCCGGTGGTTGCGGGCACGGAATCCTGCCGACTACGCCAAAAGTTGACGCGCCCCTGGGCCTGAGTCGCGCAGCGTTGCGCACGCGGGAGCCTACCCGGAGCCGGATCTGATAGGGGTAGTAGTCTCGTGGCGGTGACCCGGTCCGTGCCCAGGGAGTCAAGCTGAGTGGCAGTTTTTAGCAGAAGATGGTACGGTGTTCGACTACGCCACCCGTTGAATGCGGCTATGAAGCCGCCGCTGCAGGGCAGACCGCTGAGGCCGGTGGTAAGGTCGTGCAGCATAGCTGGTAGAACCCCCAACGGGAGGGGTATGGCCTCAGGGCAACCGACGTGTTAGAAGGGGGTAGCAGGAACCACTCAGAGACGGTGCGGTGTAGTTCTGGGTCTTTACTGGTGACAAAGTAGACCCTCCCGGAGTACTGGCTAGCGATCGGGGCCTGGTCAGTCCGTGAGCTGATGGGATCTCCCCTGGCCAGGCGGAGTTGTAGGCCTCCCCAACTAATCGTACTCTTCTGGCTACCTTGCTAGAGGCGGGTAAAAGTAGCCCACGTCCCTGAGTGTACCGTGTGGTGCTCACCCGTATGGCCGGTGACTCGGGGCCTTTTGGTAGCTTCTGCTCCACGTCGCGGTGCTGGTCCCTTGCGTGTGACCGTGCCTTCGGGTTTCTTGGCCAGAGGACCTGAAATCCCCTGCCGGGCGGTTTCTGCTGCTGGGTAAGGATTAGTCCCCACAGCCTCGGACTCCGGGTCCGGTAAGAACTCTTCAATCAGGGCGAGCTCTACAGCTTCCAGACCCTGACCTCTTTTAGTACAGCTCCCACAGAGCTCCTGATCTTTCTTTCCCTATAGCTGCTCCACTACAGACCAGACTGTGTCTCTGTCTGTGTTCTCTCACTCTACTCACTAACCCTGCCTCAGCCCCAGCTTTATATAGGGGAAGTTCTTCCCCTCCCAGGACTGGGCAGGAGGTGTGGCATGCATAGGATGTCTGACCAGGAAACCTCCCACCTGCTCACAGACGTAATATTGCTATCACTGTGGGAACCAGTCCCCTGGGGTGCCACAGTGACATGGGGACAGAATGGGAGATGACATGGGGGCAGAATGGGAGATGACATAAGGGCAGAATGGGAAAGACAGGGGCAGAATGGAGAGACGACATGGAGGCAGAATGGAGAGACATGGGACAAAATGGAAGGTGACATGGGGACAAAATGGGAGGTGACATAGGGACAGAATGGGAGATGACATAGGGACAGAATGGGAGATGACATGGGGCAGAAAGGGAGATGACATGGGGGCAGAATGGAGAGACATGGGGACAAAATGGGAAGTGACATGGGGGCAGAATGGGAGATGACATGGGGGCAGAATGGGAGATGACATGGGGGCAGAATGGAGAGACATGGGGACAAAATGGGAGGTGACATGGGGGCAGAATGGGAGATGACATGGGGGCAGAATGGGAGATGACAAGGGGGCAGAATGGGAGATGACATGGGGGCAGAATGGGAGATGACATAAGGGCAGAATGGGAAAGACAGGGGCAGAATGGAGAGATGACATGGGGGCAGAATGGAGAGACATGGGACAAAATGGAAGGTGACATGGGGACAGAATGGGAGATGACATGGGGGCAGAATGGGAGATGACATAAGGGCAGAATGGGAAAGACAGGGGCAGAATGGAGAGACGACATGGGGGCAGAATGGAGAGACATGGGACAAAATGGAAGGTGACATGGGGACAGAATAGGAGATGACATGCGGGCTGAATGGGAGATGACATGGGGACAGAATGGGAGATGACATGGGGGCAGAATGGGAGATGACATAAGGGCAGAATGGGAAAGACAGGGGCAGTATGGAGAGACGACATGGGGGCAGAATGGAGACATGGGGGCAGAATGGAGAAACGACCAGCTTTTGGCCAAAAGAAAAGCTGCTGGCTATGTATATGATATGGAAACTGTTAGGCTATGTTCCCACACGTTGTGTTTTTCACCATATTTTGCTGCAGATTTTTATGCAAATTTTCAGGTGCATTTTGCAGTACCAGCAAAGTCTATGAGAAACCAGAATTCTCTGTTCCCACATTTTATGTGCTTTTTTGGCTGCGTATTTTGTGCCTTGGTTGTGTTCTTGGAAAATAGAGCATGTCACTTCTTTTAGCATTTTTTCAACCATAGAAAGTAATGGGTGGTGAAAAAATGCAGGTAAATTTTTTCAGTATTTTTGATGGCAAAATAGAATGGGGTTCTTTTTTTTCACAGAACTTTATGTACATGCATAAATAGAGACAGAAGGACAATGAGAAAAATGCATCAAAAAATGCAGCAAAACCTGCAGATTTGACACAGCTGATTTCCTGCCAGAGATTAGTTTTGCTGCAGATTTCTGACTGAAAAAAAACACAACATGTGGGAACATAGCCTAAGGTTAAGTGCACACTGAGCGTTTTTGATGCGTCATAGTTGCGTTTTTTCCGTGTGGAAATGGACCAAAAACGCTAGGTAATCCGTCTGCCTGCTAACGCCATGTCATTGCATTAAAATCTGCAGCATGTCCATTCTTTGTAGCATTTCTGCAGCGCAAAAACGCTCAAAGAATGGTACCCGGGCCGGGGAAGAAGACTACTTCTCCCATCATCCAACCGCCGCTCCCGCTGATAACAAAAAAAAAAAGCAAAAATCTATTTAAAATGAAAAAAATCCTTTTATCCTCACCTGTCCGGCGTCCTCCTGATGTCCCCCGGCAACGCGATCATCTCGGAGGCCGGCGGTACACTGACAGGAGCACGCTCGCTCCCAGCAGTGTACATCGCTGCTGCCAGCTGAGGTCACGCGAGTTCATCAGCTGAAGATCAGCTGAGAGCTCCGGGATCTCACTTTACAGCACTAGTGCTGTTTAGGAACATTCTCACGAATGTTCCCACGCAGTACTGTTGCAGTATGAGGTCATCAGAGCTGATCAGCTGATCTTCAGCTGATAAACTCACCTGACCTCAGCCTGCAGCAAAGCAATGTACACTAACAGGAGTGATTTTACACTCCTGTCAGTGTACAGTGCTGTCTTTTACAGCAGTCACATCGGTGATTGATGTGACTGCTGTAGAAGTGACCTGGATCGCCGAGGGACAATCTGGATTACGTTGTGACAGTGGACAGGTGAGGGATATGGTTGTTTTTTATTTGTGTTTTTTTCAGGAGACGAGGGCGTCGGGGATTGAGAGAACAATAAAAAAATTATTAAGACCATGTGTAATTTTATTTTAATAAAATACTTTATTCTGGCCGTGTCTTTATTGAAAAAGCGTCGAAAACTTTACTACGGGGTTACTAACCTGAGCTTCATGTCAGCCACCAATAAAGGTGGTATTACCCCATTACCCCACTCCTCACCGCTACACGGCAGTGGGAAGAACGGAGGCCAAGCGCCAGATTTGGTGCATCTTATAATATTAGCCGCGGAGGGGGCTAGTATCCATGGCCCTTCCCTGGTTATTAATATCAGCCCACAGCTATCTGCTTAGCTTTTTCTGGGGGACCCTATGTCAATTTTTTTCTGGGGTCCCCCTGTAATCTAGCCAGTAAAGGCTAAGCAAACAGCTGCGAGCTGTTATTAATAGCCAGGGAACATTTTTGGCTAATGGCCCCTTCCCCAGCTACTAATATCAGCCCCCAGCGGACGACTTTCCCTCTGCTGGTATTAAAATGACGCAGGAGCCCACAGCATTTTTTTTTTAACGCTATGTCCCCACAATCTGGATTTAGCAGCGCTTTGGATGCAGCATATTTTTGCTGCATCCAAAATGCTGCTTTCTATTTAGCGCAGGTTAATTTACATGTGTTCACTTACCCATGCAAATTTGCCGCATTCAATGCATTCTAGTGGTCAAATTTCTGTTGTGGAGACTAGCGACTCTGCAAGAGAATTTGACATGCAGCGGTCCTAAAAGACAAGTGGCATGTCAGTGTCTATGTGTGATCCGCAGCCTCAGATGCACGCATAGTGGACTTGGGATTTCTAGAGATCCCATCCAAAATATTGTAATATCTGGACGCTGTGGGTTTGACACTGCATAAACACGCAGCTTCAAACCTGCCACTCCTGACCGTTGCCACGTACCCAAACTCACCCTGCTGCATGTCAATTTCTGTATCGGACACGCTAGTCTCCGCTGCGAATTTTGAACAATTGAAGTGTCATTATATGCGGTCAATTCGCCTGTATTGACAACAAAAGTGCGGAATTAGAACACAGCGTTTTGTACGCAGTGAAAATACGCTGCATCCAAAGCGCTGCTTATTGCTGTTTGTGAGGATGTAGCGGCTAACAAAACAGCTATGAGCTGTTATTAATAGCAGGGAAAATGTTTGCATAATGGCACCTTCCCAGGCTAAAAATAGCAGCTCTCAGCTGCCCCAGAAATGACTTGAATGGAAATGCTAATGAGATTGAGTGTATGGGATTAGCTGACACCTAGCCCTTTTGTTTGGTGATGACATGGTGTCAATCAGAGCCTTTCATTACTAAAAGCAAATTAAAGTAAAGTAAAGAGTTAAATAAACACACACAGAGTAAACACTTTATTTGAAATATAACAGACATATTCTTTAATCATTTAAATTAACCAATATACTCACCCCAGGTCTGACAGTAATCCAAGGGTTGAAGCAATGTCCCACGTTTCTTTTTTCAAATATCTTTATTTAGCTCCAAAAAGCATTCATTTATGTCAAAAAACGCATCCAAAAACGCATTAAAAACGCATAAAAAAAACAAGTTAAAATCGTCGCATAACACACGTTTTTTCTGCAGTGTTTTTCCTGTGAAGAGATGCAGAAATGCTGCAGAAATTTCTGCATTCAAATCCTGAACGTACACACATAGCCTTAATGTGTGACTGGTAAGGATGTGGTACAGAAGTGGAGTTTTTCCAAGAGTGGGTGGTGGGACTATGGAAGGTTCGATGGGTGGAGGCGGAACTGGGGTGGAGCCTGGGCGGAGTATCAAGTGACCCAGAAATTTATACGGCCGTCTGACTGCACCCTAAGTCTATGTGCGCACGATCAGGATTTGAAGCAGAAATTTCACGAGCGTTCCTTGATGGGAAAAATGCAGTGCGTTTTTGACGCATTTTTGATGCTTTTTTTATGCGGTTTTTGAAGCGTTTTTGTACATCAATGAATGCTTTTTGGAGCTAAATAAAGTTATTTGGTGGGACATTGCTTAAACCCTTGGATTACTGTCAGAACTGGGGTGAGTATGTTGGTTAATTTAAATGATTAAAGAATGTGTCTGTTGTATTTCAAATAAAGTGTTTGCTCTGTGTCTGTGTGTTTATTTAACTCCTTACTTTACTTAAATTAGGTTTGGTCATGAAAAGGTCTGATTGACACATTGTCATCACCAAACAAAAGAGCTAGGTGTCAGCTGATCCCATTCATCCAATCTCCATTAGCATTTCTATTCACGTATTTTATGCGGCAGTTGTGAGCTGCTATTCTTAGCATGGGAAGGTGCCATTTGCAAACATGTTCACTGGCCATTAATAGCGACTCACAGCTGTTTCGCTAGCCACTACGTCCTCACAAACAGCAACAAGCAGCGCTTTGGATGCAGCGTATTTTTGTTGCATCCAAAATGCAATGTTCTAATGCTGCACTTTTGCTGTCGGTACTTGTGAATCCACCGCATATAATGACACTTCAATCGGTCAAAATCTGCAGCAGCGACTAGCGTGTCCGCTGCAGAAATTGACATGCTGCGGGTGAGTTTGGGTACGTGGCCACGGTCAGGAGCCGCTGCAGGTTTGAAGCTGCGTGTTTATACAGCATGAAACCTGCAGTTTCCAGATGTTACAGCATAGTGGATGGGATCTCTAGAAATCCCATGTCCACTATGCATGCATCAGAGTCTGCAAATCACCCGTGAATACTGACATGCAGCACGTCTTTCAGGACCGCAGCATGTCAAATTCCCCAGTCTCCACAAAAGAAATTTGACCACTAGAATGTATTGAATGCGGTAAATACGCATGGTTCAGTGAACACATGTGGATTTACCTGCGTTCAATAAAATGCCACGTTTTGGACGCAGCAAAAATATGCGCCCAGAGCACAGTTACGTCCGGATCGTGGGCACAAATGTGAAAAAAAATGCTGTGGGCTCCTGCGTCATTTTTATAACCAGCAGAGGGAAAGCTGACTGCTGGGGGCTGACATTAGTAGCCGGGAAAGGGGCCATTAGCCAACAATGTTCTCTGGCTATTAATATCAGCCCACTGCTGTTTGTTTAGCCTTTACTGGATAGATTACAGGGGGACCCCAGAAAAAAATTGACGCAGGGTCCCCCTATAAACTCTAACCAGAAAAGGATAAACAGACAGCTGCAGGCTGATATTAATAGCCAGGGAAGGGGCCATGAATACTACCCCCCTCCACGACTAATAATATCACCCCTCAGCAGTCCCAGATATGGTGCATCCATAAGATGCGCCAGATCTGGCGCTTAACCTCCGCTCTTCCAACTGCCGTGTAGCGGTGGCGAATGGGGTAATAGGGTTGGGGTTCACATCAGCCTTTTATTGGCGGGTGACGTGAAGCCCAGATTAGTGATGGAGGGCATCTATAAGACGCCCCCATTACTAACCATGTAAGTAAAGTTGTCGCCGCTTTTCCAATAAAGACCCGGCCAGAATAAAGTATTTGAATGAAATAAAAAACACATACTTTTTCAAATAAATTATTGTGCGCTCAGTCCCCGAACTCCCTCGATCTTCGGTAAAAAAAGTAAAACAACTATATCCTTCACCTGTCTGCCGTCACGACGTAGTCCACAATTACCGCAGTCACGATTGTCCCTCGGCGATCCGGGTAACTTCTACAGCAGTGACATCAGCAATCACTGATGTCACTGCTGCAGAAGACAGCAATGTATACTGACAGGAGTGTCTCCTGTCAGTGTACATGCTTCTGCAGTAGTGAGGTCACTGGGGTTCATCAGCTGAAAACCAGCTGATCAGCCCCGGTGACCTCAGCATCAGTACTTGTGGGAACATTCTTCATTCTGCAGGGCAGCGATGTACACTGCTGGGAGCAAGTGTGCTCCCAGCAGTGTACCGTCGGCCGCCGGGAGGATGACATCGCGAGGACCGAGGCCCAGGAGGACACCGAGGGGCGCCGGACAGGTGAGTATAGTGTTTTTTTTACTTTTTTTCCCACCACGCGCAGTCCTGGCTCTGTTGAGGAGACTACTGCTCCATTCACCCTTGCCGCTCTTGCTGTTATCAGCGGGAGCAGCGGTCGGATGAGGGGAGTAGTAGTCCTCCCCAGCCGACCCGGGTACCACTCGCAGCGCTTCCACGGCCCATTGACTTTAATTGAACTGCAGCAAATATGCAGATATAAATATACCTGCGGATTTGCTGTGGTTCAATTAAAGTCAATGGGCGGGAAACGCTGCGGGAATGCTGCATACAATGGACATGCTGCATTTTAAAACGCAATGGCAATCCTGAGCGGAAATTTTCGTATCATGTGCACAGCACATCAGGATTGCCATTGCAATAGCTGTCAGATCGATTACCAAGCGTTTTTGATGCATTTCAGAGCCAAAAAAAACGCCGCGAAAATGCATGAAAAACGCACTTTTATCCTCATTCATCCTCTTTGGGAGCTTCCAGAAAAATCCAAGTGCAGCCACTAAGGGAATGAATGGATCAGTGGTTGAGTCATACATGATGCTCCATACTAATGGAGATAAAATCTCCACATTCTACAGATCGACTGGGTCCCAGCAGTCAGACCCCCACCAATCAATAACTTATCACTTATCCTTAGGCCATGTTCACACGTTCAATATTTGGTCAGTATTTTTTCTCAGTATTTGTAAGCCAAAGCCAGGAGTGCAACAATCAGAGGAAAAGTAGATGATAGAAACCCTGTCACCACTTCTGCATTTATCACCCACTCCTGGTTTTGGCTTACAAAGACTGATAGTGTGAATGTGGCCATAGGCTAGGTGATTACATGTTTTCACCGTAGAACACCTCTAAGTGCATATTTGCTACTGTGTAATAATCACAGGATGGGGAGGGGGGGGGGGGTTAAACATCTAAGTATTTAACCTCTATAGGAAATCAAGAATCTTCCCCTTATTGATATCAGAGAAAACAAGTGACCTCCATACACAACACAATCCCACAATCCACTATACTAAAATCAATAATACCACATACAAGGAACAAATACCGCCACACCGTGACCAGACTTCATATTATCACCACACAGTGACCAGATAATACCAGAAACAAGAGATAAATACCATCACACCATGAACAGATCACATATTATCACCACAGAGTGACTGAATAATACCACATATAAGGAACAAATACTGCCTCTCCATCACCGGATCACATATTACCACCACATAGTGACCAAATAATACAAGGAACAAATATCACCACACCATGACCAGATCACATATTACCACCACATAGTGACCAAATACAACAATACTGATCATTACACAGGGGCTCTGTATATAGTATACAGTGTATAGCATCAGTGTACATACAGTACATTGATCACCAATGACATTATGCACAGTCGCTCTGTATATAGTGTCAGTGTACAGGTAATATAGTGATCAACAGTGCAATTATACACAGGAGCTCTGTACATAGTATATAGTGTATAGTGTCAGTGTACAGATAACACACTGAATCACCAGTGACTTCTGTAGTTGAAGTCCTTCATCTTCGCTTTTCTTCTTCATCCAGTGCAGACCACCCTCACTTCTTCTAGCCAGGACTCTGCTGAAAATATAACACGGTTATCTATAGCTGATCACTTCTACAACACATTCCCCACTTTTTTCCCTGACTTCTACACTACGTCAAATGAAGAAAAAAAGTGACATAGTACCGCCCTGTACAGTAACAGGATCCCCCTTTTGTTACTCCCCACCATGAAAGACAGTATCCTCAAAAGTAAATTAAGTTACAGCAGTAATAATGTTCCCTGATTGGCCCATACAGTAATTATGTCACCCCTTTATGTAATAAGGTCCCAGATCCTCGTCCTCTTTATTTAGTGTCCCCATCCCAGGCTCCTATGTTGTCCCTGTCTATGTCCACTTTAATAATGTCCCCATCCTGGGCCCCTTCCAGTAAAAATGTCCCCATTCTGGGCTCCTTCCAGTAATAATGGCCATACGTAGTCTTCCATACAGAATAATGGTCCCATATAGTCCTCCATACAGTATAATGGCCCCACATAGTCCTCCATGCAGTATAATAGGCCCCACATAGTCCTCCATACAGAATAATTGACACCACATAGTCCTCTATGCAATATAATGGACACCACATAGTCCTCCATACAGTATAATGGCCCCACATAGTCATTACTGTATAATGGGCCCCACATAGTCCTCCATACAAATTTATTGACCCCACATAGTCCTCCATACAGTATAATGGTCCCTACATAGTCCTCCATACAGAATTATGGGCCCCACATAGTCCACCATACTGTATAATGGGCCCCACATAGTCCTCCATACAGTAAATTAGGCACCACATAGTCGTCCATACAGTATAGTGGGCACCACATAGTCCTTCATACAGAATAATGGGTCCCACATAGTTCTCCATAGAGTATAATGGCCCCCACATAGTCATCCATACAGAATTATGGGCACCACCAAGTCCTCTATACAGTGTAATGGGCCCTACATTGTCCTCTATACAGAAAAATGACCCCACATAGTCCTCCATACAGAATAATGAGCCCCACAAAGTCCTCTATACAGAATAATAGCCCCACATAGTCCTCCATACAGTGTAATGGGCTCCATATAGTCCTCCACACAGTATTATGGCCCCATAGATTGCTCCATACTGTATTATGGCCCCATAGATTGCTCCATACTGTATTATGCCCCATAGATTGCTCCATACAGTATAATGGGCCCATAGATTGCTCCATGCTGCATAATGGCCCCATAGATTGCTCTATTCTGTAATGGCTCCATAGTTTGCTGTATAATGCCCCCCTAGAATTCTCCATAAGTATAATGGGCCCCATAGATTGTTCCATACTGAAATGGTCCCATAGATTGCTCCATGCTGCATAATGGCCCCATAGATTGCTCCATGCTGCATAATGGCCCCATAGATTGCTCCATATTGTATAATAGCCCCTAGATTGCTCCATACTGTAATGGCCCCATAGATTTCTCCATGCTGCATAATGGCCCCATAGATTGCTCCATGCTGCATAATGGCCCCATAGATTGCTCCATATTGTATAATAGCCCCTAGATTGCTCCATACTGTAATGGCCCCATAGATTTCTCCATGCTGCATAATGGCCCCATAGATTGCTCCATGCTGCATAATGGCCCCATAGATTGCTCCATATTGTATAATAGCCCCATAGATTGCTCCATACTGTAATGGCCCCATAGATAGCTCCATACATCAATTGCCTCATAGATTGCTCCATGCAACATAATGGCCTCATAGATTGCTCCATGCTGCATAATGACCCCATAGATTGCTCCATACTGTAATGGCCCCATAGATTTCTTCATACTGTATAATAGCCACATAGATTGCTCCCTACTGTATAATGGCCCCCTAGATGGCTCCATACTATAATGGCCCCATATATTGCTCCATGCTGCATAATGGCCCCATAGATTGCTCCATGCTGCATAATGGCCCCATAGATTGCTCCATATTGTATAATAGCCCCTAGATTGCTCCATGCTGTAATGGCCCCATAGATTGCTTCATGCTGCATAATGGCCCCATAGATTGCTCCATGCTGCATAATGGCCCCATAGATTGCTCCATATTGTATAATAGCCCCTAGATTGCTCCATACTGTAATGGCCCCATAGATTGCTCCATACATCAATTGCCTCATAGATTGCTCCATGCAACATAATGGCCTCATAGATTGCTCCATGCAACATAATGACCCCATAGATTGCTCCATCCTGTAATGGCCCCATAGATTTCTCCATGCTGTATAATAGCCACATAGATTGCTCCCTACTGTATAATGGCCCCCTAGATTGCTCCATACTATAATGGCCCCATATATTGCTCCATGCTGCATAATGGCCCCATAGATTGTTCTATACTGTAATGACCCCATAGATTGCTCCATACTGTAATGGCCCCATATATTGCTCCATGCTGCATAATAGCCCCATAGATTGCTCCATACTGTATAATGGCTCCATAGATAGCTCCATGCTGCATAATGGCCCCACATGATGCTGTAAACTCTATAATGGCCCCATATATAACTCCATACTGTATAATGGCCCCACATGATGCTACATACTGTATAATGGCCCCATATAGTGCTCCATACTGTATAATGGCCCCATATATTGCTCCATACTGTATAATGGCTCCATAGATTGCTCCATGCAGCATAATGGCCCCATATAGTGATCCATACGGTATAATGGCCCCATATATTGCTCCATACTGTATAATAGCTCCATAGATTGCTCAATACTGTATAGTGGCCCCATAGATTGCTCCATGCTGTAATGGTCCCATAGATTGCTCCATGCTGTAATGGCCTCATAGATTACCCCATACTGTATAATGGCCCCATAGATTGCTCCATGCTGTAATGGCCTCATATATTGCTCCATGCTGTTATGGCCCCATAGATTGCTCCATACTGTATAATGGCCCCATAGATTGCTCAATGCTGTAATGGCCACATAGATTTCTCCATGCTGTAATGGCCCTATAGATTGCTCCATAAGTCTAATGGCCCCATAGATTACCCCATACTCTATAATGGCCCCATAGATTGCTCCATACTGTATAATGGCCCCATAGATTGCTCCATACTGTAATGGCCCCATAGATTGCTCCATGTTGTAATGGCCCTATAAATTGCTCCATAAGTATAATGGCCCCATAGATTACCCCATACTGTATAATGGCCACATAGATTGCTCCATACTGTATAATGGCCCCATAGATTGCACCATACTGTAATGGCCCCATAGATTGCTCCATGCTGTAATGGCCCCATAGATTGCTCCATAAGTATAATGGCCCCATAGATTACCCCATACTGTTTAACAGCATGGAGCAATCTATGGGGCCATTATACAGTATGGATCAATCTATAGGGCCATTATACAATATGGAGCAATCTATGGGGCCATTATACAGTATGGGGTAATCTATGGGGCAATTACAGCATGGAGCAATCTATGGGGCCATTACAGCATTGAGCAATCTATGGGGCCATTATACAGTATGGAGCAATCTATAGGGCCATTATGCAGCGTGGAACAATCTTTGGGGCCATTATACAGTGTGGAGCAATCTATGTGGCCATTACAGCATGGAACAATCTATGGGGCCATTACAGCATGGAACAATCTATGGGGCCATTATACAGTATGGAGCAATCTATGGGGCCATTATGCAGCATGGAGCAATATATGGGGCCATTTTACAGTATGGAACAATATATTGGGCCATTATGCAGCATGGAGGAACATATGGGGCCATTATGCAGCATGGAGCAATCTATGGAGCCATTATACAGTATGGGGCAATATATGGGGCCATTATACAGTATGGATCACTATATGGGGCCATTATGCAGCATGGAGCAATCTATGGAGCCATTATACAGTATGGAGCAATCTATGGGGCCATTATACAGTATGGAGCAATATATGGGGCCATTATGCAGCATGGATCAATCTATGGAGCCATTATACAGTATGGAGCAATATATGGGGCCATTATACAGTATGGAGCATTATATGGGCCATTATACAGTATGCAGCATCATGTGGGGCCATTATACAGTATGGAGTTGTATATGAGGCCATTATACAGTTTGCAGCATCATGTGGGGCCATTATGCAGCATGGACCAATCTATGGGGCCATTACAGTATGGAGCAATCTATGGGGCCATTACAGTATGGAACAATCTATGGGACCATTATGCAGCATGGAGCAATATATGGGGCCATTATAATATGGAGCAATCTAGGGGGCCATTATACAGTAGGGAGCAATCTATGGGGCCATTATACACTATGGAGAAATCTATGGGGCCATTACAGTATGGATCAATCTATGGGGCCATTTTGCAGCATGGAGCAATCTATGAGGCCATTATGTTGGATGGAGCGATCTATGAGGCAATTAATGTATGGAGCAATCTATGGGGCCATTACAGTATGGAGCAATCTAGGGGCTATTATACAATATGGAGCAATCTATGGGGCCATTATGCAGCATGGAGCAATCTATGGGGCCATTATGCAGCATGGAGCAATCTATGGGACCATTTCAGTATGGAACAATCTATGGGGCCCATTATACTTATGGAAAAATCTAGGGGGGCATTATTCAGCAATCTATGGGGCCATTACAGAATAGAGCAATCTATGGGGCCATTATGCAGCATGAAGCAATCTATGGGCCCATTATACTTATGGAGCAATGTGTGGGGCCCATTATAGTTATGGAGCAATCTATGGGGCCATTATGCAGTATGGAGCAATCTATGGGGCCATTATACTGTATAGAGCAATCTATGGGGCCATAATACAGTATGGAGCAATATATGGGGCTATAATACTGTGTGGAGGACTATGTGGAGCCCATTACACTGTATGGAGGACTATGTGGGGCTTTTATTTTGTATAGAGGACTTTGTGGGGCCCATTATTCTGTATGGAGGACTATGTGGGGTCATTTTTCTGTATAGAGGACTATGTAGGGCCCATTACACTGTACGGAGGACTTTGTGGTGTCCATAATTCTGTATGGAGGACTATGTGGGGGCAATTATCGTGTATGGAGGACTACATGGGGCCCATTATACTGTATGGAGGTCTATGTGGGGCCCATTATTCTGTATTCTGTATAAAGGACTATGTGGGGCCATTATTCTGTATAGAGGACTATGTAGGGCCCATTACACTGTATGGAGGACTTTGTGGTGCCCATAATTCTGTATGGAGGACTATGTGGGGGCCATTATTGTATATGGAGGACTATCTGGGGCCCATTATACTCTATGGAGGACTATGTGGGGCCCATTATTCTGTATAAAGGACTATGTGGTGCCCACTATACTGTATGGAGGACTATGTGGTGCCTAATTTACTGTATGGAGGACTATGTGGGGCCCATTATTGTTACGCACACGCCCGGACTGACTGGCGTGAGCGTGATTAGTGATCCCACTGGACCATGAACCGAGGAGTGTCTGGAGCGGTGTAACTAAGTATCAACCCGGTCCGACCAAAGTCGCACGGCAGCTCAATCGACTCCGTGAACCAGGGAGGAACCGAGCAGAGGGACCAGGTGCTACTAAAGGTCAGACCTCGGTCACGGCTGTTGACCCACACCGGGGAGTGCAGGAAGAGGCAGGTTAGGCTGGCATACAGACAGATGGGTATTGGCAGGCACGGCTGGTATGCAGACAGGTGGGTACTGGCTAGCACGGCTGGTTTGAAGACAGGTGGGTACTGGCAAGCACGGCTGGTATGCAGACAGGCAGATACTAGCAGGTAGGCGCGCAGGCTGGATAGGGACCAGTACAGACTGGGATACAGGAACAGAGCCATTGATGCGGTAGACAAGCAGAGCGAAACGCAGGCGCGGTGGACAAGGCAGAGCAGAGCGAAACCGCAGGCGCGGTGGACAAGGCAGAGCAGAGGGAAACCGCCGGAGGGGTGGACAAGGCAGAGCAGAGGGAAACCGCCGGAGCGGTGGACAAGGCAGAGGAGAGGGAAACCACAGGTGCGGTGGACAAGCGGAGCAGAGAGGAACTGCCGGAGAGGTGGACAAGGCAGAGCCGAGCGAAACCACAGGTGCGGTGAGCAAGCAGAGCAGAGTGAAACCGCAGGTGTGGTGAGCAAGCAGAGCAGAGCGAAACCGCAGGTGCAGTGAGCAAGCAGAGCAGAGCGAAACCGCAGGTGCGGTGAGCAAGCAGAGCAGAACGAAAGCGCAGGTGCGGTGAGCAAGCAGAGCAGAGTGAAACCGCAGGTGCAGTGAGCAAGCAGAGCAGAGCGAAACTGCAGGTTCGGTGATCAAGCGGAACGAAAGCGCAAGTGCAGTGGGCAAGCAGAACAGAGCAGAAGGTGCAGGCAGACGGGACAGGGCTCTGTTCACATGGAACAGACTGGAAAATACAGGAAGATAGTTAGAACACAGGAGGTAGATACGGAGGCAGGGAAATGTGACAAGCAGAACCAGATGCACACAAGGTACTTACAATGAAGTAGCGAGTGGACACCAAACTCACAAACAGAAGTATAGAGACAACGAGTAGGAGTTAGGTGCAGGTTCAGACACTGCAAGAAAAGGGAAGGATCGGACACAGAGACAAACAGGCAACAGGCTAGGAGACAGTTCAGACAGGAACAGACACTGGAACGAGATACAGGAACGAGCCTGGGTACTCAGCCCCCAGGGTGGCGGAAACGGACTAGAAGTCACAGATAACAGGCCTGGGTAGACAGCCCCCAGGGTGGCAGAAACAGACTAGAAGTCACAGATAACAGGCCTGAGTATGCAGCCCCCAGGGTGGCAGAAACAGACAAGATACAGGACAAGACCTGGCAACTCAGATGCAAGAAGCACACTGATAGAAAGTGTTGCTCAGGCACCTCCTACTGGGTGGAGGGGGTTTAATTATCCAGTGACTCACAGCAATAGGCTGGGGACGCATTAGGAGTGCGCACACAGTAGCTTTAAGAATCAGTAAGTGCCAGCACCGCCGCCCTAAGCAATCAGACAAGAGACATGCACACAGATTGCGGTCTTGCATGGTGGGAGGTGGTAAGCCATGCAAGCACTCCGCCAGGGATGTTACAATTATACTGTATGGTGGACTATGTGGGGACCATTACACTGTATGGAGGACTATGTGGGGCCCATTATACTGTATGGAGGACTATATGGGGCCATTATTCTGTATGGAAGACTACGTGGGGCCATTATTACTGGAAGGAGCCCAGAATGGGGACATTTTTACTGGAAGGGGCCCAGGATGGGGACATTATTAAAGTGGACATAGACGGGGACAACATAGGAGCCTGGGATGGGGACACTAAATAAAGAGGACGAGGATCTGGGACCTTATTACATAAAGGGGTGACATAATTACTGTATGGGCCAATCAGGGAACATTATTACTGCTGTAACTTAATTTACTTTTGAGGATACTGTCTTCCATGGTGGGGGGTAACAAAAGGGGGGTCCTGTTACTGTACAGGGCGGTACTATGTCACTTTTTTTCTTCATTTGACGTAGTGTAGAAGTCAGGGAAAAAAGTGGGGAATGTGTTGTAGAAGTGATCAGCTATAGATAACCGTGTTATATTTTCAGCAGAGTCCTGGCTAGAAGAAGTGAGGGTGGTCTGCACTGGATGAAGAAGAAAAGCGAAGACAAAGGACTTCAACTAAAGACGTCACTGGTGAGTCAGTGTGTTATCTGTACACTGACACTATACACTATATACTATGTACAGAGCTCCTGTGTATAATTGCACTGTTGATCACTATATTACCTGTACACTGACACTATATACAGAGCTCCTGTGCATAAGGTCATTGGTGATCAATGTACTGTATGTACACTGATGCTATACACTGTATACTATATACAGAGCCCCTGTGTAATGATCAGTATTGTTGTATTTGGTCACTATGTGGTGGTAATATGTGATCTGGTCATGGTGTGGTGATATTTGTTCCTTGTATGATTTGGTCACTATGTGGTGGTAATATGTGATCCGGTGATGGTGAGGCAGTATTTGTTCATTGTATGTGGTATTATTCAGTCACTCTGTGGTGATAATATGTGATCTGGTCATGGTGTGATGGTATTTATCCCTTGTATCTGGTATTATCTGGTCACTGTGTGGTGATAATATGTAGTCTGGTCACAGTGTGGCGGTATTTGTTCCTTGTATGTGGTATTATTGATCTTAGTATAGTGGATGGTGGGATTGTGTTGTGTATGAAGGTCACTTGTTTTCTCTGATATCAATAAGGGGAAGATTCTTGATTTCCAATAGAGGTTAAATACTTAGATGTTTAACCCCCCCTCCCCCATCCTGTGATTATTACACAGTAGCAAATATGCACTTACAGGTGTTCTACAGTGAAAACATGTAATTGACGCGCCCCTGGGCCTTCTGTGTCGTGCGGCATCGCGCGCACGGGGGCTTACCCGGAGCCGGATCAGATGGGGGTAGTAGTCTCGTGGCGGTGACCCGGTCCGTGCCCAGGGAGTCAAACTAAGTGGCGAGTCTATTAGCAGTAGATGTTGGATGACTACGCCACCCGTTGAATGCAGCTTTGGAGCTGCCGCTGCAGGGCAGACCGATGTGGCCGGTGGAAGGATGGTGCAGCGGGGATGGTATAACCCCCAACGGGAGGGGTATGGCCTCAGGGCAGCTGACGTGGATGATGGGGGTAGCAGGAACCACTCAGAGACGATGCGTGTAGTTCAGGGTCTTTACTGGTGACAAAGATAGACCCTCCCGGAGTACTTGCTAGCGATCGGGGCCTGGTCAGTCCTTGAGCAGATGGGATCTCCCCTGGCCAGGCGGAGTTGTAGGCCTTCCCAGCTAACTGTACTCTTCTGGCTACCTTGCTAGAGGCGGGTAAAAGTAGCCCACGTCCCTGAGTGTACCGTGTGGTGCTCACCCGTATGGCCGGTGACTCGGGGCCTTCTAATGGCTTCCGCTCCACGATGGCGGTGCTGGTCCCACGCATGTGACCGTGCCTTCGGGTTTCTGGGCCAGAGGACCTGCAATCCCCTGCCGGTCTGTTTCTGCTGCTGGGTAAGGATTAGTCCCCACAGCCTCGGACTCCGGGTCCGGTGATAACTTCTCAGTCAGGGCGAGCTCTGCAGCTGCCAGCCCTGACTCCTTATAGCACTGCTCCCACAGAGCTCCTGTTGTTTCTTCCTATGCTGCTTCTCTTCTCTACTCTTGTTCTCTCTCTCTCCTAACCCTGCCTCAGCCCCAGGTTTATATAGGGGAACTTCTTCCCCTCCCAGGACTGGGCAGGAGGTGTGGCATGCATAAGATCCCTGACCAAGAGACCTCCCACCTGCTCTCAGACATAATATTGCTATTATTGTGGAGACCAGACCCCTGGGGTGCCACATAATCATCTAGCCTAAGGCCACATTCACACTATCAGTCTTTGTAAGACAAAACCAGGAGTAGGTAATAAATGCAGAAGTGGTGACAGGGATTCTATTATACTTTTCCTCTGATGGTTGCACTCCTGGTTTTGGCTTACAAATACTGAGATAAAATACTGACCAAATATTGAACATGTGAACATGGCCAAAGGATAAGTGATAAGTTGTTGATTGGTGGGGGTCTGACTGCTGGGACCCAGTCGATCTGTAGAATGTGGAGCTTTTATCTCCATTAGTATGGAGTATCACGTATGACTCAACCACTGATCCATTCATTCCCTCAGTGGCTGCACTTGGATTTTTCTGGAAGCTCCCAAAGAGGATGAATGGAGCTGCGGTTAGGCATCCCACCTGTCGCTTTATTTTAAAATGAGGATAAAAGTGCCCGGTCAGGGATAAAAGCTCCCCATTCTTCTGATTTGTGTGGTTTCCAATGCTCAGATTCCACTGATCAATAAGTCATCACCTACCTAACCTATGGATCAGTGATAACATCTTTTCATCAAAGAAACCTTTAATGCAAACTACAGTAATTGTACATCACAGTCACCTTCAGTGCACACGTAGCGTTTTTCATGCATTTTCGCGGCGTTTTTTTGGCTCGAAAACGCATGAAAAATCTGCAGGTATATTTATACCTGCAGCTTTGCTGCGGTTCAATTAAAGTCAATGGGCTGTGGAAACGCAAGTGGTACCCGGGTCGGCTGGGGACGACTACTAATCCCCTCATCCGACCGCCTCTCCCGCTGATAACAGCAAGAGCGGCATGGGTGAGTGGAGCAGTAGTCTCCACAACTGAGCCAGGACTGCGCGTGGTGGGAAAAAAAGTAAAAAAAAAAAAAAAAAAACACTATACTCACCTGTCCGGCGCCCCTCGGTGTCCTCCTGGTCCTCGGTCCTCGCGATGTCATCCTCCCGGCGGCCGACGGTACACTGCGCTGCCAGGACCTGCACGGTGCTGCATGGGAACATTCTGAAGAATGTTCCCACAAGTACTGATGCTGAGGTCACCGAGGCTGATCAGCTGATTTTCAGCTGATGAACCCCAGTGATCTCACTACTGCAGAAGCATGTACACTGACAGGAGTCACTCTTGTCAGTATACATTGCTGTCTTCTACAGCAGTGACATCAGTGATTGCTGATGTCACTGCTGTAGAAGTTACCCGGATCGCCGAGGGACAATCGTGACCGCGGTAATTGTGTACTACACCGTGACGGCGGACAGGTGAGGGATATAGTTGTTTTACTTTTTTTACAGAAGATCGAGGGAGTTCGGGAACTGTGCGCACAATAATTTATTTAAAAAAAAAAACTTGTTTTTTATTTCATTCAAATACTTTATTTTGGCCGTGTCTTTATTGGAAAAGCGGCGACAACTTTACTATACAATACAGTATGCAATACAAGGCTGATGTGAACCCCAACCCTATTACCCCATTCGCCACCGCTACACTGCAGTTGGAAGAGGGGAGGTTAAGCGCCAGATCTGGCGCATCTTATGGATGTGACGCGCCCCCTGGGCCAGTGTTGTTGGGGATACCCGGAGCCGGATCAGATGGGGGTTGTAGTCTCCGAGTGGCTGTGACCCGGTCCGTGCCCAGGGTGTCAAGCTCAGTGTGTGGCAGTCCTTATGATGTTACTAGATGTTCTTTTGTGTCGACTACGCCACCCGTTGAATTGCGGTCAATACGGCCGCCGCTGCAGCAGGGTCCGCTGAGGCTGGTGATGTATGTGCAGCTCAGGTAGTATAACCCCCAACGGGAGGGGTAAAGCCTCAGGGGGTCAGTTGCAGAGGATGGGGGTTGTGGGGATGGAAATGAGACTCAGAGTCGGGCTGTGCAGTTCAGGGTTTGTTTACTTACTGCAGTTGTTCTGGTCACTCCGGCCTTAAGTGACCACCCGAGCCGTGCTGCGTCCACCAGGTCCTGGACTCGGCCAACCCCCAGGTGATTCTGGAGCGTGGTCCTGAGCTCCCTTTCTGTCCTGTCCTCTTCTCTGGCCTTCCCCACCAGGGATCCACCTATGTACGGCTCCCTCGGGCCTCTTGGTGGTAAACCCTTGTCTCTGGGTTCCCTGACCCTATTCCTGGTCTGCCTTCCGGGTGGATTTAGTGGGTGATCGTGGCAGATCGATCCTGCCCACGACCTCCGGTTCCTGGCTAAGGTGTGCTGTAGCCTCTGCCAGCTTGGGATCCGGTACCCTGTTGCCAACTCTTCACCCTCTGGTCTAATTTGGGCTCTTGGAGTTCCTTCTTTCTCCCCCTCTGGGTCTTTCTTTCTCCTCTCTCTCTCTTGGCCTTGGAGCTGCTCTTCTCCTCTGCTCTGACAGACTGACCTCACTCTGCAAAAGACTGACGTCTCACAGACTGACCTCACTCTGCAAAAGACTGACGTCTCACAGACTGACCTCACTCTGCAAAAGACTGACCCTGATCTAAGATGGTTCCCACCTTATATACTCCCTCTATGTGTGAGCTCAGGTGACCAGCACCCAATGAGCTCCTAACTTTACCCAGACTGCTCCCCCTATCTGCCCCTACAATACTGGGATGTTCCACCCCCCTCCCACTCCAGCCAGGAACAGACACTGTTGTACCTGCACATTTCTCTAGTGGGAGTACCATCGGTCTGTTCCTCGGAAATGGGATGTGTGTAGTGCATGCAGCTAACTGAGCTCAGTTCCACACTCCATCCTTACCCGGGAGTGGAATACCACACCTCTGGGTTGAGGTGCAATACCCCTGTAGCAGCCGAATCCTCAGGGTGCTACATTCCCCCCTGGTAAATCACAGCACGTCCTCGGGCTGTAAGATATAAAAACATCCAAAACATACAATTTTTTTTCATAAACATAAACATATAAAACATATAAAACATCATCAGCAGCAATAAACTTTTCATATAAACATTCTTGTTTCTGGTTCCTCCGGTCACGGTGCAACTTGTGACCGGGTAAAGTGCGACAGTCTCTCTTGGAATAAAACAGTTTCCTATAAAACCGGTAGGGGGCGCTTTAGGAAGCGCAACTATATACAAGGGGATATGGCCGCTCTCAGTCCTCGGCCAGGTATTAGGGAGGATTGACCGCTCTCAGTCCTCGGTCAGTGGGAATAGGGACACACGGGGTTAACAGTTCACACTTTTGTCCCAACGGGGAACATATTTTAAATAAGTAACAGTTCTTGGTACCCCGACGGGCAACTTTATACAGTCTCTCTCTACCGTACTTCAACGACGGCGTCCTCCTGCTCCTTCTTTAGATTCTTCAGACCCGTCCGGGTCCTCTTGCTCCTCCTCACACCGCAGCTCCTCCTCCGTCAGGCGATGCACATGGAGGGCGTAGGGTCCTTTGGCACACTTGTGCCGGGTGAAGGTGACCTCGTCCCCTACATACAGGTCACGACCTCTGTGTCCCTCCGGCAGATGGCTTTCTACGTCTCTGCGGGTCACAAAGACGTCGCCGGGGGTATGATGGTCTCTAATAAAGCCCCATCCGTGCTGCATGTTGAATTTTATCACAGTCCCGGTGGAAGGGGGACCATGAGCTGCACGGGGATTCCTCCTGGTCCGGCTCTTCTGCTCCGCGCTCCTTATCTGCGCTTGCTGTTCCCGGACCCGCCTCTCTCTCCGCTCCCTCTCGAAGACCTCGAGCTGCTGCCGGCAGCACTCTGCACGCTCTGCTGCGGCCGCCCGAGTCTCCTGAGTGAACCCCATGAGGTCTTCTCCGGTGGGGTCCCACTCGAACTGTGCCTCCTCCAGCGGGGGCGAGGTCCTCTTTACGGGCTTCGGAGCCGGAATCAGGGGCTCGCACATGGGCCTTGCTCTCTGGAGTTCCAGCTGAATGTACTCCTGGGGCCATATGAAGGGCTGCCCATCCGGGCACGTATGCTGGGCGAATAGATCTTCACCCAGGTGCGGCACTCTAGATGCTGAGGGCGCGTTGATGGTAGCGGCGCCCGGGTTAACCAGGCCTTGCGACCAGGCCTGGGGCACCTTAAAGGCAAAGGGCACCGTAAGAACGGCGGCGCCCTGGGTTATTCGGCCCTGCGACCAGGCCGGTGGCTCCGCGGAGGTAGGGGGCGCTGTTGGTATTGCGGCGCCCGGGGGTACTAGGCCTTGCGACCAGGCTGATGGTATTTCCTGCTTTGCCACGCTCGAGGTCGAGACGTGTGGCGTCACAGGGGTCGCGGCCGCGGTTTCCGGTTGAGGCCTAGTCGGCGGCGGTGACGATGCAGCGACGGGCACGGCAGGGGGAATTTCGGGCTCTGCGACGGGGAGCTGGGGCAGGCACGCGGTTTCCCGGCTCGGGGTATAGACGTCCCCTTTACCTGCCTCCGTCCGTTCAGCTCCCTTCTCGGCGCCGTCTCCTGCCTTCATTCCTCCTGCGCCATCCTCAGAGGCGGTCTGTCTCCTCGTCTCGGGTGGCGTGCTCCGCTGACGGGTTTCGGTCTGCTGGGCCATCTCTCGGCTCCACTCCGCCAACGTCTCCCGCTGCACCCGGGCCATCCTCCGTGCGAGGCCCTCCAGCGCGGTCTGTGCACACTCCCGGTCTCGGGGGAGCTGTGCCAGGATCTCCACTAAGCCTAGTGGGGTTGTTGCTTGCAGCAGGCTCCTGACCACTGGGTCGGTGCTGCCTGTCTCTCCCTCCATCTCCGGGTACGCTCTCTCTGGACTCTCTTCCAGACGTCTTGTCTCCGGGTGCGCTCTCTCCAGACTGCTCCAGGCGACACCCATCTTTGTTCTCTTCTTCTGTCTCCGCCCACATCGAGGGTGGTCCCGGGGCAACTTCAGTTCCAGGGGCAGTTCTCTCACGCTGATGGACACTTCCAGCATCACAGTCTCTGTTGGTGGGCGCGGTTTCCGCTTTTGGCGCCATTCTTCGACCTGGCCCACGATGGGAGGTGGCCTCTTGCCACTCTCTGGCACGCCCATAATGGCGTCCGCTCTTCCAAGGCGGGAAATCTTCGGAAATGGCGGGAATCGTCTCCCAGTGGCGGGAAACTCCATGGATGGCGGGAAAAAGCTGCAAATGGCGGACAACCGGCGGGAAACGACCTGTGATGGGGTCCGTTGGCGGGGACCCTCCGGAACCGGCAGGAGACTTCTTTTTAAGGTAACGATGAACTTTTCTTCAGGCACGCAGTACCCAGTTGTTGCGGGCACGTTATCCTGCCGACTACGCCAAAGTTGACGCGCCCCCTGGGCCAGTGTTGTTGGGGATACCCGGAGCCGGATCAGATGGGGGTTGTAGTCTCCGAGTGGCTGTGACCCGGTCCGTGCCCAGGGTGTCAAGCTCAGTGTGTGGCAGTCCTTATGATGTTACTAGATGTTCTTTTGTGTCGACTACGCCACCCGTTGAATTGCGGTCAATACGGCCGCCGCTGCAGCAGGGTCCGCTGAGGCTGGTGATGTATGTGCAGCTCAGGTAGTATAACCCCCAACGGGAGGGGTAAAGCCTCAGGGGGTCAGTTGCAGAGGATGGGGGTTGTGGTGGTGCAGCGGGGATGGAAATGAGACTCAGAGTCGGGCTGTGCAGTTCAGGGTTTGTTTACTTACTGCAGTTGTTCTGGTCACTCCGGCCTTAAGTGACCACCCGAGCCGTGCTGCGTCCACCAGGTCCTGGACTCGGCCAACCCCCAGGTGATTCTGGAGCGTGGTCCTGAGCTCCCTTTCTGTCCTGTCCTCTTCTCTGGCCTTCCCCACCAGGGATCCACCTATGTCCGGCTCCCTCGGGCCTCTTGGTGGTAAACCCTTGTCTCTGGGTTCCCTGACCCTATTCCTGGTCTGCCTTCCGGGTGGATTTAGTGGGTGATCGTGGCAGATCGATCCTGCCCACGACCTCCGGTTCCTGGCTAAGGTGTGCTGTAGCCTCTGCCAGCTTGGGATCCGGTACCCTGTTGCCAACTCTTCACCCTCTGGTCTAATTTGGGCTCTTGGAGTTCCTTCTTTCTCCCCCTCTGGGTCTTTCTTTCTCCTCTCTCTCTCTTGGCCTTGGAGCTGCTCTTCTCCTCTGCTCTGACAGACTGACCTCACTCTGCAAAAGACTGACGTCTCACAGACTGACCTCACTCTGCAAAAGACTGACGTCTCACAGACTGACCTCACTCTGCAAAAGACTGACCCTGATCTAAGATGGTTCCCACCTTATATACTCCCTCTATGTGTGAGCTCAGGTGACCAGCACCCAATGAGCTCCTAACTTTACCCAGACTGCTCCCCCTATCTGCCCCTACACTACTGGGATGTTCCACCCCCCTCCCACTCCAGCCAGGAACAGACACTGTTGTACCTGCACATTTCTCTAGTGGGAGTACCATCGGTCTGTTCCTCGGAAATGGGATGTGTGTAGTGCATGCAGCTAACTGAGCTCAGTTCCACACTCCATCCTTACCCGGGAGTGGAATACCACACCTCTGGGTTGAGGTGCAATACCCCTGTAGCAGCCGAATCCTCAGGGTGCTACAGATGCACCATTTCTGGGACTGCTGAGGGGTGATATTATTAGCCGCAGAGGGGGATAGTATTCATGGCCCCTTCCCTGGCTATTAATATCAACCTGCAGCTGTCTGTTTATGCTTTTCTTGTTATAGTTTATAGGGGGACCCTGCGTCAAATTTTTCTGGGGTCCCCCTGTAATCTATCCAGTAAAGGCTAAACAAACAGCAGTGGGCTGATATTAATAGCCAGAGAACATTGTTGGCTAATGGCCCCTTTCCCGGCTACTAATGTCAGCCCCCAGCAGTCAGCTTTCCCTCTGCTGGTTATAAAAATGACGCAGGAGCCCACAGCATTTTTTTTTACATTTGTACCCACGATCCGGACGTAACTGTGCTCTGGACGCATATTTTTGCTGCGTCCAAAACGTGGCATTTTATTGAACGCAGGTGAATTCACATGTGTTCACTGAACCATGCGTATTCACCGCATTCAATACATTCTAGTGGTCAAATTTCTTTTGTGGAGACTGGGGAATTTGACATGCTGCGGTCCTGAAAGACGCGCTGCATGTCAGTATTCACTGGTGATTTGCAGCCTCTGATGCATGCATAGTGGACATGGGATTTCTAGAGATCCCATCCACTATGCTGTAACATCTGGATGCTGCAGGTTTGATGTTGTATAAACACGCAGCTTCAAACCTGCAGCGGCTCCTGACCGTGGCCACCTACTCAAACTCACCCACAGCATGTCAATTTCTGTAGCCGACACGCTAGTCGCTGCTGCAGATTTTGACCGATTGAAGTGTCATTATATGCGGTGGATTCACAAGTACCGACAGCAAAAGTGCAGCATTAGAACATTGCATTTTGGACGCAACAAAAATACGCTGCATCCAAAGCGCTGCTTGTTGCTGTTTGTGAGGACGTAGTGGCTAGCGAAACAGCTGTGAGTCGTTATTAATGGCCAGGGATCATGTTTGCAAATAGCACCTTCCCATGCTAAGAATAACAGCTCACAACTGCCACATAAATTACATGAATAGAAATGCTAATGGAGATTGGGTGAATGGGATCAGCTGACACCTAGCTCTCTTGTTTGGTGATGACAATGTTTCAATCAGACCTTTTCATGACCAAACCTAATTAAAGTAAAGTAAGGAGTTAAATAAACACACAGACACAAAGCAAACACTTTATTTGAAGTACAACAGACACATTCTTTAACCATTTTAATTAACCAACATACTCACCCCAGTTCTGACAGTAATCCAAGGGTTTAAGCAATGTCCCACCAAATAACTTTATTTAGCTCCAAAAAGCATTCATTGATGTACAAAAACACTTCAAAAACTGCATAAAAAAATGCATCAAAAATGTTTCAAAAACGCACTGCATTTTTCCTGCCAAGGAATGCTCGGGAAATTTCTGCTTCAAATCCTGATCGTGTGCACATAGACTTAGGGTGCAGTCAGACGGCCGTATAAATCGAACCGAGATTGAAATGCAGGGCCAGGGCTGCCACCAGGAATTTCAAAAAAAATTTTGGGTCACTTGAGACTCTGCCCAGGCTCCACCCCAGTTCTGCCTCCACCCCTCGAGCCTTACATAGTCCCACCATCCACTCTTGGAAAAACTCCACTTCTGTACCACATCCTTACCAATCACACAATAAGGCTATATGTGTACATTCAGGATTTGAATGCAGAAATTTCTGCAGCATTTCTGCATCTCTTGGCAGGAAAAACACTGCAGAAAAAACATGCATTTTGCCGCGATTTTAACTTGTTTTTTATGCGTTTTTAATGCGCTTTTTTAATGCGTTTTTGGACATGAATGAATGCTTTTTGGAGCTAAATAAAGATATTCGAAAAAAGAAACGTGGGACATTGCTTCAACCCTTGGATTACTGTCAGACCTGGGGTGAGTATATTGTTTAATTTAAATGATTAAAGAATGTGTCTGTTGTACTTCAAATAAAGTGTTTAATCTGTGTGTGTTTATTTAACTCTTTAATTTACTTTAATTAGCTTTTAGTAATGAAAGGCTCTGATTGACACCTTGTCATCACCAAACAAAAGGGCTCGGTGTCAGCTAATCCCATACACTCAATCTCATTAGCATTTCCATTCAAGTCATTTCTGGGGCAGCTGAGAGCTGCTATTTTTAGCCTGGGAAGGTGCCATTAGGCAAACATGTTCCCTGCTATTAATAACAGCTCACAGCTGTTTTGTTAGCCGCTACATCCTCACAAACAGCAATAAGCAGCGCTTTGGATGCAGCGTATTTTCACTGCGTACAAAACGCTGTGTTCTAATTGTGCACTTTTGTTGTTAATACATGTGAATCGACCGCATATAATGACACTTCAGTTGGTCAAAATTTGCAGCGGAGACTAGCGTGTCCGATACAGAAATTGACATGCAGCAGGGTGAGTTTGGGTACATGGCCACGGTCAGGAGTGGCAGGTTTGAAGCTGCATGTTTATGCAGCATCAAACCCACAGCGTCCAGATATTACAATATTGTGGATGGGATCTCTAGAAATCCCATGTCAAAAATATGCTGCATCCAAAGCGCTGCTATATCCGGATCGTGGGCACATAGCGTTAAAAAAAAATGCTGTGGGCTCCTGCGTCATTTTAATACCAGCAGAGGGAAAGCCGACCGCTGGGGTCTGATATTAGTAGCTGGGGAATGGGCCATTAGCTAAAAATGTTCCCTGGCTATTAATAACAGCTCGCAGCTGTTTGCTTAGCCTTTACTGGCTAGATTACAGGGGGACCCCAGAAAAAAATTGACGTCAGTTCCCCCTATAAAATATAATCAGAAAAAGCTAAGCAGATAGCTGTGGGTTGAAATTAATAACCAGGGAAGGGGCCATGGATACTAGCCCCCTCCGCGGCTAATAATATCACCCCTCAGCAGTCCCAGGAATGGTGCATCCATAAGATGCACCAAATCTGGTGCTTATCTCCGTTCTTCCCACTGTCGTGTAGCGGTGAGGAGTGGGGTAATGAGGTAATACCACCTTGTATTGGTGGCTGATATGAATCCCAGGTTAGTAACCCCGTAGTAAAGTTTTCAACGCTTTTTCAATAAAGACACGGCCTGAATAAAGTATTTTATTGAAATAAAATTACACACGGTTTTAATCATTTTTTTATTGTTCTCTCAATCCCCGACGCCCTCGTCTCCTGAAAAAAACACAAATAAAAAACAACCATATCCCTCACCTGTCCACTGTCACAACGTAATCCAGATTGTCCCCATGTCTCTCCATTCTGCCCCCATGTCGTCTCCTCCATTCTGCCCCTGTCTCTCCCATTCTGCCCTTATGTCATCTCCCATTCTGCCCCCATGTCATCTCCCATTCTGCCCCCATGTCATCTCCCATTCTGTCCCCACGTCACCTCCCATTTTGTCCCCATGTCTCTCCATTCTGCCCCCATGTCATCTCCCATTCCGCCCTCATAGTGCGGCTTTACAAAAAAGCTTCTCCTTACCTGGTTGCCGTTCCAGCGGCGACTCTCCTTCGTCGATCTGAGGCGCAGATGCCAGCCAGTCACAGGCTGGCAGTGATGTTATACGCTGGCGATGTGCGCGCTGACATCAGCTGCCGGCCTGTGATGCCAGCGTCATTATCCTGTACCCCAAATGTCAGCGTCATTATTCTGTGCCCAGAGTGCCAGCATCATTATCCTGTTCCCAGAGTGCCAGCGTCATTATCCTGTACCCCAAATTCCGGCGTCATTATCCTGTGCCCATAGTGCCAGCGTCATTATCCTGTGCCCATAGTGCCAGCATCATTATCTTCTACCCCGAGTGTCAGTGTCATCCTGTACCAAGAGTGCCAGCGTTATTATTAAAACTTCCATTTTTGTATCATCTGTCCATAGGACATTCTCCCAGAAGCTTTGTGGCTTGTCAACATGTAGTTTGGCAAATTCCAGTCTGGCTTTTTATGATTTTTTTTCAACAATGGTGTTCTCCTTGGTCGTCTCCCATGAAGTCCACTTTCGATCAAACAATGACGGATGGTGCGATCTAACACTGATGTTCCTTGAGCTTGAAGTTCACCTTTAATCTCTTTAGAAGTTTTCCTGGGCTCTTCTGTTACCATTCGTATTATCTGTCTCTTTAATTTTTCATCAATTTTCCTCCTGCGGCCACGTCCAAGGAGGTTGGCTCAGTCCCATGGATCTTAAATCTCTGAATAATATGTGCAACTGTAGTCACAGGAACATCAAGGTGCTTGCAGATGTTCTTATAACCTTTACCTTTAATATGCTTGTCTATAATTTTCTTTCTAATCTCCTGAGACAACTCTTTCCTTTGCTTCCTCTGGTCCATGTTGAGTGTGGTACACAACATGTCACCAAACAGCACAGTGAGTATCTGTAGCCCTATATACAGGCCCACTGACTGATTACAAGATTGTAGACACCTGTGATGCTAATTAGTGGACACAACTTGATTTAACATATCTCTTTTGTCACATTATTTTCAAGGGTATCATCATTTCTGTCCAGGTCTATTTCATGAGTTTAATTTTTTTTTAAATTCTGTGGAAGCAGGCTTGAAAAGCAATCTATTTCATGAGTTTAATTTTTTTTTAAATTCTGTGGAAGCAGGCCTGAAAAGCTTGAAAAGCAATGTCTGACTTTCATTTGTTCAGTTTCATAGATTTTTAATTTATTATTACTTTTGTCAGATTCAAATTATTTCTGTGACCATTGTGGGTTTTTCTTTCATTAAACTAGGGGTACCAACAATTTTGACCAGGTGTGTATGTGATTACATTATGGTGGGCTCTATATGTGATTACATTATGGGGGCTCTATATATGATTATGATGCGCCCCCTGGGCGGTGTGGGGAACCCGGAAACGGGCCTCTGGTGGGATGCTGGGGGTGGTAGTCTCCGTGTGGTGGCGACCCGGTCCGTGGCTCAGGGTGGTCAAACCAGTGGCAGTCTTAGTGTAATAACAAATGTCCAACTACGCCACCCGTGGATTGCGGTCAGTGGGGACCGCCGCTGCGCTGCAGACCGCTGAGGCTGATGTTGTAAGCGCAGCCAAGTATGGGATAACTCCCCACGGGAGAAGTATTGCCTCAGGGCAGCTAGTGTGGATGATGGGAGTGATGGTGTGAGCGTCCCAGTACTAATGGTGCTGGTGCGGCGATGAAACACAGAGACGTGTGGTGCAGTTCAGGGTCTTTACTGATGGTATAAAGCAGACCCTCCCGGGAGTACTGGTTAGCAGTAGAGGTCTGGTCAGTCTGAGAGCTAGCAGGATCTCCCCCTGGCCAGGTGGAGTTGTAGGCCTCCCCGTCTCTCTGCACTCTTTCCTGGTTACCTTGCTGTGTGCGGGTAGAAGTAGCCCACGTCCCTGAGTATACCGTGTGGTGCTCACCCGTATGACCGGTGACTTGGGGCCTTCTGTTAGCCTCCGCTTCACGATTGCGGTGCTGGTCCCTTGCTTGTGACCGTGACTCCGGGCTTCTATGGCCAGAGGACATGGAATCCACTGCGGGTTGGATTCTGCTGCTGGACCTGGATGTCCCCACAGCCTCGGACTCCGTGTCCGGGTTTAGTGTCTTCAGCCAAGGCGAGCTTTCTAGCTTCCAGCCTCTGGCACTCGCTCCTGCTCCTACAGAGCTCCTGTTGTCACTTTCCATCTCCAGGCTCTGACTGACCTAATCCCGCCCCAGACCCAGTTTATAAGGGCAGATTCCTCCCCTCCCAGGTCTGGGCGGTCAGTGTTGCATGCTTAGGGCTCCTGACCAGAGAAACCTCCCACTTGCTCTCAGACATAATATTTCTATTACTGTGGCAACCAGACCCCTGGGGTGCCACAATTACATTATGGGGGCTCTATACGTGATTACATTACAGGGGGCTCTATATGTGATTACATTATGAGAGGCTCTATATGTGATTACATTAAAGCACAGTTGGTGGTTAGCACTGCAGCCTTGAAGCGCTGGGGTCTTGGGTTCAAATCCCACCAAGGACAACATCTGCAAGGAGTTTGAATGTTCTCCCCGTGTTTGTGTGGGTTTCCTCCCGGTTGTACGGCTTTCTCCCACACTCCAAAGACACATTAATAGGGAATTTTAGATTGTGAGCCCCCAGTGTTCATAATGTCTGTAAAGCGCTGTGGAGTTAATGGCGCTATATAAGTGAGTAAAATAAATAAATAATAAATAAATTACAAGGGGCATCTGCCGCACCCTCTGGGCCGTGGGGTACTCGGTAGCCGGGCCGGTCGATGCTGGGTGATATCATGGTGGCAGTGACCCGGTCCGTGACCCAAGGCGGTCAATTAAAGAGAAAGTAAAAGGGGAATAAAGTTTTTAGAGATAAAGCTCGTGATGCCACCTGTGATATGCGGCTATATGGGGCCGCTGCTGCGGTGCAGGTCCACTGGAGCTGGTGGTGATGCAGCAGAGTTGGTTCAGCTCTCCACAGGCAGAGCTAAGCTCCAGGGCAGTATATGTAGAATTGTGGAGGTAGATGTTGTTGGTGCGGTGTAATGCAGGTGATGGCGCAGATAATGAGCAGTCCACAGCTTAATGGCGGTTTCCTCTTTCCGGGCGGCCTGGAAGCAAGTTGGGGATCCACCTCGCCAGGTGGAGTTGTAGGCCTTCCCTCTGCGCTATTCTCTTTGACCCTGCTGCTTGAAGCTATGCTGCGGCCCTCGTCCCTGAGTAAAACTTCTTTTTCCTCACCTGTATGGCAGGCAGCTCGGGCCTTCCTTAAGTATCGCTTCTACGTGGGGGTGCTGGGCCCTATGGTGCTGCTGTGCCGCCGGGCATCTGGTGGGGCCAGGAGATCTGCAGTCTCCTGCCCTCCGGATTCAGCTGCTGGGCCTTCAGTGCCCCACAACCACGGAATCCAGTGTCCGGTTGACTTGTGCTTCCCTCTGGGGCGAGCTTATTCACAGCTCCCTTTCCCAGGTCCTTCCTCGTCGTCCTCCTGTCTCCAACTCCTCTCAACTCACTCTTACTAACCCCGCCTCCAGATTCCAGTGTAAAGGGGTGGGGCTCCCCTTTCTTGTCTGGAACCAGGAAAGTGTTGTATGCTGGTAGACCTGATTAGGGAACCCTCCTTGCTTCCAGGCATGGCATCACCCCCTGTGAGGGAGGCAATGCCACTGTGGCAACCGGACTCCTGGGGTGCCACATTCCCCCCTAGTTAAATTCAGTACTCCCAGACTGAGGACACCTTTTGAATTGAACAATTAACAACAATAACAATTCACATTACAAATAGTTTACAAAGTCGCAAAAATCTCAAAAAACCAACAAAAATTGGTAGCAGTCACTGCGGCGCTTAGTCTTTACGCCACTATCAAGGAATTGTCTTTTTCCCGGATACCTGAAGGTTGGTTGGTGATAACCACCTGAACCCACTTCGTGTATCGTCCTGCTTTAGGGCACCCTGTTAGTGGGCCTGGTTTTCGGCCACCCCTGCGGTTTATTTTCAAGGCCAACAATCAACTTTATTCAGCATTGTCCTGACCACACCTAGTCCTGTAGTCCATTTGTCCATAAATTGAATAACTATATATACTCAGGATTACTTACCGGTTACAACTATATAACATACACTACCGTTCAAAAGTTTGGGGTCATTTAGAAATGTCATTATTTTTGAAAGAAAAGCACTTTTTTTTTTCAATGAAACTAACATTAAATGAATCAGAAATACACCCTATACGTTGTTAATGTGGTAAATGACTATTCTAGCTGCTAAAGTCTTTTTTTTATTGCAATATCTACATAAGAGTAAAGAGGCCCATTTCCAACAACCACCACTCCAGTGTTTTAATGGTACATTGTGTTTGTTAACTGTGTAAGAAGGCTAATGGATGGTTAGAAAACCCTAGAAAACCCTTGCACAAGTATGTCAGCCCAGCTGAAAATGGTTTGACTGATTTGAGAAGCTATAAAATTGACCTTGCTTTGAGCTAGTTGAGAATCTTGAGCATTACATTTGCTTGTTCTATGAAACTCTCAAAATGGCCAGAAAAAGAGAACTTTCATGTGAAACTCAACAGTCTATTCTTGTTCTTAGAAATGAAGGCTATTCCATGTGAGAAATTTCCAAGAAACTGAAGATTTCCTACAACAGTGTGTACTAATCCCTTCAGAGGAGAGCACAAACAGGCTCTAACCAGAGTAGAAAGAGAAGTGGGAGACCCTGCTGCACAACTGAGCAACAAGACAAGTACATTAGAGTCTCTAGTTTGAGAAATCGACGCCTCACAGCTCCTCAACTTGCACCTTCATTAAATAGTACACACAAAACGCCAGTGTCAACGTCTACAGTGAAGAGGCGACTCCAGGATGCTGGCCTTCAGGGCAAAGTGGCAAAGAAAAAGCCGTATCTGAGACTGGCTAATAAAAGGAAAAGATTAATATGGGCAAAAGGACACAGACATTGGACAGAGGAAGATTGGAAAAAAGTTTTATGGACAGATAAATCAAAGTTTGAGGTGTTTGGATCACACAGAAGAACATTTATGAGACGCACAACAACTGAAAAGATTGTGGAAGAGTGCCTGACGCCATCTGTCAAGCATAGAGGAGGTAATGTGATGGTCTGGGGTTGCTTTGGTGCTGGTAAAGTGGGAGATTTGTACAAGGTAAATGGGATTTTGAATAATGAAGGCTATCACACCATTTTGCAACGCCATGCCATACCCTGTGGACAGCCCTTGATTGGAGCCAATTTCATCCTACAACAGGACAATGACCCAAAGCACACCTCCAAATTATGCATGAACTACTTAGGGAAGAAGCAGGCAGCTGGTATTCTATCTGTAATGGAGTGGCCAGCGCAGTCACCAGATCTCAACCCCATTGAGCTGTTGTGCAAGCAGCTTGACCGTATGGTACGCAAAAAGTACCCATCAAGCCAATCCAACTTGTGTGATGGGCTTCAGGAAGCATGGGGGGAAATTTCTCAAGATTACCTCAGCAAATTAACAGCTAGAATGCCAAAGGTCTGCAATGCTCTAATTGCTGCAAAAGGAGCATTCTTTGACGAAAGCAAAGTTTGAAGGAGAAAATTATTCTTTCAAATAAAAATCATTATTTCCAACCTTGCCAATGTCTGGACTATATTTTATAATCATTTTGCAACTCATTTGATAAATTAAAGTATGAGTTTTCATGGAAAACACAAAATTGCCTGGGTGACCCCAAACTTTAGAATGGTAGTGTATACTATTATTTTACTACTTCTTAGTCCCTATAACGGGCAGGGAGCAGACCTATGGTACTACAGGTTGATCTACGCAGTACAGTTGTTGCCAATGACCTACCCGGGTCTCTAGTGTCTACCGCTGGTGTGGTGGTTGCATTATTCACTACGCTTCTTGTGGACCTACGTAGTACTGGTATACCAGATCGCCTTCTGCGAACTCCTAAACTCACCATGGGTATGACAGATTCACCGCTAGCAGGGGGTAGATTCTCCTGATCCGCTGCTGATGAAGAATCTGTTTCTGGGGCTGACTGGTCTCTCTGCTGTTCTAGAATCTCTGTGGCTTCCGGTGAAGCTACCTGGGGAAAGGTTAAGACAGCTACCACGATTGCTTGATTCACCTGCGTCCAAGACCGGGGAAATTCTCCAAGGATGGTTTGGACCGTCTCTTCCATCTTTTCTGTGTGCTGGGGGCTGTTTTGATCTTCCTCTTTGTGTCTCAATTGATCAGGGCAAATCTTCAGGTAGTCTCTTGAGACTGCCGCTGACATCTCTCCTCCATCTTTACTGATGAGGCACACCTTGGTGTTGTCAAAATTTGAAGGTAAGACGGTGTATGGCTCAACCTCCCACTGATCATCTAATTTGTGAACTCATCTTTTCGAGTACCTGTTCTCCAGGTGACAAGGGAACTGCAGGTGCATGCTGATTATAAGTTTTCTCCTCTCTTGCCTGGGACAACCTTCTCTCCACACATTCTTGCACCTTGCGGTATTGTTGCTGCCGCTTCGTATCCCAGTCTGCATCTGGTGATGTCATCTCAGGTGTTAAAACTCCCATGTCTAAGTCAATGGGTATCTTGCCAGGTCTTGCTCTCATCAGGTACGCGGGTGTACAGTTGGTGGAGTTCACTGAGATGTGGTTGTATAAGTCCACCAAATCTGGTAACTTCTCTGGCCACAGGCTACGTTCCTCAAGGGGCAATGTCTTCAACAGGTCTATTACCACCTGGTTAATTTTCTCGCAATACCCGTTGGTCTGGGGATGATATGGCGTCGTCCTTATTTTCTTGAAGCTATACAAGTTACAAAATTCTTGAAACACTTCTGCTTCCAAAGCTGGGCCTTGGTCGGTAAGCACTCGCTCAGGGTAAGAGTGCGGGCGACAAAAGTTTTGTTGAAACCCTTTGGCTGCGGTCTTAGCCGTCTGATCTTTCACTGGCACTACTACCAGGAATCGGGATTAGTGGTCTACTATGGTGAGAATGTAGACATAGCCTGACTGGCTTGGGGCTAGCTTCATGTGGTCCAAGGCTACCAGTTCTAGTGGTTGTTTGGTGATTATGGGCTGCAGGGCAGCCCTCTGGCCATCACGGTCTTTCCGTCTCAGGTTGCATGGACCACATTCTCGACACCATCTCTCGATTGCTTTCCCTCATAGATGAACCGCTTGCTGTTCTCCTTCCACAAACTGTTGGGTCTCCTGTGGAGCATCTGGATCAAGGTGTGAGTCAGCTTGTGTCAGCAACTCCTTTACTAGGTGGACAGCCGGGATGCTATCCTGAGTCTCTGCCCATCCATGGTGGGGCAATGGGTTAAACGTGGCCTCTCTGTTGGTGGAGAGCTCGTTCCTCACACAGTGGGAGCACTGGGTCACCCCGTGATGATGGAAAGCCGGTAACTCTATCTCCTCCAGCTCTCCCGGGTCTTCTCCCCCATCTGGCAAGTTGGGCATCCTAGACAGCGCATCTATGACGCGCCCCCCTGGGCCGTGGGGTACTCGGTGCCGGGTCGGTCGTTGCTAGGGGAGATGTCACAGTGGCGGGGACCCGGTCCGTGACCCAGGACAGTTAATAAAGAGGTTATTTACAGGGGATTTATAGTTTTTATATAAAGTTCGTGACGCTACCTGTGGCATGGGGCTAAAGGGAGCCGCTGCTGCGGAGTAGGTCCTCTGGAGCTGTTGTTAATGCAGCAGAGTTGGTTTGGCTTTCCACAGGTAGAGCTTAGCTCCAGGGCAGTGTAGATGTTATAGCTGTTGTAGATGATGCTGGGCAGTGTAGTGCAGGGGGTGATGGCGCAGCAATAATTCACAGAGACAGTGGGGTGCAGTCTTCTGGGTCTACTCACAGTTCTCACTTTGCTCCTGGTTACGACTGCAGATCATAACTCCCCACGTTGTGCTGCATTCACCGGGCAGGGGTTCAGCAATCCCCCAGGTATTTCAAGAGTGCTTGACAGGACCCCATTCTATATGCCCTTCTCAGCCGTCTTTCTGCGCTGGCTCTCAAACTTCCTGCCCTGCGCCTCGCAAACAATGTCCCAAGCTGGTATCCTTGGACCTTTCTGGGCAACCTGGAGTTCCCTGGATCCTATGTGGCTAGCTTTTTAGAGAATGAGTGTGGATGTAGAAACTGCACCCTGAAAGTACAGAAGCCTCCGGTTTCTAGTTGAACTTTGTAATTCTCACCAGTTAGGGGCCGGTCCCCTCTGCGGCTCGATCCCTCCACCGCCTGGTAGATTCGGTCGTACAGGTGGCCTCCAGCACTGCCCGTACCCCTGGGATCCCCTCTTCGCTCCTGGAGCTCTTCCTCCTGCTCCTTCTCCTCAGTCTGTCCTGGGCCTCTCTGGCTAGGCCCTCCTCCTGCAGAGCTCCTGCTCCTCTCACTGTCCTCCTCAGACTGACTACACTGCCAAGATGGCTTCCCTCTTTTATATCCTCCTTCTAAGTGCTCCCTAATCTTCCTCCACCCACACCCAATACATGGTTCCCCCTCACTTGTTTCCCCCCACTCCAGCCAGGAACAGGGCTCAGCAGGAAAAGAGACGCATCTTGCCCCTCCTGCTGCTCTGGAGTAGTGTAGTGTTGGATGCGGGTGTTAGGGTCCCGGGCAGCACTCTTTCCTTACCTGAGAGTGAGATGCCACACCTCTGGGTGAGATGCAGTACCTCTGTGGCGACTGAACCCTCAGGGGTGCCATAGATCAGCATTAGCGTTTTTATGCCCTGCCCGATACTTGATGGTAAACTCGTAGTTGGACAGTCGAGCCATCCATCGTTGTTCTACGGCACCAAGCTTTGCAGTCTCCAGGTGCGTCAGCGGGTTGTTATCCGTGAAGACTGTAAATCTGGAGGAGGCGAGGTAGTGTTTGAAGCGCTCTGTTACAGCCCAGACGGTGGCTAAAAACTCCAACTTAAAGGAACTATAGTTGTCGGGGTTCCTTTCCGTGGGACGGAGCTTCCTGCTGGCATAGGCAATCACTCTCTCTCTGCCCTGCTGTACCTGGGACAGCATCGCTCCCAATCCCACGTAGCTGGCATCCGTATGGAGAATAAAGGGTTGGCCATAGTCGGGTTAGGCCAGGGCTTCATCTCCCGTAAGAGCCACTTTCAGTCGAGTGAAGGATTTGTCTTCTGGTTTTACCCCATTTGAACGGAGGATTCGGGTTCTTGGCCCTCTTTGACTGGCCCACTAAGAGGTCCTGCATGGATGCTGCTATCTTGGTGAAACCCTTGATGAATCTCCTGTAGTAGCCTACTAGCCCGAGGAACTGCCGCAATTCTTTGATAGTGGAGGGTCTTGGCCAGTCCTTGATCACGGTGACTTTTTCAGGGTCTGGTGCTACACCTTCGGCGCTTACCACATGACCTAGGTACTGCACCTTGGGCTTCAACAGGTGGCACTTGCACGGCTTTACTTTCAGGCCATAACCAGATAGGGCTTCGAACACCTCGGCAATTATGTCATCTAAATACAGCAGAGTGGTTTCTAAGTTTTTGTGTCCTAGGCAACACTCCATTAACTGCTGGAAAGGTCCCAGGGCGTTGCAGAGCCTGAATGGCATGCAATTGAACTCGCAGAGGCCCATTGGTGTCGTAAATGCGGTCTTCTCTCTGTCCGCCTCTGCCACAGAAACCTGCCAATATCCACTGGCGAGATCTAAAGTGGAGAAATAGATAGTGGATCTCAGTGCAGCTAGTGATTCCTCAATTCTGGGTAATGGGTAGGCATCCTTATGTGTAATGCGGTTAATCTGCCTATAATCAACACACATCCTCATTGTACCATTTTTCTTTCTAACGAGGACTAATGGAGCTGCCCAGGGGCTACAACTATCTCTGATCACCCCAGCCTCCTTCATCTCCCGTAACAGTCCTTTGGCACATTGATAGTGAGCTGGTGGTACAGGCCGGTACCTCTCTTTAATGGGCGGATGATCTCCTGTGGGGATATGATGTTGGTCCCCTTTTATCTGCTCAAAATCTAGTGGGTGTTTGCTAAAGACTCGCTCATATTCTTGGACTACCCGGTATACTCCATGCTTTTGGTGCAAAGGGGCTGTGTCAGTGCCTACTTGTAGCTTCTGACACCAATCCTCCATCTGCCCCTTGGGGCCATTGTCTTCCGTCTGTTCGGACGGAGGCAAGGGTTCCACTGCCTTTATTGCTTTGTTACTGACAGTGAACAACTTAACAAGGGTAGCATACCGGGGTAAATGGATCTCTTTCTCCCCACAATTCAGGACGCGTATTGGTACTGTCCCCTTGCGAACATTGACTACCCCTCTGTCTGTCAAGATGGTGGGCCTACTATCAGAGTACACGGGTTCTACCAGGGCCTGATAATCTTGACCCCTGAGACCTATGGCTGCCCGACATCATATTAACATTTCACTCCTAGGGGCATTGCAATGGGGAATGGATCACTCATTCTGACACTGCCGACTTCTCCTCCAGACAGCTCTACCTGTTGTCTCTGCATCAGGGGTTTGATCTTCTTCTGCAGAACTCGCTGCTGACCAGAGCTGGCAGACTCTGCGACCTGTTGCAACAAAACAATAATTTCCCCAAGACAATTCTCCATCACATTGGTGCCTAAGGTTATCATAGGATGGCTTTCTCGGTGATCAATATCAACAATAATCATCCCTTGTGATAGCAATTCTACTCGGCCAACCTTTATGGTCACCTCTTTATACCCCACCTGAGGCAAGGGCTGACCATTGCTGGCATAGATGTTAATATGTTCATCTGGACCGCGGGTAATGTCTGAATCAGTCCAGTATCGTTTATAAAGGATATGTGGCATCGTTGTCACCTGGGAACCAGTCTCCAGCAACGCATTCATCGAGATGCCATCAAGCACGACAGATAGGACCAGTCGTCCCCCACGTACTTGTCTCGCCAGCTCTGTGGGTCTGGTCATCTTACTCCTGGGGGTTGGTCCTCTGTCCCAGGGGTTGCTCGTTTAAATTGCAGAATCTTGCGAGGTGACCCGCCTTTTGACAGCGACAACAGATGGGTTCTCAGTCCTGGTCGCAGCGATCGCTGTTTCTCCCTCTGGTCGGTGGAATCCTTCTCTGTTATCTGCGTGTCAGCCTCCACAGGTGCCAGGGAAAAGGATGCCACCTCCTGGTGGTATGTTATAGCTGGGTGCTGGAGGGGTGCAGTGCCACTTGGGGTTGATTCTCGCAGCATCCGGATGGCTCTGTCTTTAAATTGCGCAAAGTCCAGATCAGGGTTTTGCAGAGCCATAATGCGCAGTTGTGTCCGGTGAGCGTTAGACAGGAGCCCCTCGATAAACTGCTCAGTTAGCAATCTGTCCTTGTCTTGCACACTGTAGGGGTCTACCTGTTTAATGGCCCGCAGCTCCTCCTGCAGGTTTAGAGCATAGTCCCGTACACTGTCCTGCACCCTTTGTTTGCACCCGTAGAACTTCATTTTAATCTCTGCTGCTGTGCGGGTGTCAAAGGTTTCCTTCAATAGGGTCAGAATTTCCTTAACAGTGCTTTTGTCCCTGCCCGGGACTTCACCTCCCTCTGGGCTGCACCGATTAGCTGGCCTATGAGGATGCTGACTTTTTGCTCCTCAGACAGGGGGTACACTTGAAACAAACTGCGGAGTCTCTCCTCAAATTCGCTTAGGGTGTGCGACGCCCCTGAGCACTAGGGCAACCACGCCGCCCCTGGTATATATGGCATTGATAACGGCATTACAGTGGCGGCGGCTGCGCCCCCGGCTGAATCCTCTCCCAGGTTGGGCATCTTCCTCCCCCCTAGTGAACCTCAGCCAGGTCCTGGGTTTCTGTTGACGTACCAGTATGCCGCTCTGCTGGCGAGAGGCATTGCTTACCCGGTGGTTTCGGATCGGGCCTCCAGCTTCCCCTCGGCTGATGGCAAATGACGTGATGATACAGTTCAGTAAACTCTAGGGCACACAGTACCGGGTTACACCGGGCTTTGTTTACCCTGTTCGTGACGCCAGGTTGACGCGCCCCCTGGGCCATGGGGTACTCGGTAGCCGGGCCGGTCGATGCTGGGGGAAGTCACAGTGGCAGTGACCCGGTCAATTAAAGGGAAAGTAAAAGGTGAATAAAGTTTTTGGAGATAATGTTCGTGATGCCACCTGTGGTATGCGGCTATATGGGGCTGTCACTGCGGTGCAGATACACTGGAGCTGGTGGTGATGCAGCAGAGTTGGTTCACCTCTCCACAGGCAGAGCTAAGCTCCAGGGCAGTATATGTAGAATTGTGGAGGTAGATGTTGTTGGTGCGGTGTATTGCAGGCGATGGCGCAGATAATGACCAGTCCACAGCTTAATGGCGGTTTCCTCTTATCTTTACTTGCGGTTTGTTAAGCTGACCGGGGCACGGGTACTAGCTGGTAGTAGAGGTCCGGGCGGCCTGGAACCAAGTTGGGGATCCACTTCGCCAGGTGGAGTTGTTAGCCTTCCCTCTGCGCTATTCTCTTTATTCCTTGCTGCTTGAAGCTATGCTGCGGCCCTCGTCCCTGAGTAAAGCGTCTTTTTCCTCACCTGTATGGCAGGCAGCTCAGGCCTTCCTTAAGTGTCGCTCCCACATGGCGGTGCAGGGCCCTATGGTGCTGCTGTGCCGCCGGGCGCCTGGTCGTGCCAGGAGACCTGCAGTCTCCTGCCCTCCGGATTCAGCTGCTGGGCCTTCAGTGCCCCACAACCACGGACTCCGGTGTCCGGTTCACTTGCGCTTCCCTCTGGGGCGAGCTTATTCACAGCTCCCTTCCCCAGGTCCTTCCTCGTTGTCCTCCTTTATACAGCCTACAAAATTGGAGTAATTTCCCAAATCAATTGTAAATCCATATTAATATATAAAAAACACTTTATTTCATAGATAAGATAAAATCACATAACAAAGTTAAGAAAATAGATCTTACGAGGTAAGGATACACACAAGTGCAGAGCAGCAATAAATAAGTGGGTCCTAGGGGAACAACTGGCTAACCCTATTCAACTATAGCATATCATAGTCTATTGTACATGTGTACAGTAAAAAAGTAGCAAGAGGCACTGTATGGAGTTAAAATGGTCTCCCCAAGGTAGGTACCTCCACACAGAGAGAAGCAATCATAGAGAGTCACTGAAAGAAGTTGAACAGGCAGAAATAGCGATCACAAGTAGAACCAGAGTGCTCACCCATAAGGTACAAAAATTACCACTAAGCCACTCTGCAGCCCCGACGTTTCGCGTGGCTTCTTCGGGGGGCGGTGGTTGTGGAACGAATAAGCACCATTTTATCTCCAGCACAGACTGAATGCAGGTGACAGCGCTGATTACTGCAGCGCATGCGGAGTGACAGGACGTACCCCCGCACCGCGTCACATCCGGCCAGTTTCCCGACGGAACCATGGGCAGGGACGTGCAACTAGTGACGTCACCATCCACAGCCCCGACGTACGGAAGCCCGACGGGACGCGGCCGGAGCAGGACGGCACTGCGCATGCGCGGCTCAGCGGCAGCCATGACAAGTAAGGGATGAAGTGAGGGCACAGAGATACAACTAAATGTATGTAACAAAGCACAGTATACAAGAGAGGGAAAACAGTGAATCAATAAGAAAACGACTGTCACCCTAATCAGGAGAGACATCAGTACAGTATAAACATATATACAGATGCAATGTCAATACAGATACAATAATGTCGTTCCATTGAATCATTGAAATCTTGTATATGGTGATTGATTCCTGATTGATGAGATCGTTACATCCCTAGAGTGTCCAGTAGTTCCATGTGGTAGTCGAGGCATATAAATGGTGATAACAAGATGCAAAGCTATGAAGGAAAAATTTCAACATAAACAAAAGAAGTTAAAATCCACATAAAAAACAAGGGAAAAGATATCTCTATAAGAATGATGAAAAACTGTTAATTTCGTTCAAACCACCAGGGGTCACCGTGTCCAGGATAGCAATCCAGCGGCACTCAAGCTGCGCCAAAGTACGCTTGTAGTTACCCCCTCTCGTGCCCAAATGTACCATGTCAATACCCCTGAATATAAGGGATGAGGGATCACAATTATGGCGCAGCTTGAAGTGCCGCGGGATAGTCTTGAGTGTTGAGACGTCAGAGATATCCCACGCAGCAATCACGTCCCTGATATGTTCCCTAACACGCACCCGAAATTCACGGGAAGTAAGTCCCACATAACTAAGATTACATGGACAGGTAGCCATATATACAATGTGTGTAGAGCTGCAAGAAATATAGTGCGTGATTTTAAATTCTTGGCCATTATTGGCGAAGAATGATTTAGTACGAATTATATTTCTGCACGCCATACAAGATCCACATGGGTAACATCCCCATCTTTTTTTGTTGACCATCCCAAAGGGAGCAGGAGTGGGGGCAACATAATGACTCCTGACTAACGAGTCTCTCAGATTTTTACCCCTCCGGGCCGTCATTAATGGTCTATCAGGCAGAATCTTATTGAGTGTAGGTTCGGTTTTAAGAATTGACCAATGTTTATTGAGAATTCCTCGTATCGCATGCCAATGACTATTATATGTCGATATGAACCTAATGGGGGGATCCTTCTCTGGTAACTTTTTGACGCTAGTTAGGAGATCAAGCGGAGTCCTCCTCGCCCGTCTATAGCCTCTTTTGATACTCCGTGCACTGTAACCTCGATCATGGAATCTCTGTTGGAGGTCCCGAGACTGAGCCTCAAACGCCGCATCAGTAGAACAAATGCGCTTTGCTCTGAGATACTGTCCCACTGGAATGGCCCGTATAGTAGACGGTATATGCGCAGATGTTGCATGAAGTAATGCATTCACTGATGTCTTTTTGCGAAAAACATCAGTCAGCACTAGGCCATCCTGTTGGACAGTAATCCCATTATCCAAAAAATCAATATGGGTCGAATCCCAAGTGTAAGTAAGTCTAATATTTAGGTCGTTTGAATTCAGAGAAGAGATAAAATCATGAAGCTCACTCTCGGGACCTTGCCAAATGATAAAGATATCAGCTATATATCTATACCAGCACTGCGCATGGGTAGCGGCGCACGCGCCCCCCCCGAAAACCTCCCTCTCCCAAAGACCGAGAAAGAGGTTAGCGCAGGACGGCGCGCACGCCGCGCCCATCGCAGTGCCCCGCTTCTGAAGAAAAAATCTATCTTTAAATGTGAAGAAATTATGAGTCAATATGAACTCTAATAATTCCAGGATCAGTGCACGGAGAGAGACATCTAGACTGCTAGTCTCGAGAAAGAACGCCGCGGCCCGTAGTCCATCCACATGGTCAATACTAGTATATAATGACTCAACGTCAATGGCCACTAGAAGACTACCTGAGTCAAGGTATAAACCATCAACTTTCCTAAGGACGTCACCAGTGTCCCTGACATAGGAGGGCAGGGTCTCAACAAGTGGATGTAAATAATATTCGATGAATTTACAAATGGGATCACACAGCCCTCCAATGCCAGAGACAATGGGACGCCCCGGTGGTTCCCTAAGATTCTTATGCACTTTCGGGAGTAAATAGAAAGTGGGAATAACTGGGCATTTGACACATAGGCCATCAAAGATTTTTTTTGGTATAATACCTTGTTCATAGGCCCGCTCAAGAATGTCAAAAAGATCCGCCCTGAAAGCTGTCAAGGGATTGTTAGGTAGAGTGATGTATGAAGACCGGTCCCTAAGTTGTCTAAAGGCTTCTTTCTCGTATTTCGCAACTGGCCAGATCACCACGTTCCCTCCCTTATCCGCAGGTTTGAATACTACATCCTTAAGCGACTGTAGCTCGCTAAGTGCCCTGACCAACAGTGAGATTATCATGTTTAGGTCCCCCTGGCAATGTCCTCAGGTCATTACTAACGAGTTTGTTAAATATCTCTACTTGTGGGCAGAGGAGAAAGGGAGGGAAAGTCGTAGATCTAGCCAGAACCGAACAGGGGAAATTACCTTTCTGGGTTGAGATATTTTCACTCTCCAATTCCTCTAGAGCTGACAGGGCCTCTTTTTCCATAGTGGTATTCAGGTGGCTGTCCGACAAGGGTTTGGTGTGCAATTTCCGTAGAATCACCTTTCTAAGAAATAATTGTAGATCCTTCAGTACTGTAAAGAAATTATAGTTATTAGTCGGCACAAACGTTAAACCCAAAGCAAGAACCTCTCGTTGGTTATCGGACAAAGCATGTGTAGAAAGGTTAATTACCTCAAGGTTAGTAGATTTGGATTTTTTCTCCAACTCCTCTCAACTCACGCTTACTAACCCCGCCTCCAGATTCCAGTGTAAAGGGGAGGGGCTCCCGTTTCTGGTCTGGAGCCAGGAAAGTGTTGTATGCTGGCAAACCTGATTAGGGGACCCCTCCTTGCTTCCAGGCATAACATCACCCTCTGTGAGGGAGCCAATGCCACTGTGGCAACCGGACTCCTGGGGTGCCACACATCTATATGTGATTACAATATGGGGGGCTCTATATGTTATTATATTATGGGGGGCTCTATATGTGATTACATTACAGGTGGCTCTATATGTGATTACACTGTAGGGGAGACTCTATATGTGATGTGACAAAGTCACTGGCAGAGTGCTGGAGGGAGATATGTTTCACTGAGGCTATTAGTTTCAGTGATGTGAAACCTGGAAGTCTTCTCCTGCATGCTATTTGCTGAGAGGATTAATCAGCCATATTTAAAAGGCCCATTTTTTTTGGTGAACGACTATAGAGCGGGTGGGAGGTTGTTCACCATATCTCCACCCCAGGGTGTGGTCTGGGGTTTAAATGTTCGACCTGTTGAGGCATTCAGTTCAGTAAGTCTGGGGATGCTAACTCCAGACATGTTTGTGTCTAGCTGACCTGAACCATGTGGAGTTGCTAAACTCTGGGCAGGCGGACCCCTGCTAACACAAGGACTGTGTTTTGCATGACCACTTTTGCTTTGTTTGCTTTCCTATTTTGACCAAAGGGCCGTGATTATTTTTATGGACTCAATGTTGGTTTATGCCGCATTTTAATAAACCAACAAGAGATTTAAAGAGACAGCTTACCTGTGTCTACCTCCATGTGCAGCTAAGTGAGCGATCTACCACAGTGATGATACTACAGGAGGGGCCTCAATATAAATTTATGCAAAAAAAGTGTGATGAGCCTATAGAACGGCGGTCATGTGACCACAAGTTTTAGATGTGCATACTCCTGGCCACAATCTGACTAGGTGGGCTCTGCCTTGCTCAATGCAAGTGTATTGAGTGAGGACAGAAACAGTCTAGTTGGATTGTGGCTAGCGACTTTTACATACACCACAAAGTCACTGAAAATATTTATTGTAAATATGTTTTTGCCGCCTTTCCAATGACCAATTTTCCCCAATTGAATTCCTTCAAGAGTTTTATAACGCCCTGTATTTCAAGTGTTTAATGCAATTTTTAACAACCAATTTTGGTAGCGGTTTTTATTTTGTCACTTTTTGACCCCAAACCTCCCAAAAGCTGCGTATATAGAAATTTTAATATTCTGCTTTGTTGTGTTTTATATAATTGTCCAGGGTTTTAAGCAGAAAACTGTGAAAATGTCAATGAAAGCACAATAGAAAAAAAAACATTATAAAAATACTCTGTGCAAAATGAGACCCTCAGCGCTATAGGCACTCTGCGGGGGTTTTTCCATACAGAATTCATTCTAGGGGGCGATTTCTTCCTAATATGACGTGCTGCAAATTTTCTCACAGATTTTGTATAAATCTGTATTCATGTTTTTCACGTAGAGAAAAAAAAATGACGCTTGACGCAGCCTTTCAGTATGAGCTGCTGTATTATGGATCGATACAACATAGATTCATACCACACTGGATTCACATTTTCATTGCCAGCTACTGAACTGTTATTGGTAACCCTGCCAAATGAGATCTTGCTTTATAGTGGGAAATTCTGTTTTGTGCTAATATTGTTTAGCTTTCTAAACTAATGTCCCTTTTACTGAAGTAAAACAACACTGACCTCTAGTGGAAAATATTGAGAATGCATGACCTCTTCTTCCTCATTTTTCCCTTTACCCTTATGACTAGTGTTGAGCAAATTTGTTTGTCGAATGTTCGAAAGTTTCAAATTTGGCACAAATATGGCACATTCGGATTTGTGACTGCAAAGGCAAGCAAATTTTCTTAATATCGGAAAAGTTTGACGAATTTGCGCGGGACCGCAAATACAGGGCAACCACGGCGTTTTGAACAGTTTTGTTAGCATAGTGCAAGTGTATGATGAGCAGTGACATGTGCCAGGTGAGTGTGGGGGCTGTGGAGAGCTTAGATCAGGTCAGATCAGTGGCGCAATGTTTTTTTTCTTTTTCTGTAGGCGGTAACTTTAACTGAGGAAAGCGCGGCCAGCCAATCATAGCGCAGGAAGCATCAACACTGTCCAGACATAAGGGCTTCTACAATTGGCTGCAGAAATCACATGTCCTCTCAATATAAAAAGCGGCCATGTTCCCTCAACGCCATTATGTCCATGTCACTGCTGGAGACAGACGCAGCTCAGTGTTCTCCTGTGTAATGAGAGATATTAGCTAGATAGATGGGCGCTTGTGTGGTAGTCAGATAGTGTAGATAATTCCTGGCCTGTGTACCTCTGCAACCGCTGGTGCAGGACATTTTTGGTGTTCTTGTGCAAGTACTGAGATTCGGACAGAAACAGAGGGTCCATGCCATACAACAGTGCTGTGCACCACTGGTATAGAGCTCCATGTCTCACTATACCTTGAATGTTTTTTTGCGCTTGCTAATGTGATGAAGCAAGCGCAGTGCACCTTTTCATTTAGTGGGGTGGAAATTGTGCTCTGCACAGTCTGCAGAGCTTCTTATTGCAGAGCACTAAATCTGTTTTTTTTTCTGTTGCTATTGTGATATTGAAAGCTGTGTGCACTAAAGTTTTTTCTAGTGTCAGATACTATTTTAGTGGCATTGAACTTCAGGTGGTTTCAGAGTAAAAAAAATGTGTTTTTTCTCTTGCTATGCCCAGTCCAAAAAATATTTTTTCCTGTGCCAAAAGTCATACAGTGCTATAAACCAGCTACAACGTCAGTGGTGGTCAAATTCAGCTTGTACGCAGAGTCAAACCTTTATATATTTTTGGTTGGCAGGCAGAGTCCACCAAAGGATTTTTTACTGTGGCAAAGTTGATCCAGTCTACTAAAAGGCAGATCCTATTTTAGTGGCGTTGAACTTGTCCTGGTTTCACAGTAAAAAATAAAAACTTCTCTTACTAGGCCCAGTCCAAAAAATATTTTTTCCTGTGCCAAAAGTCATACAGAGCTATAAGCCAGCTACTACATCAGTGGCGGTCAAAGTCAGCTGGATGCAGACCTTATGCAGAGTAACCCAAAAATATTTTTTGTTCCGAGTAAAGTGGTACAGCTGGCTAGATCTGAGTTTGAAATATTTTGGAGCATATAATCTATGTGATACTGGCCTCATCCACATTAAAAAAAATGTCTTCTGTTCCTAAAGTAATATAGCAGGGGACATCTCAGTTTGAAATTGTTTGGAGAATATCTCGTAGGTTTTTTCGGCCTCATGCACACTAACAAATTTCTTTTGTAGTTTAGTAACGTTATATGGCAGGCCATATCTTACCTTGTCATTTAGTGTCGCTGAAACTCAGATCTGTTCTCAGCTATTTCACAGAAAAAAACTTATTTTTCTTTAGTTAATTGCGTGCTCCTACCACTGTATCTGACCAACATGAGTGTGAAAAAGAGAGGGCGTGGTGGAAGGGGGAATAGGCTTGGTGTTCAACATGTACGTGGGGTACGTGATAATGTTAGTGAAAGCACTAGTGAACCAACACAAACAGGTCCTATCCAAAGACAACTGACAACTTATGTTAGTGGGTGGCCTACTGCACTCCCTCCCTTTGGCAGCCGCACAGCGATACGCCTTGTTGATAAGGCTCAGAAAGAGCAGGTGCTCCAGTGGATGGCAAGCTCTGCTTCCAGTGCCCTCTCCTCATCTTCCTCCACCTCAACATCACACGCAGTACAGTCCACACAGGTGGCACCCCAATTACCCATGCTTCACCCCGCGTCACAACTCGCCAACTGCCCAACTGACTGTAGCGAACCACAGATGGGTGAGTCTGTAGAACTCTTCACCCATTCTATATCATGGGCATCAGAAGTGTACTCCAAATAGTCACAAAGTCAAGGGGAGGAAAGCATCTGCACCGATGCCCAAAATTTTTTTTACTTGGATTCGAGGCAGGACGAAGTAGGGTCCGAGCAGGTTCCTCACCCTCATCACCAGACGTTAACCGCAGGGGAGGGAGGTGATCCCGATGAGACTCAGATACCTGTGGATTATGCGGACTGTACTGTGCTGTCAGGGCAGCAAGAAGAGAGGGGTCACTCTGAGGGCAAGGAATGGGATAACACATTGGATGATGACGAGGTTGAAGATCCTACTTGGTGTGAACCCAGAGTCACGCAGCCGAGTAGCTCATCTGAGGAGGTGGAGGAGGAAGACGAGGAGGTTACATTTCGCTGTACGGAGCAAACACGGAGTGATGCAAGTACGAGGAGCACTTCATCTTTAGCCACAATCGTGGCTGTGGCCAGCAGTCAGCAGACACTGCAAAGGATGAGCCAACTCACGTTATCTGAAAACTTTGCAATAAAAAACTCAGTAGAGTGAAAAAATTCAATAATTTGACTACTACATGCATGAACGTTCACATACAGAAACAACATTCTTTACGCTGGGAATCCTACCGTGCTGAAATGCGGGCCAGAGCACCTCAACAACCATCAGCTGCCCCATCAAACACATACACTGCTTCTTCCTCCTCATCTGTTACCGTGCTAAATATTCTCACGCAGGTCTCCCATCGCAGAAACTCCGGTTCTTTACCGGCTCCAGTCAGGCTGAGTGAGAGCCCGTCAGCTGTAACAGAAGCGGACACGCCTGCTGTGTTTGTTTCACCAAGCACATCGCATGTTTCTCAATCCACCGTAACATCTGCACCTCACTCACCCTCCACCAGTTTTTCCGGTTCACCATACTCCGCCCTCTCTGAGCACCTTAGCCAGCCCTTGGTCCTGCAGTTGTGGTCATGTAAAAGATTGTTTCATCCTATGCATGACAAAGCTAAGAGGTTGAACGCCACCATCTCCAAACTGTTAGCCATGGAAATGCTGCCTTTCCGCCTGGTAGATACAGACGGTTTCTGAAAACTGATGGCCGTCACAGTCTCCCAGTACCAGTTGCCCAGTCGCCATTACTTCTCTAAGAAAGCTGACAACATAACCCGTTCCTTGTCTAAATCTACATGTGACAGGGTGAATTTCACCACAGATACCTGGACGAGTAAACATTGCTAAGGGGGTTACATCTCGCTGACTGGGCACTGGGTGACTCTGGAGGCTGTGGAGACAGGCGGGAAGGGGCTGCTCCACAAATCTTGGAATCCCCAAGGCTTGTAGAAGAAACCTCTGTATTTCCCACTTTTTCCGCTGCTTCTGCGTCGTCCACCTCCTCTAGAGCCTCCACCTGCGCACTCAACCTCTGCCTTAACGAGACACGCGTTCCAAGGGTGCGGAGGGAATACACACCATCTCCGTACTGCGCAGTCAGGGCTCACTGTTATCAGGCAGTCTTCAAATTAATATACCTTGGAGATCGCAGTCATACAGGTTAAGAGTTGTGGGCAGCTCACCCGGCTCAGTTTGAGCAATGGCTGTCTACGCTGAACCTAGAGCCAGGGAAGGCCGTATGCGATAACGGTGCGAACCTGTTTGCCGCCCAAGGCCGAGGCAAGCTCACACAAGTGCCTTGCATGGCTCACGTCCTCAACCAGCGATTTCTCCTTTACTATCCTGGCCTGGATGAGCTGCTTCACAAAGTATAGAAGCTGTGTGCTCACTTCAGCCGTTCGCACCCCTCATGTCATTGACTTGCATCGATACAGAGGTCTTTGTCCCTGCCAGTTAACAGGTTGATCTTTGATGTGCTGATGTGGTGGAATTCCACTCTGTTCATGTTGCAGCGACTGTGCCAGCAGCAACGAGCTCTGACGCAGTATGTCATGATGTATAGCTTGGGGCAACGCAGTACGAATTTAGAGCATATCACGTTTGCGGAGTGGGAACAGATTAAGGACCTCTGCACCTTTCTGCACGGTTTGGAAATGGCTACTAAACTGGTTAGCGCTGACGATGCCATCATCAGCATCACTATTCCGGTCATATACATGCTGGAGCAGACTTTGAATAACCTGTGGCAGGAGGCGGTGGCCCCAGAAGAAGAGTAGGATGCGGAAGGGATACCAATGTCTCGAATTTCCAGACTGTCGTCACACAGGCGGATGCCAAGTGATGGTGGATTACAGCAATCGAGGGGGTTTTTTGATACCAGGCAAACTGTAAGTGAAGGTGCAAGAGCTGAGGAACTAATGGAGGAGGAAGAGGTGATGGGCAAGTAGCTGTCAGAGGATGAAGAGGATAATCATCCCCTCTCGTTTGAAGGTGGTTGGCAGGAGGGGATGGAGGAAACAAACATCAGTGTTACACAACCCACAATACAGCCTGGCTTTGGACCTCCTGGAAGAGCCAGACATATGAGTGCCTTCTTGATGCAACATGATCCCTGTATAGTTAGGATTTGAAATGATACTGACTACTGGGTTGCCACTCTGTTAGATCCCCATTATAAGAGTCAATTTTGCCAGATGCTTCCCGCCCTGGAAAGGGCCCCGCTTATGTTGGAGTATCGAAACAAGCTTTTAAGCAACCTTAATAAAGGTTTTCCCCAAGGTAACAGTGAGGCACACAATGTGCATCGCAGCTGTAGTTTTTCAACCTCCTGCACGTCAGTTTGTCAACACCAAAACATTAGCAGCAGCAGCAGAGTAAGTGGCAGAAACAATTTTTGGGAGTCCTTTCACACATTTTTTGCTCCAGCTCATGCACCAGCACAACAGAGTACAAGTCTGACACGTGGTGAACGACTGGAGAGGATGGTGCAGGAGTATCTATATCTCAATATCAATACCATCAGGGAGGGCTTGGACCCTTTTCCATTTTGGTCTTCAAAAATGGATGAATGGCCTGAGCTCGCCTCTCACGCCTTGGAGGTCTTATCATGCCCGGCAGCCAGTGTTCTATCTGAACATGTCTTCAGCGCTGCTGGTAGTGTCTTGATGGATAAGAGCACCCGGCTGTCCCCTGAATGTGTAGACCACCTAACTTTCATCAAGATGAACAAGTTATGAATCTCCAAGGACTTTTGCACCCCAATTGCAGACTGTACAGAGTCGGCGATGTTGTCGTTTTGAGTGTGCTGCATTGATCTCTTGAAATTGCAGCCTGGGATATGGCTTCTGTGTTTGCTCTTGCTGCTGCTGCAGGTTTTAGGCCCTAATTTTGGGAAATGTGGAGAATTCTGATTGTGTCTCCATTGATTGGGTTGGCTGTAGTAGGACAGGTTTGGGTCTGCGTTAAACTACTTGTAGTCTGATGACATTGATGCCACTTCGGTGGTGTTAGGCCCTCATTTAGGGCAATGTAAACACTCCTGGTTAGGTCTCCATCTCCTGGGTTGGCTGTACTGGAACATGTGTGGGTCTTATTTACACTATTTCTACTGTAGTGAAATTGATGAGACATTGCAAGTGTCTGCCACTAATTTTTTGAAATGTGGAGAATCAAGATTCTCCACATTTCACTAAAATCCACTAAATCCACTAAAATCCACAAATCACTAATATGCTCGGGTGCTGAAAGCTCGTGCCGAGCTCACCGTGATACTCGGGTGCTCGACCCGAGCAACGAGCCCAATGTTAGTCTATGGGAGACCCAAGCATTTTTGCGGCGGCACCCCCGGCAGTCTGTACAAAGCCTAAAAAGTGCCCAAAACGATAGTGACAGTGCTCAAATGACATGGGGACAGCATGGGGATCGCCCCAGGAAGCATTTCTGACCCCCAGGTCACTGCTGTCAACAATGTGGTCAGAGGTATTAAGCCACTTTTACGGGCTCACAATAAAACTTTCAAAAAGAAAACTGAAACGGTTTTCCTGTGAAATATGTTAAAGAACATCCTTTCCAGGGTAAAGACTTGTGTATAAGGTAAAATAAATAACCAAAATCAAAAATACTCCTCCACACCTTGGCTATGTTCACAAGTACCATTTTTTATGCGTTTTTGCACTTTTGTATTGCTTTCAACCGTGACAAATGCATTCACCGGGAAATGTCATTTTAACATTTTACAACCTTATCTGGCCATGTGCTGTGTGACACATGCATACAGTGCTGAAAAGACATGGGAACAGCATGGGGAAGACTCCTGGAAGCATCTCTGACACCCAGGTCACTGCCTAAAAGTGTGCCCATCAGAAGTGATCGTTGCCGCATCTGAAGATGCAGACTTGCAATTATCCCCGTGCAAGTCCTTGTCCCAGGGCAGTGTTCAATTGTACCTCCCCAATTCCTTGAAATGCAAGCGCAAGTATGCAGCCTGCCACCCACCCCCAGGCTGCAGTACCATACTGCTTGCTTGCTTGCACTTGAAATAAGGCCTTTTAAGCATGTAGAGGCGGAATCTGGCCACCACGTCATGGCTGCGTCGGCGGCCTGGTATCCATACTCAGTCAGCAGACGCCCAGCGGCTGGGTGTGCACGCTTGGTCCCCAGCCGCCAGGTGGCGGCCGGGTGTCCATTAACGGTCCCCAGCCGCCCCTATTTGTTCCGGTGCGCCTAATACACAAGCGCGCATACCAAAACATTACCTGCGCCCTCCTCAGTGCATTTAGTGGGAAGGACATCCTAACCACAAACACATGGACAAGTGAATGTGGCCAGGGATGGTACATCTCACTGATGCCTTCACACTGGGTTAATATTGTGGAAGCCGGGACACAGTTGTACACTGGGATGCAACACGTCCTCCAGAAATAGAGGATTGCGGATCCTGGGTCAATCAGGCTTCAACACAAAGTTCAGAAGGTAGACAGCAGCAGTGGTTGGCCTCCTACACAACGAGTAAATTATTCATGATCATGAGGCCATCCATCTCCTTAGCTTTCTGTTCCTTGAAATGCAAGCGCATGTATGTAGTAGCGGCTAGGCCTGAGGTGGTCAGCGTTTTGGCGCATATCCTACCTCCTTCGAGGATTGCTGGATGTTTTCCTGCTACTATCCCCGTTCTATGACTCCCGTTAAAACAAAGCTTCAGGTGATGAATGATGGATGAGGTGGTGGCAAAGGAGAAAGAGCAGGAGGAACAGGGACCATTCACATCAATATCAGGCCAGTCAACCACACATCTCTTGTAGGATATGTTTCTGTACCAAAAGGAGCGGTTCGACTACACAGTTATAGGGCATACAGTGAGTGCAATGCCTACCAAAAATTTCGAGGCACTCCAATGTCCCTTGGAAGTGTCATGGAGGTCAGAGGGCCTTAACTAAACCGTTTTTTCCATTTATAGCAACTGGGTCTCCTGTACACTGTTGGCCTAAGCAGTGAATGGAAGGCTTTCCAAAAATTATGAGGAACTGCAATGCCCCTTGAAACAGATGTGGATTACAGCGTACTAAAAACCTTCTACCCATTATTGGGGAGTGGGTCTCCCTTAGTGTTCGCCTATGCATTGAAAAGCAAAAGCTGACTAAGATTAGGAGGAAATGCAATGCCCGTTGGAAGAGTCGTGGAGGTTAGAGGTAATTAAAAACAACATTTCAATGCCCCTTGGAAGAGCTGTGGAGTTCAGAGTGGTTTAAAAAGACGGTTTTAATGCCCCTTGGAAGAGACGTGGAGGTCACAGTAGCTTAACAAGACTGTTTTAATGCCCCTTGGAAGAGTGGTGGAGGTTACAGTGGAATAAAAAGACAATATCAATGCCCCGTGGAAGAGACGTGGAGGTCACAGTAGCTTAACAAGACGGTTTTACTCCCCCTTGGAAGAGTGGTGGAGTTCGCAGTGCAATAAAATGACAATATCAATGCCCCTTGGAAGAGTGGTGGAGGTCGCAGTGGAATAAAAAGACAATATCAATGTCCCGTGGAAGAGACGTGAAGGTCACAGTAGCTTAACAAGACGGTTTTAATGCCCCTTTGAAGAGCTGTGGAGTTCAGAGTGGTTTAACAAGATGGTTTTAATGCCCCTTGGAAGAGACGTGGAGGTCACAGTAGCTTAACAAGACTGTTTTAATGCCCCTTGGAAGAGTGGTGGAGGTGGCAGTGGAATAAAAAGACAATATCAATGCCCCTTGGAAGAGTGGTGGAGGTCGCAGTGGAATAAAAAGACAATATCAATGCCCCTTGGAAGAGTGGTGGAGGTGGCAGTGGAATAAAAAGACAATATCAATGCCCCTTGGAAGAATGGTGGAGGTCGCAGTGGACTAAAAAGACAATATCAATGCCCCTTGGAAGAGACGTGTGGGTCACAGTAGCTTAACAAGACGATTTTAATGCCCCTTACAAGAGCCATGCAGTACAGCATATTAAAAACATTATTTCCATTATTGGGGAGTGGGTCTCCCATAGTCTTTGCCTATGCCTTCCAAGCAAAAGCTGCCAAAAATTATGACGGAGGAACTTGCAATGCTGGCAACACGGACCACGGTCACCCTGGTGGTATAGTGGTGGTGGAGGCTGAGGACAAGGAGAAGAGCAAAAAACAGCCAAAATGAGGAAGCGTATACCCATGTGTGGGTGTGAAGCGATGCATGGGAATACACCTCCCGAAACAACACAGTGGATTTGACTTTATGTTAATCTGCTGTCATTTGGTGGTGATGAGAAGTCTGGCCCAATCCAGCCTTTGTTCATTTTTGATAAGGATCAGCTTGTCAGCATTGTCAGATGACAGGCGAGTGCATTTATCAGTTATAATTCCCCCAGTGGCACTAAAAACACGCTCCGATAACACGCTAGTGGCAGGGCAGGCCTGGACCTCCAAGGCTTACAGAGCGAGTTCATTCCAAGTGTCCAGCTTGGATACCCAATAATTAAAAGGCACAGAGGAATTACGGAGGACGCTGGTACGGTCAGCAAGGTACTCCCTCACCATCTTTTGAAACTTTCCACTCTTTGTGAGAGTATCCCACGCCTCAGGGCTTGTAAGCTGGGCGGGTCTCAGAAAACTGTCCCAGAACGTTGACAGTGTTCCCCTGCCTCTGCTGGATTGGAGTTGCGTCTCTCTCGTCTGTACGCCTTGGTTGGGCAACGAACTGTGATCTCTGCCGCTAGCGTGTTCAGATGGGAATTTTTTTAACAGTTCTGCAGCAAGGGCCTTCTGGTACTGCCCCATTTTTGTAGACCTCTCCACCTCAGGAATAAGAGAGTGAAAGTTCTCCTTGCAGCGGGGGGTCTAAAAGTGTCACCAACCAGTAATGACTGTCACCCAACATTTTGACAACGCGAGGGTCACCTTTAAGGCAGCATAACATAAAGTCAGCCATGCGTGCCAGACTGGTAACGGGCAAGACTTCCGTGTCCTCACCAAGATGACGACTGACCATGCTCTCCTCCCCCCTCCTGTCCTCAGGCCACCCACGCTGAACCGACGGTATGACAGTTGTACAGGTACTACCGTCTACAGCGCATGATACCAGCTCCTGTTCTTCCTCCTCCTTCTCCTCCTCTCCCTCATTGTCCCCCAATGCACGTTGGGATGAGATGAGGCTGGGCTGTGTGTAATCGCCCGCTACGGCTTCTTGATCCATCTCATCATACTCTGGCTGCAATGCCTCCTCTTTAATTCTCTGCAGAGAGCGTTGCAAAAGACAGACAAGTGGGATGCTGACGCTAATGATGGCGTCATCGCCACTCACCAGCTTGGTGGACTCCTCAAAGTTTGTCAGGGTGGTACATATGTCAGACATCCAGGTCTTATGTGTGGAGTCTGACCTGAATATCGACGGCCTTGCTGCAGCTGGTACTCCACAACTGCTCTCTTCTGCTCACAAATCCTTTGCAACATGTGGAGGGTAGAGTTCCAACATGTGGGGACATCACACACCAGTCGGTGTGCCGGAAGCTGCAAACGCCGCTGCAACACAGCAAGGGCGGTGGAAGCTGTAGCCGACTTCCGAAAATGAGCTCACAGGCGGCGTACTTTGATGAGCAGATCTGGCAACTCGGGGTACGATTTAAGAAACAGCTGAACCACGAGGTTAAGCACATGAGCCAGGCATGGTACGTGTGTGATCTCGCCTCGCCTCAGAGCCGCCACCAGGTTATGGCCATTGTCACACACGACCATGCCTGGATGTAGGTTCAGAGTTCTCAGCCACGGATCTGCCTGCTCTTTCACAGCTGTCCACAACTCACAAGCAGTGTGAGGTTTATCACCTAAGCTTATGAGTTTCAGCACAGCCTGTTGCTGCTTGGCGGAGGCAGTACTGCAGTGCTTCCAGCTTGTAACTGATGTGGTGTTATCTGAGATGGAGGCTGAACATGAGGAGGAGGAGGAGGATGATGCACAGGAGCTGTACACTGTGGGGGCAACTCTGACTGACATAGGGCCCGCAAACCTCGGTGTGGGGAGGACGTGTTCTATCCCAAGGTCCGACTGGGTCCCGGCTTCCACTATGCTTACCCAGTGTGTCAGGGAGATGTACTGTCCCTGGCCACAAGCACTTGTCCACGTGTCCGTTGTCAGGTGGACTCTCCCAGTAACTGCGTTGTTGAGGGCACGGCAGATGTTTTGGGACACGTGCTTGTGTAGTGCGGGAATGGCACACCGGGCAAAATAGTGTCGGCTGGGGACCGAGTACCGAGGGACGGCCACCGCCATAAGGTTGTGGAAGGATTCCGTCTCCACCAGCCTAAAAGGCAGCATTTCCAACGCAAGCAGTCGTGAAATGTGTGAATTTAGGACTGTGGCCTGTGGGGCGTTGGCTGCGAATTTCCGCTTTCGTTCAAAGGTCTGGGATATGGACAATTGAACGCTGCGGTGGGACGTGGACGTGGACGTTGATGCTGTTTCTTGAGAAACTGCCATAACAAGTGAAGACTGAGAGGAGGGGGCATCTTTGCATGCAGTATGGACAGGAGATTGCCTTGCACGCACAACAGGGGGTTCTCTTACACGCACAACAGCGGAAGAAGCAGTGGTGACACCCACTGACACTGGTCGTGGACCCTGGGGTTCGCCCCACAAAGTCAGGTGCTTTGCTGACATGTGCCTGATCATGCTGGTGGTGGTCAGGCTGGTACTTTTGTCACCCCTGCTGGTGCTGGCCTGGCAGGTCGTACAAATGGCCTTTTTGGGGTTATCAGCAGAGTCTTTAAAAAAATTCCAGACTCTGGAAGACCTACCGGTTGTACTGGCAACGTCCCTCGTGTTGGTGTTACGGGGAACGGTTGCCCTCCTTCTGTCTGCGGCCACCACACTGCTTCTTCCTGCCTGTTGGAGTACTCTGCCTACCTCCTCCTGTGTGCTGCTGGCCTCGCTCTGCGTGTCCTCCTGCCACGTTGTGGCAGTTACTAGATCATCCACCACCTCCTCTTCTTCCACTTCCGCACCACGGTCCTCCTCCTCACTTCGTGGCAATTGTGTCTCGTCACCATCCACCTCTTGTGAAAAATTGCCAGCTTTGCCTTCTTGTGGCCGTGGCTGTTCAAATATTTGGCCATTGCTACATGGGATCTCCTCTTCCACCACTTCAAGCGGAGCAGGCGAGGGGCACAAATATGGAAATGGACCAGTGTCCAACTGTGGGATCAGTTGCTGTCTGACGACACTCGGCATGGTGGGAGGAAGGAGCATCAGGGTGAGGAGGAGTATGCGGTCGAGACTCACGGCTACTAAGACTTGACCGTGTAGAAGACAGACCAGAGGTGGTGGTGCCCAGGTGACTTGAAGTATTATCTGCTATCCAATTAATAACCTGTTCACACTGATCAATTCGCAATAGTGGTGTTGTGTGCTTCCCTAGTAATTCAGTAAAGAACTGGGAGCGAGAAGATGTGGCTGTTGGTTGTGGCACATTTTCACCTTGGCCACGGCCCCGTCCTCTGCACGCACCATCACCAGAACGTCCAGTTCCACGTCCCTTGCCACGCGCCTTGCCCATTGTAAATGAAGTAAAATAGCTTACACTCGCACTATCAATGTCAAAAGGGTAATATAAAGGAGATTAGAACCGTGGAAGAGGAAAACCACAGTTCTATTTCTCTGGCCTACACCAGAATCTTTTAAACAGATATATTTCTGTCTGAACAGTCAGCGAGTAGAGATGAGCGTTGTTCTACTCGAACTGTTCGCCAATCTCAAATTCGAGCTGTTTTGGGCGGTGTTCGAGCCGTTCGGCGAACACGAACAATTTGAGAAAAATTCGGCTGTTCGAGGTTATGTTCGATAACTGTTCGTGCACCAAAATCATAACTGGATTTTTTCTCAGTAATGATGAAAATTAATGTTAATACGCAGTTTGAGTGTACAGCGGGGTGGGGGGAGGGGCAGGGGATGGATCTCTGCAGGAACAATGAAGATCTCCATTTTTTTTTCTCTTTCCCGCATTTGCAGTGGGGAGGTGCAATCTGTCAGCCTATCAGCAGCGCACACACGGAGCAAAGTGCTTTTTTTCACACAAGCAAGGGCATGTGTCATTGGCAGTGTATGTCACATGTCCTTGCCCTATAAGACCAAGCCATTTTCCCCGTCGCCACCATTTTCTCACTGCTGCAGCTGCGTGTTAGACGGCACCGCTGTTGCTGTGTGCGCTATACCTTGTTAATTTCAAGCCAATTTTCGCACAAATATACAGATAGCTTGGGAGTAGGGAATAGTTGTGATTGCAGTCCTTTTAAGGACTAGGTTACAGCATTTCCTACGACTTTTATCAGGCAGGTCTGTGCTCTTAAATAGATAGGTTGTGGGAGTAAAGACTAATTGTAATTGGAGTCCTTTTCAGGACTAGGTTACATGAGTTCCTATCAGTTTTTGCCAGGCAGGTCTGTGCCAGTGCTGTGCAAGTTTTTTTCACAGCATTTGGCTGAATCTAGCAAAGCTAATCCTTTTTGGCCTATTGCAGAGTGTGTTAGTCAGTGGAGTAGCCTATCTGTGTTGCAAGATATAACACCTGTGTATAGAATACCAATTTTTTTACTGCACCTAGTGAAGTAAAATCTTTTGGGCATAGCATCATTCTATTAGTCCATCTATACTGACCTCCATCAGGTTGCAAACTGAATATAATTTTTTTCTGCATCTAGCTCTGAAAAAATATTTGGGCTTCTAGCAGTGTGTGGGACTTGGTCTATTAGTCCATCTATACTGACCTCCATCAGGTTGCAAATTAAAAATAATTTTTTTCTTCATTTAGCTCTGAAAAAAATATTTGGGCTTCTAGCAGTGTGTGGGACTTGTTCTATTAGTCCTTCTATACTGACCTCCAGCAGGTTGCAAATTGAATATAATTTTTTTCTGCATCTAGCTCTAAAAAAATAGTTGGGCTTCTAGCGGTGTGTGGGACTTGGTCTATTAGTCCATCTATACTGACCTCCATCAGGTTGCAAATTAAAAATAATTTTTTTCTGCATCTAGCTCTGAAAAAATATTTGGGCTTCTAGCAGTGTGTGGGACTTGGTCTATTAGTCCATCTATACTGACCTCCATCAGGTTGCAAATTAAAAATAATTTTTATCTGCATCTACAGTACCTCTGAAAAAATATTTGGGCTTCTAGCAGTGTGTGGGACTATTTGTATTAGTCCATCTATACTGACCTCCATCAGGTTGCAAATTCAAAATAATTTTTTTCTGCATCTAACCCAGCCAATAGTTTTGGCCTAATACCACAGTTTGGCCACTCAGCTCTGCTTGGTTACCATCCATTGTTTTTTTGTGCAAACAACTCCAGAGTTGTGAATTAGTTAACCACCAAAATGAGTGGAAAAAGGCCTGCTGCTGGTGGAAAGGGGAATAGGCGTGTTGGGAAGGGGAAAAAAGGTTGTGTCCGTGGGGTAGGTGTTAAAGCAACAGTAACATCTGCAGAAGAAAGACCATCTTCCAGCCAAACTAAAATGTCTACTTCTTTTAGCGGACAATGTGATAAGATCCCTTTCTTACGGCCACGCCAATCGCTACAAATTCCAGATGAGGCACAAAAACAGCAGGTGCTTCAACGGATATCAAGTGCTCCTTTAAGTGGGCTCTCCTCCACATCAACTTCAACATCACAAATACTCCAGTCCTCAAAGGTGTCACCCAAATCGCACTTGCTTCCTCACAGCTCCCAAATCTCCAGCTGCCCGTCTGAGTATGAGGTAGAACAGATGGTTGAGTCTGCAGAGCTGTTTACTCATACTATAGCCTGGGAATCAGAGGTCGACTCCAGCGCTTCTGTGAATCCAGACGAGGAAATGATCTGCACTGATGCCCAGAATCTTTATGAGTCGGATCCAGGACCAGACGCAGAAGGTTCTGACCATAATGTAGACCCTCATTCCCAAACTGTAACTCCTGTTGGTGGAGACAATGAGGAAGACGATGATAAGACTCAAATACCTGATTGGAGCGACAACTTTAGTTTTTTGTCAGGGCAGGAACAGGTTGGCTCTGAGGACGACGGGTGTGATAACGCACAGGGTGATGATGATGAGGTCGGAGATCCCACTTACTGTCAACCCACAGTCAGCCAAGAGATGAGGTCAGCAGAGGAGGTGGAGGAAGATGCTAGTGACGACGAGGTCAGGTTGCGCCTTCCTGGACAGAGACGTAGTACTGGAAGCACGTCAACAACTGCATCCTCAAACACAACTCTGCCTCTCACCACAAGTCGTGGTGGCTCTTCAGGTCGCATGGGTGCTAAGCCTTGCATAGCCTGGGCATTTTTTCAGATCGATAAAGATGACCCAACTCGTGTTATCTGTAACATTTGTCAGCAAAAGCTAAGTAGAGGCCAAAAAATACATAGTTTGAGTACTTCATGCATGAACCGGCACATGGACATGAAGCATAAGTTGCAGTGGGAAGCTCAGTGTGCTACAATGCGGCCTAGCCGGCCGGGCCAATCACCGTCTGCCATATCTTGTGCATCCGCGGCCTCTTCATCCTCTGTGACTGGGGGGACAGCAGTCACACCTGTTTTGGGGCGCAGACCTGCCACCTCTTTACCCGCAACAGCCAGCGTGATTGGCAGGTCATCATTTTCTTTGGAGGTGGTAACACCAGCTGGTGTTGAGCGCTGTCCGACATCGATAGCACCACCTTTGGATCAAGGCAACCTAACATGTCCGCCTGCATCTTCCTCACAGACCGGCAGTTTGCCGGGGACACCCTTATCAACCCCGTCTAAGCACAATAGCCAGCCCTCGGTCCCTCAGATGTGGACAAGTAAAAGACCATTTCCTCCTAGCCATGAGAAAGCTAAGAGGTTGAATTTCACCATCTGCAAGCTCTTGGCTACAGAAATGCTGCCTTTCTGCCTGGTGGACACAGAGGATTTTCGAGACCTTATGTCCGTCGCAGTGCCCCAGTACCAGATGCCCAGTCGGCACTACTTCTCAAAGAAAGGTGTGCCTGCGCTCCACCAGCATGTCGCACACAACATCACCGCTTCTTTGAGAAACTCTGTGTGTGACAGGGTGCATTTCACCACAGACACTTGGACGAGTAGGCATGGACAGGGGCGTTACATGTCGCTGACTGGGCACTGGGTAACTATGGTGACAGCAGGACAAGGGGCTGCTGTCCAAGTCTTGCCGTCCCCACGAGTTGTGCGTCAATCCTCTTTATGTCAAAGTTCCTCCACTGCTTCTGCCTCCTCAACCTCCTCTCAGTCTTCCACCTGCACCCAAAGCCTGTCTGGTCATGCCACAAGCTTTCTAACTGCGCAGAAGGGATCCTGCACACCTCCTTACTATGCTGGCAGTAGGGCTCAACGTCATCAGGCGGTTTTTACATTGAAATGTCTGGGAAATGTGAGTCACACAGCTGAGGAGTTGTGGTCAGCTCTGGAGAACCAATTTCATGAATGGTTGTCTCCACTGGACCTGAAACCAGGGAAGGCCGTGTGCGACAATGCTGCAAACCTGGGTGCGGCCCTTCGCCGGGGCAATGTCACACACGTGCCTTGTATGGCTCACGTGTTGAACCTGGTTGTCCAGCAATTTTTAGCCCACTATCCCAGACTAGATGGCCTTCTGCAGAGGGCACGGTCGCTGTGTGCTCACTTCCGCCGTTCGCATCCCGCAGCTCAGCGACTTACATCTCTACAGAAGTCGTTGGGCCTGCCACTTCACCGGCTAAAATGCGATGTGCCTACCCGGTGGAATTCAACTCTGCACATGTTGCAACGACTGTGGCAGCACCGACAAGCCCTGGTGCAATACGTTCTGACGTATAGCCTGGGCCAACGAGATTCAGAGGTGGGGCAAATCACGCTGGAGGAGTGGTCTCAGATCAGGGACCTATGCACCCTTCTGCACAGTTTTGAAATGGCGACGAAGATGTTTAGTGCTGACGATGCCATTATCAGCATGACTATTCCGGTGACTTACATGCTGGAGCACATGTTAAACAGAATTCGGAGTCAGGTGGTGGCACAAGAGGAGGTGGAGGAAGTAGAGGAGGAGGAGTTGTATGCAGAAGGGCTAACATCTGCAAGGTCCAGACGGTCGGCAGCACCAAGGCGGCAGGCATGTGAGGGTGGGGGAGATGGTTTTACCAGGGCGCATGGTAGCAGCCAAACTAGTGAGGAAGGTGCAGGAGCCCAGGAAGAAGTGGAGGACGAACTGATGGAAGACTCATCAGATGAGGGAGACCTTGATCACATTTCTGTTGTGCGAGGTTGGGGGGAGAGGACAGAGGAAGGAAGCATGATTGTTACCTCGCCACCAACACAACAGGGACTTGGTGCTCCTGGATGCGCAACACACATGAGTGCCTTCTTGCTGCACTACCTGCAACATGACCCTCGAATTGTGAGAATTAGAAATAATCCTGACTACTGGGTTGCCACACTGTTAGATCCCCGGTACAAAAGTAAATTTGCAGAAATTATTCCTGCCATAGAAAGGGATGCACGCATGCAGGAGTATCAGCAGAGACTGTTGCAGAATCTTACATGTGCTTTTCCACAAAATACCAGTGGTGCACGTAGTGAATCTCACAGTTCCAACTTGCCAACCGTGGGACCGTCAAGTGTTCAGCACTCAAACCGTAACAGAACCACAGTATCTGCTGGTAACATCAATTTTGCGGAATCATTTCACCACTTTTTTAGCCCATCCTTTGCAAGGCCACAGGAGACAAGAAGTCTGACACATAGTCAACGCCTAGAGACGATGGTACAGGAGTATCTCCAAGTAAACATTGAAGCCACGACTGTGTCACTGAACCCTTGCTCTTTTTGGGCTTCCAATCTGGATAAATGGCCGGAGCTAGCCATTTACGCCTTGGAGATCTTGTCATGCCCCGCAGCCAGCGTTCTGTCTGAACGTGTGTTCAGCGCTGCTGGTGGTGTGCTGACAGATAAGCGCACGCGGCTCTCCACTGATAATGTAGACAGACTCACGTTCATAAAGATGAACAAATCATGGATCCGAAACGACTTTTCTACCCCTGTGTCATCCTGGGGAGAGTAAAAGCTTGATGATTGGTTAAAATCACCCTACCAACCGTTTTAAGCTTTCAAATTACTAATCATGTTTATCTGTATCTTGACTGGAAAATAATTTGGGCTTTGTAGCAGTGTGCAGCACTGATCCTATTAGGCCATCTATACTAAAGCTTCACCAGATTTAAAATTAAAAATAATTTTTAGCTGCATCTAGCCCGGAAAATAATTTTGGGGCTCCGAGATGCGCAGGGCACATAAGTGCCTTCTTGCTGCACTACCTGCAGCATGACCCTCATATTGTCAGAATTCGAAGTAATCATGACTACTGGGTTGCCACACTCTTAGATCCCCCAAACTTTTCGATCAACCTTTTCATTTTAATAAAGACCAAAAAAATGGTCATTTTTGAAATTATAAGCATTAGCAGGTTGTTAGAAACTGAAATCAAACAGTTTTCAACTCAAAACTTTATTCTAGGTGATGTTACATTTTCACATAGGACCCCTTGTTCGAAAGGAGCTTCTGAACTCTCTCGTCCATTGAATTTGTCAGGTTTTGGATGGTTTCTGCTTCAATTGTTTTGCATGAGGACAGAATACCCTCCCAGAGCTGTTGCTTAGATGTGAACTGCCTCCCGCCATCATAGACACTCCTTTTAATGATGCTCCAAAGGTTCTGAATGGGGTAGAGGTCAGGGGAGCATGGGGGTCACACCATAAGTTTGTCCCCTTTTATGCCCATATCAGCCAGAGATGCAGATGTTTTATGTGCAGCATGAGATGGTGCATTATCATGCAGAAAAATGATCTTGCTGTGAAATACACGGTTCTTCTTCTTGAACCATGGCAGGAAGTGCTGTTTGAGAAAATCCACATATATTATGGAGTTCATCTTTAGCGCCTTCAGGGATCCTAAAGGGGCCGACAATCTCTCTCCCCATGATTCCAGCCCAAAACATTACTCCACCTCCTCCTTGTTGGCGCTGTAGCCGTGTTTGCGTGGGGTGTCCATCAACCAGCCATCCTCCACTCCATCCATCTGGACCATCGAGCGCTGCACGGCACTCATCCGTGAACAAAACAGTTTTGAAATCAGTCTTCATGTAATGTTTGGCCCACTGGAGCCGTTTCTGCTTGTGTGAAGTGGATAGAGGAGGTCGACAGGATGGCGCATGCACAGCTGCAAACCTCTGAAGGACCCTGCATCTTGTTGTTGGGGGGACGTTGGAGGCACAAGCAGCTTCAAAAACTTGTCTGCTGCTATGACAAGGCTTTTTTGCCGCTGCTCTTTCAACCTGACGCAATTGCCTGTAGGAAAGAGTCCTCAATTTGCCCTTATCAGCACGCACACGTGTGTACTGTGAATCAGCTACATACTTCTTGATTGCCAAGACACTTCATCCTGATCATCGCACAATGTTGATTGTAGTCATGCCTTGACCTAAACACTCCACAATTTGTTGCTTCTCAGCAGCCGACACATCCTTTTTCTTTCCCATTTTGGCAGAAAATGTAGGCTGCTTAATAATGTGAGAGAGCCTTCTTAAGTAGTCTTGCCTTTCATTGGACACACCTGCCAAACTAATTAGCACAGGTGTCTGCAATTGCTTACAGTGATATAAAGAGCCCTGACACACATCACCATCAATGAGTTTAACTGACAAACAAACAAATTCTTCCCTTATCACTCCTAAACACTTTTTGTATAATAATTTGGAACGCAGTGTACATGTGCTTTTCCACAAAACACCAGTGGTTCACGTAGTGAATCTTACAGTTCTAACTTGCCAACCGTGGTCTGTATGGAGTTGTTCAATAAAGGGCCCAAAATTAAGATAACATAGATGGGAGAGGTCTCTATGAATAGGAATTCCTAAGTATTTGATACCCTGTGAGGGCCAGGCAAAGGGAAAGTTGGACTGGATGGAATCCTATATGGATTTGGGGAGGGAGACATCGAGGGCCTCAGACTTCGCTGCATTGATTTTAAAATTTTACCATGTAACAAAGTGATCTATTTCAGCCATAACAGCATGGATGGATATATGTGATTGAGTGATATATACTAGGACATCATCAGCAAATAGAGAGCACTTGTACTCGGTGCCTCCCACCTCAATCCACCTAATATTGGGGTTATGGCGAATTGATGAGAGCAGGTGCTCCGTCACTAGGATGTATAAGAGAGGGGACAGAGGACATCACTGCCTTGTCCCATTGGTGATTGTGAAAGGTGATGAAAATGTTCTGACGCACCCCCTGGGCCTTGGGACACCCGGAGCCGGACCCTTTTTGGTGGATGCTGGTGGTTGTAGTCTTCGTGGCGGCGACCCAGTTCCGTGGCTCAGGGCGGTCAAACCAGTGGCGGAACTATTTATGTGGTTTTCATGTTTAAATGTCCGACTACGCCACCCGTGAACCGCCGCTACAGGGCAGACCACTGAGGCTGGTGTTGTGGGTGCAGCAGAGCGTAGCATAACTCCCCACGGGAGGAGTATAGCCTCAGGGCAGTGTATGCGGAGGATGGGGGTGATGGTGCAGGGCAGCAGCAGTAACGACACGGAGTCAGTGATGCAGTTCAGGGCCTTTACTCACAGTTCTTATTATCCAGACCACGTCTGCAGGTAACGGCTGCCCACGTCGTACTGTGCTCACCAGGTAAGGGGCTCAGACAACTCCCAGATAACTTTGGAGCACTTCACAGGACCCCCTTTGTGTGTCCTTTGTCTGGCCTTTCTTACCAACACTTCTGTCCGGCTGCCTCGGGCCTCCTCTTGGTAAACTTGGCGCCAGTTTCCCTGACCCTATGTGGTGCCTTCCTAGCGGGTGTAGCGAGGGGCTGCGCCACATAAAATGTCAGAGCCTCCGGTTTCTAGCTGAGGGTCGTTTCCTGCCTCCACTAGTTCGGGGACCGGTCTCCCCCTTTGGCCTGACCCCTCCACGCAGGTGGATTCGGGCGTGCGGTGGCGACTCGCCCGTCCGCACCCCTGGGATCCCTTCATTCCTCGTTCCTGGAGCCTTCTCCGCTCCTCTTCCTTCCTTCTCCCTCTTCCAGGCCTGGGCCTCTGTTACTAGGCCCGCCTCCGGAGCAGAGCTCATGCAGAGCCCCTGCTCCCTGCCACTTCTGCTCAGACTTCTCTGCACTGAACTAAGATGGTGCCCACCTTTTATACTCCCTTCTCAATGCACCCAGGAACTGCTTCCTCCCTGCTCCTGCACTACAGGGTTCCCCTTCCTCAGTGTTCCCTCCCCCCACTCCAGCCAGGGACAGGGACTGTCGTGCCCATCTCAGGGGCATATTGGTCGCCCTGCCCCACGGCAATGTGGTGTAATGCATGCAGGTGTCGGGTCCTGATCCACACTCCATCCTTACCTGAGAGTGAGATATCACACCTCTGGGTGAGGTGCAATACGTCTGTAGCAACCGAGCCCTCAGGGTGCTACAGTTCCATTTATCTTCAGCCTAGGTGACGTATTGCGATACAGGGCCGTGATTTTGGCTATAAAAGGGTCCCCTAGACCCCTACCCCAAGCTTTTTAAGAGAATCATATATGGCGTGCCAGGAGACTCTATGGAATGCTTTCTCAGCATCCAACGAGAGTATCTAATTACAAATTTTTAACTGCATCTAGCCCAGGAAATACTTTGTGCCTAGTAGCAGTGTCTGCTAGTGAGCGGATTATCCCGGCTGTTAAGCAAGCTGCACCACCTGTAGTTTAGACACTTAATTTTTTCAAAGGAAATGCTTCGGGACCATGGGATACTTAGTGAAGAGCATCAGGAGGCACCCCAAGGCATAGGGGCTGGGACTGGCAGTAGGATGCCTTGCGGTGGACAGCCGAGCTCGATCCTTATAAAAGCTTTTTAACTGCAGCAGCTTTAGTGGACGCTACTGGAGCTGGAATTACCGCGGCTGCTGGCATGAGACTTGCCCTCCAATAGATCCTTGTAAATGGATTTAAAGTGTATTCATTCAAATTAGAGAGACAATTTAAATTAAAAAGCTTAGAGCTGCCTCCACCACAGGGGGGCTCGCTCGACCCACCAGCGGACAGGCACCAGTATTGGGAGAGGGGGGCTGGCCGTCAGGGTTCACCGCGGCTCTGGCACAAACCCGGCGACACGGAGGTGGCACGGGCAGGAGCGGACTGGCCGTGTCGGCTTCTCACTTTTTGGATTTTAGAAGGGCATGACATGCCTATATCTGTGTCTCCCCCTCCTTTTACTCCTCCACCTCTTTTATTTTCGCATGACTATATGTACTTGTCACTTTTCCATGTGTTAGTTATGTCTTCTGAGCAGTTTGTCAGCTTTTGGACACCTTTGAAGGTGTTTTCTATGTGTTTCTATGTGTTTTTGTTTGCCTGCCATTGGTTTTAACGGTGTTCGAAGGTGTTCGACGAACAGTTCGACGAACAGTTCGGCGAACACACGGGTGTTCGACGAACCGAACCGAACTCGAACACTACGGGGGTGGCTCAACACTATCAGCGAGTCACTCAAACTGTTTTTTTTTAAGTAAAAAAGGCAAAAAAGTGGATAATACAGAGATTTGAACCATGGAACTGCAAAGCCACAGTTCTAATTTCCTGGCGTATACCAGAATTTTTAAAATAGATATATTTGTGTCTGAACAGTCAGCAAGACACTCAAAATGTTTTTTTATGTCAAAAAGGCAAAAAAGTGGATAATACAGAGATTTGAACCGTGGAACTGCAAAACCACAGTTCTAATTTCCTGTTGTATACCAGACTTTTTAATATAGATATATTTGTGTCTGAACAGTCAGCGAGACCTTCAAACTGTTTTTTTTTATGGAAAAAAGGCAAAAAGGTGGATAACACCCAGATTTGAACCGTGGAAGAGGAAAACCACAGTTCTAATTTCCTGGCGTATACCAGAATCTTTTAAACAGATATATTTGTGTCTGAACAGTCAGCGAGACACTCAAACTGTGTTTTTTTATGTAAAAAAGGCAAAAAAGTGGATAATACAGAGATTTGAACCGTGGAACTGCAAAACCACAGTTCTAATTTCCTGGCGTATACAAGACTTTTTAAAATAGATATATTTGTGTCTGAACAGTCAGCGAGACACTCAAACTGTTTTTTTATTTAATGGAAAAAAGGCAAAGAGGTGGATAACACCCAGATTTGAACCGTGGAAAAGGAAAGCCACAGTTCTATTTCTCTGGCCTACACCAGAATCTTTTAAACAGATATATTTCTGTCTGAACAGTCAGCGAGTCACTCAAACTGTTTTTTTTTTTAAGTAAAAAAGGCAAAAAAGTGGATAATACAGAGATTTGAACCGTGGAACTGCAAAACCACAGTTCTAATTATCTGGCCTACACCAGACTCTTTTAAACAGATATATTTGTGTCTGAACACTCACAGACACACTCAACTTTTTTTTTTTGGGGGGGGGGGGATACCAAAAGGTTAATAAGATGGGTATTTGTACAGTCTGACTGAGGGAAAAAAAAAAAAGAGGATTTAGATGAAAAAAAAAGGATTTTTCCTGGCCCCTGAGACCTGGAGCTAAGTCTAGCAATTTGACCAGAAGCAGCACACAGGACTGTAATGCAGTGTTTGTTGGTATAACCACTGCGTCTCCTATACAGCCTGCCTGCCTGCCTGATATCTGGGATGGATATTAGTCCTCACAAGGACTGTTTGTTTGTACTTGCAGGCTTTAGAGACCCTACACTAAGTATTTTGCAGTATAAATCTCTCCCTAGCTCAGCAGCACTGTCCCTACACTGTTTGATCCGGAGCTACTGTGTCCAACATGGCGACGCCCGGTTTTAAATACTTGAGGTGACGCTGTGCGGCCAGCCAATCACTGTAATGCCCACAACCAACATGGCTGCGGCATTACAGTGACTGGCTGGCAATCCCTGCATGTTCATTGGCTCTGTAAAGAGCGCCAAACATGCAGGGCGGAGACCCGAGCTCCTGCCCGAGTAACCCGAAAATGCACGGTGCTCGCCAAACATCCCGAGTAGTGAGATGCTCGGGCGAGCACCGAGCAGTGTCGAGCATGCTCTCTCAACACTAGTCTCCATCTATTGGGTTGACTGTAGAGGAACTGATTTTGGCCTCCTTTGCAATACTTATACTCTAGTGAAATTGATGCCACTTTGGTGGTGTTTGTTACGCCCTCATTTAGGGCAATGAAAACACTCCTGGTTAAGTTATCCATCTCTTGGGTTGTCTGTACAGGAAGAGATGTGGGTCTCATTTACACTATTTCTACTGTAGTGAAATTGATTACACTTTGCTGGTGTCTGCCACTAATTTTTGAAAATGTGGGGAATCCTGAATGTGTCTCCATCCATTGGGTTGACTGTAGTGGAAGAGGTTTGGTCTCCATGCATTTCTATAGTTATACTGTAGTGAAATTGAGCATTTGGTGCAGATATTATTCTCCCCAAATGGGTACGCAAACGTAATAAACTCTAAATTGATTTTCAATAAACAACCATCAGCTGCCCCATCAAACACCTCTGCTGCTTCTTCCTCCTCCTCTGTTACCGTGCCAAGTGGTGTCAAGCAGGTTCCCGACAGAACCAGCAGTATACCCGCGGCAGTTAGGCTGAGTGACAACCCGTCAGCTGTAAGTGAAGCGGACATGCCTGCTGTGTTTGTTTCTCCGAGCACACCACACGTTTCTCCATCCACCATCATATCTTCGCCTGCACCTCACTCACAGTCTATCGGTTTGTCCGTTTCACCGTACTCTGCCCTCTCTGAGAACTGCAGCCAGCCCTCGATCCCGTTGTTGTGGTCACCTAAAAGATTGTTTCATCCTACACATGAAAAAGCTAAGAGGTTGAACTCCACCATCTCCAAACTTATGGCCACGGAAATGGTGGTCTTAGGCCCTATTTTTTTTAAATGTACACACTCTGATTGAGTTTGCATCTCCTGGGTTGGCTGTAGTGGGACAGGCATGGGTCTGTGTTAAACTACTTGTAGTCTGATGACATTGATGACACTTCGGGGGTGTTAGGCCCTCATTTAGGGCAATGTGAATGACACGCCCAGGGTGTTGAGGATGACTCGGCGCCCGGGCCTTGTTGTTAGATTTGGGGGATGTCGCGGTGGCCGGCTCCCGGGCCTGTACCCTGGGGTCACTCTTTAAAAGGCAAGGAAAAGTGGGGGAAAGTTATATGGGAAAGGGGAAATTGTTTGTGACGCCACCTGTGGTGTCTGGTGAGGATCACCAGCGCTGCTACAGTCCTCTGAGGCCGGTGATCAGGCAGCTTAGTTGGTGCGGCTCCCCACAGGTGGAGCAGGGCCTCAGGGCAGCGTAGGAGAAGGGATGCAGGACAGAGGGGACCCAGCCGGGTCGGAGGAAGAATAGGCACACTCACAACAGTTCACTTCAGTACCTTTACTGGTGGTGTTTCAGGCACGATCCAGGGCACTGTAGGGTGAAGGGTGCATATCGGGACTCTACCCAGTGAGCGGGCGTGGGGCCTCCTGCTTCTTGCCTTTTCCTGGTAAGTTTATGACCTGCCTGGAGCTAGGCCTAACTTGGTCTCTGTCTTGCACCAGCTGACCTGGTGGTAGGTCCTTCTGTTGGAGATCACACTCCCTGGTTTCTTGGGCCTCAGTGACTCCTGACCCTGGTATAACGGTCAGCTTTTGGTGTTCCTGGGACATATAGTTCGCCAGGGGTTCCGGTAGTTTCTGCTGGGCCTAAGGAATCCCTGCAGACGCGGACCCGGTGTCCGATATATATTCTTGGGGTGAGCTGGCTAAGCTCCTCTGCCCCCTATGTAGCTCGCTACTCCACTTGCCTTCGGCCGCTCGGGGCCCTCACTAGGCTTCACACTGGCAGTAGGCCTCGCTACTCTTCACCGTTCTTACGGCGTCGGCACGCCTTAGGCTCACTAACCTGAGCTCCCTGACTCTGGGCTAGACTGACTTTCTCACAGACTTCACTCTCTGTGGACTCAAGACTGACTAACTGCCTAGCTCCAGCTTCCCTTTTTATATCCCTATCCGGGCTCCCTCTGGTGGTCTGAGGTGGAAGGTGGAGGTGTGTGAATGCAATGAGGGCCTCTTGTGGAGGAATCCGTCCATGCGCCCCTCTAGGATCTGTGGCACCAATGCACAGCAGGGCGCCACATTCCCCCCTAGCAAAGCTCAGTACTCCCGGACTGAAGTACTTTTTTTATGACAACAATAACGATAACTCTTCCCTTTATGGGAGGCACTTTACTTAAACGTTACATATAAAACATTATAAATAATAAATAGATATGTACAGTTCAATAAGCAACCCCAGAATTCAAGTCTCTTCCGGTGAGGTTCCCGACAGGATGTCCATCTCACAGGGTAGAGTACTTGGTAGCTTGAGGGACCTGTCCAAAGCAAACCCTCCACGTAGGCCCTGGGGTCGCTGCAGGGCATGACAATCCTGAGTTGTACCTCCGCTTGTGCCACACCAGACAGGTTTTTTTTCTGAGGTCACCTAAAGGGGCACTCCAGTGCAATTATTTACAGCAACAGTTTTTGGGCTGCACATAGTCCTCAGCCACAAAGTTCTTTATGTACCCTGACGGGTAACTAGAGATAACAAGGGAAGTGTCCATTTCACTTAAATTGTCCATTATAAGGCAAAACACAAGCTGATAAGTACATATACATGAAAATACACAATATGATACCCCAAGGGCAATTATTTACACTGTCAGTTTCCTTCTTTACTCTCTGTATCTGACAGGGGTCTGACCTCGTGTGCTACGCGTCGACCTACGTGGTAGTGGGATGCGTGAGGCACTAGTATTTGCACTACCTCCCATTCTGTCAGTTCTAATTGTTGGGGAGCTGCAGGGTTGCCTTAACCTCTCTACAGGACTGGCAAGTATACCATTGGCTGGGCCTTCTTGCTCTGCTCCAACCGGGGATCCTTCTTCTGGGGATTCTTCTTGAGCAGGCTCTTCTGAAGCACTTACAGGCTCTCCTTGCTGTGGAGGGTCTTCTGGCTGTTGAAAGAAGTGGATCACAGGGATTATTACTGCTCCTCCTAGTTGAGGCCAATCTGCCGGGAAATCTCCTAAGTCAGTATGGAGTATTGCTTCTTTAGGTTCCTCCGGTACGGTGAGAGGCACTTCTTCTTGGGGCTTTAGCAGGTCTGGACACAACTTCAGATGGTCTCTAGATACCGTTGCAGTCGTTCTTCCTCCGTCTCTACTAATTAGGCAGGTCTTCCTATTATCAAATCTTGAATTTAACACAGTGTAGGGTTCTCTCTCCCACTGGTCATCAAGTTTGTGGTTTCTCCTTTTCCTTTTTAACACCACTTCTCCTGGTGTGAAGGGTTCTGCGGGCGCACTTTTATTGTAGTGGGCTTCCTGCTTGTCCCTTACCCGAGTGAGACTGTCTTCAACACAGGCCTGTACTCTCCTGTACTGCTCCTGTCTAGTCATGTCCCAGTCCTCAGTAGACATATCTGCTTCTGGTTCTACTACACCAAGCTCCAGATCCATGGGCAACTTCCCGGGTCCTGTTCGCATGAGATAAGCTGGAGTACAATTGGTGGAACTCACAGGTATGTGGTTGTACAGATCTACCATGTCTGGTAGTAGGTCTGGCCACTGATTTCTCTCCTCTAGTGGTAAGGTCTTCAGCAGGTCGATGATGATGTTATTCATCTTTTCACAGAGACCGTTGGTTTGGGGGTGGTACACCCGTACAGATGGCAGAACTCCTTGAACAATTCGGCTTCAAAGATTGGGCCTTGATCCGACAGCACCTGCTCCGGGTATCCATGGGGCCTGCAGAAGTACGCCTGAAACGTCTTCGCCGCAGTTTCTGCCGTCAGATCCTTGACGGGGTCGACCACCAGGAACCGAGAGTAGTGATCCACCATGGTCAGGGCATAAGAATATCCTGACCTGCTGGGTGACAGCTTGACATGATTCAGGGCCACAATCTCCAAAGGTCGAGTTGTCTTGATGGGTTGCAGGGGTGCCTTCTGGCTGCTGTAGTCTCTTCTTCTGAGGCTACAGGGTACACAATTCCGGCACCACCTCTCGATGGAACTGCACATTCCTACCCAATAAAACCGACACTTCAGCAGGGTTTCTAGCTTCTTCCAGCCAAAGTGCCCCGCCTGATCGTGGTAGGCCTCCAACACCATCTGGATGTCTGTCTTGGGCACCACTATCTGCCATATCATCTCATGGGTTTTGGAGTTGACGTACCTCCGGCACAGCTTCTCTCTATAGATGAACAGCCGGCTCTTCTCCCTCCACAGCTGCTTGGCTTGGAGAGACGCTTCCTTCTCCAGGGAGGAACTTTCCTGGGTTATCAGTTCTTTGATACGGCTGACAACCGGGTCGCTGTCCTGGGTCTCCTTCCAGCTGTGGTGAGGCAGGGGATTTAATGTCTTACCGCGAGGCCTCCTGGAGGCTCGTTGCTCGTGGACCATCCCATTCTGATGAAAGGCAGGTAGTTCAATCTCCTCCAGGTCATCCACTTCTTCTTCAGTGTCCGACTGGTGAGGCATCCTGGACAGGGCATCGGCGTTGGCGTTCTTGCAGCCCGCCCGGTACTTAATAGTGAATTGGTAGTTTGACAGCCGAGCCATCCACCGCTGCTCCATGGCTCCTAACTTGGCTGTTTCTAGATGAGTCAAGGGGTTGTCATCAGTGAAGGCAGTGAATTTACTGGAGGCCTGGTAGTGCTTGAACCGCTCGGTGATGGCCCAGACCAACTTGAAGCTGCTATAGTTCTCCGGGTTCCTCTCGGTCGGGCGGAGCTTCCTGCTTGCATAGGTAATCACCCTCTCTCGGCCTCTCTCTACTTCTGACTCAGTACAGCTCCTAATCCTTCGTTGCTGGCATCAGTGTACAGCAGGAACGGTTGGCTGTAGTCAGGGTAGGCTAGGATCTCTTCGCCGGTCAGGATCTCCTTCATCACATTAAAGGATTCAGCCTGCTCCTTACCCCACTGGAACGGGGGATTTCTGCCTCTGGGGGACTGTCCTACTAGGAGGTCTTGCAGAGGTGCCGCTTTCTTGGTATAGTCCTTCACAAACCTCCGGTAGTACCCAACTAGTCCCAGGAACTGACGTACCTCCTTGAGGCTCTTCGGCTCCGGCCATTTCTGGATGGCAGTGACCTTCTATGGGTCTGGTGCTAGTCCCTCAGGACTAACGATGTGCCCCAGGTATTGTACCTTTCGCTTGAGCAGGTGGCACTTTGAGGGCTTCAGCTTCATCCCATACCGGGACAGCGACTCAAATACCTCCGCCAGGTGCTTCAAGTGGTCCTCATACGTTTTGGAGTACACGATTACATCATCCAGGTATAGTAGTACAGTCTCGAAGTTGCGGTGTCCCAGGCAGCACTCCATCAATCTCTGAAACGTTCCGGGGGCGTTGCAGACTCCAAACAGCATACTATTGAACTCCCAGAGTCCCATCGGGGTGGTGAAGGCCGTCTTCTCCCGAACCTCCTCAGCAACAGCTACTTGCCAGTACCCGCTAGTGAGGTCAAGGGTGGAGAAGTAATTTGCAGACTTCAAGGCAGCCAGTGATTCCTCTATACGTGGTAAAGGGTATGCATCTTTATGTGTAATGTGATTTACTTGTCTGTAATCTACACACATTCTCATGCTTCCGTCCTTTTTCCTGACTAGAACTAGGGGAGCTGCCCAGGGACTACAACTATCCCTTACTACCCCTGCCTTCTTCATGTCGTGCAACATCTCCTTCGCCTTCTGGTAGTGTGCTGGTGGTATAGGCCTGTAACGTTCTTTGATGGGTGGATGGTCACCTGTGGGGATATGGTTTGAACCCCCTTAATCCTCCCAAAGTCAAGTGGGTGCTTATTGAATACCTGCTCGTATTCCTGAACCACCCGGTGTACACCCTGCTTCTGATGGGCAGGAGTGGTGTCTGTCCCAACATGGAGCTGTTGACACCAATTCTCCACCTGGGTTCCCGGGTCATTATCCTCCACTTCGTCTGGTGAGGTTAAGGACTCCGCCTTGTGTATGGAGTTGTTATTTACCGTGTACAGTTTGGCAACAGTGGCGTAGCGTGGTAATCTAACCTCGTCCTCCCCATATTTTATTAGGCGTACGAGCACCCTCCCATTGCGTACATTCCCTACCCCTCTGGCAGTCAAGAGTGTAGGCCTATGCTCCGAGGTAAGGGGCTCTACTACCGCCTGGTAGCTCCGTCCTTTGAAACCTATTGCTGCTCTACACCAAATCAGCATTTCACTCATCGGGGGAATCACAATGGGTACCGGGTCTGTCACCCGTACATTACCAATTTCACCGCCTGTTAGCTTTACCTGTTGCTGGTACATAAGGGCTCGGATCTCTTTCTGGAGCGCCCTTCTCTGCCCTGGTCTGGCAGTGTCAGCTATCTGTTGGAGCAAGAACAACACTTCTCCCAAACAGTTACTAACAACATTTATGCCAAGTACCATATACAAGTCTGTATCATCAGGATTAGTCTCTACTACAATTAGTCCCTGGTCCTTCAGTTCCACTCTTCCCACCTTTACTGCCACACCCTTAACCCCGACTAGGTTAAGAGGGAGGCCGTTTGAGGCATAGACGAAAAGATTTGGATCTGGTGGGTGAAGTTCGTCTATGAACCAGAACCTTTTGTAGAGGACATCAGGCATGATGGTTACCTGAGATCCTGTGTCCAGCAGAGCCGGGTGTCGCGATGCTGTCCAGCACGATGGACAGGAAAGGTCTTCCTCCCACGAACCTGCGGTACCAGTTTGATGGGCCTGGGGGGTCTACTCCTGGGTGTCGGCCCTCGGCCCCAGGGTTTGCTCGTTTAAAGGACAGCTCTGGACGGTGTGACCTGTCTTGTGGCATCGGTGGCAGACAGGGTCCCTCGGTGGGCGGTGTTGGTCGCTAGTCCTCCCAGGGGGTGGCGTTGTCCTCCTCCTCCTTCTCATCCAGGGGACATCCTCAGGGCTGTCGGCTAGAAGGATCCTTCCTTCCTCCTCGGGCTCCGTCTGCAGCTGCAGGGCACTCAGCACAGTGGTCAGGGTTTTGCTCAACTGACGCACTTCAGAGCGCAGGCTGTCCAGCTCACTAGGGGATGTTGCTTGCACCTTGGCTTCAGCAGCTACCGGGGAAAAGGTGGACGCCGCAGGCACTGGGGTGGCCCCACCCTGGTAACATTGGATAGCAGTTGTTTCCAGGGGCTGCAGTCCTTTTATAGCCATGTCCTTAAGGGTGTCAAAGGTGGCATCTGGATGATCTAGGGAGCACCAACGCACAGTCCTGCTCTCCTCTTGGGACCTCAGTCCCCGGATAAACTGTTCCTTCAGCATTTTATTTTCATCATTGATGCTGGTTGGACTAACCTGTTTCAGAGCTCACAGGGTCCCTTGCAAACGCCAGGCATAGTCCCGAACACTGTCCTCCGGTTGCTGAGAGCAGTTGTAGAACCTCATCCGGAGGTCTGTCTCAGTACGATTCTCAAAGACAGTCTGTAACTTTTTAAAGATTGCGGATACTGACTCCTGGTCTGTGGCCGACCAGGTTTCTACTTCTCACTCCGCAGCACCAGTCAATTGTCCCAATACAACAGCGGCTCTTTGCTTGCCTGTCATAGAGTACATATCCAGTATACCACATATTTTCCTTTTGAATCCAGAAGGGTATCTGGTTTACCGCTGTACTGGGGGAGCCACTTCGCTCCAGGGATGTACGGTAGGGCCATGGGTATGACAGGGGTTACTGGCCCTGCTGGTGGAGCGTCTGCTTTGGCCTGCTCGGCGCCGAGCGCAGGTTGATTATCAGAGCCAGTAACCGGTACTCCGGTGTTGTGCTGTTCTTCGGACATTCTGGCGCCCCCCTAGCGAACCGTAGCCTACCTTCTTGTCTTCCGGTAGGCCGCAGCTCCACAGGTAACGGTCTTCTTTCAGGACCTTGCGTCGCTTGCGTCCTACGTCAGAGCGCTCACCGAGGCTCCTTCCAGGACCTGGCACTTCCTGGTTTGACGTCGAGGCGTGGGGCGTGTCCGGAGCTTCGCGCGCTTCAGCAGGTACGCCTCTCAGTTTCCCGCGGTTACGCCCTTCTTCCCGCTCGGCGGCACAACAATGGCGGCAATCTTCGCCACAGTTAAATACACAGTTTTTGATTAAAGGCGCATAGTACCCGGTGGCAACGGGCACAACACTCTGTCATTGCAGCAGGCACGGAATCCTGTTCGTGACGCCAGGAAGAGATGACGCGCCCAGAGTGTTGGGGACGACTCGGCGCCCGGGCCTAGTTATTAGATTTGGGGGATGTCGCGGAAATGTGGGGGAAAATTATATGGGAAAGGGGAAATTGTTCGTGACGCCACCCGTGGTGTCTGGTGAGGATCACCAGCGCTGCTACAGTCCTCTGAGGCCGGTGATCAAGCAGCTTAGGTGGTGCGGCTCCCCACAGGTGGAGCAGGGCCTCAGGGCAGCGTAGGAGAAGGGATGCAGGACAGAGGGGACCCAGCCGGGTCGGAGGAAGAATAGGCACACTCACAACAGTTCACTTCAGTACCTTTACTGGTGGTGTTTCAGGCACGATCCACGGCACTGTAGGGTGACGGGTGCATATCGGGACTCTCCCCAGTGAGCGGGTGTGGGGCCTCCTGCTTCTTGCCTTTTCCTGGCAAGTTTATGACCTGCCTGGAGCTAGGCCTAACTTGGTCTCTGTCTTGCACCAGCTGACCTGGTGGTAGGGCCTTCTGTTGGAGATCACACTCCCTGGTTTCTTGGGCCTCAGTGACTCCTGACCCTGGTATAACGGTCAGCTTTTGGTGTTCCTGGGACATATAGTTCACCAGGGGTTCTGGTAGTTTCTGCTGGGCCTAAGGAATCCCTGCAGACGTGGACCCGGTGTCCGGTATATGGTCTTGGGGTGAGCTGGCTAAGCTCCTCTGCCCCCTATGTAGCTCGCTACTCCACTTGCCTTCAGCCGCTCGGGGCCCTCATTAGGCTTCACACTGGCAGTAGGCCTCGCTACTCTTCACCGCTCTTACGGCGTCGGCACGCCTTAGGCTCACTAACCTGAGCTCCCAGAGTCTGGGCTGGACTGACTTTCTCACAGACTTCACTTTCTGTGGACTCTAGACTGACTAACTACCTAGCTCCACCTTCCCTTTTTATATCCCTATCCGGGCTCCCTCTGGTGGTCTGAGGTGGAAGGTGGAGGTGTGTGAATGCTATGAGGGCCTCTTGTGGAAGAATCCATCCATGCACCCCTCTAGGATCTGTGGCACCAATGCGCAGCATTGAACACTCCTGGTTAGGTCTCCATCTCCTGGGTTGGCTGTACTGGAAGAGGTGTGGGTTTTATTTACACTATTTGTACAGTAGTGAAATAAGTGATCTGCCACTAATTTTTTTAAATGTGAGGAATCCTGATTGGGTCTTCATCTATTGGGTTGGCTGGAACGTTCCTGTTCTGCAGTCTAAGTTATGTAAGGTTGCGTACCAGTCCTGATACAGACTCTGCCTGCTGCACTCCTGATGCAGACTTTGCCTGCTGCACTCCTGATGCAGACTCTGCCTGCTGCACTCCTGATGCAGAATCTGCCTGCTGCACTCCTGATGCAGACTCTGCCTGCTGCACTCCTGATGCAGACTCTGCCTACTGCACTCCTGATGCAGACTCTGCCTACTGCACTCCTGATGCAGACTCTGTCTGCTGCACTCCTGATACAGAATTTGCCTGCTGCACTCTGATACAGACTCTGCCTGCTGCACTCCTGATACAGACTCTGCCTGCTGCACTCCTGATACAGACTCTGCCTGCTGCACTCCTGATACAGACTCTGCCTGCTGCACTCCTGATAGACTCTGCCTGATGCACTCCAGATACAGACTCTGCCTGCTGCACTCCTGATACAGACTCTGCCTGCTGCACTCCTGATACAGACTCTGCCTGCTGTACTTCTGATACAGACTCTGCCTGCTGCACTCCTGATACAGACTCTGTATTCTGTATGGAGCAATATATGGGGCCCATAATACTGTACTGAGCAATATACGGGGCCCATTATTCTGTAAAGAGCATTATATGGGGTCCATTATTCTGAATGGAGCATTATGGGGGGCCAGTATTCCGTTTGGAGCATTATATGGGGGTCAATATTCCGTCTGTAACATTATATGGGTCCATTATTCTGTATGGAGCAATATATGGGGCCCATTATTCTGTATAGAGCATTATATGGGGTCCATTATTCTGTATAGAGCCTTATATGGTGTCCATAATACTGTATGGAGGACTATGTGGTGCCCATAATACTGTATGGAGGACTATACTGTCCAGTCTGCACTGTGCGCTGCAAGGATTCGCCGTTTTTTTCAGCTATTGTAGAATTTTCAATAGATATCACCCATGTAATGTAAGTGTGGCACCCCAGGGGTCTGGTTGCCACGGTGATAGAAATATCACGTCTGGGAGCAAGTGGGAGGTTCCCTGGTCAGGAGCCCTTGAACATGCAACACCTCCTGTCCCAGACCAGATAGGGGAGGAACCTGCCCTATATAAACTGGATCTGGGGCGGGGTTAGGAAGTGAAGCTCCAGAGAGACCAGAGACTGGAGGCTGAGACAGAGCTGAGTCTAGTTGAGAGTGAAGTTCCAGACACAGGGAAAGCAACAGCTAGGAGCTCTATAGGAGCAGGAGCTGAGTGCCAGGGACTTGAAGCAGATATAGCTCGTCCTGTCTGAAGACACTACGACCGGACAACGGAGTCCGAGGCTGTGAGGATCTCTACGTCCAGCAGCAGAAACCAGCCGGCAGGGGATTCCAGGTCCTCTGGCCATAGAAGCCCGGAGGCTCAGTCATGAGCAAGGGACCAGCACCGCCATCGAGGAGCGGAGGCTAACAGAAGGCCCCAAGTCACCAGCCATACGGGTGAGCACCACACGGTACACTCAGGGACGTGGGCTACTTCCACTCGCTTACAGCAAGGTAGCCAGGAAGAGTGCAGACAGACGGGGAGGCCTACAACTCCACCTGGCCAGGGGAACTCCTGTTTGTTCACAGACTGACCCGGCCTCTTATGCTAGCCAGTACTCCCGGGAGGGTCTGCCTTATCATCATCAGTAAAGACCCTGAACTGCACTGCAAAGACTCTAAGTCTTTCCTGCTTCACCCGTGCACCATCACTTCCATCATCCACACTCACTGCCCTGAGGCTATACTCCTCCCGTGAGGAGTTGTCCCATCCTCTGCTGCGCACACAACACCAGCCTCAGCGGTCTGCCACGCAGCGGCGGTACACCCTGACCGCAATCCACGGGTGGCGCAGTCGGACATTAACCTAAAACATATAAAATACTGCCACTGGTTTGACCACCCTGAGCCACGGGACCGGGTCGCCGCCACGGAGACTACAACCCCCAGAGACCCGGCTCCGGGTAACCCACACACGGCCCAAGGGGCGCGTCATAAGAAGTAAGTGAAATCTTTGGCATTGTACTATATATATATTTCTCTGCTATATCTTTGCATCTTGAATTGTGGTATGTGTTAAGGGGCCCACTGAGACTCTTTCGATCGGGGCCAACGAAAACCTGGATCCGGCCCTGCCTTGGAGTAATACGTGTGAGTATGATTCATTTTTTAATTTTTATGCAGAGGATGCCTATAAAATAAAATATATACAGTGGGGAAAATAAGTATTTGCTACACTGACGATTTTGCAAGTTTTCCCACCTACAGAGCATGGAGAGGTCTGTAATTTTTATCATAGGTACACTTCAACTGTAAGAGACAGAATATTGAAAAAAATTCAGAAAACAAATTGTATGATTTTTGCATAATTAATTTACATTTTATTGTATGAAATAAGTATTTTATACAATAGAAAAACAGAACTTAATATTTGGTACAGAAACCTTTGTTTGTCATTACAGAGGTCAGATGTTTCCTGTAGTTCTTGACCAAGTTTGCACACACTGCAGCAGGGATTTTTGTGCAATCCTCCATACAGATCTTCTAAAGATCTTTCAGGTTTCGGGGCTGTCGCTGGGCAACATTGAGATTCAGCTCCCTCCAAAGATTTTCTATTGGATTCAGGTCTGGAGACTGGCTAGGCCACTCCTTAGTTGCCCTGGCTGTGTGTTTCGGGTCATTGTCATATTGTAAGACCCAGCAACGATGAGTTGTATCGTAAATATAAAAATGGCTATTTTGAATCCATATTGAAATATGCAGAATGTATTCAAAACAGCATTGCTCCAGTCTGGTTATATATTGACAGACAGATGAGGCTCATTCTGTTTAACTTTACTTTGTATTTACTTGATGTTTAGACACAAGATAATGTTAATAAGTAACAACATCTTGAGAACAGCGTATTCACATTGTCTGAAACATTAATCACAAATAGTCTTCTGTTTATTGAGTGTAATTGTAAAACAAGAAGATTTACATAACCTTTTGTGTTTAGTTTACTTACTTGATCACCAAGAGCTATTGAATTGTGTACGTTTATTGCACACCATTGTATATGTGAGAGCCTTTCTCTGATTCACCTTTTTGTCTTTAGCTGGCCACTATTGGGGCAAAGGTGAATTAGACTTAGTAGTGTACATTCACTGTATAGGGCCAGAGAAAATATTACTAAGCAGAAGCTTTTGGACCCGTACTGATGTGTACAGTGTTGTGATACCCGCCCATTCAGTGTTGTGAGACTTCCAGGGGTTTCTCTGTCTTGGTGAAATTGCTTCTCTGATATTCTAAACTGATGATTAGTGTTAAGCGAGCATGCTCGACACTGCTCAGTACTCGCCCGAGCATCACGCCACTCGGGATGTTCGGCGAGCACCGAGCATTTCCGGGTTACTCGGGCGGGAGCTCGGGTTTCCGCCCTGCATGTTTGGCGCTCTTTACAGAGCCAATGAACATGCAGGGATTGCCAGCCAGTCACTGTAATGCCGCAGCCATGTTGTTTGTGGGCATTACAGTGATTGGCTGGCCGCACAGCGTCACCTCGAGTATTTAAAACCGGGCGCCGCCATCTTGGACACAGTCGCTCCGGATTAGACAGTGTAGGGACAGCGCTGCTGAGCTAGGGAGAGATTTATCCTGCAAAATAGTTAGTGTAAAGGCTGCAAGATCAAACAAGCAGTCCTTCTCAGGACTAATATCCATCCCAGATATCAGGCAGCAAGGCAGGCAGGCTGTATAGGAGACGCAGTGGTTATACCAGCAAACGCTGCATTACAGTCCTGTGTGCTCCTGTTTCTGAAATTGCTGGACTTAGCTCCAGGTCTCGGGGGCCAGGAAAAATCCTTTTTTTTTCATCTAAATCCTCTATTTTTTCCTCCTTCACACTGTACAAATACCCGTCATATTGGTGTCGCCTCCCCCGCCCCCCCCAAAAAAAAAGTGTGTCTCTGATTTTTCAGACAAAAATATATCTGTTGAAAAGAGTCTGGTATAGGCCACAGAAACAGAAGTGTGGTTTTGCAGTTCCACGGGTGAAATCTCTGTATTATCCAGTTTTGTGCCTTTTGTATCTAAAAAAAAAAACAGTTTGAGTGTGTTGCTCACTGTTCAGCCGCAAATATATATACAGTACAGACCAAAAGTTTGGACACACCTTCTCATTTAAAGATTTTTCTGTATTTTCATGACTATGTACATTCACACTGAAGGCATCAAAACTATGAATTAACACATGTGGAATTATATACTTAACAAAAAAGTGTGAAACAACTGAAAATATGTCTTATATTCTAGGTTCTTCAAAGTAGCCACCTTTTGCTTTGATGACTGCTTTGCACACTCTTGGCATGCTCTTGATGAGCTTCAAGAGGTAGTCACCGGAAATGGTCTTCTAACAATCTTGAAGGAGTTCCCAGAGACGCTTAGCACTTGTTGGCCCTTTTGCCTTCACTCTGCGGTCCAGCTCACCCCAAACCATCTCGATTGGGTTCAGGTCTGGTGACTGTGGAGGCCAGGTCATCTGGCGTAGCACCCCATCACTCTCTCTTTTGGTCAAATAGCCCTTACACAGCCTGGAGGTGTGTTTGGGGTCATTGTCCTGTTGAAAAATAAATGATGGTCCAACTAAACGCAAACCGGATGGAAAAGCATGTCGCTGAAAGATGCTGTGGTAGCCATGCTGGTTCAGTATGCCTTCAATTTTGAATAAATCCCCAACAGTGTCACCAGCAAAGCACCCCCACACCATCACACCTCCTCCTCCATGCTTCACGGTGGAAACCAGGCATGTAGAGTCCATCTGTTCACCTTTTCTGCGTCGCACAAAGACACGGTGGTTGGAACCAAAGATCCCAAACTTGGACTCATCAGACCAAAGCACAGATTTCCACTGGTATAATGTCCATTCCTTGTGCTCTTTAGCCCAAACAAGTCTCTTCTACTTGTTGCCTGTCCTTAGCAGTGGTTTCCTAGCAGCTATTTTACCATGAAGGCCTGCTGCACAAAGTCTCCTCTTAACAGTTGTTGAAGTGATGTGTCTGCTGCTAGAACTCTGTGTGGCATTGACCTGGTCTCTAATCTGAGCTGCTGTTAACCTGCGATTTCTGAGGCTGGTGACTCGGATAAACTTATCCTCAGAAGCAGAGGTGACTCTTGGTCTTCCTTTCCTGGGGCGGTCCACATGTGGGCCAGTGTCTTTGCAGCACTTGATGGTTTTTGAAACTGCACATGGGGACACTTTCAAAGTTTTCCCAATTTTTCGGACTGACTGACCTTCATTTCTTAAAGTAATGATGGCCACTCGTTTTTCTTTACTTAGCTGCTTTTTTCTTGCCATAATACAAATTCTAACAGTCTATTCAGTAGGACTATCAGCTGTGTATCCACCAGACTTCTGCACAACACAACTGATGGTCACAACCCCATTTATAAGGCAAGAAATCCCACTTATTAAACCTGACAGGGCACACCTGTGAAGTGAAAGCCATTTCTGGTGACTACCTCTTGAAGCTCATCAAGAGAATGCCAAGAGTGTGCAAAGCAGTCATCAAAGCAAAAGGTGGCTACTTTGAAGAACCTAGAATATAAGACATATTTTCAGTTGTTTCACACTTTTTTGTTATGTATATAATTCCACATGTGTTAATTCATAGTTTTGATGCCTTCAGTGTGAATATACAATTTTCATAGTCATGAAAATACAGAAAAATCTTTAAATAAGAAAGTGTGTCCAAACTTTTGGTCTGTACTGTATATTTAAAAAAGTCTGGTATATACCAGTAAATTATAACTGTGGTTTTGCTGTTCCACGGTAAAAAATCTCTATTATCCTGCTTTTGGCATTTTTTGCCGAAAAAAATAAATAATAGTGTCTCCTGATTGTTCAGACACAAATATATCTGTTGAAAATAGTCTGGTGTAGGCCCGAGAAATACAAGTGTCGTTTTGCAGTTCCACAGTAAAAAATCTCTGTATTATCCTGCTTTTCGCAATTTTTGGCCATAAAGAATAAATAATAGTGTCTCCTGATTGTTCAGACACAAATATATCTGTTGAAAATAGTCTGGTATACACCAGTAAATTATAACTGTGGTTTTGCTGTTCCACGGTAAAAAATCTCTATTATCCTGCTTTTGGCATTTTTTGCCGTAAAAAATAAATAATAGTGTCTCCTGATTGTTCAGACACAAATATATCTGTTGAAAATAGTCTGGTGTAGGCCCGAGAAATACAAGTGTGGTTTTGCAGTTCCACGGTTCAAACCTCTGTATTATCCACTTTTGGGCCATTTGTATCTAAAAAAAACAGTTTGAGTGTGTCGCTCACTGTTCAGCCGCAAATATATATATATTTAAAAAAGTTTGGTATACATACACCAGTAAATTATAACTGAGGTTTTGCTGTTCCACGGTAAAAAATCTCTAATATTCAGCTTTTGGTATTTTTTCCGTAAAGAAAAACAGTAATATTTTCTCCCTGATTGTTCAGATTGTTTAAAAGAATCGGGTGTAGGCCAGAGAAATAGAACTGTGGTTTTCCTCTTCCACGGTTCTAATCTACTTTTTTATTACCCTTTTTCCAATGATAGTGCGAGTGTAAGCTATTTTACTTCCTTTACAATGGGCAAGGCGCGTGGCAAGGGACGTGGAAGTGGACGTTCTGGTGATGGTGCGTGCAGAGGACGGGGCCGTGGCCAAGGTGAAAATGTGCCACAACCAACAGCCACATCTTCTCGCTCCCACTTCTTGACCGAATTACTAGGGAAGCACAGAACAACACCAGTATTGCGAACTGATCAGTGTGAACAGGTTATTAATTGGATACAGTGGCGTACCGCCAAGGCGGCAGACCACGCCACTGCTATGGGGCCCGTGGCCGGAGGGGGCCCGTGAGGGCCCCAAGCAGCCTGGGAACGAGGAGGATAGGTGAGTAGAAGTTTGCGGCGGCAGAGGAGCAGGTTGCAGCAGTGGAGGAGCGGAGCACACGCTGTAGCCGCTGCTGCAGCTACCACGTGTGCCCGCTGCTAAAGAGACATGAATATTCCCTCTTCTCCACTCCCATGGGCGTGGAAAAGACGGAATATTCATTTTCTTTAGTAGCGGGCACGGAGGAGCGCTGAGCCCCGGCTCCTGCTGTCAGTGGCCGCCGCTAAAGAGAAAGCATATTCACTCTTCTCCACACCCATAGTCCCGGCGTGGAAAGGAGTGAATGTGCCGACAGCAGCAGCAGCTCACCTCGGCTTCTGAGAGCGTGCGCAGCTCAGATGCCGACATGAGCTGCTGCAGACAGGACTCAGCGCTGGAGCAGAGGTGAGGAGGGAAGGTGAGTATAAGTGTTTATTATTTTACTAGATGGTGGCCCGATTCTAACGCATCGGGTATTCTAGAATATGTATGCGGCCGACCGGGCACAATCAGCAAAGTGGTGTTTAAATTTGGCGCCAATAATGCTGATTGTTCGCGGCCTGCAAACGCGACCAATCAGCAGAGGGGTGTTTAAATTTGGCACCAAAATCGCTGATTGGTCATGGCCGGCAATCAGCAGAGCGTTGTTTAAATCTGGCGCTAATCTCTGGCGGCCGCGACCAATCAGCAGAGCGGTGTTTAAATTTCAAGCAAAAATCGCTGATTGGTCGCGGTCGGCCGGCGGCTGCGACCAATCAGCAGAGCGTTGTTGAAATTTGGCGCCAATCTTGCTGATTGGTCGCGGCCACGACCAATCAGCAGAGCGTTGTTTAACTTTGGCGCCAATCTCGCAGAGCGGTGTTTAAATTTGGCGCCAATCTCGCTGATTGGTCGCGGTCGGCTGGCGGGCGTGACCAATCAGCAGAGCGTTGTTTAAATTTGATGCCAAAATCGGTGATTGGTTGCAGCCTCTATTTAAATGTGGCGCCCAAATCGGCCGCGACCAATCAGCACAGCGGTGTTTAACTTTTGCGGCAAGATCACCGATAGGTCGCGGTCAGCGAATCGTATTGGTGAGGAACGGCGTGCGGAATCGTATTGGTGAGGACCGGCGAGCGCCGCTGCCTGTGCGGCTACTTCCGCTGTGAGAAGCCGGGAGATGAACGACTGTTCGCAGCAGAAGTATCCAGACCCGCAGCGCCGCTCCCCGGTCCTCCCTTGACACCCTAGCCGCTGATCTCCCGACAGTAGCCCCCTTAGATCTGACTCGTCTCCCACCCGGTAAGACGTTTGTAGCGGTTCCAGATCGGGAGAAGATTTCTTCACTGGGGTCATTCATCTAAACTAGCCGGCCATGCCGGTCTGAAGAAAACTTTCCTGCTCATTACCCGGCATTACTGGTGGCCTACCCTGCGCAAGGATGTGGTAGACTTCGTCTCGGCCTGTTCATCTTGTGCCCGCAACAAAGTTCCCAGACATCTTGACGCGCCCCCTGGGCCAGTGTTGTTGGGGATACCCGGAGCCGGATCAGATGGGGGTTGTAGTCTCCGAGTGGCTGTGACCCGGTCCGTGCCCAGGGTGTCAAGCTCAGTGTGTGGCAGTCCTTATGATGTTACTAGATGTTCTTTTGTGTCGACTACGCCACCCGTTGAATTGCGGTCAATACGGCCGCCGCTGCAGCAGGGTCCGCTGAGGCTGGTGGTGTATGTGCAGCTTAGGTAGTATAACCCCCAACGGGAGGGGTATAGCCTCAGGGGGTCAGTTGCAGAGGATGGGGGTTGTGGTGGTGCAGCGGGGATGGAAATGAGACTCAGAGTCGGGCTGTGCAGTTCAGGGTTTGTTTACTTACTGCAGTTGTTCTGGTCACTCCGGCCTTAAGTGACCACCCGAGCCGTGCTGCGTCCACCAGGTCCTGGACTCGGCCAACCCCCAGGTGATTCTGGAGCGTGGTCCTGAGCTCCCTTTCTGTCCTGTCCTCTTCTCTGGCCTTCCCCACCAGGGATCCACCTATGTCCGGCTCCCTCGGGCCTCTTGGTGGTAAACCCTTGTCTCTGGGTTCCCTGACCCTATTCCTGGTCTGCCTTCCGGGTGGATTTAGTGGGTGGTCGTGGCAGATCCTGCCCACGACCTCCGGTTCCTGGCTAAGGTGTGCTGTAGCCTCTGCCAGCTTGGGATCCGGTACCCTGTTGCCAACTCTTCACCCTCTGGTCTAATTTGGGCTCTTGGAGTTCCTTCTTTCTCCCCCTCTGGGTCTTTCTTTCTCCTCTCTCTCTCTCTTGGCCTTGGAGCTGCTCTCCTCCTCTGCTCTCTTCCTCTGCTCTGCTCTGACAAAAGACTGACAGACTGACCCTGATCTAAGATGGTTCCCACCTTATATACTCCCTCTATGTGTGAGCTCAGGTGACCAGCACCCAATGAGCTCCTAGCTTTACCCAGGCTGCTCCCCCTATCTGCCCCTACACTACTGGGATGTTCCACCCCCCTCCCACTCCAGCCAGGAACAGACACTGTCGTACCTGCACATTTCTCTAGTGGGAGTACCGTCGGTCTGTTCCTCGGAAATGGGATGTGTGTAGTGCATGCAGCTAACTGAGCTCAGTTCCACACTCCATCCTTACCCGGGAGTGGAATACCACACCTCTGGCTGAGGTGCAATACCCCTGTAGCAGCCGAATCCTCAGGGTGCTACAATCTTCCAGCCGGTCACCTCCTGCCTCTTCCCGTACCTGCTGCCCCTTGGCAACACATTGCTATGGACTTTATTACAGATATCCCTGTTTCTGCAGGCTGTACAGTCATTTGGGTGGTCGCCGACCGCTTTTCTAAAATGGCCCACTTCATCCCTCTGCCTGGTCTCCCGTCTGCATCAGAGCTGGCTAAGGACTTCTTCCTTCACATCTTCCGTCTCCATGGCCTACCCCTCCACATTGTGTCGGATCGAGGGGTTCAGTTCACCTCACGCTTCTGGAGAGCTACGTGTAAACTGCTGGATGTCACCCTGGATTTCTCCTCCGCTTACCATCCACAGTCCAATGGCCAAGTAGAGCGCATCAACCAGATCCTTACCAGCTACCTCCGGCACTTTGTTAATGCTCACCATACCGATTGGGTGGACCTCCTACCATGGGCCGAATTCTCCTACAACAATCATGAGAGCGAATCGACTTCCAAGTCCCCGTTCTTTGTAGTCTATGGTCAACATCCTCGGATTCTGTTTCCCGTCTCCGCTTCTGTGGACAACCCTGCCGTGGAGTCTCTGGTCAGCGAATTTTCCACCATTTGGGAAAATACTAGGTCCGCACTTCTTCAGTCCTCCGAGCGGATGAAGAGATATGCTGACAAGAGACGTCTGGGTCCGCCTCAATTCCGTCCGGGAGACAAGGTTTGGCTCTCCTCCAAACATGTTCGACTCAAAATACCCTCCTACAAGTTGGGTCCTCGGTTCATCGGCCCATTTGAAGTCCTCAAACAAATCAACCCAGTGGCCTACAAGTTAAAACTCCCGGCCACCTTACGGATTCCCAACTCCTTCCACGTATCTCTCCTCAAACCAGTTGTGTTTAATTCTTTTTCCAACAATCCAGGTACTCCCCCTACTCCGGTTTCCGCTGAGGATGTTTTTGAGGTAGAGAACATTCTGGCCACCAAGAGGGTAAGAGGAAAGACCTTTTTTTCTGGTGGATTGGAAGGGGTTTGGCCCAGAGGAGAGAACTTGGGAACCCAGGGAGAACATTCATGCCCCGCTTCTACTTGAAAAATTTCTTTCTGGCCTAAAAAAGAGGGGGCGTAAAGGGGAGAGGTACTGTAGCATCGGCGTCTCTGCCCCCTGCCAGACAGAGACGCCGTCCCTCTCACCGCCGCACTCCCCACCCGACGTCCTCCAGCGCTCCTCTTCCTGCTTCTGCCGGCGCGCGCAGCTTCCTGGGCACTGTGCTTAGGGCGCGCGCGCGCTCCCTCCCTCTTAAAGGGGTCGCGCGCGCCGCCCTAAGGAGTCCCCGGCCAATTGCCGGAGGTCCTCCCATATATAAAGCACCTTCTCCAATATGGAGGTGCCCGAGCAATAGTTGATGCACAGTGTACTCACCTCTGCTTCAGCCCTCAGGTCCCGCTGCTAGCCTGACTACTAGTCCTGCCCGCCAGCCTGACTATCAGTCCAGTTCGCCAGCCTGACTACTCTCCAGCCCGACAGTCTGTCTTCCGTTCAGTCTGCCAGTCTGTCTATGGGCTTTGCCCGCCTGCTTACCTGGAAGCACCTGCCCGCTACCTACCGTGCCTACCTGGAGGCTCCTGCTTGCTACCTGCTGTGCCTACCTGGAGGCTCCTGCTTGCTACCTGCCGTGCCTACCTGGAGGCTCCCGCTTGCTACCTGCCGTGCCTACCTGGAGACTCCCGCTTGCTACCTGCCGTGCCTACCTGGAGGCTCCAGCTGTCACTTGCTGTGACCACCTGACAGCCTACCTAGAGGCTCCTGCCTGTCACTTGCCGTGACCACCTGTCAGCCTACCTGGAGGCTCCTGCCCGTCACTTGCCGTGACAACCTGACAGCCTACCTAGAGGCTCCTGCCTGTCACCTGCCGTGTCTGCCAGTCCATCCACCAGGACCACTCGTCAGCCTGCCTGCTGTGCCCATCTGCTATACCGGTCAGTCCCAGCCATCTGACCCGTGGGAGTCACCTGCTCTCTTACAAGGTCGTCCCCAGAGTAGCAACTGGTCCCTCTGCTCGGTCCCTCCCTGATCATGGAGTCGTTAGCCGCCGTACGACCTAGGTCGGTCCGAATTGATACTTAGTTACGCCCCTCTGGGTCCCTCCTTGCACCGCAGCACAGAGGTTCCACCACCCGGATCCGTAACACAAGTGAAGTTGATACCAAAAAGTTCTATTTTGGTCTCATCTGACCTTCTCCCATGCCTCCTCTGGATCATCCATATGGTCATTGGTGAACTTCAAACGGGCCTGGACATGTGCTGGCATGAGCAGGGGGAACTTGCATGACCTGCAGGCTTTTAATCCATGATGGTGTAATGTTTGAGTCTTTGGTTCTAGCACTTTTCAGGTCATTCACCAGGTCCTCCCGTGTAGTTCTGGGGTGATTCATTACCTTTCTTAGAATCATCCTTACTCCTCGAGGCGAGATCCTGCTTGGAGCCCCAGACCAAGAAGATTGACCGTCATCTTGTGTTTCTTCTATTGTCTAATAATTGAACCAACAGTTGTTGCCTTCTGACCAAGCTGTTTGGCTATTGTCCTGTAGCCAATCCCAGCCTTGTGCAGGTCTACAATTTTGTCCCCGGTGTCCTTAGACAACCTTTGGTCTAGACCATGATAGACAGGTTGGAGCGTGTTTGATTGTGTGGACAGGTGTCTTTTATACAGGTAACAAGTTCAAACAGAAGCAATTAATACGGTAATTAATAAGGTAATGAGTGCAGAGTAGGAGAGTTTTTTAAAGAAAAACTAACAGGTCTGTGAGAGGCAGAATTCTTGCTGGTTGGTAGGTGATCAAATACTTATTTCATGCAATAAAATACAATTTATTATTTAAAAATCGTAAAACGTGATTCTTTTTTAAGATTCTGTCTCTCACAGTTGAAGTGAACCTATGATAAAAATTACAGACCTCTCCATTCTTTGTAGGTGGGGAAACTTGTAAAGTCGGCAGTGTAGCAAATACGTGTTTTCCCCCCTGTATATTTATTAATTACACATATAATGAAACCATTTGGATAAATGACAGCCAAACAGGTAACAGGTTAACCAGCAGTGTATCCATTTATAGAAGTCATATATGAGATGGATGTGCACAAGTGTGTACATATATTATCTCTCAAATAGCACAGCGGTCTTGTTCCCAAAACTGACATCCAATTCTCATCAAACATAATTAAAAGTAAATGTCTACCCATAGTGCCAGTGCACACTACAAACGTTACCACATACAAATAAATGAAGACCCCAACACGCGTTTCACGTGTGAAATAACTTTGCTTTCTCAAGGAAAACTTCATTTTTTCTTATGTGGTAGCGTTTGCACTGTACAGCAACAGAGGAGGAGATGGGGAAGAAATATTGAAAAATAGGGAAGCCTGGTGGATTTTAGAACTAAGCACCCGGCCCCCACATGGTTTAAATTTCAGCAAAAACATTATGCTACACTAATAAATAATATCTCAATGTAGTAATTAATAAAAAATGAAAAGAAAAAAAAAACATTTAAAAGATTTTTTTTTGTGCAGAGGAAGAGTGATGTTTTACAATATGCATAATGTATTTGCTATTATTCATTAAGAAATAATGCCACTAATTCCTTTGCACTGAAATATCCCATTACATGCCATGTTTGCACAATGACTTGCAAAAGTAATACCCCCCCCCCACCCACCTTGGCATTTTTTGTGCTATTCTACCTCAGAATCTGGAATTTTGATTGTTTTTTTTGAGGGTTTGCATCAGTTCATGTAAAGAACATGCCTATAATTGTGAACATTTAGTTTTCTTTTTATTGTTAATCAAAAAACAAATAGGACAAAATAAATAAAAACTTCAGGGTGCATAACTACTCACCCCCCTAAGTCAATACTTTTTAGAGCCTCATTTTGCAGCAATTATGGCAATTATAACTGCAACTTGCTTTGGATAAGTGTCTATGAGCTTTCCACATCTTACCACTGGGATTTTTTCCCATTCCTCAAGGCAAAACTGCTCCAGCAACTTCAAGTTAGATGGTTTCCTCTGATTGATCAGCAATCTTCAAGTCTGACCACAAATTCTCAATTGGCTTAAGGACAGAGGTTTGACTAGGCCACTAAAATACATTTATTACCCGTTTTCCCTTAAACCACTTGAGTGTTTCTTTAGCAGTATGCGTTGGGTCATTGTCTTGTTGGAAGGTGAACCTCCGTCCCAGTCTCAAATTACTTACATACTAAAACAGGTTTTGCTTAAGAATATCCCTGTATTTTGCACCATCCATCTTCCTCTCCCCTCAACTTGGACCAGTTTCCCTGTCCGTGCTGTTGAAAAACATCCACACAGCATGATGCTGCGATCACGTTTCACTGTAGGGATGGTGTTCTTGGGGTGATGAGCTGTGTTGGTTTGGCGCCAGACATAGTGTACCTCTGTGGTCAAAAAGTTCAATTTTGGTCTCATCTGACCATAGTATTTTCCTCCGTATCTTTGGGGAGTCTCCCATATGTCTTTGGTCAAACTCAAAATGAGCCTTACAATTTTTTTTGTGTAAGTAAAGGCTTTTTTTCTGCCCACTCTTCCATAAAGGCCACCTCTATGGAGTGTATGACCTATTGTGGTCGTATGGACAGATACTCCAATATCTGCTTGGGAAGTCTGCAGCTCCTTCAGGGTTACCTTTGGTCTCAGTGCTACCTCTGAGTAATGCACTCCTTGCCCGGGCTGAGATTTTTGGTGGGAGGTTATCTCTTGTTATGAAACCATGTTCTTTCCATTTGATGGTAATGGATTTGATGGTGCTCCGGGGGATCCTCAGAGATTAGGATACTTTTTAAAACCCAACACTGACTTGTACTTCTCAACAACCTTGTCCCTGACTTGTTTGGAGATCTCCTTGGTCTTCATGGTGTTTGTTTAGTGGTGCCTCTTGCTTAATGGTGTTGCAGCCTCTGTGGCCTTTCAGAAAAGGTAAAGTCTATATGCTGACAGACAGGTGACACTTAGATTGCACACAGGTGGACTTTCTTTCACTAAGCATGTGACTTGTAAAGATGTGCGGTTGTGGATTTTAATAATCACCTAGGCAGGTTATCGATGCAATTAGTTTTATTCCTTCCGGCCACGGTGAACAGCAATTCCAGGTAAATGTCCAACAGGCAATTCTCTTAGTCCTAGAGTTCCAACCTGTGATCAGTAGTTCCACTGCCACGTACCAGGTGATACCCACTGTCCTCCAACTTTTGGTTGGCCCACAGCTTTTTGTATCTCCCGCCGGTATATTGGCAGTCACAGCATATGCTCCTTTGGATGATGGATATCACGACCGCAGACCGTGATTCTACCCAGCTCTCCGTCCGACTAACAATGAATGTTCTCTTTCTCCTGCACAGGGTTCAGCCCCCTGAATTGGCAGAAGTGCTCACCCCTCCCTCCCCCAGCTAATTGTGCCTAAAGCCCCCGTCTCACATAGCGAGATCGCTAGCGAGATCGCTGCTGTGTCACGGTTTTGGTGACGCAACAGCGACCTCACCAGCGATGTCGCTATGTGTGACACTTTGCAACGATCAGGCCCCTGCTGTGAGGTCGCTGATCGCTGCAAAGTGTCCTGGACCATTTTTTGGTCGTTGCTCTCCCGCTGGTCAGCACACATCGTTGTGTGTGACCAGCGGGAGCAGCGATCAGGCTGGTAACTATGGTAAACATCGGGTTACTAGGGGCACACGCGCACTTAGTAACCCGCTATTTATCATGGTTACGAGCCTGCTAAAGTGAGCGGTAACCTCCCGCTCACTGTAGCAGAGTGGTAACCATGATAAACAGCGGGTTACTAGGAGCGCGTGTGCCCCTAGTAACCCGATGTTTACCATAGTTACCAGCCTGCTCCTGCTTCAGCAGGCTCGTAACCAGGAACAGGACATCGTGGAAAGATTCTTTCCACGATGTTGCTGCTCCCCTGATCGTTGGTGAGCCTGCCTTTTTGACAGCTCACCAGCGACCACATAGCGACGCAGCAACGATCTCTGACAGGTCTTATCGTTGTCGGGATCGTCGCAGCGTCGCTAAGTGTGACGGGGCCTTTAGTGGAGATATTTTCTCAGGTGGAACCCATCCCCTGGGTTTGCATGTGAGACTACCTGTGGTGACGAAGAGAACAATGGCCCAAGGTCTCGGAGATATGGTCACTGAATGAAATAGATACCTGAGGTTGAACTGATGAGCAAACAAATCACTAACAAAACACAGCAAGCAAATTTCTGACAAAATACAAAATTAAGATCGATGAAAATGGATGCTCAGTGCTGGAAAAGTATTTAGAAAGTGGCCAGGTTCTCACACTCCTCCCCCACTTTTTCAACACAGACACGAATGTAAAAGGTCTCGCCTTTATGAGAACGAAATTTTGTATCATCCAGTTTCCTCAAAGCATATTCCATGTCGCCCTTGTGAATATACTCCACAGTCCCCATTCCACTCTGGTATACATCAGTATAATAGACATCTCCAGCTTTTCTCATATGATCTTTTAGATCCTGCCAACTTCCCGATGGGGGAAGCCCTGAAACGAGAACTCTGTATTTAGCTAGCTGGTTCAGGGGTCTGTCCCTTCTGCGGGGTCCTCCATATCCCCCCCCCCTGATCCCCGGTTTGTCCTGGGAAATTCCACACATGCCCAATGAGAACCAAACTTGGATCCATTGCGACCAACCCCAGAGTGCTGACACCCACTTAGGGGGATGGTCACTTGGCAACCTGGTAAAGGGAGCTCTGGGGGGACAGTATCTAGGCTGACCAGGGTGATGGTAGATCCAGTGTCCCGAAGTCCCTGGGCCTCCTCCCTGATGTAATTTACCTCCCCCAGATTACATTCCTTCATTGTGACAGTCATTGCATTTTGTGTATCACTCACCGCTGACATGTTGATATTGCTCCTTTCCCTATTGGCTGATGCAGTGTGAACCAGTCCTTCGCTTCCGGTTACGACATTGGCCCAGTGGCACACCAATCCTGCTCCCAGATTGATTCCCAGCAACACATCTACTGGTAGGTGCCGCACTACTCCTACATCCACCATTCCATGACTGTGACCCCAGTCTAAATGTAGTCGGGCCCTCCGAATGTTCAAAGATTCTCCTCCGGCTACATTGACTAACATACAGCTGCCGGGGACAATACATTTGGTGACTACCTGTGGTGACGGAGAGAATAATGGCCCAAGGTCTCGGAGATATGGTCACTGAATGGAATAGATACCTGAGGTTGTACTGATGAGCAAACAAATCACTAACAAAACACAGCAAGCAAATTTCTGACAAAATACAAAATTAAGATCGATGAAAATGGGTGCTCAGTGCTGGAAAAGTATTTAAAAAGTGGCCAGGTCCTCACACTTCATCAGAGATTAGGATACTTTTTACAACCCAACACTGACTTGTACTTCTCAACAACCTTGTCCCTGACTTGTTTGGAGATCTCCTTGGTCTTCATGGTGTTTGTTTAGTGGTGCCTCTTGCTTAATGGTGTTGCAGCCTTTGTGGCCTTTCAGAAAAGGTAAAGTGTATATACTGACAGACAAGTGACACTTAGATTGCACACAGGTGGACTTTCTTTCACTAAGCATGTGACTTATGAAGGTACCGTTTTTTTCGGACTTTAAGACGCACCAGACCATAAGATGCATCTAGGTTTTAGAGGAGGAAAATAGAAGAAAAAATGTAAGCAAAAAATGTGGTCATGATGCCCTGTTATGGAAAGGGGGTCTGCTGCTGACACTGTTATAGGGGTAATGTCCCCAAATTCTGTTAATATCCCCCATCCTGGTATATATGGCCCCCTCTTTCCTGTTATATGTGGCCCTCATCCCCATCCTGGTATGCATGGCACCCCTCATCCCCATCCTGGTATGTATGGCACCCCTCATCCCCATCCTGGTATGTATGGCACCCCTCATCCCCATCCTGGTATGTATGGCACCCCTCATCCCCATTCTGGTATGCATGGCACCCCTCATCCCCATCCTGGTATGTATGGCACCCCTCATCCCCATCCTGGTATGTATGGCACCCTTCATCTCTCATCCTGGTATGTTTTTCACCCCCATCCCTCTTCCTGGTTTGTATAGCACCCTTCATCCCTCTTCCTGGCATGTATGGCCCTCCTAATCCCTCTTCCTGGTATGCTTGGCACCCCTCATCATGGTATGTATACAAAGAAAATGATGAAGTCCGCTCACCTATAAACTCCTTTGCGGTGTTTCCTCCTTTCTGCTCGGATAGCAGCAGGCTGTTGCATTGAACACAACTTCAGACCAAAATCCAGCGAGTGAGGAGACTCCAACGATGTGGTGTAATTAAAATTTCCATTTATTTGAAGGATGATATTTCCACAAAAAATGCACTTACAAAAAGATCCAATTCACACCATATGGGCAAACAGAGTAAAAAAAACGCTACGCGATTCGGCTTAGAAAAGCCTTTATGATGGTACATACATTGGAATACAGGCAGGGTATAAATACAAAAGAACAGCAAACTGACAAAGGAATTCCAATCAGTTAACTAATTAATTCTTGTGACGTTCAGGTGTTACATCTTTGTTTCCAAGTTGGAGACAGGCTTTTTTCTTTTTGTGGTTATTTAATGCTACAGACGTTATAATAAAAGTCCTGACATTGAGGTTTCTGGCAAGAGAATTGAAACAAATTAGCTGAACAGTGTAGATTCTGCATGTTGGAAACAGTAATAAGTATACGAAACACAATATATACCAACGAAATATATGTATGTGTAGCTGAATAAAAAATCTCCCACAGCGGGAGGTGACCAGTTTAGTTTGTCCAGTTATTCCAGCTTTCATCTAGATATCCCTATATATATCGTACTACCGTATATAATAAAACTGTTATTTTCAATTATCCATTGCTGTATACAAAAGATATGTTGGCATTATTTATTAGTATATATAGAACGAAAAATTACGTACAGTTTGCTGTCAAAAAAGAAAGAAATTGATAACTTTTTGTTCACAATGACCTGTTATTAATGTATTATTAATCTCTCCTCCACTTATTACTATTACTGAGAAAGAAAAATATATGTCATTGTGAATTTTTTTATTTTTTTGCTTAATTATTCGTCGCTACAAACGCTTGTTCACACTCGTTTGGTTTCACATCCACTTTCTACTTTAACTTCTAGAAATGATTAAATTGACCCTGTGTTCCACAATCTAAATATTTATTGCACGTTAATGTGTAAGAAAGAGAGAGAGAAATGCACTTCGGAGACTCATATAATTTTTGGGTTTCTTTCCTCTCCCATGTATCCTTTATTTATTTAACAGAGATAGCACTGGATGGTAACATGATCTTAATTATATTGTAACACAAGATCCCTTCTAACATTCAAGCCGACAGGTGTTCTTGTATCCAGCTTGAACATCCAGTTGCTTTCCCTGTTCAAAATTTTCCTCCTGAAATCACCGCCCCGTGCAGATCGTCTCACTCTTTCTATACCACAGAACTTCAGCCTGGTTGTATCACCCCCATGACAAGCAGAAAAAAATGCCTGGATACTGCTGAAATTCCCACCTTTAAGGCTGTGTGCCCACATGGCGTTTTACAAGCGTATATGCTGCGGAATTTCTGCAGCATAAACGCTTGGGAAACGCTTGGTAATCCGCCCCCCATGGTCCCCAATGACAAGCCGCACTTTCAATGCCCATGTTGCGGATTTTTCCGCAGTGTTTATGCTGCGCTCAAAAATCCGCAGCACATCCATTAATTTTGCAGACACGCAGCGTAATCGCCGCCATTGACTTGCATTGAAACGCATAATATCCGTGTCAGTACATTTGTACTCACGGATTATATGCGTTTCTATGTGCGGATGGTACCCAAGTCTGGAGGAGAGAAGACTCTCATCCAGACCTGGGTACCATAGAAACTGTAAAAAAAGAATTTAAAATAAAAAATAAAGTTTATACTCACCTTCCGGTGTCTTCCCGGTGTTCAGTCTGCTCCGGGACGGTGTCTTGCAATGTTCGCGTTGATGTGAAGGACCTGCCACGACGTCACTGAGTCATGTGACCCATCACATGGCTCAATGACGTCACCGCAGGTCCTTCACACTACCGCAAGCAGTGCAAGACACCGGACGGAGCAGACAAAACACCGGGAAGACATCGGAAGGTGAGTATAAACTTTTTTTTTTCACCATTCTTATTCTTTTTTTTAACTAACTTGGTCACACTACTATAAATCCATGCCGATTGCATGGATTTATATAGTGTGAACAAGTTGTTAAGCACTTTTCCAAGTGATGCTAAAATCGCTTGGAAAAGCGCTTGATAACCCGCATGCAAAAATGGATGCAAAGACGCTTTACAAATGCTTCTATCTGGCGGGAAAAAGCATGTAAAATCCGCATGCATTTTTCCTGCCAGGGAGAAGCGTAAAAAATATGCTTCATTTCCGCAACATGGGCACATAGCCTCAGTCTCCAACTGCATCAGACATATGTCTTCGAATACGTCTTTTTAAAGGGCCAATTGTACACCCTACATATTGGAGTTTACACTCGATGCACTCCACCAAGTAAACCACCCCTGTGGTATCACAATTTATCAAATCCTGTATAGGGTATGTGATACCTGTACTAGTGGAGGAAAAATCCTTGCATTTAATGATATGTTTGCAGCTGATGCATATATTTTTGCCGCAACCATAAAAACCTGTGGTTTTTAGCCAGTTCCCGTCAGTATTTGATTTATTTTCAATAAATAAGCTGGGTGACACCAAAGATCCGATTGTAGGGGCTTTTTGGGCTGAGAAACGGATTTGGTTGTTTTGTAGCACTTTTTTTACTTTCCTATCTTGGTACAGTATTGGTAAAAAGCATTTAATAACATTAATAATTTTATTATAGTCCCTGCTGTATTGAGTGGTGAAATAAATGACATTATCTGTAGGTAATTTTTTCATGTTATCTTTTATGAGAAAATCCCTGTTGATTTTACTCAATTTTTTTTCAGCTTGTTTTCATGTTTTATCAGAGTAGCCTCTAAGTTCAAGTTTTTCACACTTCTTTTTTATTTCACCACTGACTAACTTAGGGTCAGAGCAGTTCCTTTTTACTCTTAATACTTCTCCGTATGGGATATTATTCACCACGTGTCGAGGGTGGCATGAATTGGGTTTTAAAATGCTGTTAACATCAGTTTCTTTATTGTAGGGAAGAACCACAACTTGCGATGACCCCCTGTTGGTGCGGAGCATGACATCCAAAAAATGAATTTCGATTTCCTGATAATTATAAGTAAATTTAAGATTGAAATTATTATTATTCAAAGAGATAATAAATTCTTTTGCATCATTGTCATCGCCATTCCACACCAACAGGAGGTCATCAATATATCTACCTATCCATATAATCCTCTCCAAAAATGAATTGGTATCTGCAAAGAGAACTGTTTCCTCCCAATATCCCATCGTGATGTTTGCTAAAGAAGGGGAAAATTTTCCACTCATGCTCACTCCTCGTTTTTGGAGATAATAAACTTCACAAAAACTGAAAAAGTTACGTTTTAATAGGAACGTCATTGAATTTACCAAAAATAATTTAGCTGGACAATCATTATTGCTGAACCTATCAAGAAAATATTTCAGTGCTGGGACAGCTACTTCAAACTCTATTGAGGGGTACAGGGCTACAACATCAGCTGTCAACCAGCTGTAATTCCTTTCCCATACAAATTTGTCAAGTACTCCTAGTATCGTCTTTGTGTCCTTAATATAACCAGGTAACTCTCTCACTAGTGGTTGGAGCATGCTGTCCACCCATGCCCCTAATTTCTCATTGATCGACTCTATCCCAGAAACAATCGGTCGGAATTTCGGGGGGAATCTCGGTTTATGGATTTTTGGGAGAGAATGGAAGATGGGTGTCACCGGGGTGTCAACATATAAATAATCAAATATTTTCTGTGACAACACACCATCTTCCAGACCCCCCTTTAATAAATGTAATAATTCCTTTTGAAATGTAATTGTAGGATCACTTCCTAAAGTCTCATAAATATCTCTGTTTTGCAGAATCCACAAATTACATTGATGGTACAGATCAGGATAACGATGGCACCCCCCTTATCAGCCTTACGGACTACGATATTAGTGTTGTTTTTTATATCCTTCAATGCTAGTTTTTCTTTTCTTGTAAGATTACTATAGGCTGATGTTTTCTCTTTGATTATCCATCTTGGGAAGTTCCTCTTCCACCACATCTTGAAAATGATTCAGTACCTGTGGTCTGGACTGTAGGGGATAATAATTAGAATTTTTGGTTTTAAAAAACACTTTATCTGGCTGACTCGCGGGCAGGGAATCAGCACCCATTTATCTCAATAGAATAGTTTTTTGCTATTCAGAAAAAAATGGTATAGTAGCATCAGGAACATCACTTTGCAGGGATGTAGAAATGGATGTTATAGTATCTCTCGTTTCCTCACTTTCATCTGATAAAAATGGCATTTTAACGTTATATTTGACGCGCCCCCTGGGACATATTCCTTTTTGAGGGGAATACCCGGCACCGGATCAGATGGGGGGTTGTAGTCTCCGAGCGGCTGAGACCCGGTCCCGTGCCCAGGGCGTCAAGCTATGTGTTATGTGGCAGTCCTTACTGATGTTATAAGAGTTCTTTTGTGTCGACTACGCCACCCGTTGTAATGCGGTCACTGTGGCCGCCGCTGCAGCAGGGTCCGCTGAGGCTGATGGTGGATGTGCAGCTTGGTGGGATAACCCCCAACGGGAGGGGTATAGCCTCAGAGGGGACAGGCGCAGAGGATGGGGGTTGTGGTGGTGCGGTGCAGCCGGCAATGAAGACAGACTCGGGTTGTGCAGTTAAGGGAGTTTACTTACTGCGGATGTTTCGGTCACTCCAGCTGTTAGTGACCACCCGAGCCGTGCTGCGTCCACCAGGTCCTGGATCCGGCCAACCCCCAAACAAGTCCGGAGCGTGGCCCTGAGCTCTCCCTCTGTCCTTTCTTCAGCCGTCCCCACCAGTGATCCACCTAGGTCCAGCTCCCTCGGGCCTTCTGTTGGGCAACCCTTGGCCTTAGGTTCCCTGACCCTCCATGTGGTATGCCTTCAGGGTGGATGTAGTGGGTGGCCGTGGCAGATGCTGCCCACAGCCTCCGGTCTCTGGCTAGGGATGTTTTTGCCCCCACCAGCTTGGGTTCCGGTACCCTTGTGCTGACTCCTCACCCGGTGCTCTAATTTGGGTTCTTGGGTCCCTTCTGCTGTCCCCCTCTGGGTCTTTATCTTTCTTTCTCCTCTCTCTCTCTCCAGGGCTGCTGTTTTCTTCTCTCTCCTCTCCAACTGACTTGTTCTCAGCGTCTGACCCTGATCTAAGTTGGTGCCCTCCTTATATATCCCTCTATGTGTGAGCTCAGGTGACCAGCACCCAATGAGCTCCTATCACTACCCAGACTGCTCCCCCTATCTGCCCCTACACTACATGGGATGTACCACCCCCCTCCCACTCCAGCCAGGAACAGGCTCGGTTGTACCTGCACATTTCTAAGTGGGAGTACCGTCGGCCTGCTCCTCTGGAATGGGATGTATGTAGTGCATGCAGTCTATCTGAGCTCAGTTCCACACTCCTTCCTTACCCGGGAGTGGAATATCACACCTCTGGGTTGAGGTGCAATACCCCTGTAGCAGCCGAATCCTCAGGGTGCTACATTCCCCCCTGGTAAATCACAGCACGTCCTCGGGCTGTAAGACAAAAACACCAAAACATACAAAATTTTTATATGAACATATAAAACATATAAAACATTATATATATATAAAACTTTTTTCATATAAACATTCTCGTCGTCTCTGGTTTCAGGTTCCTCCTCCGGACACTGTGCAACGTGTGTCCGGGAAAAGTGCGACAGTCTTTCTAGAAAAATGGTTTCTCCTATAAAACCGGTAGGGGGCGCTTTAGGAAGCGCAACTATATACAGGGGAATTTGGCCGTTCTCAGTCCCCGGCCAAGTAAAGGGAAAGGGATGGCTGCTCACAGTCCTCAGCCTGGTTTGGGTAGGGGACACACGGGTTAAACTGTTCACTGGTCCCAACGGGGACTAAACTTTAAAGCAGCCACGGTTACTTGGGTACCCCGACAGGTAACTATATACAGTCCTTTGTACTATCTCAGTCATAGTACCTTCTAGCCTTGAACCCGTCCGGGTCTTCTGGCTCCTCCTCCCTACACCGCAACTCCTCCTCTGTCAGGCGATGCACGTGGAGGGCGTAAGGTCCCTTGGCACACTTGTGCCGGGTGAACGTTACCTCGTCACCGACGTAGAGGTCACGGCCTTTGTGACCCTCTGGCAGGTGGGACTCGACGTCCCGTCGGGTAACGAAGACGTCACCCATGGTGTTCCGGTCCTTTATGAAGCCCCACCCATGCTGCGCATTAAACTTTATTACCGTCCCGATGGTACGGGGACGATTTGCTGCATAGGGGTCCCTTCTGGTCCGACTCTTTTGCTCCGCGCTGCGGGTCTGGGCCCATTGCTCTCTGACCCGCCTCTCCTCCCGTTCTCTCTGAAACTCTGCCAGCTGTTGACGGCAACACTCTGTGCGTTCAGCTGCAGCTGCCCGAGTCTCTCCGGTGAACCCCATCAAATCTTCTCCCGTGGGGTCCCACACGAATTGGGCTTCTTCTAGTGGAGGCGAGACCCGAGTCACGGGCTTTGGAGCCGGGATCAGGGGCTCACACAGGGGACCTAACTTCTTTTGTCGCTCCAGTTCCAAGAATTCTTCGGGCCAGATGAAAGGCCGCCCGTTCGGCCATGTGAGCTGGCCGAAGAGGTCCTCCCCCAGGTGTGGCACCCTAGGTATTGCGGGCGCGGGCGCGGTGGTGGTGGCGCCCGGGTTGCCCAGGCCTTGCGGCCAGGCCTGGGGCACCTGGAAGGTGAAGGGCACCGTTAGGACGGCGGCGCCCTGGGCTACCTGGCCTTGCGGCCAGGCCGGAGGCTCCGCGGAGGTAGGGGGCGCTGTTGGTGGTGCGGCGCCCGGGGGTACTAGGCCTTGCGACCAGGCTGGTGGTAATTCCTGCTTTGTCACGCTCCGGGTCGGGGCGCGTGACGTCACAGGGGTCGCTGCAGCGGCTTCCGGTCGGGGCCTAGTCCATGGCGGTGACCTGGCGGCTACGGGCACAGCAGGGGGACTTTCGGGCTCTGCGACGGGGAGCTGGGGCAGGTGGGCGGTTTCTCGGCTTGGGGTATAAGCGTCCCCTTTACCTGCCTCCATTTGTTCGGCTCCCTTCTCGGCGCCGTCTCCGGCCTTGGGTCCTCCCGCGCCATCCTCAGAGGCGGTCTGCTTCCTCTTCCAGGGTAGCGTGCTCCGTTGACTGGTCTCAGCTTGCTGGGTCATCTCCCGGCTCCACTCCGCCAGTATCTCGCGCTGTACCCGGGCCATCCTCCTTGCGAGGCCCTCCAGGGCAGTTTGTGCACACTCCCGGTCTCGGGGGAGCTGCGCTAGGATCTCCGCTAGACCTAGCGGGGTTGTGGACTCTAGCAGGCTCCTGACCATCGGGTCGGTGCTGCTCTGCTCGGCTTCCGGCAGGCTCCTGGCCAGCGGGCCGGTGCTGCTCTGCCCTCCTTCCTCGGTCTCTAGCAGACTCCTGGCCAGCGGGCCGGTGCTGTTCTGCTTTCTCTCCATCTCCGGGTAAGCTCCTCCGCTACTCCTCGTTAGACCTCTTGCCTCCGGGTGCGCTCGCTCCAGACTGCTCCAAGCGACACCCATCTTTTCTCTTCTCTTTCGTCTCCTCCCACTTCGAGGGCGGTCCCGGGGCAACTCGGTGACTGTCAGCTCCAGGGGGAGTTCTTTCACGCTGACAGACACCTCCAACATCACAGTCTCTGTTGGTGGGGGCGGTTTCCACTTTTGGCGCCATTTTCTGTCCTGGCCCACGATGGGAGGTGGCCTCCTGCCCTCCTTTGGCACGCCCATAATGGCGTCCGCTGCTCTTCCAAGGCGGGAAATCTGCGGTTTTGGCGGGAAGCGTCGCCCAGTGGCGGGAAACTCTGCAGATGGCGGGAACAAGCTGGAAATGGCGGACAATCGGCGGGAAACGACTGGTGATGGAGTCCGATGGCGTGGACCCTCCGGAACCGGCGGGAGACTTCTTTCTGAGGTAAACTTGCACTTTTCTTCAGGCACGCAGTACCCGGGTGTTGCGGGCACGTAATCCTGCCGACTACGCCAAAGTTGACGCGCCCCCTGGGACATATTCCTTTTTGAGGGGAATACCCGGCACCGGATCAGATGGGGGGTTGTAGTCTCCGAGCGGCTGAGACCCGGTCCCGTGCCCAGGGCGTCAAGCTATGTGTTATGTGGCAGTCCTTACTGATGTTATAAGAGTTCTTTTGTGTCGACTACGCCACCCGTTGTAATGCGGTCACTGTGGCCGCCGCTGCAGCAGGGTCCGCTGAGGCTGATGGTGGATGTGCAGCTTGGTGGGATAACCCCCAACGGGAGGGGTATAGCCTCAGAGGGGACAGGCGCAGAGGATGGGGGTTGTGGTGGTGCGGTGCAGCCGGCAATGAAGACAGACTCGGGTTGTGCAGTTAAGGGAGTTTACTTACTGCGGATGTTTCGGTCACTCCAGCTGTTAGTGACCACCCGAGCCGTGCTGCGTCCACCAGGTCCTGGATCCGGCCAACCCCCAAACAAGTCCGGAGCGTGGCCCTGAGCTCTCCCTCTGTCCTTTCTTCAGCCGTCCCCACCAGTGATCCACCTAGGTCCAGCTCCCTCGGGCCTTCTGTTGGGCAACCCTTGGCCTTAGGTTCCCTGACCCTCCATGTGGTATGCCTTCAGGGTGGATGTAGTGGGTGGCCGTGGCAGATGCTGCCCACAGCCTCCGGTCTCTGGCTAGGGATGTTTTTGCCCCCACCAGCTTGGGTTCCGGTACCCTTGTGCTGACTCCTCACCCGGTGCTCTAATTTGGGTTCTTGGGTCCCTTCTGCTGTCCCCCTCTGGGTCTTTATCTTTCTTTCTCCTCTCTCTCTCTCCAGGGCTGCTGTTTTCTTCTCTCTCCTCTCCAACTGACTTGTTCTCAGCGTCTGACCCTGATCTAAGTTGGTGCCCTCCTTATATATCCCTCTATGTGTGAGCTCAGGTGACCAGCACCCAATGAGCTCCTATCACTACCCAGACTGCTCCCCCTATCTGCCCCTACACTACATGGGATGTACCACCCCCCTCCCACTCCAGCCAGGAACAGGCTCGGTTGTACCTGCACATTTCTAAGTGGGAGTACCGTCGGCCTGCTCCTCTGGAATGGGATGTATGTAGTGCATGCAGTCTATCTGAGCTCAGTTCCACACTCCTTCCTTACCCGGGAGTGGAATATCACACCTCTGGGTTGAGGTGCAATACCCCTGTAGCAGCCGAATCCTCAGGGTGCTACATATTCCTTGCCAATTTATTAATATCACGAAAAGTGGAAAACAGGTCAAAATTCCTTGAAGGTGAGTATCCTAGACCTTTCGATAGTACGGATATGTGTTCCTCTTTCAAAATTTGCGCTGAAAGGTTCCATACTGGAACCGCTTCATTTAAAATCTTTTCTTTCTGTTGCTTTTTCTTATTGGGATGCCTTCTTCCTCCCCGCCTCCCCCGTTTTTTGAAAGATTGTTTGTTTCTGGATATTCCAGGGTTTTCCACACTACTTTCTTCAGAATCCTCAGATTCTGTGGTGGTAATTGTAGCATCGGAATCTCTGCCCCCTGCCAGGCAGGAGGAGGGCCCAGTGAGAAAGGCCCAGGACAGACGGAAGAGAGAGAGGAGCAGGAGAAAGGCTCCAGGAAAGTAGAAAGGATCCTAGGGGCACGGGCAGTGCAGATGCCACCCGTGCGCCCAAGTCTGCAGAGGAGCGGAAGGATCAGGTCGCAGAGAGGGGACCGGCCCCTAAACTAGCAGAGTTCTTTAAGCCTCAACTAGCTAACCGGAGGGTGCAGCATTTCAGATGCAGCAGCCAACAGCCACATCTAGCTCACCAAAAAGGTGGCCATAGAGGACCCAGGGGACAGAGAAGATGTCGCCCGACAAGGTCTGTGGTCACTGGCTTGGGACACTGGGTGTGAGGTGCAGGGAGATGGTCAGAAGGAACACACAGAAGGGGGTCCTGTTATGTACTCCGGAGGTACCTGAGGGTTTGCTGAACCCCTCCCTGAGTAAGCACAGGACGGCGTGGGAAGTTACCCTGGCCTGGTAACATGGAGTCTAAAACCATGAGTAAAAACTCTGAAGACTGCATCCCACTGTCTATGCGAATTATTACTGCGCCATCATCCCCTGCACTATACTGCACAGCAGCATCTAATAAAATCACCACTTCCTGCCCTGGAGCTAAGCTCTACCTGTGGAGAGCCAAACCAACTCTGCTGCATTATCAACAGCTCCAGAGGATCTGCTCTGCAGCGGTGGCTCCCTTTAGCCGCATACCACAGGTGGCATCACGAGCATTATATAAAACCTATAAATCCCCTGCAAATATCCCCTTTTATTGACCGCCCTGGGTCACGGACCGGGTCACCGCCACTGTGACATCTCCCCTAGCAATGACCGGCCCGGCTACCGAGTACCCCATGGCCCAGGGGGCTCGTCACTAGCACCTATATTGACACTTTAAAGTTGTATTCCTATCTTGTACATTTCTGGCAAATACACAGGACATAAATTTTTATAAGTGATTTTATTGCAAAAATGTACTAAAATATAAATTAACTATACATGTTTTGTCTCGCTGTGTCCATAAGAACCCAAAATATAAAATAAATAGGTTGTTTATTCTGTACAATGAGAACATGAAAAAAACAAAGCCAGAATTGCTGTTTTTTTGGTACCTTCTCTCACATAAAAGTGGAATAAAAATGCGATCAAAAAGGCACCTGTGACGATGAAGCGTTAATTCTTAATTATGCCAGACATACAGTACAGACCAAAAGTTTGGACACACCTTCTCATTTAAAGATTTTTCTGTATTTTCATGACTATGAAAATTGTACATTCACACTGAAGGCATCAAAACTATGAATTAACACATGTGGAATTATATACTTAACAAAAAAGTGTGAAACAACTGAAAATATGACTTATATTCTAGGCTCTTCAAAGTAGCCACCTTTTGCTTTGATGACTGCTTTGCACGCTCTTGGCATTCTCTTGATGAGCTTCAAGAGGTAGTCACTGGAAATGGTCTTCCAACAATCTTGAAGGAGTTCCCAGAGATGCTTAGCACTTGTTGGCCCTTTTGCCTTCACTCTGCGGTCCAGCTCACCCCAAACCATCTCGATTGGGTTCAGGTCTGGTGACTGTGGGGGCCAGGTCATCTGGCGTAGCACCCCATCACTCTCCTTCTTGGTCAAATAGCCCTTACACAGCCTGGAGGTGTGTTTGGGGTCATTGTCCTGTTGAAAAATAAATGATGGTCCAACTAAACGCAAACCGGATGGAATAGCATGCCGCTGCAAGATGCTGTGGTAGCCATGCTGGTTCAGTATGCCTTCAATTTTGAATAAATCCCCAACAGTGTCACCAGCAAAGCACCCCCACACCATCACACCTCCTCCTCCATGCTTCACGGTGGGAACCAGGCATGTAGAGTCCATCCCTTCACCTTTTCTGCGTCGCACACGGTGGTTGGAACCAAAGATCTCAAATTTGGACTCATCAGACCAAAGCACAGATTTTCACTGGTCTAATGTCCATTCCTTGTGTTCTTTAGCCCAAACAAGTCTCTTCTGCTTGTTGCCTGTCCTTAGCAGTGGTTTCCTAGCAGCTATTTTACCATGAAGGCACGCTGCACAAAGTCTCCTCTTAACAGTTGTTGTAGAGATTTGTCTGCTGCTAGAACTCTGTGTGGCATTGACCTGGTCTCTAATCTGAGCTGCTGTTAACCTGCGATTTCTGAGACTGGTGACTCGGATAAACTTATCCTCAGAAGCAGAGGTGACTCTTGGTCTTCCTGTCTTGGGGCGGTCCTCATGTGAGCCAGTTTCTTTGTAGCGCTTGATGGTTTTTGCAACTTCACTTGGGGACACATTCAAAGTTTGCCCAATTTTTCGGACTGACTGACCTTCATTTCTTAAGGTAATGATGGCCACTCGTTTTTCTTTACTTAGCTGATTTTTTCTTGCCATAATACAAATTCTAACAGTCTATTCAGTAGGACTATCAGCTGTGTATCCACCTGACTTCTGCACAACACAACTGATGGTCCCAACCTCATTTATAAGGCAAGAAATCCCACTTATTAAACCTGACAGGGCACACCTGTGAAGTGAAAACCATTTCCGGTGATTACCTCTTGAAGCTCATCAAGAGAATGCCAAGAGTGTGCAATTCAGTCATCAAAGCAAAAGGTGGCTACTTTGAAGAACCTAGAATATAAGACATATTTTCAGTTGTTTCACACTTTTTTGTTAAGTATATAATTCCACATGTGTTAATTCATAGTTTTGATGCCTTCAGTGTGAATGTACAATTTTCAAAGTCATGAAAATACCTTCTCATTTAAAGATTTTTCTGTGTGTCCAAACTTTTGTTCTGTACTGTACTTTCTGATGGCAAGAGAAGCATACCTTTATTTTTATGTTGACTCTTTAATCTGTGCTCTTCTTTAGTTGATTAACACAGACTATTATTTGTATAACCCTGAATGTTATATGTTCTTTGATTCTGAAACAATGATATGTATTTACAAGAGCCATAGATTAGCTAGAACAAGGAATGTTTTCTAGATATGTTAAATACCACTGTAAGGTGTTTGCCAGTCAATCTTGGGGGATGAGCTGTGGATATTCAAGCCTTGTGAAATAATATCATCCCTAATTCTTAACCTGTGGATGTGTATTTAAGAAGGGAGATGTGTTTTTGAGACAGAATAAGACTTGGGACAGAGAATCAAGGAACATCAGAAAGACCTTAGAACGAAAATGAGAGACATCATTCAGGAAAGTAGATGGATTGCATGGCATCCAAAGAGACACAGATTTGTATTCTACATGATTCTAGTCTAAAGATATGGCCCTGACTGGAAAGATTTGGATCTGCTCCATTAACCATCAGAGAGACCATGGATACTTTTAGGGAGACCAGGAGAGGACTGAGAAGTCACCTGGCGCCATGGATATGTTGTTTTGGGGTTGCTAGGAGTGACTCACTGGTTGCTTAGAACCCATGGAGACATTGGGAGTTGCCAGGAGGGACCCACTGGTCATCTGGCCCCATGGAAACTCTCGGAGAGGCCAGGTTGGGACCCTCGGGTCTCCTTGCCTTGTACCTCGATGGACTGCTAGCTTCCTAAGCTTGCCACTACCTTCTCTCTGTGGGGGCCCACCAGAAGCGGGGGGCCACTGGTTGAGGTAGTCAGCCCTGGAAGTCTCCAAAGTTGCAGCTGTTCTATCCCAGGCGGGCAGAGAAGGAAGGGTGAGACTGTGTAATGTTGCACCATCTTGGGCATTTGCTGGGACTGTTCTATGTGTTGTCCGCTGTGTGGTTCAATAAAATATTGCCACGCTGTTTTACCCTAACCCTGCGTTGTCTGAGTAGCGTTACCCCCACGGAAGACCCCGGGTCCTCACAAGCACCTATACTCCAAAATAACAACAATAATAAAAAATACAACTCGTCCCGCAAAAAAATAGGTTCTCATACAAATCTGTTAACAGAAAAAATAAGAGTTATGGCTCTCCATATATGGCAATGTAAAATTGTTTTGTTTTTGAAAATGTATTATTTTCATGCAGACATCATAAAACATAAGTAAATGGTGATTTTATGTTAATTGTACTGACCCACAGAATAAAGTTAATATTTAATTTATATGAAATGGTCAATGCTGTAAAAAATAAACCTTAACTGGGGAAAAATGTATATTTTCACCATTTGCCATGTGCCGCGTATTTATCTCTTGAACTTACTTTTAAGTAAAAAAAAAAGATCACCGCATCCCTTGATAAATGTCGTGAGGGGTGGAGGGATATTGTGAAAAAGCACAATCATTATTAAAAATACACAAGATTAAAAGATGATTAAAATAATTAAAAATAAAAACCTGATGATAAATGAATCTATGCAGTAAAAAAGGGTGGGACAGATAGAGTCCTTGTATGCGTAAAGCTGGGTATAAATAGAGATACAAATAGGATTAAATCATTACAAGGATAAACGATCTGTGTATAAATGTGTTTAAAAAATACTCGTTCTGTTAAATGTCTGGTTGACAACACAAAGAAAATAATGGGACCTATAGTGTCAAGTCATAATTATCAATGGCAGGCTCAGACTGAGGGCTCGTCCACACGACCGCTTAACATGGCCGAGTGCTGTCCGATGTTTTATCAGTTGGCACTGCCCCACAGTATAACATTGGTCAGAGTGCTAACTAGTGTTTTTTTTCTCATGCCGATTTTGCATACAAGTTCACTAAGTACCCTATATTTCATATGCAACTTTGCTTTACATTTATATATAATGATGGTAGGGTATGAGATATATTTTTTGTCTTTTGTAGGTTTTGCATCTTTTTGCTAGTGTGAACATGCTCCTATTTCTCGCATGTGTACCATCTTAGACCTCAGTTCACATTGCTTGGTTTTTTGTCTTGTTTGCATTCTGTGCAAATTAGGGGTGTGGCATGCCCCTTGTTGAGCTGGTTAGTATATATGTAGCTTACCACTGGCTTGGGTGGTCTGATATTGGGACCCAGTTCTATTTGTCTACCCTTTTATATGCATTACTTCAACTCTGATATACAGTAAGGTTTTTAATATAGACAGTGTAGGACCGTCCCAATTTAGGGTCACCTTGTCGCTGGTGGGACGGCTTGTATACTTTTTTTGATCAAAAATAGTTCACTAAGTACCCTATATTTCATATGCAACTTTGCTTTACATTTATATATAATGATGGTAGGTTATGAGATATATTTTTTGTCTTTTGTAGGTTTTGCATCTTTTTGCTAGTGTGAACATGCTCCTATATCTTGCATGTGTACCATCTTAGACCTCAGTTCACATTGCTTGGTTTTAAGTCTATGGACTTGTATGACATCAGTGTGAAACATTGAACTGCACTCGGATGTCATCTGAGTGCAGTCTAATTACCACGGACTCAGACAAGGGAGAAGATGGAGAAATTATGTACTCTGTCTACTCTGCACCTGTGATACAAATCTCGCATGAGAGAGAATCGGATCGCACTAAGTTGACACTCAGGTCAATCTCTGACAGAGTTTGATCCAAGTGACATTAGCATAATCGTCCAGATTCTCTTGCATGAGAGAATCGATGGCCATGTGAGCGAGCCCTGACCCACAGGGTAACATGTAAATCCCCCGGGGGTCCCCTATGCAGGAGTAAGTAACGTACCCCCTAACATGAGCAGTAGTTGGCCCAATACATTTGATTCACTATGTCCAGACAAAATGTAGCTGTCAATATTACTGGTGGGCTCTTGCCACTTAAGTCCAACACTGACAGGCAGTAGCTTAAAGTAAAAATAGTGATAGCCTGGAAAATTATTTCATAATTAGCATAAAACCACCAACAACATGGACACAGGATGCCCAACTCACTTACTGTGTTTCGCACAAGAAGCTGCATCAGGAGCTAAGTTTATGGATTCATTCTAAATCTGGATTTATGATTTTTTAAATCTAATATATTTTTAACGAAGTTTTCAATTTTTACATTATACTCATATCTCTTGGCCACTTTTTAAAACCATTCCAGCAAGATTGGCGCTCCTATCTTTCTGCGTCCAAAAAGTGGTATATGACCACATATAAGATGTTGCCGTTCTTGGGAGAAATTGCATAATAAAATACAGTGTATTTCATTAATTTTCCTCTTGTAAAAATGAACAGTTTTGATCTAAATCTGCATAATTTAACTCTCACCTTCCTCATCATCAAGGATACCTCACGAGGTGAGATTTTGCATGATGCTCCAGATCAATGTCGATTGACAGTCATTTTCTATTTCTTCCATTTTCTTTACTCATTGCACCAACAGTTGTCTCCTTCTCTCCCAGCGTCTTACTTATGGTTTTGTAGCCCATTCCAGCTTCGTGCAGGTCTATGATCTTGTCCCTGACATCATTAGAAAGCTCTTTGGTCTTGCCCATGTTGTAGAGGTTAGAGTCTGACTGATTAATGGAGTCTGTGGACAGGAGTCTTTTCTACAGGCGACTATGTAAGACAGCTGTCTTTAATGCAGGTAACCAGTTGATTAGGAGCATCTAACTGGTCTGTAGGAGCCAGAACTCATAATGGTTTGTAGGGGATTAAATACTTATTTCTCACTGCAAAATGCAAATAAATTTATCTAATTTATACAATGGGATTTTCTTGATTTTTTGGGGGGGATATTCTATCTCTCAATGTTAAAATTAACCTACCCTTAATATTATAGACTGTTCATGTCTTTGTCAGTGGACAAACTTACAAAAACAGCAAAGGATGGAATAATTCTTCCCTTCACTGTATTTAGATTTCCCTGCTCTGATATATTTCTTGTTCTCATTTTGTTTGATTTTTCTATTTAAAAACATAAAACAGAAGAGCAGCGTATTCTTACCACAGGAGCAGCTATGTTATGAAGGGGGTGTCTCATCATAAATGGGTGCAATTTTAAAGCACTTGAAAAAAGCAAAAGCAATTTTGCAATTTGCTTGTTATTAAAAATCCTCTCCAAGAATGGAGTCATTTTTAGGTATTATTGCTTACAGCTGAGGAGTAACTAATCTACTAGGCAAGGAGCAATTCTGAAGCTCTCTGGATTGCTGGATCAGGACCGGTTCAGGACCACCCAGCTCCTCCAATGCTGTAAGACAAGGATGACTTTGCTTGCAGAAACGAAGAGCAGACAGTCCGACAACAACGCCACAACCTCCGCACAAAAGGAAGCTGGGCAGCAGGGAAACGGTGAGCTCCTGAGGTGAAGAAAACCTTTAAGGCCAGTGCACAAGAGCCAAGGAGGCCATATGGAGGGTCTGGGTATAAGCTTCATGCGTTTTGTCTACACCGTGAGCTGGCTCTTTGCTGGAAGGATTTTCCTAGATTCCAGTAGTGGTAACAAGTCCACCAGTAATTCACAAATAGTGGTATACCGTACTGCTTCCCATCATCACTAGAAGAGCACATCATTAGAGAAAAAAACGCAGGACTCACTTTTCTAGGTAACTGACAGCTGCAGCCAATCACTAGCTGCGCTGGTTCTCTGACTTTGTAAAAAAGTAGCCATCACTTCAGGAGTCGTCACCGATCTCTGAAGTGGACTGCGCTTGATTTGCGAGGGCAGTGTAGGGAGAGTATGCCACCATTTTTTATTTTAAGCACATTCGTGCCTTATATTTTTATTACTGTAACAGCAACCTATTTAATATCAATTTAATTGAACCAGTGTTATGTAAAAATGAAGAGTTGTTCTATAACACTCCTAATATTTTCCTTTTGTATATATTTAGCCTACAGAAACAATGTGTCACATTTTAGACAGAGGTTATTACCCAGCTTTTCCAGTCTGCATAATGCCAGATCTGCCCAGGTAGTCATTTATAAGTCATTAACTCTTCTTTTATAATAGTGTGACTAGTCAGGTTGCTATTGGTGACTAAGCCCCGCCCCTTCCTAGACTTTCACGTTCAGCAGTGATGGAACACTCACATACATCTGCTGACATCACAGTGAGTGTGACATCACCGGCACAGTGACATCACATTCCACAAAGTTCCATAAACAACTGACTGCAGCCATTGAGCTTTAGTTGTAGTTGGCTTTGACTACAATATACGTGTGGATTGCATTTAGTAATTTTCCATACGTTTTTTGGATAATTGCCCTGTTGTTGCCTGATGCAACATGGACTTTAAAGGGAAAAGAAAGAGAAAAAGGAAAGAAACACCAGATGGAGAAGACACTGGAAATAACCAGGAACCTCCACCAAAGATAAGGAAGATGGACTCCAAGAAATCTGGGCAGGATGGTCAAATATTACCTGACAATGAGGGAACCCAGAATATTTCCTTCCTAGACACTGTACAAAACAGATGTGACAAGTTTGTGGGATACATCACAAATCAAGCTGATACCAATCTACAAAAGCTGAGTACAAGAGAGAGGAAAAGAGAGACTGTGGGTCCAACCAGGATCATTAACACGAGAGGTAATGAAAGTGCAGCAGAAGAGAAGAGAACTGGGAGAAAAAGGAAACATCATGAAGATCCAGCCACCAGTCAAGATGACATCTCAGGTGAATTTAGTGGCCCCAGTAGCAAAAAAATAAAGACCACTGTCCCTCTCACCAGGGATAAGTTTATCTGCCATGGCATACTTGGAGAAGGGAGTTATGGGAAGGTTGTACTGGCCACGGATAAGATACGGAAACAAAGTGTGGCCCTTAAAATCATTAAGAAGGAAAGCCTAATCTCCTTCCCTGAATGCCTTGTTGAGCACCATGTCCTAAAGCTTAGCCACAACAGCAGATTCTTAACTCATTGCCATGCCGCGTTTCATACTGAAAACCATGCCTATTTTGTCACCGAGCTGGCCAGTGGAGGGGACCTGCATGACTATATATATAGTACCATTCCCCTGAAGGAACCTGTAACCTTTATAGCAGCAGAAATCGTCTGTGGCCTACAATTCCTGCACAGCAATGACATCATTCACCGGGACTTAAAACCGGATAACATCCTGCTGACTGGTGACGGCCACATAAAAATTACTGATTTTGGACTATCTCTTTATGAGTTTGATAAGAGATTTAATGCCAGAGATTTCAGTGGAACACCTGGGTATGGCGCCCCAGAAATGATCATGGGAGACGCTTATGATGAAGGTGTAGATTGGTTCGCCTTTGGAGTCATATTGTATAACATGATTTTCCAAGACTCACCATTTCCAGGAGACACCACTGAAGAGATTGAGAGAAATGTCATCTACTCTGAACCATCATATGAAAACCTCACTGACCACGATGCTGTGGACATTATGTCCAAACTACTCTGCAAAGACCATTATGTCCGGCTAGGGGTTAATGGAAAAATCAGAAAACACCCCTTATTTTCAAATCTAAACTGGACAGACATAGAAACAGGGAAAGCGCCATCTCCAGTTATTATAAGAAGGAACATGAATGTCAGCATGAGACAGCAGATCCCAGCACCGCGCAGTGAAGACCTGAACGAGACAATTCCGGCTGAAGAACAGAGGATTTTTACGAGTTTCCCATTTGTGGCTCCAGAATGGAGCACAACTTACCACTAAGTGGAGAAACGGCATAATACCATCTAATCCTCCTGTATCTTGACTTAAGACTGTCTACTTTGGGGTGTGTGGCACCTCATCCCGTATCCCGCATATTCTTAATATGTAACAGTAAATTTTGCTTGTTTTAATTCATCCTTTGGTTCTTTGGAGCATTTTTCTATTTTTTCCTGTGTATATACAGTGTATATGACTCGCCCCCTGGGCCGTGGGGCACCCGGAACCGGGCTTCTATGCGATGCTGGGGGTAGTAGTGGCAACCCAATCCCGTGGCTCAGGGTGGTCAGACCAAATTGTGGCAGTCTATTTATGGTGTTTGGGAATGTCCGACTACGCCACCCGTGGATTGCGGTCAGGGATGACCGCCGCTGCAAGGCAGACCGCTGAGGCTGATGTTGGTATGCAGCATAGGGATAGGATAACTCCCCACGGGAAGAGTGTAGCCTCAGGGCAGTGTAATAGGATGCTGGGGGTGATGATGCAGGCCGCAATAATAAGGGTTCAGAGTCTGCTTCAAACAGTCCAGGGTCTTTATTGTAGTTAGTACTAATGACCCAACAGGAGTACAAGGTAGGAATGGGCCTGGGGGTCTGAGAGCATTCGGGCGAGCCCCACTGGTCAGGGTGAGTGGGTAGGCCTACCGTTCTCTCTCTGCCCTTGCTGACTATCCCCCTTTCGTGGTGTGATAGCCCACGTCCCTGAGCTGGCCGTGTACTACGCCTGTATGGCTTGCGACTCGGGCCTTAGGTACCTGTTGCTTCTCCGTGCTGTACCGGTCCCTCTGTGTGGCAGAGTCTCCAGGCTTCTTAGGCCAAGGAACCTGAAATCCCTTGCGGGTTGGTTATCTGCTGCCGGGCTTGCAACCCTGACAGCCTCGGACCCCAGTGTCCGGTTGTGTAGTTCTCTCTCAGCCAGGACCGGCTCTCGTCGCCTCTGTCCCTGGCTTGCTGTTATTCCTCTGCCTCCCGGACTCCTCAGCTGCTGCTGACCTGTCCCTTTCCTCTGGGAACCCTTCTGGACACTTCAGAAGCGGGTCCTGGTCTCTCCAACCCTGCCCTCAGTTCCAGCTTTTATAGGGGCAGCCTGCTCCCCCTACTGGCCTGGGACAGGAGGCGCTGCATGCTAATGGTCCCTAACCAGAGAACCTCCCTCCTGCTCTCAGACAGAGCCTTTAATAGTTGTGGCATTCAGGCCTGCGGTGACACATATATATGTACAGGTCATGTGTATATCTAAAAGTCATGTATATATATAACGTGTAGGTCATGTGTCTGTATAATGTGTATGTGTATATTGTGACAAGAAAACATCAGATTAAGAAACAATTCTATTTTTTTAACCCCATAGTGACCACCAATACGTCTTTTTACGGACCTGCGATATAAGAGATTAGCATCCCCCGACATGTGACAATCCTGCAGCTATCAGCTGTACACTATATAGCTAACAACTTGCTGCATCAGCCAGGATCTGGGTCGGCACTGATTATGGCCATTTAACCCCTTAAATGCTGATGCCAATAGTGACTACGGCATCTAGATGGTTAACAGAGTGTGGGGGCTCCCTCTTTAACTACATTGGCACCCTGAGATCTTGATCGTGCGGTCCTGATGTTCGCCATGGCGGTCGAATAACGGCCTTAGAGCCTGCCGCGTATAGTGGCCTGTTCAGAAGTTATTAAAATGTAGGTGGTGAAAATAAACTTTTTCATTCCTGTTATGCCACTTTGCATTAATTCCTGAAAAGCACCTGAAGGGTTAATGAACCACCTGAAAGCAATTCAATTTTTAATACGGGGATGCGGTTTTTAAAATGGTATCATTTTTGGGGGGATTTCCAATATATAGGACCCTCAAAGTAATTTCAAAACTGAATAGGTCCCTATAAAAATAAGTTTTGTAAATTTCCTTGAAAATATGAAAAATTACTCCTCCATTTTTAAACCTTCTAAAATGCTAACAAAATAAAAAAAAATTTACATTTTACAAATGGTGCTGATAGAAAGCAGACATGATTGAAATGTAATTTATTATATCTGGATTAAAGGGATAATCATTAAAAGTTTGAAAATTGCAATTTTTTGTAAATTTACATCAAATTTCTGATCTTTTTATAAATAAGGAATGATGCCATACAGATGGCAAAATCGATAAAAATCATCCAAATTTTTTCACTAGTTTTTTTCACACTCGTGTAGCCCCGACCTCACAGTGATACCAGATGTGTTTAGTTTTTTTATGCTTTGCTACTTTTGCACACTATGAACATTTTTTTTAGGAAATATAATTTGATTTCCTCTAAATGACACAGTCACTATTGACTCTATTACATCCAGTGAGTTAAACGGCCGAACTCCAACGATGGTCATGAGGAAACAAACAATCAAACTGAGCTTTTACTCACCCGGGGTCCAGCACTGCTTTTTGCTGCTCCAGACATTTTTAATCAGCTGCATCTTCATGTCAACTGCGCTGCAGCCAATCACTGAGCTCTGTGGTACTGCCAAATTAAATGGGGCATTCTTATAATAAAGAGGCACAAAAGGGGCATTATTAGGTATGGAGGCACAGAGGCATACTTCCCAACTTTGAAAGTTAGGAAAGAGTGAGGCAAACTATGTAGCAATCCACAGTTTTATTTTACACTAAGCCACTTCCCTAACCTTGGTCAGTCGTTTATGTGTGCCTACACAGAAATATTCCTCCTAGTGAACTCATTAATTCTTAACCTGTGGATGTGTATTTAAGAAGGGACATGTGTTTCTGAGACAGAATAAGGCTTGGGATAGAGAATCAAGGAACATCAGAAAGACCTTAGAAGGAAAATGAGAGACATCATTCAGGAAAGTAGATGGATTGCATGGCATCCAAAGAGACACAGATTTGTATTCTACATGATTCTACTCTTAAGATATGGCCCTGACTGGAAAGATTTGGATGTCCTCCATTAACCATCAGAGAAACCATGGATTCTTTTAGGGAGACCAGGAGAGGACTGAGAAGTCACCTAGCGCCATGGATATGTTGTTTTAGGGTTGCTAGGAGTGACTCACTGGTTGATTAGAACCCATGGAGATATTGGGAGTTGCCAGGAGGGACCCACTGGTCATCTGGCCCCGGGAAACTCTCGGATAGGCCAGGTTGGGACCCTCGGGTCTCGTGGCCTTGTTCCTCGATAGACTGCTAGCTTCTTAAGCTTGCCGCTATCTTCTCTCTGTGAGGGCCCACCAGAAGCGGGGGGCCACTGGTTGAGGTAGTCGGCCCAGGAAGTCTCCAAAGTTGCAGCTGTTCTATCCCAGACGGGCGGAGAAGGAAGGGTGAGACTGTGTAATGTTGCACCATCTTGGGCATTTGCTGGGACTGTTCTTTGTGTTTATTGTCCGCTTTGTGGTTCAATAAAATATTGCCACGCTGTTTTACCCTAACCCTGCGTTGTCTGAGTAGCGTTACCCCCACGGAAGACCACGGATCCTCACAAGCACCTATACTCCAAAATAACAACAATAATAAAAAATACAACTCGTCCCGCAAAAAAATAGGTTCTCATACAAATCTGTTAACAGAAAAAATAAGAGTTATGGCTCTCCATATATGGCAATGTAAAATTGTTTTGTTTTTGAAAATGTGTTATTTTCATGCAGACATCATAAAACATAAGTAAATGGTGGTTTTATGTTAATTGTACTGACTCACAGAATAAAGTTAATATGTAATTTATATGAAATGGTCAATGCTGTAAAAAATAAACCTTAACTGGGGAAAAATGTATATTTTCACCATTTGCCATGTGCCGCGTATTTATCTCTTGAACTTACTTTTAAGTAAAAAAAAAAGATCACCACATCCCTTGATAAATGTCGTGAGGGGTGGAGGGATATTGTGAAAAAGCACAAACATTATTAAAAATACATAAGATTAATAAATCATTAAAAATAAAAATACATAAGATTAAAAATCTGATGAATAATGAATCTATGCAGTAAAAAAAGGGTGGGACAGATAGAGTCCTTGTATGCGTAAAGCTGGGTATAAATAGAGATACAAATAGGATTAAATCATTACAAGGATAAACGATCTGTGTATAAATGTGTTTAAAAAATACTCGTTCTGTTAAATGTCTGGTTGACAACACAAAGAAAATAATGGGACCTATAGTGTCAAGTCATAATTATCAATGGCAGGCTCAGACTGAGGGCTCGTCCACACGACCGCTTAACATGGCCGAGTGCTGTCCGATGTTTTATCAGTTGGCACTGCCCCACAGTATAACATTGGTCAGAGTGCTAACTAGTGTTTTTTTTCTCATGCCGATTTTACATACAAGTCTATGGACTTGTATGACATCAGTGTGAAACATTGAACTGCACTCGGATGTCATCTGAGTCCAGTCCAATTACCACGGACTCAGACAAGGGACAAGATGGAGAAATTATGTACTCTGTCTATTCTGCATCGTGATCCAGCACTTTGATTCTTTTTATTATTCCTCTTACTTGTTTTTAATGGATTACAAAAAATAATATGTGGAAAACAGACTTCTGAATGAGGCCTAAATGTCTGGAAGGATCACTGCTGGAAAAAATATAGCCGGGAAAAAAAAAAGTGCACCTTGCGTTATAGGTGATTTGTGCATGTGCGGGATCTGGAAGACGAGACTGTACGTCACAGGGCAGGGGAGGGGGGGAACATTGTAATTAGCAAAGTAGTTTGGGATTTCTTCCCGTCCCCCGGCTCTCAAGAATGAGAAAACTAACTGAATAAAAAGACATTTCAAAGCAAGCAGACCTCTAATATTAGGCATACAGGTATGTATAGACTTACATTTCTATCACCTGTATGCCTATATTAGAGGTCTGATAAGTCCCCGGGGATGACAGATTCCCTTTAAAAGCCTTCACAGTTTCTCTAGTAGCCAAATGTCCTGTGGTCTCAGCAGCGACCCCTTTTTGTTTAGATTTGATTGATGTTTATGCATATAACAGTGGATGATGCAGGAGAGGTCAGAGGCATCAATCTAACCTAAAGGAGAGGGGTTATGAGGAGATCACTGGATACCAGGGGCGGACATATCATTGGTGCAACCTGTGCGGCCCCACAGAGGCCCAAGAGGTAAAAGGGCCCATTTCTACCTCCAAAGCAGGTACAATTTTACATTTTTAGCAGCTCTTGGACTGCAAAGGGCCCATATATTGTTCTTGCACAGGGGCCCTTTTCTGCCTGTGTCCACCAGTGCTCGATACACGTCTGCTAAAGAAACATCCAGTCTACAATATTAGAGTAATTTGCAACTAAGCAGGAGATATTAAAACTTCTGTTTCTAAGGTACATTTATTATTACTACTACACCTGAGTTTGTACCCATTTAATAGTGATAGTGGTCTTGGAGAGTCAAAATAGCGAACAGATTATTTTTCAGTTGTAAATGTACTTTCAGATAGCGACCACTAGATGTCCCTAGTGAGCTGACATGAAGTTGGCACAAGTATTAAGGCACTGCACATTCACTCATCTCAGGTGTAAAGGAGTCTGGGCTTATGGTGTTGATGACTTATCTACAGGATAGGTCATGAACAGCTGATTGGTGGGATTCCGACACTCAGCGCCCCCCACCGATCAGCTGTTTTTTTGCTCTAGCGGACTGTAAACACTGTAACTACAGTATGCCTGGACAACACCTTTAATTCTGTGCTCTCAGCAGACAATGTTTTTGCTCTGCCTACCTACAACATATATATAGTAATCTGAAGGGGTTTTCCAGGCTTAAGATACTGGTAAGTTATTCTTAGGATAGGTCATCAATATCAGATGCATGGTGTCCCAGAACGCAGTACCCCACCGATCAACTGTTCTCAGTCTCTGCTCCAATACAACCTCAAAAACTCCTGTGTGCACATATCTGAAGTGAAATTTCACATGTGACGATCACTGACTATATTATTTTAACAAAAGAACTAACAGCCTAGTAATACATATGCAAATCAACAGAAATAAAACTGGTAAAAAACACAACAGAATTCAATTTGTAGTAAATCACTTAATGACCACACGATTGTTACAATTCCTCTGCCACTGGAAACCTGCAGCGTGTGGAGGGTCTTCCTGAGGAAGATGAAGCTTGAGCGTTAGGGTGCAGACAGGCAGCCATATAACTCGGGTGAAGATCGCATCGCAATCCTCGGACTGGCTGTCGGCTCCTGACCTGAGCGTGACAGCTGCAGAGAAATACATGCTGCCACGCTCAGGTCAGGAGCCGACGGCCAGTCCGAATATTGCGATGCGATCCTCACCTGAGTTATACGGCTGTCTGTCTACAACCTTAGGCCACATTTATACGTTCAGTATTTGGTCAGTATTTTACATCAGTATTTGTAAGCCAAAACCAGGAGTGGGTGAAAAATACAGAACTGGTGACGTGTTTGTATTATACTTTAATTCTGATTGTTCCACTCCTGGCTTGGGCATATAAATACTGAGGTAAAATACTGACCATATACTGAACGTGTGAACGTGGTCTTAGAATTGGTGCGAACCAAGTCACAGGGTCTAATTCATCGGCCACGTCCGTAATCTGTGCTTGCTGGATGGGAGGCCTGAATATCACTTCTTACCTCCTGGCATCGGTGGATCTTTTTTTGATTAGTCGGCCTGGTGCGACATCACATGTACATCACACTCCAACAATGATGTGGTGCCAGGCCGGAGGAGCCGAAGATGCCGATAGGCAAGAGGCGGTTCTCAGGGCGCCCTTAGAGCAGACACAGATTACTGACCTGGCCAATTGATTGGGTCCTGCAAATCAATTCGCACCAATTCTATTATTACACTACTAGATGGTGGTCCGATTCTAACGCATCGGGTATTCTAGAATAGGTATGCGGCCGACCGGGCGCAAGCAGCAGAGCGGTGTTTACATTTGGCGCCAAAATCGCTGATTGGTCGAGGCCGGCAACCGCGACCAATCAGCAGAGCGGGGTTTAAATTTGGCGGCAATAATGCTGATTGTTCGCAACCTCCGGCCGCAAACAATCAGCAGAGCGGTGTTTAAATTTGTCGCCAATAATGCTGGTTATTCGTGACCGGTAACCGTGACCAATGAGCAGAGCGGTGTTTAAATATGGCGCCAATATCACTGATTGATCGCGGTGGCCTGCCGCGACCAATCAGCAGAGCGAGGTTTAAATTTGGTGCCAATACTGCTGATTGGTCGCGGCCGGCGACCGCGACCAATCAGCAGAGCGTTGTTTAAATTTGGCACTAAAATTGCTGATTGGTCGCGGCCGGCCACCGCGACCAATCAGCAGAGCGGAGCGGGCTGTCACGGCATCCAGATGAGCCGACAATGAACTCAGTTCACCTCATGCACGTCACTGACAGCGTGGGAGAATTCTCCTGCGCATGCGGTGAGCGTGAGAGACTCGGCTCATCGGGATGCCGTCACAGCCAGACACTGAGGAGCGCATGCCTGCGCTTCTCAGTGACTGCGGGATGACAGGCTGGATGGCAGCTTTCTGCTGCGGTCCAGCCTGTCATCTCGATGTAGCAGAGCTGAAGCTGTCCTGGGAACCATGGAAAGGTAAGGATGATGTTGCTTTATTATTTTTCTTTTATTGCAGGAGATCGTTGGCTTCAGCTGGAATGGGCGTGATGGTAAGTATGGTTTAATTTAGAACAATAAAGAATTGTGTTTTTATTTCAATTAAAGGACTTTATTCTGGGTGTTTGTGTTTTTTTTTAAATACTTTACTAGAAATTCATGGCGGTCATGTCTAATATTGGCGTGACCCCATGAATTTCGGGCTTAGGGCCAGCTGATAAGACCAAGCTGACCCTAACCCCTTTATTACCCAGTGAGCCACTGCACCAGGGCCCTGGATGAGTTGGGTACAGCGCCAGAAGATGGCGCTTCTATGAACGCGCCATTTTCCGGGATGGCTGCGGACTGCAATTTGCAGCGGTTGGGGCCCAGAAAGCTTGGGCCTCCCTGCGCTGCAGATTCCAGTCCCCAGCTGCCTAGTTGTACCTGGCTGGACACAAAAATAGGGCGAAGCCCCGTATATTTTTTTTAAAAATTATTTCATGAAATTCATGAAATAATTAAGAAAAAAAGGGCTTCCCTATATTGTTGTGTCCGGCCAGGTACAAATAGGCAGCTGGTGGTTGGGGGCAGCCCGTTCCTGCCTGCTGTAGCCCCACGTCAATTTTTTTTAAATTATTTCATGAATTTCCTGAAATAATTTTAAAAAAATTGACGTGGGGCTTCGCACTATATTTGTGTCCAGCCAGGTACAGCAGGCAGGAACGGGCTGCCCCCAACCACCAGCTGCCTATTTGTACCTGGTTGGACACAACAATATAGGGAAGCCCTTCTTTTCTTAATTATTTCATGAATTTCATGAAATAATGAAAAAAAAAAATACGTGGGGCTTCGCCCTATTTTTGTGTCCAGCCGGGTACAATTAGGCAGCTGGGGGCTGGAATCTGCAGCGCAGGGAGACCCAAGCTTTCTGGGCCCCCCGCCCCCCCCGCTGCAAATTGCAGTCCGCAGCCATCCCGGAAAATGGCGCGTTCATAGAAGTGGCATCTTCTGGCGCTGTACCCAACTCATCCAGGGCCCTGGTGCGGTGGCTCACTGGGTAATAAAGGGGTTAGGGCCAGCTTGGTATTATCAGCTGGCCCTAAGCCCGAAATTCATGGGGTCACGCCAATATTAGACATGACCGCCATGAATTTCTAGTAAAGTATTTAAAAAAAACACAACACCCAGAATAAAGTCCTTTAATTGAAATAACACAATTCTTTATTGTTCTAAATTAAACCATACCTACCATCACGCCCATTCCAGCTGAAGCCAACGATCTCCTGCAATAAAAGAAAAATAATAAACCAACATCATCCTTTCCTTTCGATGGTTCCCAGGACAGCTCCAGCTCTGCTACATCGAGATGACAGGCTGGATCGCAGCAGAAAGCTGCCATCCAGCCTGTCATCCCGCGGACACTGAGAAGCGCAGGCATGCTTGCGCTCCTCAGTGTCAGGCTGTGACGGCATCCAGATGAGCCAAGTCTCTCACGCTCACCGCATGCGCAGGAGAATTCTCCCACGCTGTCAGTGACGTGCATGAGGTGAGCTGAGTTCATTGTCGGCTCATCGGGATGCCGTCACAGCCAGACACTGAGGAGCGCAAGTATGCCTGCGCTTCTCAGTGTCTGCGGGATGACAGGCTGGATGGCAGCTTTCTGCTGCGATCCAGCCTGTCATGTGAATCTAGCAGAGTTGAAGCTATCCTGGGAACCATGGAAAGGTAAGGATGATGTTGCTTTATTATTTTACTTTTATTGCAGGAGATCGTTGGCTTCAGCTGGAATGGGCGTGACGGTAAGTAGAGTTTAATTTAGAACAATAAAGAATTGTGTGTTTATTTCAATTAAAGGACTTTATTCTGGGTGTTGTGTTTTTTTTAAATACTTTACTAGAAATTCATGGCGATCATGTCTAATATTGGCGTGACCCCATGAATTTCGGGCTTAGGGCCAGCGGATAATACAAAGTTGGCCCTAACCCCTTTATTACCCAGTGAGCCACCGCACCAGGGCCCTGGATGAGCTGGATACAGCGCCAGAAGATGGTGCTTCTATGAACACAACATTTTCTGGGGTGGCTGCGGACTGCAGTTCGCAGCAGGGGGGGCCCACAAAGCTTGGGCCACCCTGCGCTGTGGATTCTAGCCCCCAGCTGCTTAGTTGTACCTGGCTGGACACAAAAATAGGGCGAAGCCCCACATATTTTTTTTTTTAAACTTATTTCATGAAATTCATGAAATAATAAAAAAAAAAAGGGCTTCCCTATATTGTTGTGTCCGGCCAGGTACAAATAGGCAGCTGGGAGTTGGGGGCATCCCGTTCCTGGATTCTGTACCTGGCTGGCATAGAAAAATATGGCAAAGCCCACGTCAAAATTTTTGGGAAAAATTAATTAAAAAATAAATAATAATTTAGGGACTGCAACTTTATTAACCCCTCAAGTGTCATTTAGTGTTAAAATAAAGGATTTATTAAAAAAAAAATTGGCGTGGATCCCCCAAAATTTTAGTCTCTAGCGGAGGTTAAGCAGACAGCAGGGGCAGATGTTTGAAGCCTGGGAAGGGGGTAATACCCACGGAGCTTCACAGGCTACTAATATCAGCCCCCAGCTGAATACCTAGCCTTTACTAGCTATTAAAATGGGAGACCCCCCCCAAAAAAAATGACGTGGGGTCCCCCCTATTTTAATAGCTAGCAAAGGCTAGGCAGACAGCTGGGGGCTGATATTAATAGCCCAGGAAGGGTGCCATGAATATTGGCCCCCTCCCAGGCTAGAAACACCAGCCGTCATAGGATGCGCCAATTCTGGCACTTAGCCTCGCTCTTCCACGCTGCCCTGGTGCGGTGGCAGGGGGTAATAGGGTTGGGGTTCATGTCAGCGCCAGCTGCCATGAAGCCCAGGTTAGTAATGATGGGCGTCTATAAGACACCCCCATTACTAACCTACAAAGTGTTAAAAAGAAAAAACACACACTACACCCAGAAAAAAATAATTTATTTGAAATAAAACACACCATTTTATTTAATTCTTAGTTTACTAAAAAAAAATAGTTACCTGTCCACGTTCCTGCGCTGATCTCCCATGCACAGCTGTCACATCTGGAGATGGTGAGAGCTGTGCATGGCTGCTGTAAGCTCACACTGCCGGGAAGACGTCCGCTCCTGCAGGGCCGGCGTCAGCACCCGGCGCACCCGGGCAAATGCCGGGGCCCTGAGCAGGCAGAGGGGCCCACTGGCGGTCGCACACCCCACTGGGCTATGGGCGGAGGAGAGCGGTGTCAGCGCCCGCCCTTCTCCGCCGCTTGCTCAGGGCCCCGGCAGCTGGATACTTACCTCTCCCCGTGCCTCCGCAGATCAGCTGTCTTCCTGCTCTGCGCTCCCTGTGACGTCTCAGGTCAGAGGGCGCGGTGACGTCTTTACACCGCGCCCTCCCCTGAGCCGTCACAGGGAGCGCTGAGCGGGAAGACGCCGACAATGCTGAAGATCGGACCCGAGCAGCGGGCAGCAGGTGAGGAGAAGGCAGGTGAGTATTTGATTTTTTTTTTTTAATGTATGGAGGCATGGGGCAGTATAAAGAGAAGGGGGGGGTGGCATCCTCCATGGAGCATTATAAAGAGGGGGGGGCATCCTGCATGGGGCATTATAAAGAGAGGGGGGGACAGCCTGCATGGGGCATTATAAAGGGGGGGGCAGCCTGCATAGTGCATTATGTGGGGGGGGACAGCCTGCATGGAGCATTATAAGGGGGGGCAGCCTGTATGGGGCATTATGTGGGGGTAACAGCCTGCATGGAGCATTAAAAGGGGGGGGGCTGTATGGGGCATTATGTGGGGGGTAACAGCCTGCATGGAGCATTAAAAGGGGGGGGGGCTGTATGGGGCATTATGTGGGGGGAAACAGCCTGCATGGAGCATTATAAGGGGGGGACAGCCTGTATGGGGCATTATGTGGGGGGTAACAGCCTGCATGCAGCATTATATGGGGGCCAGTATCCTGTATGGAGCGTTATAAGGGGACCAGTATCCTGTATGGAGCGTTATAAGGGGACCGGTATCCTGTATGGAGCGTTATATGGGGGCCAGTATCCTGTATGGAGTTTTATAAGGGGACCAGTATCCTGTATGGAGCGTTATATGGGGGCCAGTATCCTGTATGGATCTTTATAAGGGGACCAGTATCCTGTATGGAGTCTTATATGGGGGCCAGTATTCCGTATAGAGCCTTATATGGGGGCCAGTATTCCGTATGGAGCCTTATATGGGGGCCAGTATTCCGTATGGAGCCTTATATGGGGGCCAGTATTCCGTATGGGGCCTTATATGGGGGCCAGTATTCCGTATGGGGCCTTATATGGGGTCCAGTATTCCGTATGGGGCCTTATATGGGGGCCAGTATTCCGTATGGAGCCTTATATGGGGGCCAGTATTCCGTATGGAGCCTTATATGGGGGCCAGTATTCCGTATGGAGCCTTATATGGGGGCCAGTATTCTGTATGGAGCCCTATATGGGGGCCAGTATTCTGCATGGAGCCTTATATGGGGGGGTCAGTATTCCGCATGGAGCCTTATAAGGGGGCCAGTATTCCGTATGGGGCCTTATATGGGGGCCAGTATTCCTTTTGGGGCCTTATATGGGGGCCAGTATTCCGTATGGGGCCTTATATGGGGGCCAGTATTCCGTATGAAGCGTTATATGGGGGCCAGTATTCCGTATGGAGCCTTATATGGGGGCCAGTATTCTGTGAGGAGCGATTCACCGGTTTCTGAGCTATTGTGGAATTTACAATAGATATCACTCATGTAATGTAAGAAGTGAAATCTTTGCATTGTACTATATATATATATATATTTCTCCGCCGTATCTCTGCATCATGAATCGTGGTATGTGTTAAAGGGGCCCACTGAGACTCTTTCGCCCGGGGCCCATAAAAACCTGGAGCCGGCCCTGCGCTCCCGGCAGCGTGAGCCCCTGACTGAGGTCACCGGAGTGCATTCAGTCAGCGCAGCTCCGGAGACCTCCTTTACAGCACTGCTGTACCGTGGGAATTTCTCACGGTACAGCAGGGCCGTAAAGTTGCTGACCGGAGCAGCGCTGCCTGAGCTCCGGCGAACCCGCTTATGCAATGACGGGGCTGCTTTACGGCCCCGTCATTCTAGCGGCGGCAGCGGTTCAGAGCGTTCACATTCTATGTGGCTGCTCTAAACTGGAGATCTTCGTGGGACACTCGTGGACTACTACGGAGGGGTAAGGATAAGGTTGTGGTATATTATTTTATATTTTATTACAGGAGATCGATGGCTTCGGGGAATTAGGTGTCTAGGTGAGTATAGGTGTATTTTTTTATTTTTTCCTTTATTTTAGGTGGCGATCGGCGGGGACAGGTAATGTATAAACTAATTTATTTTAGGTAACCACTGGCCACCAATGAAATGTATTTAAAATTTATTGGGGACACAGTAGGGCAATTTAAATAGCAGGATCAGGCTGATGGGAACTACTGCTCCCATCGAGCTGATCCTGCTGGCACGAGTGGACGGGGGACAGACATAGCCCGATGGGAGTAGTAGTGTCACATCGGCTTATGTCTGCCTGCACGCACACACCCGCAGACATCGCACAGACACCCGCACACACCAATCATGACGGGCTGATGGTCTGCGAGGTGTGGCTGACCTGAGCGGCCGTGGGAAAGTTCATGTGAGTTCATGCAATGCAGTGAAGCATGAACTCACATGAACCCTCTGAGGGCACCGCGGCTACTTCAAATGAACAGCTGATCGGCATCACCTGATACCTCAGCTGTTCATTTGAAATAACCGGCGGGAAAGCGCAGCACAGAACGGGAAAGCCGGCTGTGAAGTCTTTTCATTGCCGGCTTCCCCGCCCGGGTCCTTCGCTCCCCGTTCCTTGGTGCTGTGCTCCCCGCCCTGTCCTAACTTACGATCGGGATGGGAGGTGGCGAGGGGAGGGGAGGATCGGGGTGGGAGGCTGCGGGGAAGCGAGTATGGGGCTGAGTGATTGTTTAAAAGCCGGCTGGCGGTAAAAAGCCGCCGGCTTTTAAACAATCAGGAGAATTCTCCCACGCTGGGATGGCATTCTGATGACAGGCTGGATCGCAGCTGAGCGCTGCCATCCAGCTTGTCATCCTTCAGAGACACTGCAGAGCGCAGGCATTATGGGAACTTCCGATTCCGGTATCCGATATTGTAAAAATATCGGAACTCCGATACCGCGAATATCGGCCGATACCCGATATTACAGTATCGGAATGCTCAACACTACATTAATATTTTTAAGACGCAGGACACAATTCACATGACATAATACAAAATACAGTGTGATTAGCACTGCTGCCTTGTAGTTCTTGAGTCTTGGATTCAAATCCCACCAAGAACAACATCTCCAAGGATTTTGTATCTTCTCCCCATGTTTGTGTGGGTTTGCTTCGGGTCCGGTTTCTTCCCACACTCTAAAGACATACTGATAGGAAATCTAGATTGTGAGCTCCAATGGGGATGTAAGGGGGAAGACCGGGGTGTAAGTGCTTTCAGAGCAAGGGAGCCGAAACTGCCGGGGCCGTACCTCCTGTTGCAGGGGGGAAACAGACTGCGAGCACAGGAGTCATGTGACTGGGAAGTGGGGGGTGTGTGTCCAGAGACAGAGCTGGGAGGTCAGGTGATCAAGGGACTCCTGGTGGGACTAGAGAGAGGAAGAGACGAGGACATTTTGCACGGGAAAGCGGAGCTGAGTCCTGAGCTGGAGAACAGTGTGAGAGGGTCCAGGCTCCTGGCTCGAGTACTGGAAGCAGGAGTCGGGTGCAGTGGACCGGAGGAGTCAAGCACGACTATAGAGACAAGGGACACAGTGTCCGTGGAGCCGAGACACGTGAGGTGCCGTGGTATGGACTAGGGGCTCAGCGGGTAAAACCGGAGACCGCCCACTGCCACCAGAAGACGGAGCATTGTTTGGGAGGGGAAGCCTGAAGAAATCATCACCTGCATACGCTGGCGACTGCCTTGTGAGGAGCCAGAGTCAGCTAAGTGTACAAACTGACGTTTACAACCGCTTCGGTTCTGCTACATCTTGTCAGTCTGTGAACTGTTAGTTATAGACTTTTACCTGCTATTTCCCTTGTTTTCCCTCCATATTTTCCTTGTTGCTCCCTGCATGGAGATTGACCTTGTTCTTATAAACCCCCCCTGTTTATTAACCCCGTGTTGTATGCTCTGTGTTTCTGTGTCACTGCATCTGAAGTACCCGTGTTACAGGGACAGTCATGATAATATCTGTAAAGTGCTGTGGAATATGATGGAGCTATAAAAGAAAGTAAAATAAATAAGTAATAAGGATATTTGTCACAAAGGAGATGAATAATTCTGAGACTGCAATAGTCATTAAAAATCATCTTTTTTGATGAATTTGGAGAGACCACTTGTTATATTAGTTGTGTTGAGCTATGTAAATAGTGTTTGTTTCATTTGTTTGTTTTCCACAAACAGCAGAAAGTTTGTACATTTTTACTAATAAACCTAATATGCAGTGGTGATTAAATCATTTTGATTGCAACTGTGTACATACTTCCAAAATACAGTACTTTGTAGAAATGCAGTAAAATAGGGGTCGTTTATTTGGTATTTTTTTTCCTCCCATAGACTTTTTTAACCCCTAAGTACAAAGCCTATTTAGAGTCCCAATAGGTGAAAATATCAAACTGAACATTACTTATCATCTACTTCAGCTCTTCACCCCTGCCTCTGGTCTGTTTTGCACTGGCGGTTTCTCATCAACAGCTAATTATTGGATTCAGTGACTGTCAATGCAGACAGCATGAGCTGCTGAGCCCAATGATTGGCTGCAGCACTAATGACGTTACATCACTGCTCCCGCCTACCAACAAAGAGGGGAGGCAGTTTTGATAATCCTTCACAGGAGCAGGGAAGAGTGTGTAAAGCTGTATTTAATATTTTCCCCTTGAAAGACTATGAAAAAAAAGAAAAAAAACAATTCCTGGAAAATCCCTTTAAGGCCTGTGGAAGTTTTTTTTTTTTTTTTTTGAGTTGTATTTTTCAATGGTATCATTTTTGAAGTATATGTCACTCATTGATATTAACTATTTTTTCCCCTCACTGTGCAGAATAACTAACATGTTACTTGTTTTTCTGTGGGTTGGTACTATTTATTGATTACCGAACGTGCTTGTTACTGCTCGGTTCTCGCCCGAGCATCACGGTGCTCGAAAAGCTCAGCGAATATTTCGGTGTTGCTAGGGCAGGAACTCGGGTCCCCTCCCTGCATGTTTGGCGCTCTTTAGAGAGCCAATGAACATGCAGGGATTGCCTGCATCGCACAGTAATGCCGCAGCCATGTTGGTTGTGGGCATTACAGTGATTGGCTGGTCGCACAGCGTCATCATGCCTATATAAGACCTGGCGCCGCCATGCTCGCCACAGTCTACCCCGGAAACAGGCAGAGTAGGGAGAGCTGCTGCTGCGTCAGGGAGAGATTTGCTTGTTTAGAGTTAGTATAGGTATTCCACAACATATATATCCATCTGAACTAAGGCTGTGTGCCCACTATGCGTTTTTCAAGCGTTTATGCTGCATAAACGTTTAAAAAACGCTTGGTAATCCGTCCCCCATGGTCCCCAATGGCATTCCGCAATGTCATTGCCCATGCTGTTGATTTTTCCGCAGCATTTATGCTGCGCTCAAAAATCCGCAGCATGTCCATTAATTTTGCGGACACGCAGTGTATTCGCCGCCATTGACTTGCATTGAAATGCATATAATCCGCGTCAGTACATTTGTACACACGGATTATATGCGTTTCTATGTGCGGATGGTACCCAGGTCTGGAGGAGAGAAGATTCTCTTCCAGACCTGGGTACCATTGTACCTGTAAAAGAAAGAATAAAATAAAAAATAAAGATTATATTTACCTTCTGATGGCCCCTGCAGCACTTTGCTCTCCTTTGTTGGCAAATCGCGAAGGACTGAAGGACCTGCGCTGTCGTCATAGTCATGTGACGGCAGGTCTTTCAGTACAGGGCAACGTGATCTCCCAGCAGCCAGAACGGAGCGAAGCAAGACACCGGGGGGCCATCGGAAGGTAAGTATAGATTTATTTTTTTATTTTTTACCATTCTTTACAGTCACACTATATAAATCCATGCTGTTTGCATGGATTTATATAGTGTGACCAAGTTGTCAAGCACTTTCCAAGTGATGCTATAATTGCTTGGAAAGCGCTTGACACCCACATGTGGAAATGCATGTGAAGAACGCTTCACATCCGCATGTATTTGGCAGGAAAAACGCATGCACAATCTGCATGCGTTTTTTCTGCCAGGGAGATGCAGAAATGCTGCAGAAATTTTCTGCATCGTGGGCACATAGCCTTACAGTCCTTCTGAGGACTAATCCAGCTGCATATATTCAGTGGTGAATTTGATAGCAGGAGTTAGGCAGGCAGGCAGTGTATGTGGCAGACTGCAGTGCATGATACAGCACAAGAGGGTCCATTGAACATTCTGTCTGCTGCTGCTGTTCTGACATATATTTGTAGACATAGCCTCATATAGCAGGGGCCAGGGCCAATTTTTTTTTATCTTAATCCTGATATTACAGCAATAAAAATCCAGAAGTTTGAACTGAACATGGAAAATAATGGCTTACATTTTCATTTTGTAGCAGTGTGTCGGTCAAGCTATTCACACTAGTTCTCTGTGAAGAATAGTATTAGTAAATTACAGGCCTGCTATTTAAAACTGTGGTTCTCTGTCAGACGTATCACATATAACAGCGTTCCAAAATCAGCCATTTCTGCCTTCCATTTCTTTGCAGTGTGTCGGTCAAGCTATTCCCACTAGGTCTCACAAACAAACAACAAACACCCACATCTTGTCGCCCGAAGTTCTTGTCCCAATTGCTAGGGGACCACAGCACACCACTATTGAACCCTGAGCAATGTCAAAAGGTTGTTGGTTATATAGCAGTCACTTTGCCACCACCACTACCACCCTGTCTTCCATATGGTCAAGTCTCAGTAGCCGTGAGTCTGGACCGCATATTCCTAACCCTGATCCTCCTTCCTCCCACCATGCCAAGTGCCCGGAGGCAAATGATCCCACACTTGGACACTCAGAAGAGCTGTTCACTTTTCCATTTGTAGATTCGGGCCTTTCACCCAGCCAGCTTCAAGCGAGTCAAGAGGAGAATGCGTGTAGCGATGCCCAAATATTTGAGCAGCCACGGTCACACGAAGGCAACGGTGGGAAAGTGCAATTACTGTCGCAAGAGGTGGATCATGATGATGAGACACAATTGCCAGAAAGTCAGGAGGAGGACCAGGGTGTGGAAGTGGAAGACGAGGTGTGTAGCATCGGCGTCTCTGCCTTCTTCCAGGCAGAGACGCCGTCCCTCTCACCTCCACGCTCCCCGCTCTCCTTCTCAGCCTGCTGTCTGCGCACGCAGTCCCCCGGGCACTGTGCTTAGGGCGCGCGCGCTCCCCCCCTCTTAAAGGGGCCGCGCACACCGTCCTAAGGAGTCCCCGGCCAATAGCCGAGGGTCCTCCCATATATAGGGCACCTCCTCCAAAATGGAGGTGCCCGAGCAAAGTTGTTGCACAGTTTCTGATCTCTGCTTCAGCCCTCAGGTCCCGCTGCTAGCCTGACTCCTCGTCCTGCATGCCAGCCTGTTATCTGCCCGTTACCTGCCGAGCCTGCCAGCCTGCTCACCTGGGGAGCTCACCTGTTACCTGCCTGTTACCTGCCCTGTCTGCCAGTCCGCTCACCTGGGAGCATCCGCCTGTTACCTGCCCTGTCTGTCTGTCCGCTCACTTGGGAGCATCCGTCTGTTACCTGCAGAGTCCATCAGCCTGCTCACCTGGGAGCGCCCACCTGTTACCTGCCTTGTCGGTCTGCCCGCTCACCTGGGAGCGCCCGCCTGTTTCCTGCCAGCCTGCCTGGAGGCTCTGCCGTCACTTGCTGTGACCACCTGCCTGGTAAACCTAGAGACTACTACCTGCTCTGCTGTCACGTACCGTGACCACCTGTCAGCTACCAGAGACTTCTGCCTGCTTGCCGTGTCCATCCGTCATACTGGTCAGTCCCAGCCATCTGACCCGTGGGAGCCACCTGCTCTCTTACAAGGTCGACCCCAGAGTAGCACCTGGTCCCTCAGCCCGGATCCTCCCTGGTCACGGTGTCGGTTGCTGCCGTCCGACCAGGGTCGGTTCGGGTTGATACTTAGTCACGCCCCTCTGGGTCCCTCCTTGCACCTCTACACAGAGGTTAGTCCACACGGACCCGTAACAAGGTGGTAGATGATATAGTAACTGACCCAACCTGGCAGGGGGATATGCAGAGCAAGGACAGCAGCACACAGGGGGAGGGAGGCGTAGCACCACAACAGGCAGAAAGTATATGAGTATATATGCTGAGTATATGAGCTGGCACTTGTACTCTGGCCTCATGGCCATAGTACTTCTCATTGTACCCCTTTATATTGCAGTATATGAGCCACATAATAATCAGCACCATATACTGTGGCGCTGTACAGTGCACATCACCACAGTATATGATGCTGATAATCATGTGCTCATATACGTGGGACTGTATTTATGAGGTTACATGGGATTGAATATATGAGGGGGTTATCCTTTTTTATTTCACTTTTTTAAAATAAATAATTTATTGAAAGGACCTCTGCCAGGCATATTTCACTCTTGAGGGCTAAAAAAGTAGCTCTTGTGGTGGTAAGAAGCTGATTTAAAACCCCCAAGAGTGAACTCCGTGAGAGTTGTATGTATGGAATAATAAATGATATTAGTACCGTTCTTCAGCAGTCATGTCCTGCTTGAATTGACTCTAGTGGCGTAGCACTTGGCAGCCGGCTCTATTCTACTTATAGAGAAAGCTGAGTGCTACGTCACTAGTGTCAATTCAAGCAGGAAATGCAGACCGTAGTAATATAAGTTATTATCACACACATACAGCTCTCGCGAAGTTCACTCTTGGGGGGTTTAAATCAGCTTCTTGTCACCACGAGAGCTGCTTTTTAAGCCCTCAGGAATGAAATATGCCTAGCAGAGGTCCTTTAAGTGTGGCAGATAATGTAATACTCTTCTATTTTAGTGTATGGCTGCGCACACTATCTCAGCAGTGATGGAGAAGTATTTGAGAATAGAAAAGGCAAATGCCGAACAGGACCCTGGACACAATTCTAACCCAAATGAAGGCCCTAGTATGAGAGTTCGACAAAAGAAAAAAGACAAGACGGTGAGCTCAAGGCAATACAGTGAAAGCTATCTTTCATTTGGATTTACTTCCACTGGGGATGCGACAGCACCAACACCACTGTGCTTGGTGTGTGGTGAGAAGCTTTCCAATAGCGCTATGGTGCTAAGCAAACTTAAACGCCATCTCCAAACGAAACACCCTTCCGTTCAAAATAAACCGATGGAGTATTTTGTACGCTTACGTACAAACAATGAGAAAGGGGCAACTTTTTTGAGAAAAAGCACAAAGGTAAATGAGAGAGCCCTCAAAGCTAGCTACCTTGTTGCTGAACTCATAGCTAAATCAAAAAAGTCCCACACTGTGGCAGAAACATTAATACTACCAGCTTGTAAAGCTATTGTAAATGAGATGCTTGGCCCTGAAGCAGCTAAAGAGATAGCTAAAGTGCCTCTCTCTGATAACACAATTGCCAGACGGATTGATGACTTGTCTGCGGACATTGAAACAGTTGTTTTGGAAAAGGTGCGCATCAGTAAGAAATTTGCCTTGCAATTTGATGAATCGACGGATATCAGTGGACATTGTCAGTTGTTGGCCAATGTGCGTTTTGTGGATGGTGAAGCCATTAGTGAAAACTTCCTATTTTGCAAGGCACTGACAGAAAAATCAACAGGAGAGGCAATATTCCAAGTCACATCGGAATATCTTGATAAAAGTGGACTTACATGGGAAAACTGCACAGGTGTCTGCACTGATGGAGCCGCAGCCATGGTCGGGCGCATCAAAGGCTTTGTAAATAGGGTTAAAGAAAGAAACCCAGATGTTCTTGCTACCCACTGTTTCTTGCACCGTGAGCCCCTCGTTGCAAAGACCTTACCAGCAGATCTAGCTAATGTGTTGGATGATGTTGTGCGCATAGTGAACTTTGTGAAGACGCGACCTTTGAGATGTCGCTTATTTGCGTCTTTGTGTACAGAAATGGGAGCGGAACATAAAATCTTATTGCTCCACACGGAGGTCAGGTGGCTGTCACGCGGCAAAGTGCTGGCCCGTGTGTATGAGTTGCGAGAGGAACTTAAAATATTTCTTACAAACGAGAGGTCCGATTATTCAAAGCTGCTTGCAAGTGATGAGTGGTGTGCAAAGCTGGCATACCTGGCTGATATATTTCAATATCTGAATGAACTAAACACACGGATGCAAGGTCGAAATGAAAACCTGCTTACAAGCACTGATAAAATGAACGGATTCCGTTTAAAGGTGCAGCTCTGGCAACAACATGTGCAGGGTGGCAACCTTCAGATGTTCCCACTCACCGAGAAACTGCATGATGACAATACTGCTGCAATGTGCGAAGCGATTGGCAGACATTTGAAAACTCTTGAGGAGAAGTTATCGTTCTATTTCTCTTCAGCCTTCACAGAATGCCTTGACTGGGTTAGGGACCCATACAGCTCATTATCCATTGCTGGAAAGGACATGACTTTAAAGGAGCAAGAGGAACTCGTTGAACTGAAGCAAGATCGCGGTTTAAAGCTAAAGTTTGCTGATCTTCCTTTGGACAGTTTTTGGTTATCTGTTGCCAAGGAGTTCCCCATTCTGGCCAACAAAGCTATTTTGACATTGCTCCCATTTTCAACCACATATCTATGTGAGCTGGGCTTCTCAAGCTTGACTGCGATAAAAACTAAAAACAGGGAGAAACTGAGAACTGTTGAGGAAGAGCTTCGTGTGTGTCTTTCCACCATTCCTGCCAGGATATCCCTTTTGTGTTTATCGAAACAGGCCCAGGTTTCACACTGAGTGAGTATAATAAATTTAGAATCTATATTATTAACTATATGTATAATATGACTGTTTTAGTGTCATTTTGTGCTATTTTGGTTGGTGGTGTGCCCCAGGATTTTCTAAGTATAAAAAGTGTGCCGCGGCTCAAAAAAGGTTGAAAATCACTGCTCTAAAGTACTGACACAAATGCACCACATACATAACAAAAAATATCCCGCTCATCCCAAGCTCGCTATTCAGCGGAGAAGGCATACGCTTTTCTTGCCTCCAACACTGACAGCGAGGGCGAGGGTCTCACATTTTTTTATTTTTCCAACTCCCCGTTGTCTTCCTCCTCCTCCTCTTCTTCCTCCTCTTCCTCCTCAGGTGCTGCTGGACCGCCCGCAGTCATCACAGGAGAGAAGATGATCCTGCTCTCCCCACTACTGATCCCATATGGACCTCGCTCCCCAAAAATTATGAGCCACTGATTTCTGATTTTTTGGCGGAATCAGGAATCAAGTTTGACACCACCGGCCTCACACAATTAGACTTTTTCAAAGTCTTTTTCTCTGAGGATTTTGTAAACCTCATGGTGGGCCAAACTAATTTATACGCTCATAAATTTTTGGAACAAAAACCCTCTTCATCATTTTCTAACTCGTCTCCTGTAGACGCAGTAGAAATTATGAAGTTTTGGGGCCTGGTCCTTCTCATGGGGATCCTGAAGAAGCCAGATCTTCGGCAATACTGGAGTGTTGACGTTTTGTATAACACTCCAGTGTTCCGAATGGTCATGATCCGGAAACATTTTCAGGCCATCCACAAGTTCTTGCATTACCAAGATAATGTGTAGCATCGGCGTCATTGCCTCCTGCCCGGCAGAGACGCCGTCCCCCTTACCGCCGCGGCCCTGCTCCGCCGTCTTCCGGCCTTCCTGCAGCTGCTGCTGGTACACGCAGCTTCCCCGGCTCTGTGCTTAGGGCGTATGCGCGCGCGCTCCCTCCCACTTAAAGGGGCCGCGCACGTCGTATTAAAAAGTCGCCGGCCAATGGCCGGAGGACTTCCCCTATAAAAGGCACCTCCTCAAATATGGAGGTGCTTGTGCAAGGTTGGTGCTTTGTGATTCTTACTTTGCTTCAGCCCTCAGGTCCTCTGCAAGTCAGTCCTGTCTGCCAGTCTGATCTTCAGTCCAGTTCGCCAGTCTGACTACTCTCCAGCCCGACAGTCTGTCTACAGTCCAATCCACCAGTCTGTCTATGGGCTCTGTCCGCCTGCTTACCTGGAAGCACCTGCCTGTCACCTGCCGTGCCTGCCAGCCTGCTTTACCTGGAAGCACCTGCCTGCTACCTGCCGTGCCCGCCAGCCTGCATTACGTGGAAGCACCTGCCTGTTACCTGTTGTGCCCGCCTGCCTGCTTACCTGGAAGCATCTGCCAGCTACCTGTCTACCTGTAGTGCCCGCCAGCCTGCCTATCCGGTACACTCGCCTGGCTATCTGCCTAATCAACCTGCTCGTTTACCCGGACCACCCGTCTGCCTGCCTGCCGAAGCTCATCCGCTGTTCCGGCCAGTTCCTGCCTTCTGACCCGTGGGAGTCACCTGCTCTCATACAAGGTTGGTCCCAGAGTGCCACTTGATCCCTCTGCTCGGTTCCTCCCTGGTTCACGGAGTCGACTGAGCCGCCGTGCGACCTTGGTAGGACCGAGTTGATACTTAGTCATGCCCCTCTGGCCCCTCCTTGCACCGCAGCACAGAGGTTCCACCACCCGGATCCGTAACATAATGCAAGGTGTCCTGCAGGCGATGACCTGAACTTTGATCGTCTTTTCAAAGTTCGGCCGATCATTGAACACTTCAACAACAAGTTTGCTGAAGTGTACATGCCCCAAAGGGACATCTGTGTGGATGAGTCCTTAATCGCTTTTAAGGGGCGACTTGGATTCCGGTAGCACCTGCCCAGTAAGAGGGCCAGGTACGGAATCAAGATGTATAAACTGTGTGAGAGTACCTCAGGGTACACTCACAAGTTTAGAGTTTATGAAGGGAAGGACTCTCAGATTGAACTCCCTGAATGCCCCCCTGTTCTGGGAGTGAGTGGGAAAATTGTGTGGGACTTGGTGCACCCACTGCTGCATAATGGTTATCACCTGTACTTGAATAACTTTTATACAAGTTTCCCGCTCTTCAAGTCCCTCTCTGTGCGAGGTACCGCAGCCTGGGCTACGGACCGCAAAAATCAGAGAGGTCTCCCAAAGACGCTAATTGGGCAGCTGCTCAGAAGGGGTGAGAGCAGAACCCAATGTACCGACCACCTGTTGGTGGTCAAGTACAAGAGGGATGTCATTTTCTTGACCACCATACATGGTGATGGCAGCACCCTCAGCACTGTACGAGGTTCCACTACACAGGTCGACAAACCAGACTGTGTAGTGGGGTACAGCAAGTACATGGGGGGAGTTGATCTCTCTGATCAAGTCCTCCAGCCGTACAGTGCTTTGAGAAAGGCCAAGTTATGGTATAAGAAGCTGGCCGTGCACATAGTACAGATGGCAATGCACAACACTTTCCTTCTGTTACAATGTGCAGGCCAGACTTCTACGTCGTATCTTCACTTCCAGGAGACAGTTATCAAGGCCCTGATATTTGGCAGAGCAGGCTCCAGTACTTCGGGAACTGAAGGACCTCGAATTGTACCAGGCCAGCATTTCTCGGGGCAGATCCCTCACAAAAAAAGGTAAGTCACAAAAGAGGTGCCGAGTGTGTTATAAAAGGGGAATACGCAATCAATCTGACACCTGCCCCGACAAACCTGGCCTGTGCATGAAAGACTGCTTCAAAAGGTACCATACTTCCATGGACTATTAAATTAATTTCTGACATATGACAACCTGACGAACACTACACAGCTGACGTAGTGTTCGTCAGGTTGTCATACGTCAGTTGTGCAGTGTTCGTCAGGTTGTCCTACACAACTGACGTATGACACTACATTATAGAATTATCAAAGTCTGCATTCAAAAGCGTCACTCCTTCCCTTCCGAGCCCTGACATGCGCCCAAACAGTAGTTTTCTCCAACACATGGGGTATCTGCGTGCTCAGGAGAAATTGCACAACAACTTTTGGTGTCCAATTTCTCCTAGTACCCTTGTGAAAATAAAAATATTGCGCCTAAAACATTGTTTTTGTGGAAAAAATATTATTTTGGCTCTACGTCATAAACTTTTGCAAAGCACTTGGGGGTTCAAAGTGCTCACCACACATCTAAATAAGTTCCTTAAGGGGTCTAGTTTCCAAAATGGGGTCACTTGTTGGGGGGTTCCACTGTTTAGGCACATCAGGGGCTCTCCAAACGCGACATGGGGTCCACTGTCAATTAGAGCGAGTTTTACATTGAAAACGACAATTGCCGCTCCTTCCCTTCCAAGCCCTGCTGTGCTCCCAAACAATGGCTTTCCGCCACATATGAGATATCAACGTACTCAGTAGAAATTACACAACAACTTTTGGGGTCCAATTTCTCCTGGTACCCTTGTGAAAATGAAAAAATTGGGGTCTAAAATAAAATTTGAGTGAAAAAAGTTAAATGTTCATCTTTTCCTTTCAGGTTCAATTAATTGGTGTGAAGCACGTGAAGGGTTAATAAACTTGTTGAATGTGGTTTTGAGCACCTTGAGGGGTGCAGTTTTTAGAATGGTGTCACTTTTGGGTATTTTCTGTCATAAAGACCCCTCAAAGTGACTTCAAATGTGATGTGGTCCCTAAAAAAAATGGTTTTGTAAATTTTGTTGGTAAAATGAGAAATCGCTGGTCAACTTTTAACCCTTATAGCTCCCTAATAAAAAAAAAAATTGGTTTCAAAATTGTGCTGATTTCCATTTTTTTCACAAATAAACACAAGTGATATCGAAGAAATTTTACCACAATCATGAAGTACAATATGTCATGAAAAAACATTCTCAGAATCAGGGGGATCCGTTCAAGCGTTCCAGAGTAATTACCTCATAAAGTGACAGTGGTCAGAATTGTAAAAATTGGCCTGGTCATTAGTGTGCAAACCACCTTGGGTTGTAAAGGGGTTAATGAGAAAAAAAATTAACTTTTTAGAATTTACCAAATGGCTGCAATGAAACAAAGAGTGAAAAATTGAAAGGGGTCTGAATACTTTCCATACCAACTGTATGTTGTGGAATACCTATACTAACTATAAACAAGCAAATCTCTCCCTGACTCAGCAGCAGCTCTCCCTACTCTGCCTGATTCCGGGGTAGACTGTGGCAAGCATGGTGGCGCCAGGTCTTATATAGACTTGATGACGCTGTGTGTCCAGCCAAACACTGTAATGCCCACAACAAACATGGCTACGGCATTACAGTGCGTGGCAAGCAATGGCTGCATGTTCATTGGCTCTCTAAAGAGCGCCAAACATGCAGGGCGGGGACCCGAGCAACTTGGAAATGCTCGCCGAGTGCCGAGCTTGTCGAGCACCGTGATGCTTGGGCCAGTACCGAGCAGTGGCGAGCACGTTCGCTCATCACTACTGGTGAGCCATGCACTTTTACCTCTTACCTGTGACTGATGACCTTACAGAGATGTAAATATAAACAGGGATGTTTGTAGTGCTGCAGGCAGAATCAAGGAGCATCAGAAAGACTTTACAAGGAGAATGAGAGACATCCTTCAGGAAAGTAGATGGATAGCATGGCATCCAAAGAGACACAGATTTGGATTCTATATGACTGCAGCCTAAGGGTACGGTCTGTAACGGGTCTGGGAGGCGGAACCTCTGAGCTACTATACAAGGGGGCAGTCCTTGTAAGGGAGCGGGTGGCAATCAGGGATGACGGGCAGGCAGTCACAGCAGGTGACCGGGACAGTCTCTGAGTGGACGGGCTGGAGGTCACGGCAAGTGACCGGGGCAGTCTCTGGAAGAACGGGCAGGAGGTCACGGCAAGTGACCGGGGCAGTCTCTGGATGAACGGGCAGGGAGTTACGACAAGTGACCGGGGCAGTCTCTGGATGAACGGGCAGGGAGTTACGGCAAGTGACCGGGGCAGTCTCTGGGTAAAGGGTAGGTACGACCTGTGATGGCAGAGCCTCCGGGTAGGCTAGCAGGCAGATGGTAGATGTGTGCTCCCAGGTGAGCAAGCGAGAGTCTCTGGAATGGTAGGTGGTCACAGCACGTGACGGCGAAGCCTCCAGGTAGGCTAGCAGGCAGGTAACAGGTGGGCGCTCCCAGGTGAGCGGGCAGGAGTCTCTGGAAAGGCAGATGGTCACAGCACGTGACGGCGGAGCCTCCAGGTAGGCTAGCAGGCAGGTAACAGGTGTGCGCTCCCAGGTGAGCGGGCAGGAGTCTCTGAAAAGGCAGATGGTCACAGCACGTGACGGCGGAGCCTCCAGGTAGGCTAGCAGGCAGGTAACAGGTGTGCGCTCCCAGGTGAGCGGGCAAGCTGGTCCATAGACAGACTGACAGGAGTTGGAAGGCAGACCGTCGGACCTCAGGCTAGCAGGCAGGTGACTGGATATCAGGCAGGACAAAGGCAGCAAGCTGGCAGGAATCTGGCAGGTAACTGGCAGGTAACTGGCAACGGGACCTGAGGGCTGAAGCACAGGTGAGACACAGGTGCAAACAACATTGCTCGGGCACCTCCATTTTGGAGGAGGTGCCCTTTATATGGGAGGTCCTCCGGCAATTGGCCGGGGACTCCTTAGGACGGCGCGCGCGGTCCCTTTAAGAGAGGGGGAGCGCGCGCGCGCCCTAAGCACACTGCCGGGGAAGGAGCGCGCACCGGAAGCAGCGGGGAGAGCAGCGCTGGAGGACGCCGCGCCAGGAGCGGGGAGGTGAGAGGGACGGCGTCTCTGCCTAGAACGGGGCAGAGACTCCGATGCTACAGTACCCCCCCCTTTAGGCCCCCTCTTTTTTAGGCCAGAAAGAAATTTTTCAAGGAGAAGCGGGGCGTTGATGTTCTCCCTGGGTTCCCAAGTTCTCTCCTCAGGACCAAACCCCTTCCAATCTACCAGAAAAAAGGTTTTTCCTCTTACCCTCTTGGAGGCCAGAATACTCTCTACCTCAAAGATGTCATCAGCGGAAACCGGAGCAGGAGGGGCACCTGGATTTTTGGAAAAAGAGTTAAAGACAACGGGTTTGAGGAGAGATACGTGGAAGGAGTTGGGGATCCGTAGGGTGGCCGGGAGTTTTAATTTGTAGGCCACAGGGTTAATTTGCCTGAGGACTTCGAAGGGGCCGATGAATCGAGGACCCAACTTGTAGGAGGGTATTTTGAGCCGCACATGTTTGGATGAGAGCCAAACCTTGTCTCCCGGACGGAATTGGGGCGGATCCAGACGTCTCTTATCAGCATATCTCTTCATCCGCTCAGAGGAGAGAAGAAGAGCGGACCTGGTGCTCTCCCAAATAGTAGAAAATTCGCTGACAAGAGACTCCGCAGCAGGGTTGTCCACAGAAACGGAGACAGGAAGTGGAATCCGGGGATGTTGGCCACCAACTATAAAGAACGGGGATTTGGAAGAGGACTCGCTCTCATGGTTGTTATAAGAGAACTCGGCCCACGGTAGAAGATCCACCCAGTCCGAGTGGTGAGCATCCACGAAGTGCCGGAGGTAGCTGGACAAGATCTGATTGATCCGCTCCACTTGACCATTGGACTGAGGGTGGTAAGCGGAGGAGAAATCCAGGGTAATGTCCAGCAGCTTACAAGTGGCTCTCCAGAAACGAGAGGTGAACTGAACCCCACGATCCGACACGATGTGGAGGGGCAGACCATGGAGACGGAAGATGTGGCGGATAAAGTCTTTAGCCAACTCGGGTGCAGACGGAAGACCAGGCAGGGGAATGAAGTGGGCCATCTTAGAAAAACGGTCAGCAACAACCCAAATGACGGTACAACCGGCAGAAACTGGAAGGTCGGTGATAAAGTCCATAGCGATGTGTTGCCAAGGAGCAGCAGGTACGGGAAGGGGCAGGAGATGGCCGGCAGGTAGATGTCGGGGAACTTTGTTACGAGCACAGGATGAACAGGCCGCGACGAAGTCTACCACGTCCTTACGTAGGGTAGGCCACCAGTAATGCCGGGCAATAAGTTGAAAGGTCTTTTTTTGGCCAGCATGGCCAGCTAGTTTAGAAGAATGTCCCCAGCGAAGAACCCTCTCCCGATCTGGCACAGCTATGAACGTCTTACCGGGTGGAAGACGAGTTAGATCCAAGGGAGCCACATTCATCACCTTGGAGGAGTCGATGATGTGCGTAGGTTCCTCCTCTTGATCGGAGGACAGGAAAGACCGAGACAAGGCATCAGCTTTGACGTTCTTGTCCGCCGGACGGAAATGAAGAGTGAAGTCGAAGCGGGCAAAAAACAACGACCACCGGGCCTGGCGAGGATTGAGCCTCTGGGCATTTTGGAGATATGCCAGGTTTTTGTGATCCGTGTAGATAATTACCGGGTAGAGAGCCCCTTCAAGCAGATAGCGCCACTCTCCTAGTGCCAATTTGATGGCTAGCAATTCCCGGTCTCCAATGGAGTAGTTGCGCTCCGACGAGGAGAAGATTTTGGAGAAGAAGCCGCACGTTACCATTCTCCCGGTAGAAGACTTCTGGGTGAGCACCGCTCCGGCTCCGGAGGAGGAAGCATCAACCTCCAGGTAGAATTGTTGATTACAGTCCGGACGGTGCAGGACGGGAGCAGAGGCGAAGGCTTTCTTTAGGGAAAGGAAGGCCTCCTCGGCTTCAGGCGACCATATCCTGGGGTTAGCCCCCTTACGGGTAAGTGCAGATATGGGAGCAGTCCGAGACGAGAAGTGTGGGATGAAAAGACGATAATAATTAGCGAAGCCCAGGAATCGCTGTATCGCCTTCAAACCTTCAGGACGAGGCCATTTTAGAACGGAAGAGAGCTTCTCGGGATCCATTTGCAGACCTGTTTGGGAGATGACATAGCCCAAGAACGGAAGGGAGGTCTGATTGAAGAGGCACTTCTCGTATTTGGCGTAAAGGTGGTTCTGCCGAAGCCTAAGCAGGACCTGACGAACATCCCTCCGGTGTGTGGGGAGATCCGGAGAGAAGACCAAGATATCGTCCAGGTATACCACTACGCAGGAGTACAGGAGGTCACGGAAGATGTCATTGACTAGTTCCTGAAAGACCGCGGGAGCATTACAGAGACCGAAGGGCATCACAAGGTACTCGTAGTGACCGTCCCGGGTATTGAATGCCGTCTTCCACTCGTCTCCTTGACGGATACGGACCAGATTATACGCTCCTCGAAGATTCAGCTTGGAGAAGATCCTGGCGCCCTTGAGCCGGTCAAACAATTCGGAGATGAGTGGCACGGGATATTTGTTTTTTACCGTAATGAGATTGAGTCCTCTGTAGTCAATACAGGGATGTAGCGAGCCGTCTTTCTTTTTGACAAAGAAGAATCCGGCTCCAGCCGGGGAGGTAGATTTTCGGATAAATCCCCTAGCCAGATTCTCTTCAATGTACTCAGACATGGCTCGGGTCTCGGCTGCAGATAACGGGTAGATACGCCCACGGGGAGGAGTGGTGCCAGGTACCAGGTCGATCGGGCAATCGTATGGCCTATGGGGCGGCAACGTCTCAGCTTCCTTCTTACCGAAGACGTCCGCATAGGGCCAGTAGGGAGCCGGGAGACCAGGTAAATTAGCTGGAGTAGGCTGAGGGCGAAGTGGACGGACCGGAACCAGGCAGGTCCTATGGCAGTCAGGACCCCATCGGAGTACTTCACCGGACCGCCAGTTCAATACGGGTTCATGTGTCTGGAGCCAAGGTAGACCTAGCAACAAGGAGTGAGAAAGTCCGGACAGCACATGGAATGAGATCTCCTCAGAGTGCAGCATTCCCACCTGTAGGGTTATAGGTTCGGTGACGAGCAGGATGGTCTCCGAGAGAAGTCTTCCATCCACGGAAGCAACTGACAATGGCTCCGCCAGGGACTTGGTGGGAATATGGTATCTCTCTACCAGAGACTGGGCGATGAGGTTTCCAGCAGCTCCAGAATCCAGATGGGCGAGTTCGAAGAGACGGTTTTCTCCCCAAGCAATAGAGACCGGTAAGGTCAGAGACGGAGAGGACTTACTTTTGTCTAGGACGACCTCTCCGAGTGGTCCTAGACACTGGCGTTTCCCGGCTTTTCCGGGCAGGAACGGATGAAGTGCTTCTTACTGCCACAATAGAAACAGCTTCCCTCGGCTCGGCGAGATTCTTGGCGAGAACCGACCATCTTGGTCTGGTCGACCTGCATAGGCTCAGGAGAGACGGAGGGAGTGACGGGTTGCTGAAAAGTAGGAGCTAGGCGTGGAAACCTCCTCTCACGGGTGACCTCTTTGGCACGCTCCTGGAACCGCAGGTCAATCCGGGTGGCAAGAGCTATCAGGTCATCGAGGGTGGTAGGAATGTCCCGACCGGCAAGTTCATCTTTAATACGGCCGGACAGACCCTCCCAGAAGACTGAAACCAGAGCGTCATTATCCCAGGCCAGCTCCGAGGCAAGGGTACGGAACCGTATGGCATATTGGCCCACGGTGAGGCTTCCCTGACGGAGGCGTAGCAGTGACGATGCGGATGAGGTCTTCCGTCCGGGTTCGTCGAAGACTTTCCGGAAGGACGTGAGAAAGGCAGGCAAGTTGGACACCAGGGGGTCTCCTCTCTCCCATAGAGGATTTAGCCAGGCCAGAGCCTCTCCGGTGAGATGGGACATGATGAAGGCAATTTTGGCCCGGTCGGAGTTAAACTGGTGGGACAGGAGTTCAAAGTGCAGGGTGCACTGATTTATGAAGCCCCGAGCCTGAGCGGAGTCGCCTCCGAAGCGAGGAGGTGCAGAAAGCCGGGGTCCGGGGTAGGATACCATAGTGTTGGTGGACAGCGGAGCTGTCGGATTGCGAATCATGGCGCTGGCGGAGGTTGCTGGCGGAGCAGTCAGAGTGTCCAGGCGAGAATTGACATTCCGCAGGTGACCCAGGATGGACTCCTGTTGGGACCTCTGGCGGGACAGTTCATGACACAGGTCCGAGAGCGAGGGAGCTTGGGTGCCACCGGGTTCCATGGCCCGAGCAAACTGTAACGGGTCTGGGAGGCGGAACCTCTGAGCTACTATACAAGGGGGCGGTCCTTGTAAGGGAGCGGGTGGCAATCAGGGATGACGGGCAGGCAGTCACAGCAGGTGACCGGGACAGTCTCTGAGTGGACGGGCTGGAGGTCACGGCAAGTGACCGGGGCAGTCTCTGGAAGAACGGGCAGGAGGTCACGGCAAGTGACCGAGGCAGTCTCTGGATGAACGGGCAGGGAGTTACGGCAAGTGACCGGGGCAGTCTCTGGATGAACGGGCAGGGAGTTACGGCAAGTGACCGGGGCAGTCTCTGGGTAAAGGGTAGGTACGACCTGTGATGGCAGAGCCTCCGGGTAGGCTAGCAGGCAGATGGTAGATGTGTGCTCCCAGGTGAGCAAGCGAGAGTCTTTGGAATGGTAGGTGGTCACAGCACGTGACGGCGAAGCCTCCAGGTAGGCTAGCAGGCAGGTAACAGGTGGGCGCTCCCAGGTGAGCGGGCAGGAGTCTCTGGAAAGGCAGATGGTCACAGCACGTGACGGCGGAGCCTCCAGGTAGGCTAGCAGGCAGGTAACAGGTGTGCGCTCCCAGGTGAGCGGGCAGGAGTCTCTGAAAAGGCAGATGGTCACAGCACGTGACGGCGGAGCCTCCAGGTAGGCTAGCAGGCAGGTAACAGGTGTGCGCTCCCAGGTGAGCGGGCAAGCTGGTCCATAGACAGACTGACAGGAGTTGGAAGGCAGACCGTCGGACCTCAGGCTAGCAGGCAGGTGACTGGATATCAGGCAGGACAAAGGCAGCAAGCTGGCAGGAATCTGGCAGGTAACTGGCAGGTAACTGGCAACGGGACCTGAGGGCTGAAGCACAGGTGAGACACAGGTGCAAACAACATTGCTCGGGCACCTCCATTTTGGAGGAGGTGCCCTTTATATGGGAGGTCCTCCGGCAATTGGCCGGGGACTCCTTAGGACGGCGCGCGCGGTCCCTTTAAGAGAGGGGGAGCGCGCGCGCGCCCTAAGCACACTGCCGGGGAAGGAGCGCGCGCCGGAAGCAGCGGGGAGAGCAGCGCTGGAGGACGCCGCGGCAGGAGCGGGGAGGTGAGAGGGACGGCGTCTCTGCCTAGAACGGGGCAGAGACGCCGATGCTACACGGTCCTGACTGGAAAGATACGGATCTGCTCCATTGACCATCAGAGAGACATGGACACATCTCGGAGAGGCCAGGTTGGGACGAAGGAGTCAACCGGCCCATGGATATGTTGTTTGGGGTTGCCATTAGGGACCCACCAGTCGGAGAAGACACATTGTGACCCACCGGTCATCTGGCCCCATGGAAACTCTAGGAGAGGTCAGGGTGGGAACCTTGAGTCTCCTGGCCTTGTACCTCTATGGACTGCTAGCTTCCTTAGCTTGCCGCTACCTTCTCTCTGTGGGGGCTGTTCTATCCCAGCCTGGCAGAGAAGGAAGGGTGAGACTGTGTAATGTTGTACCATCTTGGGTATTTGCTGGGACTGTTCTATGTGTTTATTGTCCGATTTGTGGTTCAATAAAGTATTGCCACGCTGTTTTACCCTCACCCTGTGTTGTATGAGTATCTTTACGCAGACAGAAGACCCTGGGTCTTCACATTTTGGTGGCAGCGCTGGGATACTATTCAGCCCTGCAGATCTGGGGTAGCTGCAGGGAACTGGTGTTGGCACATACCATCCAAAGAGCTCCACATCCAAGGAGGCACATAGACAGACCCAGCAGACAATAGGTGAGGCATACACAGCGGGTTTCGGATGCTACCATGTCCAACCCCACCAGCCTGGCCTTGGGAGGAGGAATGGACAGGATATACAGCAGCAATAAGAAACTGCAACTACAGGAGCTGTGCCAGCTTTAACGGATTGAATACCAAGCGACCGACACTCATCGGATTTAATTCAGGAACCACAGGATGCAGAGGACGGCATGTGTGGATGCAATGAATACCAGTCTGTTCATGTCAATTGCGCATGGAGTTTATTTGCAAGGAGGACATGGAATATACTCTGAGGAAACTGGATGATGCAAAGTTTTGTTCTCATGAAGGTGAGACCTCTTACATTCGTGTCTGTGCTTAAAGACATGCTGATGGACTGTCTCCAATAAGTGGAGAAGGATGATTGGGATCCTATCATTACTGGCTAATTAAGATTGGGGGAGCAATGTGACTATACAGCGTAAAATCTTAGTTATGCCAGACATAATTTCTGATGGCAAAAGCAGTATACCTTTATTTTTATGTTGACTTTTTAACCTGTGTTCTTCTTTAGTTGATTAACACAGACCAGTATTTGTATAACGCTGAATGTTGAATTCTATTCGTTTGGAAACAATCATATTTACTATGCTAATGACAAATTGTACTAAAAGTCAGCTAGATGTTTATTTACCATAGCCCCTGTGATACCAACTATGTAAATTGATTACCTGTGACTGATGACCTTACACAGATGTAATTATAAAAAGGGATGTCTATAGTGCTGCAGGCAGAATCAAGGAGCATCAAAAAGACTTTACAAGGAGAATGAGAGACATCCTTTAGGAAAGTGGATGTATAGCATGGCATCCAAAGAGACACAGATTTGGATTTTACATGATTCTAGCCTAAGGGTATCGGCCCTGACTGGAAAGATTCGGATCTGCTCCATTGACCATCAGAGAGACATGGATATATTTTGGGGAGACCAGTGTGGGACGAGGAAGTCACCTGGCCCCATGGATATGTTGTTTGGGGTTTCCAGGAGGGACCCACCGGTTGCCTGCAACCCATGGAGACATTCGGAGAAGTCAGATTGTGACCCGCCGGTCATCCGGCCCCATGGAAACTTTCGGAGAGGCCAGGGTGGGAACCTTGAGTCTCCTGGCCTTGTACCTCGATGGACTGCTAGATTCCTAAGCTTGCCACTACCTTGTCTCTGTGGGGGCTTGCCAGAAGCTGGGGGCCACTGGTTGAGGTAGTCGGCCCTGGAAGTCTCCAAAGTCGCAGATGTTCTATCCCAGGTGGGCGGAGAAGGAAGGGGTAAGACTGTGTAATGTTGTACCATCTTGGGTATTTGCTGGGACTGTTCTTTGTGTTTACTGTCCACTTTGTGGTTCAATAAAGTATTGCCACGCTGTGTTATCCTCACTCTGCCTTGTCTGAGTAGCATTACGCCCACGGAAGACCCCGGGTATTCACAAGTATAATGCACCCCCATAGTCCATACAGTATAATACATCACCACCTACTGTGTGGTACTGTGTGCCCTATAATTTTCTCTCCTACTATAGCCCTACATTTCCCTTTTATTGCATTCGTAAAGTATGATGGCCCCACTGTACCCCACTCCTCAACTGCCACGGAAAAGTATTGTGACCCCAACACTTTATGATACCACAACTGTGACACCCACACAGCCCTCCATGCAGTATAATGGGAATACATGCAATATATTGGTCCCACATCTTTCCACACTGTGCCCCCACACAGCATGATGGACCCTACACAAACCTTCACACTGTAAAATTGTTTGCATATAGTTTAAACGCCTCCATGTAGTCCTCCATACAGCATAATGCACCCCATAGTCCATACAGCATAATGTACCTCCATAGCCCAAACAGTATAATGCACCCCATAGCCCATACAGTATAATACACCCCCATAGTCCATACAGCATAATGCACCCCCATAGTCCATACAGCATAATGCACCCCCCTAGCCCATTCAGTATAATGCACCCCATAGTCCATACACTATAATTTACTCCATAGCCCATACAGTATAATGTACCCCTCTGGCCTCTTGAGACAGCCAGTCCCCTGGTGGCTAAATGCACGTAGAGGCGCTATCTTGCACTTCGACATCTACCCTCTCCTCCCTAATCTTGTTGTTCCCGACCTCCAACCGGCGGTAAGGAAGCCTTGCCTAAATTTTACCAATATACTTTTGTTACGCTTGACTTTTGTTCTATGACTATTTACTTAAGGCTTGTTTGCCCAACCCCATGTATATATACACGTGCAGGTACCTTACCATGTTTATCTATTTAGGGAGGGTTGTGACATCATATTGCCACTCATTGTTTGCTTGTCAGTTCATATTTTACCTATGATATACCCCCCTTTTTGTATCGAATTTATTAATAAATATTAACATATTTTTATACCGACAAGACTCTGTATTTCTCATTTGTTTTTGCAGTATAATGTACCCCATAGTCCATACAGTATAATGCATCGCATAGCCCATACAGTATAAGGCACCCCCCATGGCCCATACAGCATATTGCACCCCCATAGCCCATACAGCATAATGCACCTGATAGCCCATACAGTATAATGCACCCCCATATAGTATAATGCACCCCCATAGCCCATACAGTATAATGCATCTCATAGTCCACACAGTATAATGCATCCCCATAACCCATACAGTATAATGCACCACCATAGCCCATACAGTATAATGCATTCCATAGTCCATACAGTATTATGCATGACCATATAGTATAATGCACCCCCATAGCCCATACAGTATAATGCACACAAATACAGTATAATACACCCCCATAGCCCATATAGTATAATGTACCCCCATAGCCTATTCAGTATAATGCACCCCCATATAGTATAATGCGCCCGATAGCCCATACAGGATAACGCACCCCATAGCCCATACAGTATAATGCACCCCCATATAGTATAATGCACCCCCATATAGAATAATGCACCCCTTTACCCATACAGTATAATGCACCCCCATATAGTATAATGCACCCCATAGCCCACAGTATAATGCACCCCCATATAGTATAATGCACCCCATAGCTCATTCAGTTTAATGCACTCCAAAGCCCATTCAGTATAATGCATCCCCATAGCCCATTCAGTATAATGGACCCACACAGCCTATTCAATATAATGCACCCCCCATAGCCCATTCTGTATAATACACCCCATTCAATTTAATGCCCCGACATAGGACAGGGTCTCCACCAAAACGTGGAGGCGCAGAAAGCCGGGGTCCAAAGCCGGGTGCCATAGCGCCATTGGGTTGGGGTGCCGCCGGAGCGGGTGCCGCTCGGTTAGAGGCGGACACAGTCGGGGTGGACAGTACGTCCAAGTGGGAGTTGACTGTCCACAGATAGGACAGGATAGTATTGTTAGAATCTATGTTGTTTTACTATCGGCCATCTTGTTGTGGTTTGCTGGCTTCTAGTCTTTTCCTCTGGTGCTGGGTGTCTTGGTCACGTGATCTCCTCACTCTTTATTACTCAGCACCTGTCTCCCGTTCCCCACTTGGCGTCAGTGTTGTTTCGCTTGTGCTCTGGCTAAGTTGCCTAGTTAGTTCTTTGTTCTTAGGACAATTGATATCCTGGGACTTCTTGTTCCACCAGTTTTGTTTCCTTTTATCTTCATTTCTGCAACTTACTTTTCTTTAGGAGGTCTCTTGTTTTTGCTCCCAGTCCTTAGATCTTTTAGGGACACCCTTTCCCCTTCCTTCAGGTCTTCGTTTGAGTTCAGTGCAGGAGTGTCGGTGGGGCTATTCACAAGGAATAGGGCACCCTCCCCAGCATAGGGTTAAGGTGAGTCTCAGTGCAGGGACAGTTTTTCCCTCCTATTCTTTAGTTCTAAGTTGCAGAACATAAAAAGTATCATGTTGGGATCTCTGGCAATAAACCTCTTGGTACAGGTCTGAGAGCGAAGGAGCCTTGGAGCCACTAGGTTTCATGGACTGTGCAAACTGTTACGGATCCGGGTGGTGGAACCTCTGTGCTGAGATGCAAGGAGGGACCAGAGGGGCGTAACTAAGTGCCCACTTGGACCTACCCTGGCCATACGGAGGCTTAGTCGACTCCGTGAACCAAGGAGGGACCAGGCCGGTGAACCAGGTGCCACTCTGGGACCGACCTTGTGGAAGAGCAGGTGACTCTGACAGGTCAGGTGGCTGAAGCTGACAGGTACAGCGGATGAGCACGGCAGGTAGCCTGAGGGGTGATCTGGGTAGGCAAGCAAGCGGGCACGGCAGGTAGCCAGACAGATGATCCGGGTAGGCAAGCAGTCAGGCACAGCAGGTAACCTGACAGATGATCTGGGTAGGCAAGCCGGCAGGCACGGCAGGTAGACAGGCTGGTGGGCATGGCTGATAGACTGGTTGGTGGGCACGGCTGATAGACAGGCTGGCGGGCACGGCTGATAGACAGGCTGGCGGACACGGCTGATAGTCAGGCTGGCGGACATGGCTGATAGGCTGGCGGACACGGCTGATAGACAGGCTGGAGGACACAGCTGATAAACAGGCTGGCAGGCACGGCTGATAGACAGACTGGCGGGCACTGGAACCTGAGGGCTGAGGAGAGTGTTAGCACACAAACAACAACCTTGCACAGGCACCTCCATTTTGGAGGATGTGATTTAAATAGGAGTGGTCCTCTTTAGGGCGGAGCACAGGGCCCCTCTAAGAAGGAGGGAGCGCGCGCGCCCTAAGTACAGTGCCCGGGAAGCTGCGCGCAGTTCGCGCAACAGGAGCAGGAGAGCTGGAGGACGCCGGACCGGGGCCATGGCGGTGAGGGAAACGGCATCTTTTCATGGCAGGAGGCAGAGACACTGACGCTACACTCTAGACCAGAGGTCCCCAACCGCCGGTCCGCGGACCAGGACCGGGCCGTTGGGGTTTTTCAGCCGGTCCGCGGGGAGAGGGGGCCCCTCCAGCCTCCAGCAGGGCCGCCATCAGGGCATGACTGCCCTGACTCCAGTATGGGGCCCGGCCGGTAGGAGCCCCCTCGGAGCCCCCCCCTTGTGCGTCTCTCTCCTCATGGGGCCCCCGGCCGCATGCTAAGCGCCGGGTCCGGGACATCTTAGCGCTGCGCTGCTGCGGCAGCACCTTCATGATTCCCCTGACTTCCGGTCATGTGGGGGCGCCGTCACATGGCCGGAAGTCAGGAGAACCTGGTGTCAGCGATTTGGACGAGCGCCAGGATTCTGCAGGGATCGCATGGGGGTAAGTATAACAAGTTTTATTTTTTTTTTAAATTCAATTAACTAGGAGGTGGGGGGAATGGGAGATGCACATGGGGGGAGGGGAGAGATGAGAGATGCACATGGGGGAGGGGAGAGATGAGAGATCCACATGGGGAGGAGGGGAGAGATGAGAGATGCACATGGGGGAGGGGAGAGATGAGAGATCCACATGGGGGGGAGGGGAGAGATGAGAGATGCACATGGGGGAGGGGAGAGATGAGAGATCTACATGGGGGGAGGGGAGAGATGAGAGATGCACATGGGGGGAGGGGAGAGATGAGAGATCCACATGGGGGGAGGGGAGAGATGAGAGATGCACATGGGGGGAGGGGAGAGATGAGAGATCCATATGGGGGGAGGGGAGAGATGAGAGATGCACATGGGGGGAGGGGAGAGATGAGAGATGCACATGGGGGGAGGGGAGAGATGAGAGATGCACATGGGAGGGAGGGGAGAGATGAGAGATGCACGGGGGGGTGAGAGATGCACGGGGGGGTGAGAGATGCACGGGGGGGATGAGAGATGCACGGGGGGTGGATGAGAGATGCACGGGGGGGTGAGAGATGCACGGGGGGAATGAGAGATGCACGGGGGGTGGATGAGAGATGCACGGGGGGATGAGAGATGCACGGAGGGGATGAGAGATGCACGGGGGGTGGATGAGAGATGCACGGAGGGGGATGAGAGATGCACGGAGGGGGATGAGAGATGCACGGGGGTGAGCTGCACATGGGGGGGTGAGAGATGCACATGGGGGGGTTATGTTTACATAACTTTGTTGCCTTATGAAGGGCGGGGGGGGCCCCCAAAAATTTCTTGCACAGGGGCCCACTACAGTCTGTGTCCGCCCCTGGGATGAAGTAAATGCAGCTGAACAGCAGCTGTCAGGACAGCTGCCCTGTCCTGCTGCAGGGCGTGATGGGGCCTCAGTGATGCGGCTCCTGGCACAGCACATTATGTGGGGCTCCTGGCATAGCTCCTGGCGGGGACCTGGTCTACACTATATGATAAGTATGCACTAAACTCCAAATCCCTCCATTACCCCGCCCCCATATGACCAAAGCCCCGCCCACCCCACCCCCTCCTTGCTGGGCCATGGAAAAATGATCTTGCTTCAAGCCGGTCCCTGGTGCAAAAAAGGTTGGGGACCACTGCTCTAGACCAGAGGTCTGGGTATTTTGGGCCACCATACAATGAATTTTTGATAATGCGTAATTTCCCTGTGATTTCCGTCTTCTATGTTCTATGGAGAAATTAAAATTCTGCAGCGAGAGAAACCAACTTGTCACTCTAGAATTTTTTTCCTTATTATGCTTCATCCAGTTCAGCGGGGCATGACCTGACGCAAGCTTAAATGTCTTACCTAAGAGATAATACTTCAAAGATTCTAGTGCCAACTTTACAGGTGAACATTTGCGCTGTTGTTCTCACCCGTCTTCTTCCACCACACACGGCGAGTGGAGTTGATACCAAAAAGTTCTATTTTGGTCTCATCTGACCACATGACCTTCTCCCATGCCTCCTCTGGATCATCCAGATAGTCATTGGCAAACTTCTATTGGACCTGGACATGTGCTGGTGAGCAGGGGGACCTTTTGTGCCCTGCAGGATTTTAATCCATGACTGCATAGTGTATTACTCGCGGTAATGTTTGAGACTGTGGTCCCAGCTCTCTTCAGGTCATTGACCAGGTCCTCTCATGTAGTTCTGGGCTGATTCCTGACATCTCTCAGAATCATCTGTATCCCAGGAGGAGAGATCTTGCACGAAGTCCCAGACCGAGGAAGATTGACAGTCAGCTTATGTTTCTTCCATTTTCTAATGATTGTGCCAACAGTTGTTGCCTTCTCACCAAGCTGCTTGCCTATTGTCCTGTAGCACATCCCAGCCTTGTGCTGGTCTACAATTTTGTCCCTGGTGTCCTTAGACAGCTCTTTGTTTTGGCCATGGTGGAGAGGTTGGAGTGTGATTGATTGAGTGTGTCGACAGGTGACTTTTATACAGGTAAAGAGTTCAAACATGTGCAATTAATACAGGTAATGAGTACAGAGAAAGAGGGCTTCTTAAAGAAAAACTAACAGGTGTGTGCGAGACAGAATTCTTGCTGGTTGCTAGTTGATCAAATACTTATTTATTGAAATAAAATGCAATTTAATTATTCAAAAATCATACAATGTAATTTTATGGTTTTTATTTTCAGATTCTGTCTCTCACAGGTGAAGTGTGCCTACAATAAAAATTACAGACCTCTCCATTCTTTGTAGGAGGGAAAATTTGCAAAATCGGCAGTGTATCAAGTACTTATTTTCCTCTTTATATATATTTACTACTGTAAAACACTAGCCCTGGTACTGCTTGATAAGGTGAACTGCTTCAGTGTAACATTATGTAGCATCGACGTCTCTGCCCCGTTCTAGGCAGAGACGCCGTCCCTCTCACCTCCCCGCTCCTGGCGCGGCGTCCTCCAGCGCTGCTCTCCCCGCTGCTTCCGGCGCGCGCTCCTTCCCCGGCAGTGTGCTTAGGGCACGCGCGCGCGCGCTCCCCCTCTCTTAAAGGGACCGCGCGCGCCGTCCTAAGGAGTCCCCGGCCAATTGCCGGAGGACCTCCCATATAAAGGGCACCTCCTCCAAAATGGAGGTGCCCGAGCAATGTTGTTTGCACCTGTGTCTCACCTGTGCTTCAGCCCTCAGGTCCCGTTGCCAGTTACCTGCCAGTTACCTGCCAGATTCCTGCCAGCTTGCTGCCTTTGTCCTGCCTGATATCCAGTCACCTGCCTGCTAGCCTGAGGTCCGACGGTCTGCCTTCCAACTCCTGTCAGTCTGTCTATGGACCAGCTTGCCCGCTCACCTGGGAGCGCACACCTGTTACCTGCCTGCTAGCCTACCTGGAGGCTCCGCCGTCACGTGCTGTGACCATCTGCCTTTCCAGAGACTCCTGCCCGCTCACCTGGGAGCGCCCACCTGTTACCTGCCTGCTAGCCTACCTGGAGGCTTCGCCGTCACGTGCTGTGACCACCTACCATTCCAGAGACTCTCGCTTGCTCACCTGGGAGCACACATCTACCATCTGCCTGCTAGCCTACCCGGAGGCTCTGCCATCACAGGTCGTACCTACCCTTTACCCAGAGACTGCCCCGGTCACTTGCCGTAACTCCCTGCCCGTTCATCCAGAGACTGCCCCGGTCACTTGCCGTAACTCCCTGCCCGTTTATCCAGAGACTGCCCCGGTCACTTTCCGTGACCTCCAGCCCGTCCACTCAGAGACTGTCCCGGTCACCTGCTGTGACTGCCTGCCCGTCATCCCTGATTGCCACCCGCTCCCTTACAAGGACCGCCCCCTTGTATAGTAGCTCAGAGGTTCCGCCTCCCAGACCCGTTACAGTTTGCTCGGGCCATGGAACCCGGTGGCACCCAAGCTCCCTGGCTCTCGGACCTGTGTCATGAACTGTCCCGCCAGAGGTCCCAACAGGAGTCCATCCTGGGTCACCTGCGGAATGTCAATTCTCGCCTGGACACTCTGACTGCTCCGCCAGCAACCTCCGCCAGCGCCATGATTCGCAATCCGACAGCTCCGCTGTCCACCAACACTATGGTATCCTACCCCGGACCCCGGCTTTCTGCACCTCCTCGCTTCGGAGGCGACTCCGCTCAGGCTCGGGGCTTCATAAATCAGTGCACCCTGCACTTTGAACTCCTGTCCCACCAGTTTAACTCCGACCGGGCCAAAATTGCCTTCATCATGTCCCATCTCACCGGAGAGGCTCTGGCCTGGCTAAATCCTCTATGGGAGAGAGGAGACCCCCTGGTGTCCAACTTGCCTGCCTTTCTCACGGCCTTCCGGAAAGTCTTCGACGAACCCGGACGGAAGACCTCATCCGCATCGTCACTGCTACGCCTCCGTCAGGGAAGCCTCACCGTGGGCCAATATGCCATACGGTTCCGTACCCTTGCCTCGGAGCTGGCCTGGGATAATGACGCTCTGGTTTCAGTCTTCTGGGAGGGTCTGTCCGGCCGTATTAAAGATGAACTTGCCGGTCGGGACATTCCTACCACCCTCGATGACCTGATAGCTCTTGCCACCCGGATTGACCTGCGGTTCCAGGAGCGTGCCAAAGAGGTCACCCGTGAGAGGAGGTTTCCACGCCTAGCTCCTACTTTTCAGCAACCCGTCACTCCCTCCGTCTCTCCTGAGCCTATGCAGGTCGACCAGACCAAGATGGTCGGTTCTCGCCAAGAATCTCGCCGAGCCGAGGGAAGCTGTTTCTATTGTGGCAGTAAGAAGCACTTCATCCGTTCCTGCCCGGAAAAGCCGGGAAACGCCAGTGTCTAGGACCACTCGGAGAGGTCGTCCTAGACAAAAGTAAGTCCTCTCCGTCTCTGACCTTACCGGTCTCTATTGCTTGGGGAGAAAACCGTCTCTTCGAACTCGCCCATCTGGATTCTGGAGCTGCTGGAAACCTCATCGCCCAGTCTCTGGTAGAGAGATACCATATTCCCACCAAGTCCCTGGCGGAGCCATTGTCAGTTGCTTCCGTGGATGGAAGACTTCTCTCGGAGACCATCCTGCTCGTCACCGAACCTATAACCCTACAGGTGGGAATGCTGCACTCTGAGGAGATCTCATTCCATGTGCTGTCCGGACTTTCTCACTCCTTGTTGCTAGGTCTACCTTGGCTCCAGATACATGAACCCGTATTGAACTGGCGGTCCGGTGAAGTACTCCGATGGGGTCCTGACTGCCATAGGACCTGCCTGGTTCCGGTCCGTCCACTTCGCCCTCAGCCTACTCCAGCTAACTTACCTGGTCTCCCGGCTCCCTACTGGCCCTATGCGGACGTCTTCGGTAAGAAGGAAGCTGAGACGTTGCCGCCCCATAGGCCATACGATTGCCCGATCGACCTGGTACCTGGCACCACTCCTCCCCGTGGGCGTATCTACCCGTTATCTGCAGCCGAGACCCGAGCCATGTCTGAGTACATTGAAGAGAATCTGGCTAGGGGATTTATCCGAAAATCTACCTCCCCGGCTGGAGCCGGATTCTTCTTTGTCAAAAAGAAAGACGGCTCGCTACGTCCCTGTATTGACTACAGAGGACTCAATCTCATTACGGTAAAAAACAAATATCCCCTGCCACTCATCTCCGAATTGTTTGACCGGCTCAAGGGCGCCAGGATCTTCTCCAAGCTGGATCTTCGAGGAGCGTATAATCTGGTCCGTATCCGTCAAGGAGACGAGTGGAAGACGGCATTCAATACCCGGGACGGTCACTACGAGTACCTTGTGATGCCCTTCGGTCTCTGTAATGCTCCCGCGGTCTTTCAGGAACTAGTCAATGACATCTTCCGTGACCTCCTGTACTCCTGCGTAGTGGTATACCTGGACGATATCTTGGTCTTCTCTCCGGATCTCCCCACACACCGGAGGGATGTTCGTCAGGTCCTGCTTAGGCTTCGGCAGAACCACCTTTACGCCAAATACGAGAAGTGCCTCTTCGATCAGACCTCCCTTCCGTTCTTGGGCTATGTCATCTCCCAAACAGGTCTGCAAATGGATCCCGAGAAGCTCTCTTCCGTTCTAAAATGGCCTCGTCCTGAAGGTTTGAAGGCGATACAGCGATTCCTGGGCTTCGCTAATTATTATCGTCTTTTCATCCCACACTTCTCGTCTCGGACTGCTCCCATATCTGCACTTACCCGTAAGGGGGCTAACCCCAGGATATGGTCGCCTGAAGCCGAGGAGGCCTTCCTTTCCCTAAAGAAAGCCTTCGCCTCTGCTCCCGTCCTGCACCGTCCGGACTGTAATCAACAATTCTACCTGGAGGTTGATGCTTCCTCCTCCGGAGCCGGAGCGGTGCTCACCCAGAAGTCTTCTACCGGGAGAATGGTAACGTGCGGCTTCTTCTCCAAAATCTTCTCCTCGTCGGAGCGCAACTACTCCATTGGAGACCGGGAATTGCTAGCCATCAAATTGGCACTAGGAGAGTGGCGCTATCTGCTTGAAGGGGCTCTCTACCCGGTAATTATCTACACGGATCACAAAAACCTGGCATATCTCCAAAATGCCCAGAGGCTCAATCCTCGCCAGGCCCGGTGGTCGTTGTTTTTTGCCCGCTTCGACTTCACTCTTCATTTCCGTCCGGCGGACAAGAACGTCAAAGCTGATGCCTTGTCTCGGTCTTTCCTGTCCTCCGATCAAGAGGAGGAACCTACGCACATCATCGACTCCTCCAAGGTGATGAATGTGGTTCCCTTGGATCTAACTCGTCTTCCACCCGGTAAGACGTTCATAGCTGTGCCAGATCGGGAGAGGGTTCTTCGCTGGGGACATTCTTCTAAACTAGCTGGCCATGCTGGCCAAAAAAAGACCTTTCAACTTATTGCCCGGCATTACTGGTGGCCTACCCTACGTAAGGACGTGGTAGACTTCGTCGCGGCCTGTTCATCCTGTGCTCGTAACAAAGTTCCCCGACATCTACCTGCCGGCCATCTCCTGCCCCTTCCCGTACCTGCTGCTCCTTGGCAACACATCGCTATGGACTTTATCACCGACCTTCCAGTTTCTGCCGGTTGTACCGTCATTTGGGTTGTCGCTGACCGTTTTTCTAAGATGGCCCACTTCATTCCCCTGCCTGGTCTTCCGTCTGCACCCGAGTTGGCTAAAGACTTTATCCGCCACATCTTCCGTCTCCATGGTCTGCCCCTCCACATCGTGTCGGATCGTGGGGTTCAGTTCACCTCTCGTTTCTGGAGAGCCACTTGTAAGCTGCTGAACATTACCCTGGATTTTTCCTCCGCTTACCACCCTCAGTCCAATGGTCAAGTGGAGCGGATCAATCAGATCTTGTCCAGCTACCTCCGGCACTTCGTGGATGCTCACCACTCAGACTGGGTGGATCTTCTACCGTGGGCCGAGTTCTCTTATAACAACCATGAGAGCGAGTCCTCTTCCAAATCCCCGTTCTTTATAGTTGGTGGCCAACATCCCCGGATTCCACTTCCTGTCTCCGTTTCTGTGGACAACCCTGCTGCGGAGTCTCTTGTCAGCGAATTTTCTACTATTTGGGAGAGCACCAGGTCCGCTCTTCTTCTCTCCTCTGAGCGGATGAAGAGATATGCTGATAAGAGACGTCTGGATCCGCCCCAATTCCGTCCGGGAGACAAGGTTTGGCTCTCATCCAAACATGTGCGGCTCAAAATACCCTCCTACAAGTTGGGTCCTCGATTCATCGGCCCCTCCGAAGTCCTCAGGCAAATTAACCCTGTGGCCTACAAATTAAAACTCCCGGCCACCCTACGGATCCCCAACTCCTTCCACGTATCTCTCCTCAAACCCGTTGTCTTTAACTCTTTTTCCAAAAATCCAGGTGCCCCTCCTGCTCCGGTTTCCGCTGATGACATCTTTGAGGTAGAGAGTATTCTGGCCTCCAAGAGGGTAAGAGGAAAAACCTTTTTTCTGGTAGATTGGAGGGGGTTTGGTCCTGAGGAGAGAACTTGGGAACCCAGGGAGAACATCAACGCCCCGCTTCTCCTTGAAAAATTTCTTTCTGGCCTAAAAAAGAGGGGGCCTAAAGGGGAGGGTACTGTAGCATCGACGTCTCTGCTCCGTTCTAGGCAGAGACGCCGTCCCTCTCACCTCCCCGCTCCTGGCGCGGCGTCCTCCAGCGCTGCTCTCCCCGCTGCTTCCGGCGCGCGCTCCTTCCCCGGCAGTGTGCTTAGGGCACGCGCGCGCGCGCTCCCCCTCTCTTAAAGGGACCGCGCGCGCCGTCCTAAGGAGTCCCCGGCCAATTGCCGGAGGACCTCCCATATAAAGGGCACCTCCTCCAAAATGGAGGTGCCCGAGCAATGTTGTTTGCACCTGTGTCTCACCTGTGCTTCAGCCCTCAGGTCCCGTTGCCAGTTACCTGCCAGATTCCTGCCAGCTTGCTGCCTTTGTCCTGCCTGATATCCAGTCACCTGCCTGCTAGCCTGAGGTCCGACGGTCTGCCTTCCAACTCCTGTCAGTCTGTCTATGGACCAGCTTGCCCGCTCACCTGGGAGCGCACACCTGTTACCTGCCTGCTAGCCTACCTGGAGGCTCCGCCGTCACGTGCTGTGACCATCTGCCTTTCCAGAGACTCCTGCCCGCTCACCTGGGAGCGCCCACCTGTTACCTGCCTGCTAGCCTACCTGGAGGCTTCGCCGTCACGTGCTGTGACCACCTACCATTCCAGAGACTCTCGCTTGTTCACCTGGGAGCACACATCTACCATCTGCCTGCTAGCCTACCCGGAGGCTCTGCCATCACAGGTCGTACCTACCCTTTACCCAGAGACTGCCCCGGTCACTTGCCGTAACTCCCTGCCCGTTCATCCAGAGACTGCCCCGGTCACTTGCCGTAACTCCCTGCCCGTTTATCCAGAGACTGCCCCGGTCACTTTCCGTGACCTCCAGCCCGTCCACTCAGAGACTGTCCTGGTCACCTGCTGTGACTGCCTGCCCGTCATCCCTGATTGCCACCCGCTCCCTTACAAGGACCGCCCCCTTGTATAGTAGCTCAGAGGTTCCGCCTCCCAGACCCGTTACACATTATCTGCCCTTATCTTGGGGAACAAAAAATTCCGGCTGTTACTGAGGTGCCATTACTTTGCTGCTAGGTAATACCTCTATTTGGTATACTGCTCTGTGCTATATATTTACCATGCTGTGTATACGGATTATAACTATCCATCCCAGTGCTGCCCAGTATATATGGCACTTCCCCTATATATATATTACTGTACCCCTGAATTATAGCGGTTACCCGGTATATGTTGCTGTACCCTAGTATATATGGCACGTCCCCTATATATATGGTTGTATCCCTGAATTATAGCGGTACCCCAGTATATGTGGCTATACCTCTGTATATAAGCCAGTACCTTGGTATATATGGCACTTCCCTTATCCAGGGCCGTATTTTGTGTTCATGCTGCCCTAGGCATGCTAAGTCCTGATGCCCCCTACTGATAAGTCAGACTAAAATTGCCTATACCCTTTAGATAATAGTTATGGTATAGATAATTGAATGGGAGGCGGATGTGCAGTACCCTGCCGCGGCCACTACAACTCGACAGCCAAGCACCGCAAGCAAGGACTTGCGGCTGGCACCGCTGACAACTAATCGGCGGGGGTGCCGCGTGCGGGACCTCGCCCGATCATACATTGATACCCTATCCTACGGCATCAATGTGAAAGTAGTGGACAACCCCTTTAAAGCCCCCCATACACACCAGACTAAAGTCGTCCAAACTCGCCGGTATAACCAGGTTCGGCTGACAGTCTAAGGGCGCATGCAGACAAGTGTATGAGAAATCACCTGAGTTTCTGTCATGCAAGGTGAAGGAAGGCACAAGTATACAATGACGGGTAGAGGGGGGAGGGAGACCAACAACTAGGAAAATGCGGAGTGAAGACCCCTAGGGTAGTCAGGGTGATATATCTGCCTATCGTTCCTATATAGGTTCTGCAACTTTCGCCGAGCAGGAAACCTAATCCTTGAATGTCCCTAGAGCCAGGCCCGAGGTAGGGAAGGGACGGGGTGAATACTAGTCAGGCCCCCTGTAACTAAAGTCAACAAACCAATTGGATACACTTAGCATGAGAAGATACCAGAGAGATAATGCCAACTGTCCTCCAAGGGAAGTCCAAGAAGAAACTAGATGACTACTAGAACTACAGGCATGGGTAGATGAACATAGAACTATCACCGGTGACTCTCTGGAGACAATGAGAGCTTTTAACTACCAAGAAAAGGTGTGTCAATTAGCAGCAGAAGGTGGAGGTCGCTGCTGGGTCCTAAAGGAAGTAGGATATCACTACACTACAGAGATGAGAGAATCAAGAAGGCGTCTGCAATGCCAAGCACAGTGACCTTCTACAGCCGGATCCAGAGTGACTGTCTGTCACACTTGATACACCTATGACAGTACCCCCCCCTTCTACAAGTGGCCTCCAGACATTCAGCGCCAGGTTTCTCAGGATGAGAGGTGTGGAACAAATGAACTAGCCTAGGGGCATTCACCTCTTATGCCGAAACCCACATCCTTTCCCTCCAGTGCACCAAGTACTGTTGGGAACGACACTGGAGACGAGAATCCACAGCACTCGAAATTTGAAACTTCAAATTACCATCAACCATGATTGGGAGCGGCGGCAGGGGAGAGGACTCAAGAGGTTCTTCATATTTCTTGAGTAGAGACCTGTAAAACACATTGTGGATCTTAAGGGCCTGAGGTAGCTCAAGACGAAACGCTGCTGAATTAATGACGTTGGTTAATTTATAGGGACCAATAAATCTTGGCCCCAGCTTCCAGAAAGGAACCTTCAACTTGATATTCCAGGTAGACAACCACACAAATTCATGCCTGTGTATATAGAAGGATGGAAGACTGCGGAGAGAACAGTAAACCTCATGTGCGAGATTTCCTCTCGAGCAGCCGACGTCACAGGTACAGAGTGACTCTGATGGGAAGTGAGAAACATGGACATAAAGTGCGGAGGCAGCGTTTTCTTCCAGGCAGCGTCCTCCCCATAGCCTGGAAGAACTCATTTATATATACTAATAAAAGATGATTTATCAACAGCAAGGCATCTGATGAGACATGCAGGTATCACTCTCATCAGCAGTCTATAATCTGTATGCCCATATTAATAGTTTATAAAGGTGAAACATGGGACAGATTCCCTTTAAAGGGGTATTCCCATCTCCAAGATCCTATCCCAATATGTAGTATTTGTAATAATTATAGTATGAGCAAATACCTCTAATTAGAAATATAGTATAGTTTTTCTGATTCGCTATGTCCTTTCCTCAAGTGTAGGCATTGCAGGACCTTAGGTATTAATCGCTACGACCACTGACATAGTGACAGCTTGCCGCTAGCGGTCATAACCGTGGATACCTAAGGTCCTGCAATGCCCTGCACATGAGGAAAGATTGGGATAGGGTCTTGGAAATGGGAATACCCCTTTCAGCTAACTTAAATATCAGTGTTCTCGGCAGCAGATCATCCAGTGTAAACGAGCTGCCAAGTACATTTTTATTCTATGTGCACAGAGATATCATATTAAGGATGGCTTTCTGCGCATGAAGGTGCAGTTGATCAGTCTGAACAGGTTAATAAATGACTGCCAATCGGCTTCATAAAACCGGTCAGTGGTCATGTAAGTGCTGCGATTGACCAGTGTAAATGCCTCCTTAGATCCCGGTACCTCATAGGTGAAATCTCCTCTATTGTCATTCTTCTCCTCTTCTTCTTCATCTGGCCACGACGCTATAGCTCGTCTCCTCAGACGTCCCTCTTCTACAGAATTTGGCAGCACATCCTGACACAGAGCCCTTAAAAATAAAAAGTGTCATTATAATGCCAACAAAATAAAAATAGTTGCCCATGCTGTGCCCTAAATAAATAATTGCGCCTCACTGTGCTTTCTGCCCCAAAAAGTGACACCCGCACTGTCCCTCTTATGATACATGACCTCCTCTCCTATAAAATATTGCCTCCCCACCGTTCCCCCTTATATATTATGCCACCCCATCCATTCCCCATGAACTATGCCCGCCACACTGGCTTTTTTTATGAACAAAACTGTCAAACCACCCCCCCCCCTTAACAATAATGGTCTATACACTGTCCACCCTCCACACTGTACCTGCGTTATAAACTGTAGCCTCCAAATTGTCTCCATCTTCAGTATCCCTCCCCACACTATATTCCCTCCATACTGTGCCCATAAATACCTCTCCCCCTCACTGTCTACAGTAAAAATTCCATGTATCTTCAATTCTACTAAGGAGTGCTTACCTTCCCCTTATCTTCCCCTCCTTTGTGGCGCTCTATCACATACAGTCCGCACCCCATGTACCGCACCAGGGCTGTGGAGTCGAGTCGGTGTCTATTTTGGTGGAGTCAAAGTTGGAGTCGGTATAAAATGGTCTGACTCCGTCTCCTAAAATGTACATTAAATTGGGTACAGTAGTTTAATGCAGTTTGTGGGGAATATTTTTTTCATAAGAATTTGGGAAAGTTATGAAATGTCCTATAAATGTCTGTCCTATTCCTGATCTAAGGGTCTAGACTTTTAGCTGAGATGAATCTGTGCTACAGTAAATTTATCACTTAAACATGAGCCATGTATGAGGGAGTTGGAGTCGAAGTTGGTGTCCTGGAAATTGAGGAGTCTTAGTCCGAGGTTTAGCTTACCGACTCCACAGCCCTGTACCGCACACATATAAAGCCTGCACCCCTATGCACTCCCATATACAGCCTGCTCCCCCATGTAACCCTCACATACAGCTTGCACCCCCATGTACCCCCCACATTCATCCTGAACCCCTCACATACTTCCTGCACCCACATGTAACCTCCACATACAGCATTCACCCTCATATGTACACCGACATACAATCTGCTTCCCCATATGCACCCTCACAACTAGACTGCACCCCCATACATATTTTATTTATTATGCATTGCTTATATAGTGCCATCATTTTCCGAAGCACTTTACAGACATTATCATCACTGTCCCCATTGGGGCTCACAATGTAAATTCCCTATCAGTTTTGGAATGTGGGAGGAAACGGGAGAACCCGGAGGAAACCCACGCAAACACTGGGAGAACATACAAACTCCTGACAGACGCTGTCCTTGGTGGGACTTTAATCCTGGACCACAGCACTGGGAGGCTGCAGTGCTAACCACTGAACCACCATGCTGCTTATATAGCCTGCACCCACCCATATGTACCCCCACATATAGCCTGCACTCCCATATGTACCCCCACATATAGCAAGCACCCTCCATATACACCACCACATGTAGCCTGTACCCACCCATATGTACCCCCACATATAGCCTGCACCCCCATATGTACCCTCACATATAGCCTGCACCCCCATATGTACCCTCACATATAGCCTGCACCCCTATATGTCCCCCCGCATGTAGCCTGCACCCACCCATATGGACCCCCACATATAGCCTGTACCCCCATATGTACCCTCACATGTAGCCTGCACCCTCATATGTTCCCTCACATATAGCCTGCACCCCCATATGTACCCTCACATATAGCCTGCACCCCCATATATACCATGACATATAGTCTGTACCCCCACATGTAGCCTGCACCCCAATATGTACCCCCACATATAGTATGCACCCCCATATGTACCCGGACATATAGCGTGCACCACTCTATGTACCCTCACATATAGCCTGCACCCCCATATGTAGCCTGGACCCCCATATGTACCACGACATATAGCCTGCACCCCCATATGTACCCTCACATATAGCCTGCACCCCCATATATACCATGACATATAGTCTGTACCCTCACATATAGCCTGCACCCCCATATGTACCCTCACATATAGCCTGCACCCCCATATATACCATGACATATAGTCTGTACCCTCACATATAGCCTGCACCCCCATATGTAGCCTCCATCCCCATATGTTCCCCTACATATAGCATGCACCCCCATATGTACCCTTATATATAGCCTGCACCACATATACATCCTGCACCCCCATATGTACCCTCACATATAGCCTGCACCACATATACATCCTGCACCCCCATATGTACCCTCACATATAGCCTGCACCACATATACATCCTGCACCCCCATATGTACCCTCACATATAGCCTGCACCACATATACATCCTGCACCCCCATATGTACCCTCACATATAGCCTGCACCACATATACATCCTGCAACCCCATATGTACCTCCTGTTCCCTAATTACCTGTCACTAGTTTCTCTCTTCTCTTCTGCTGTTTCATGGCCCCGAACATAAGTCACATGGGTATGACATCATCAAAGGTCCTTCCCTCATCTGTTGGGCAGGGAGCTAGTCTCTGCTCCGCTGCCAATGCGGCCCTCCCCTCACCCTCGACCCCCACCCCCGGTGGAGGGTGAGGCTCTTTTTTATATATATATATATATATATATATATATATATATATAGTTGTACCCCTGAATAATAGCGGTACCCTGGTATATGTGGCAGTACCCCTTTATATTTGGCACTTCCCTCTATATGTATGGTTGTACCCCTGAATTATAGCAGTACCCCGGTATATGTGGCTGTACCCCTTTATATATAGCAGTAAACCAGAATATATCACACTTCCCCTTTATATGGTTGTACCCCTGAATTATAGCGGTGCCCTGTTATATATGGCAGTAATCTGGTATATAGGTACTTCCCCTATATATATATATATATTGTACCCCTGAACTGTAGCAGTACCCCGGTATATGCATTAGATATCTTTACCCCTGCATATATGTCATTTCACCAGTATATATGGTTATGCAGGTTTTGGATCATTGTACCCTACTATATATGGCTGTCCTCCTGTATATATGGCAGCTTTTAGTCTTTTATATCCTGCCCTGCTTGATGTATACATCCTGGGGTTGCTGCATTCATCATTACAATATGTTTGCAGTCACACTATATACCCACCATTTGCTTATCTACATTGCCTATGATGGTGGATAGTGCGGTGGGGCAGAGGTGTTACCTGGAGCTTTATCCTGTATGTTTTCTCATAATATAAATTCTAAGATGGCTGAGGAATGGCTCAGCACATGGCACGGTGATTAATGGGCAGAGTCTGTGCTGCACCCAATAGGCAGAGCCATGAACACAACAGTATCATTCATTACTGAGGGCGGGCAGAGCCATGAACACAACAGTGTCATCCATTACTGAGGGTGGGCAGAGCCATGAACACAACAGTGTCATTCATTACTGAGGGTGGGCAGAGCCATGAACACAACAGTGTCATCCATTACTGAGGGTGGGCAGAGCCATGAACACAACAGTGTCATCCATTACTGAGGTCGGGCAGAGCCATGAACACAACAGTGTCATTTATTACTGAGGGCGGGCAGAGCCATGAACACAACAGTGTCATCCATTACTGAGGGCGGGCAGAGCCATGAACACAACAGTGTCATCCATTACTGAGGGCGGGCAGAGCCATGAACGCAACAGTGTCATTCATTACTGAGGGCGGGCAGAGCCATGAACACAACAGTGTCATCCATTACTGAGGGCGGGCAGAGCCATGAACACAACAGTGTCATCCATTACTGAGGGTGGGCAGAGCCATGAACACCACAGTGTCATTCATTACTGAGGGTGGGCAGAGCCATGAACACAACAGTGTCATTCATTACTGAGAGCGGGCAGAGCCATGAACACAACAGTGTCATCCATTACTGAGGGTGGGCAGAGCCATGAACACCACAGTGTCATTCATTACTGAGAGCGGGCAGAGCCATGAACACAACAGTGTCATCCATTACTGAGGGTGGGCAGAGCCATGAACACAACAGTGTCATTCATTACTGAGAGCGGGCAGAGCCATGAACACAACAGTGTCATCCATTACTGAGGGTGGGCAGAGGCATGAACACAACAGTGTCATTCATTACTGAGGGTGGGCAGAGCCATGAACACAACAGTGTCATTCATTACTGAGGGCGGGCAGAGCCATGAACACAACAGTGTCATCCATTACTGAGGTCGGGCAGAGCCATGAACACCACAGTGTCATTCAGCTGTGCTCTTATCCTATATGTATTCCTATAATGTAAATAATAAGATGGGTGAGGAATTCGTCAGCACTTGGATCGGTGATTAAAGGGCAGAGTCTGATGTTGTGCTGCACCCAGGTTTGGAGGGCAGTCATGGTCCAGTTCTCAGCCCGGTGTCTCAGCTCATGCAGCTGGGACTGTATGAGGTAAATACTAGAAATTCATATCACATGTCTTATTATTCATGGCCGGTCTGTATCCAGATGAGCAGAGAAGGCCCTTGCAGATCTTAGCGGAATATGGGTCCCTGGGGAGGACTCAATGGACAGTGGAATATGGGTGCCTTAAATGAGCTCAGTGAAATGTAGGCCTGCAGGTGAGCTCAATGGACAGTAAATGTCTGTAGTTCAATTAAGCTCAGTCATCAGTAAATTATGTGAAAAAAAAAATGGACAGTGGAATATGGGTCCCTGAAGTGGACTCAGTGGACAGTGGAATATGGGTCCCTGGAGTGGACTCAGTGGACAGTGGAATATGGGTCCATGGGGCAGACTCAGTGGATAGTAAAATATGTATGGGTCCCTGAGACAGACTCAGTGGACAGTGGAATATGAGTCCCTGGGGTGGACTAAGTGGACAGTGGAATATGGGTCACTGGAGCGGACACAGTGGAATATGGGTCCCTGGGGAGGACTCAATAGACAGTGGAATAGGGTTCCCTGGGGTGGACTCAGTGGACTGCGGAATATTGTTCCCTGGGGCGGACTCAGTGGACTGCGGTATATGGTTCCCTGGGGCGGTCTCAGTGGACTGTGGAATATGGTTCCCTTGGGCGGACCTAGTGGACTGCAGAATGGGGTTCCCTGGGGCAGATTCAGTGGACAGTGGAATATGGATCTTTGGAGCGGACACAGTGGATATGCGTCCCTGGCGAGGACTCAGTGGACAGTGGAATATGGGTCCCTGGTGTGAACTCAGTGGATTGTGGAATGTGGTTCCCCGGGGCAGACTCAGTGGACAGTGGAATATGGGTCCCTGGGGAAGAGCTCAGTGGACAGAGAAAGGATCCTTCTGTATACCCGGATTTCCACTTGTGCTAAATTGGTTGAGGGGTCCCAGGGTGCGCTCACTGAACAGTTGTATACGTCCCTGGAGATCAGCCCAGAGGACAGTAAGAGGAAAACCCAATGAACTCTACTACTTCTTCAAACCCATTTTTCCTCTTGAGCTAGCTAGGCGTGGGGGAGCAGAGCAGAATGGTGTGCTGGCTCTACTGTGTCGTCATAGCGTGACTTCTGGAGTCCTCATCAGAGATGTGTGACTGAGAGGACGGGGTGCTGGGCGACTCCTTGTCAGACCCGGATTTCCCCTTAAACTATGATTATGCTACTGAGGACAATGGTGCTGCTCCACATCAGGAGTGGAGCTTGTAATGGCCACATTTCTAAACAACCAGATTCAGCAAATGTCACTAATGATTTTGTTAATGATTTAATGTTGGAGGAATGGAGGCTCCTGAGACCAATTTGATTCCTTTTAGTCAAGGGGGACAATTGAAGAAAGTAATCTTGTGCCCCTTATAAATAAGTGCAATATACCGGGCGACTTTCTTAATATTAAATCCACACAATGTTTAATGTTTGTGTTGGGATAAAGAAATGTGACCACTAAAGGTAAAATAATCGAGTGCTAATAAAAAGTGCAATCTCTCCTAACGAAGGACTGGCCGAAATGTCACTAACGCCTTCATGATTCATGAAGGACTGGACAATATGTCACAAACGCCTTCATGGTTCATGAAGAGCTGGACTGGACAATATGTCGCCCTTTATTATGGTGTATTTCCCATACAGGAATCTCTAGGGTCGCCCTTTATAATGGTGTATTTTGCATACAGGAATCTCTGGGGTGGCCATATTATGATGTATTTCCCATACAGGAATCTCTGGGGTCACCCTTTATTATGGTGTATTTTGCATACAGGAATCTCTGGGGTCACCCTTTATTATGGTGTATTTTGCATACAGGAACCTCTCTGGTCACTCTTTATTATGGTGTATTGCCCATGCAGGAATCTCTGGGGTGGCCCTTATTATGGTGTATTTTGCATACAGCTTCTGTTTGGTTCACCTTTTTTTATGGTGAATTTTAGCCCCCTTTTACAGGATAGTGGCAGTCGAGTCCATTTAAGGTGTCAAATGGCCTCTTAGTGGTGGTTTAGGAGTCAGGTGGAAGTTGCAGGAAGTTACGATGGACTAATCTTATTTAATAAAGTATGTAAAATTTCATGGTGGTGAACAGTCTCGGCTATGGGGGGGTTCAGCCTGAGGGATATGGTATGGTAACACTTTAGATTATCCGGCCTGGTAAAGTAGGTCGGACAGCTGGAATATCACAGTATCCGGTTATCCCAGTGTGACGAAATGGACCCCTTTTATATACAACATATGATGATTTCTTATTTATCCGGACAATATGGTATTTTGTGGAAAACTCGTAATATGCCACTCATGGGTTAAGTTCTTACAATCTAGCTGGACACTATTTTGTATACCCATTGTTTCTAGAGCCTTGTAGATGTTGGTGATGTTGACCTATGTAATGCAATTATCTCTCTTCTGTAAGGTCAGAGGAATTTAATCCTGTTAGAATGCCTTTGTATTACCATGTGGATTGTTGACTCTATGTAAATTGCCTCAGCCACCATTGTTGTAATGTCATAATTTGCAAGCCCAATGTCTCCTACTAACATTCCATTGTAGGACTATATCAATCAGTATGTGGCTCTCCCTTGCCTGGACTGCAATATGACCAAAAATGGTTATATGGGACTTGAGATCCAGCCAATGAAAAGACAGTCTTATTCCACCAATTGTGAAGTCCCCAGTATCCTGCAATGAGGGCTGAGGGTATATAAGGAGGACTGTTCAGTTGACCAGCAGATTTTTGTCTACTGCCCTCAGCCTAGGGATGTCGGTCCCGACTGCAGGTGCACTAGATTGAAGACAGGCAGCTAATCGAGGATCTTCGGATTCGAATGGGATAACAACGGCCGCATAGGACGCAACCCAGGTTGGGACATTTCGGTCACCTGGTTACAGACTTTGCCATGCTGACTCAGCTTCCAAACTCTGGCATAATTTCTTTCTCGGTGGGTGCCTGCCAAAAGAAGGGGACCACTGGTTTGGAGTAAATAGTCCTGGAAGATCTGAGATACGAAGATTCTAAAACCCTGGTGAGCCAGTGGAAGGGTGAGACTCTGTTGCCTGTTACAATTTGTGTTGTGCTGGTTATGTGTTATATGCTGTTAGCTGTTGGGGATCCAATAAAGCCTTAATATTGTGATTCCCTCACCCTCTGTTGTCTGAGTAGTGTTCCGCGCAAGGTTGAGGAGTTCAGGCCTTCAGTTGGGGATGAGCCCTGGTCCACGTTGTCTTTCTAAAGGCGACTGGGCCAGCGGACGAGAGCACCCACTGACCCCGTGTCTCCACACCCTGCGACTGTGGACTCTACCGGACTCCAACTATGGTTGTATAATTATGTGATTTAAATAAAGCTGTGGCCATTTTGACATCCAAACTTGTGTGTTTGTGTACTTATTAGGGTTGAGGTTTACTGAAGTTATGGTTTATTTTATGGGGGAGTGAGGGTACATCCCGTCCCATATCTGTCAGTCATGGGAGAAAAAATTCCTGTAAATGTATACTGACCACAAGTTTGATGAGTGTGCATACCGCGCATGCGCTGCCGCGTCCCCTGTGGAGGAGTGCTCCGACACTGTGACGCATTGCCATGGCTACGGTCCCGGTCACATGACTGAGTCACGTGGCGATGGTGGCGCACACAGGGCACGCGGCCTCTCTGGTGACGTGGCAACATGGCGGGGATGTGGGGAATATTTTTTTCATGAGAATTTGGGAAAATTATGAAATGTCCTATAAATGTCTGTCCTATTCCTGATCTAAGGGTCTAGACTTTTAGCTGAGATGAATCTGTGCTACAGTAAATTTATCACTTAAACATGATCCATGTATGAGGGAGTCGGAGTCAGAGTTGGTGTCATGGAAATTGAGGAGTCGGAGTCGGAGGTTTGGCTTACTGACTCCACAGCCCTGATGACGCCTCTCCTGAATATATGTTGTATAACTGTCTAAAGAAGCTGTCTAAAGTTCTTAAATGGTTAAAGTTGCAAATTGTTTGTAACAACAAGCTACTTTGTAATGTAACTCTTTTTAAATGTCCTTTAAATTCTCAAGAGCTGAAGGATTTTTACTTTTACAGATTACAGCTCGTTGCCTCGGTTACCTGCCACCCGGGTAACAGTCAAACAGACCGAGATCAGAACACAGTGCACGGACTGGCCAGCGGATGCCCGAGCCAAGCGTGACAGCTTCAAGTGTTTCTAAGGAGCTGTCATGTTCGGGTCGGAGAGTCTCCTGCCAGTCTGTGCTCTGCTTTCCAATCTCTGTTCGATTTATATTTCCGTCTACCTGCGCCCTAAGAATTACTTAGGTAAGGAGTGTGAGGCCACAAGCAGGCTCTATGCTATAAAGCTGTAGGATCTGGGCCCTGTGCTACTCCCAAGAAAAAGCTATGAGATTTCAGTAATCGCATGCAGACACTTGCTTTTCTTCCTGATTGAATTGGAAAACTGCTTCTTTTTAAAAATGCAGCATGTCAATTCTTTCAGCATCTTTGCTGCATTTTTTCATCACAGAAAGCAATGAGTAAGTGCAAAAATGCTGGAAAAAAACACAACCCTGCGTGTTTCTTGCACTTTTGCTACCTTTTTGGTGAAAAAAAATAACTTTATTGAACATGTCCTGTAGACAAGTGATATACAGGTGCATCTCACTAAATTAGAATATCATTAAAAAGTTAATTTATTTTAGTTCTTCAATACAAAAAGTTAAACTCATATATTATATAGAGTCATTACAAACAGAGTGATCTATAAGTGTTTATTTCTGTTAATGTTGATGATTATGGCTTACAGCCAATGAAAACACAAAAGTCATTATCTCAGTAAATTAGAATACTTTATAACACCAGCTTGAAAAATTATTTTAAAATCCAAAATGTTGTCATATTGAAACGTATACTCAGTAAATGCACTCAATACTTGGTCGGGGCTCCTTTTGCATCAATTACTGCATCAATGTGACGTGGCATGGAGGCAATCAGCCTGTGGCACTGCTGAGGTGTTATGGAAGCCCAGGTTGCTTTGATAGCAATCAAGCATTGTTGGGTCTGGCATCTCATCTTCCTCTTGACAATAGAGCATGTCAGCGTTTTTTCACCCATAGGAATGAATTGGTGGTGAAAAAAACACTTTAAAAATGCACCAAAAGTTGCATCAGCATTTTTTCAGCATTTTTGATGGCAACATAGAATGATTTTTTTTACAGAACTTTATGTACATGCATAAATAGTGACAGGACAGTGAAAAAAACGCTGCAAAAAAACACAGCAAAACCTGCGTTTTTGACGCAGCTGATTTCCTGCCAGAGATTAGATTTTCCTGCAGATTTGTGACGCTGAAAAACCCAACAAAAGCTATAAGCTGGGTCTCACAGGCACAGTCAATGAGACACTGACAGTCTCATACACTGCAGTGCACGAGTACTGCAGTGTATGAAACCAGTGATCAAACTAAAATTATACACGTCCCACAGTGGGACTTGGAGACAAAAAGTAAAATAAAGTATGTAAAAAAAAAACAAAAGCTAGAGTGCACACAAATTACAAAAATGTGTTTCGCCACTCAAAACGCAGTGTTTGTGATAAAACAAAAATAAACAAAAAAACACACATAATTGGTATTGCTGCATCTGGAATGGCCCGCTCTATAAAACTGGCATGTTATTTATTCCGTATGGTGAACACCGTAAAAAATAATAATTAAAAACATGCCAAAAATGTCGCTTTTTTCATCATACCAACAAAAAAGTGAATAATAAGCGATCAAAAAGTGATATGTAAAAAAAAATGTATAAATGAAAACGCCAAACCATCCCGCAAAAAATAAGCTATAATATGGCTCATTCGGGAAAAAAATAAAAAAAGTTACAGCTCTCAGAATATAACGATGCAAAAACAAATTCATTTTTGTAAAATAATGTTTCTAGTGTGTAAAAAAATAGCAAATCATAAAAAAAACAATATAAATCTGGTATCGCTGAAATTGCATCGACTCAAAGAATAAATCTGCCTTATCACAGCGAATGGCGCAAAAATAAAAATAACTATTTTAGTACTGCTGTCTATTTCTTCATTCTGCCTCCCAAAAATCAGAATAAGGCTCGGCTTACATTTATTCTGCGCTCTCAGCTGAGCACTTACCTCGGGGTTTCCTTGTAAATTCCCCAAAACTGCGATTCAGACAAAACACCAGACGAAGCCACTCACTTATGAAGTAGATGGAGACACTTTGGACTGGTCTCTGTCCCGGCGAGGTCCCATCATTTTAGGCATCTTTTTAGCGCACAAGTGTGGGCAACAACAGATCTGTGCATGCCTGAAAAGATGGATACCACTGGAGCCAACGCCAAACAGACTCCAAACTGTCTCCATCTGCCTCTTTATGGTGGGTGGTTCCGTTGGGGGTTTCATCTGAATTGCATTTTTGTGGGATTTAAATGGAAACCCGACACAAGTGCTCAGTGTAGAACACAAGAATGTGATCCCAGCCATATCCTGGAAGCGATCGAAAAATATAATGTACCCCAAAATGTTACCAATAAAAACACTAAATTATCCCGCATAAAACCAGCACCCACTCAGGTCTGTCATCTGTCACTGGAACTATAGGGGGTTACCATGTTACTGATTAAACAAAGGCTCTGAAAAAGCGATGGCTCCCATCCCCTCAAATAAAATCCAGTGAATTCTGCACTCCCAAATCCAAGTGCCTCCTCCTGAGCCCTACTGTGCCTAAACCGCAGTAAGCGGCCATATGTTTGACATTACTGTAGTAGAGAGTGCTCACTTAAGCTGGGCACAATGTATGGGAGCACAATGTATGGGCACTAAACTGGCATATTTGCAATTCTCCAGAAAAGAGACTGGCGTGGATGTTACAAAATAATTACTGCAGCCATAGATTAATTAATTGAGAGGTATAATTTCTACAATGGGGTCACTTTTGTGGTTTTTCTGCTGTTCTGGCACCTTTGGGACTCCGCAAATGTCGCCCGCAAACTATTCTACCAAAATCTGTGTGCCAAAAGTCAAATAGCGCTCCTTCCTGCTCAGTCCTGACGTGTGGCCTAACATTAATTTCTGATGACATATGGGGCATCACCGCATTCGGGAGAAATTGCACAATAAATTATGGGGTCCAGTTTCACCTATTAACCCTTATATACCTTAAAATTTGCAACAAATACAAAAACTACTTTTTTACCACAAAAAATTTCATATTTTGACGTCTCAATGTTATAACTCTGTGAGGCATCTATGAGTTCAGCTACTCACTACACTCCTAGATTAATTCTTTGAGGGGACTAGTTTCCAAAATGGGGTCACTTGTGGAGGGGTTTCTGCTGTTTTTGCATGTTAGAGGCTCTCCAAATGCGACATGGCATTGATAACCCATTACAGACAAATGGTGCTTTTTCCTTTCCTAGACCTGCCATGTACCCAAACAGAAGTTTTTGACCACAAATGGGGTATCATCACGTTCAGGAGAAATTGCATAACAAATCATGGTGTCTGTTTTCTCATATTATCCATTGTGAAAATTAAACATTTTCTGGCTAAAAGTATGTTTTCATGAAAAAAACATTTTTTGAATATGACGACCTAATGTTATCAAGTTTTGTGTAGTAGCTGTGGGTTCAAAAAATTCACTATAACCTTGGATCAATACCTTGAAGGGTTTAGTTTCCAAAATGTGGTAACTTGGGGTGAGGTGGGGGGTTCCACTGTTTAGGCACATCAGGGGTTCTCCAAATGCGACATGACGCCCGCAGACCATTCCTTCAAAGTCTGCTTTCCAAAACATCACAGCCTCCTTTCCGAGCCCTGCTGTGCAAGCAAACAATAGTTTTCCCATACATATGAAGTATCGGCATACTCAGAAGCAATTTCACAAAAAAATTTGGAGTCCATTTTCTCCTGTTACCTTTGTGAAAATAAAAAATTTGGGGCACATCACTGGCTCTCCAAATGGAACATGGCGTCCGCTCTTGATTCCAGCTATTTTTGCATTCAAAAAGTCAAATGGTGCTCCTTCCCTTCCGAACCCTGCCATGTGCCCAAACAGTAGTTTTACCCCATATATGGGGTATCGGTGTACTCAAGAGAAATTATGCAACAAATGTTGGGGTTTATTTTCTCCTGTTACCCTTGTGAAAATAAAAAAAACTGGGGCTAAAATAATGTCCCTTTTTTTTCCTTCCACATTTCTTTCGTTCCCGTGAAGCACCTGAAGGATTAATAAACTTCTTGAATGTGGTTTTCAGGACTTTGAGGGGTGCAGTTTTTCAGAATGGTGTTACTTTTCGGTATTTTCTGTCATATAGGCCCCCAAAAGTTACTTCAAATGTGATGTGGTCCCCAAAAAAATGGTTTTGTACATTTTGTTGGAAAAATGAGAAATTGCTGGTCAACTTTTACCCCTTACAACTTCTTAAGAAAAAATATTAAGTTTAAAAAATTATGCAGATGTATAGTAGACATGTAGGAAATATTATTTGTTAATTATTTTGTGTGACATAACTTTCTGATTTAAGGGTATAAGAATTAAATGTTTGAAAATTGCGAAATATTCGCCAAATTTTCATTATTTTCACAAATAAACACAAGTCATATCGAATAAATTTTACCACTATTATGAAGTGCAATATGTTATGAAAAAATATTCTCAGAATCAGTGGGATCCGTTTAAGCGTTCCAGAGTTATTACCTCATAAATTGACACTGGTCGGAATTGTAAAATTAGGCTTGGTCATTAAGGACATAATTGGCTTGGTCACTAAGTGTTTAAAGGGGTTTTCTATGAGTCGAAAAATTTTAAACCTGAAAAGTTTTTGTGTTGAAGCTAATTTCAATACATTTTTGTTTTTTTGTTTTGGTGTTTTTTTCTCAAGTCCTATTATCCTGAGTGCTTGCCATTCATTTGCTTTCAGGTTTATGGTCGTGGTACCAGTTCAGCATCTTTATTCTGCCACTATACCTCCTTGTTATATAAGGCCAATGACACCTCCTTTTCCATCTATATCCACCCAATATATCCTTTGCTGTACTAATGTATTACATTCCCATTACATCCTCTTGCACCAGGTCTACATTTCCATATGTCATGGGCTTGAGGCTACTGAAATGGTGCACAGTTTGGTGCTACTGTGGGGTTAGTACAGTGACTATAAAATCTGATCGTCCTCTACATGATTTGTGATATGCAGAGACTTTAGTGTAGAGAGATTACACTTGGGGTAAAGAGCAGTAGCTAATGATGTTAGCACTAACCCATGTACAACATGTGATTGCTGATCTGGTGCATATTGGGGCAGTGACATTAGTCTGGGAAAACCATATGACAGATGGCCATAATATCATTGTCATGATGGGAAAAATAGACAGCGAGATCATGTGACCCAACTCCCCGCAAAAAAAACAAAATGCGATTAACTCTTAATTCTTTGCCATTTGTAATATTCACTACAGCAGTCCAAAATTAAAATATTAGTCTCAGCAGAATGAGCAGCATACAAAAAAGACACAGACACAATGAATAGAGATTAATCATTTTTATTCTTATCTATTATCAAATTTATTTTATTTTAATCATCCAGTGCCATTTATAGGATTTACTGCATAAAAAGGATGTGAACCAGAGGAAGGCAAAACAACCCCAATTATAGGGGAAAAATTCCTTCCTGACCCCAAGTACTGGCGATCGGCTAATCCCTGGTTCACTGCAGCATCAGCACTGGATGGGGCCCTGTCAAACCTTTTAGATTAAAAATTTAATACATATCTAATGCATATATTTCTATCTTATCTCTATATCTATTTAGGATTTTTTTTACTGAATTTTAAATATACTTATTCATTCTTACATATATTTACCTACATTTTACTTTCTTACCTATACTTACCTATACTTATATTTCATTCCTATACTTACCTATACTTATTCTTTCATACCTATACTTAACCTTTTTTCCTACACTTATCCTTACTTAAACTTATCCTTTCTTTTTATATTTACCTATATTTATACCTGCTTACCAATACTTTTTCTTTCTTACTTATACTTATTATTTTTTTCTATATTTAGCTATACTTATCCTTTATTACCTATAATTATCCATTTTTTGCTTTTTATTGAATTTTAAATATAATCCTTTCTTACCTACATTTAACTAAATCTATCCTACTTTACCTATATTTATTCTTTTCTATCTATACTTTTTTTTTTTAATTTTTGTATACTTATTCTTACTTACCTATACTTTATCCTTTTTTTCTTATTTTTACTAAATTTTAAATATACTTATCCAATATGTAGAAAATACTTTATTAATTATTTACAACCAAGGTAGATAGAGAAAACACTAAGGGCCAATACACATTTTTAAACCAGAAAAAGTGCACATAGCAGTGAACACAGTCGTAAAAACTCAACAAATATTATTAAACAAATGTAGAAATAATGTAAGCTTCTAAACTATAAAAGAGGCGGGTATATATGATGATAGACTCCCCCACCTGTGTAGATGTACCTAGAAACAGCCTATATAATAAAAAAGGCACATATAATGAACAACCCCCCACATACATATGTTGAATGAGAGTCCGAATCCAAACCTATGTATTACCTCAAGGAGCCACAGACCGGGACCACCACGCTGCAAATGTCCCCTGACGCACGTTTCGGTGTGGAGCCTTTCTCAAGGGGTACTAAATACTACCACATGCCAGCTATAAACAAGGAACACCACTAATAGCAAGCCAATAGTATCGCGTGCGCCTCCTCTACCGCCACGCCCATTCAGGAGATTGTATTGTCATAGGTACTACGGGTGTCTACCCATAGTGCTCCACGCACTACCGTATATGATTTAAACTGTCTCACCCAAAGTTCTGGCTAGTATGCCCGAGAAGTGTAGTGCGCATGCCTGATATGACGCAGAGCACGTCACTGTAACAAAGATACATGACGGTGTCGGCATCAAAGTCACTCACAGACGAGGGCCTCATGATGCCATCAGAACTGTGACACCTCTGCGTACAAGCACCGCACACAGAAATCATCAATAGAATCAGGCCAGGGACACACATATATCTCAGGGACAGGGGAAGGAGGAAAAAATTAAAACAATAAAAAACATACAGTCTCCATATAATGCAACATAATATGTTAATTACAACACATTAAGATAATGTATCAGATAAAACCATAATGTCTGATACCCACAGATCACAACTTGCAAGAAAAGGAAAACGCATACAAATAATACAAAGCCAATGAACACATACATGCAGCACAATAAAGTACCCACATATAAAGCACATCCCGATATATATTCATATTGCACCTAGAAGGATAATAAAAGAATCAAAAATACCCCAACATGACATAACTGGCAACCAATCACACCATATAAATAGACGGTATCCCATCACAACCATATTATATTATAATTCATGAATAATCCTAGTCAGATTGCCTCATATGTCATATAAGGGGATTCACGATACATTATCCTCAAAAATATATCCATAGGCTGGATCACCTACCCACAAAGAATAACTATTAATACAGAAACAATTACTAAAACATACGAGATTGTCCCTTATAGATCCACCCATGACACAGAATTCTTGAATCGTCAAGGATCAATTGTAGCAGGAGAGATCCAAAGCCGATAGATGTGTATCAGAACAGATGAAGCCCATTTCCTGCAATATGCACCATATGGTGGAAGCAGATATCATCATGGAGACTATATTCATAAAGTTGTTCCATCCACAGCAATTAAGTGTAATATAATTAGCATAAGACCTAAAACAATATATGAAAACAAGAAGGAATTAAAATCATATAAAAATATATACCATAAAATGTGTAAACCCAGATGACAAATAGGTAAAACAACAAGCCACAGATCACAAAAATAGGACAAACTAAGGTTTTTGTTAAGTCCAGAAATATGTAATGTTTTCAGGATCCAAATCCATCTGGATTCCAATTGCTCGAAACATTGTGAAATGGGGCCTCCACATATCTTCGCCTCAATAGCATCAATGCCTCTAACCCTCAAAAGACTCGCATTGCTTTGATGATAGAGTTTAAAATGGTGCAGGATGCTCTTCAACATGGATGCATCCGTGTGGTCAGCTGCAGCAATTATACCCAAAACATGTTCACAAACTCTTACTTTGAATTGGCAAGTTCAACGCATCCATGTTGAAGACCATCCCGCACCATTTTAAACTCTATCATCAAAGCAATGCAAGGCTTTTGAGGGTTAGAGACATTGAAGCTATTGAGACAAACATACGTGGAGGTCCCATATTACAACGTTTCGCGCAATTGGAATCCTGATGGATTTGGATCCTGAAAATATTGCATATTTCTGGGCTTAACAAAAACCTTAGTTTGTCCTATTTTTGTGATTCGTGGCTTGCTGTTTTACCTATTAGTCATCTGGGTTTACACATTTTATGGTATATATTTTTATATGATTTTAATTCCTTCTTGTTTTCATATATTGTTTTAGGTCTTATGCTAATTATATTACACTTACCTGCTGTGGATGGAACACCTTTATGAATATAGTCTCCATGATGATATCTGCTTCCACCGTATGGTGCATATTGCAGGAAATGGGCTACATCTGTTCTGATACACATCTATCGGCTTTGGATCTCTCCGGCTACAATTGATCCTTGACTATTCAAGAATTCTGTGTCGTGGATGGATCTATAAGGGACAATCTCCTATGTTAAAGTATTTGTAGCTGTATTAATAGTTATTCTTTGTGGGTAGGTGATCCAGCCTATGGATATATTTTTGAGGGCAATGTATCGTGAATCCCCTATATGACACATGTGGCAATGTGATTAGGATTATACTTGAATTATAATATAATATGGTTGCGATGGGATACCGTCTATTTATATGGTGTGATTGGTTGCCAGTTATGTCATGTTGGGGTATTTTTAATTCTTTTATTATCCTTCTAGGTGCAATATGAATATATATCGGGATGTGCTTTATATGTGGGTACTTTATTGTGCTTCATGTATGTGTTTTCATTTTCTTGCAAGTTGTGATCTGTGGGTATCAAACATTATGGTTTTATGTGAAAAATTATCTTAATGTGTTGTAATTAACATATTATGTTGTATTATGTGGAGACTGTATGTTTTTATTGCTTTGATTTTTTTCCTCCTCCCCCTGTCCCTGAGATATATATCTGTGTCCCTGGCCTGATTCCATTGATGAATTTTTGTGTGTGGTGCCCGTACGCAGAGGTGTCAGGGTCCCAAAATGCATGCCGGTCTTTGGCATCATGAGGTCCTCGCCTGTGAGTGACTTTGATGCCGACGCCATCATGTATCTTTGTTACAGTGACATGCTCTGCGTCATATCAGGCATGAACACTACACTTCTCGGGCATACTAGCCAAAACTTTGGGTGAGGTGGTTTACGTCATATTCGGTACTGCGTGGAGCACTATGGGTAGATGCCCATAGTACCCATGACAATACAATCTCCGGAATGGGCGTGGTGGAGGAGGGAGGCGCACGCGATACTATTGGCTTGCTATTAGCGGTGCTTCCCTATTTATATCTAGCATGTAGTAGTATTTAGTACCCCTTGAGAAAGGCTCCACACCGAAACGCGCGTCAGGGGACGTGTGCAGCTCTTTGGTCCCGGCCTGTGGCTCCTTGAGGTAATACATGGGTTTGGATTTTGACATATGTATGTGGGGCCTTGTTCATTATATACCCGCCTGTGCCTTTTTCATTATATAGGCTGTGTCTAGGTACATCTACACAGGTGGGGGAGTCTATCATCATATATACCAGCCTCTTACTTTTATAGTAAAGGAGCTTGCATTATTTCTACATTTGTTTGATAATATTTGGTGAGTCTTTACGACTGGGTTCACTGCTATGCACACTTTTCTGGTTTTAACGTGTATTGTCCCTTAGTGTTTTCTGTATTTACCTTGGTTGTATATAATCAATAAAGTATTTTCTAATTTTGTTAATATGACCTTTTCTGTCATTTTTTTGACTTCACGGTCATTCTCCTCTTCTAGTCATTTATGATTGGTCTTAGATTAGTCCAAGTCCAAGTAGTATGGGCATATTGCAGATACTATTTATGGATTTTTCATTGTTGCTGTGTTCCTTAAGCCAATTATTACTTATCCAAGATGTAGAAAAGAGGAAAATGTAGCACTCACCAACTTCCTTAAAAACAGTCTTTTAATGCAAATAGCGGCACATGGGAGCTTCGTGCAGTGGGTGCGGGGGATCAGAGGACGACGGCCGTTTCGCTTCTTAGCCGACGTTTCCTCGGGTTCAGAGTGAGGGATGATGTATAACTGCTTCCTTTTTAGGGCTGTGCAAGAGTACACTTCAATACATATACATTGTAAAAAAAATAAGTTAAAATTCAGTTATAAAGATTAAATCACAGAAACACTGATAGAATAGACCTAATGGGCCCTGTGCTGATGCATTTATGATCCATTTAGCCTCTCTCCTTAATAGATATTTGTTATGGTTCCCACCTTGCGGTGGATGTCTTACTTGTTCAAGACCTGCGAATCACAATATTTTGGGATCTGCTCTATGACATTCCTGTATATGTTTGATCAAAGTAGGGGAGCCTTTATTAGTATATATAAAGTGAAAATGTTCACGGATGCAGATAAACAAGGGTCGAATGGTTTTACCAATATAATAATCACAGGGACAGAAAATTACATAAATCACATTACTTTGCCAAATGTGGCAAAGAACAATGGCCTCATTTAACATTGCCTCTTAAATTGTGCCTATCTAACCAGTTGCTATTATTTGCGGACATCCTATCTCTAACTAAAATGTCACCCAAATTATGACATCTCCTATAGTGTTTTTTTATTGCTATCCCCTTTAAATCCTTATCAGTTTCTATTATATGCCAATTCCTTTTGATTGCGGTGTGTATAATGTCATCCATAGAAGCGGGTTTAAATGTGAATACAAATCTGCGATTATCTGTGTTAGGAGTTTTGAATTTGGGTTTTTTCCCTTGGAGTAATTCCTGTTCAGTGATGACATTCACTTTGTTAAGAGCTGAATTCACAGCTACAGAAGGATACTCTCTTATAAATCGGTGTGTGAGCTCTTTAGCTTGTTTTTTAAAATTCCTTTGGTCATTATTTATTTTCCGCAGACGTAAATATTGGCTATACCGTATCCCTAATTTGGTGTGCTGTGGATGTACACTGTTATGGTGTAACAGGGTATTTGTAGGTTTTTTATATGCCTCTGTGCAGATTTTTTTTACTTGTAATTTTACGTTGAGGAATTCCAAAGAATCCCCTCCGTACATTGATGTAAAACGCACGTTCTCAGAATTAATGTCATTTAAGTAATCAACACAAGATAAAAAATCTTCTTTTTTACCAGCCAATACTATAAAAATATCATCCACATATCTTAATTACGTTTTTATGTATTACAATCGGGTTTACGATTGTGGTTATTTATTTGCTCTCATAATGGGCTAAAAATAAATTTGCAAAAATGCATGTTGTAGGCGTGCCCATCGCTGTACCTGTTTTTTGAACATACCATTTTTCCATCAACTTAAATGCATGACGTCAAGAGTTTCTGATCTAAAATTAATATAGGTTTGGTTCGTATTGGTATTTTGAAGAATATTTTGAATTACCTCTATACCCAATTTTTGGGGGATTCTTGTATGCAAACTTTCAACATCGATAGAGGTGAGGGTGAAGTCCTCTTGCCATTCAATATCATTAATGGCTCTCAAGAATTCCACTGTTCCCCAGGCTTCCCATAGTGTCTGGGGTAGGGTTGATCACAGAACCCCTCTCCAAATATTTGGATTGGCTCTTAAAACCTCTCTTTACCAAATATACCATCGCATATAAAGGATACAGGGTAGGTCTTGAGAGCCATTAATGATGCTGAATGGCAGGAGGACTTCACCCTCAACTCTATCGATGTTAAAAATTTGTATACAAATATCCTCCAAAAATTGGGTATAGAGGTAATTCAAAATATTCTTAAAAATATGAATAAGAGCCAAACCTTTATTAATTTTATATCAGAAGCTCTTGACCTCATGCTTTCACACAATGCATTTAAGTTTCTGGAAAAATGGTATGTTCAAAAACCAGGTACAGCGCCTTCAGCATGCATTTTTGCAAATTTATTTTTAGCCCATTATGAGAGCAAATACATAAGCACAATCGAAACCCCTATTTGAAATACATAAAAGCAATTTAAGATATGTGGATGACATTTTTAATACTATTGGCAGGTACAAAAGAGGATTTTTAGGTTTGTGGATTACTTAAATGACATTAATTCTGAGAATATGCGTTTTACATCAATGTATGGTGGGGATTCTTTGGAATTCCTTGACGTAAAATTACAAGTAGAAAATGGGCAAATCTGCACAGGGGCATATAAAAAACCTACAAGTACCCTGTTACACTATAACAGTGCACATCAGTAGCACATCAAATTAGGGTTACCATATAGCCAATATTTGCAGAAGATAAATAATGACAAAGGGAATTTTTAAAAACAAGCTAAAGAGCTCACACACCGATTTATAAGAAGAGGATATCCTTCTGTAGCTCTGAATCAGCTCTTCACAAAGTGAATGTCATCACTGAACAAGAATTACTCCAAGGGAAAAAACAAATTCAAAACACCTAACACAGATAATCGCAGATTTATATTCCCATTTAAACCCGCTTCTATGGATGACATTATACACACCGCAATCAAAAGGAATTGGCATATAATAGAAGAGGATAAGGATTAAAAGGAGACAGCAATAAGAAAACCACTATTCTCCTATAGGAGATGTCATATTTTGGGTGACATTTTAGTTAGACATAGGATGTCCGCAAATAATAACAACTGGCTAGATAGGCAAAATTTAAGAGGCAAAGTTAAATGTGGCCATTGTTCTTTTTGTCAATATCATGTCAATCCGCTGAGAATAGGACCTATTACCCATAAAGTATCTGATTTTATTTCCTGTACAATGAACGATGTAATTTATGTAATTTTCTGTCCCTGTCATTTTTATAATAATGGTAAAACCATTCGACTCTTGCTTATCTGCATCCGTGAACATTTTCGTTCTATATATAAAGGAATGCCATGGAGCAGATCCCAAAATATTGCGATTCGCAGGTCTTGAACAAGTAAGATATTCACTGCAAGGTGGGAACCTTAACAAATATCTATTAAGGAGAGAGGCTAAATGGATCATAAATGCATCAGCCCACGGCCCATTAGGTCTAAACGATAGAATAGATCTATCAGTGTTTCTGTGATTTAAATTTTAGAACTGAATTTTAATGTATTTTTTTACATTGTGTATGTATTGACATGTACTGCTGCACAGCCCTAAAAAGGAAGAAGTTACACAACATCCCTCACGCTGGACCCGTGGAAGTGTCAGCTAAGACACGAAACGGTCGTCGTCCTCTGATCCCCCGCACCCACTGCACGCTGCTCCCATGTCCTGCTATTTGCATTAAAAGACTTTTCTTAAGGAAGTTGGTGAGCGCTACATTTTCTTCTTTTCTGCATATTGGATACTCAATTACTTTATAAAGCACTGCACCGCCTGAATCCTATTGCTTAATGCTGATGCCAATTTAAAGGGAGTTCTACTTTATTAGAAATGGTTTGGTGCTGAAGACCACTTCTTATTTGATTAATTAAACTTATCCTTTCCTACCTATGTATATCCTTTTCTATCTATTTTCATCCTTTTTTAATTAATTTATCCTTTTTTACCTATGCTTATCCTAGCTTACCTATACTTATACTTTTTTTTCTTATTTTTAAAATTTTTTTGAATAATATGCTTATAATTTCTTACCTATATTTAACCTATACTTAGCCTTATCTCAACAGATTGTTTATGAAGGAGGCAATCCTGGCCCTTGCTGTTCTCATCATCCTTCTTGATGGAATGTAGGGCCAGGCGCAGCAGGTTGTTTCCTCCCCCTCCTCCTCCTCCTCTGTAATTGTGCTGCTTTCTCCTGAGACAGGTTCTTCCTCTACTGTCGTAGTGACATCTTCTGGTGGAATATGCTCTGCCTCTTGTTCCTATAAACACAATAAAGATAATAAATAACTAATAATAATAAACTAAATGCCTTTTTGGTGTCAACTATGTCAGAATGGTGAACAAGATTCATGAATTTGGTATAAAGTTAAAAATGGGTTTTCTCTTTGTCTTGAACTTTTTTTTGTGACTTTTGGCGCTAAAAGTAGCAAAAATTGCACTCAATACTGGCTTACTTAAAATGGTTGGACTGAAGTAAAGTTGTAGCAAATTTTGAAAAGGTTTCAATTGATGAATCAGGATAAAACATCTGGAATTACCAGACTCTCCCCACAAAGCAGAAAACAAAACAAAAACAGAGAAGCACATAAAAAATAGACTTCAAAAAAGGCTCAAAGAATATAATGAATAATATGCAAAACAAAAAAGAAGCTAAACACACAAAAGTAGTCAAAAAACAGGCGCAAAGGCAATGATGAATCAGGGCCTGTGACCTGGAGCCGTTCTGTATGTGTAATAATCCGAGGGGCTAAGAAGTGCATCAGCTGAGAGATGGGGGAGATACTGATATATATCTAGCTGTGTGTAGGTATAAATACTACGTGTAGTGATGGGGATCTGTATATAACTACTATAACCAAATATAAGGGCATTTCCAGTTTTTTTCCTCTACATGATGCTAATGTAAATCATGTCCTTTCAGTTCAGTATGAAGATACACGCTGGATAATCACTTACGTCTTCCTCTGGGATCCTGATGCCTTGATCCAGGTTCATGTAGATAGGCTGCAATACAACAGGTAAGAATTAGTTTGTTTGTATTTATTTTTTGATACTGTAAAGGGCTTGTGTAGCCTTGGTGGAATTTTCATAAAGCATTGTATCCTAACACACTGTCAGGATTCAGCTACGCGTGCCGGATCAAGCAGTTGTCATGTGACCAAAACTATGTGATTTGCATACAATTGGTCATGTCAATAGAACATTACATACTGTTCGGATTCTGCATTCTGCTGAAAATTACACCTGGGCTAAACAACCCCTTTAATTTCAACCATTTTATTAATTCCTGATATTATTGCATACTAGGAGGTATAGCTTAGAGATGCCTGCAGGGCCATAGGTAAGGAAGCACTTGTATAGACTATGGTGCCAATGGGGCTCTTACCCCATCATCATCATCATATCCTTCCGCATCCTGATCCTTATAGAAGAAAAGAATAAAATTAGAAATTGCATTGGTTGAATGTTTGGGCGCTCTCAGATCTGCACTATGATATTATTGGTGTTTTTCTCTGTGTATTCGTGATTTTTTTTTATATTCTAGCTTTGATGCAGTTGGTTTATGCTTCATGTACCATAAATTGTAGACACACAAATATATATATAATGTTGTGCCCTTTCCATCAATTGCCTAATATGTTGCAATTTTGATTTTTCAGAACATTACTTTTTGTACATAACACAGAGCGGAGTGACCTAAGTGAATAATAATGATTTCATCCTCATTAACTAACCAAATATACAATATTTCTGCTGATTAAACGTGAACACAGCAGATCTGACAGCACTCACGGCCTTCACACTTATTCTCCTGTGATTTTGGTGTTTTTTCTCCTTCCTTTTGATTGGTAGCAGTTAGTATATATTGCAGTGTGACTTCAGTTACTGTGAACTTTGACTAAGAACAATTTGTTTGTTTGAAACGCGCTAGTGAAAGTTTATATGGTTTGTTTCGGATTAAAAAAACATTCTAGATAAAGACTGAAGATATTTTATTTGCATGCATGCCGGGCCGGCAAGTTCTTGCAACCAGAATTTCTAGGTACATTACTAAAGTATGGCTTTTGATTTATTGCTCTGAGGTAGGTGAAAAGTCAGCGTCCTTTACACAGCTGTCAGCTGAACGATCTTTTGGCCAATAGACATCCTTCTTGACCCCCCATACACTGGAGCCCTTGACCAAGCGCTCTTATGTTGTCTACGAGAGAGATGCTGCCAAACTTCTGTTGCGGCGGCTTATCTCCCAGAGAATAAAAGGATTGGTCATTGGAAATCCAACAGACCAGATCCTTCTCTCCTCCAACATCATCTGTCAAGAGAGAGTCGAGCGGCCCCCATATACACATGCATGATATTGGCAGATTCTGCTGATTTTAGTCAAATGTACATAGTGGCCTTTAACCTCTTTACAACCTATGACGTATAGACACATCATAAGTCACCTCCCCCTCTTTGATGCGGGGTCTGGTGCTGAGCCCGCATCTTTTCAGGCATATGACCGCTGATTTGATCAGCTGTCAAGTGCTCCTAACAGCCACGGGTGGGATCGCGATCAAACCGCGGCTGTTAATATGTTAAATGCCACTGTCAATCGCTGACAGCGACATTTAAAATGCCCGTGCCAGAAGCGCCCATCAGCTCCACCCATCAGAGCCTCTGTCATATGACCACGGGGCGCCAATGGGTTGGCATGACAACCCGGGGTCTGCAGGAGACCCCTGTGGTTGGTCATTGCCAGTCTGCTATGAGCGCCGCTTAGTGGCCGGCGCTCATAGCAGATGATCATTTTTTCTACACATAGCAGGGCTGCAGCTCTGTTATGTGTAGCACAAGCAATCAGATGATCGCAGCTTCAAGTCTCCTAGGGAGTTTATAAAAGAAAATGAAAAGTAAAAAAAAATGGTTTTAGAAATATTAAAAAAGTTCAAAAAAAGATAAAAGTTCAAATCACCCCATTTAGCCCCATTCAAAATAATACAATAAAAAAATCAAAAATACACATATTTGGCATAGGCGATGAAAGATGAATTTGATACATCTTACTCCAGCACTGGATCACGACTGGTGCGTAAACCACTCGTTTTGATACATTTTCCCCTGTGTACTTATATCTCTGCTGTACTGTTGGAATACACTTTAATGATATGATTTGCTCATATCACTTACGTGGTGTTCGGTGATCCGTAATCCATAGTGTCTTATCTATTGCAATGAGGAAATAAAAACAGAAGTTACTAATAATCTGTTTTCTAGTAACAGATCTAAAAGAACTCGACTCATGTGGTTTCTGTTACAAACATTTTTATTAATAGCCAAATCGGGTCTCATTCTTTATATGTATCTGCCCCCCCCCCCACTGCACATTATACATTATCATATACAGTGGGGAAATAAGTATTTGATACACTGCCGAATTTGCAAGTTTTCCCACTTACAAAGAATGGAGTGGTCTGTAATTTTTATCGTAGGTACACTTCACATATGAGAGACTGAATCTAAAATTAAAAACCAGAAAATCACATTGTATGATTTTCAAAAAACTGAATTGTATTTTGTTGCATGAAATAAGTATTTAATCACCAACCAACCAGCAAAAATTCTGGCTCTCAGAGACCTGTTAGTTTTTCTTTAAGAAGCCCTCCTACTCTGCACTCATTACCTGTATTAATTGAACCTTTTTGAACTTGTTACGTGTATAAAAGACACCTGTCCACACAATCAATCACACCCCAACCTCTCCACCATGGCCATGACCAAAGAGCTGGCTAAGGACACCAGAGACAAAATTAAATTTTAGACCTGCACAAGGCTGGGACGGGCTATAAGACAATAGGCAAGCAGCTTGTTGAGAAGGCAACAACTGTTGGCACAATTATTAGAAAATGGAAGAAACACAAGATGACTGTCAATCTTCCTCGGTCTGGGGCTCAATGCAAGATTTCGCCTTGTGGGGTAAAGATGATTCTGAAAAAGGTCAGAAATCAGCCCAGAACTACAGGGGATGACCTGGTAAATAACCTGAAGAGAGCTGGGACCACAGTCTCAAACATCACCATTAGTAACACACTACACCGTCATGGATTAAAATCCTGCAGGGCACACAAGGTCCTCCTGCTCACGCCAGCACTTGTCTAGGCTTGTTTGAAGTTCGCCAATGACCATCTAGATGATCCAGAGGAGGCATGGGAGAAGGTCATGTGGTCAGATGAGACCAAAATAAAACTTTTTGATATCAACTCCACGCGCCGCGCTTGGAGGAGGAAGTATGATTACAACCCCAATAACACTGTCCCAATCATGAAGAATGGTGTGGGAAACATCATACTTTGGGACGGTTTTGCAAAGGGTATAGGACGCCTGCACCGTATTGAAGATTGAAGGGAGGACGGATGGGGTCATGTATCGCAAAATTTTGGACAACAACCTCCTTCCCTCAGTAAGAGCATTGAAGATGGGTCATTCCTGGGTCTTCCAGCATGACAATGACATGAAATACACAGCCCAGGCAACTAAACAGTGGCTCCGTAAGAAGCATTTCAAGGTCCTGGAGTGGCCTAGCCAGTCTTCAGGCCTGAACCCAATATAAAATCTTTGTAGGGAGCTGAAACTCAATGTTATTCAGCGACAGAGTTAAAACCTGAAAGATCTGGAGAAGATCTGTATGGAGGAGTGGGCCAAAATCCCTGCTGCAGTGTCTGCAAACTTGGTCAAGAACTATAGGAAACATCTGACCTCTGTAATGACAAACAAAGGTTTCTGTACCAAATATTAAGTTCTGTTTTTCTATTTTATAAAATACTTATTTCATGCAACAAAATGCAAATTAATTATGTAAAAATCATAGAATGTGATTTTCTGGATTTTTTTTAAGATTCTGTCTCTCACAGTTGAAGTGTACCTACAATAAAAATTACAGACTTTTCCATTCTTTGTAGGTGGGAAATCTTACAAAATCAGCAGTGTATCAAATACTTATTTTCCCCACTGTATCTGTGCCAAATTCCTCATCAAATATTGGTGGGATCTGGAAAATTACTGCTTTTGTTACTGAGGTTAAGGATTTCTTCAGATCTGCATTGTTTCTGCCAGCAAAAATAGCAGAGCGCTGTGACAAAACAGACACAGCCCCTGAACGTCAGGCCGAGTCCACACAACTTTATTATCGGTCTGAGTGCTGTCCATGAAAAAACTGACATCACACGGACGGCACGAGGACCAATGTGATTCCACTAGTTCATAGGAGCGTTTATTTTGTTTCATTGTTGGATCCCATATGGGTCATCCATATAGCGTAAGATTTTTATGGATACAAACAATTCTTTAACATAAGAAACTGGATTTGGTCTTGTACATTTTCAAAACTGAAGTATAAAAATCGATGCCGTACGGAAGAAAATTGAGATAAAAAGTATCTGCTTTTCTGGATGAAAATCGGACGATATTTTTGTATACTCTTGTGTGAACTTAGTCTTGGGGCTCGTTCAGACAAACGTATTAAACGCCTGTGCGCAAAACTAATAGCATACAGACAGCACAAGGACCAGTTCAAGTCTATGAACTTGTTGACTTGAACATTTTTATACACGGACTGATGGTCTACGAGTAAGAAAATCCCAGCATGCACTACTGTGATTCCTATTCTGGATCAGCCTCACCCATTATAGGGCAATGAGTGTAATAGATCGATCACATACGAGTTACCATCCTTATGTCATGTGATTTCACAGATATGTTACAATAATAAAGATAGGAAACTGTATTTGATCTTTATTATGTATTAAATTCCGCTTATGTGTGTGAGAATGAACATATGGATTGCATATGGATGTGAATAAAAATGGACATATAGATGACAATACAGATGAATAATCATCCTATTTTTTTGGGTGTAACCGGACGATTTGCATACACTTCTGTGAACCCGGCCTCAGTGTGAGCTGATGTTCCCCTGCTCCTGTGAGGAATGTCTTATCATGTAGATGTGAGGCTCTTACCTCCTCCAGGGTGATCTCTGTCCTGAACAGGTTCCTGAAGAGCTAGAAAGATCAGACATCACTTAGATGACATGAGCAATATATGCTGGGGTAGGAGAGGGGGCACTTCCACTTATTCTGGGGGTAGGAGAGGGGGCACTTCCACTTATTCTGGGGGTAGGGCAGGGGGCACGTCCAATTATTCTGGGGTTAGGTGAGGGGGCACTTCCACTTATTCTGGGGGTAGGGCAGGGGGCACGTCCACTTATTCTGGGGGTAGGTGAGGGGGCACTTTCACATATTCTGGGGCAGGTCAGGGGGCATTTCCACTTATTCTGGAGGTAGTGAGGGGGCATTTCCACTTATTCTGGGGGTATGAGAGGGGGCACTTTCACTTATTCAGGGGGTAGATGAGGGGGCACTTCCATTTATTCTGGGAGTAGGTGAGGGGGCACTTCCACTTATTCTGGGGGTAAGTGAGGGGCCACTTTTACTTATTCTGGGGGTAGGTGAAGGGGCACTTCCACTTATTCTGGGGGTAAGTGAGGGGGCACTTCCACTTATTCTGGGTGTAGGTGAGGGGGCACTTCCACTTATTCTGGGGCTAAGTGAGGGGGCACTTCCACTTATTCTGGGTGTAGGTGAGGGGGCACTTCCACTTATTCTGGGGGTAAGTGAGGGGGCACTTCCACTTATTCTGGGGGTAAGTGAGGGGGCACTTCCACTTATTCTGGGGGTAAGTGAGGGGGCACTTCCACTTATTCTGGGTGTAGCCGAGGGGGCACTTCCACTTATTCTGGGGCTAAGTGAGGGGGTACTTCCACTTATTCTGAGGCAGGTAAGGGGGCACTTCCACTTATTCTGGGGTCAGGCTGGGGTTCTGGTTCTATATATGTTTGGTTTTGGTTCTGTGTAGATTAGTGATAATACCAAATAAACTGATGCATGTTTTGTGCCTGATAAATATGGGCGTCTGGATTCATAGATACGTCACGGTGTGTTATCTGTTACTGTCACTTACACGGTCCTCAGCAGTCCTCAGGATACGCTCCATAGTGTGGAGTGGTGGAGGCTACAGTATAACAGGAGATACTCATATTTTAGGACATTTCATAAAGAAATCAAGTTTATACATTACACGGCCAATTTAATGGATGAAAGAGCCTGGCACTGACAGTATTCTTGTAGCAGTCCAGCAATGCTGACGCCATCATGGTGGTCACGTTACTCCATCCATCGTCCTGTGGCTGGAGGTCCATCTCTAAATGGAAGGAGGTGGATCCCAGGTTCCTGGGAAGAGATAAAAATATGTTTAAACATGTAAGAATATGTCATATTCCAGAGCCACCAGTGTAAAGTGAAAATGTGACATCATAACATAAGGCTAGAAATGTGCTGAGTAAACAGATATAATAGAGAGAATACAATATCTGATGCCCGATCACATGAGTACAAGATAAAGGATGACTGTACAAATCTATATTCCCCTGCGCCATGAAGTCAGAGGTACGGACTTAGTTCACTTTCTGAACATGAAGTATTTATTACTCTTCTGATCCCAGCATTTTACACCAGTTATGGCCTTTATTCAGTCCAGTGGGTTTTCTGTTTAATCCTTTATGAACAGGGCAAATTTTCATTTTTTGCAATTATGTGTTTTCCTCATTTTCTTCCAAGAGCCAATAGATTTCTTTATTTTTCCACTGACATGGCCATCTGAGGTTGTATTTTTTGCAGGATGAGTTGTACTTTTGAATGACAGCCTTCATTTTACCTTGGGATGTACTGGAAAATTCAGCAATAGTGTTTTGGGTTTCGTTTTTATGGCATTCATTGTGCAGTAAAATGTCCTAGCAGTATGATTCTCCTGGTCAGTGCGATTACAACAAAACCAAACTTACATATTTTTTTATTTAATGAAAAGAAATTTGGAAGCTGGAAAAATAAAAATTAGAAAATGGGAGATTTGGTTTGTTGGAAATAGCGCTGCCAAGGATTTTTAAAACGCAAAACCACTAAGGTAATGACTTTTTAAAAGTGTATTATTTGCTATGCGTTTCAAAGTTGTTCTAGCCCCTTCTTCAGGCAAATATTAAAGATTTTTGCCATTTCCTGACTATATCCCTGGATTCCCAGCGGGATCCAGTGGGTGGCGGAGCAGCCAACTGGAGTTGCACAAGGTGCGCTTCTCTTTCTTCTTCTTTATGTAAAAAAAAAAATGTGATATTGCCATTTTCCAAGAGCTGTTTAGTTGAATTTTTCAGTGAATGGAGCAGTGTGAGGGCTTGTTTTTTGCGTGGCGAGCTGACGTGTTTATTGATATTATTTTGGGGTAGATATCATGTTCTGTTCACTTATCACATTTTTTTACGGAGTAGCTGCAGCCGAAAAATCACAAATGTTTTTCAATTTCTACATTTTTTTTTATAATTCTTTAACAAAAAATTTAATTTTTTTTTTACTTTCTTTTTTTTTCTTTTTGAGGGACTTGGGGTCTGATTGTCTAGTGTTAATACTGTAATACAACTGTAAAATCAAGAGTTTTCACAAGCCTTCTGTGTGAGGAAATGTTTAGAAAAATCGTGGCCCATCATCTTGGCAGATTCTGCTGTATCCAAATACTCACCTAATAAACCTAGTATCACCTTTCAGAGGAGTAAAAACCTCCGTGATAGTGTTGTACATACACCGCGTGCAGAATTATTAGACAAATGAGTATTTTGATCACTTTGATACTTTTTATACATGTTGTCCTACTCCAAGCTGCATAGGCTTGAGAGACAACTACCAATTAAGTAAATCTGGTGATGTGCATCTCTGTAATGAGGAGGGGTGTTGTCTAATGACATCAACACCCTATATAAGGTGTGCTTAATTATTAGGCAACTTCCTTTCCTTTGGCAAAATGGGTCAGTAAGAGAGATTTGACGGGCTCTGAAAAGTCCAAAATTGTGAGATGTCTTGCAGAGGGATGCAGAAGTCTTGAAATTTCCAAACTTTTGAAGCGTGATCACCGAACAATCAAGCGTTTCATGGCAAATAGCCAACAGGGTCGCAAGAAGCGTGTTGGCCAAAAAGGCGCAAAATAACTGCCTATGAATTGAGGAAAATCAAGCGTGAAGCTGCCAAGATGCCATTCGCCACCAGTTTTGCCATATTTCAGAGCTGCAACGTTACTGGAGTATCAAAAAGAACAAGGTGTGCGATACTCAGGGACATGGCAAAGGTAAGGAAGGCTGAAAAAAGACCACCTTTGAACAAGAAACATAAGATAAAATGTCAAGAATGGGCCAAGAAATATCTTAAGACTGATTTTTCAAAGGTTTTATGGACTGATGAAATGAGGGTGACCCTTGATGGGCCAGATGGATGGGCCAGAGGCTGGATCAATAAAGGGCAGAGAGCTCCACTCAGACTCAGACGCCAGCAAGGTGGAGGTGGGGTACTGTTATGCGCTGGTATCATCAAAGATGAACTTGTGGGACCTTTTCGGGTTGAGGATGGAGTGAAGCTCAACTCCCAGACCTACTGCCGGTTTCTGGAAGACAACTTCTTCAAGCAGTGGTACAGGAAGAAGTCGGTATCGTTCAAGAAAAACATGATTTTTATGCAGGACAATGCTCCATCACATGCATCCAACTACTCCAAAGCGTGGCTGGCCAGTAAAGGTCTAAAAGAAGAAAAAGTAATGACATGGCCCCCTTGTTCACCTGATCTGAACCCCATAGAGAACCTGTGGTCAATCATAAAATGTGAGATCTACAGGGAGGGAAAACAGTACACCTCTCGGAACAGTGTCTGGGAGGCTGTGGTGACTGCTGCACGCAATGTTGATCGAAAACAGATCAAGCAACTGACAGAATCTATGGATGGAAGGCTGTTGAGTGTCATCATAAAGAAAGGTGGCTATACTGATCACTAATTTTTTTGGTTTTTGTTTTTGCATGTCAAATGTTTATTTCTAAATTTTGTGCACTGATATTGGTTTACCTGGTGAAAATAAACAAGTGAGATGGGATTATATTTGGTTTTTATTAAGTTGCCTAATAATTCTGCACAGTAATAGTTACCTGCACAAACAGATATTCAACTAAAATAGCCAAATCTAAAAAAAAACCACTCTAACTTCCAAAAATATTAAGCTTGGATATTTATGAGTCTTTTGGGTTGATTGAGAACATAGTTGTTGATCAATAATAAAAATAATCCTCTAAAATACAACTTGCCTAATAATTCTGCACACAGTGTAGTTCCCAACTGTCCCATATACAGCGGGACAGTCCCAGTTTTGAGACTCTGCCCCGCGGCCACGGTCGGGATCTACTTGTTCTGGTACTGCAATTAGACGCAGCAACCACGCCCCCTCTAGCTTCAGGCTACGCCCCCTATCTCTCTACTTCCTACCTATGTATAATTTTTTTTCCCCCACAGTTTATTAAAGGGGTTGTCCAGGCTTGAGGTCACTGTCATACTTTTGAATCCTCACAGCGCCCACACTGGTGTTGGGAGCGTTTGTGTACTCCCGGCCACATTCCAACTAGACGTGTCCAGTCTCGCTCAATACAATTGCAATGAGTGAGGCAGCACTCATCCATTCAGCATGTGCCTGCTTGTATGCAAATCACATACTTGTGGTCACATGGGCGTCCGCTACTGGCACTGGAGAATCCTCACAGGGTGCAATGCAGACGCTGTGAGGATTCAAAAGTCTGATATTAACCTCAAGCCTGGACAACCCCTTCTTGATCTAAATGTTTGGCACTGATAAAATAAAAAAGCTTCTACTAGCCTCCTGTGCTTGGGGTTCTCGTGCGGTTGTTGTGACACATTACCCCGGCACCCAATCAGCGTTGGCGTCTCTGTCTCAGCCTTCGTACAGATTGAACATGAAGAGGAAGGGAGCAAACAGCCGCAGCCCTGGCCTCCTCTTCATGTTCAATTTGTATGAAGGCGGGGACAGTGACACCAGCGATGATTGGGTGCCAGGGTCACGTGTCACAGCAACAGCATGGGACCTCCGACACCGCTGGAACGGTGCCAGCACGGGAGGCAAGTATAAGCTTTTAAAAAAATACATTTTATTATATATTAAAGGGATTGTCACTATTTTGGCCACCCCTTTTAAAATAAAGTAGTCCACCTTGTAAAATAAAAATACAGTTCCAGTGACGTCGGCGCTAGGTTTCTTGGGGTCACAAGGCATAACGCCAATCAGTGGCTGCTATCACGCTGCTGCACTCTCACTATTTCAATTTATCCAAGGTTCAGGCAAAGAAAGTGAGAGTGCAGCGGTCTAATAGCAGACGCTGATTGACTGCAAGGCTCACGTGGCATAACGTCACATGACACCTGGCGCCAACAATGCCAGCACTGGAAGGGAGTACGGATTGTTTTTATTTTACAAGGTGGAATATAGTAATTAAGAAGGTTTGTCTGAGTACTGGACAATTCCTTTAACTCTACTGCCAGTATTCAGTTGTGTCTCCACACCCAATGTCATATCAGACAGTAGAGTGTACCTCAACATTAGGGCTGCGTTCACACATGCGTATGTTCTCTCATGCGAGAGAATCAAGCTGATTATGCTATTGACACTGAGATCAAATTCTGATCCTAGTGTTATTGCAGCACAGGTACAGAGAATATACAGTAATTTCTCCATCTTCTCATTGCCAGCGTCCACGGCAATAAGACTGCACTCGGATGACATCCAAGTGCAGTCTGATGTTTCACTTGAACCCATAGACTTGTGTGGCTGCTCATGATCCGAATATCGGAGCCACCTGCAGCATGCCCTGAATCAGCATGAGAAAATAATTGCAGACCTGCACCGACCCAAGGTATAACATTGGGCAGAGTGCTATCTGATAAAACATTGCATAGCAGTCGGCCATGTTATCCGCCAGTGTGAGCGAGCCCTTATATTTATAAAAAGGCTAGCTTGATTTGCGCTTGGTTAGACACTTTGCGCTCTGTCCAGCCTCAGCTTCGGCAGTGTCCACCTTTCTGAGGAGGACACAAGTGCTATCGACCATGCTTTTGTGCACGCCTCAAAGATGGACACTGTTAAAAGTGAGGTCAGGTAAAGCACAAAGTGACCCCGTCTGCTTCATTAAGGTCAACAGCCCCCTCATGAGTTGTGCTATTATCCTGTATTTCAGGGATTCAGACAGAAGCCCAGATGGAGCAACAGACGAGCGGCAAAAGCACAATATGAACATAGCCCTAACATGACAGGTCCACGCTCCTTGAAGGCCAAAATCGCACAAATAATAATTATGTGCTGTTGATTAATTGGGGCAATGAAAGGGGTTATCCAGGACTTTTGTATATTTTTTCTTAAGGGGCTAAGAATTTGCAGGCAGGAAGTTGCTAACTACCTGCCTGTTCTGCCCAGCACCGATCTCTGCCGACAGAGTGGTCATGGACGCTCCTGCCGGTGATTCTGCGGCTTCATTTGACCTCACTGTTAAGAGAGGTGAGGGGAACGCTTCTCAAGAGTTCAGCAGACATGCAGAACAATAAGTTGACTGTATTCTCTAATTGCTCCTATTAACCAAAAGCACAATATTTTGACCTATCATGTAATGTGCAGCTTTTATATTTTATTCATTACTTTTTGGAAATATTTTTTTTTCCTGTTTTTAATTGTGTAGAAAACAATCTGATCGGAAATGCTGAATGGGTGTGGTTGGGGCGTGGATATGGGTGTAGTTAAGGGCATGGTTTAGAAATTGCCACGGTGCACTGTGTGCGCCGCAAACTTTGTCTCTCTTTCTCTTCTTTAACAGTTGGGAGGTATGGCTGTATGAGAGGTATGGCTGTATGGGAGGTAGGGCTGTATGGGAGGTAGGGCTGTATGGGAGGTATGGCGGTATGGGAGGTATGGCTGTATGGGAGGTATGGCTGTATGAGAGGTATGGCTGTATGAGAGGTATGGCTGTATGGGAGGTATGGCTGTATGGGAGGTATGGCTGTATGGGAGGTATGGCTGTATGATAGGTATGGCTGTATGGGGGGTATGGCTGTATGGGAGGTATGGCTGTATGGGAGGTATGGCTGTTTGGGAGGTATGGCTGTATGGGAGGTATGGCTGTATGGGAGGTATGGCTGTATGGGAGGTATGGCTGTATGAGAGGTATGGCTGTATGGGGGGTATGGCTGTATGGGAGGTATAGCTGTATGGGGGGTATGGCTGTATGGGAGGTATGGCTGTATGGGAGGTATGACTGTATGGGAGGTATGGCTGTATGGGGGGTATGGCTGTATGGGAGGTATGGCTGTATGGGAGGTATGGCTGTGTAGCACCCTGAGGATTCGGCTGCTACAGGGGTATTGCACCTCAAGCCAGAGGTGTGATATTCCACTCCCGGGTAAGGATGGAGTGTGGAACTGAGCTCAGTAGGCTGCATGCACTACATACATCCCATTTCCGGGGGACAGATCAATGGTACTCCCACTAGGTATATGTGCAGGTACGACAGTGTCTGTCCCTGGCTGGAGTGGGAGGGGGGTGGAACATCCCAGTAGTGTAGGGGCAGATAGGGGGAGCAGTCTGGGTAATGCTAGGAGCTCATTGGGTGCTGGTCACCTGAGCTCACACATAGAGGGAGTATATAAGGTGGGAACCATCTTAGATCAGGGTCAGACAGGCAGACAGTTACCAGTCAGTCTTTTGTAGAGGGTCAAGCAGTCCTGAAAGAAGAGAGAGAGGAGAAGAAAAGGACCCAGAGGGGAAGAAGAGGGAACCCCAAGAGCCCAAATACAACCAGAAGGGTGAAGGGTTGGCACAAGGGTACCGGATCCCAAGCTGGTGGAGGGCACTAATCCTCAGCCAGAGACCGGAGGTTGTGGGCAGGATCTGCCACGACCCCCCACTAAATCCACTGCGAAGGCATACCGAGTATAGGGTCAGGGAACCCAGAGACAAGGGTTTTACCAACAAGAGGCCCGAGGGAGCCGGACATAAGTGGATCCCTGGTGGGGAAGGCCAGAGAAAAGGAACGTCAGAAAGGGAGCTCAGGATCACGCTCCAGAATTACCTGGGGGTTGGCCGAGTCCAGGACCTGGTGGACGCAGCACGGCTCGGGCGGTCACTCAAGGCCGGAGTGACCAGCACAACAGCAGTAAGTAAAAACCCTGAACTGCACAGCCCGACTCTGAGTCTTATTACCACCCTCACTGCACCACCACAACCACCACCCTCTACAACTGACCCCCTGAGGCTATACCCCTCCCGTTGGGGGTTATACTACCAGAAGCTGCACACACACCACCAGCCTCAGCGGACCCTGCTGCAGCGGCGGCCGTATTGACCGCAAATCAACGGGTGGCGTAGTCGACACTAAAGAACATCCAGCAACATCTGTAGGACTGCCACACACTGAGCTTGACACCCTGGGCACGGACCGGGTCACCGCCACTCGGAGACTACAACCCCCATCTGATCCGGCTCCGGGTATCCCCCAAACAACACTGGCCCAGGGGGCGCGTCAACTTTGGCGTAGTCGGCAGGATAACGTGCCCGCAACAACCGGGTACTGCGTGCCTGAAGAAAAGTTCACCGTTACCTCAAAAAGAAGTCTCCCGCCGGTTCCGGAGGGTCCCCGCCAACGGACCCCATCACAGGTCGTTTCCCGCCGGTTGTCCGCCATTTGCAGCTTTTTCCCGCCATCCATGGAGTTTCCCGCCACTGGGAGACGATTCCCGCCATTTCCAAAGATTTCCCGCCTTGGAAGAGCGGACGCCATTATGGGCGTGCCAGAGGGTGGCAAAAGGCCACCTCCCATCGTGGGCCAGGTCGAAGAATGGCGCCAAAAGTGGAAACCGCGCCCACCAACAGAGACTGTGATGCTGGAAGTGTCCATCAGCGTGAGAGAACTGCCCCTGGAACTGACAATCACAAAGTTGCCCCGGGACCACCTTCAATGTGGGCGGAGACAGAACAAGAGAGCGAAGATGGGTGCAGCCTGGAGGAGTCTGGAGAGAGCGCACCCGGAGACAAGAAGTCGGGAGAGGAGTCCAGAGAAAGCGTACCCGGAGATGGAGGGAGAGACAGGCAGCACCGACCCAGTGGTCAGGAGCCTGCTGCAAGCAACAACCCCACTAGGCTTAGTGGAGATCCTAGCACAGCTCCCCCGAGACCGGGAGTGTGCACAGACCGCGCTGGAGGGCCTCGCACGGAGGATGGCCCAGGTGCAGCAAGACACGCTGACGGAGTGGAGCCGTGAGATGGCCCAGCAGACCGGAACCCGTCAGCGGAGCACGCCACCCGAGACGAGGAGACAGACCGCCTCTGAGGATGGTGCAGGAGGAGTGAAGGCCGGAGACGGCGCCGAGAAGGGAGCTGGACAACTGGAGGCAGGTAAAGGGGACGTCACTACCCCGAGCCGAGAAACCGTGAGCCTGCCCCAGCTCCCCGTCGCAGAGCCCGAAATTCCCCCTGCCGTGCCCGTCGCTGCATCGTCACCGTGCCGGACTAGGCCTCAAGTAGAAGCCGCGGCCGCGACCCCTGTGACGTCACACGCCTCGACCCTGAGCGCGGCGAAACAGGAAATACCATCGGCCTGGTCGCAAGGTCTAGTACCTCCGGGCGCCGCAATTCCAACAGCGCCCCCTACCTCCGCGGAGCCACCGGCCTGGTCGCAGGGCCGAGTACCCCCGGGCGCCGCCGTCCTTACGGTGCCCTTTACCTTTAGGGTGCCCCAAGCCTGGTCGCAAGGCCTGGTCAACCCGGGCGCCGCTACCATCAACGCGCCCTCAACATCTCGAGTGCCGCACCTGGGCGAAGATCTATTTGCCCAGTACACGTGCCCGGATGGGCAGCCCTTTGTATGGCCCCAGGAGTACTACCAACTGGAACTCCAAAGAGCAAGGCCCCTGTGCGAGCCCCTGATTCCGGCTCCGAAGCCCGTCAGGAGAACCCCGCTCCCGCTAGAAGAAGCACAATTCGAGTGGGACCCCACCGGAGGAGACCTCATGGGGTTCACTCAAGAAACGCGGGCAGCCGCAGCAGAGCGAGTGGAGTGCTGCCGCCAGCAGTTGGCAGCCTTCGAGCAAGAGCGGAAAGAGAGGCGGATCCGTGAGCAGCGGCTGCAGGAACAGAGCGCAGGGCAGAAGAGCCGGACCAGGAGGAACCCCCATGCAGCTCATGGTCCCCGTACCACCGGGACTGTGATTAAATTCAACCTGCAGCATGGGTGGGGCTTCATAAGAGACCATCATACCCCCGGCGACGTCTTTGTAACCCGCAGAGACGTAGAAAGCCATCTGCCGGAGGGACACAGAGGTCGTGACCTGTACGTAGGGGACGAGGTCACGTTCACCCGGCACAAGTGTGCCAAAGGACCCTACGCCCTCCATGTGCATCGCCTGACGGAGGAGGAGCTGCGGTGTGAGGAGGAGCAAGAGGACCCGGACGGGTCTGAAGACAAAGAAGGAGCAGGAGGACGCCGTCGTTAAAGTACGGTAAAGAGACTGTAAATAGTTACCCGTCGGGGTACAGTGAACTGTTACTGCTGCTAGTTAAAATATAGTCCCCGTTGGGACCAACAAATTGAACTGTTAACCCGTGTGTCCCTTAATCCCACTGACCGAGGACTGAGAGCGGTCATTCCTTCCTTATACCTGGCCGAGGACTGAGAGCGGCCACTTTCCCCCTGTATATAGTTGCGCTTTCTAAGGCGCCCCCTACTGGTTTTATAAGGAAACCGTTTTTCTACAAGAGACTGTCGCACTTTACCGGGTCACAAGTCGCACCGTGGCCGGAGGAGCAAGAGTGTTAATATATATATAATGTTTTATATGTTATTGTTGTTATGAAAATTTGTATGTTTGATGTTTTTATTCTCTTACAGCCCGAGGACGTGCTGTGATTTACCAGGGGGGAATGTAGCACCCTGAGGATTCGGCTGCTACAGGGGTATTGCACCTCAAGCCAGAGGTGTGATATTCCACTCCCGGGTAAGGATGGAGTGTGGAACTGAGCTCAGTAGGCTGCATGCACTACATACATCCCATTTCCGGGGGACAGATCAATGGTACTCCCACTAGGTATATGTGCAGGTACGACAGTGTCTGTCCCTGGCTGGAGTGGGAGGGGGGTGGAACATCCCAGTAGTGTAGGGGTAGATAGGGGGAGCAGTCTGGGTAATGCTAGGAGCTCATTGGGTGCTGGTCACCTGAGCTCACACATAGAGGGAGTATATAAGGTGGGAACCATCTTAGATCAGGGTCAGACAGGCAGACAGTTACCAGTCAGTCTTTTGTAGAGGGTCAAGCAGTCCTGAAAGAAGAGAAAGAGGAGAAGAAAAGGACCCAGAGGGGAAGAAGAGGGAACCCCAAGAGCCCAAATACAACCAGAAGGGTGAAGGGTTGGCACAAGGGTACCGGATCCCAAGCTGGTGGAGGGCACTAATCCTCAGCCAGAGACCGGAGGTTGTGGGCAGGATCTGCCACGACCCCCCACTAAATCCACTGCGAAGGCATACCGAGTATAGGGTCAGGGAACCCAGAGACAAGGGTTTTACCAACAAGAGGCCCGAGGGAGCCGGACATAAGTGGATCCCTGGTGGGGAAGGCCAGAGAAAAGGAACGTCAGAAAGGGAGCTCAGGATCACGCTCCAGAATTACCTGGGGGTTGGCCGAGTCCAGGACCTGGTGGACGCAGCACGGCTCGGGCGGTCACTCAAGGCCGGAGTGACCAGCACAACAGCAGTAAGTAAAAACCCTGAACTGCACAGCCCGACTCTGAGTCTTATTACCACCCTCACTGCACCACCACAACCACCACCCTCTACAACTGACCCCCTGAGGCTATACCCCTCCCGTTGGGGGTTATACTACCAGAAGCTGCACACACACCACCAGCCTCAGCGGACCCTGCTGCAGCGGCGGCCGTATTGACCGCAAATCAACGGGTGGCGTAGTCGACACTAAAGAACATCCAGCAACATCTGTAGGACTGCCACACACTGAGCTTGACACCCTGGGCACGGACCGGGTCACCGCCACTCGGAGACTACAACCCCTATCTGATCCGGCTCCGGGTATCCCCCAAACAACACTGGCCCAGGGGGCGCGTCAGCTGTATGAGAGGTATGGCTGTAAGGGAGGTATGGCTGTATGGGGGGTATGGCTGTATGGGAGGTATGGCTGTATGGGAGGTATGGCTGTATGGGAAGTATGGCTGTATGGGAGGTATGGCTGTATGGGAGGTATGGCTGTATGGGAGGTATGGCTGTATGGGAGGTATGGCTGTATGGGAGGTATGGCTGTATGAGAGGTATGGCTGTATGAGAGGTATGGCTGTATGGGAGGTATGGCTGTATGAGAGGTATGGCTGTATGAGAGGTATGGCTGTATGGGGGGTATGGCTGTATGGGAGGTATGGCTGTATGGGAGGTATGGCTGTATGGGAGGTATGGCTGTATGGGAGGTATGGCTGTATGGGAGGTATGGCTGTATGGGAGGTATGACTGTATGGGAGGTATGGCTGTATGGGAGGTATGGCTGTATGGGAGGTATGGCTGTATGAGAGGTATGGCTGTATGGGAGGTATGGCTGTATGGGAGGTATGGCTGTATGGGAGGTATGGCTGTAGGGGAGGTATGGCTGTATGGGAGGTATGGCTGTAGGGGAGGTATGGCTGTATGAGACATATGGCTGTATGGGGGGTATGACTGTATGGGAGGTATGGCTGTATGGGAGGTATGGCAGGTATGACTGTATGGGAGGTATGGCTGTAGGGGAGGTATGGCTGTATGGGAGGTATGGCTGTATGGGAGGTATGGCTGTATGGGAGGTATGGCTGTATGGGAGGTATGACTGTATGGGAGGTATGGCTGTATGGGGGGTATGGCTGTATGAGAGGTATGGCTGTATGGGAGGTATGGCTGTATGGGAGGTATGGCTGTATGGGAAGTATGGCTGTATGGGAGGTATGACTGTATGGGAGGTATGGCTGTATGGGAGGTATGGCTGTATGGGGGGTATGGCTGTATGGGGGCTATTGTTAGAACCTTGCTGTTAGGTTTTTTTTCCTTTGCTGGTCACATGACCTTGTTGGCCTATTTAATCCTGCTCCGCCCTTCTGGCTTTGCTGGACTTCATTGTATATCTACTTTCTAGCTAGCCTGTGCTCTGTATCTAACTCTGTTAGTTTGCTTGGTCTACGGACCTCTATGTTCTATCTATTTTGTTTGTTCGTCTGTCTGCTACTATTTCTGTTAGGAGGTGTCCCATATTCCTCCCAGTCCTTAGTACTTGTAGGGATTCCCTCCCCACATCTATAGGTCTCCGTACAGACTAGATTAGGACTTTAGCAGGTCTGATCGCAGGATCAGGTTCCCTGTTACATCGTAGGGATTCAGCTGAGTCCTATAGTAGGGACAGATCTCCTCTCTTTCCTTAGCTTTGGTAGCAGATCATAACAGTAAGTCCAGCCAGCAAATTCTCTAAGGAAAGATTTTTCTGTTCCATCATGGTGTCGGTTCAGGATTTGGCTCATCGCCTGCAGGGACTCTCTCTGGAGGTGGCCGAGCTCCGTCAGCACGTGAGTAACTGTCCTGGAGCACATTTCTTGGAGCCTAAGGTATGTTTGCCGGATTTATTTTTTGGTGAACACCGAGAATTTTTTTCATTTAAAAATGCTTGCTTATTGTATTTTCGTTTGAGACCTAAGTCCTCTGGGGATGAATCCCAGCGCGTAGGGTTCATAATGTCACTTTTGCGCAAAGAGCCTCAGGAGTGGGCCTTTTCTTTGCAACCTAGTGATTCATGCTTCAGATCAGTGGATAGTTTTTTTTCTGCTTTGGGACTATTATATGATGATCCTGACCGTGTCGCATCAGCTGAGACTGAGTTGAGACGTTTAAAACAAGGATCGGGTAATGTGGAAAAATATTGTACACATTTTCGTCGTTGGTCCACTCAAACAGGGTGGAACGATTCTGCTCTGAAAAGTCTATTTCTTGCTGGGCTCAGTGAAAGGGTTAAAGACCTGCTAATTGCTTATCCTACACCTGAGGATTTGCAACAGGCTATGCAATTAGCTATACGGGTGGATAGAAGACTGCGTGCTAGGGTTAATGAGAGCAAATCCTCTGCTATGTCAGTTTCTGGTTATGATAATGTGTGTATTAACAGTGGTGAACCGATGGAGATTGGATCGGTGGCACCTCGCTCTCAAGAAAAAGACCGTCGTTTTTCGGAAGGCTTGTGTTTCTATTGCGGAAAATCTGGTCATTTGATTAAAGGCTGTGAGCTTCGTATGAAGAAAGAAAAAAAAATGGTCAGTCACGCCCGTATTGCCTGTTTAAATTCCAAGGGTATATTTTTAGCTGCTTCCACGATTGCTCAGGAAAAATTGATGGAATTTCGGGTGTTTGTTGATTGCGGGTCTACACTGAATGTAATTGATGGTGGATTCGTGGAAAAACTCAATTTAAAACCTGAACCTTTATCATCCCCCATTGCTGTGGTTTCTGTGGATGGCTCCCCTTTGAAGAATATTACTCTCAAGGTCAGTGAATTTCCTCTCACTATTAATGGTGTTCACCATGAGAAATTGGATTTGGTAGTGTTGAATAACTTGCCTTCTCCAGTAATATTGGGTTTGCCCTGGTTAAAATTTCACAATCCTGTACTGGATTGGTCTACCAGTGAAATTAAATCCTGGAGCCATAAATGTTATGACAAGTGTTGTAACGGGCGTATTGCAGCTTTGGATAAGGGAGAATTGCCTGTTCCTATTCAGGATTTTTGGAGAGTTTTTTCTGAGAAGGAATCGCAGGTTTTGCCTCCCCATAGAGACTATGATTGTTCTATTGAATTTGTCCCTGGAGCGACTCTTCCTAAGAGTCGTTTATTTAACCTTACTATTCCTGAGAGGAAGGCTTTGGAGGAATACATACAGACAAGCTTGGCCGCCGGTCACATTAGGCCCTCTAAGTCTCCTGTGGCGGTTGGATTTTTTTTTGTAAAAAAAAAGGACGGCGGTTTACGTCCTTGTCTGGATTTTCGTGAGATTAACAAAATTACGGTACGCAATCCTTACCCACTGCCATTGATTCCTGATCTGTTTAACCAGTTATTGGGGGCCAAGTGGTTCTCTAAAATTGACCTTAAGGGGGCATACAATCTGTTGCGCATGAAGGAGGGTGATGAATGGAAGACTGCTTTTAACACTCCTGTGGGTCATTTTGAGAATCTGGTTATGCCTTTTGGTCTTACTAATGCTCCTGCATTTTTTCAGAATCTGATTAATGACATCCTTAGACCTTTGATCGGTAAAAATGTGGTTGTGTATTTGGATGACATTTTGATTTATTCGCCAGATCTGGAGTCTCATTGGCGGAGCGTGCGTGAGGTATTACAGTTATTAATGGACAATTCGCTTTTTGCTAAGCTGGAGAAATGTGAGTTCGCTGTACAGAGAATTAGTTTTTTGGGCTACATTATCTCCAGCAAAGGTTTTGAGATGGATCCGGTTAAGGTTCAGGCTGTGCAGGAATGGCCTAGGCCTATTGGTTTGAAATCGATACAGAGGTTTTTGGGTTTCGCCAATTACTATAGAAAATTCATAAAAAATTTTTCTAGTATTGTCAAACCTCTGACTGATCTCACCAGGAAAGGTGCTGATGCGGTTCAGTGGTCTTCCGAGGCCATTGAAGCTTTTGTGTATCTCAAGGAGAGGTTCACCTCTGCTCCCATCCTTATGCAGCCTGATGTTACTAGGCCGTTTTTGGTTGAGGTTGATGCTTCCTCTGTGGGGGTTGGCGCAGTATTGTCTCAGGATAACGGGGATGGATTACATCCCTGTGCCTTTTTTTCAAAAAATTTTTCGGAGACTGAACTGAATTACGATATTGGTAATCGGGAATTATTGGCTATTAAACTCGCATTTGAACACTGGCGCCACTTCTTGGAAGGTGCGGAATTTCCCGTTCAGGTTCTTACGGATCATAAAAATCTGATATATCTTGATGCTGCCAAGCGCCTGAATGCCCGTCAGGCTAGGTGGGCACTGTTTTTCTCGCGGTTTAATTTCTCCGTTACTTACATCCCTGGTACTAAGAATGTTAAGGCGGATGCCTTGTCTCGCAGTTCTTCTCCCATAGTCGGTGCTGAGAAAGAGGAAAACATTTTACAAGAAGGTGTTGTGATAGCTGCTTTAGACTCCGTTTTGGAAGATGAGATTCTTAAAGCTCAGGAGAATGCCCCATCTAACACTCCTCATGGGAGGTTGTTTGTGCCTGGGACCTTTAGGAGAGATTTGTTTGTTGAGTGTCACGAATCTCGGTTGGCAGGTCATCCCGGAATCTCTGAGACCAAGAGACTGGTGGGTCGCAGTTTTTGGTGGCCTGGATGGCAGAAGGAAGTCATTAAGTGGGTGCGCCAATGTACTATATGTGCTAGATCTAAGTCCTCACATACTCCTGCTGCGGGGTAGCTTTGTCCTTTGGAGGTCCCCAGTGCTCCTTGGACACATTTGGCTATGGACTTTATAACTGACCTTCCCCCCTCTGAGGGTTTTACTGTCATCTGGGTGGTCGTGGACCGTTTTAGCAAGATGTGTCACTTGGTTCCCTTCGTCAAACTGCCCTGCGCTAAAACTCTCGCTAAGGCCTTTGTCAAGGAAATTGTCAGACTTCATGGCGTTCCTACTGACATTGTTTCTGATAGGCGTCCTCAGTTCGTGGCTCGTTTTTGGCGTGCCTTTTGTGACAGGTTGGGAATTCATTTGTCGTTTTCGTCCGGATATCATCCTGAATCTAATGGCCAGACAGAAAGGAAAAACCAGGATGTTGAGCAGTTCTTGCGTTGTTTTGTGGCAGACAATCAAGAGGGGTGGTCTGAGTTTCTGCCACTTGCCGAATTTGCTCTGAACAATCATACATCTTCTTCTGCTGGTTGTTCGCCTTTTTTTTGTTGTTCTGGGAGACATCCGTCGTTTGGGTCGTTCTCCAAGTTGGGATCTGCCGTGCCTGAGGAGGAGAATTTTTCCGGTGATTTGGAAAGAGTTTGGACGGATGTGCGTGGTAATCTTCAGGAGGCCAACAGAAAATCTAAAGACTACTTTGATAGGAAACGACAGGAGGTTTTGTTCGCTGTTGGTGACATGGTTTGGTTGTCCTCTAGGAATCTGCGGTTGAGGATTCCTTCTAAGAAATTGGGTCCCAAGTTTGTAGGGCCCTTTAAGGTGCTTCAGGTTGTCAACCAATCTGCTGTTAGGTTGGAGGTTCCTACCTCCTGGAGAATTAATCCGGTCTTTCATGTCTCTCTGTTAAAAAAAGCTGTTGTGTCGGATGGTGACGCCTCTGCCTCTGTTCCTCCGGTGGTGGAGGACGGGGAATATGAAATTTCTCGCATCCTTGACTCTAGACGGTATAGAGGTAGTTTGCAGTATCTTGTGGCCTGGAAAGGTTTCGGACCCGAGGATAACTGTTGGGTGAGGTCAGATGATGTTTCCGCGTCCAGACTTATCAGAGCGTTTCACAGGAGATTTCCTGATAAGCCTGGTCCTAGGGGATCCGGAGGATCCTCTTAGAAGGGGGGGTACTGTTAGAACCTTGCTGTTAGGTTTTTTTTCCTTTGCTGGTCACATGACCTTGTTGGCCTATTTAATCCTGCTCCGCCCTTCTGGCTTTGCTGGACTTCATTGTATATCTACTTTCTAGCTAGCCTGTGCTCTGTATCTAACTCTGTTAGTTTGCTTGGTCTACGGACCTCTATGTTCTATCTATTTTGTTTGTTCGTCTGTCTGCTACTATTTCTGTTAGGAGGTGTCCCATATTCCTCCCAGTCCTTAGTACTTGTAGGGATTCCCTCCCCACATCTATAGGTCTCCGTACAGACTAGATTAGGACTTTAGCAGGTCTGATCGCAGGATCAGGTTCCCTGTTACATCGTAGGGATTCAGCTGAGTCCTATAGTAGGGACAGATCTCCTCTCTTTCCTTAGCTTTGGTAGCAGATCATAACAGGTATGGCTGTATGGGAGGTATGGCTGTATGGGAGTTATGGCTGTATGAGAGGTATGGCTGTATGGGAGGTATGACTGTATGGGAGGTATGGCTGTATGGGAGGTATGGCAGGTATGACTGTATGGGAGGTATGGCTGTATGGGGGGTATGGCTGTATGAGAGGTATGGCTGTATGGGAGGTATGGCTGTATGGGAGGTATGGCTGTATGGGAGGTATGGCTGTATGGGAGGTATGGCTGTATGGGAGGTATGGCTGTATGGGAGGTATGACTGTATGGGAGGTATGGCTGTATGGGAGGTATGGCTGTATGGGGGGTATGGCTGTATGGGGGGTATGGCTGTATGGGAGGTATGGCTGTATGGGAGTTATGGCTGTATGGGAGTTATGGCTGTATGGGAGGTATGACTGTATGGGAGGTATGGCTGTATGGGGGGTATGGCTGTATGAGAGGTATGGCTGTATGGGAGGTATGGCTGTATGAGAGGTATGGCTGTATGGGAGGTATGGCTGTATGGGAGGTATGGCTGTATGGGAGGTATGGCTGTATGGGAGGTATGGCTGTATGGGAGGTATGACTGTATGGGAGGTATGGCTGTATGGGAGGTATGGCTGTATGGGGGGTATGGCTGTATGGGGGGTATGGCTGTATGGGAGGTATGGCTGTATGGGAGTTATGGCTGTATGGGAGTTATGGCTGTATGGGAGGTATGACTGTATGGGAGGTATGGCTGTATGGGGGGTATGGCTGTATGAGAGGTATGGCTGTATGGGAGGTATGGCTGTATGAGAGGTATGGCGGTATGGGAGGTATGGCGGTATGGGGGGTATGGCTGTATGGGAGGTATGGCTGTATGGGAGTTATGGCTGTATGAGAGGTATGGCTGTATGGGAGGTATGACTGTATGGGAGGTATGGCTGTATGGGGGGTATGGCTGTATGAGAGGCATGGCTGTATGGGAGGTATGGCGGTATGGGAGGTATGGCGGTATGGGAGGTATGGCGGTATGGGAGGTATGGCGGTATGGGAGGTATGGCGGTATGGGAGGTATGGCTGTATGGGAGGTATGGCTGTATGGGAGGTATGACTGTATGGGAGGTATGGCTGTATGGGAGGTATGGCTGTATGGGAGGTATGGCTGTATGGGAGGTATGGCTGTATGGGAGGTATGACTGTATGGGAGGTATGGCTGTATGGGAGGTATGGCTGTATGGGGGGTATGGCTGTATGGGAGGTATGGCTGTATGGGAGGTATGGCTGTATGGGAGGTAGGGCTGTATGGGAGGTATGGCTGTATGGGAGGTATGGCGGTATGGGAGGTATGGCGGTATGGGAGGTATGGCTGTATGAGAGGTATGGCTGTATGAGAGGTATGGCTGTATGGGAGGTATGGCTGTATGAGAGGTATGGCTGTATGGGAGGTATGGCTGTATGAGAGGTATGGCTGTATGGGAGGTATGGCTCTATGGGAGGTATAGCTGTATGGGAGGTATGGCTGTAAGTATATAAGTGACTTCATGGATGGAACATGATATAAAATATTTAACATCAAACCTATTTTCAACCAAACAGTAATCTGATTTCAGGAGACTCCTCAGGTTTACAAATAAAGCCACATTATCTGGTGAATACATTAGAGAATATAGCGGGCGCTTTCCATTTCATTTCTTACGCAGGAGATCAAATGATTCTTAGGCTCCTCATGCTTCATCTCCCACACAAGATATAAAATATTTAAAGGGGTTGTCTGGTTCAAATCCATAAGTCTGTAGTCACTCTGTTTGACTGCTGACTTATGAATTCCCCCAGAGCCCGCACTGTGCGCTGTGAGGATCCGCTGGTTTCTGATCCGGGACCTGACGGGATGTGTGTCACCCTGGCCTGGATGCCACAAATGTATAATAAAGCTGTGTCTGAGAGCAAGGGGGAGGTTCTCTGGTCAGGGACCATTAGCATGCAGCACCTCCTGTCCCAGGCCAGTAGGGGGAGCAGGCTGCCCCTATAAAATCTGGAACTGGGAGCAGGGTTAGAGAGTTCTGGACGACCTGTCTCTGAAGTGAGAGGTGTCCCAGAGAAGGGAGAGCCAGTTCAGCTGAGGCTGAGGAGAACGAGTGGCAGTAGAGGAGCCACGAGCCAGGGATGGAAGGCGAGGTGAGCCTGTCCTGGCTGAGAGAGATACAGATCTACCGGACTTTGGTGTCCGAGGCTGTTAGGATTCTAAGTCCTACAGCAAATAACCAGCCCGCAGGGGATTGTATGTCCCTTGGCCTAAGAAGCCCGGAGGTTCCGCCACAGCAAAAGGGACCAGCAAAGCTGCACCAGGCCAAGAGTAGAAAGGGACCCAATTTGCAAGCAATACGGGCGAGAAGACACGGCAAGCTCAGGAACGTGGGCTATTACACCACGAGGAGGGAAATAGTCAGGAAGAGCGCAGAGAGCACGGTAGGCCTACACCCTCACCCTGACCAGAAGGGCTTCCCACTTGTTCTCAGACATCCAGGCCCCCTCCTAGCCGGGACTGTTTTGGGTCATTTCACCTGTTCAAATAAAGACCCTGAACTGTTTAAGAGGCCTCCGTTTCCTGGCTATTGCGGTCGGAATCATCCCCTCTATCACCCATCTATATTGTCCTGGGGCCACACTCCTCCCGTGGGGAGTTATATTATTCAGTGCTGCACACGTACATCTGCCCCAGCGGTCTGCACTGCAGCGGCGGTTATCCCTGACCGCAATCCACGGGTGGCATAGTCGGACATTAGCCTAAAACATATGAAAGATTGCCACTGGTCTGACCACCCTGAGCCACGGGATCGGGTCGCCACTACTACCCCCATCTTTGCGCCCGGTTCCGAGTGCCCCACGGCCCGGGGGGCGAGTCATATGTATGTGTTATACATACTCCTGGCCAGGGTCCATCTTGTGGGCATGGCCTCGCTCCATACACTTGCATAGAGCGAGGCCGCGCTACGACAGTGGTTGTGGTCATCTAGAGGGTGTGGCCTCGCTCCATACACTTGCATAGAGCAAGGCCGTGCTACGACAGTGGTTGTGGTCATCTAGAGGGCGTGGCCTCACTCCATTCACTTGCATAGAGCGAGGCCGCGCTACGACAGTGGTTGTGGTCATCTAGAGGGCGTGGACTCACTCCATACACTTGCATAGAGCGAGGCCGTGCTACGACAGTGGTTGTGGTCATCTAGAGGGCGTGGCCTCACTCCATACACTTGCATAGAGCAAGGCTGTGCTATGACAGTGGTTGTGGTCATCTAGAGGGCGTGGCCTCACTCCATACACTTGCATAGAGCAAGGCTGTGCTATGACAGTGGTTGTGGTCATCTAGAGGGCGTGGCCTCACTCCATACACTTGCATAGAGCGAGGCCGCGCTATGACAGTGGTTGTGGTCATCTAGAGGGCGTGGCCTCACTCCATACACTTGCATAGAGCGAGGCCGCGCTATGACAGTGGTTGTGGTCATCTAGAGGGCGTGGCCTCACTCCATACACTTGCATAGAGCGAGGCCGCGCTATGACAGTGGTTGTGGTCATCTAGAGGGCGTGGCCTCACTCCATACAATTGTATGGAAGTGAGGCCACGCCCACTGGCCAGGCCATAGCCATGAGTATATATAACACATGCGTACCCCCCTTTGCTGCCATATAAGGTGTCACCATGACTTCAGGTAAAATTTATGTGTCCTGATATAGTGTAAAGGGTACACGCTGATTATAGAGGTTTTTTTTTCCCCCCAGAGTAATTTAGGTGGCCCCCTTCTCTTGTTACCTATGACCTTTTGTGCTGGAAGGTGAAATAGTACCTATAGAAATAGTACCTCCAGCATAGCACTTTAGTTGGTGCTAAACTGTACAGCATAGTAATTTAATGGTGATAACATTGGGCATTAGTCCATTATTTTAAATTTGGCTGCTTGGAGTTGACCCTTCAAAGCTAAATAGGTAGTTTGTATTCTGTCTTTTTATGGGGTGTTATGTTTGTATGTTTTAAGACTTGTATCAATAAAATTATGCTTTTTTTTACCCTCCGGTCGTGGCTCAGAAACCAGCGAATCCCCACAGCGCACAGTGCGGACTATGGGGGGTGCATTATACTATATGGAGGACTATGAATAACAAAATAAAAAATGAATTTGGCACTCCAAGTATATGCGAATATAATGTGTTTATTATACAGGTTCCTCTGTGTGCATAAATTAACATTTCGACCTATATCTGGCCTTCTTCAGTACAGTCTGGAGTTCAGCAACATGTCTATGTGGGATGGAAACATATGACCAGGTAGACAAGATGCGCTGTATGCAGATGGTGTTAAAGGGCGCAGGAGTATCGATGGCGCTCACTGACATATTAATAGCAATAGATTCACTAGGTACATTTTAGGAAAAAAATCCACCTGCACCATATTATGGCCCAAAAATGGGGGTGAATGTTTAATTCCACTCCAAATAATCAATGCATAGCAATCAGACAAAAAGGAATTTTTGGCAAAAAAGTGAAACACTTTATTAGACGATCATATAAAATACACACACATGATTAAAAAAAGATGACAACCACACACCCATAATTGAGTGACATATGCATGAAATATCATATAATGTAAACCATATACAGTGCTCAAAAGTTTACATCACTCGGCAGAATTTTTACTTTCTTGGCCTTGTTTCAGAGAATATGAATGATAACATAAAACTTTTTCTCCACTCATGGTTATTGGGTGGGTGAAGCCATTTATTGTCAAACTACTGTGATTTTTCTTTTTAAATCTTAATGACAACCAAAAACATCCAAATGACCCTGATCAAAAGTTCACATACCCCAGTTCTTAATACGGTGTATTGCCCCCTTTAACATCAATGACAGCTTGAAGTCTTTTGTGGTAGTTGTGGATGAGGTTCTTTATTTTCTCAGATGGTAAAGCTGCAAAAAGCCTCCAGTTCCTGTAAATTCCTGGGCTGTCTAGCATGAACTGCGTGCTTGAGATCTCCCCAGAGTGGCTCAATGATATTGAGGTCAGGAGACTGAGATGGCCACTCCAGAACCTTCACTTTGTTCTGCTGTAGACAATGACAGGTCGACTTGGCCTTGTGTTTGGGATCATTGTCACTGGAATTTCCAAGTAGGTCCCATGCGCAGCTTCCAGGCTGATGAGTGCAAATTTGCCTCCAGTACTTGCTGATAACGTGCTGCATTCATCTTTCTTTCAACTTTTACCAAGTTTCCTGTGCCTTCGTAGCTCACACATCCCCAAAACATCAGCGATCCACCTCTGTGCTTTACTGTAGGAATGGTGTTCCTTTCATCATAGGCCTTGTTGACCTCTCTCCAAATGTAACGTTTATGGTTGTGGCCAAAAAGTTCAATTTTGGTCTTATCACTCCAAATTACCTTGTTCCAGAAGTTTTGAGGCTTCTCTCTGTGCTGTTTGGCGTATTGTAGGCCAGATACTTTGTGGCATTTGCGCAGTAATGGCTTTCTCCTGGCGACTCGACCATGCAGCCTATTCTTCTTCAAGAACCTCCTTATTGTGCATTTTGAAACAGCTACACCGCTAGTTTTCAGAGAGTGCTGAATTTCAGTTGATGTTATTTGGGGGTTTTTCTTTGAATCCCGAACAATTTTCCTGGCAGTTGTGGCCGCAATTTTTGTTGGTCTACCTGACCGTCTACCTACGCTTTTACAGAGCCCCTGATTTTCCATTTGTTAATTACAATTTGAACACTGCTGACTGGCATTATCAATTCCTTGGATATCTTTTTGTATCCCTTTCCTGTGTTATACAGTTCAACTACCTTTTCCCGTAGATCCATTGACAATTCTTTTGCTTTCCCCATGACTCCAGAAACGTCAGTGGCTGAATGAAAGATGCAAGGGTCTGTCTGGATCCCAGAAACTCACTCAGCTTTTATGCACACACACTGATTATAAGCAAACAGGTCACATGTGAGGATGTTACCTTTAGTAGCCATTCAAACCCATTTGTGTCAAATTCTGTGCATGTTATCAGGCCAAAATCACCAGGGTATGTGAACTTATGATCAGCGTCATTTGGATGTTTTTGGTTGTCATTAAGATTTAAAAAGAGAAAACACAGTGGTTTGGCAATAAATGGCTTCACCCAACCAATAACCATGAGTGGAGAAATAGTTTTTTGTTCTCATTCATATTCTCAGAAACAAGGCAAAGAAAGGAAAAATTCTGCCAGGGTATGTAAACTTTTGAGCACAACTGTTGGTCTCAATGGAAGAAAGTACAACAATAATTCTGTGGCGGTGAAGATATGTAGTGGGTGTGATCTATAGAATAAATGTAGATATCACTATGGACATATAGATTACACACCCAGGAACACCCTTAATTGTAGTTATCAATTAGTCATAATATTGCACTCTTACCCATATAGAGCCATGTATATTTCTGCATTTGTCACTATAGATATTATCATTAATATGCCATAAATAAGAAACAATCTTAATATCCTTATAATATCGCATAATGTGGTCTCTCCACTGTGCTGTATACAGTTAATACAATGCTCCTGTGCACCATCTTGTGGCCTTTTTTGAGTATTACGCTCCCACTATGCACAGTGTTGATTTCTCTCAACTATGAATGCTAGACTACTTTTGCAGATCGACCCGGCAGCACGCATGTGTGGCACCCCAGGGGCGTGGACTCCGAAAGCGCGCGAGAACTGAAGCCTCACGTCCGGACGTTGCGTAAGGTCCTGGAAGGAGCCCAGCAGACGCCGACGTCACAGGAGCGCGACGGAAGGTCCTCAACCCTGACGATCCACTGCGGAGCCGCGGCCTACGGAAGAGGATCATCGCAAGGTAGGCCACGGTCCACTAGGGGGGAGGAAGATGTCGGATACGGAGGAGAGCTTCACTGCCTCAACCCCCGCCAGCGCTACCGCTGCTGCAGTTATGCCCTTCACCATGCCCTATATCCCGGGAGCAGCTTGGCTACCCCAGTACTCAGGGGAGTCACATACCCTGCATGACTTTAGAGAAAAGCTGGATAGCCTCTTCCAGGTGTACCCCCTCACAGAAGAGCAAAAAGTGAGCATCCTGGTGGCTCAACTAACCGGGGCAGCCAAAAGGGAAGTAAAATCCTGGCCACCTGGGAGGAAGACTGTCGCAGGGATACTAACCCGGCTGAAGGACACCTTTGATATCCGCACCTCAGCCGAGATTAAGCTTAGATTCTACGGGTGAAAGCAGCGAGCGCATGAGAGTATAAGGGACTATGCACTAAACCTACAAGAGGCCCTGAGGGCCATTAAGCAGACCGACCCTGATGGAGTGGGAAACGAGGACAGGCGGTTGACCGAACAGTTTATAGAGGGACTGTATTGTAATACCCACCGAACCCAGTTGCGGGCAATGGCCTTACAGGATCCCCATCTGGGCTTTGCACAGTTCAAGGACAGAGCCATCCGGGTGCTCCGAGAACCGGCACCGGGTGGCGTTGTGACCCACAAGCGCCCTGCTATCATTTACCACCAGGAGGCGGCGCCCTTGTCGGCAGGGCCTGTGGGAGCTGATGCGCAGGCTTTGGACAATGACCCGGCTCCAGACCTACACCATCAGGTCCAAGAGCTAGCTAAGAGCGTTGCTGCGCTAACCCGAACTGTGCAGTCTTTACAGGCTTCCACCCCAGGGAAGATCCAGCTGGCATCCGGACCGGAGGACATCCCGTGGCGTCGACCAAGGAGGACCCCACCGGCCAGAGGAAGACCCAGTGACCGATACAGCGAGGACGGATGACCCATCTGCCGCCGCTGCAATCAACCTGGACATATGGCAAGGTACTGTTCTTTAAACGGGCACAACCTGGGGTAGAGGGCCAACCCCCAGGAAAAAGATCACCAGGCCCATCGAACTGGCGCGACAGATATGTGGGAGGACGTCCAGTCTTGCCTGTGGTACTGGATGGCATTCCCATGAGTGCCCTACTGGACACCGGGTCACAGGTCACCACCATCCCGTACGTGCTCTTTAAGCAGTACTGGAGTGACTCGGATATTACCCGCTACCCTGACGACGACTTGAGTATCATCGCCAGCAATAGCCAGCCCGTGCCACAGATCGGATTTAAAGAGGTGACCATCAAAATCGGTAGAGTCGAACTGGCAGCACAGGGACTGATCATTGTAGATATTGACCAACATGAGAGTCACCCAAACATAACTCTAGGAACTAATGTAATTGAAAATTGTCTTGCAGAGGTGATTTTCCTTTTACAGCAGGTTGCCAAGAACGCCAGCTCCGGCGAGCAGCGGGTGCTCCAGAAAGAGATCCGGGCACTGATGCGACGGCAACAGGTGGAACTCTCCGGCGGTGAGATTGGTAGCGTAAGAATGTGTGACCCTTTTCCTATTGCTATGCCCCCAAAAAGTGAAATGATGATTTGGTGCCGGGCAGCTATTGGTCTGAGAGGTAGAGATTACCAGGCAATGGTAGAACCAGTTTACTCGGACAGTAGGCCCACCATTTTGACAGCACGGGGGGTGGTTGATGTACGCCATGGGAGGGTGCCCGTTCGCATAATAAATATCGGGGAGAGGGAAGTGTACCTGCCCCGGTATGCCACGCTAGCCAAATTATATACCATTAACCAAAATTCTATACAATCTGTGGAACCCTTGCCTCCATCTCACCCGGAGGAAGGTAACGGCTCTAAGAAAAACATGGAGGACTGGTGTCAGCAACTACATCTGGGTACTGACTCCACTCCCGCACACCAGAAACAAGGAGTCTATCGGGTGGTTCAGGAGTACGAGAGAGTGTTCAGTAAACACCCGTTAGACTTCGGGCGAGTCAAGGGGGTAGAACACCACATCCCCACGGGAGACCATCCTCCTATAAAAGAGAGGTATCGACCCGTACTCCCTGCCCACTACCAACACGCCAAGGGGATGCTTAGAGACATGAAGGAGGCTGGGGTGATCAGGGATAGCTGTAGCCCCTGGGCAGCTCCACTAGTCTTAGTCCGAAAGAAAGACAACACCATGAGGATGTGTGTAGATTACCGGAAAATCAATCGTATCACACACAAGGATGCGTACCCCTTACCAAGGATAGAGGAGTCATTGGCTGCTTTAAGATCTGCTAACTTCTTCTCTACCTTGGATCTCACTAGCGGGTACTGGCAGGTTCCTGTAGCAGAGGCGGACCGGGAGAAGACCGCATTCACCACCCCGATGGGACTTAGCGAGTTCACCTGCATGCCGTTCGGACTCTGCAACGCACCGGGAACCTTCCAACGACTAATGGAGTGTTGTCTGGGCCACAGAAACTTCGAGACGGTCCTGTTGTACCTGGACGATGTCATCGTATATTCCAAGACGTATGAGGACCACCTGAAACACCTGGCGGAAGTGTTCGAAGCTCTGGCGAGTTACGGCCTAAAGGTGAAACCCTCCAAGTGTCACCTCCTGAAACCAAAGGTGCAGTACCTGGGACATGTGGTGAGCGCTGACGGAGTGGCTCCCGACCCTGATAAGATCACCGCAATTAAGGAATGGCCAAGCCCCTCCAGCGTAAAAGAAGTGCGGCAGTTCCTCGGGTTGGTAGGCTACTACCGAAGGTTTATTCCCGGTTTCACCAAAAAGGCAGCACCTATGCAGGACCTCCTGATAGGCCAGTCCCGGAAGGCCAAGAACCAGAAGCCGCCCTTCAAATGGGAGGAGCTGGAAGAAGAGTCCTTCCGCCAGCTGAAGATGGCCCTCACGGGGGACGAAATCCTGGGGTACCCGGATTATAGCCAGCCCTTTATCCTCTACACCGACGCCAGTAACATCGGGCTAGGAGCCGTACTGTCCCAGATCCAGCAGGGGAAGGAACGAGTAATCGCCTACGCCAGCCGAAAACTGCGACCCACCGAAAGGAACCCCGAGAATTACAGCTCATTTAAGCTAGAGTTCCTGGCCGTAGTATGGGCAGTCACCGAGCGCTTTAAGCATTACCTCGCTTCTTCCCGGTTCACCGTGTACACGGATAACAACCCGTTGACACACCTGGACACGGCAAGACTCGGTGCCCTGGAGCAGAGGTGGATGGCCCGTCTGTCCAACTACAAGTTCACAATCAAATACCGGGCAGGACGCTCCAATACCAACGCGGACGCCCTGTCCAGGATGCCCAACCTGCCGGATGGAGGAGAAGATCCGGAGGGACTGGAAGAAGTTGAACTCCCTGCGTTCCACCATCATGGGACTATCCAGTATTCCCACCGGGTAAGGAGTAAGCAGGCTGCTACGTTGAACCCCTTACCCCACTACAACTGGGCGGAAACGCAAGACAGCGACCCTGCCGTCCGACTGGTGAAGGAGATGCTGACTCGGCCGGAGGCTCGCCTTGAACCAGACGCTCCGGAGGAAGCCAAACAACTATGGGCAGAGAAGAGTCGACTGTTCCTTTACAAAGGGAAGTTGTGCCGCAGAATGGTTAACTCCCGGACGCATGAATTACTCTGGCAAGTAGTGGTGCCACGAAGAGACGCAGCCATGGTAATGGAGGCATACCACGACGGAGCTGGACACTTCGGGTGGAAGAAGCTGGAGTTCCTGCTGCGCGAGCGGTTCCACTGGGTAGGCATGAGGGGAACCATCGAGAAGTGGTGCAGAGACTGTGGCCCGTGCAACCTGAGAAGGAAGGACCGTGCCAGCCAGAAGACTCCCCTGCAGTCCATCGTCACCCGGCAACCGTTGGAACTGGTAGCCTTGGATCATGTAAAACTGACCCCAAGCAGAAGTGGCTACGTCTACGCGTTAACCATCGTGGATCATTACTCCCGGTTCTTGGTTGTCGTCCCCGTCAAGGACTTAACGGCTCAAACAGCAGCTAGAGCCTTCCAGCAGCACTTCTGCCGTCCACACGGGTACCCGGACCAAGTGCTGACGGACCAGGGACCTGCCTTTGAAGCGGAGGTCTTCCAGGAATTTTGCAATCTGTATGGCTGCCGGAAGATAAGGACGACACCCTACCATCCGCAAACTAATGGACTTTGTGAAAAAATGAACCAGGTGGTAATGGATCTTCTAAAAACGTTGCCCCTGGAAGAACGCAGTCTGTGGCCTGAGAAGTTGCCCGATCTGGTGGACCTATACAACCACATCCCGGTAGGTTCCACCAACTGTACCCCGGCTTACCTAATGAGGGCAAGACCTGGTAAGTTACCTGTTGACCTGGAAATGGGAGTCCTGACACCCGAGGACACTTCACCAGAAACAGACTGGGACACAGAGAGGCAGCAGCAGTACCGGAGAGTACAGGAGAGCGTGGAGCGAAGTCTCTGTCAGGCTAGGGAAAGACAAGAGAAAATTTACAACCAGTATGCTCCCGCTGTTCCCCTGGTACCCGGAGAGCAGGTCTTGAAGAGGAAGAGACGGCTCCACAAGTTGGACGACCAGTGGGAGAAGGACCCGTACACCGTACTGCCCTCAAGCCACGAAAACCCGAAGGTTTGTACCATCAGTAAAGACGGAGGGGAAACCACAGCCATTGTATCCCGGGACCACCTGAAGAAGTGTCCCGAACAACTGAGGAACCCTGAAGAGGAACAAGAAGACCATCGACCCGTAGAGGAAAGGGAAGATATGGTTAGTACTGTGCTCGGGGACTTCCCTCGGTCTTGGACTCAAGTCAATGGTGCAGTCGTGGTACCCGTACTCACCTTCCTCCAACCAGCATCCCAAGCACCTACGGAGCAACAGGTAGAGCTGGAAGAACAGCCGGTCCAGGAGGCAGAAGACTCCACACAAGCAGAACAGGAGGATCAACCCTCTGCTTATAGTGAGCCTGCCGTACCCCTAGTGAGACAAAGAGCCGGTAGACAGCTGCCCAGTTTACCCTTGACAGCTCCTACACCCTGTAGTTCAGGGCCAGACAGTCAGCTCCGTAGGTCCACTAGGGCCACTAGAGGCCAGTTACCCGCACGCTGGAGGATTTGAAGTGTATAAATTGTTTTATTTATGTTTATCTGTGTATTGTTGCTTGTGTATAATTTTGTGTTTCCAGTTATTTTTAGGAATCCTTGGTGGATTTACCGGGAATCCTTGTACATAGTTGGAGCGTAACCCAGGATGGACTAGAGACTGTTAAGGACTCGGGGTAGGACAGACCCCTACCTGGTTACGTCTCCCTGTTTTGGTGAAATGGACACCTTGCTTCTCCTCAAAGACTGCACCCGGTTACGGACATGCCGTAACCATCTTTATATGTTTTTCTTATTGTATTATTATTGTTTTTACCTTGTTATGTTTTTCTAAAATGTGTTTAGTCCCGGAGTACTAAATTTTACTAGGGGGGAATGTGGCACCCCAGGGGTCTGGTTTCCACAGTAATGTAATATTATGTCTGAGAGCAGGTGGGAGGTCCTTTGGTCAGGGATCCTGTGCATGCCACACCTCCTGCCCAGTCTTGGGAGGGGAAGAACTTCCCCTATATAAACCCGGGGCTGAAGCAGGGTGAGTGAGTCAAGGAGAGTAGAGACAAGAAACAGCAGAAGCAATACTACTACGAGTCAGGGGCTGGCAGCTGCAGAGCTCGCCCTGACTGAGAAGCTTTCTTACCGGACCCGGCGTCCGAGGCTGTGGGGACTAACTCTTAGCCAGCAGCAGAAGCCGACCGGCAGGGGATTTCAGGTCCTCAGGCCCAGAAACCCGAAGGCACGGTCACACGCGTGGGACCAGCACCGCCATCGTGGAGCGGAAGCCATTAGAAGGCCCCGAGTCACCAGCCATACGGGTGAGCACCACACTGTACACTCAGGGACGTGGGCTACTTATATCCGCTTCTAGCAAGGTAGCCAGAAGAGTACAGTCAGTTTGGGAGGCCTACAACTCCGCCTGGCCAGGGGAGATCCCATCTGCTCAAGGACTGACCAGGTCCCGTTCACTAGCAAGTACTCCGGGAGGGTCTATCGTTGTTACCAGTAAAGACCCTGAATTACACCGCACCGTCTCTGAGTGGTTCCTGCTACCCCCATCATCCACATCTGCTGCCCTGAGGCCATACCCCTCCCGTTGGGGGTTATACCATCTACGCTGCACCATCCATCCACCGGCCTCAGCGGACTGTCCTGCAGCGGCAGCTCCATAGCTGCATTCAACGGGTGGCGTAGTCGTCCTACATCTACCGCTGTTACATCGCCGCTCAGTTTGACTCCCTGGGCACGGACCGGGTCACCGCCACGAGACTACAACCCTCAAGAGATCCGGCTCCGGGTAAGCTCCCGCGTGCGCAACGCAGCGCGACACAGGCCCAGGGGCGCGTCACATGCACATCTGGTTCTTCGTCTCAACCCAGTTTGTGACACGGCCGGTCACGTGACACCAGTGTTGGCAAGCTCCTGGATGTCACCAGTTTGCGCATGCATCAATACACGCCGCGTCCCTCTCCTATTGGCTGGTGCTGCATTGTTATACTCCCTCTTCCTATAATGATGCCACCCCCTGATGAAGACATTGTCAAAAATGCGTGTTCTGGTCAGCGCATCGCAAGGGAGCTCCTGCTGTGAACCCAGTATGTGCTAAACTAATTTTTTCCCATCCATCCCGAGTGTATGCTGACTATTTGACCGTGCAATATATGGGAATATCTTTACCTTTTACTCCAATCTTGTATACTTGACCATTATTTAGTCACCATACACACCGTATCTTCTGATTGCATCATTAATATTATATATGTATTTTTATACATATTTCCTTATATATATTTCTGATGATGGTTACATTCAATATACTATATTTGTGATTTTGTACTAAGCACAGAGTCTCCTTTACATTTTCATATACACTATTTTTATTTGTGATGTTTTCTGTTTTTTGTATCTCCACTACACCTTTCTACTTGATCAATACAGTTAATTTTTTATGACATTTATTTATGACTTGCTATATTGACTTAATTATTGTTTTTTTGTGTCCCTTCTACCAATTTTGTTACCAATTAGTCGGTTGGCGCTAATATCCAAGATATACTGTATGTACACACACTTTTATCATTATACACGTAATTTCAATTATACACATTACTTGGCTATAAAGGTTTTTGCATGTATACACATAGAGATTTTTCTTGCTCCCATGTACCCTTTCTTCCTATGACCGGTGTTAAGCTATTTTTGCATCACATTTAGGTATCTATTTAATGTATATGCTTTGAAATATAAGCTACACAAATACATCTGATGGATGATGCACACTGGCATCTGTGACCATAGGTATCCATTGCAAAAAATAGTATCCAATTTATTTATTAATTTTACTCACTTATATAGTGCCAGTAATTCCAAAGCGCTTTACAGATATTATCATCACTGTCCCCATTGGGGCTCACAATCTAAACTCTCTATTGGTATGTCTTTGAAGTGTGGGAGGAAATCAACGCACCCACGGGGAGAATATACAAACTGCTTGCAGATGTTGTCTTTTTAAGATATTTTACAATACTATTAAGATATTTTATTTTTTAATTTATTAATAGTAATTTTATTTGTTATAAAATCGCTTTGTAGAAACATGTACATGTTACAACACTGGTGTATCATTTTTCCAGCCCACCCCCAATAAACAGGAAAAGGTGGAGAAAGAAAGCAGAAAAGGGAATGGGTTAAAAAAAACTAGGGAGGGGAGAGGGCAGGAAGATTTGATGATTTTAATAGACATATTATATACCAGGCAGACGCATCCTTTTAGCATAAAAACATAAATAGTGTATACATTAACAAATGTCTATATATGATGTGAACATTGTCTTACTGGTCAGGTCCCATAGAAACGTCAAACATGAGGGGTATACCTGCCATAGAAGGAGCCTGTCTGCAGACAGACGGCATTAGCCTGCAGGCAGAGGAGTCATTTGTAGATAAATACTATATTAAACATGTGCAGCAATCTAATTGGAAGAGCGGCTGCAGGGAGAAAATAAAGTTACACTCTCTCTGCAGCCGCTCCCTTCCAGTCATCAGGGCTCGGGCAGTGAACAGTCAGTGATCTTTACCCACTGAGTGCTCTGTAATCACATCCACCGCTCCGACATCCATAGAGCAGGATGTCAGTGAGAAAGAAGGGGGAGATTACAGCTCGCTCACAGTGTGGTGACCGCTGACTGCTCACTGCCCGGTGCTGCCCAAGAACAGGAAACAAGCGGCTGCAGGGAGAATACAACTTCATTTTCCCCACATCCAATTAGATGACCCACATTGTATAAAACAGCTTTTATCTGCAGATTTATATTTTTGCAGAGAGGTTTCTTTTAAGACTCTAAAGTTATAAATCTGTTATACAGCTCGTCCCAATCACATGATGTGAGCAGTTCTGTTCCTATCTGTGTATACACTGTGTAATGAGAATGTATTGTGCTCTGGGAACTGTATATGGGGCACAGAGAATGATACTTGCCACATGATGACCAGTAACGGATGATGTAATCCAGCAAAATGATAAAAGGGGCAATGGGGGAGGGTACAAATGGGAAGGAAAGGGAAAATATGACAAAACACTGCGCTTTTGAGGCTAAAAACTCTGCGTATGCTCCTTGTAGACAAGTCGCTGCGTCGCTCTCTCCCAACTGTCACCTGAGATACAAATGATAACATTACAGATGTCAGGAGTGACCAGTAACTGCCAATCACCTGCAGTCACATGACCTCCTCACTGCAGCCAGCACATTCCTCTTACATGGGAAACCTTCCAGTAAAGATTTAGCCGCGATTCACCAAGACCGGCCGTTCTCATGCCGGAACGTGCTGGTTTCTGGCCCTTACTCTGACATTTATTGGCTAGACATTGTGCCTGCATGAGCTCCTGAGTCTGTTTTGGCCATTTGCAGTAACTTGGGCTAATACTGAGCTGATGGAGGTTTCCCTTTTGTCAAAGAATTATAGCAGAGTCTGGAGATTCATTAACTACAAACACTGTGGCCCGATTCATCATTTGTGATTTATTCAAGTCACTTTTCTTTTTTGTTTTGTGGCATTTACTAGTGTTTTTTTCATAAAATTCTTCAATATGGCGTACGCGGTCCATGAATTTGTGGCAATTTTTAATTGTTTTTTCACCTTTTCAGCACCAAAACTCGCAAATCTTTTAAAAAATCACAGAAATGCGCCACATTGAAAATTCCTCCAGAAATGTTACTCCAGGTAGGGACTGCAGAGAGATGCGCCAAAGAATGTGATATTCGGTAAAAGTCGCAATTCATGAATCTAAAACATCTGGATAAGCAAAGTTATCAAGAAAAATAAAAAATAAAGACTTGAAAAGGAAAGAAAACTTAAAAAGTGGCACAAAACATAAAGCAAATAAGGCGCAAATACTAAAGCCCCCCAAAAAAGAGCCAATTACTCCCGAAAAATGGAGAAATAGCAATGATGAATCGGGGCCTATGTGATTTCTGCCAAAGGCAAGCACTGTCAGGAGGGGGGCTTATTGGGGAAGGGTCAGCAATTATAGACAGGGGCATAACTACAATAGGTTCAGGGGTTGCAATCACACCCAGGCTCTGGAGGCTAGAGGGCCCAAAAAGTCCCTTTGGTCTGTATGAAAAGACCAATACTATTAAAGACTTGCAATAATTGGGGGCCCCGTTGGAGCTTTTACATTGGGGCCCATGAGCTTCAAGTTACTCCACTGATTATAGGAAGTATTGAGAAAGTGCAAGTTCAGCGAAGGTTCCTGAGTGAGTTGAATAAAGGCCAAGCCTTGAGGATCAGTCAGATTGTTTACAGAGGTAACAGCTCTTATCTAGTGAGAAAGCAGGCGGCAGGGAAGCTCTTAAAGGAAATCTGTGAGATTGAAGAACACTATTGACCTGCAGATAGATGGTTGATCTGTTTTTGGATTGCTTTACCAATGAATCAGAATTTTTTCTGAAACTCTGAGTGCCGGATTTTTTCTTCTTTGAGTACATGGAGTGTTATCATATTCTGGCACCATATTTTTATAAAGAGTGACGTACATCCTATTTACATATTATAGGTTTCAGGTATATGATGATGACATTGATCACATTACTGTACTTGGACCGCATGACCCCTCACATGGGGGGGGGCACACAATCTGAACTGCCCGGGGCCCTGGCCACCCTTAATCCACCCCTAAAGCTGTGTCTTTCATATAGAAATGTACTGAGTTTTGGCTAAACTTCCAGTTAGTTTCTTGCAGTGTGTTGCCAGCACTGTGACCTTGGAGATTGGACGCACCATTCGCTAGTGATGAGCAGCTTTTTTCTTATGCACAATAAAATTGCATTAATTTTATTTATTTATTATACCTTGCTGATATAGCGCCATCATATTCCACAGCACTTTACATACATTATCATCGCTGTCAGTATATCTTTGGAGTGTGGGAGGAAACCGGAGAACCCGGAGGAAACCCCCGCAAACACGGGGAGAACATACAAACTCCTTGCAGATGCTGTCCTTGGTGGGATTTGCACGGCCAGTATAGCTCTGGATCGGCGTACACGACAGTGTTCAAGTTCCTGCCAATATCCAGCAAGTTTGCAGTCATTGATGAGAGGACCAACATTTCACAACCAACAACCTGATCAACTCTAAGCGAAGGAGATGTGTTTGCACCGCGTGAGGCAAATGGTGGTCACACCAGATACTGATCGGTTTTCTGAGATAATGACTTTTGTGTTGTCATTGGCTGTAAGCCATAATCATCAACATTAACAGAAATCAACACTTGAAATAGATCACTCTGTCTGTAATGACTCTATATAATGAGTTTCACTTTTTGTATTGAAGAACTGAAATGAATTAACTTTTTGATGATATTCTAATTTTGTGAAATGCACCTGTATATAAGAAGGAAGGATCCTGCTATAATTGAACTTTTGATATATTTTTTTTGTCATTTTACATACAGTTTAAATAATGTAATATTTTGATAAACTAGCCTTTTTTTGGACATGACAATACTAAGTAAATGTTTTTTTTATTTCAATTTTGTATTTTCTTAATTTTTAAATAGGGAAAAGAGGCATCTAAATGGTAGACAGCTGCGATCGGAGCTAGCCCCAGCCAAAGCTGTCAGAGAAAGATGCCGGCTCTGTATCGCATACTGGGCATCTGCCGCTTATGAAGGGCTCTCAGCTCCTCACCATTGCAGCCTATGGCTATGTGCCCACGATGCAGATTTTGTGCGTTTTTTGTGTTTTTTATTTTCCGTGCGGAAATGTAGCAGAAGCGCATTGCACATCTCAGGATTTTTTCTGCATGGATTTTAGGTGTGGAAAAAAAAGCAGCATGTCCATTCTTTATGCGTTTCCGCATGCTGATTTGTCTATACAATGCATTTGAAAAACGCCTGGCAAATCCACAAGTAAAAATGCATCAAAAACGCGTGTAAAATCAGCATGCGTTTTTACTGCCAAGGACATGCAGAAATGCTGCGGAAAATTTCTGCTTCATTTCTGCACCGTGGGCACATAGCCTATCACTGGGCTCTGAGGTTTAGTTGGTGCAGAAAGGGGCAGCAGCAGAAACCCACAATAGCAAACACCAAGAGCAGCGGCAGAGAGTCACCGCTGGACCTGTGGAGGGTGAGTAGAGCACATTTTGCTTGTTTTTTAAATAAACTGCAGCTGGGGAACAGAGGTCTTCCAAATCTGGAATACCCATTTAACCTCTGGAAGCCTCGGGGGTAAACAAATAATTCTCAGAAAATCCTTTTCACCAAAAGTCCTGGCAGCACCCCAGGCAAAAACTATAGTACCCCATTATAATAGTCCGCCCGGCACCACTGGGCTCTGTCCTGCGTCGGATCTCTCAGGCTTTGGTTATAAACAGAAATGACAAAACTATGTCTTTTTTGGAAGCGGAAAATCCAATGAGATTTTCCAGAGGAATTTGCGTTGCTTGTTCTGTTTGTTTTGGGGTTCTTTTCTTGAAGCGTTATTGAAGTATTCTCTCCTTATGGTCTTTTGCAGCCTGTGACAGTGTCGAGTTTGGAGAAGCTTCCATGAGAATCCGCCTCACAGAAGTGACGTTAATTATTATTATTTTTTATTTTGTGCAGTGAGGTTTTTAATGTTTAGTCAGAAAAATTCTCAAAATAATTCACAATATGAACAGCCGTGTGGATATTCCACAGCAATGAATATGAGGAGTAGTCAGAGTATCTGAAGCAGTTTTTTACGTGGATTTTGGAGCGGATCTGACACAATATCCATGTAGAAAACTGTGTGTGAACTTCGCTCAAGGTAGATAATAAAGAGGTTGTCTCCACGTTGATGTTCAGCACCCCGATCCCCATCCTTCCGACTTCTGGTTGCCGGGTGGCCGATGCTGTGCTGCTTGATTGACAGGTCAGACATGTGGCAATGTCGCATCGCTGAACCCAAATGGTGCGCCCTCCGATGCTGACACATGAGGCATCTTTACCGCTGCAGCCCCGGAGAGTGCAGGGTACTAAATCCGGGCAGCCTCAAATCAGTGTGTACAAGCTCTATAGAAAACAGCTTGTAAGCGCTGCACTCCTAGCACAGCAGTGGCCGGTAACCTAGGCAACGAGCAGTAAACAAAACTAAAATTCCTCTCCTTGAGAATGAAAAGGATTTTTTAAAAACAAGTAAATCACAAAGCTGCTGCTTTTTATAAACAATTCTTCCCATTGATGAGGTCACTTTTATTGGGCGGCTGCTACTAGAGAACAAATGGCGTTTCCACCTGTCATTGACTCCCTTTACATGTGGTAATTAAGCGCCAGCAATAACCCCGCGGGTACAGCACATTACGGCCATATACGGAGATGACACGGCCTCTCTGCTCGCTGCCTTGTTACGGTGCACCCCTCCGCTATGCGCTTGGTATGGTCCCGGGTATAAATGCGCACTGCCCCGCCCCCTGGACGCTGTAGTGGCAGCTGTCGGCTGTGAGGTGCAGCAGTCATGGCTTCTTGGAGGTTTCTCAGCTCGTCCGTCGCGCTGTGCCCCGGAGTGCAGGGACCGTGTGCCGCAGCCGACCATGCGTCAGAGCCATGAGCGCTGGAGGTGGGTATGACAGCCATGGTGGACAGTGGCCGCCTCCTGTGTGTGGTGTGAGGACTGCTGTGTATTACTAGGTGTGAGGCTGGAGTGTGCGGTGTCCCCTGTGAAGGGCATAGGACGGGACAGTGTACGTGACTTTGCAGCAGTGTAGTAATGTGCGCCGCCCATCAGCAGGTACTCACTGCTCCAGTGACAGCAGGTGACACCCAGGACTGTGACCGTGTGCACGGGGTCTGCCAAGCCCCTGCACAGGTTACACTTCCACTACTGTACCCTCTGTACAGACTGAATTGTCACACAGCTCGGCTGGCAATTGTCCTCTTTTATCAGCCACTTTCAGGTCACTTTGTTTTTTTTTTGTAGTATTCTTGCTATGATCTGTCCTTTTTGTGTCTTCTGTTTAGGTATCCCCACTGATGAGGAGCAGGCGACGGGCCTGGAGAGGAAAGTCCTGAACGCTTTGAAGAAGGGAGAGGTATATGACATAATTAACTAAGATAATTAAGACTGAAATGTACAACTGGGGGCGTTAGGGTGCTGCTCCCCTCCCCCGTCCGTTAGGGTGCTGCTCCCCTCCCCCGTCCGTTAGAGTGCGTCTAGGACAAGGCTGAGCCATGTTCACACACTTGTATCTTACTCCTTGTGTTTACTGTTTGTTTTTTTTACAATTTTCTTGTATTGTGCCAAGTAGTGGAAAAACCCTCCTTACTATAGCCCTCAGTGTAAAATGGAAACAAACTCCCCTCCTGTGCGGGTGCCATTCTAGCAATGTGAGTGCTGGGTCTCCCTGGTTTCCCATGATATTTGTATACCGTGTGAGTGCTGCAGCCAGTCTGCTGCTAATGGGCCACTGTTCTCACACTTTCCTCTGATGTCCAAAGTTCATCTCCAGGAAGTGTGAGCGAAGCAGCCTGTTAGTGGCTGCTGATTATTCCATATGGGACCGGGAGATCTATTGCTGACACTGTTGGAACGACGCTGGTGTGGAAGGGGAGTTTGTTTTATACCGGGTAATACAGCCTTTAAGAAAGGGGTTGTCAAGTCTTGGACAAACCATTTTAATATCCTTGTGTGTTTAGAGGAACAAACATTGGCTTTGCCCACTTCTCAAAGTTGTCTAAGCTGGCTGGGACACACATGTGTCAAGAAACTATTTGCTTTCAGCAACGAAAAGTTGTGCAAAAAGCGACATTCCAATCGGTTTTACAGTAGAAACCTGGTGACACTTGATGAGTCTGGGACAAAGTGAAACTGGCTGAAGAGGGGTCCCCGTCTTCAGATGCATCTGTAGGTCTTGTGCTTGTGATGTAAAGTTTGGGTCCTGGTGGCATCCCCTATACTTTATTGGTGTAGCTGCTAGTCACACCCTGGTGTATATGGGGCATTATTAGTGACCTGCTAGACAGTCTAGCCACAGGGAACACACATCTGGTCACTTCTGTGTTCTGTAGTCATGCTTCCCAGGTCCTATTTCTTGGCGCTTTTTTATTTAATCCCTTATATAGCGCCTTTAATTCCAAAGCACTTTACCGACATTATCATCACTGTCCCCATTGGGGCTCATAATCTAAATTCTCTATCAGTATGTCTTTGGAGTTTGGGAGTAAATTGGAGGATACCCACGCAAACACAGGGAGAACATACAAACTCCTTGCAGATGTTGTCCTTGGTGGGATTTGAAGCCAGGACCCTATAACAGAGTGGGGAACTAGGAGAAACTGGATACTTTTTCCAGCATATAAGACAGGATGGGATATGTAGTCTAGGAATGATGGCAGTATCCACAAATAGGCATGAGAAGAATTTTTTTTATTATTATTTATTTATTTTACTATGAACTAAAAACTAACAGGCAGGTAGTTGCTAACTGCCTGTCTGTGCCTGGTGTCTGTCTCTGCCAGCACAGAGCGGTCACAGACTGCTCCTGCTGGTGATTCAGCGGCTTCCATGGACGTCTTGTCAACAGAGCAGATTCTTCTCTTCTGCTCTGTTGACAGCCAGCTTCCTGCTGCCTAACTGCGGAGAGCCAGCTGTCAATCAGTATGACTGTAGTTGGATAAAGCAGGCAGGTAGTTGTCTCTGTTTGCAACTACCTGCCTGTTAGTTTTTAGGCCCAAAGTAAAAATAAAATGGCCCTGGACAACCCATTTAATGATACTTTGGCAGCATCGTTTAATAACGTTGTTCTACCTTGCTTCTCACTGTGAAGGACTCCAAACATCTGTCATGTGGCAACAACTCAAGGGGTAATGCCACCAGATTACTTTTTTTACGTTCTTTCTCATGCACCCTCTCCACAGGTCCTCAGTGCATATGGATGTCATAAAGCAGAATGGGGTGCTAACCATGTACCCATCACTTTAGACATCATAGTGGGGAGGAAGGGTTTCTCCTGCTGTTGACATACTTTGGCCTCCATTACATTGATCACTGCTGGCAGGAGTATTACAATAAGTTTGTCCTACGACAGCTTCTTTCCAGACCTTATTATAAGATGGTGTTCTTGCTTCAACACAGGTAAATAGTGCAGGTCTGAGATTAGGCAATGTACTGTATAGCTGTGCATGGGATCTATTGTGCTGATTTCAGAGGATCAACCGTGTAAGTACAGCAGTGCCTATCAGGAGTTTCAGGCCTTGTTCCAGTTATTCCTTTGTTTCCAGGAGAAGTAAAGCAAATGACAGACCTCTTATACAAATGTGGATTAAGGTCAAAGTCCATAATGAGTCCTTTGCAGGAATCTCTCAGTGTATCTGGATTCATGACAAGACATTGCTAAATTATTTTGTTCAGTGTCTTTAAATAAACGTTTCTGTGTTCTTTACATATACAGGTGCATCTCACAAAATTAGAATATTATCAAAAATTTAATTTATTTCAGTTCTTCAATACAAAAACTGAAACTGATATTATATAGTCATTACAAACTTAGTGATCTATTTCAAGTGTTTATTTCTTTTAATGTTGAATATGGCTTACAGCCAATGAAAACACAAAACTCATTATCTCAGTAAAGTAGAATAATTAACAATAAACACCTGCAAAGGCTTCCTAAGCGTTTACAAGGGTCCCTTAGTCTGTTTCAGTAGGCTCCACAATCATGGGGAAGACTGCTAACTTGACAGATGTCCAGAAGGCAGTCACTGACACACTCCACAAGGAGGATAAGCCACGAAAGGTCATTGCTAAAGAAGCTGGCTGTTCAGAGTGCTGAATCCAAGCATATTAATGGAAAGTTGAGTGGAACGAAAAAGTGTGTAGAATAAGGTGCACAAGCAATCGGGATAACCGCAGCCTTGAAAGGATTATTAAGAAAAGGCCGTTCAAAAATTTGGGGGAGGCTCACAAGGAGTGGACTGCTGCTGGAGTCATTGCTTCAAGAGCCACCACACACAGACCTATCCAGGACATGGGCTACAAGTGTCGCATTCCTTGTGTCAAGCCACTCATGACCAATAGACAGCGCCAGAAGCGTCTTACCTGGGCCAAGGAGAAAAAGACCTGGACTGTTGCTCAGTGGTCCAAGGTGGTGTTTTCAGATGAAAGTAAATTTTGCATTTCATTTGGAAATCAAGGTCCCGGAGTCTGAAGGAAGAGTGGAGAGGCCACAATCCAAGCTGCTTGAGGTCTAGTGTGACGTTTCCACAATCAGTGATGGTTTGGGGAGCCATGTCATCTGCTGGTGTAGGTCCACTGTGTTTTTATCAAGACCAAGGTCAGCGCAACAGTCTGCCAGGAGATTTTATTGCACTTCACGCTTCCCTCTGCTAAGATTTTTGGAGATGGAAATTTCATTCTCCTGCAGGACTTGGTACTTTTGGCAGTGTGGACAGGTGCCAATACCTGGTTTACAAACAACAGTATCCCTGTGCTTGATTGGCCAGCAAACTCGCCTGACCTTAACCCCATAGAGAATCTATGGGGTATTGTCAAGAGGAAACATTTTTCATGCTGTTATAAAGTATTCTAATTTACTGAGATAATGACTTTTGTGTTTTCTTTGGCTGTAAGCCATAATCATCAACATTAACAGAAATAAACACTTGAAATAGATCATTCTGTCTGTAATGACTTTATATAATGAGTTTCACTTTTTGTATTGAAGAACTGAAATAAATAAATTTTGATATTCTAATTTAGTGAGATGCACCTGTAAGTGGTATAACATTTACAACTCATTTTGTCTTTTTAAGGATCCTTTTAACGTCCTCAAGCCAAAATCCTATGCATGAACCAAAGAGAATCCACACATTGTGCCGTCGGTCAATAAGCAGAGACTTGTGGGCTGCAGATGTAAGTTTCATTTCAGTGTAAAACTTATAGAAAGGGTGATTAACCCCTGAAAGCTGTACAGATTGGTCATGAGCACATGTCACTTTGGGCTGTGTGCCAGATATGTACACCATGCCAATTAACCCATCAGATACCACCGTCAATCACAACAGCAGCATCTAAGTGGTTAAAAGGGAGAATACTCCCTCTTTAACACTATCTGCTCATCGCGATTGTAATCGTGGGTGCCAATAGTTTGCATTGCACCCCGAGGTCCTCAGATGACCTCGGGGTACAGTTGTCTGTTGGACCCTTTTTATGGCAGTGTCTAACAGACTGAGTCAGTGAAAATCTAACGGGTCTCATGCACTGTATTGTGAGTACTACGTGAGTACTGCAGTGTATGGGACCAGGAATTGGTGAGAAATGTTCATGTTCCACAGTGGTACTAGGTTAAAGTAAAAGGATTACCGTATATTCCGGCGTATAAGACGACTTTTGAAGACTGAAAAATCTTCTGTCTAGTCTGGGGTCGTCTTATACGCCGGTAATGCTTTTGAACTTTCAGAAATTGACATGCGGGGATACTCTGGGGGTGTTAATAAGCTGCCGTGGCTGTATCCCTGTCATGTCGGAGTTAATATAAGGTGGAGGGAGTTAAAATACGGTGGCGGTAGGTCCAGACGGTCAGCGCTTCTGTGCTGAAACGGACACATCGCTGCGTATTCCCAGCTCCGGACACAGCGCAGGGCTTCTGTGCCGACAGCTTTCACTTGTCACAGAAGCGCTGCGCTGTGTCCGGAGCTGGGAAGTTCGCATCGCTTCTGTGACAATATATGAAAAGCCGGCAATTCAGCAGCGGCATAAGCCGGCACCCGACAATTTAGAATAGAAAGAATAGAGCTTCACACATAGATTAGATAGATAGAAACATGTCAGTCACATATATATGAAGTACAGTGACAGTGTTGCTTACTGTACTTGTCATTTAGTGTAAAGGATTTATTAAAACAAATAATAGTGTTTTCATGCACTGTCTCTTTAAAAAAGCCGGCCGGCAATTCAGCAGCAGTACCCGACAACTTATAACAGACAGAATAGAGCTTCACACATAGATTAGATAGATAGAAACATGTCAGTCACATATATATGGAGTACAGTGACAGTGCTGGTTACTGTACTTGTCATCTAGTGTTAAAATAACGGATTTATTAAAAAAAAAATTGGCGTGGGGTTCCCCTTAATTTTAGTCTCTAGCGGAGGTTAAGCAGACAGCTGGGGCAAATGTTTGAAGCCTGGGAAGGGGGTAATACCCACGGAGCTTCCCAGGCTACTAATATCAGCCCCCAGCTGAATACCTAGCCTTTACTAGCTATTAAAATGGGGGACCCCCCCCAAAAAAATGACGTGGGGTCCCCCCTATTTTAATAGCTAGCAAAGGCTAGGCAGACAGCTGGAGGCTGATATTAATAGCCCAGGAAGGGTGCCATGAATATTGGCCCCCTCCCAGGCTAGAAACACCAGCCGTCAGCCGCCCCAGGAATGGCGCATCCATAGGATGCGCCAAATCTGGCACTTAGCCTCGCTCTTCCCACTGCCCTGTAGCGGTGGCAGTGGGGTAATAGGGCTGGGGTTGATGTCAGCTTATAATGCCAGCTGACGTCAAGCCCAGGTTAGTAATGGAGAGGCGTCTATAAGACACCCCCATTACTAACCCCATAGTCAAAGTTAAAAAAAAAACACAAACACCCAGAATAAAGTCCTTTAATTGAAATAAAGACACAATCCTTTATTGTTCTAAATTAAACCATACTTACCATCACGCCCATTCCAGCTGAAGCCAACGATCTCCTGCAATAAAAGAAAAATAATAAAGCAACCTCATCCTTACCTCTCCATGGTTCCCAGGACCGGTCCAGCTCTGCTACATTCACATGACAGGCTGCACCGCAGCAGAACGCTGCCATCCAGCCTGTCATCCCGCAGACACTGAGAAGCGCAGGCATGCTTGCGCTCCTCAGTGTCTGGCTGTGACGGCATCCAGATGAGCCGACAATGAACTCAGCTCACCTCCTGGATGTCCGTCACTGACAGCGTGGGAAACTTCTACTGCGCATGCGGGGAGCAGGAGAATTTTCCCACGCTGTCAGTGACGTGCATGAGGTGAGCCGAGTTCATTGGACATGATCTTGGCTCATCTGGATGCCGTCACAGTCACACTGAGGAGCACAAGCATGCCTGCGCTTCTCAGTGTCTGCCGCATGGCAAGCTGAACGGCAGCGTTCTGCTGCGGTGCAGCCTGTCATGTGAATGTAGCAGAGCTGGACCGGTCCTGGGAACCATGGAGAGGTAAGGATGAGGTTGCTTTATTATTTTACTTTTATTGCAGGAGATCGTTGGCTTCAGCTGGAATGGGCGTGATGGTAAGTATGGTTTAATTTAGAACATTAAAAAATTGTGTCTTTATTTCAATTAAAGGACTTTTTTCTGGGTGTTGTGTTTTTTTTAATTACTTTACTAGAAATTCATGGTGTTCATGTCTAATATTGGCGTGACCCCATGAATTTCGGGCTTAGGGCCAGCTGATAATGCCAAGCTGGCCTTAACCCCTTTATTACCCAGTGAGCCACCGCACCAGGGCCCTGGATGAGTTGGGTACAGCGCCAGAAGATGGCGCTTCTATGAACGCGCCATTTTCCGGGGTGGCTGCGGACTGCAATTTGCAGCGGGTGGGGCCCAGAAAGCTTGGGCCTCCCTGCGCTGCAGATTCCAGTCCCCAGCTGCCTAGTTGTACCTGGCTGGACACAAAAATAGGGCGAAGCCCCACGTATTTTTTTTTTTTAAATTATTTCATGAAATAATTAAAAATAAAAGGGCTTCCCTATATTGTTGTGTCCGGCCAGGTACAAATAGGCAGCTGGTGGTTGGGGGCAGCCCGTTCCTGCCTGCTGTACCTGGCTGGACACAAAAATATGGCAAAGCCCCACGTCAACATTTTTGGGAAAAATTAATTACAAAATTAATTTAGGGACTGCATCTTTATTAACCCCTCAATTGTCATTTAGTGTTAAAATAAAGGATTTTTTAAAAAGAAAATTGGCGTGGGATCCACCATCATTATAGTCTCTAGCGGAGGTTAAGCAGACGGCTGGGGCAGATGTTTGAAGTCTGGGAAGAGGGTAATACCCACGGAGCTTCCCAGGCTACTAATATCAGCCCCCAGCTGAATACCTAGCCTTTACTAGCTATTAGAATGGGGGACCCCCCCAAAAAATGACGTGGGGTCCCCCCTATTTTAATATGTTTATGAGTGACAGTTTTCCTGCTATATACCTGCATGTCATAAGAATTTAAATTAAAAAAGGACCATGTTAAATTCAAATCTGTTTTTTTTAAATTTTTACCGGTGTTTGGTATGCGTTGGAAAAGGGGTAGTCTTATACGGTGAATATATCCTAAACTCTATATTTTAACAGGAAAGTAGGGGGGTCGTCTTATACACCAGGTCGTCTTATACGCCGGAATATACGGTAAATAAAATGCTTGTATTAAATATAGTATAATTACTCTTAACTTTCCCACAAAGAAAAAGCCCCCACCTAGCTCTTGTGGTAAAAAATAAGTTTCAGCTTTTAGAATATGGCGATGCAAAAACAAATTAATGTTTGTAAAATATTGTTTTTAGTGTGCAGAAGTAGCAAAGCATAAAGAGCTAAAACTGGTATCGTTATAATCATACTGAACCAAACAATAAATCATTCTTACTACTAATAGCTTTCACCGCACAGTGAACCACATAAAAATATATAAAATTAATAACTGAATTGCTGTCTTTTGTTTTTTTGTTCATCCTGCATCTGTGTAAAAAGTGATCAAAAGAATGTTCTGTATCCCAAAATGGTACTTAAAAAAGGATCCAACTCCACCTGCAAAAATAAGCTCTCGTACAGCTCTTGGCTAGATAAGTTGTTGCTCTCAGAATGTAGACCAAAATTTTATTTATAAATCTGACATTGCTGTAAATGTATTGAACATTATAATAAAGCAGTCTTATCACTTATACCACACGAAAATTGCGTAAAATTTAAAAACTTTTCTTTTACTGCTGTTTTTGTTCATTCTGATTCCCAATAATCTGAATAAGGCTCGGTTCACATTTATCCTGCGCTCTCCACTGAGCACTTGCGTCTGGGTTTCAGTGTAAATTCCCCAAAAAATGTGATTCAGATAGAACCCCCGACTGAACCACTCGCTATAATGAGGCAGGTGGTCACTTTGGACTCCGTCTGGTCTGTGTTCCGCCAATGTCCCATCAGTTTAGGTGTCTTTTTAGCGCACAAGTGTGGGTGACCACTGTTCTGTGCATGTCTCAAGATGGATACCACTGGAACAGATGCCAAACTGAGTCCAAAGTGTCTCCACCTGCCTCATTATGGAGAGCGGTTGCATTGGGGGGTTTCATCTAAATCACATTTTTGTAGGATTTACACGGAAACTCCAGCGTAAGTGCTTAGTGTAGAACACAATAATATGATCCCAGCCTTCTATTGAAAACAAGTAATGTCCCCCAAAATATTACCAATAAAACCCTAACTTAGACCTGAGTGGAGTTTTGTGCAGGATATCTATCACTGGAAACATAGGGGGTCCCATGTTACTGGTAGAACAAAGACTCTTGAAAAGCGACGGATCCCAACCCCTCAAATAAAATCCAGTGAAATCTGTGTTTCCAAATTCCCCTCCTTCTAAGCCCCCCTATGCCTAAACCACAGTAAGCAGCCACATGTTTGGCATTATTGTAGCTGGGAGAGTGCACTTAACAATTTACGGGGTGTATGTCTCCATAAGCTCCAGCTGGGCACAATATATGGGGCTACTACACTGTATGGGGGCACAATGTATGGGCATTTAAGTGGCAGACTTGCAATTCACAAGGGGAAAAAAGCCTGGCGTGTATGTTGCAAAGCAAACTCCTGTGGGGCCAAAATAGTTACTGCAGCTGTAGATGAATACATTGAAAGGTGCAATTTCTAAAATGGGGTCATTTTGTGGGTTTTTCTATTGACATCTTCGGGGTTCCGCAAATGTCACCTGCAAAATTTGTGCACCAAATAGCGCTCCTTCCTTCTCAGCCCTGATTTGTGGCCTAACAGTAACTTCTGATGACATATGGGGCATTGCTGCATTTGGGAGAAATTGCTCAATAAATTATGGGGTCCAGTTTCACCTAATAACTCTTGTGTAAATGACAAACTTTCAGCTAATAAAAAAAAATGTACAGTTATACCACTAAAATGTTAGTTCCATGTCCCCATATCGCAAAATTCTGCGTTTTAAAAGCCAAGGAGCGCTCCTTCCCATCCGATCCCTCAGTGTGCTCAAATAGCAGTTTACACCCCCATATGGGGTGCTACCACGTTTTGATATAATGGTCATACATCTAGAATAATGTACAAGACCATAAACTCACAGAATCCGCTCAGTTTGTAGTAGTACAATAAATTCAAGCACTGAAACATAAACTTTTATCATTTTCTTTCTTCCAGGTGAAGAAGATAATTCTCAAGTTATCTGGTTCTGGGCCCATGATGGGCAGGTAAATCGCTGCCCACAGTGTGGCTCTCACTACAAGGTTGTCCTTTATGAGTTTCCACACTGAAGAGGACTTGTATTACTATTGACAGCCATATGTTAAAGTTAAAAAATCTTTTATTAAATACTTGATATATTGTAATGTGTTTTATTTTCATTAGCATTGGTCGTGCATACAGAACAATGCTTAACAAAGCTAACGTTCTCCCATCCTTTGAATTGGAGTTGACAAAGGTCTGTAAGACTTTGGCAGTTTGGATGGGCAAGATGCGTTCTGTAGTCTGGATCTCCACTCTGGCTTCCACTAGTGGCTTCTGCAGGATAAATTATAGGAGTGGTTCGAAACTAATAAGGATTTTAATCCTAAATGTCTTTCTATTGTACTAATCTAATCGCTCTTCTAATTGACTTTAAGAAGTCACTGCTGTTCCCTCTTTAGTCTAACTTTTTTTTACCTACTTTGTTCTGATGACCTTTTTTGAGAATCCCCAGAATCTCCTAGTTATCTGGGAGCCTTGGCTTGGTCACTGCCGCAGCCCCTGTCTCCACCCTGAAACACGGAGTCATCATTGACATCAGTTTCAGGGGTAGGGTTATTCCCTGCTGTACGGAGCATGTGACGGTTGTCCATTCTGACTCTGTATGAGCTTCCTTGTCACTGTGTAGTACTTTAAGTGCACACAGTGTGCTCCCTCGCTAGCCCTAATGGGAAGAGACTAGCCGACAAGAGTGCACTTGGTGTGCATTGTAAGGTGAGGGGACATGCAGAGTACAGCAGGGACTGCCCACCCCCTGAAGCGGATGTCACGGACTCTTCATTTCAGGGTGGAGATGAACTGTAGCAGTGACCGCTGCCCTTGATGTCCTGTTTGAGTATCCCATCATGCACTGTGGATTATCAAATGAAATGTAATCAAAGTGGGAGTAGGTAAAGAAAACTGTTAAAGGGAGTTTCTAATTACAATTTTAGATAAGCTATTAGAATCTTACTACATAAAGAGCTTAATGTTGAGGTGAGTCTGAGAAAAGAATCAGCTGACGGTGGAGCCATGTTGTTGTAGATGATGACAAAAGGGAGTGTTTTCCTATTGAATTTTTAAACGGCTTAACCCTGTCAGCCATGCCAAGTCGTTGCCTTATCCTTAAAGGGATCGAGCCACCATAAAGAATACAGTTAACCAACCAGAAAAGGTAGAAATAAATAATTTTGTTATTTAGAGATTCAAAATTATGCTTCATTCAAAAGATACCAAGCTTTTTTATTTTTTTGAATTCTGCTCTCTGGCGCCCCCTGGTGTTGTTCCATTCCGTTTTGGTAGTGGGTGATCAGCTGGTCGCGTTTGCACAGTACCTGTCATAAGAGCCCCCCAAGTCCACACCCGCAGTGTGCACAATGTATTCTGTCACAAGTCTGACAGTCTGCTGTAAGCACAGTGTGTGATTCACCCCCTCCCCCTGCACTCACAGCTCCCCTCCCGGTGAGATGGTTCTGCTTCACAGCCTAAGCGCAGAAGGTGTCTCTCTGCTATTGTGCTTACAAGTCTGTGATGTGAGGAAGAACCATCTCACCGGGAGGGGAGCTGTGAGTGCAGGGGGAGGGGGTGAATCACACACTGTGCTTACAGCAGACTGTCAGACTTGTGACAGAATACATTGTGCACACTGCAGTTGGGGGGGCTCTTATGACAGAAACTGCACAAACTCAACCAGCTGATCACCCACTACCAGGACATATTGGAATAAAGCCAGGGGGCGCCAGAGAGCAGAATTAAAAAAAATGAAAGCTTGGTATCTTTTGAATGGGGCATAATTTTGAATCACTATAAGTTACAAAACCATTTATTTCTCCCTTTTCTGGTTGGTTAACTGTATTCTTTATGGTGGCAGAACCCCTTTACCCCTGAGGGTGGTTTGCACGATAATGACTAGGCAAATTTTTACAATTCTGACCACTGTCACTTTATGAGGTAATTACTCGAACGCTTCAACGGATCCCGCTGATTCTGAGACTGTTTTTTCGTGACATATTGTACTTCATGATAGTGGTAAAATTCCTTCGATATCACTTGCGTTTATTTGTGAAAAGCTTGGAAAATTTAGCAATTTTCAAAATTAATTTTTATGCCATTACATCAGAGATGTCACACAAAATAGTTAATAAATAACATTGCCCACATGTCCACTTTAAATCAGCACAATTTTGGAACCAACATTTTTTTTTTATTTTTTATTAGGGAGCTATAAGGGTTAAAAGTTGACCAGCGATTTCTAATTTTTAAAACAAAATTTGCAAAACCATTTTTTTTTTAAGGGACCACATCACATTTGAAGCGACTATAAGGGGCTTTTATGACAGAAAATACCCAAAAGTCACACCATTCTAAAAACTGCACCCCTCAAGATTCTCAAAACCACATTCAAGAAGTTTATTAACCCTTCAGGTGCTTCACAGGAATTTTTGGAATGGGGGAAGAAAAAAATGAATATTTACCAGTACGTCCATCATAACGGCACGACAGGAGAGTAGTCCTCTGTTCCTCTAGGGACAGGAAACACATGAGAGGTTAAAAGCCCCCCCCATCACACCCTCAGTGTTTTTCCTGTCCCTAGCAGGAGAGGACGCTATGGAGAGGTTCTCCAAAGATAGAAGTTACCTGAGAGCCAGGGGGATTGGGGGGGTCTGAGAACTCCCCCCTTCATTCGGTCCAGAGGCTCCATGCTGATACCCCTTTACGGGGTCCCTCAGCCAGAAGACCGCCGCTTGCCGCTGTATCCCCCGGACAAGCTGAGCATTGCGCTATCCCACCGGCTGAAAGGCCGGCGTGCGCTCCACGGAGGAGCGCGGTGTATGGCTTCCGGCAGGAGGCGGAGTCAGAAGAGCGGACATCCGCTTTGGAGCCGGCGTGCGTTCCAGGGTGGAGTGCACGCCGATCGCGGTGCGAGACTTCTGGCCAGGAGGTGGAGTCAGAAGAGCGGACATCCGCTTTGGCCGGCATGCGTTCCAGGGTGGAGCGCACTCCGCTTCTCCTTCCGGCATTGAGAAGAGGGGCTTCGGCACCCAGAACGCACAGGTGCCCGGAGGCAGTGGTGAGCCTCCAGGGCATTAAGAATAGCGATTATCGTTGGGGGCGTGGCTACCACCTGGATCAGGTAAGACCCTATAAAAGGGTACACCTCAGCCACACACACACTGACACCATGGAAGCTAATCCTTCACGGTCAGAAGCCCCTTCAGAGTCCCTGGGCAGTGTGAGTACAGCATTAGGCCCTTCTCTGGATAAATCAGAGTATTCTAGGACAGATTTTTATAGTAAATCTCCGGTGTCCTTTTATATTTTTTTATGGATTAGGAGAGGGGAACCCAGAGGTCTGGATCTGCTTCCAAAAAATCAAGACGATGTGTAGACTGTAACACGAAGCTTCAGGACTTGTATAAAAAGCGGCTGTGTAAAAAAAAAAAAATGTATAGCCGAGGTCCTAAAGGAAGAAAAAACTTCTTTTTTGACGGATACAAGATCTATGATATGTGAGGAGGTCCAGAGTACAGTCTCGAGCCTCATGCCTTCCCGTACGCAGCAGTCACCCCAAATAGTTCAACCCTCTCCTCGCCAGAAAAGACCTAGGTGGGAGGTGGAAGAGGTGTCTGAGGAAGGAGAATATTCAGATTCCGCATCAGAGCACAGTCTAGAAGAGGATGAGGATCGCTTCTCTCAGTTACCCTCACAAGAGAGAGAGAAATATGTCTTCTCTACGGAACATACGGATGAACTATTAAAGTCCGTCAGGCGTACTATGAACTTGGAGGACACTCAGGTCTCCCATTCCAGACAGGATGAAATGTTTGCAGGTCTGAGAACTCAGAGAAATAGAGTATTCCCTGTAAATGAGCATTTAAAATCAATGATTATGGAGAAATGGGAAGAAGTGGAGAAAAGACTCATTGTGCCAAGAGACTTTAAATCCCGTCTTCCTTTCAATCCGGAGGACATCAAACTTTGGGAGGAAATCCCTAAACTAGATGTCCCAATAGCGAAAGTGGCTAAGAAAACATCCATCACCTTTGAGGATTTGTCTTTCCTCAAGAACGCAATGGATAGGAAGGCAGAGAGCATGCTCAAGAGGAGTTGGGAGGCCTCAGCAGCCATAATTAAGTCAAATATCGCTGCCACTTCAGTGGCAAGATCCATGTGCCTTTTGGTTGGACGAGCTGTCAGATCAAATTAGGTCGGACTTCCCTGTAGAGATGCTATCAGACTCTCTTCCCATGTTGAAGCTGGCAACGCAATTCATGGCTGATGCCTCGGCCGAATCGGTCAGATTCACAGCTAGATGTAGCGTATTATCTAATACAGCTAGACGGGCGATATGGCTAAAGATGTGGTCGGGGGATAGCCACTCAAAGAATAAACTGTGCTCAATTCCCTTTTCGGGTGCTTGGGTCTTTGGTCCAGTGTTGGACGAGATACTAGAAAGAGCATCCGACAAGAAAAAAGCATTTTCCCCTTCTCCCATGACAGCACCACCTGAGAGAGGGTATCCGCCCACCAAGGACAGGAACCTACTGAATAAAAAGGCGGTACCTCTCCTCCGCATCAGTTTTGGTTCCTGTCCCTGATGGGAGCCTCACCAGGTGGTACCTCACGTACCTGGATTATGGACGGTGCGGCCTGGAGGCCGTGGAAGCAGCAGATGGTCCCTGTTCCCAGCCCGTCTGGCTGCTGCCTGGGTCTGCGTGTGGGGAGGAGGTGCTGTTTTTTTTTTTTTTGGATTCCTCCCCGCGTGCGCCGGGGCCTGTAGCCGGGTCTGCGCCTCGCAAAGATGAACTGAGCGCGCCAGCCGGCAGGTCTTCCGGGCTGCGCACGTGGGGGTCGCGTTGCACCCTGTGACGGAGCGCGCCAGAAGTCCGTGCTGCGCACGCGCGGGGTGCTGACGCGCCCTATCGAGGAGTGCGCCGGAAGCCGGGTCTGCGCATGCGCGGGTGGGAAGCTGTCATCCCGCTGCAAGCGCGCCGTGTGCCGCTGGGCTGCGCACGCGCAGAGGCAAGTGGATCTGCGGGTAGCGCGCCAGCTGGCTAAAGTTTAAAAAAAAAAGAGATTGAGATGAGCATGCTGCCGGAAGGGGAGGAGCCTAAAGGAGGTGGAGCCCTACTGCTTTTAAGGATGGGGAGCAATCAGGATGGCGGTGTCTGCATCCCCACCATGATGGATGAGGAACCGCAGTCACCTGGGCAGCAGCTGTCACCGCCACAGGAAGTACAGCAGCAGCCACAGCCATCAAAGCAGCGCAAGCAGCTCAAACAAATGGAACGGGAATCTTCCCATCGACAAAGTCACAGCAGTGAGGGGCGTACGAGTTCCGGCAAGACTGGTCAGAAAAGACTTAGTCAGTCCACCTCCGCCAGATGGGAGCCCTCATGTGAACGGCAACCACCGCCTCCGGTACCCTAGTCTGAACGGCAGTGTGGTGAGTGATCTTCGTGAAAGTCTCACCTTGAATAATGTGCTCTTCTCTCTCTCTCTCTCTTTTCCTCCTTCTCCTTTTATTTCTTGGGGCAGGAGGCGAAGAAGTGTAGTGCTAAAAGTAAAAACAGGGAGTGTGCTTTATGCAAAATCGGTCTTCCCACCTCCTATGCCAAAAACCTATGCTCGGACTGTATTCAGAAAACCATTGCAGAGGAGTCCCCCAGGTTTTCTTTAGAATTTAAAGGATCTAATCCAGACAGAGGTCAGAGAGTCTTTAAGAGGCTTAACCTCACTCAAAAAGAAGCGAAAACTAGTTTCTTCAGAATCAGAGGAATCAGTGGAGTCTCGTTTTACGAGAGAACTGCCTTCCTCCTCTAATCACTCCTCATCGTCATCGGAGTCTTCGGATGATGATGGGGGGGGGGGGCAGACCTTGTTTTTCGGTTGATAATACTGAGAGACTAGTTAAAGCCGTCAGAGGGACTATGGGTATTACCGATACCAAAGTGCCCAGAACAGTCCAGGATGTTATGTTCGGGGGCTTAGACCAAAGGAGGAGACTCTCATTCCCAGTCAATGACAGGATTAAATCTCTGATAGAAAGGGAATGGAAGAAACCGGAGAGGAAGGGTTAGCTGCCGTCATCCTCCAAGCGGAGGTACCCCTTTGAGGATGAGGATGCGGCTAAATGGGACAAAACCCCTAAGATTGACGTGGCCATTTCAAAATCTTCAAAAAAATCCACTCTGCCCTTTGAGGATTTAGGAGCCTTAAAAGACCCGCTGGATAAAAAAGCGGAGTCCTTCCTTAAGCAAACCTGGGAGTCGTCAGCAGGGGCCCTTAAACCGGCAGTAGCAGCGACCTGCACTGCTAGATCTATGATGATCTGGCTTCAACAATTGGAAGACCAGATCAGGGGGAATGTGTCCAGGGAGAAAATTCTATCAGACCTTCCTCTTGTGCAGGGAGCGGCTGCATTCCTGGCAGATGCATCGGCAGATTCAGTTAGGCTGGCTGCCCGGTCTGCAAACCTCTCTAATGCAGCCCGTAGGGCGCTATGGCTCAAGAGCTGGCCAGAGGATGTGCAGTCAAAGTCTAAACTGTGCTCAATCCCTTGTGAGGGGGACTTCTTGTTCGGCAAAGGTCTAGATGACATCCTAGATAAAGCCGCAGACAAAAAACATGGATTTCCCACGGTGTCTGGTTCCCGATTTAACAGTTCCTTTCGGAAGAGAAAATACAGCCGCAGTAAAGCTCCCAGAGACCAAGGTAGCTGGAAAGACCGAAAGCCGTATAACAGAGGCTTCATGTTTGGGGGGTCCCTCCTCCGAGAATAAGAAAGCCCCTAAGTGACAGTTCCCCCCCAGGTGGGAGGAAGATTGTCCCACTTCCTGCCTGCCTGGAAGGAAATTTCATCCAATTCTTGGATCTTGGGGATAATCAGGAGGGGGCTCACATTAGAGTTCAAAAGCAGGCCCAAGAACACTGTCAAAATATCAGCCCCCAGAGGTTTAGCGGAACAGATAGCCTTACAGCAGGAAGTTCTCTCTCTGCTCATGAAAGGAGTTCTGGTGGAAACACCTGCACCCGAGCAAGGAAGAGGATTCTATTCGACTCTCTTCCTAATAAAGAAGCCGGACGGCTCCTTCAGGACCATTGCGAACTTAAAGAGACTGAACGACCATTTAATCTACAGGCCGTTCAAGATGGAAACAATAAAATCGGCCATAAAGATGTTATTTCCGGACTGTTTTATGTGCGTCCTCGATCTGAAGGACGCCTACTACCACGTCCCGATTTTGCCAGATCATCAACAGTTTCTAAGAGTAGCTGTACAATTCGGCAGGCACGTAAGGCATTTTCAGTTCGCAGCTCTTCCCTTTGGCATTTCCATGGTGCCGAGAGTCTTCACAAAAATCATTCTGGAGGTCACAGCGCACTTGAGGGAAAGATATTTTGGTCATCCCTTATCTGGACGACTTCTTAGTAGTGGGCAGATCAAGTTAACTCTGTGCTCTAGCCCTGGCGGACGTCATGGCCAGTCTAAGACGCCTAGGTTGGCTGTTAAATCTGGAGAAGTCAAGGCTGGAACCAAAGAGGGTTCAGTCTTTCCTGGGTCTCATTCTGGACTCAGAAAACCAAACCTGTCTTCTGCCAGAGGAAAAGAAGCTGAAGATCAGATCCCTAACATCTCAGGTTGTCAGCAATCCGACCATGACCCTGAGGAGTGCAATGTCTCTGTTGGGTACAATGACGTCTTGCATCCCGGCGGTTCAGTGGGCCCAGCACCATTCCAGATGTCTTCAACAGGAGATTCTGGCAGCGGACAGGCGGCTCAAAGGTCGCCTGAATGGGAAAATATCTCTTCCAGATGTTGTGATCAACTCCCTGGACTGGTGGACATCTCCGGTCAACCTATCTTTGGGGGTTCCTTGGACCTTCCAGGTGTCGGATACTATTACAACAGACGCAAGTGCGGAAGGTTGGGGAGCTCACCTAAGGGATCGTTCTGTACAAGGCCTCTGGTCGGACAGCGAGACAAGTCTCTCTTCCAACATGAAAGAGCTGTTGGCAGCCAGAAACGCGCTAAAAGAATTCAGTTCTGTTCTTCAGGGTCCTCACGTCAGGATAATGTCAGACAACAGATCAACAGTCGCCTACATCAATCATCAGGGGGGTACCAGGTCTCTCCCTCTGATGTTAATAGCGGATCAGATCTTCAGGTTTGCCGAGAGTCGGCTGGTTACGCTCTCGGCACTGCATATAAAAGGGGAAGAGAACATTAAAGACCGATTTCTTGAGTCGTCACATCTTGAAACAAGGAGAGTGGGAGTTGAATCCAGCTGTTTTTCAGCAGATTGTGGCTCGGTGGGGACAGCCCCAGATAGATCTGTTTGCAAACAGACACAATCGGAAGACCGAAACCTTTCGCTCCCTGAATCCAAAAGAGGGGGCGTTTGCGGTGGACGCGCTGCAGATTCAGTGGGATTTCACTCTAGCTTATGCCTTTCCCCCTTTAGTACTGATCCCTACTGGTTCACTTGGATGAAGAGAATGTCCCAAGCAGATCCATGGGTTCTTCCGGACATCCCGGATCTCCTCAGGCAGGGCCCAGTCTGTCATCCCCAAAGAGCGGGCCTGCATTTGACGGCTTGGATTTTGAGAGGTCTCTATTGACGCAAAGGGGGTTTTCTCTGGATCTTGTTACTACCCTTCTAGCAAGTAGAAAGCCGATAACAACTAGAATCTATGGTAGAACCTGGGCTAAGTCCTTGTCTACCTCGGGTCAGTCTGCCAAAGGGAGGATTCCTATTTAGGCCATACTAGAATTCCTCCAGAAGGGGTTAAACATGGGACTAGCCACCAGTACTCTTAAGGTACAGGTATCGGCTCTGGGGGCACTGTATAATTATGACTTGGCAGCAAATAGATGGATCATTAGATTTATTAAAGCCTGTCATAGATCCAGACCTATTCCTGTTCCAAGAATGCCTCCTTGGGACCTTAATTTAGTTCTGGAAGCATTAACCAAACCTCCCTTTGAGCCCTTAGAGAAGGTTTCAGAAAAAATCTTAACTTTAAAGACTGCTCTATTGGTGGCCCTGACATCAGCTCGTAGAGTCAGTGACTTACACGCACTATCCGTTAACCATCCATTCACTCAAGTATGTATGGATAGAGTAATCTGAAGACCAGACCCGGCCTATCTTCCAATGGTAGCCTCCAAGTTCCATAGGACGCAAGTAATCACTCTCCCTTCCTTCTATCCTAATCCTAGGGATTCTGAGGAACATAAGCTTCACACCTTAGATGTTAAGAGGGTGTTAGTCCAGTATTTGGAAGTGACAAAAGCCTGGAGAAAGAGTGACGCTTTTTTTATATCCTTTCAGGGGGCTAGGAAAGGACTTAAGGTTACAAGGGGGACCATAGCTAGATGGGTCAGGGATACTATTACTTTAGCCTACTCTTCTAGCAATCTGCCGGTTCCTGAGAACCTGAAGGCCCATTCCACCAGAGCGGTAGCTGCTTCCTGGGCTGAGAAGGCAGATGTGCCCATCGACATTATATGTAAGGCGGCAACTTGGTCATCCCCCGCTACATTTTACAAACATTACCGTCTTGACCTTTCCTCTTCTACTGATCTGTCCTTTGGTAGAAGGGTGTTGCAAGCGGTGATCCCTCCCTCTGGTATTTGATCTCTATAAATCTCTCAGGTGGTGCTGTCATGGGAGAAGGGGAAAAGATCCTAGTTACTTACCGGTAACGGGATTTTACAGATCCCATGAAAGCACCCTATTAATTCCCTCCTCTTTATCACTGTGGTGTGCACTTTTTTAAGGTGTTTAGTACATATGTTGAGGTGGTGGTTATGTATTAACCTGTCTTCGGAGGCCCTCTCATGCTCTGAAACAAAACTGATGCGGAGGAGAGGTACCGCCTTTTTATTCAGTAGGTTCCTGTCCTTGGTGGTTGGATACCCTCTCTCAGGTGGTGCTGTCATGGGCTCTGTAAAATCCCGTTACCGGTAAGTAACTAGGATCTTTCCCGAGGATAGGGTTAAAAGATACCGGCCCTTTCGTGGACCCCGTCGATCCCCTAAATGTGATTACAGGGGTAAGGGTAAGACTGGGAGATGGTCTTACAGGAAGGGAGGAAAGGACAGAGCAGATCAGGTCGCCTCTGGAGCCCCAGCTAGACCATGACACCATTGGAGTAGGGGGCAGGCTTCTTTTCTTTCAGGACAAGTGGGTGTCCATTACAAAAAATCAATGGATCCTACGTTCCTTAGGGGAAGGTTTCAAAATAGACTTCTCCCATGCCCTCCCTCGTCGTTTCCAAATCACTCGTCCTCGCTCCCCCGTAGATCTCAAAAGTCTATGGCAGGATATATTAGTCCTTCAATCCCTACACGTGGTGAAACAGGTCCCCCCTTCAGAGCAGGGTTTAGGCCATTATTCCTCCCTCTTCTCGGTGTTAAAACCCTCGGGCAAACGCCGTACGATTATAAACCTCAAGCCCTTAAACCAGTGGGTGGAATACAAGAGGTTCAAAATGGAAGCTATAAAAACCAGCATTCAATTGATAGAGAAGGGATCGGTAATGTGCACCCTAGACCTCAAGGATACATATTACAATGTTCCAATTCACCCAAGTCACCAGCAATAACTAAGGTTCGCTCTAGAGCAGGAGGACACAGTACACCACTTTAAATTCACTTGCCTAACCTTCGGTCTGTCCTCGGCCCCCCGAATATTCACAAAGGTTATGACAGAAGTAGCGGCCTTCTTAAGAACACAGGGGGTTATAATCATCCCTTACCTGGACGATATATTGTTGGTGGCAGAGTCAGTCTCTTCTCAGTCAACAAGAGCATACGATCGAAACTCTGGAATATTTGGGGTGGAACATCAATTGGGAAAAATCAAGCCTCCATCCAAGTACTACAAAAGTATTTCTAGGGGTACTCTTAGATTCCAGTCTTCAAAAGTCCTCCTTGCCCCAGGAGAAAAAATAAAACTGGAAATTTACAACTTCGAGATACGGAAGACCAGATCGGATCTTAGGACTGATGACCTCATGCATTCCGAGCGTGAAATGGGCACAGGCCCGTTCAAGGCCGTTACAGAAGTCGATCCTGTCCGTTTGGAACAGACTACCATCGGGGTTAGACAAGAAAAAGACTGTCAAGAGAGCTAAAAAACTCCCTTTCCTGGTGGACAGACCCTTCAAACTTAGAAAATGCAGTAGACTGGATCCTTCTTCCTTCAATCCAGATCCATACGGATGCCAGCCAAAAAGGCTGGGGAGCAAGCATAGGAAACGGATATCTACAAGGGATGTGGCCCAAAGAGATACAACACAGGTCGTCAAATTTCAGGGAGCTAAAGGTGGTCTGGGAGACTCTTCAAAGATGTCAGCATTTGCTCAGAGGAAATCATGTAAACATTTTCTCAGACAACAGCACCACCATCGCTTTTCTTCGTCGACAAGGAGGTCCAAGAGGGAAAAGGTTACAATCCTTGGCGTCAAGAATTTTCTACTGGGCGGAGAGAAATGTCCTTTCAATATCGGCTATTCATCTAAGGGGGTCCGAAAATGTGGTAGCAGACTTTCTCAGCAGAGCAAGAGTTGGTCCCTCAGATTGGGAGCTGAATCCGGAGGTGTTTCATCAAATCATTCAACGATGGGGCACCCCATTCATAGACCTGTTTGCAACAAGAAAAAACAGGAAGCTGCAGCCCTTTTTTTTCTTGGACCCAGCCGACAGCCCAGAAGGAATAGATGCCCTTTCTCAATCATGGGGGACAAAACTGGTGTACGCCTTTCCTCCAGTCCCTCTCATCTCAAGAGTACTAAGGAAAATCCAACAGGAGAGGGGAGCTCTTATTCTGATAGCGCCCTACTGGCCCAAAAAGAGCTGGTTCCCTCTGCTACACCGGATGGCAGTGGATCTCCCATTCAGACTCCCAGCCAGGAGAGATCTTCTATTGCAGGGTCCCTTGTTACATCCGAACATCCAATTCCTCCAATTGACAGCATGGAACCTGAGAGGCGGATCCTAGCCTCTAGGGGCCTTACCCATTGGGTAATTACAACTCTACAAGCCTGTAGGAAACCAGTAACGTCAGCCATCTATACTAGGATTTGGAAACAGTTCTGTAGCTTTGCAGGTCAGTCTGTGGGAAATTCGTCTCACCCCAATATTCCAACGATATTGGATTTCCTCCAAGAGGAGTTTGATAAGGGTCTGAGGCCAAATACGTTAAAAGTTCATATCTCGGCCCTAAGCGCTTTTTTGGACTACTCCTTAATAGACCACCCATGGATATCAAGGTTCATAAAAGCAACTTCTCGTTTAAAACCCACGATAAGGAGTCTAGTACCGCCGTGGGATCTGAACCTGGTGTTGAGGGCTTTATGTAAGTCTCCCTTTGAACCCCTAGAAGAAACATCAGTAGACCTGCTTTCTATGAAATCAGCCTTTCTTGTGGCAGTTACTACAGCGAAACGGGTAGGCGAGATCCAGGCCCTCTCAGTTCTGGACCCATACCTTAAGATTGTGGAGGACAGATTGGTTCTTAAACTGGATCCCTCCTTTCACCCTAAGGTGGTGTCCAGTTCAAACCTGAGCCAAGAGATAATACTGCCGTCTTTCTGCCAGTCCCCCAAAAATGAAAAGGAAAAATCCTTCCATACCTTGGACGTCAGGAGGGCAATTGTTCGGTATATAGAAATCACAGCCCCCTGGAGGAGAGACTCAAACCTTTTTCTGCAATTTTCGGGTGTGAATAAGGGCAAGAAAGCTTCTAAGCAGACTCTAGCAAGGTGGTTGACAAGGACTATCGCCCTCGCGTATGAATCTGAGGGGAAGGATCCACCAATTTCCCTTTAAAGCTCATTCTACTCGGGCAATCTCCGCTTCATGGGCAGAGAAAGCTGGAGCGTCAGTGGGCCAAATTTGCCAGGCAGCAACCTGGTCCAATATAGCCACATTTAGTAAACATTATAAATTGGATGTATTGTCCAGTCAACAATTAGCCTCTGGCCGTAAAGTCCTTCAGGCAGTAGTCCCGCCCTAAATGTTCCATTTCTTTTGATTTGGTCTGTCTCCTGTCGTGCCGTTATGATGGACGTACTGGTAAAATAGGAATTATTCCTACCGTTAGTTACATTTCCAGGAGTCCATCATAACGGCACCATATTTCCCTCCCCTGCTCTTGACACTAATGTGAATGTAACATTGGTATATGTATATAATAAAATAGAGTTGCATCCATCCTGGTTTGGTGATTAATACTAACACTGAGGGTGTGATGAGAGGTTAAAAGCCCCCCCCCCCCATGTGTTTCCTGTCCGTAGAGGAACAGAGGACGTAACTCCTGTCGTGCCGTTATGATGGACTCCTGGAAACGTAATTAACGGTAGGAATAATTCCTATTTTTAACTTTTTTCCACAAAATTGATCTTTAAGGTCCAACTTTTTTATTTTTACAAGAGTAAGAGGAGAAAATTGAACCTAAGAACTGTTGTGCAATTTGTCCTGAGTATGCCAATACCCCATATGTGGGGAAAATACACTGGGCACACGTCAGGGTTCAGAAGGGAAAGGGGCACTGTGTGACTTTTTGAATGCAAAATTGTCTGGAATCAAGAACGAATGCCATGTCGCATTTCGGGAGCCCCTGATGTGCCTAAATAGTGGAAAACCTCCACAATTGACTCCATTTTGGAAACTACACCCCTCAGGGATTTTATCAAGGGGTAAAGTGAACATTTTGAACCCAGAGGTACAACAGAATTTGATAACATTAGGCCATTCAATTGAATAAGTTGTCATTAGTCTTGAGCTCAAGTGCTCACTACTTGAGTTTGCATCGGGTACTCAGGTATGCACCATGTATCGCGGGTGCTCGAGTGACATGCTCGAGTCCCCGCCCTGCATGTTTTACGGTTGTTAGACACCCCCAAAAAAAAAGATACGGGTATCGCTCGTGCATGGCAGGTGATCCCAGCAACATTTTTTTTTGGGCCGTGAAGTATATGAGGCAGAGACTCGAGCATGTCACTCGAGCACCCGTGATACTCAGTGCATAACCAAGCACCCAATGCAAATTCAAGTAGCGAACACTTGTGCTCAACACTGGTCTCCATATCGTCATCATTTTTTTTTTTTTTTGCCCGACCCTAACCCTAAAGTTTATTTTTTACGCCATTCCTTGTGTGGTATAAGCGATTAGATGACTTTATTCTTCGGGTTGGTGTGATTACAGTACAGCGATACCAGATTCATAACGAGTTTTTATGATTGACAGCTGTCACACACTAAGACGCTTTTTTTGCAGAGACTATTTTTTGCATCGCCCTATTTTGAGAGCTATAATGTTTCCATATTTTGGCCGACAGTCATGTGACTGTATGTTTTTTGTGGGATAAGTTGACCTTTTTATTGGTACCATTTTCGGGCACGTTACATTTTTTGATCGCTTTCTATTCTGATTTTTGGAAGGCAGAATAAGCAAAAACCAGCAAATCCGGAATTGATTTTTTTTTTTTTTTTTTTTTTTATGCTGTTCAGCGTGTGGTAAAATTGATAAGGTAGCTTTGTTCTTCGGGTCAGTGTGTTTACAGCGGTACCGAATTTATATATTTTTTTTTTTTTTATGTTTTGATGCTTTTACACAACAAACTATTTTGTAGAAAAAATGGTGTAAATTTATGGCTCTTGCTCTACTGTAAATTCACAGGGCAGGGTTAAATCTCCTGCTCATGCAATCTAGCAGGACCCTGTTGGGTCTTCACCTGTCAGACTATGCCTGGGACCCAGGGGAGAAGACGGGAGAAGTTTATTACTGCTTCAGTCTTCTATTTCACTGACTAAATCGCATTGTGTGATGGGATTGCTGATGCTTCTATAGGACCCGGCAATCACATGATCATGAGGTGTCTCAAGCATAGCAAAGCTCCTGGATCCTAGCAGACTTTGATGGCTCTGCCAGTGACATTTGTCATTGTAGTGTGCTATTTTATCTTGTAAATGGGGCTCCTATAAATGCCCCAGTTACAATGTAAGAAAATCAATAAAGTAATAAAAAACTGAGGATTTTTTTTATATCTTTAATTATTGTTTAGGGGAACAAATTGTCTAATGTTTATGTACACTACTCAAAAAAAATAAAGGGAACACTCAAATAACACATCCTAGATCTGAATGAATGAAATCTTCTCATTGAATACTTTGTTGTGTAGAAAGTTGAATGTGCTGACAACAAAATCACACAAAAATCATCAATGGAAATCAAATTTATTAACCAATGGAGGCCTGGCTTTGGAGTCGCCCTCAAAATTAAAGTGGAAAAACACACTACAGGCTGATCCAATTTTGATGTAATGTCCTTAAAACAAGTCAAAATGAGGCTCAGTATTGTGTGCGGCCTCCACGTGCCTGTATGACCTCCCTACAATGCCTGGGCATGATCCTGATGAGGTTGCGGGTGGTCTCCTGTGGGATCTCCTCCCAGACCTGGACTAAAGCAACCACCAACTCCTGGACAGTCTGTGGTGCAACGGGTGACGTTGGTGGATGGAGTGAGACATGATGTCCCAGATGTGTTCAATCGGATTCAGGTCTGGGGAACAGGCAGGCCAGTCCATAGGTTCAATGCCTTCATCTTGCAGGAACTGCTGACACACTCCAGCCACATGAGGTCTGGCATTGTCCTGCATTAGGAGGAACCCAGGGCCAACCGCACCAGCATATGGTCTCATAAGGGGTCTGAGGATCTCATCTCGGTACCTAATGGCAGTCAGGCTACCTCTGTCGAGCACATGGAGAGCTGTGCGGCCCTCCAAAGAAATGCCACCCCACACCATTACTGACCCACTGCCAAACCGATCATGCTGAAGGATGTTGCAGGCAGCAGATCCCTCTCCACGGCATCTCCAGACTCTGTCACGTCTGTCAAATGTGCTCAGTGTGAACCTGCTTTCATCTGTGAAGAGCACAAGGCGCCAATGGCGACTTTGCCAATCCTGGTGTTCTGTGGCAAATGCCAAGGGTCCTGCATGGTGTTGGGCTGTGAGCATTACCCCCATCTGTGGACGTTGGGCCCTCATACCACCCTCATGGAGTTGGTTTCTAACCGTTTGTGCAGACATATGCACATTTGTGGCCTGCTGGAGGTAATTTTGCAGGGCTCTGGCAGTGCTCCTCCTGTTCCTCCTTGCACAAAGGCGAAGGTAGCGGTCCTGCTGCTGGGTTGTTGCCCTCCTACGGCCCCCTCCACGTCTACTGGTGTACTGGCCTGTCTCCTGGTAGCGCCTCCAGCCTCTGGACACTACGCTGACAGACACAGCAAACCTTCTTGCCACAGCTCGCATTGATGTGCCATCCTGGATGAGCAGCACTATCTGAGCAACTTCTGTGGGTTGTAGAGTCAGTCTCATGCTACCACGAGTGAAAGCACAATCCGCATTCAAAAGTGACCAAAAACATAAGCCAGAAAGCATTGGTACTGAGATGTGGTCTGTGGTCCCCACCTGCAGAACCACTCCTTTATTGAGGGTGTCTTGATAATTGCCAATAATTTCCATCTATTGTCTATTCCATTTGCACAACAGCATGTGCAATTGATTGTCAATCAGTATTGCTTCCTCAGTGGACAGTTTGATTCACTTGGAGTTATATTCTGTTTGTGTTCCCTTTATGTTTTTGAGCAGTATATATATAACTTAACTATTTTTGTTACATTTATTTTTGCACATGAAAGTACCAACTGCAGACAAATGAGAAATCTACTTTTCCCATTAAGACATTTTTATTACATGTAAAGAAAAAACCCTACACGTTACATATCTACAAAACCTGGAATATTCTCAAGTAGCTCTTCAGTGTGAAATTTGAACAGTATAAAAAATATAGCAAACTGAAAATGGCTTGTTCTTAAAGATTTGCGTCACAAAATAATTAAATTGTCTAGCAGGTAACATTTCTCCAGGTGGAGAGTGGTAAGTTGCATAGGACATCATTGGTGCAACCTGTGCAGATGTAAGGGAGGGGGGCATTTCTACATCCAAACCAGGTGGAATTGTGCATTATGAGGAGCTACTGGAGTGCAAAGGGCTCATATACTTTTCTTGCACTGGGCCTCTTCTGTCTGTCACTGGCGACTTCTAGGCCATGCAATGCTCCAGAAGCTGCTAAGAGAACAGGAACCCTAGTGTCACCTCTTGGAAGTAGTAATCTAGTAATCCTAAAGGTCAATTTCGTTCCTTATTAAAGAGTCTTGCAACGTGATTTTTTTTTTTTTTGTCGCTGAAGAGGTGATTTCAATGTATAAATTCCTGAGGGAGTGTTGTATGAACTAAAGTTTCCTCCTTATGCTTGCTTGGCACTCTTCAGTGAGAAACTTTACCCCTTTTAGAGCCTCTGCTTTGCACTTATGAGGGGCAAACGGCGCAATTGTGTCTGCAGATGGAGTTTCTGGTTTGGCTTCTTATCTGAAGTCACGTGGCATGGCTCTTCAAAAGCTGTGTTCACATGACCAGTAGTCATCTGTTAGAACAGATCCAGCAGCAATCCGGTGGCAAAAAAAGTTGTAAAGAGACAGCTTTTGTCGTTAGTTTGTTTTTAAAAAAAAAAAAAAATCGGCTTGAGCTGTTTTTTTTAACATTGAAGTCTATGGACAATGGATCTGTTAATTAGCCATCTGTTATCTTCTATTTGACACTGGTCCTGTAAGTATAAAATGGATGGCTATTTAATGGATCCGTTGTTCCTAGACTTCAATATTAAAGCTCCCCTCCAGCGTTTTTTTATTTTATTGCTGTAGTGGTGCTACTGGCGGTTTGGCGGTTTGTGACGGCTGCTCAAGTGTTTGCTGGAACGAGCCAAAGGTCACACTTCAATGCAAGTCTATGGGAGCCTCGTTTTTTTCAGGTTGTGATGTAACTTCTGATCCATCAGAAGTTCCCAGGCATTTAAAGCATCTTTTGATCTGTTTAATAGCAACATGGGTATCTATGATGTAAATTTGGTTTGATAGATCCATGTTTGTCAGTTAATATATGATGATATTTAAAGTCTTTATTAGCATGGATTCACAGGTGTCCAAATTTTCTCACAATAAATACATTGACTTATATATTTTTTGAGAGAAAAGGGGTGGCTTAAAGAAGTTGTCCACTACTTTTATATTGATGCCCTATCCATAGCAATATTATTATTATAACAAGATTTCCTTTTTGTAATGTGTACTATAAATGTTTATATCTTAGTATTTCTTGTTCAATAAATCATTCAATCTATTTTGCTGTGCCTGTTAACATTAACCCTGGAACTGCCTTTTCTCACAAAAAAACATGTATTGACATGTTTTTTCTTACATACGGCGCTTACACTTTAACCTATAACATTGGGGGTGAAGGGTATGATCGCCTTCTAGCAATTCGGTTTACACAAAGCTAATGGGGAATGTGCCAAGCTTACACATTATCCTACAACCTTACAGAGACACTGTCGCCGAGCACATGGTTAACTTTGTAAATATTAGCATTGAAATGTATTGTAACCTATAGATTTGCTTGTATAATGTTGTATTTTTAGATCTATTTACACCTTTTTCCATTTTTTGATTTGTGTATACCTCTTAGTGAATCTACAATAAATGTATATTTTTTTAAACACTTTTATTACGTCATTATTATGAACACTACAGAATGCTACCAGTAACCCTAGGGATCCAGGGGCTGCCTTTTCTCACAAAAACATGTCTTGACATGTTTTTCTTACATATGGCGCTTACATTTTAACCTACAACCTTGGGAGAAGGGCATGTGGGCTGTCATGGGGGACGTAACAGAGGCTGAAGATGGGCTGCTTCCGGGGCAGGGACGGAACTGACGTAACAGATACCGCCCCTATGTGTGTCAATAAGGGTTGGCTTCCGGGGGCGGGGACGGAACTGACGTAACAGGTATTGACACACATAGGGGCGGAGAATGGGGAGGAGAGGGGAGGGGTTTAGACCGGAAGTGGAGGCGAGACAGGTGCCAAAAAGGGGCGGGCACCTGTCAAAAACCGGAAGTGGGCGTGTTGACGAGAGGTGGGTGCTCTTACCACTCCTGTCAGGTATATAGTATTGGAGGCAACAGAATCTATGGTCTCCTGTCAGGTATATATTATTGGAGGCAGCAGAATGTATGGGCTCCTGTCAGGTATATATTATTGGAGGCAGCAGAATGTATGGGCTCCTGTCAGGTATATATTATTGGAGGCAGTAGAATCTATGGGCTCCTGTCACGTATATATTATTGGAGGCAGCAGAATGTATGGGCTCCTGTCAGGTATATATTATCGGAGGCAGCAGAATCTATGGGCTCCTGTCAGGTATATAGTATTGGAGGCAACAGAATCTATGGGCTCCTGTCAGGTATATAGTATTGGAGGCAGTAGAATCTATGGGCTCCTGTCAGGTATATAGTATTGGAGGCTGCAGAATGTATGGGCTCCTGTCAGGTATATATTATTGGAGGCAGGAGAATGTATGGGCTCCTGTCAGGTATATATTATTGGAGGCAGCAGAATGTATGGGCTCCTGTCACGTATATATTATTGGAGCCAGCAGAATGTATGGGCTCCTGTCAGGTATATAGTATTGGAGGCAGCAGAATGTATGGGCTCCTGTCAGGTATATATTATTGGAGGCAGCAGAATGTATGGGCTCCTGTCAGGTATATATTATCGGAGGCAGTAGAATCTATGGGCTCCTGTCACGTATATAGTATTGGAGGCAACAGAATCTATGGGCTCCTGTCAGGTATATAGTATTGGAGGCAGTAGAATCTATGGGCTCCTGTCAGGTATATAGTATTGGAGGCTGCAGAATGTATGGGCTCCTGTCAGGTATATATTATTGGAGGCAGGAGAATGTATGGGCTCCTGTCAGGTATATATTATTGGAGGCAGCAGAATGTATGGGCTCCTGTCACGTATATATTATTGGAGCCAGCAGAATGTATGGGCTCCTGTCAGGTATATAGTATTGGAGGCAGCAGAATGTATGGGCTCCTGTCAGGTATATATTATTGGAGGCAGCAGAATGTATGGGCTCCTGTCAGGTATATATTATTGGAGGCAGCAGAATGTATGGGCTCCTGTCAGGTATATATTATTGGAGGCAGCAGAATCTATGGGCTCCTGTCAGGTATATATTATTGGAGGCAGCAGAATCTATGGGCTCCTGTCAGGTACATATTACTGGAGCCAGCAGAATCTATGAGCTCCTGTCAGGTATATATTATTTGATAATCATGCCCATTGCCCAGCTCCCGCCATATGTTGATCGCCAGCCGCATAAAACAAGGCAGCTGGGGGCTGGGATTTGCAGCATGGTAAGACCCAAGCGTTCTTGGCCCCCCACGCTGAAAATCGAAGCCCACAGCCACCCCTGAAAATTGCGCATTCATCATAGCACCATTTCCAGGTGCTTTACCCGGCTTTTCCAGCGGCCCTGGTGGTGAGTGGCACACTGGGTAATAATAGGGTTAGTGCTAGGCCAACTTTGTATTATCAGCTGGTACTAAGCCCGAAATTTATGGTGTCACGCCAAATTAGTCATACCCACCATGAATTTCTAATAGAAAAAAAAAAGACAGATTTTTTTTTTTATTAAAAATAAAACACATTTAGGGACTCCATCTTTAACCCCTTAAGGACCAGAGAATTTTCCGTTTTTGCGTTTTCGTTTTTTGCTACCCGAGCCATAGCGTTTTTATTTTTGGGGCAATATGGCCGTGTGAGGGCTTATTTTTTGCGGGACGCGTTGTACTTTTAAACCCAATTACTAGTTTTACCATATCGTGTACGGGAAAACGGGAAAAAAATTCCAAGTGCGGTGAAATTGCAAAAAAAAGTGCAATACCACAGTTGTTTTTTATTTATTTTTTTTACCATGTTCACTGAATGCTAAAACTGACCTGCCATTCTTATTCTCCAGGTCATTCTGAGTTCGTAGACACCAAACATGTATAGGTTCTTTTATATTTAAGTGGTGAAAAAAAATTCCAAAATTTGGTAAAAAAAAAAAAATAGCGCCATTTTCTAAGACCTGTAGCGTCTCCATTTTTCGGGATCTGGGGCTGGGTGAGGGCTTATTTTTTGCTCGCCGGGCTGACGTTTTTATTGATAACATTTTGGGGTAGATCCGATGTTTTTTTTTCGCCCCTTAATTGCATTTTATTGCAATTTTGCGGCGACCAAAAAACGTAATTCTGGCGTTTAGAATTTTTTTCTCATTACGCCGTTTACCGTTTGGATTAATTCTTTTTTTATATTGATAGATCGGGCGATTCTGAACGCGGCGATACCAAATATGTCTATGTAGGTTTTTTTTTATATTTTATTCTGAATGGGGCGAAAGGGGGGTGATTTAAACTTTTTTACATTTTTTTTATTTTTTTTATATTTTTAAAAACGTTTTTTTCACTTTTTGCATGCTTTTATAGTCTCCATAGGAGACTAGAAGCAGCAACTATCCGATCGCCTCTGCTACATACAGGGGATCAGCAGATCCCCTGCATATAGCAGAATTCGTCCTGTGCTATGAGCGCCGACCACTAGGTGGCGCTCATAGCGACCAGCTCATGACAACCACAGGCGTCTGCTGCAGACCCTGGGTTGTCATGCCCACCCATCGGTGACCCGCGATCACGTGACTGGGTCGCCGATGGGCGGGGCTTAGGACGCGCTTCCCGGAAGCGCGCGTTAATTGCCGCTTTCGGAGAATGACAGCGGCATTGACAGTGCATAATGTCACTGGTGATCACTGTATTACCTGTACGCTGACACTATATACAGAGCTCCTGTGCATAATGTCACTGATAATCTCTACATTATCTGTACACTGACTCTATATACAGAGCTCCTGTGCATAATGTCACTGGTGATCACTGTATTACCTGTACGCTGACACTATATACAGAGCTCCTGTGCATAATGTCACTGATAATCTCTACATTATCTGTACACTGACTCTATATACAGAGCTCCTGTGCATAATGTCACTGATAATCTCTACATTATCTGTACACTGACTCTATATACAGAGCTCCTGTGCATAATGTCACTGATAATCTCTACATTATCTGTACACTGACTCTATATACAGAGCTCCTGTGCATAATGTCACTGGTGATCACTGTATTACCTGTACGCTGACACTATATACAGAGCTCCTGTGCATAATGTCACTGATAATCTCTACATTATCTGTACACTGACTCTATATACAGAGCTCCTGTGCATAATGTCACTGGTGATCACTGTATTACCTGTACGCTGACACTATATACAGAGCTCCTGTGCATAATGTCACTGATAATCTCTACATTATCTGTACACTGACTCTATATACAGAGCTCCTGTGCATAATGTCACTGGTGATCACTGTATTACCTGTACGCTGACACTATATACAGAGCTCCTGTGCATAATGTCACTGATAATCTCTACATTATCTGTACACTGACTCTATATACAGAGCTCCTGTGCATAATGTCACTGATAATCTCTACATTATCTGTACACTGACTCTATATACAGAGCTCCTGTGCATAATGTCACTGATAATCTCTACATTATCTGTACACTGACTCTATATACAGAGCTCCTGTGCATAATGTCACTGGTGATCACTGTATTACCTGTACGCTGACACTATATACAGAGCTCCTGTGCATAATGTCACTGATAATCTCTACATTATCTGTACACTGACTCTATATACAGAGCTCCTGTGCATAATGTCACTGATAATCTCTACATTATCTGTACACTGACTCTATATACAGAGCTCCTGTGCATAATGTCACTGGTGATCACTGTATTACCTGTACGCTGACACTATATACAGAGCTCCTGTGCATAATGTCACTGGTGATCATTGTATTACCTGTACACTGACACTATACACAGAGCTCCTGTGCATAATGTCACTGATGATCTCTACATTATCTGTACACTGACTCTATATACAGAGCTTTTTAAAATTTTCATTATCAGTCACTATCTGGTGCCATTATGTGCCATGGTCATGGCGTGGCGGTATTTGTCCCTTGTATGTGGTATTATTCGGACAGTCACTATGTGGTGGTAATATGTGGTCTTCTCATGGTGTGGCAGTATATATACCTTGTACTTGGTAGTATTTGATCACTGTGGTGGTATGTGTTCTGGTCATGTTGTGGCGGTATTTCTCTCTTCTATATAGGTATAGTGGATTGTTGTCAGTCATTTTTTTTTCGGATATTAAGAATGGGAACATTCTTTATTTGCAATACATATTAAATACTTGGATGTTTAACCTCTCCCTGTGTTGTGACTACTTCACAGCAGCAGAGATGGACGTCAGCTCAAGACGCAACAAATAAGCCGTCACACAGCCCCAGATCCAAAAAAATGAGAACACTACGGTGCGCAGAACATGGCGTGAAAAGTGTGATTTTTTTTTTTTCAAACTTATGAATTTGTTTTCACTACTTAGATACCAGTAAAGGTATACATGTTTGGCATCTACGAACTCGTACTGACCCGAGGCATCACACTGTCACGTCGGTTTTACCATATAGTGAACATGGTGACTAAAAAACCCAATAAACAAACGTGTAATTGCACTTTTTTTTGCAATTTTACTGCACTTGGAATTTTTGTTGCCATTTCCCTGTACACAATATGGTAAAATAAATGATTACATCTGAAAGTACAACTCGTCCCGTAAAAAAACTGTCTTTCCTGCTGCTACAGACTTTTATATGACTACAATTTACATTCTGCTGCTTACGCAAACAGTTTACAAGACACTTCTTACACTTGCTTGCACCCAGGTTTCATGTGAAAGAGTGTTCTCAAAGCTGAAAATTGTAAAAAATCGTCTGAGGTCTTCAATTGGACAGGAGCTTTTAGTCACTCCTTCTGTTGAACATTGAGTATGACATTTCAAGGAACTTAGACTATGATGACATTATTAATACGTATGCAATGTCATCTTCTGTTCTGAAAAAATGCCCCCCTAGTGAACCGCGGCCTACCTCCTTTTACCTTGCTCCTGGTAGGCCGCAGTTCCGCCGGTGACGGTCTCCTTCAGGACCTGGCGTCACACGCGTCTGACGTAAGCGCTCACTGGGGCTCCTTCCAGGACCTGGCGCTGCGTCAGTGCGTGAGGCGGGGCTTGGGCTTCGCGCGCTTCCAGCGGTTACGCCCCTCTTCTTCCCGCGCGGCGACCCGGAAATGGCGGGCAATGGCGGGAAACAGCGGCAATTGGCGCAAAACTTCACCACAGTATGCGACACAGTTCTTTAAGGCGCACAGTACCCGGTGACAACGGGCACGAAATCCTGCCGACTACGCCAAAGTGGACGCGCCCCCTGGGCCGTGGGGTACCCGGTGCCGGGCGATGCTGGGGGTTGTAGTCACAGTGGCGGTGACCAGTTCCATGACCCAGGGCGGTCAATCCAAAGGGAATTTTTATGTATAGGTGTTAATGTCCGACTACGCCACCTGTGGAATGCGGCCAATGGAGACCGCCGCTGCTGAACAGTCCTCTGAAGCTGGTGGTTTTGCAGCCAGGGTGGTATAACTCCCCACAGGAAGAGTTAGCTTCAGGGCAGTGTGTGGATGATGGTGGTTGTGCAGGGTGTCCGTAATAACCACAGAGTCAGTATAGTGCAGTCCCAGGGTCTTTACTGATGACAATTAGACAAGCCTGGACTGGGGTACTGGCTAGAAGTAAGAGTCCGGTCAGCCTGGAAGCAAACATAGAGTCCTCCTTGCCAGGTGGAGTTGTAGGCCTGCCCTTCTCACTATACTCGTTGGCTTTACTGATTGTAGCTGTGTTGTAGCCCATGTCCCTGAGTATGACGTTCTGTGCTCACCCGTATGGCTGGCAGCCCGGGCCTTGTGCATGCGTCGCTCCTCCGTGGTGGTGCTGGTCCCTCTGTGCTGCTGAGCCTCTGGCGTCTGATGGGGCCAGGAGACCTGCAATCTCCTGCCCTACGGTATCTGCTGCTGGGCCTGCAGTGCCCCCACAGCCTCGGACTCCGGTGTCCGGTCCTCTGTGTATTTCATCTAGGACGAGCTTCCTCAGCTCCAGTCCCTAGCTCCTCTCTCCTCAAAGTCCTAAACTCCACTCCTCACACTAAGACTAACTAACCCCGCCTCCAGATCCCAGTTGCCAAGGGGAGGGGAGTCCCCTTGCTGGTCTGGAGCCAGGAAAGTGTTGCATGCTTACTATCCCTGACTAGGGGATCCCTGCTTGCTTCCAGGCATGGCATTACCTCTTTTGAGGGAGGCAAAGCCACTGTGGCAACCGGACCCCTGGGGTGCCACATAAGCTCTTGCTATATACAGTGGTGGCCAAAAGTATCGGCACCCCTGCAATTCTGTCAGATAATGCTCAGTTTCTTCCTGAAAATGATTGCAATCACAAATTCTTTGGTATTATTATCTTCATTTAATTTGCTTGCAAGGAAAAAACACAAAAGAGAATGAAGCAAAAATCAAATCATTGATCATTTCACACAAAACCCCAAAAATGGGCCAGACAAAGGTATTGGCACCCTCAGCCTAATACTTGGTTGCACAACCTTTAGCCAAATTAACTGCAAACAACCGCTTCCGGTAACCATCAATGAGTTTCTTACAATGCTCTGCTGGAATTGTAGACCATTCTTCTTTGGCAAACTGCTCCAGGTCCCTGATATTTGAAGGGTGCCTTCTCCAAACTGCCATTTTGAGATCTCTCCACAGGTGTTCTATGGGATTCAGGTCTGGACTCATTGCTGGCCACCTTAGAAGTCTCCAGTGCTTTCTCTCAAACCATTTTATAGTGCTTTTGGAAGTGTATTTTGGGTCATTGTCCTGCTGGAAGACCCATGACCTCTGAGAGAGACCCAGCTTTCTCACATTGGGCCCTACATTATGCTGCAAAATTTGTTGGTAGTCTTCAGACTTCATAATGCCATGCACACGGTCAAGCAGTCCAGTGCCAGAGGCAGCAAAGCAACCCCAAAAAATCAGGGAACCTCCGCCATGTTTGACTGTAGGGACCGTGTTCTTTTCTTTGAATGCCTCTTTTTTTTTTCCTGTACACTCTGTTGATGCTTTTTCCCAAAAACCTCTACTTTTGTCTCATCTGACCTGAGAACATTCTTCCAAAACGTTTTAGGCTTTCTCAGGTAAGTTTTGGCAAACTCCAGCCTGGCTTTTTTATGTCTCGGGGTAAGAAGTGGGGTCTTCCTGGGTATCCTACCATACAGTCCCTTTTCATTCAGATGCTGACGGATAGTACGGGTTGACACTGTTGTACCCTCGGACTGCAGGGCAGCTTGAACTTGTTTGGATGTTAGTCGAGGTTCTCTATCTACCATCCGCACAATTTTGCGTTGAAATCTCTCGTCAATTTTTCTTTTCTGTCCACATCTAGGGAGGTTAGCCACAGTGCCATGGGCTTTAATCCCTTAACCCCCGAGGGTGGTTTGCACGTTAATGACCAGGCCAATTTTTACAATTCTGACCACTGTCACTTTATGAGGTAATTACTCTGGAACGCTTCAATGGATCCCCCTGATTCTGAGACTGTTTTTTCGTGACATATTGTACTTCATGATTGTGGTAAAATTTCTTCGATATCACTTGCGTTTATTTGTGAAAAAAACGGAAATTTGGCGAAAATTTTGCAATTTTAAATATTTGAATTTTTATGCCCTTAAATCAGAGAGCTATGTCACACAAAAGAGTTAATAAATAACATTTCCCACATGTCTACTTTACATCAGCACAATTTTGGAACCAAAATTTTTTTTTGTTAGGGTGCTATAAGGGTTAAAAGTTCACCAGCGCTTTCTCATTTTTCCAACAAAATTTACAAAACCATTTTTTTAGGGACCACATCACATTTGAAGTCACTTTGAGATGTCTTTATGACAGAAAATACCCAAAAGTGACACCATTCTAAAAACTGTACCCCTCAAGGTGCTCAAAACCCCATTCAATAAGTTTATTAACCCTTCAGGTGCTTCACAGGAATTTTTGGAATGTGGAAGAAAAAAATGAACATTTAACTTTTTTCACAAAAATGTTACTTTAGACCCAATTTTTTTTAATTTTTACAGGGGTAACAAGAAAAAATGGACGCCAAAATTTGTTGTGCAATTTCCCCTGGGCACGCAGATACCCCATATGTGGGGAAAAAACACTGTTTGGGCGCACGGCACGGCTTCGAAGGCAAGGAGCGCCATTTGACTTTTTGATTGTAAAATTTGCTTGAATAATTAGCGGACGCCATGTTGCGTTTGGAGAGCCCCTGTGTGCCCAAACATTGGAGCTCCCCCACAAGTGACCCCATTTTGGAAACTAGACCCCCCAAGGCACCTATCTAGATGCATAGTGAGCACTTGGAACCCCCAGGTGCTTCACAAATTGATTCGTAAAAATGAAAAAGTGTTTTTTTTTTCACTTTTTCATTTTTACGAATCAATTTGTGAAGCACTTAGGGGTTCCAAGTGCTCACTATGCATCTAGATAGGTGCCTTGGGGGGTCTAGTTTCCAAAATGGGGTCATTTGTGGGGGAGCTCCAAAGTTTAGGCACGCTGGGGATCTCCAAACGCAACATGGCGTCCGCTAACAATTTGAGCCAATTTTCCATTCAATTTGTTAGCGGACACCATGTCGCGTTTGGAGAGCCCCTGATGTGCCTAAACAGTGGAGCTCCCCCACAAGTGACCCCATTTTGGAAACTATACCCCTCAAGGATTTTATTAAGGTGTATAGTGAACATTTTGAACCTAGAGGTACGACACAGAATTTGATAACATTAGGTCATCATATTGAATAAGTTGTCATTAGTCTTGAGCGCAAGTGCTCGCTACTTGAGTTTGCATCAGGTACTCAGGTATGACATGCTCGGGTCCCCGCCCGGATGTTTCACGGTTATTAGACACCCAAAAAAAAACATGCGGGGATCGCTCGTGCATGGCAGGCAATCCCCGCAAAGTTTTTTGGGCCGTGAAGCATATGGGGCGGAGACTCGAGCATGTCACTCAAATACCCACGATACTCAATGCATACCAGAACACCCGATGCAAACTCAAGTAGCGAGCACTTGCGCTCAACACTAGTCGCCATATAGTCATCTTTTTTTCTTACTTTTGAAAAAAATCCCAACCCCATCACAACCCTAACCCCAACCCTAACCCTAACCGTAGCACAACCCTAACCGTAGCACAACCCTAACCTGAGAGTTTATTTTTTACGCCGTTCCTCATGCGGTATAAGTGATTAGACGACCTTATTCTTCAGGTCGGTGAGACTACAGCGATTCCAGAATCATATGGGGTTTTTATGACTGACAGCTGTCACACACTAAAAGACGCATTTTTTGTAAAATCTAGTTTTTGCATCGCCATATTTTGAGAGCTATAATTTTTCCAGATTTTGGCAGACAGTCATTTGACGGCTTTTTTTTTGCGGGATGAGTTGACGTTGTTATTGGTGCCATTTTCATGTATGTGACATTTTTTGATCGCTTTCTATTCCGATTTTTGGGAGGCAGAATAAACAAAAACCAACAATTCAGGAATTGTTTTTTTTTTGTTTTTTTTTATTCTGTTCCGCGTGTGGTAAAATTGATAAGGCAGCTTTATTCTTCGGGTCAGTACGTTTACAGCGGTACCACATTTATATCGTATTTCTATGTTTTGCACTTTTACATAATAAAAGCAATTTTATAGAAAAAAATATTTTTTAGCATAGCTTTATTCTGAGAGCTATAACTTTTTTATTTTTCGGCTGATGGAGCTGTATGGCGGCTTCTTTTTTGCGGGACGAGATGACGTTTTCAGTGGTACCATTTTTATTTATATTTGTCTTTTTGATCGCGTGTTATTCCATTTTTTGTTTGGCAGTATGGTGATAAAGCATTGTTTTTTGCTTCGTTTTTTATTTATTTTTTTTACCGTGTTCACTGAAGGGGTTAACTAGTGGGACAGTTTTATAGGTCAGGTTGTTCCGGACGCAGCGATACCAAATATGTGTACTTTTATTGTTGTTTTTTTTTATAATAATATTTATTGATGGGTACATTATATTCTTATTTTTGGTGGATTATTTTTTTTTTTTTTTTTTTTTTAATATTTAAAAAAAAAATTTTTTTCACTTTCTGATAGTTTTTATACTTTATTACTTTGTCCCACTCTGGGACTTTCACTTTTTTTTCTCTGATCACCTGCATGGCACAGGAATGCAGCACCATCCCTGTGTCATGCAGGCTGTCAGCGCTGGACAGGGAGAAGATTGTTTGGAGATGCACTGCACATGTCCAAAAAATCTTCCTGCTGTCTGGTGACCCAGATGTTGTCATGATGACATCGGGTCGTCATGGCAACATCCTGGAAGCCACGGCAGACAGCGCTGGAAGCCGGAAGAGGAGGTGAGTATCTGCGATCACCTCCCCTTGCCTCCGCAAGGGGGAGGTTAATGTGGTTAATGTGCTGGGAGCGGTACGTGACCGCTCCCTGCACATAGTACCGGGTGTCAGCTGTGACAATCAGCTGACACCCGGCGGCGATCGCGCCCGCACAGCCTGTGTGCGCGCGCGATCGCCATGACGTACTAATACGGGTCTGGCTCTTAAGTCTCAGGGCACAGACGCATATTAGTACGTCAAATGTTGTTAAGGGGTTAAACTTCTTGATGACACTGCGCACAGAATACACAGGAACATTCAGGTCTTTGGAGATGGACTTGTAGCCTTCTTTCTTTTCTCCATGCTCAATGTGGTACACACAAGGACACAGGACAGAGGTTGAGTCAACTTTAATCCATGTTAACTGGCTGCAAGTGTGATTTAGTTATTGCCAACACCTGTTAGGTGCCACAGGTAAGTTACAGGTGCTGTTAATTACACGAATTACAGAAGCATCACATGATTTTTCAAACAGTGCCAATACTTTTGTCCACCCCCTTTTTTAGGTTTGGTGTGGAATTATATCCAATTTGGCTTTAGGACAATTCTTTTTGTGTTTTTTCATTGAAGACAAATTAAATGAAGATAATAATACCAAAGAATTTGTGATTGCAATCATTTTCAGGAAGAAACTGAGTATTATCTGACAGAATTGCCGGGGTGCCAATACTTTTGGCCACCACTGCATGAATGATTTAGAAAATATGTATAAAGGTTATTTACTAAGCCCATTTTGCTTCTGCAAATATTTTGGGGGAAAAAACAAAAACAGATCAGCTCTTTTCTAGTTCTGTTTTTTTACAAAAAAAAGTAGTTGTAGAGCTACGTGCGAGGATGTTGTCAAGGGAAGAGGTTCATAAAGATGGTTATGTATATGTGACACCTAAACACATACAAGTAGAAGCACACGCACTTGATCGATATGATCAGCGAACCTTCATTATAAATGACACTATACAGTGTTTCTAAATAATGCTGCCACAATATTGTTGCCATACTGTACAATTAAATAATACAGCTATATAATACCCAAACAATATACCTTATTATTGGAGTTTCTTGGTGGATTGTTGTTGTCTTCTCTGTGGTGTCTTCTCAAGCTAAGTGTATCCCCTTGTCTATTTTCCTTGTTTGTCTTTAGTTGCAGTGGGGACTGACTAGTGCCTAGCTCTAGGGACAGTTAAGGATTAGGTATCCTGCTCAGTGCTAGGCTATTTAGGGACGGTAGGGGAGTCAGGGTGTTGTAAGATCTGCCTAGGGGTCTCCACTCTCCCTTTTCCTAGTTGTTGGGCTTTCCCCCTTTTCCCATCATCGTACACTTGGTCCTCCCCTTACCTAGCGTGACATGGAGTCAGTAATGATAATGTCTGTAAAATGCTGTGGCATATGATGGCCATATATAAGTGAGCAAATAAATAAAATGAGGTGTGATACGTATCACCCCACGTTTTAACATATTCTGCCATTTACATAGGCCCAGGTGTAAAATTCATTTTTTTGACTATTAAAAGCCTTATGTAACACCCCTTTAGGGCTACCACGGTACACTGGGTGTTATGGGGGGTCTCACCTCTCTAGGGCGCAGTGCCTCCACCTGAATCTTGATTGGAGCTCTCTCTGGGACTGCAGAAGGACTGTTATCTTCTGCCAGGGACTGATTCGGGAAGCCCTTGCCACAGCTCAGTACACACTCACAGGGAACAGGAGTAAAACCGTTTAACAGGTTTATTGCTATGTAGCAGAAATGAGGTGGATTTAAGGGAATAACATACAATACAAGTAACTGTGCTCTGTAAAAGTCATATACACATCACAATCTAATTCTACTCCGACCCTGCAAATATAATGTAGCAGGTTTCCCTTTTGTTTTAACTCAGTCTAAAACATTGGGGCCCAGTTGCCGCAGATGCTCTGACAGTTCCCTGTGCATGTGTTACATTCTCAGGCAACAGATGGTGTCGATGATAGGTTTTGACACCTCCACCCCCTTTCTCAGGCTTCACTCTGTAGGCCGGGACACCGGGCAGCTTCTCCATCACCACATAAGGGTCAGGACACCACCGATCAGCAAGCTTGTGCTTCCCAGGAAGGCCCAGAAGTTGGATAAGGACTCTATCTCCAGGCAGTAAAACTTGTTCTCGAACTCTACAGTCATAGCGAGTCTTATTGTGCTTCCCTGACCGACCAGAGGCCTGCTCTGCCAATCTGTAAGCTTTTTTCAAATCTTCTTTTAGCTGGGACACATATTTTAAGTAGGTCTTCCCATTAGAACAGTCAATGGATGTCCCAAAACTAATATCCACTGGTTGCCGGGCTTTTCTTCCAAACATGAGGAAATAAGGCGAGTATCCAGTTGACTCATTTGTGGTGCAATTGTAGGCATAAACCAACTGACTCACATGCCTGCTCCAGTGTCCCTTCTTCCTGGGATCCAAAGTGCCTAACATGTTCAAAAGGGTACGGTTGAACCTCTCAGGCTGAGGGTCCCCTTGGGGGTGATATGGTGTGGTTCTGGATTTCTTGATCGCACAGAGGGTACATAGCTCCTTGATTAGTTTACTTTCGAAATCTCTTCCTTGATCGGTATGGATGCGGGCAGGCAGCCCGTAATGTACGAAGAATTTCTCCCATAGTGTTTTTGCCACAGTAATTGCCCTTTGATCTTTAGTGGGGTAGGCTTGGGCATATAGGGTGAAATGGTCAGTGACCACTAACACATTACTGACATTGCTTTAATCTGGCTCGATGGAGAGGAAATCAATGCACACTAGCTCAAGTCGGCCATCACTGGTAAAGTTCACAAGGGGGGGGCTGTTCTCAAAGGCAAGGTTTTTCTCAACACTCACCGGGAGCATGATTTGCAGTATTCTTCAATATCCGCTTCCATCCGAGGCCAGTAAAATCGGTCGGCCACAAGACTCATGGTCTTTTCGACGCCAAGATGACCATGGTCATCATGCAGGGACTTCATGACCATCCTCCAAAATTGGGTGGATAACACCAGCTGTCTGCGGACTCCTCCCTTCTGGCGCTTTGCCTCCCGGTATAGTAGTCCATTTCTTACTACTAGAGACTCTAGCTGCCGAGTCAGCAGGACAGACTCCTCTGTTCTTAATGCATTCTTTTCAGGCCTCCAACCCCTCTTAACCCACCATCGGACTACCCCCACTGATCAATCCTCCTGCTGCGCCTTTCTGACTTGAGTAAGAGTCAGTTGAGGGAGAGAGTCTGAGGTCACATTTGTCACTCGGCAGTACAACAATGGGAGCTCTTCACTGGATACTCCTAAGAATTTAGCACAGCACTGCATAGGGAGGGCATTAGTTTTATGTCTATGGCACAGAGTCTTCACCTCAGGGGCAGGGACCTCTATCCCTCCTCCTTCTTCTTCCTCATTTAAGGGTTCCCTACGCAGGTGAGAGAGTGTGTCTGCATCAATGTTACTGATCCCCGGTCGATACTTTAAGCTGAAATCGTACAAAGAGAGTGCGGCAAGCCACCGGTACCCCGTGGCATCCGGTTTTGCTGTGGTTCTCACGTAGGATAATGGATTGTTGTCGGTATGAACCACGAAGTGTACCCCATAGAGGTAGTCATGCAGCGTGTCCACTACAGCCCAATTCAGAGCCAGAAATTCCAGTTTGTGAACTGGATAGTTGCGTTCACTGGGAGTCAATCCTCGACTAATGTAGTAAATGGGACGTAGACAGCCATCATGGTCCTGATAGAGAATCCCTCCTAGTCCGTCGAGGGAAGCATCTACATGTAACACATATGGTTTACTGGGGTCTGCATAGGCCAACACTGGAGTTTGGGTCAAACATGACTTCAATTTCTCGAATGCCTCGTCGCATAAAGGTGTCCATCTTTTCCCAAAAAGTTCATTAACTCGGAAGTAGACCCTCTTTCCTGACCTTGAGGAGTTGGCTGTCCTGCCGGAAGGGGAATACCCCGGGTAAGGGCAGTTAACGGGTTCGCAATCCGAGACTACTGGGGTACAAATCTTCGGTAGTATCCACAAAATCCTAAAAAGGACCTAAGCTCCCTCAGTTTGGTGGGTTTAGGCCAGTTTACAACCGCCTCCACTTTGGCGGGGTCGGTGGAAATTCCTTCTCTGCTGACTATGTGCCCCACATATTTCACCGTCGTCTGGCAAATCCGGCACTTGTCAAGGGACAACTTCAACCCAGCCTCCTTCAACTGATGCAGCACCTTGAACAACCGCTGGTTGTGTTCTTCCAGAGTCTTCCCAAAAACAATAAGATCATCTAGATAAAGCAGGACCTCACGTAAGTGCATGTCCCCCACTACTTTGTCCATACATCTCTGAAAAGTGGCTGGAGCACCTGTCAGTCATTGAGGCAGTCTCTGAAACTCGAAGAACCCAATGGGGCAGATAAAAGCGGTCTTCTCTTGGTCTTATTTTGACATGGGTATCTGATAGTAGCCACTCCGGAGATCTAACACAGAAAACCATTGGCTCCCTTGCAGGCAATCCAAAGCTTCATCGATTCGGGGCACAGTGTACTGGTCAGGGACTGTATGTTTGTTCAAGGTACGATAGTCCACACACATCCGAATAGCTCCATTCTTCTTTCGAGCTATCACGATGGGGTAAGCATAGTAACATAGTTTGTAAAGCCGAATAAAGACTTGCGTCCATCAAGTTTGACCTGTTAGTTCTGTAATTGCTAAAGTTGATCCAGAGGAGGGCAAAAACCCCAAATGATTTGGCTAATCTTCACCTGAGGAAAAATTCCCTCCCGACTCTGAAACCAGCAGTCAGAATAAATCCCTGTATCAACCTACTATTTTATTTTTAAGTATATGCTGAAATCTGCCTGGTATCTAGAAATGCATTCAGTCCCCGCTTGAACTGGTATAGTGAATCCGACATTACCGTCTCCTCACTCAGTGAATTCCATATTCTCACTGCTCTTACCGTAAAGAACCCGTTCCTATGCTGGTGCTGAAACCTTTTCTCTTCCAGTCTTAGTGAGTGCCCTCTTGTTACCGTAATATCCCTCCTTTTGAACAAATCCCGGGCAAGATCTCTATACTGTCCCCTAACATATTTGTACACATTTATTATGTCCCCCCTCAACCTTCTCTTTTCCAGGCTGAATAGTTCTAGTTTTGCCAACCTCTCTGGGTATTGCAGTCCCTCCATTCCCTTTATTAATTTTCTTGCCCTCCTTTGTACCTTTTCAAGCTCATTTATATCCTTTCTATATATTGGGGCCCATAACTGAGCACAGTATTCCAAGTGTGGTCTGACCAGTGCTTTGTACAGTGGAAGAACAATGTTCTCATCCTTTGCAGCTATACCTCTTCTGATACATCCCATTACCCTGTTTGCCCTTACAGCAGCGGCCTGACTTTGGGCACTCCAATTTAGTTTGCTATCAATCAAGATGCCCAAGTCCTTCTCCATCTCTGAATTCCCCAATGATTTCCCATTCAGTGAGTACTGGTGACTTCCATTTTTCCTTCCCATATGTATGACCTTACATTTCTCCTCGTTAAACCTCATTTGCCATTTAATGCTCCACCTACCCAGCTTATCCAAGTCCCTCTGTAGGTCTGCACTATCCTCTTTTGTATTAATTGTTTTACATAACTTTGTGTCATCTGCAAATATTGATATTTTACAATTTATCCCGTTGACTATGTCGTTAATAAAGATATTAAATAACATTGGGCCTAGTACAGACCCCTGTGGTACCCCACTAGTGACGCTTACCCAATCTGAGTATATTCCATTTATAACCACCCTCTGCCTTCTATCCTTTAGCCAGTTAGCTACCCACTTGCAGACATTTTCCCCCAGCCCCATCATTCTCATTTTGTATACCAACCTATTATGTGGCACGCTATCGAACGCTTTTGAGAAGTCGAGATACACGACATCCACTGGTTCCCCCTGATCTACTCGAGAGCTAACCTCCTCGTAGAAGTCAATCAGGTTTGTTTGGCAGGAGCGATTCCTCATGAATCCATGTTGGTTCGGGATTAAAAGATTATTAGCATCAAGATGCTCCGTAATTGCCTCTTTAATGAAGCTTTCAAAAATTTTGCCCACAACGGACGTCAGACTCACCGGCCGATAGTTTCCGGCGTCACTTTTCGCTCCCTTTTTGAATATTGGCACTACATTCGCCTGTCGCCAATCAAGTGGCACAGACCCAGTCTCAACAGAGTCCTTAAATATAAGATATAACGGTCTGTCTATCACATTACTTAGTTCCCTTAGTACCCGTGGGTGTATGCAATCAGGTCCTGGTGATTTGTTTATTTTAATGTTACTGAGGCGTTTCTGTACCCCAGCTTGGGTTAGATTTGTCATACTTAGTGGAGGATTAAGTTTGTCACTTCTCATTTCTCCTGTTATTTCGATTTCCTTTGTGAAAGTTGTCGAAAAAAAAATATTTAATAGATTAGCTTTATCCTCATCTTTCTCTATGATTTTGCCTTCCTCACTTTTTATCGGTCCAATATTATCCGGTTTAATCCTTTTACTATTTATATACGTAAAGAACAGTTTGGGATTTGATCTACTTTCCCTAGCAATACGTTTCTCTGTTTCCTCCTTCGCTATTTTTATTTGTTTTTTACAGGTTCTCGTTTTTTCCTTGTAACACATTAGTGCCTCCTTACTGTTTTCCTGTTTTAATCTCTTGAATGCCTCTTTTTTGCCATTTAACGCCCCTTTTACGTTCTTGTTCAACCATATTGGTTTCCTCTTATTTCTGGCCCTTTTATTCCCATACGGTATATATCTCTCGCACTGAGTATTCAGAATTCTTTTGAAGGTTTCCCATTTACTATTCGTATTCCTTTGATTAAGAACTTTGTCCCAGTCAATAAGTTGAAGGCTTTCTTTCAGCTGATCAAACTTCGCCCTCCTAAAGTTTAATGTTTTTGTTGTTCCCTTATTGATAACCCTACTGAAGGGCATTTTGAAGTCGATAATATTATGGTCGCTATTACCTAGGTGCCCCCCTATCTGTACCTCAGTTATTCTATCAGGCCTATTAGTCAATATTAAGTCCAACACGGCCTTCCCTCTCATTGGTTCCTGCACTAGTTGGGAGAGATAATTATCCTTAATATTTGTCAAGAACCTTTTTCCTTTCTGAGATCTACAGGTTTCTGTTTCCCAGTCAATATCCGGGTAGTTGAAATCCCCCATTACAATCACTTCATTATGTTTTGCTACTTTGTCTATTTGTCCTAATAGCAGATTCTCATTCTCCTCTGTTATATTGGGTGGCTTATAGCAGACCCCCAGTAATATTTTATTATTATTTTTAGTTCCCTCTATCTCTACCCACATGGACTCGACCCCCTCTTCTCCCTCTCCTATATCTTCCCTTAGTCTGGGTTTTAGACATGACTTTACATATAAGCAGACTCCTCCGCCTTTCCCCTGTTTCCGGTCCCTTCTAAATAAACTATAATCTAATAAATTTACCGCCCAGTCGTAGCTATCGTCTAGCCAAGTCTCTGTTATACCTACGATGTCATACCTCTCCTCCGATATAAGCGCCTGCAGCTCATCCGCCTTATTGGTCAGGCTTCTTGCGTTGGTCAGCATGCAAGATAAAACTTTGGGGTTATTTAGCATCCTATTCTCTAACGATCTAACTGTACTATCCCCACCCCCCTCTCCACCCTCATTATATTCACTTCTCCCCTTCCCCCTTGCTTGCCTCACATCCCACCTATTTCCTTGGTTCCCCCCCCGTCTCTAGTTTAAAAACTCCTCCAACCTATTAGCCATCTTCTTCCCCAGCACCGCTGCACCCTTCCCATTGAGGTGCAGCCCGTCCCTACGGTAGAGCCTGTAGCCGACCGCGAAGTCGGCCCAGTTCTCCATGAACCCAAACCCTTCTGCCTTGCACCAACTCTTTAGCTACTTATTCACCTCCCTAGCTTCCCGTTGGCGCTCCTGTGTGGCTCGCGGGATTGGTAGTATTTCTGAGAAAACTACCTTGGAGGTCCTTGCCCTAAGCTTCCTACCTAGGTCCCTGAAATCATTTTTAAGGACCCTCCATCTACCACTCACTTTGTCATTGGTGCCGATGTGGACCATGACCGCTGGGTCTTCGCCAGCCCCACCCAGTAACCTGTCAACCCGATCCGCGATGTGCCGGACTCGAGCGCCAGGGAGGCAGCACACCGTTCTGCGATCCCGGTCTTTGTGACAGATTGCCCTGTCTGTCCCCCTAATAATAGAGTCACCCACTACCAGAACCTGTCTTGCCTGCCCTACACTTCCCCCCTCCCCCTCATTACTGGAGCATACACTCCCCCGGCGGTCAGAGGATCTGTCGTGCTCCAATAATGCCGGTTCTGAACCAGCCTTCCTATACTTCTTCCCTCTATCCCTCCTAACTGTTATCCAGCTCCCTGCCTGTTCAGCCTGCACTTCCCCTCTATGCTCCACCCCCAGTATTGACCCATTGAGTGTCTGCTCGGTGAGCAGCAAACTCCGTTCCATGTTGTCGATGCTCCTCAGTACCGCTATCTGAGCACTTAGATCCAGAATTTGGGCTTCCAAGTGCACGATATGCTCACATCTCTCGCAGCAGTATGGATCCTCGAGCGGTTGCTCACGGAATGCATACATTGCGCAAGATGTACACTGCACCGCTCCGGCCAAAATGGACGTCATTCTAAATATGGGGATACAGTCAGTATATATATACAAGTACAAAACACAATTATTTATATATAGGTGTATGGACGGGGATCAATTAGGGATGTGCAAGTGTATCAATTAGATATCGGCCGGGGATCAGTTAAGTATGGACGGGGGATCAATTAAGTATCAAGTATGGACGGGGGAATCAGATAAGTAGGTCAGGTGGATTAATTAAGTAAAAAGTAAAGTAAAGAAAGAATGAAATACAGTCAGCAATTCAGTCCTAAGTCCTCCCTTCCAAACTCCCTGAATCCAAAGTCACTGAAAAACAAGTCACACACTTACTTTCGTTCGCACTTACGCTCCGGACACATGCAGCTCATTCACACTCGCAAACTAAGAGATTTAAAGAGTTTTTTTTTTTTTTTTTTTTTCTTCTTCCTTTTCCAGCAATGTACCCTTCACCTCAATGCACTTCCAAAGGACTTGATGCCCAACCAGCTGCCCCTTATAACCCTTAATTATGACCCCTTCCCCTTAATTAACCCCTTGTGAGTAAATCTACACCTCAGGATTTTAGTGCAATGTAGTTAACCCTTAAATACACAGGTAGTAAACTAAGAAACTAAAACTGTAGTGAGAAAATAGGTTTTAAAAAGCCCAATAAATCTAAACAGGTAGAAAAGCACTCAGCAGGTCACAATGCAGCACTCACCGCAATTCACACAGGTATTTTCTGCAGGATTCCCAAATACCTCTTCACTGAAAAACAAGTCACACACTTACTTTCGTTCGCACTTACGCTCCGGACACACGCAGCTCGTTCACACTCGCAAACTAAGAGATTTAAAGAGTTTTTTTTTTTTTTTTCTATTTATTTATTTTTTTTTAGGGGCTACTAGACTCTATGATGACTCCTGTGTCTAACATACCGCGTAGATGCTGCCTGACATCTTCAATATCCGCCGGGGCCAATCTTCGGGATCTCTCTCGGAAAGGCTTTTGATCCTTCAACCAAATGCGATGCTCTACTCCTTGGGCGAGGCCCATGTCCCATTCGCCTAAAGAGAAAGCTGCCCCCCGCATCATCATGCCGTTGATGACCAACCCCCTCTCTTCTCCTTTCAGCTCACTTCCTTCAAAACAAGGGTCAAAACTTTCAGGCTGTAGTTCCCTCTTCTCCTCCTCCTCCGTTCTCACATAGGCTTCCAGACAGACTGGGTGGATGGATAGGGTCTGCGAGTAATTTTCTCCCCCAACTTCCCGACACCGCTGAACTAACTTGCAGAAGATGTTGGCATTTGTTCCCACTATGACAGGTGTTGGTCTATCATCTGCTTCTGCCTCCAGGCAGATTAGCGCTATGATGGGTATCTCTTTATCCACTCCAGCAACAGTCTTTGGGAATCGTAGTGTCACGGACACGTATCCTCTGTAGGGGTAGCTGTGCTCACTCAGTCCCCACACCACGAGTCCAGACAACGGTTTCAGAGGCACGTTGGATAAATATCTCTTATACCATCCTCCGAAGATGATGGACACTTGAGACCCGCTATCCAGCAATACTGTACAAGGTTGACCATTGATATATGCGGGGACATGTGGGGCAGGTCCCACTAAACCTTCAGGCAGTGTTTTCGATGAGGCACTATTGGATGAGGCGGTAGAGTAGGTCTTAGTTGCTGATGGGGGCTCAGTATGGGGTTCTACTGGCCCCCTTTCCCTTTTCCCGACTGCCTCTGAGTGTGATGGGGAAAATGTGAAGAGTTCTTTGAGCTCCACCTCTTCGGACACTGACGAGCTATATGGCCTGGGCTCCCACAGACAAAGCACCCTTCTGTTTTCCTACTCTCTACTCTACAGAGGTCATCATTCTCTCTTCCTGAAGCCAGGGTCTGCTTCTCAGCTACCTCCGCAGCACTTTGTAGCCTCTGTATTGTCTTGGCCTGGACACTTAACAATTGTGTAATCTGCTCCCCCTGTTTCTCGATGACTTTCAACAGTTCTATCTCTCGGCAGTCGGCTGCTGGCTTCAGAGCAACAGTAGTCACCCGAGGGGATGTCTTCTCTCTTGCGGCCAAAATAACCTCCTCCTTACGAACTTCCTTAAGCAACTCATGAAAATAACCAGGAATCTTCTTTCTATCACAAGACCTCATCCGTTGGGCAATTGGATCATGAGTGAGAGCTCCTCTGAGTACTTGTTCCAGACGACACTGATCAACTTCTTTAAGGCTGACTCCACCTTTAGATACTATTCTATGACCCAGCTTATCTAGTCAGTATAGATAGTCGGACATCTTCTCATCTGGCTGTTGGTAGGTGGTACGGAGTTTATAGAGTAGATCAGTAGCATCTTCAGGGGATCCAAAAGCATCTTCTAAAGCACTCATATAATCTTGATAAGTTGCTAGTGGCTTGCTCCGCCAAGCAGCCTGCACCACTTTCATAGCAGTACCCTTCAAGCTTTCTACTATTCTCTGCTTCTTTACGCCATCAGTGCACTGCCACTCTTCTAAGCACAGTAAAGTGACATCCCTCCAAGTATCATATCCTTCTTCTCCAGCAGGGGTGGGGAGGGCACCCGAGAAAGTTCTTAGACGACGGTAGTTCCCTTCTGGCTGCATCTTTGCAAACTGACTAACTTTTCCATAGCTGTCATAAGCACATCACCAGGGGCCGCTGTCTCTTCAGGACTGACTCTAAGTGGAGTAGAGGGCGGACATATACTAGTCTTTCTAGGCTGAGTGGTTGATTCCTGTTGCCGGGTCTCAACTTCGGACTCAGTAGGCCAAATGATCTTCCATTGTCGACCATACTCTGGGGACACGGCTACCATGGATGGGAAGTATTCTTTCCTCAAGATCTGCCCGGTTGAGATCAGGGCTGTGGGTAACTGTCCCCCCCTTTCCTTCCTGCGGTCGATCACTTTAGGGTGGGCAAGTTCAGTGAGTCGGTTAACTATTTTTAGTATCTCTTCATCAGACGCATCACAGAGCTCACCTCTCAAAGCAAAGCTTTGTTTGACTGTAACATCCATCTCTTCACACCACAAATACACTTCTTGTTCTGTTAAAGTCTCCATAGTAAATACGCCTGTGTTAGTTATGGATCTCAGCAGTGCCTCCACTGTAACACCCCTTTAGGGCTACCACGGTACACTGGGTTTTATGGGGGGTTTTATGGGGGGTCTCACCTCTCTAGGGCGCAGTGCCTCCTCCCGAATCTTGATTGGAGCTCTCTCTGGGACTGCCACAGCTCAGTACACGCTCACAGGGAACAGGAGTAAAACCATTTAACAGGTTTATTGCTATGCAGCAGAAATTAGGTGGATTTAAAGGAATAACGTACAATACAAGTAACTGTGCTCTGTAAAAGTCATATACACATCACAATCTAATTCTACTCCGACCCTATAACGTAGCAGGTAGAGATGAGCGTTGTTCTACTCGAACTGTTCGCCAATCTCAAATTCGAGCTGTTTTGGGCGGTGTTCGAGCCGGTCGGCGAACACGAACAATTTGAGAAAAATTCGGCTGTTCGAGGTTATGTTCGATAACTGTTCGTGCACCAAAATCATAACTGGATTTTTTCTCAGTAATGATGAAAATTAATGTTAATACGCAGTTTGAGTGTACAGTGGGGCGGGGGGAGGGGCAGGGGATGGATCTCTGCAGGAACAATGAAGATCTCCATTTTTTTTTCTCTTTCCCGCATTTGCAGTGGGGAGGTGCAATCTGTCAGCCTATCAGCAGCGCACACACGGAGCGAAGTGCTTTTTTTCACACAAGCAAGGGCATGTGTGATTGGCAGTGTATGTCACATGTCCTTGCCCTATAAGACCAAGCCATTTTCCCCGTCGCCACCATTTTCTCACTGCTGCAGCTGCGTGTTAGACGGCACCGCTGTTGCTGTGTGCGCTATACCTTGTTAATTTCAAGCCAATTTTCGCACAAATATACAGATAGCTTGGGAGTAGGGAATAGTTGTGATTGCAGTCCTTTTAAGGACTAGGTTACAGCATTTCCTACGACTTTTATCAGGCAGGTCTGTGCTCTTAAATAGATAGATTGTGGGAGTAAAGACTAATTGTAATTGGAGTCCTTTTCAGGACTAGGTTACATCAGTTCATATCAGTTTTTGCCAGGCAGGTCTGTGCCAGTGCTGTGCAAGTTTTTTTCACAGCATTTGGCTGAATCTAGCAAAGCTAATCCTTTTTGGCCTATTGCAGAGTGTGTTAGTCAGTGGAGTAGCCTATCTGTGTTGCAAGATATACCACCTGTGTATAGAATACCAATTTTTTTACTGCACCTAGTGAAGTAAAATCTTTTGGGCATAGCATCATTCTATTAGTCCATCTATACTGACCTCCATCAGGTTGCAAACTGAATATAATTTTTTTCTTCATTTATCTCTGAAAAAATATTTGGGCTTCTAGCAGCGTGTGGGACTTGTTCTATTAGTCCATCTATACTGATCTCCATCAGGTTGCAAATTAAAAATAATTTTTTTCTGCATCTAGCTCTGAAAAAATATTTGGGCTTCTAGCAGTGTGTAGGACTTGGTCTATTAGTCCATCTATACTGACCTCCATCAGGTTGCAAATTAAAAATAATTTTTTTCTTCATTTATCTCTGAAAAAATATTTGGGCTTCTAGCAGCGTGTGGGACTTGTTCTATTAGTCCATCTATACTGACCTCCATCAGGTTGCAAATTAAAAATAATTTTTTTCTGCATCTAGCTCTGAAATAATATTTGGGCTTCTAGCAGTGTGTGGGACTTGGTCTATTAGTCCATCTATACTGACCTCCATCAGGTTGCAAATTAAAAATAATTTTTTTCTGCATCTAACCCAGCCAATAGTTTTGGCCTAATACCACAGTTTGGCCTCTCAGCTCTGCTCGGTTACCATCCATTGTTTTTTTGTGCAAACAACTCCAGAGTTGTGAATTAGTTAACCACCAAAATGAGTGGAAAAAGGCCTGCTGCTGGTGGAAAGGGGAATAGGCGTGTTGGGAAGGGGAAAAAAGGTTGTGTCCGTGGGGTAGGTGCAGAAGAAAGACCATCTTCCAGCCAAACTAAAATGTCTACTTCTTTTAGCGGACAATGTGATAAGATCCCTTTCTTACGGCCACGCCAATCGCTACAAATTCCAGATGAGGCACAAAAACAGCAGGTGCTTCAACGGATATCAAGTGCTCCTTTAAGTGGGCTCTCCTCCACATCAACTTCAACATCACAAATACTCCAGTCCTCAAAGGTGTCACCCCAATCGCACTTGCTTCCTCACAGCTCCCAAATCTCCAGCTGCCCGTCTGAGTATGAGGTAGAACAGATGCTTGAGTCTGCAGAGCTGTTTACTCATACTATAGCCTGGGAATCAGAGGTCGACTCCAGCGCTTCTGTGAATCCAGACGAGGAAATGATCTGCACTGATGCCCAGAATCTTTAAGAGTCGGATCCAGGACCAGACGCAGAAGGTTCTGACCATAATGTAGACCCTCATTCCCAAACTGTAACTCCTGTTGGTGAAGACAATGAGGAAGACGATGATAAGACTCAAATACCTGATTGGAGCGACAACTTTAGTTTTTTGTCAGGGCAGGAACAGGTTGGCTCTGAGGACGACGGGTGTGATAACGCACAGGGTGATGATGATGAGGTTGGAGATCCCACTTACTGTCAACCCACAGTCAGCCAAGAGATGAGGTCAGCAGAGGAGGTGGAGGAAGATGCTAGTGACGACGAGGTCAGGTTGCGCCTTCCTGGACAGAGACGTAGTACTGGAAGCACGTCAACAACTGCATCCTCAAACACAACTCTGCCTCTCACCACAAGTCGTGGTGGCTCTTCAGGTCGCATGGGTGCTAAGCCTTGCATAGCCTGGGCATTTTTTCAGATCGATAAAGATGACCCAACTCGTGTTATCTGTAACATTTGTCAGCAAAAGCTAAGTAGAGGCCAAAAAATACATAGTTTGAGTACTTCATGCATGAACCGGCACATGGACATGAAGCATAAGTTGCAGTGGGAAGCTCAGTGTGCTACAATGCGGCCTAGCCGGCCGGGCCAACCACCGTCTGCCATATCTTGTGCATCCGCGGCCTCTTCATCCTCTGTGACTGGGGGGACAGCAGTCACACCTGTTTTGGGGCGCAGACCTGCCACCTCTTTACCCGCAACAGCCAGCGTGATTGGCAGGTCATCATTTTCTTTGGAGGTGGTAACACCAGCTGGTGTTGAGCGCTGTCCGACATCGATAGCACCACCTTTGGATCAAGGCAACCTAACATGTCCGCCTGCATCTTCCTCACAGACCGGCAGTTTGCCGGGGACACCCTTATCAACCCCGTCTAAGCACAATAGCCAGCCCTCGGTCCCTCAGATGTGGACAAGTAAAAGACCATTTCCTCCTAGCCATGAGAAAGCTAAGAGGTTGAATTTCACCATCTGCAAGCTCTTGGCTACAGAAATGCTGCCTTTCCGCCTGGTGGACACAGAGGATTTTCGAGACCTTATGTCCGTCACAGTGCCCCAGTACCAGATGCCCAGTCGGCACTACTTCTCAAAGAAAGGTGTGCCTGCGCTCCACCAGCATGTCGCACACAACATCACCGCTTCTTTGAGAAACTCTGTGTGTGACAGGGTGCATTTCACCACAGACACTTGGACGAGTAGGCATGGACAGGGGCGTTACATGTCGCTGACTGGGCACTGGGTAACTATGGTGACAGCAGGACAAGGGGCTGCTGTCCAAGTCTTGCCGTCCCCACGAGTTGTGCGTCAATCCTCTTTATGTCAAAGTTCCTCCACTGCTTCTGCCTCCTCAACCTCCTCTCGGTCTTCCACCTGCACCCAAAGCCTGTCTGGTCATGCCACAAGCTTTCTAACTGCGCAGAAGGGATCCTGCACACCTCCTTACTATGCTGGCAGTAGGGCTCAACGTCATCAGGCGGTTTTTACATTGAAATGTCTGGGAAATGTGAGTCACACAGCTGAGGAGTTGTGGTCAGCTCTGGAGAACCAATTTCATGAATGGTTGTCTCCACTGGACCTGAAACCAGGGAAGGCCGTGTGCGACAATGCTGCAAACCTGGGTGCGGCCCTTCGCCGGGGCAATGTCACACACGTGCCTTGTATGGCTCACGTGTTGAACCTGGTTGTCCAGCAATTTTTAGCCCACTATCCCAGACTAGATGGCCTTCTGCAGAGGGCACGGTCGCTGTGTGCTCACTTCCGCCGTTCGCATCCCGCAGCTCAGCGACTTACATCTCTACAGAAGTCGTTGGGCCTGCCACTTCACCGGCTAAAATGCGATGTGCCTACCCGGTGGAATTCAACTCTGCACATGTTGCAGCGACTGTGGCAGCACCGACAAGCCCTGGTGCAATACGTTCTGACGTATAGCCTGGGCCAACGAGATTCAGAGGTGGGGCAAATCACGCTGGAGGAGTGGTTTCAGATCAGGGACCTATGCACCCTTCTGCACAGTTTTGAAATGGCGACGAAGATGTTTAGTGCTGACGATGCCATTATCAGCATGACTATTCCGGTGATTTACATGCTGGAGCACATGTTAAACAGAATTCGGAGTCAGGTGGTGGCACAAGAGGAGGTGGAGGAAGTAGAGGAGGAGGAGTTGTATGCGGAAGGGCTAACATCTGCAAGGTCCAGAAGGTCGGCAGCACCAAGGCGGCAGGCATGTGAGGGTGGGGGAGATGGTTTTATCAGGGCGCATGGTAGCAGCCAAACTAGTGAGGAAGGTGCAGGAGCCCAGGAAGAAGTGGAGGACGAACTGATGGAAGACTCATCAGATGAGGGAGACCTTGATCACATTTCTGTTGTGCGAGGTTGGGGGGAGAGGACAGAGGAAGGAAGCATGATTGTTACCTCGCCACCAACACAACAGGGACTTGGTGCTCCTGGATGCGCAACACACATGAGTGCCTTCTTGCTGCACTACCTGCAACATGACCCTCGAATTGTGAGAATTAGAAATAATCCTGACTACTGGGTTGCCACACTGTTAGATCCCCGGTACAAAAGTAAATTTGCCGAAATTATTCCTGCCATAGAAAGGGATGCACGCATGCAGGAGTATCAGCAGAGACTGTTGCAGAATCTTACATGTGCTTTTCCACAAAATACCAGTGGTGCACGTAGTGAATCTCACAGTTCCAACTTGCCAACCGTGGGACCGTCAAGTGTTCAGCACTCAAACCGTAACAGAACCACAGTATCTGCTGGTAACATCAATTTTGCGGAATCATTTCACCACTTTTTTAGCCCATCCTTTGCAAGGCCACAGGAGACAAGAAGTCTGACACATAGTCAACGCCTAGAGACGATGATACAGGAGTATCTCCAAGTAAACATTGAAGCCACGACTGTGTCACTGGACCCTTGCTCTTTTTGGGCTTCCAATCTGGATAAATGGCCGGAGCTAGCCACTTACGCCTTGGAGATCTTGTCATGCCCCGCAGCCAGCGTTCTGTCTGAACGTGTGTTCAGCGCTGCTGGTGGTGTGCTGACAGATAAGCGCACGCGGCTCTCCACTGATAATGTAGACAGACTCACGTTCATAAAGATGAACAAATCATGGATCCGAAACGACTTTTCTACCCCTGTGTCATCCTGGGGAGAGTAAAAGCTTGATGATTGGTTAAAATCACCCTACCAAACGTTTTAAGCTTTCAAATTACTAATCATGTTTATCTGTATCTTGACTGGAAAATAATTTGGGCTTTGTAGCAGTGTGCAGCACTGATCCTATTAGGCCATCTATAATAAGCTCCACCAGATTTAAAATTAAAAATAATTTTTAGCTGCATCTAGCCCGGAAAATAATTTTGGGGCTCCGAGATGCGCAAGACACATAAGTGCCTTCTTGCTGCACTACCTGCAGCATGACCCTCATATTGTCAGAATTCGAAGTAATCATGACTACTGGGTTGCCACACTCTTAGATCCCCCAAACTTTTCGATCAACCTTTTCATTTTAATAAAGACCAAAAAAATGGTCATTTTTGAAATTATAAGCATTAGCAGGTTGTTAGAAACTGAAATCAAACAGTTTTCAACTCAAAACTTTATTCTAGGTGATGTTACATTTTCACATAGGACCCCTTGTTCGAAAGGAGCTTCTGAACTCTCTCGTCCATTGAATTTGTCAGGTTTTGGATGGTTTCTGCTTCAATTGTTTTGCATGAGGACAGAATACCCTCCCAGAGCTGTTGCTTAGATGTGAACTGCCTCCCGCCATCATAGACACTCCTTTTAATGATGCTCCAAAGGTTCTGAATGGGGTAGAGGTCAGGGGAGCATGGGGGTCACACCATAAGTTTGTCCCCTTTTATGCCCATATCAGCCAGAGATGCAGATGTTTTATGTGCAGCATGAGATGGTGCATTATCATGCAGAAAAATGATCTTGCTGTGAAATACACGGTTCTTCTTCTTGAACCATGGCAGGAAGTGCTGTTTGAGAAAATCCACATACATTATGGAGTTCATCTTTAGCGCCTTCAGGGATCCTAAAGGGGCCGACAATCTCTCTCCCCATGATTCCAGCCCAAAACATTACTCCACCTCCTCCTTGTTGGCGCTGTAGCCGTGTTTGCGTGGGGTGTCCATCAACCAGCCATCCTCCACTCCATCCATCTGGACCATCGAGCGCTGCACGGCACTCATCCGTGAACAAAACAGTTTTGAAATCAGTCTTCATGTAATGTTTGGCCCACTGGAGCCGTTTCTGCTTGTGTGAAGTGGATAGAGGAGGTCGACAGGATGGCGTATGCACAGCTGCAAACCTCTGAAGGACCCTGCATCTTGTTGTTCGGGGGACGTTGGAGGCACAAGCAGCTTCAAAAACTTGTCTGCTGCTATGACAAGGCTTTTTTGCCGCTGCTCTTTCAACCTGACGTAATTGCCTGTAGGAAAGAGTCCTCAATTTGCCCTTATCAGCACGCACACGTGTGTACTGTGAATCAGCTACATACTTCTTGATTGCCAAGACACTTCATCCTGATCATCGCACAATGTTGATTGTAGTCATGCCTTGACCTAAACACTCCACAATTTGTTGCTTCTCAGCAGCCGACACATCCTTTTTCTTTCCCATTTTGGCAGAAAATGTAGGCTGCTTAATAATGTGAGAGAGCCTTCTTAAGTAGTCTTGCCTTTCATTGGACACACCTGCCAAACTAATTAGCACAGGTGTCTGCAATTGCTTACAGTGATATAAAGAGCCCTGACACACATCACCATCAATGAGTTTAACTGACAAACAAACAAATTCTTCCCTTATCACTCCTAAACACTTTTTGCATAATAATTTGGAACGCGGTGTACATGTGCTTTTCCACAAAACACCAGCGGTTCACGTAGTGAATCTTACAGTTCTAACTTGCCAACCGTGGTCTGTATGGAATTGTTCAATAAAGGGCCCAAAATTAAGATAACATAGATGGGAGAGGTCTCTATGAATAGGAATTCCTAAGTATTTGATACCCTGTGAGGGCCAGGCAAAGGGAAAGTTGGACTGGATGGAATCCTATATGGATTTGGGGAGGGAGACATCGAGGGCCTCAGACTTCGCTGCATTGATTTTAAAATTTTACCATGTAACAAAGTGATCTATTTCAGCCATAACAGCCTGGATGGATATATGTGATTGAGTGATATATACTAGGACATCATCAGCAAATAGAGAGCACTTGTACTCGGTGCCTCCCACCTTAATCCACCTAATATTGGGGTTATGGCGAATTGATGAGAGCAGGTGCTCCGTCACTAGGATGTATAAGAGAGGGGACAGAGGACATCCCTGCCTTGTCCCATTGGTGATTGTGAAAGGTGATGAAAATGTTCTGACGCGCCCCCTGGGCCTTGGGACACCCGGAGCCGGACCCTTTTTGGTGGATGCTGGTGGTTGTAGTCTTCGTGGCGGCGACCCGGTTCCGTGGCTCAGGGCGGTCAAACCAGTGGCGGAACTATTTATGTGGTTTTGATGTTTAAATGTCCGACTACGCCACCCGTGGATTGCGGTCAGAGTGAACCGCCGCTACAGGGCAGACCGCTGAGGCTGGTGTTGTGGGTGAAGCAGAGCGTAGCATAACTCCCCACGGGAGGAGTATAGCCTCAGGGCAGTGTATGCGGAGGATGGGGGTGATGGTGCAGGGCAGCAGCAGTAACGACACGGAGTCAGTGATGCAGTCCAGGGCCTTTACTCACAGTTCTTATTATCCAGACCACGTCTGCAGGTAACGGCTGCCCACGTCGTACTGTGCTCACCAGGTGAGGGGCTCAGACAACTCCCAGATAACTTTGGAGCACTTCACAGGACCCCCTTTGTGTGTCCTTTGTCTGGCCTTTCTTACCAACACTTCTGTCCGGCTGCCTCGGGCCTCCTCTTGGTAAACTTGGCGCCAGTTTCCCTGACCCTATGTGGTGCCTTCCTAGCGGGTGTAGCGAGGGGCTGCACCACATAAAATGTCAGAGCCTCCGGTTTCTAGCTGAGGGTCGTTTCCTGCCTCCACTAGTTCGGGGACCGGTCTCCCCCTTTGGCCTGACCCCTCCACGCAGGTGGATTCGGGCGTGCGGTGGCGACTCGCCCGTCCGCACCCCTGGGATCCCTTCATTCCTCGTTCCTGGAGCCTTCTCCGCTCCTCTTCCTTCCTTCTCCCTCTTCCAGGCCTGGGCCTCTGTTACTAGGCCCGCCTCCGGAGCAGAGCTCATGCAGAGCCCCTGCTCCCTGCCACTTCTGCTCAGACTTCTCTGCACTGAACTAAGATGGTGCCCACCTTTTATACTCCCTTCTCAATGCACCCAGGAACTGCTTCCTCCCTGCTCCTGCACTACAGGGTTCCCCTTCCTCAGTGTTCCCTCCCCCCACTCCAGCCAGGGACAGGGACTGTCGTGCCCATCTCAGGGGCATATTGGTCGCCCTGCCCCACGGCAATGTGGTGTAATGCATGCAGGTGTCGGGTCCTGATCCACACTCCATCCTTACCTGAGAGTGAGATATCACACCTCTGGGTGAGGTGCAATACGTCTGTAGCAACCGAGCCCTCAGGGTGCTACAGTTCCATTTATCTTCAGCCTAGGTGACGTATTGCGATACAGGGCCGTGATTTTGGCTATAAAAGGGTCCCCTAGACCCCTACCCCAAGCTTTTTAAGAGAATCATATATGGCGTGCCAGGAGACTCTATGGAATGCTTTCTCAGCATCCAACGAGAGTATCTAATTACAAATTTTTAACTGCATCTAGCCCAGGAAATACTTTGTGCCTAGTAGCAGTGTCTGCTAGTCAGCGGATTATCCCGGCTGTTAAGCAAGCTACACCACCTGTAGTTTAGACACTTAATTTTTTCAAAGGAAATGCTTCGGGACCATGGGATACTCAGTGAAGAGCATCAGGAGGCACCCCAAGGCATAGGGGCTGGGACTGGCAGTAGGATGCCTTGCGGTGGACAGCCGAGCTCGATCCTTATAAAAGCTTTTTAACTGCAGCAGCTTTAGTGGACGCTACTGGAGCTGGAATTACGCGGCTGCTGGCATGAGACTTGCCCTCCAATAGATCCTTGTAAATGGATTTAAAGTGTATTCATTCAAATTAGAGAGACAATTTAAATTAAAAAGCTTAGAGCTGCCTCCACCACAGGGGGGCTCGCTCGACCCACCAGCGGACAGGCACCAGTAATGGGAGAGGGGGGCTGGCCATCAGGGTTCACCGCGGCTCTGGCACAAACCCGGCGACACGGAGGTGGCACGGGCAGGAGCGGACTGGCCGTGTTGGCTTCTCACTTTTTGGATTTTAGAAGGGCATGACATGCCTATATCTGTGTCTCCCCCTCCTTTTACTCCTCCACCTCTTTTATTTTCGCATGACTATATGTACTTGTCACTTTTCCATGTGTTAGTTGTGTCTTCTGAGCAGTTTGTCAGCTTTTGGACACCTTTGAAGGTGTTTTCTATGTGTTTCTATGTGTTTTTGTTTGCCTGCCATTGGTTTTAACGGTGTTTGAAGGTGTTCGACGAACAGTTCGGCGAACACACGGGTGTTCGACGAACCGAACCGAACTCGAACACTACGGGGGTGGCTCAACACTAGTAGCAGGTTTCCCTTTTGTTTTAACTCAGTCCAAAATGTTGGGGCCCAGTTGCCGCGGATGTTGGCACGCAAATTAGAACCGTTGGTGCACTTAGAAGAATATTAATGTCCATAGCCTGGGTTGTAGTGTACTCACTGTAAATAGCGCTGGTAGAACCACAAGTCTCAGAAGGGCACTCACGGTGCATCTCAAACGGTCGGATGGTTCTCTGGACACCAGCTGGGGGCGGCAGGATTCAGGCCTTTATACGGTGGGAGTGCTGGCAGAACTCTCCGAGTCCTTGATGTAACTTGCTTCAGAGGGTGACAAAACCTCGCTCTCTCCAGCAGTTTAGGTATATCAGAGGGGACGGCAACACTCTGCAGCGTAGAGGTATACAGATCCGCAGCGCTCTGTCCCTCACCACACTCTTCTCCCTCTCAACTTTTGCTTTCACTTTCTGCCCAGCTCCCGCCCCCAAGTCCCTCCTCATCCAAATCATGCTCTCTCCTTCTATCCTTCCAGGCTGTGTCATCTGACTGAAACAAGGGTCCCTGGGAATTGTAGTCCACTGCAGCTCAGGGGAAAAACTGTTAATGTCTGTAGGTCCCTGTTTAACAGCAGCTGCAAAGCTCTTCTTAGTGTCTGTAAGCTACAGTAGTAGCTGCTCTGACAGTTCCCTGTGCATGTGTTGCACTTAAAAAATGGTGAATCTAGTATAGTTCCAGGTGTTTCATTAGGTGAATTATTGAGTTAAGGTTTGGTTGCAGGTGTGAATGGAATGCACTTTATTGGTATGCAAAGTTCCCATTGTTTGCACCCTTTCTTACATTAAGAGGTCTTTGTTACCACAGGTCTCTGTTTAAGATGCTAAATAAGAGTGTGATGAATATGGAAATAAATGTATACATCAGGTGGGGTCTCAGCTGAAACAACTGGTTGATAAGGAAGTGGCACCACCATTTTGTTTGAATACTGTATGAAGAGGAGGCACAACCTGGTCATTAAAATCTTCTTTAATTAGGACTGTCAGACATTATGTCACCAGGTAGGGGGAGCTCAGATAACTGTAGACACCAAGGTTTGTAGCTTTTATCGGCAATAGTGTGAAATACATTTAATCCTTTTTTTTTTTACTTTAATCCCTTCCCATTCTTTGATGTCTTATGTCACAGGCAGGTGGAACTTAATAATACTAGTCAAACAGTCGCATTGTGCGGGCTCAGGAGCTGAACTTGTGCTTGAAGGAGTGTTAGCTGGTATATACAGCTGAGACCCCAAAGTAAATACCGGGGTCCGTGCTAGTGCGGCGCCCCTGCGGGTTCAGTCACCACAGAGGTATTGCATCTCACCCAGAGGTGTGGTATCTCACTCTCAGGTAAGGATAGCGTGCTGCCCGGGACCCTAACACCTGCATCCAACACTTCACTACTCCAGACCGCCAGCAGGGGCAAGATGCGTCGCTCTCCTGCTGAGCCCTGTCCCTGGCTGGAGTGCGGGGAACCAAATAAGGGGGAACCATGTAGTGGATGTGGGTGGAGGACGAAGTACCGAGGAGCACTTGTTAGGAAGATATAAAAGGGGGAGCCATCTTCAAAGAGTCCAGTCCAGTCAGAGAGGAGAGAGGGTGGGGAGCAGGAGCTCTGCAGGAGCTCTGCTCAGGAGGAGGGTCCAGTGAGAAAGGCCCAGGACAGACGGAAGAGAGAGAGAAGCAGGAGAAAGGCTCCAGGAAAGTAGAAAGGATCCTAGGGGCACGGGCAGTGCGGATGCCACCCGTGCGCCCGAGTCTGCAGAGGAGCAGAAGGATCAGGTCGCAGAGAGGGGACCGGACCCTAAACTAGCAGAGTTCTTTAAGCCTCAACTAGATAACCGGAGGGTGCAGCATTTCAGGTGCTGCAGCCAACAGCCACATCTAACTCACCAAAAAGGTGGCCATAGAGGAGCCAGGGGACAGAGAAGACGTCGCCCGACAAGGTCCGTGGTCACTGGCTTGGGACACTGGGTGTGAGGTGCAGGGAGACGGTCAGAAGGAACACACAGAAGGGGTCCTGTTATGTACTCTGGAGGTACCTGAGGGTTTGCTGAACCCCTCCCTGAGTAAGCACAGGATGGCGTGGGAAGTTACCCTGGCCTGGTAACTTGGAGTCTAAAACCATGAGTAAAAACTCTGAAGACTGCATCCCACTGTCTCTGCAAATTATTATTGCACCATCATCCCCTGCACTACACTGCACAGCAACATCTAATAAAATCACCACTTCCTGCCCTGGAGCTAAGCTCTACCTGTGGAGAGCCAAACCAACTCTGCTGCATTATCAATAGCTCCAGAGGATCTGCTCTGCAGCGGTGGCTCCCTTTAGCCACATACCACAGGTGGCATCACGAACATTATATAAAAACTATAAATCCCCTGCAAATATCCCCTTTTATTGACCGCCCTGGGTCACGGACCGGGTCACCGCAACTGTGACATCTCCCCTAGCAACGACTGGCCCGGCTACCAAGTACCCCATGGCCAGGGGGTGCGTCACTAGCACCTATATTGACACTTTAACCCCTTTACCCCCGAGGGTGGTTTGCATTTTAATGACCAGGCCAATTTTTACAATTCTGACCACTGTCACTTTATGAGGTAATTACTCTGGAACGCTTCAATGGATCCCCCTGATTCTGAGACTGTTTTTTCGTGACATATTGTACTTCATGATTGTGGTAAAATTTCTTCGATATCACTTGCGTTTATTTGTGAAAAAAATGGAAATTTGGCAAAAATGTAGAAAATTTTGCAATTTTCAAAATTTTAATTTTTATGCCCTTAAATCAGAGAGATATGTCACACAAAAGAGTTAATAAATAACATTTGCCACATGTTTACTTTACATCAGCACAATTTTGGAACCAAAATTTTTTTTTGTTAGGGAGCTATAAGGGTTAAAAGTTGACCAGCGATTTCTAATTTTTCCAACAAAATTTACAAAACCATTTTTTTAGGGACCACATCACATTTGAAGTCACTTTGAGAGGTCTTTATGACAGAAAATACGCAAAAGTGACACCATTCTAAAAACTGAACCTCTCAAGGTGCTCAAAACCACATTCAAGAACTTTATTAACCCTTCAGGTGCTTCACAGGAATTTTTGGAATGTGGAAGAATAAAATGAACATCTAACTTTTTTTCACAAAAATGTTACTTTAGACCCAATTTTTTTTTATTTTTGCAGGGGTAACAAGAAAAATGGACCCCAAAATTTGTTGTGCAATTTCCCCTGAGCATGCAGGTACCCCATTTGTGGGGAAAAAACACTGTTTGGGTGCACGGCACGGCTCGGAAGGGAAGGAGCGCCATTTGACTTTTTGATTGTAAAATTTGCTTGAATAATTAGCGGACGCCATGTTGTGTTTGGAGAGCCCCTGTGTGCCTAAACATTGGAGCTCCCCCACAAGTGACCCCATTTTGGAAACTAGACCCCCCAAGGCATCTATCTAGATGCATAGTGAGCACTTGGAACCTTCAGGTGCTTTACAAATTAATCCGTTAAAATGAAAAAGTGGAATAAAAAACCACTTTATTTTTACGGATTAATTTGTGAAGCACCTGGGGGTTCCAAGTGCTCACTATGCATCTAGATAGGTGCCTTGGGGGGTCTAGTTTCCAAAATGGGGTCACTTGTGGGGGAGCTCCAATGTTTAGGCACACAGGGGCTCTCCAAACGCAACATGGTGTCCGCTAACAATTTTGCCGATTTTCCATTCAATTTGTTAGCGGACACCATGTCGCCTTTGGAGAGCCCCTGTGTGCCTAAACATTGGAGCTCCCCCACAAGTGACCCCATTTTGGATACTTGACCCCTCAGGGAACTTATCTAGATGTGTGGTGATCACTTTGAACCCCCAAGTGTTTTTCAAAGGTTTATGACGTAGAGCCGTGAAAAAAAAATCATTTTTTTTCCACAAAAACGCTCTTTTAGCCGCAATGTTTTTATTTTCACGAGGGTACTAGAAGAAATTGGACCCCAAAAGTTTTTGTGCAATTTCTACTGAGTACGCTGATACCCCATGTGTTGGAGAAAACTACTGTTTGGGCGCATGTCAGGGCTCGGAAGGGAAGGAGTGACGCTTTGGAATGCAGACTTTGATGGAATGGTCTGCGGGCGTCATGTCACGTTCTCAGAGCCCCTGATGTGCCTAAACAGTGGAAATGCCCAACAAGCGCCCCCTTTTTGGAACAGATACCTGATTTGTCAATTTTATAATGTAGTGTTATACGCCAGTTGTGTAGGACAACCTGACAAACACTACACAACTGAAGTATGACAACCTGACGAACACTACGTCAGCTGTGAAGTGTTCGTCAGGTTGTCATACGTCAGAAATTAATTCAGTAGTCCATGGAAGTATGGTACCTTTTGAAGCAGTCTTTCATGCAGAGGCCAGGTTTGTCGGGTCAGGTGTCACATTGGTAAATGGTGTCCTTGCGTATTCCCCTTCGGTAACACACTCGGCACTCCTTTTGTGACTTACCTTTTTTTCCGCTGTGAGGGATCTGGCCCGGGAAATGCTGGCCCAGTACAATTCGAGGTTCTTCAGTTCCAGAAGTAGTGGGGCCCGCTCCGCCACCACTGCCAAATATCAGGGCCTTGATAACTGTCTCCTGGAAGTGAAGGTACGACGCAGAAGTCTGGCCTGCACATTTTGACAGAAGGAAAGCGTTGTGCATTGCCATCTGAATAATGTGCACGGCCAGCTTCTTATACCATACCTTGGCCTTTCTCAAAGCACTGTACGGCTGGAGGACTTGATCGGAGAGATCAACTCCCCCCATGTACTTGTTGTACCCCACTACACAGTCTGGTTTGGAGACCTGTGTAGTGGAACCTCTTACAGTGCTGAGGGTGCTGCCATCACCATGTATGGTGGTCAAGAGAAGGACATTCCTCTTGTCCTTGTACTTGACCACCAACATGTGGTCGGTACATTGGGTTCTGCTCTCACCCCTTCTGAGCAGCTGCCCAATTAGCGTCTTTGGGAGACCTCTCTGACTTTTGCGGTCCGTAGCGCAGGCTGCGGTACCTCGCACAGAGAGGGACTTGAAGAGCGGGATACTTGTATAAAAGTTATCCAAGTACAGGTGATAACCTTTATCCAGCAGTGGGTGCATCAAGTCCCACACAATTTTCCCACTCACTCCCAGAACAGGGGGGCATTCAGGTGGTTCAATCCGGGAGTCCTTCCCTTCATAAACTCTAAACTTGTGAATGTACCCTGAGGTACTCTCACAAAGTTTATACAGCTTGATCCCGTACCTGGACCTTTTACTGGGCAGGTACTGCTGGAATCCAAGCCGCCCCTTAAAAGAAATTAAGGACTCATCCACGCAGATGTCCCTCTGGGCACGTACACTTCACCAAACTTGTTGTTGAAGTGCTCGATGACCGGCCGAACTTTGAAAAGACGATCAAAGTTCGGGTCATCGCGTGCAGGACACCTTGCATTATCTTGGTAATGCAAGAACTTGTGGATTGCCTCATAACGTGTCCGGATCATGACCATTCGGAACACTGGAGTGTTATACAAAACGTCAACACTCCAGTATTGCCGAACCTCTGTTTTTTTCAGGATCCCCATATGAAGTACCAGGCCCCAAAACTTCATAATTTCTTCTGCGTCTACAGTAGACCAGTTAGAAAATGATGAAGAGGGGTTTTGGTCCAAAAATTGATGAGCATACAAATTAGTTTGGCCCCACATGAGGTTTATAAAATCCTCAGAGAAAAAGACTTTGAAAAAGTCTATTTCTGTGAGGCGGGTGGTGTCAAACTTGATTACTGATTCCGCCACGAAATCAGGAATCAGTGGCTCAAAATTTTCGGGGGGCGAGGTCCATATGGGGTCAGTAGTGGCGGGCGCTGGAACATCTTCTCTCCTGCGACAACTGCGGGGCGGTCCAGCAGCACCTGAGGAGGAGGAGGAAGAGGAGGACGATGAGGCGTCGGAAAAGTAAAGAAATGTGGGATCCTCGCCCTCGCTGTCAGTCTGTGTCGGAGGCAACAATAGCGTATGCCTCCTCCGCTGAATAGCGAGTTTGGGATGAGCTGGACATTTTTTTTTCTTGTGTATGTGGTGCGTGTGTGTCAGTACTTCATTTAGAGTGTGTGTGTGTGTGTGTGTGTCAGTGTGCTTGGTGTGAACTTTTTTTTTCTGGAAAAAAAAAGAGAAGAAAAGGAACTACCGTAGGTGGTGCAAACAGCAAGCACGAGTGCGGATCGGTGAACTATGTCACCAATCAACTCTCGGCAGCTGCTGGGTGTGTGCGTGGATGTGGTGCAAAGGTAGGGGGGGGGGGGGGAATTGACAGGGACAAGAAAAAGTCCTGAAAAGCAGCGAGCACGGACGTTGATCAGTGACGTAGACACTGCTCAGCGCTCGGCCGCTGCAGGACGCAGAAAAAAAAAAAAAACTGGGGGGGGGGGAGGAGGATTGGGGTTAAAAGGAGGGGGGAGAGAAGGAGGGGGGAGAGGGGTGGATGAGGGGAGAACAGAGATGGACTTTACCAAAGTCTTCTCTGTTCTTCTTTCAGCAGGATCAGCAGCAGGTTCTGGAAGCGGCTCTGGAGCAGGATCCGCAGCAGCAGGATAAGGAGCTGGAAACCCAGGACCCTGGAGACAGCAGCAGGATGCCGAAGCTGGAGTCCCAGCAACCTGGAGACAGCAGCAGGATGCCGGAGCAGGAGATCCAGGACCCTGGAGACCGCAGCAGGATGCCGGAGCAGCAGCAGCGACTGGAGTAGGTAGGAGAAAGGTCTTGTAGTGTAACAGGAGATTCTGTGGCACTACAATGCCCAGCACAGAGAGATCAGTAGTGTGACTGCTCTGTAGAAATCCTCACCAAGTGTCACAGGGGGTTGACAGGGTGGTGACAGGCAGGTCACAGGCCGGTCACCACCTGGTCACCTCCCGGTCAGGTACTCTGATTGGTGCGATCGATGATGACATCGATCGCACCAATCAGAGATGGCTGGGGCCTGGGCACGCACCACAGGGGGTCACAGGGAGGTGACAGGTAGGTCACAAGCCGGTCACCGCCCTGTGACCGCCCTGTCACCTGTGTTCAGGTGCTCTGATTGGAGCGATCAATGTCATCATCGATCGCTCCAATCAGAGCTGGCTGGGGCTTCTATTACATCACAGGGGGTCATGGGGAGGTGACAGGCAGGTCACAAGCCGGTCACCGCCCCGCGACTGCCCTGTTACCGCGCGGTCCCGCTGTGATCGGTGCGATCGATTAGATCGGCGATTGCACCGATCCTAGCAGTTTGGGGAGAGGGCTAGGGTTACTAGGCAACAGCCTAGGATCGGTGCTCTTATGAGCACCGATCCTAGGCTGCACATCACTGTTTCCGGCAATCTGATTGCCGGAAACAGTGAGAAATGCTGTGATTGGCTGTTCAGAAATGAACAGCCAATCACAGCGATCGTGGGTGTGAAGGGGCGGCGACACCCCCTGAGATGCCGGCACCATCTACCCTAAGGTAAGATGGCACCGGAATTTTAATGCTATCACCGCGACTTCGGTCGCGGTGCCGCATTAAAGATAGGGCGTATTAATACGTATCTGGTCCATAAGGCTCAGGGCACAGATACGTATTAATACGCCCTATGTCGTAAAGGGGTTAAAGTTGTATTCCTATCTTGTACTTTTCTGGCAAATACACAGGACATAATTTTTTATAAGTGATTTTATTGCAAAAAAGTACTAAAATATAAATGAACTATACATGTTTTGTCTCACTGTGTCCATAAGAACCCAAAATATAAAATAAATAGGTTGTTTATTCTGTACAATGAGAACATGAAAAAAACAAAGCCAGAATTGCTGTTTTTTTGTTACCTTCTCTCACATAAAAGTGGAATAAAAATGCGATCAAAAAGGCACCTGTGACGATGAAGCATAAATTCTTAATTATGCCAGACATATTTTCTGATGGCAAGAGAAGCATACCTTTATTTTTATGTTGACTCTAATCTGTGCTCTTCTTTAGTTGATTAACACAGACTATTATTTGTATAAGCCTGAATGTTCTTTGATTCTGAAACAACGATATGTATTTACAAGAGCCTCTGTGATACAAACTATGTAAATAGATTAGCTAGAACAAGGAATGTTTTCTAGATATGTTAAATACCATTGTAAGGTGTTTTCCAGTCAATCTTGGGGGGATGAGCTGTGGATACTCAAGCCTTGTGAAATAATATCATCCCTAATTCTTAACCTGTGGATGTGTATTTAACAAGGGGCATGTGTTTCGGAGACAGAATAAGACTTGGGGCAGAGAATCAAGGAACATCAGAAAGACCTTAGAAGGAAAATGAGAGACATCATTCAGGAAAGTAGATGGATTGCATGGCATCCAAAGAGACACAGATTTGTATTCTACATGATTCTAGTCTAAAGATATGGCCCTGACTGGAAAGATTTAGATCTCCTCAGTTAACCATCAGAGAGACCATGGATACTTTTAGGGAGACCAGGAGAGGACGAAGAAGCCACCTGGCGCCATGGATATGTTGTTTTGGGGTTGCTAGGAGGGGCTCACCGGTTGCTTAGAACCCATGGAGACATTGGGAGTTGCCAGGAGGGACCCACTGGTCATCTGACCCCATGGAAACTCTCGGAGAGGCCAGGTTGGGACCCTCGAGTCTCCTGGCCTTGTACCTCGATGGACAGCTAGCTTCCTAAGCTTGCCGCTACCTTCTCTCTGTGAGGGCCCACCAGAAGCGGGGGGGGCCACTGGTTGAGGTAGTCGGCCCTGGAAGTCTCCAAAGTTGCAGCTGTTCTATCCCAGGCGGGTGGAGAAGGAAGGGTGAGACTGTGTAATTGCGCACCATCTGGGGCATTTGCCGGGACTGTTCTATGTGTTTATTGTCCGCTTTGTGGTTCAATAAAATATTGTCACGTTGTTTTACCCTCACCCTGCGTTGTTACCCCCACGGAAGACCACAGGTCCTCACAGCACCTATACTCCAAAATAACAACAATAACAAAAAATACAACTCGTCCCGCAAAAAAATAGGTTCTCATACAAATCTGTTAACAGAAAAAATAAGAGTTATGGCTCTCCTTATATGGCAATGTAAAATTGTTTTGTTTTTGAAAATGTGTTATTTTCATGCAGACATCATAAAACATAAGTAAATGGTGATTTTATGTTAATTGTACTGACCCACAGAGTAAAGTTAATATGTGATTTATATGAAACTAGATGGTGGCCCGATTCTAACGCATCGGGTATCCTAGAATATGTATGCGGCCAACCGGGCGCGACTAATCAGCGAAGCTGTGTTTAAATGGGTTGTGCACTACTTTAAATTAACCCCCCAATGTATCTCCCGGGGCCCCTAATGAATTTTGGAGGACCGGGGAGCGAGGCCGCCGGTCGGGGAACTTCTGCTGCGAGCAGCCGGGAGATGACCGGCTAGCACAGGGTGAGCGTGGGAGCGAGTGAGGGTGAGAGTGTGAGGGTGAGCGTGGGAGCGTGTGAGGGTGAGCGTGGGAGCGTGTGAGGGTGAGCGTGGGAGTGTGTGAGGGTGAGCGTGGGAGCGTGTGAGGGTGAGCATGGGAGCGTGTGATTGTGAGCGTGAGAATGTGAGCGTGTGAGGGTGGGTGTCCGATGGTGAGCGTCAGAGCGTGAGCGTCCGACCGTGAGCGTCAGAGCGTGAGCGTCAGAGCGTGAGCCAGAGCGTGAGCGTCAGAGCATGAGCATCAGAGCGTGAGCGTCAGAGCGTGAGCATCAGAGAGTGAGCGTGAGCGTCAGAGCCTGAGCATCCGAGCGTGAGCGTCCGAGCGTGAGCGTCAGTGCGTGAACGTCAGAGGCTGAGCGTCAGAGCGTGAGCGTCCGAGCGTGAGCGTCCGAGCGTGAGCGTCAGAGCGTGAGCGTCTGAACGTGAGCGTCTGAACGTGAGCGTCCGAGCGTGAGCGTGTGAGCGTGAGTGTTAGAGCGTGAGCATCCGAGCGTGAGCATCCGAGCGTGAGCGTGAGAATCAGAGCGTGAGCGTCAGAGCCTGAGCATAAGCGTCAGAGCGTGAGCGTCAGAGCGTGAGCGTCTGAGCGTGAGCTTGAGCGTCAGAGCCTGAGCGTGAGCGTCAGAGCGTGAGTGTCAGAGCCTGAGCGTGAGCGTCAGAGCGTGAGCGTCAGAGCGTGAGCGTCAGAGCGTGAGAGTCAGAGTGTGAGCGTCAGAGCGTCCGAGCGTGAACTTCAGAGCGTCTGAGCTTGAGCGTCCGAGCGTGAGCGTCCGAGCGTGAGCGTCCGAGTGTGAGCGTCAGAGCGTGAGCACGAGCGTCCGAGTGTGAGCGTCCGAGTGTGAGCGTCAGAGCGTGAGCGTGAGCGTCAGAGCGTGAGCGTCCGAGCGTGAGCGTCAGAGCGTCCGAGCTTGAGCGTCCGAGCGTGAGCGTCCGAGCGTGAGCGTCAGTGTCCGAGCGTGAGCGTCAGAGCGTGAGCGTTAGAGCGTCCGAGCTTGAGTGTCCGAGCGGGAGCGTCAGAGTGTGAGCGTCAGAGCGTGAGCGTGTGAGGGTGAGCAGGTGAGGGTGAGCGTGTGAGGGTGAGCCGCTAACGGCCTCCATATTTCTCTGAAATCCGCGTGAGCGTCCGAGCGTGAGCGTCCGAGCGTGAGCATGAGCGTCAGAGCGTGAGCTTGAGCGTCCGAGCGTGAATGTCCGAGCGTGAGTGTCAGAGCGAGAGCGTGAGCGTCAGAGCGTGAGCGTCAGAGCGTGAGCGTGAGCGTCAGAGCCTGAGCGTCAGAGCCTGAGCGTGAGCATCCGAGCTTGAGCGTCAGAGCGTGAGCGTCAGAGCGTGAGCGTCAGAGCGTGAGCATCAGAGCGTGAGCGTCAGAGCCTGAGCATGAGCGTCAGAGTGTGAGCGTCAGAGTGTGAGCGTCAGAGTGTGAGCGTCAGTGTGAGCGTCCGAACTTGAGCGTGTGAGCGTGAGCGTGAGAGCGTGAGCGTCAGAGCGTGAGTGTCAGAGCGTGAGCGTGCGCATCCGAGCGTGCGCATCCGAGCGTGAGCATCCGAGCGTGAGCATCCGAGCGTGAGCGTCAGAGCGTGAGCGTCCGAACTTGAGCGTGAGCGTCAGAGCGTGAGCGTCCGAGCGTGAGCGTCCGAACTTGAGCGTCCGAGCGTGAGCGTCCGAGCGTGAGCGTCAGAGCGTGAGCGTCCGAGCGTGAGCGTCCAAACTTGAGCGTCCGAGCGTGAGCGTCCGAGCGTGAGCGTCAGAGCGTGAGCGTGAGTGTCAGAGCGTGTGAGCGTCAGCGCGAGAGCGTGAGCGTCCGAGCTTGAGCGTCCAAGCGTCAGAACATGAGCGTCCGAGCGTGAGCGTCAGAGCGTGAGGGTGAGCGTCTGAGGGTAAGCGTCTGAGGGTGAGCGTGTGAGGGTGAGCAGGTGAGGGTGAGCGTGTGCGGGTGAGCCGCTAACGGCCGCCATATTTTTCTGAAATCCCGCGACTCTGATTGGCCGCGGCCTGACCAATCAGTGACGTGGGATTTCCTGGACAGACAGACAGATAGACAGACAGACAGATGGGATAAGACAATTATATATATTAGATGGTCAATGCTGTAAAAAATAAACCTTAACTGGGGAAAAATGTATATTTTCACCATTTGCCATGTGCCGCATATTTATCTCTTGAACTTACTTTTAAGATAAAAAAAAAGATCACCGCATCCCTTGATAAATGTCGTGAGGGGTGGAGGGATATTGTGAAAAAGCACAAACATTATTAAAAATACATAAGATTAAAAGATGATTAAAATAATTAAAAATAAAAACCTGATGATAAATGAATCTATGCAGTAAAAAAAGGGTGGGACAGATAGAGTCCTTGTATGCGTAAAGCTGGGTATAAATAGAGATACAAATAGGATTAAATCATTACAAGAATAAACGATCTGTGTATAAATGTGTTTAAAAAATACTCGTTCTGTTAAATGTCTGGTTGACAACACAAAGAAAATAATGGGACCTATAGTGTCAAGTCATAATTATCAATGGCAGGCTCAGACTGAGGGCTCGTCCACACGACCGCTTAACATGGCCGAGTGCTGTCCGATGTTTTATCAGATAGCTCTCTGCCCAATGTTATACTGTGGGGCAGTGCCAACTAGTGTTTTTTTTCTCATGCCGATTTTGCATACAAGTCCATGGACTTGTATGACATCAGTGTGAAACATTGAACTGCACTCGGATGTCATCTGAGTGCAGTGCGAGATGGGCGGCAAATTTAAACGCCGCTCTGCTGATTGGTCGCAGCCGGCCACCGCGACCAATCAGCAGAGCGGCATTTAAATTTGCCGCCCATCTCGCTGATTGGCCACGGCCGGCCACCGCGACCAATCAGCAAAGCGGCGTTTAAATTTGCCGCCCATCTCGCTGATTGGTCGCGGTCGGCCACCGCGACCAATCAGCAAAGCGGCGTTTAAATTTGCCGCCCATCTCGCTGATTGGTCGCGGTCGGCCACCGCGACCAATCAGCACAGCGGCGTTTAAATTTGCCGGCCATCTCGCTCATTGGTCGCGGTGGCCGGCCGCGATTAATCAGCAGAGCGGTGTTTAAATTTGCCGCCCATCTCGCTGAGTGGTCGCGGCCGGCCACCGCGACCAATCAGCAGAGCGGCGTTTAAATTTGCCGCCCATCTCGCTGATTGGTCGCGGTGGCCGGCCGCGATTAATCAGCAGAGCGGTGTTTAAATTTGCCGCCCATCTCGCTCATTGGTCGCGGCCGGCCACCGCGTCCAATCAGCAGAGCGGCGTTTAAATTTGCCGCCCATCTCGCTGATTGGTCGCGGTAGCCGGCCGCTACCAATCAGCAGAGCGGTGTTTAAATTTGCCGCCCATCTCGCTGATTGGTCGCGGCCGGCCACCGCGACCAATCAGCGTCGTATTAGTGTGGGCCCGGGAGCGGCGCTGCTTGTGCGGCTCCGTATTAGCGAGGACCGGGGAACGGCGCTGCCTGTGCGGCTCCTTCTGCTGCGAGAAGCCGGAAGATGAGCGACTGCTCGCAGCAAAAGCATCCCGACAGTCGGCGCCGCTCCCCAGTCCTCCGTTCACACTTGCTGTCAGGAGATCAGCTGGCCATGCCGCTGATCTTCCGAAGTTAGCCGCATGGAGGTCAGCGGCGCCGGTCGGGGTAGTTGTGCTGCTAGCGCCGCTCATCTCCCCGCTGCAACGCCGCTGACCTCCGTTCGCCAGATGAGCCGCTAATGGCCGCCATCTTTTTTCAGAAATCCCGCGGCGCTGATTGGCCGCTGCCGGACCAATGAGCAACGCGGGATTTCCAGGACAGACAGAAAGACAGACAGACAGACAGACAGACGGGATAAGACGATTATATATATAGATTAGCATAAAACCACCAACAACATGGACACAGGATGCCCAACTCACTTACTGTGTTTCGCACAAGAAGCTGCATCAGGAGCTAAGTTTATGGATTCATTCTAAATCTGGATTTATGACTTTTTAAATCTAATATATTTTTAACGAAGTTTTCAATTTTTACATTATACTCATATCTCTTGGCCACTTTTTAAAACCATTCCAGCAAGATTGGCGCTCCTATCTTTCTGCGTCCAAAAAGTGGTATATGACCACATATAAGATGTTGCCGTTCTTGGGAGAAATTGCATATTAAAATACAGTGTATTTCATTAATTTTCCTCTTGTAAAAATGAACAGTTTTGATCTAAATCTGCATAATTTAACTCTCACCTTCCTCATCATCAAGGATACCTCACGAGGTGAGATTTTTCATGATGCTCCAGATCAATGTCGATTGACAGTCATTTTCTATTTCTTCCATTTTCTTTACTCATTGCACCAACAGTTGTCTCCTTCTCTCCCAGCGTCTTACTTATGGTTTTGTAGCCCATTCCAGCTTTGTGCAGGTCTATGATCTTGTCCCTGACATCATTAGAAAGCTCTTTGGTCTTGCCCATGTTGTAGAGGTTAGAGTCTGACTGATTAATGGAGTCTGTGGACAGGAGTCTTTTCTACAGGCGACTATGTAAGACAGCTGTCTTTAATGCAGGTAACCAGTTGATTAGGAGCATCTAACTGGTCTGTAGGAGCCAGAACTCATAATGGTTTGTAGGGGATTAAATACTTATTTCTCACTGCAAAATGAAAATAAATTTATCTAATTTATACAATGTGATTTTCTTGATTTTTTGGGGGGGATATTCTATCTCTCAATATCAAAATTAACCTACCCTTAATATTATAGACTGTTCATGTCTTTGTCAGTGGACAAACTTACAAAAACAGCAAAGGATGGAATAATTCTTCCCTTCACTGTATTTAGATTTCCCTCCTCTGATATATTTCTTGTTCTCATTTTGTTTGATTTTTCAATTTAAAAACATAAAACAGAAGAGCAGCGTATTCTTACCACAGGAGCAGCTATGTTATGAAGGGGGTGTCTCATCATAAATGGGTGCAATTTTAAAGCACTTGAAAAAAGCAAAAGCAATTTTGCAATTTGCTTGTTATTAAAAATCCTCTCCAAGAATGGAGTCATTTTTAGGTATTATTGCTTATAGCTGAGGAGTAACTAATCTACTAGGCAAGGAGCAATTCTGAAGCTCGCTGGATTGCTGGATCAGGACCGGTTCAGGACCACCCAGCTCCTCCAATGCTGTAAGACAAGGATGACTTTGCTTGCAGAAACGAAGAGCAGACAGTCCGACAACAACGCCACAACCTCCGCACAAAAGGAAGCTGGGCAGCAGGGAAACGGTGAGCTCCTGAGGTGAAGAAAACCTTTAAGGCCAGTGCACAAGAGCCAAGGAGGCCATATGGAGGGTCTGGGTATAAGCTTCATGCGTTTTGTCTACACCGTGAGCTGGCTCTTTGCTGGAAGGATTTTCCTAGATTCCAGTAGTGGTAACAAGTCCACCAGTAATTCACAAATAGTGGTATACTGTACTGCTTCCCATCATCACTAGAAGAGCACATCATTAGAGAAAAAAACGCAGGACTCACTTTTCTAGGTAACTGACAGCTGCAGCCAATCACTAGCTGCGCTGGTTCTCTGACGTTGTAAAAAAGTAGCCATCACTTCAGGAGTCGTCACCGATCTCTGAAGTGGACTGCGCTTGATTTGCGAGGGCAGTGTAAGGAGAGTATGCCACCATTTTTTATTTTAAGCACATTCGTGCCTTATATTTTTATTACTGTAACAGCAACCTATTTAATATCAATTTAATTGAACCAGTGTTATGTAAAAATGAAGAGTTGTTCTATAACACTCCTAATATTTTCCTTTTGTATATATTTAGCCTACAGAAACAATGTGTCACATTTTAGACAGAGGTTATTACCCAGCTTTTCCAGTCTGCATAATGCCAGATCTGCCCAGGTAGTCATTTATAAGTCATTAACTCTTCTTTTATAATAGTGTGACTAGTCAGGTTGCTATTGGTGACTAAGCCCCGCCCCTTCCGAGACTTTCACGTTCAGCAGTGATGGAACACTCACATACATCTGCTGACATCACAGTGAGTGTGACATCACTGGCACAGTGACATCACATTCCACAAAGTTCCATATACAACTGACTGCAGCCATTGAGCTTTAGTTGTAGTTGGCTTTGACTACAATATACGTGTGGATTGCATTTAGTAATTTTCCATACGTTTTTTGGATAATTGCCCTGTTGTTGCCTGATGCAACATGGACTTTAAAGGGAAAAGAAAGAGAAAAAGGAAAGAAACACCAGATGGAGAAGACACTGGAAATAACCAGGAACCTCCACCAAAGATAAGGAAGATGGACTCCAAGAAATCTGGGCAGGATGGTCAAATATTACCTGACAATGAGGGAACCCAGAATATTTCCTTCCTAGACACTGTACAAAACAGATGTGACAAGTTTGTGGGATACATCACAAATCAAGCTGATACCAATCTACAAAAGCTGAGTACAAGAGAGAGGAAAAGAGAGACTGTGGGTCCAACCAGGATCATTAACACGAGAGGTAATGAAAGTGCAGCAGAAGAGAAGAGAACTGGGAGAAAAAGGAAACATCATGAAGATCCAGCCACCAGTCAAGATGACATCTCAGGTGAATTTAGTGGCCCCAGTAGCAAAAAAATAAAGACCACTGTCCCTCTCACCAGGGATAAGTTTATCTGCCATGGCATACTTGGAGAAGGGAGTTATGGGAAGGTTGTACTGGCCACGGATAAGATACGGAAACAAAGTGTGGCCCTTAAAATCATAAAGAAGGAAAGCCTAATCTCCTTCCCTGAATGCCTTGTTGAGCACCATGTCCTGAAGCTTAGCCACAACAGCAGATTCTTAACTCATTGCCATGCCGCGTTTCATACTGAAAACCATGCCTATTTTGTCACCGAGCTGGCCAGTGGAGGGGATCTGCATGACTATATATATAGTACCATTCCCCTGAAGGAACCTGTAACCTTTATAGCAGCAGAAATCGTCTGTGGCCTACAATTCCTGCACAGCAATGACATCATTCACCGGGACTTAAAACCGGATAACATCCTGCTGACTGGTGACGGCCACATAAAAATTACTGATTTTGGACTATCTCTTTATGAGTTTGATAAGAGATTTAATGCCAGAGATTTCAGTGGAACACCTGGGTATGGCGCCCCAGAAATGATCATGGGAGACGCTTATGATGAAGGTGTAGATTGGTTCGCCTTTGGAGTCATATTGTACAACATGATTTTCCAAGACTCACCATTTCCAGGAGACACCACTGAAGAGATTGAGAGAAATGTCATCTACTCTGAACCATCATATGAAAACCTCACTGACCACGATGCTGTGGACATTATGTCCAAACTACTCTGCAAAGACCATTATGTCCGGCTAGGGGTTAATGGAAAAATCAGAAAACACCCCTTATTTTCAAATCTAAACTGGACAGACATAGAAACAGGGAAAGCGCCATCTCCAGTTATTATAAGAAGGAACATGAATGTCAGCATGAGACAGCAGATCCCAGCACCGCGCAGTGAAGACCTGAACGAGACAATTCCGGCTGAAGAACAGAGGATTTTTACGAGTTTCCCATTTGTGGCTCCAGAATGGAGCACAACTTACCACTAAGTGGAGAAACGGCATAATACCATCTAATCCTCCTGTATCTTGACTTAAGACTGTCTACTTTGGGGTGTGTGGCACCTCATCCCGTATCCCGCATATTCTTAATATGTAGCAATAAACTTTGCTTGTTTTAATTCATCCTTTGGTTCTTTGGAGCATTTTTCTATTTTTTCCTGTGTATATACAGTGTATATATGTACAGGTCATGTGTATATCTAAAGGTCATGTATATATGCATATATATAATGTGTAGGTCACGTGTATGTATAATGTGTATGTGTATATTGTGACAAAAAAACATCAGATTAAGAAACAATTCTGTTGTTTTAACCCCATAGTGACCACCAATACGTCTTTTTACGGACCTGCGATATAAGAGATTAGCATCCCCCCGAGAGGTGACAATCCTGCAGCTATCAGCTGTACACTATAGCTAACAACTTGCTGCATCAGCCACGATCAGGGTCGGCACTGATTATGGCCATTTAACCCCTTAAATTCTGCTACCAATAGTGACTACGGCATCTAGATGGTTAACAGAGTGTGGGGGCTCCCTCTTTAACTACATTGGCACCCTGAGATCTTGATCGTGCGGTCCTGATGTTCGCCATGGCAGTCAAATAACGGCCTTAGAGCCTGCCGCGTATAGTGGCCTGTTCAGAAGTTATTAAAATGTAGGTGGTGAAAATAAACTTTTACATTCCTGTTATGCCACTTTGCATTAATTCCTGAAAAGCACCTGAAGGGTTAATGAACCACCTGAAAGCAATTAAATTTTTAATACAGGGATGCGGTTTTTAAAATGGTATCACTCTTGGGGGGATTTCCAATATATAGGACCCTCAAAGTAATTTCAAAACTGAACAGGTCCCTATAAAAATAAGTTTTGTAAATTTCTTTGAAAATATGAAAAATTACTCCTCCATTTTTAAACCTTCTAAAATGCTAACAAAATAAAACATTTTACAAATGGTGCTGATAGAAAGCAGACATTATTGAAATGTAATTTATTATTGCTTTGTGTGGCATGACTATCTGGATTAAAGGGATAATCATTAAAAGTTTGAAAATTGCAATTTTTTGTAAATTTATATCAAATTTCTGATCTTTTTATAAATAAGGAATGATGCCATACGGATGGCAAAATCGATAAAAATCATCCAAATTTTTTCACTATTTTTTTCACACTCGTGTAGCCCCTACCTCACAGTGATACCAGATGTGTTTAGTTTTTTTATGCTTTGCTACTTTTGCACACTATGAACATTTTTTTAGGAAATATAATTTGATTTCCTCTAAATGACACAGTCACTATTGACTCTATTACATCCAGTGGGTTAAACGGCCGAACTCCAACGATGGTCATGAGGAAACAAACAATCAAACTGAGCTTTTACTCACCCGGGGTCCAGCACTGCTTTTTGCTGCTCCAGACATTTTTAATCAGCTGCATCTTCATGTCAACTGCGCTGCAGCCAATCACTGAGCTCTGTGGTACTGCCAAATTAAATGGGGCATTCTTATAATAAAGAGGCACAAAAGGGGCATTATTAGGTATGGAGGCACAGAGGCATACTTCCCAACTTTGAAAGTTAGGAAAGAGTGACGCAAACTATGTAGCAATCCACAGTTTTATTTTACACTAAGCCACTTCCCTAACCTTGGTCAGTCGCTTATATGTGCCTACACAGAAATATTCCTCCTAGTGAACTCATTAATTCTTAACCTGTGGATGTGTATTTAAGAATCTACTTTCCTGAATGATGTCTCTCATTTCCCTTCTAAGGTCTTTCTGATAGACCTTAGAAGGAAAATGAGAGACATCATTCAGGAAAGTAGATGGATTGCATGGCATCCAAAGAGACACAGATTTGTATTCTACATGATTCTAGTCTAAAGATATGGCCCTGACTGGAAAGATTTGGATCTCCTCAATTAACCATCAGAGAGACCATGGATACTTTTAGGGAGACCAGGAGAGGACGAAGAAGTCACCTGGCGCCATGGATATGTTGTTTTGGGGATGCTAGGAGTGACTCACCGGTTGCTTAGTACCCATGAAGACATTGGGAGTTGCTAGGAGGGACCCACTGGTCATCTGGCCCCATGGAAACTCTCGGATAGGCCAGGTTGGAACCCTCGGGTCTCGTGGCCTTGTACCTCGATGGACTGCTAGCTTCCTAAGCTTGCCGCTACCTTCTCTCTGTGAGGGCCCACCAGAAGCGGGGGGCCACTGGTTGAGGTAGTCGGCCCTGGAAGTCTCCAAAGTTGCAGCTGTTCCATCCCAGGCGGGCGGAGAAGGAAGGGTGAGACTGTGTAATGTTGCACCATCTTGGGCATTAGCTGGGACTGTTCTTTGTGTTTATTGTCCGCTTTGTGGTTCAATAAAATATTGCCACGCTGTTTTACCCTAACCCTGCGTTGTCTGAGTAGCGTTACCCCCACGGAAGACCACGGGTCCTCACAGCACCTATACTCCAAAATAACAACAATAATAAAAAAATACAACTCGTCCCGCAAAAAAATAGGTTCTCATACAAATCTGTTAACAGAAAAAATAAGAGTTATGGCTCTCCATATATGGCAATGTAAAATTGTTTTGTTTTTGAAAATGTATTATTTTCATGCAGACATCATAAAACATAAGTAAATGGTGATTTTATGTTAATTGTACTGACCCACAGAATAAAGTTAATATGTAATTTATATGAAATGGTCGATGCTGTAAAAAATAAACCTTAACTGAGGAAAAATGTATATTTTCACCATTTGCCATGTGCCGCGTATTTATCTCTTGAACTTACTTTTAAGTAAAAAAAAAAGATCACCGCATCCCTTGATAAATGTCGTGAGGGGTGGAGGGATATTGTGAAAAAGCACAAACATTATTAAAAATACATAAGATTAATAAATCATTAAAAATAAAAATACATAAGATTAAAAACCTGATGATAAATGAATCTATGCAGTAAAAAAAGGGTGGGACAGATAGAGTCCTTGTATGCGTAAAGCTGGGTATAAATAGAGATACAAATAGGATTAAATCATTACAAGGATAAACGATCTGTGTATAAATGTGTTTAAAAAATACTCGTTCTGTTAAATGTCTGGTTGACAACACAAAGAAAATAATGGGACCTATAGTGTCAAGTCATAATTATCAATGGCAGGCTCAGACTGAGGGCTCGTCCACACGACCGCTTAACATGGCCGAGTGCTGTCCGATGTTTTATCAGATAGCTCTCTGCCCAATGTTATACTGTGGGGCAGTGCCAACTAGTCTATGGACTTGTATGACATCAGTGTGAAACATTGAACTGCACTCGGATGTCATCTGAATGCAGTCCAATTACCACGGACTCAGACAAGGGAGAAGATGGAGAAATTATGTACTCTGTCTACTCTGCATCGTTATCCAGCACTTTGATTCTTTTTATTATTCCTCTTATTATTTTTTGTAATCCATTAAAAACAAGTATGTGGAAAACAGACTTCTGAATGAGGCCTAAATGTCTGGAAGGATCACTGCTGGAAAAAATATAGCCGGAATAAAAAAAACTGCACCTTGCGTTATAGGTGATTTGTGCATGCGCGGGATCTGGAAGACGAGACTGTACGTCACAGGGCAGGGGAGGGGGGGAACATTGTAATTAGCAAAGTAGTTTGGGATTTCTTCCCGTCCCCCGGCTCTCAAGAATGAGAAAACTAACTGAATAAAAAGACATTTCAAAGCAAGCAGACCTCTAATATTAGGCATACAGGTATGTATAGACTTACATTTCTATCACCTGTATGCCTATATTAGAGGTCTGATAAGTCCCCGGGGATGACAGATTCCCTTTAAAAGCCTTCACAGTTTCTCTAGTAGCCAAATGTCCTGTGGTCTCAGCAGCGACCCCTTTTTGTTTAGATTTGATTGATGTTTATGCATATAAAGGTGGATGATGCAGGAGAGGTCAGAGGCATCAATGAAACCTAAAGGAGAGGGGTTATGAGGAGATCACTGGATACCAGGGGCGGACATATCATTGGTGCAACCTGTGCGGCCCCACAGAGGCCCAAGAGGTAAAAGGGCCCATTTCTACCTCCAAAGCAGGTACAATTTTGCATTTTTAGCAGCTCTTGGACTGCAAAGGGCCCATATATTGTTCTTGCACAGGGGCCCTTTTCTGCCTGTGTCCACCAGTGCTCGATACACGTCTGCTAAAGAAACATCCAGTCTACGATATTAGAGTAATTTGCAACAAAGCAGGAGATATTAAAACTTCTGTTTCTAAGGTACATTTATTATTACTACTACACCTGAGTTTGTACCCATTTAATAGTGATAGTGGTCTTGGAGAGTCAAAATAGCGAACAGATTATTTTTCAGTTGTAAATGTACTTTCAGATAGCGACCACTAGATGTCCCTAGTGAGCTGACATGAAGTTGGCACAAGTATTAAGGCACTGCACATTCACTCATCTCAGGTGTAAAGGAGTCTGGGCTTATGGTGTTGATGACTTATCTACAGGATAGGTCATGAACAGCTGATTGGTGGGATTCCGACACTCAGCGCCCCCCACCGATCAGCTGTTTTTTTGCTCCAGCGGACTGTAAACACTGTAACTACAGTATGCCTGGACAACACCTTTAATTCTGTGCTCTCAGCAGACAATGTTTTTGCTCTGCCTACCTACAACATATATATAGTAATCTGAAGGGGTTTTCCAGGCTTAAGATACTGGTAAGTTATTCTTAGGATAGGTCATCAATATCAGATGCATGGTGTCCCAGAACGCAGTACCTCACCGATCAACTGTTCTCAGTCTCTGCTCCAATACAACCTCAAAAACTCCTGTGTGCACATATCTGAAGTGAAATTTCACATGTGACGATCACTGACTATATTATTTTAACAAAAGAACTAACAGCCTAGTAATACATATGCAAATCAACAGAAATAAAACTGGTAAAAAACACAACAGAATTCAATTTGTAGTAAATCACTTAATGACCACACGATTGTTACAATTCCTCTGCCACTGGAAACCTGCAGCGTGTGGAGGGTCTTCCTGAGGAAGATGAAGCTTGAGCGTTAGGGTGCAGACAGGCAGCCATATAACTCGGGTGAAGATCGCATCGCAATCCTCGGACTGGCTGTCGGCTCCTGACCTGAGCGTGACAGCTGCAGAGAAATACATGCTGCCACGCTCAGGTCAGGAGCCGACGGCCAGTCCGAATATTGCGATGCGATCCTCACCTGAGTTATACGGCTGTCTGTCTACGACCTTAGGCCACATTTATACGTTCAGTATTTGGTCAGTATTTTACATCAGTATTTGTAAGCCAAAACCAGTAGTGGGTGAAAAATACAGAAGTGGTGACGTGTTTGTATTATACTTTTCCTCTGATTGTTCCACTCCTGGCTTGGGCATATAAATACTGAGGTAAAATACTGACCATATACTGAACGTGTGAACGTGGTCTTAGAATTGGTGCGAACCAAGTCACAGGGTCTAATTCATCGGCCACGTCCGTAATCTGTGCTTGCTGGATGGGAGGCCTGAATATCACTTCTTACCTCCTGGTGTAGCGCCCCGAGGGTTCGGCCGCTACAGGGGTATTGCACCTCAGTCCAGAGGTGTGGTATTCCACTCCCGGGTAAGGATGGAGAATGGACCAGGGCTCAGTTAGCTGCATGCAGCACACACACCCCATTTCCCAGGGACAGCTCAACGGTGCTCCCACTAGACAGAAGTGCAGGCACGACCGACCATGTCCCTGCTGGAGTGGGGAGGGAGGGGTGGAACACCCAGTGCTGTAGGGGCAGATAGGGGGCGGTTTCTGAGCGTAGGAAGGAGCCCATTGGTTGCTGGTCACCTGGGCTCATGGCTAGAAGGAGGTATAAAAGGTGGGCACCATCTTAGATCTAGGTTCGTTCAGTTCGTTCTGTGGAGAGGAGAAGACAGGGAGCAGCAGCTCAGGCTGAGTGCTGCTCCAGAGGCAGGCCTAGGGAAGAGGCCGGGGCCTGAGAGGAGAAGGAGAAGTGGGCCTGGAGAAGAGGCCGAGGAGGAGGTGAAGGGGAGCTGAGATTCTAGCTCATCTCAGCTCCAAGAGAAAGGAACAGAAGCAGAAAGGAACAGCAAAGAAGGAGAGACAGAGAAACAGAAGGGCTCAGGAACAAGAAGGTGGAAGGGACCCTAAGAACCCACGAGAATCCAGGGTGCAGGGTCAGGCAGATTAAGGGTACCGGATCCCAAGTTGGTGGAGGAGAAACAACCCTCAGCCAAAGACCGGTCGTCGTGATCATATATTGGTGCGACACCTCATCAAACCTGCTAGGAAGGCACCATATAGGACAGCGGAGGACGGTGCCCACGTTTAACCGCACAGGTCCGCGGCAGCTGGACAAAAGTGGGTCACTGGTGAGGCAGGCCAGAGAAAGGATAAAAGGGGGTCCTGTGCCATGCTCCTGAACTGCCTGGGAGTTGACCGAGCCCCACACCTGGTGGACGCAGCACGGCTCGGGCAGTCATTGACAGCTGAAGTGACTTGGATATTAACCGTGAGTAAAGACGCTGGACTGCAGTACGTTGTCTGTGTGCTTTTTCGCTCCTCCGGCACTACCGGTACTGGGACTCTCACTACCATCACTCCCACCATCCACTACACTGCCCTGGGGCTGCACTCTTCCCGTGGGGAGTCACATCACCTCAGCTGCACCCATCATCAGCCCCAGCGGTCTTCAAGCAGCGGCGGTTCCTAATAACCGCAAATCCACGGGTGGCGTAGTCGGACATTATCTAAGCACGTAGCAGACTACCATTGGCCTGACCACCCTGAGCCGCGGGACCGGGCCGCCACCACTACTACCCCCAACGTCTCCCTATCGCCCGGTTCCGCGTGCCCCACGGCCCAGGGGGCGAGTCACTGGCATCGGTGGATCTATTTTTGATTAGTCGGCCTGGTGCGACATCACATGTACATCACACTCCAACAATGATGTGGTGCCAGGCCGGAGGAGCCGAAGATGCCGTTAGGCAAGAGGCGGTTCTCAGGGCGCCCTTAGAGCAGACACAGATTACTGACCTGGCCAATTGATTGGGTCCTGCAAATCAATTCGCACCAATTCTATTATTACACTATTCTATCCAACAGGACAATGATCCCAAAAGTCCACCAAGGCATGGTTTCAGAAGAAGTCTTGGAAGATTCTGAGGTAGCTGTCACAGTCGCCTGACTTGAAACCCATAGAAATTTTTGATGGGATTTGAAGAAGGCGGTTGCAACATGGAAAGCCAAGAAAATTAGTGACCTGTAGACCATGATGAATGGGTTATGATTCACCAAGAATGCTACCAGAAGCTATGTCTGGCTGGGTATCACCATTGCAATTCTACTAAGTAGAGTTAGCAGCGTGGTGGTGTAACACAGCGTGGAGCAGTAGCCGTGGGCGAGGCACTCGTCTCCAGCGCCCCGGCACATTACATGAAAGTGAAGGTCCTGGCTGGGTGTGTGGATTTATGCTGTGAGATCCTTACACCCATGCAGGCCAAATGTAGCTAATGTTGCTGGTTTTCCAGGACTAGATGTTTCACAGTTCAATGAGAGAGGCCATCATTAGAAAGTAAACTCTACTGAACGGCAACTTAATCAGGGTTATAAACAAGGGATAGCGGGTACAAAGTCTTAAAGACGTTTCCTTTACTGTATGAAGCAATTTCCACACAGTATCATTCCTCTGTAGTATACTCCAGGGCTTTCTATATCTGCTGTTTCTCCCTACTTCGCCACAACCCAGCTTTAACGCAGCGGTCCTGGTTAACAAGCCTCCACTACTTGTTCAGCAGTTCCGTATCCTATTTCTTCCACTGCTGTGGCCCTGGAGCTCCTGCTCGGGACCCTTCATTAGTCCCAGTCTCAAAGTCCCGTTAAGGACATTTCTTTCTGCGTTACAAGCCCAAGGTCTCATGGCTAGGCGTCCACTCCAAGGACCCGTCTCCGGGAGGCCACTCTGTCTCATCAGTCACTTTTCCTCAGGATCTCACTCTCCTTTCCCTTCAGTCTCCTCTCATTCAGGGTCCCTCTCCAATGCAGCACTGCTCACTATGGACCTTTTAGTCCGCTCACTTTGTAATCTCGATCCTATCTGACTTCCTAGCAGTAGTCACTTTCCCTTATACTAGCCCCTTCTACTGTGGCCTAGTCCCAACTTTTAACTCTAACTTACGCTATGGTCAATTATATACACTACCAACATCATTAACATATTTATCGCTTTACACTATTCATATTACATCACAATACTATTAACACTTATCACATTACACAATATTTTCAAGATCCAGGACACAATTCACATGACATAATACAAAATGAATTTGTTTCTTCAAAGAGGAAACGCGGATAGCCTGTCCAAGGAGTTTGTATCTTCTCCCCATGTTTGTGTGGGTTTCCTTGGGGTCCGGTTTCTTCCCACACTCTAAAGACATACTGATAGGGAATCTAGATTGTGAGCTCCAATGGGGACAGTCATGATAATATCTGTAAAGTGCTGTGGAATATGATGGAGCTATAAAAGAAAGTAAAATAAATAAGTAATAAGGATGTTTGTCAAAAAGGAGATGAATAATTCTGAGACTGCAATAGTCATTAAAAATCATCTTTTTTGATGAATTTGGAGAGACCACTTGTTATATTAGTTGTGTTGAGCTATGTAAATAGTGTTTGTTTCATTTGTTTGTTTCCCACAAACAGCAGAAAGTTTGTACATTTTTACTAATAAACCTAATATGCAGTGGTGATTAAATCATTTTGATTGCAACTGTGTACATACTTCCAAAATACAGTACTTTGTAGAAATGCAGGAAAATAGTGGTCGTTTATTTGTTATGTTTTTTCCTCCCACAGATTCCTGGCCCCCATTGTGTCTCATTCTTGGCCCCCATTGTGTCTCATTCTTCCACCCATTGTGTATCCATCCTGGTCCCCAGGCCCGATATGATGTCCCATCCTGGTCCCCAGGCCCCATATGATATCCCATCCTGGTTCCCAGGGCCCATATGATGTCCCATCCTGGCCCTCGGGCCCCATATGATGTCCCATCCTGGCCCTCGGGCCCCATATGATGTCCCATCCTGGTCCCCAGTTCCCATATGAAGTCCCATCCTGGCCCCATGTGATGTCCCATCCTGGCCCCCAGGCCCCATATGATGTCCCAAACTGGCCAATATGCCCCATATGATGTACCATCCTGGTCCCATCAAAAAATAAAAAAATGCTTTTCCATACCACGGACCCGTTGCGTCCTCTTCCTTATCCATTTGAGGCGTTGCCACGCTGCCGCATGGCTGTGACTTAATTCGCCGGCAATGTGCGCACCGATGTCAGCTGCTAGCCTCCAGGTGGTTGGCAGCTGGTAACTGTTGCTGTCAGGGTCAGCTATAGGTTTTCGTGGGCCCCAGGTGAAAGTCTCAATGGGCCCCTTTAACACATACCACGATTAATGATGCACAGATAAGAAATAAAGGTATAGTACAATGCCAAAGATTTAACTTACTACTTACATCAGGAGTGATATCTATTGTAAATTCTACAATGACTCAGAAACTGGCGAATCCTTGCAGCGCACACTATGTGCACTACATTTTAGACCGAACAGTATAGTCTTCTGTACAGAATTGTGGGCACTACATAGTCTTCTGTACAGAATTGTGGGCACCACATAATCTTCTGTACAGAATTGTGGGCACCACATAGTCTTTTGCACAGAATTGTGGCCACCACATAGTCCCCCGCACCGAATTATGGCCACCACATAGTCCCCCGCACCCAATTGTGGCCACCACATAGTCCCCCTCACCAAATTGTGGCCACCACATAGTCCCCCTCACCAAATTGTGGCCACCACATAGTCCCCTGCATCGAATTGTGGCCACCACATAGTCCTCCATATAGAACCTCCGTACAGAATTGTGGGCACCACATAGTCCCCCGTACAGAATTGCGGGCACCACATAGTCCCCCGTACAGAATTGCGGGCACCACATAGTCCCCCGTACAGAATTGCGGGCACCACATAGTCCCCCATACAGAATTGTGTGCACCACATAGTCCCCTGTACTGAATTGTGCGCACCACATAGTCTCCCGAACAGAATTGTGGGCACCACATAGTCCTCCGGACAGAATTGTGGGCACCACATAGTCCTCCGGACAGAATTGTGGGCACCACATAGATAGTCCTCCGGACAGAATTGTGGGCACCACACAGTCCTCCGGACAGAATTGTGGGCACCACATAGTCCTCCGTTCTGAATTGTGGGCACCACATAGTCCTCCGTACAGAATTGTGGGCAACACATTGTCCTCCGGACAGAATTGTGGGCACCACATTGTCCTCCGGACAGAATTGTGGGCACCACATTGTCCTCCGGACAGAATTGTGGGCACCACATTGTCCACCGGACAGAATTGTGGGCACCACATAGTCCTCTGGACAGAATTGTGGGCTCTACATAGTCCTCTGGACAGAATTGTGGGCTCTACATAGTCCTCTGGACAGAATTGTGGGCTCCACATAGTCCCCCGCACCCAATTGTGGCCACCACATAGTCCCCCTCACCAAATTGTGGCCACCACATAGTCCCCCTCACCAAATTGTGGCCACCACATAGTCCCCTGCATCGAATTGTGGCCACCACATAGTCCTCCATATAGAACCTCCGTACAGAATTGTGGGCACCACATAGTCCCCCGTACAGAATTGCGGGCACCACATAGTCCCCCGTACAGAATTGCGGGGACCACATAGTCCCCCGTACAGAATTGCGGGCACCACATAGTCCCCCATACAGAATTGTGTGCACCACATAGTCCCCTGTACTGAATTGTGCGCACCACATAGTCTCCCGAACAGAATTGTGGGCACCACATAGTCCTCCGGACAGAATTGTGGGCACCACATAGTCCTCCGGACAGAATTGTGGGCACCACATAGTCCTCCGGACAGAATTGTGGGCACCACACAGTCCTCCGGACAGAATTGTGGGCACCACATAGTCCTCCGTTCTGAATTGTGGGCACCACATAGTCCTCCGTACAGAATTGTGGGCAACACATTGTCCTCCGGACAGAATTGTGGGCACCACATTGTCCTCCGGACAGAATTGTGGGCACCACATTGTCCTCCGGACAGAATTGTGGGCACCACATTGTCCACCGGACAGAATTGTGGGCACCACATAGTCCTCTGGACAGAATTGTGGGCTCTACATAGTCCTCTGGACAGAATTGTGGGCACCACATAGTCCTCCGTACAGTATTACGGGCCCCATATATTGTGCCATACAGTATTACGGTTCCATACAGTATTACGGGCTCCATATAGTGCTCCATACAGTATATAATGGCCCCATATATTTCTGCATACAGTATAATTGCCCCATATATTGCTCTGACGCGCCCCCTGGACCAGTGTTGTTTGGGGGATACCCGGATCCGGATCAGATGGGGGTTGTAGTCTCCGAGTGGCGGTGACCCGGTCCATGCCCAGGGTGTCAAGCTCAGTGTGTGGCAGTCCTACAGATGTTACTGAATGTTCTTTAGTGTCGACTACGCCACCCGTTGAATTGCGGTCAATACGGCCGCCGCTGCAGCAGGGTCCACTGAGGCTGGTGATATGTGTGTGCAGCTTAGGTAGTATAACCCCCAACGGGAGGGGTATAGCCTCAGGGGGTCAGGTGTAGAGGATGGTGGTTGTGGAGGTGCAGGGAGGATGGTAATGAGACTCGGAGTCGGGCTGTGCAGTTCAGGGTCTTTACTTACTGCTGTTGTTCTGGTCACTCCGGCCTTGAGTGACCGCCCGAGCCGTGCTGCGTCCACCAGGTCCTGGACTCGGCCAACTCCCAAGTAATTCTGGAGCGTGATCCTGAGCTCCCTTTCTGACGTTCCTTCTCTCTCTGGCCTTCCCCACCAGGGATCCACCTAAGTCCGGCTCCCTCGGGCCTCTTGTTGGTAAACCCTTGTCTCTGGGTTCCCTGACCCTATTCCTGGTCTGCCTTCCGGGTGGATTTAGTGGGTGGTCGTGGCAGATCCTGCCCACGACCTCCGGTCTCTGGCTGAGGATTAGTGCCCTCCACCAGCTTGGGATCCGGTACCCTTGTGCCAACTCTTCACCCGCTGATCTAATCCTGGGTTCTTGGAGTTCTCTCTTCTCCCCCTCTGGGTCCTTCTTTCTCCTCTCTCTCTCTGGGCCTTGGAGCTGCTCTTCTCCTCTGCTCTCTTCCTCTGACTGACTGACCAAACCTCTACAAAGACCCTGATCTAAGATGGTTCCCCCCTTATATACTCCCTCTATGTGTGAGCTCAGGTGACCAGCACCCAATGAGCTCCTAGCACTACCCAGACTGCTCCCCCTATCTGCCCCTACACTACTGGGATGTTCCACCCCCCTCCCACTCCAGCCAGGGACAGACACTGTCGTACCTGCACATTTCTCTAGTGGGAGTACCATTGGTCTGTCCCCCGGAAATGGGATGTGTGTAGTGCATGCAGCCTACTGAGCTCAGTTCCACACTCCATCCTTACCCGGGAGTGGAATACCACACCTCTGGCTTGAGGTGTAATACCCCTGTAGCAGCCGAATCCTCAGGGTGCTACAGCTCCATACAGTATATAATGGGCCCCATATATTGCTCCATACAGAATAATGGCCCTATATATTGCTGGCCCCATGTATTGCTCCATACAGTATATAATGGCCACATATATTGTTCCATACAGTATAATGTCCCCATATAATGCTCCATACAGTATAATGCCCTATATGTTGCTCTATACAGTATAAAATGACCCCATATATTGCTCCATACAGTATACAATGACCCCATATATTGCTCCATACAGTATACAATGACCCCATATATTGCCCCATACAGTATACAATTGCCCATACAGTATAATGGGCCCCATGTCGTGCTCCATACATAAAAAAAATAAAATATTTACCACTCCTCGTTGCCCGCTGGCCGCTGCTCCAGTCTCCTCAGTGTCTTCTGGCTCTCTGTACTGCTCAGCACAGAGGGTGCGCTGTAGTGACGTCATTGCACCCTCTGCCCTGAGACGTCAGCGTCAGAAGACTCTGAAAAGAATAGACCAGAGCAGCGGTTAACGGGAAGATTTGAGCATTTCCGAGGACGCACGTTCAGTTACTGAGCGAATGACCATATCCCCTCCCCTGGGCCCCCCTCCTCACTGGGGCTCCATACACTAGTAAGGGCAGTAATGCCCTGATGGCGGCCCTGGAATCGGATGATGGACCGGTCTTCTAGTCAGATGCTGCTCCATCCGCAGTCATTATACAGTTGTGTTTAAAAGTTTACATAGCCCTTCAGAACTTTTACTTTCTTGGCCTTGTTTCAGAGAATATGAATGATAACAAAAAATCTTTTTCTCTACTCATAGTTATTGGTTGGGGGAAGCCATTTATTGTCAAACTACTATGATTTTTCTTTTTAAATTTTAATGACAACCAAAAACATCCAAATGACCCTGATCAATAGTTCACATACCCCACTTCTTAATAACGTGTATTGCCCCTCTAACATCAATGACAGCTTGAAGTCTTTTGTGGTAGTTGTTGATGAGGTTCTTTATTTTCTCAGATGGTAAAAAGCCTCCAGTTCCTGTAAATTCCTGGGCTGTCTAGCATGAACTGCACGCTTGAGATCTCCCCAGAGTGGCTCAATGATATTTACGTCAGGAGACTGGGATGGCCACACCAGAACCTTCACTTTGTTCTGCTGTAGCCAATGACAGATCGACTTGGCCTTGTGTTTTGGATCTTTGTCATGTTGGAACACCGCTAGTTTTTAGACAGTCCTGAATTTCAGCTGATGTTATTTGTGGGTTTTTCTTTGCATCCCGAACAATTTTCCTGGCCGAAATCTTTGTTGGTCTACCTGACCGTGGTTTGGTTTTCACAGAGCCCCTTATTTTCCATTTGTTAATCACAGTCTGAACGCTGCTGACTGACATTATCAGACTGACATTATCAATTCCATGGATATTTTTTTGTATACTTTTCCTGTGTTATACAGTTCAACTACCTTTTCCCATAGATCCGTTGACAATTCTTTTGCTTTCCCCATGACTCACAATTCAGAAATGTCAGTAGCTGGATGAAAAATGCAAGAGTCTGTCTGGATCCCAGAAACTCACTTAGCTTTTATGCACAAACACTGATTACAAGCAAACAGGTCACAGGTGAGGATGTTACCTTTAGTAGCTATTCAAACCTATTTGTGTCAAATTCTGTGCATGTTATCAGGCCAAAATCACCAGGGTATGTAAACTTTTGATCGGGGTCATTTGGATGTTTTTGGTTGTCATTAAGATTTAAAAAGAGAAAACACAGTATTTTGACAATAAATGGCTTCACCCAACCAATAACCATGAGTGGAGAAAAAGGTTTTTTGTTATCATTCATATTCTCTGAAACAAGGCCAAGAAAGGAAAAATTCTGCCGTGATATGTAAACTTTTGAGCACAACTGTATATCTAACAAGAGAGGACTCTATGTAAAAGAGAAATCACTGTGATTAACAAAAATAACGAGAATACGCTATGTAAGGGGCGGTATGTAACAAGACATACTACGTCCCCACCATGGTGCATGACGTCATTGCCATGTGCCCCCAGTTACCGGCACGCAGATGTCAGCTGCCGACTCCTGATTGGCTGCCCGCATGTATTGCAGTGAAGAGCTCTGGTGGGTCCCCTGCGGCACATTACATTACATTTCAGCTGCATGTGCATCCAGGCCCCTCCACCTCTGGGCCCCCGGCTGCACCGGCGATATTTCCACCCCTGGTGCAGTGAGTATCTGGGATCCCTAACATCACAGCTGAGCCTAGAGCACATGCAATGCCGTCCCTGGTACGCCATACTATGTATATTACTTACCGTACATCAGCAACTGGGTGAGCAATGTTTACTTACAACACAAGTGTTCTCACATTATCGTTGGTGCAATTAAGGTATTTTTTTGTATTATATGCACACTACTTGTGATCTGGCACAGAATAAAAATACATTTTTGTTATTTCATTATGACATATGAGGAGATTACACACATGTGCACTATGCTTTCCTGATGTATATTAATCACTGATTATGGCGTGTAACCTATATATACCTTGTTTCTGCACTGTGAATGCTGATGGCTCACAGCTGAAAGAGATTAAACGTCGCACATACATGGTTGAGAAAAAAACATTTTTTTTACCATCATGTCTGGGGTGCTGACATTTTTTGCTGTATATCACTATAAATATGTATCTAAATCAATCTCTAATCATATGGTTACTATTTTTTTTATATGTAAAGCAATAACTGCACACCTGTCCTCATATATGAAATGTATATCTACAGACTCGAGCCAACCGATCACAGGATCTATTGTAGTCGGACCAAGGTCCTGCAAACTTCTTCAGCTGGTATTGGGACACAAGCATCCTGGATGTATGTGGCATTTACAAGGACACACTATTTCTTGACAGACCCAATAACTTTGAATGACCCTGATCTGATAACCATGGAGTCGTATGGATCTTTTTATTTGGCTCTACATTACACTGTATTATATACTGATGCTGGATACACAGTGACTTTGGCCATGGCACAGGTTGTGTAGCACAAAATCATTGTAACTGCTGCTACATTACATAGGAGTAGAAAAAAGTGAATAGGGTCCAATACATTACGTTCCCTAGGTACCGTGACAAGCAATTGAAAAAAAACGTAACTTTGCACATTACAGCAGGGGTCACAATGTTCAGGCCTGGTGTCAGAACTCAGCACCCGGGCAAGTACCGGGGCCCTGAGCAGGTGGGGGGGCCCACTCGCTGTCGGGCATGCCGGCTCGCTATGGGACCCACTCCCCTGCTTGCTCAGGGCCCCGGCACAATAATTACCTCTCCCCATGCCTCAGCAGCAGGTCCTGCATCTTTCGCGGCTGCTGCACTGTGACGTCTCAGGTCAGAGGGCGCGATGACGTCTTTCCACCGCACCCTCTCTTGAGCAGTCACAGCACAGAGCGGGAAGACGGCAACATGGCTGAAGAGTCCAGAGCAGCGGCAGCAGGTGAGGAGAAGTGAGGTGAGTATTTGATTTTTTTTTAATGTATGGAGGCATGGGGCATTATATGGGGGGGATGTGACATCCTGCATGGGGCTCTATATGGGGGGGTGTCATCCTGCATGGGTCACTATATGGGGGGGTGTCATCCTGCATGAGGCATTATTTTGGGGGGGTGACATCCTTCATGGGGCATTATATGGGGGGGGTGACATCCTGCATGGGGCATTATATGGGGGAACAACTTGCATGGGGCATTATGTGGGGGACACAGCCTGCATGGGGCATTATGTGGGGGACACAGCCTGCATGGGGCATTATGTGGGGGTACAGCCTGCATGGGGTATAATGTGGGGGCATAGCCTGCATTGAGCATTATATGGGGGCCAGTATCCTGTATGGAGCATTATATGGGAGCCAGTATCCTGTATGGAGCGTTATATGGGGGCCAGTATCCTGTATGGAGCGTTATATGAGGGCCAGTATACTGTATGGAGCGTTATATGGGGGCCAGTATCCTGTATGGTGCGTTATATGGGGGCCAGTATCCTGTATGGAGCATTTTATGGGGGCCAGTATTCTGCTTGGAGCGTTATATGGGGACCAATATTCCGCATGGAGCATTTTATGAGGTCCATTATTCTGCACGGAGCATTTTATGGGGTCCATTATTCTCTATGGAGCATTATATGGGGTCTATTATTCTGTATGGAGCAATATATGGGGTCCATAATACTGTATAGAGGACTATGTGGTGCCCATAATACTGTATGGAGGACTACACTATCCAGTCTGCACTGTGCGCTGCAAGGATTCGCCGATTTCTGTGCTATTTTAGAATTTACAATAGACATCGCTCATGTTATGTAAGAAGTGAAATCTTTGGCATTGTACTATATATATATATATTTCTCTGCGTTTTCTGTGAATCATGAATCGTGGTATGTATTAAAGGGGCCCACTGAGACTCTTTCGCCCAGGGCCCACAAAAACCTGGAACCGGCCCTGACAATGTGATCCTACTCACTAGTATCATCCAGCCTCATATAAGCAGAGGGTAGTGCTGGATACTTGGGCCAGGCAGTTCTAGCTCTGCCTGTGAGTTTAGAAAAGCAAAGGGAGTTGCCTAGTCTGGAGAGGAGCATGTAAACAAACTGGGTGCAGGCAATGAATTAAAATTCAGGACAAACAAAAGTTAGAAACCAAAAATTTTTATAGGGATATTATAAATTACAATAGAGCACAGATAATCTTAAAAATTGGATTTTAGGGTCGGGCAACCTCTTTAAATTGATGCCAGATGGAATTTTGCTGTTTTTTGTTGCCAGATGGTATTAGCTGGTTGTTGCTGTTGCCAGATGGTATTAGCTGGTTGTTGTTGTTGCCAGATGGTATTAGCTGGTTGTTGTTGTTGCCAGATGGTATTAGCTTTTTGTTGTTGTTGCCAGATGGTATTAGCTGGTTGTTGTTGTTGCCAGATGGTATTAGCTGGTTGTTATTGTTGCCAGATAGTATTAGCTGGTTGTTGTTGTTGCCAGATGGTATTAGCTGGATGTTGTTTTTGTTGCCAGATGGTATTAGCTAGTTGTTGTTGCCAGATGGTATTAGCTGGTTGTTGTTGCCAGATGGTATTAGCTGGATGTTGTTCTTGTTGCCAGATGGTATTAGTTGGTTGTTGTTGCCAGTTGGAATTAACTGATTGTTGTTGTTGCCAGATGGTATTGGCTGGTGGTGGTGCTTGTTGGAGGATGTTATTAGCTGGTGGTGGTACTTGTTGCCGGATGGTATTGGCTGGTGATGGTGCTTGCTGCCGGATGGTATTGGCTGGTGGTGGTGTTTGTTGCCGGATGGTATTGGCTGGTGGTGGTGCTTGCTGCCGGATGGTATTGGATGGTGGTGGTACTTGTTGCCGCATGTTATTGGCTGGTGGTGGTGCTTGTTGCCGGATGGTATTGGCTGGTGGTGTTGCTTGCCGCCGGATGGTATTGGCTAGTGATGGTGGTGGTTGCCAGATGTTATTGGCTGGTAGTTGTTGTTGCTAGATGGAGGTTTCTTTGCTATATATAGTGGAAATATAACAAATAATGTTAAAGCACATTTCATTCACAAGATATTGATGAGCTATTCGCAGGACCTATCCCCAAAGATCAGCTATTCTAAGACCGGATATGCATTGTCTGGTGATAATCGCTATACTTTGACTGGGACTATCACGTTGGAACTCTATTCAGTATGTTTATCTTAAGCCGGAGCTTATAATAGCTGATCAGTGGGGGTGCTGGATGTTGGACCACCCACTAATCTGATATTGATGATCTATACTAAGCATAGGTAATCAATATCTTGTGACATGACAAAACAACCCCTTTACGTAACAGATTAGCAATTCTTAACATCTTACCATCCTGGTTAATAATGAATAAAGTTACTGCATAATTTGCTTTAACTACAGGATGTAATTTAATGCCGAGACCATTCCTATACGCAATGGCTTAATGTTGCACGATTTTGCAGAAAAAAATAAGGAAATTGTAAGGTTAGTCTGTATATTTACTGTAATTATACAGATTTGGAGCTTTGTGTAAAGCACTGTCATTGGGGAATAAGGTTTTAAATTCCCAAACACAAACAAAGAACAGAAGACATAGAAAACGGATTCCGAGTCCATATTGACTACCATGAATTATACCAGCTTGTAATAAGTTAGTAAAAATTTAGAATACTGAAAATTTAAATCTTAAAGCTAGAGGCAGCATATTACAGAAACACGAGTGTTAAGAAAAATATCCTCCATTTCCAGATCCCATGATATTGAGTTCACTCGCTTACTCAACAAATATGTCCTGAAGACTCATGAAATATGAGGGGATCTCCTGATGTTCTGGGACAGTAGCACCATTCAAGTGAATAAAACTGCCATCAATTAACTCTTTACCGACATCCACTATAAATGTATCGTGCAAGTCGGTAGCGGGTGTAGGGGTGAGGCCGCCCCATACCCGACAGATAATGGCTGTGACACACAGTCAAAACCTACCTCTAACAGCCGAGACTGTCACCCTATTAAATGCCGCTGTTACACTCTGACAACGGCATTAATAGCGTGTTGGCATGGTGGTGCGTCATTATATGCGCCAATCAGCGCCTCTGTAACGTGATCGCAGGATGCCAATGAAGACCTCCATGCTCTGAGGTGTGGCTTCAAAAGAGAGTGTGGTTTTTACTATATGCAGTAATACTGTGGTATTACTGTGTATAGTGCAAGTGATCAGACTATCGCATGTTCAAGTCCCGTAAGTGGACTAACAAATACAGTAAAAAGTTTTTAAAAATATGAAATAAAAATAAAAAAGCATAAAAGTTTGAATCCATGCCTTTATCCCCCATTTAAAAATAAAGATAATAAAAAATAAACATCTATGGTATCGCTATATCCATAAGTGTCCAATCTATCAAAGCATAAAAATAATTAACCTGTTTGGTAAACACCTTAAACAGAAAAATACTCAAAATGACAAAATTGTGGTTTTTGTTTGCCGCAACACTGTAAGAAAGTTGTAAGAAGTGATGAAAATGTCATATCTATCAAAAAATGGTATCAATAAAAACGTTGTCTCACCCCCCAAAACAATAAGTCCTCACACAGCTCTATAGTCCGAAAAATGAAAACATTATTTGTTTTGGGAAATGGCGACACAATCCCCCCCAATTATTTTTCAAATATCTGATTTTGTTTTCACCACTAAAATAATGAAAAAACTACAAGTTTGGAATCGCCATAATCATACTGATGAGGAGAATCATATTGGCAGGTCATTTTTTTACCACACAATGTTTGACGTAAAAACAATTCCAAAAAACAATGTTAGAATTAGTTTTTTTGCAACTTCTCTGTACTTGTTTTTTTTTCCCATTTTCCAGTACACTTTGTGGTAAAATAAATGGTCTCATTCAAAATTACAACTCATCCCGCAAAAAACAAGTCCTCACAAGAATATGTGGACAGGAAAAAAGAAAGTTATGACTCTTTAAAGAAGAGGGAGGGAAATAGAAAAATGGAAATTGTCCATGTCTGCAAGGGGTTAAACAATACTATATATTGTAGGGATAGGACATGAACGCTATAGTCCGCGAGAAGCCTTTTAACTCTAGTAATTACATCCCTGACCTGTGCTCGGGCAGGAGGTATAACATATTTTTTAAACTATAGAACGCAAATTACTGTATTATAAAACACACCCCAGGTTTAGAGAACAGAAAATATTTACTAATAATTAACACTTCCTTTTTGGTGTAAAGAAGTGGAGGGGTCAATATCACTAACTTTAATGCACAAGGGTAGGATATTTAAGTGATGATCAGATCAGCTGTAATGTGTCTGGAAAGGTGCGGGCTCATCGCCATAGCCCGTACCAAAGCGGGAGACATGCCATGCACTGTACATATACGGCGCATGCCGTGAAAGGGTTAAGCACAATTTTGTTCTTGCTAAAAAAAATACATCTAGTCCAGAAAATACAGTATATATGCTATATGAATTATAAAACAAATCACATAGAATGTGACTTCAGAAGTGCATATTAGTTTGTAAAACAAAACAATAAGTCTTGTCAGTATAATTGTACTTGACTTGTAGAATAATGTTATCATGTAATATATACTGAACAGTGAATGCTGTGACTATAAATCCCAATAAGCAATGGTGAAATTACTGTTGATTTAATTTCATTCCCTAAAAAACTTACAAGTTTTTCAAAACTTTTTATGTATTTATGGTTTTTATAAAAACTACTGACTGATTTGGAAACCGCTGCGCTTTTGCAAACTGCAGCATGTCACTTCTTTCAGCGTTTTTTCACCCATAGGAAACAATGGGTAAGTGCTGCATTTATTGTGCAAACACCTAAGGAAGTTACATCATGGTTTTTTTGGGCCACTAAACTCTATCAACATGCAGAAGAGACAAGAAAAACGCAGCAATAAAAATGCAGAAAAAAAATCAGGAAAACCTGCTTTTTGTAAGTATCTTCTTTACTGCCAAGAGAGCAGGTATTGCCTGTGGAAAAAAAGCAACAAAAACGCAACGTGTGCACATAGCCTAAACTAAAAATTGGTTGCATCACGAAGACTATGTGCACATAACATTTTTTTGAAGGTTTCTTTTTAAGAAAATCCTCTCCAAAATTCACCTCAAAAATTATTTCAGAAACTCTTGGAAAGCAATTCCAGTTCATTTCTATGGGAAATCCACTCTTTTTATATCAGGAGGATTTTTTTAGTTTTTTTTTCTCTGAAGAGGTTTAGAAAAACAAATTGCATGTCATTTCTTTGAAGAGGATCCAAAAGGAAACTTCTCCAAACATGGCAGTGTCCAATCAGAAGGCAGCAAAGAACGCATCAGGGAAAAAACTCATCCAAAACCTCTTAAAAATCCGGCATATAAGATGCGTGATCAATAAATGGCCGCTATCTGTGCAGATATATACAGTAGAAAGGAATCATCTCTATCCTTATGTCATCTAGAAGGTTTGCTCAGTAATCTCTGCTCTTACATGATCAGGGTGGTGGTCTTCCCCTTTTCATCATTTTCGGTGGTTTTGCTTCTACAATATATAAAACATATATAATCTCATGTAAATGTGCAGGTAACAGTGCGGATTAGGATCAATATTCACAGTGAAAATATACCAATAAAATCATACTTTATTAGATATTCATTAAAAAGAGCAATACTTAAAACCAACACAGTGCAGGGCCGGGTAGTGATCCCTTATGGAAAACTACAAGTGTAACTGTGGCACCCCAGGGGTCTGGTTTCCACAGTAACAGCAATGTTATGTCTGAGAGCAGGTGGGAGGTCTCTTGGTCAGGAATCCTATGCATGCCACACCTCCTGCCCAGTCCTGGGAGGGGAAGGACTTCCCCTATATAAACCTGGGGCTGAGGCAGGGTTAGTGAGTAGAGAAGAAGTAGAGACAGAGAAAAGAAGCAAATATAGGAACAGAACATCAAGAGCTCTGTGGGAGCAGTGTTACAAGGAGTCAGGGGCTGGCAGCTGCAGAGCTCGCCCTGACTGAGAAGATTTCTTACCGGACCCGGAGTCCGAGGCTGTGGGGACTAACTCCTACCCAGCAGCAGAATCCGTCAGGCAGGGGATTCCAGGTCCTCTGGCCAAGAAACCAGAAGGCACGGTCACACGCATGGGACCAGCACCGCCGTCGTGGAGCGGAAGCTACTAGAAGGCCCCGAGTCACCGGCCATACGGGTGAGTACCACACGGCACACTCAGGGACGTGGGCTACTTTTACCCGCCTCTAGCAAGGTAGCCAGAAGAGTACAGTTAGTTTGGGAGGCCTACAACTCCGCCTGGCCAGGGTTAGATCCCATCTGCTCAAGGACTGACCAGGCCCCAATCGCTAGCCAGTACTCCGGGAGGGTCTATCTTTGTCACCAGTAAAGACCCTGAACTACACCGTACCGTCTCCGAGTGGTTCCTGCTACCCCCATCGTCCACGTCGGCTGCCCTGAGGCCATACCCCTCCCGTTGGGGGTTATACTATCACTCTGCACAATCCTACCACCGGCCTCAGCGGTCTGCCCTGCAGCGGCAGCTCCATAGCTGCATTCAACGGGTGGCGTAGTCGTCCAACATCTACCGCTAATACAGCGCCACTTAGTCTGACTCCCTGGGCACGGACCGGATCACCGCCACGAGACTACAACCCTCAAGAGATCCGGCTCCGGGTAAGCTCCCGCGTGCGCAACGCAGTGCGACACAGGCCCAGGGGCGCGTCAACTTTTGGCGTAGTCGGCAGGATTTCGTGCCCGCAACCACCGGGTACTGCGTGCCTGAAAAAGACTGTTCAAACTTACCTGTGGTGAAGATTCCCGCCATCCGGCGCCATCTTCCGCTTCCTTCCCGCCATCGGTGGAGTTTTCCCGCCATCCGGCGCCATCTTCAGCCTTCTTCCCGCCATACGTGGAGTTTTCCCGCCATTGGACGCCATCTTGAGGACGCCGCTCGGGAAGAAGAGGGGCGTGGACTCCGAAAGCGCGCGAGAACTGAAGCCCCGCCTCACGTCCGGACGTTGCGTAAGGTCCTGGAAGGAGCCCAGCAGACGCCGACGTCACAGGAGCGCGACGGAAGGTCCTCAACCCTGACGATCCACTGCGGAGCCGCGGCCTACGGAAGAGGATCATCGCAAGGTAGGCCACGGTCCACTAGGGGGGAGAAGGATGTCTGATACGGAGGAGAGCTTCACCGCTTCAACCCCCGCCAGCGCCACCGCTGTTGCGGTCATGCCTTTCACCATGCCCTATATCCCGGGGGCAGCCTGGCTACCCCAGTACTCAGGGGAATCGCATACCCTGCATGACTTTAGAGAAAAGCTGGATAGCCTCTTCCAGGTGTACCCCCTTACAGAAGAGCAAAAAGTGAGCATCCTGGTGGCCCAATTAACCGGGGCAGCCAAAAGGGAGGTAAAGTCCTGGCCACCTGGGGGGAGGACTGTCGCAGGGATACTGGCCCGGCTGAGGGACACCTTTGATACCCGCACCTCAGCCGAGATCAAGCTCAGATTCTACGGGTGCAAACAGCGGGCACATGAGAGTATAAGGGACTATGCATTAAACCTACAAGAAGCCCTGAGAGCCATTAAGCAGACCGACCCTGACGGCGTGGGAGACGAGGACAGGCTGTTGACTGAACAATTTATAGAGGGTTTATATTGCAATGCCCACCGAACCCAGTTGCGGGCAATGGCCTTACAGGACCCTCATCTGGGATTTGCACAGTTCAAGGACAGAGCCATCCGGGTGCTCCGAGAACCGGCACCAGGTGGCGTTGTGACCCACAGACGCCCTACTACTACTTACCACCAGGAGGCGACGCCCTTGTCGGCAGGGCCTGTGGGAGCTGATGCGCAGGCTTTGAGCAATGACCCGGCTCCAGACCTGCACCATCAGGTCCAAGAGCTAGCTAAAAGCGTTGCTGCGCTAACCCGAACTGTGCAGTCTTTACAGGTTTCTACTCCAGGGAAGATCCAGCTGGCATCCGGACCGGAGGACATCCCGTGGCGTCGACCAAGGAGGACCCCACCGGCCAGAGGAAGACCCAGCGACCGATACAACGAGGACGGACGACCCATCTGCCGCCGCTGTAATCAACCCGGACATATGGCAAGGTACTGTCCTTTAAACTGGCACAACCTAGGGTAGAGGGCCAACCCCTAGGAAAAAGATCATCAGGCCCATCGAACTGGCGCGACAAATATGTGGGAGGACGTCCAGTCTTGCCTGTGGTACTGGATGGCATTCCTATGAGTGCCCTACTGGACACCGGGTCACAGGTCACCACCATCCCGTACGTGCTCTTCAAGCAGTACTGGAATGACTCGGATATTACCCGCTACCCTGACGACGACTTGAGTATCATCGCCAGCAATGGTCAGCCCGTGCCACAGATCGGATTTAAAGAGGTGACCATTAAAATTGGTAGAGTTGAACTGGCAGCACAGGGACTGATCATTGTAGACATTGACAAACACGAGAGTCACCCAAAGATAACTCTAGGAACTAATGTAATTGAAAATTGTCTTGCAGAGGTGATTTTCCTTTTACAGCAGGTTGCCAAGAACGCCAGCTCCGGCGAGCAGCGAGTGCTCCAAAAAGAGATCCAGGCACTGATGCGACGGCAACAGGTGGAACTCTCCGGCGGTGAGATTGGTAGCGTGAGAATGTGTGACCCTTTCCCTATTGCCATGCCCCCAAAAAGTGAAATGATGATTTGGTGCCGGGCAGCTATTGGTCTGAGAGGTAGAGATTACCAGGCAATGGTAGAACCAGTTTACTCAGACAGTAGGCCCACCATCTTGACAGCACGGGGGGTGGTTAATGTACGCCATGGGAGGGTGTCCGTTCGCATAATCAATATCGGGAAGAGGGAAGTGTACCTGCCCCGGTATGCCACGCTAGCCAAATTATATACCATTAACCAAAATGCTATACAATCTGTGGAACCCTTGCCTCCATCTCACCCGGAGGAAGGTAACGGCTCTAAGAAAACAATGGAGGACTGGTGTCAGCAACTACATTTGGGTACTGACTCCACTCCCTCACACCAGAAACAGGGAGTCTATCGGGTGGTTCAAGAGTACGAGAGAGTGTTTAGTAAACACCCGTTAGACTTCGGGCGAGTCAAGGGGGTAGAACACCACATCCCCACGGGAGACCATCCTCCCATAAAAGAGAGGTATCGACCCGTACCCCCTGCACACTACCAACACGCCAAGGGGATGCTTAGAGACATGAAGGAGGCTGGGGTGATCAGGGATAGCTGTAGCCCCTGGGCAGCTCCACTAGTCTTAGTCAAAAAGAAAGACAACACCATGAGGATGTGTGTAGATTACCGGAAAATCAACCGTATCACACACAAGGATGCGTACCCCTTACCAAGGATAGAGGAGTCTTTGGCTGCTTTAAGATCTGCTAACTTCTTCTCTACCTTGGATCTCACTAGTGGGTACTGGCAGGTTCCTGTAGCAGAGGCGGACCGGGAGAAGACCGCATTCACCACCCCGATGGGACTTAGCGAGTTTACCTGTATGCCGTTCGGACTCTGCAACGCACCAGGAACCTTCCAACGATTAATGGAGTGCTGTCTGGGCCACAGAAACTTCGAGACGGTCCTGTTGTACCTGGACGATGTCATCGTATATTCTAAGACTTATGAGGACCACCTGAAACACCTGGCGGAAGTGTTCGAAGCTCTGGCAAGCTACGGCCTAAAGGTGAAACCCTCCAAGTGTCACCTCCTGAAACCAAAGGTGCAGTACCTGGGACACGTGGTGAGCGCTGACGGAGTGGCTCCCGACCCTGATAAGATCACCGCAATTAAGGAATGGCCAAGTCCCTCCAGTGTAAAGGAAGTGCGGCAGTTCCTCGGGTTGGTAGGCTATTACCGCAGATTCATCCCCGGTTTCACCAAAAAGGCAGCTCCTATGCAGGACCTCCTGATAGGCCAGTCCCGGAAGGCCAAGAACCAGAAGCCGCCCTTCAGATGGGAGAAGTTGGAAGAAGAGTCCTTCCGCCAGCTGAAGATGGCCCTCACGGGGGATGAAATCCTGGCGTACCCGGATTACAGCCAGCCCTTTATCCTCTACACCGACGCAAGTAACATCGGGCTAGGAGCCGTGCTGTCCCAGATCCAGCAGGGGAAAGAGCGAGTAATCGCTTACGCCAGCCGAAAACTGCGACCCACCGAAAGAAACCCTGAGAATTACAGCTCATTTAAGCTAGAGTTCCTGGCAGTGGTGTGGGCAATCACCGAACGCTTTAAGCACTACCTCGCTTCTTCCCGGTTCGTCGTGTACACTGATAACAACCCGTTGACACACCTGGACACGGCAAGACTCGGTGCCCTAGAGCAGAGATGGATGGCCCGCCTGTCCAACTACGAGTTCACCATCAAATACCGGGCAGGACGCTCCAATACCAACGCGGACGCCCTGTCCAGGATGCCAAACCTACCGGACGTAGGAGAAGATCCAGAGGGACTGGAAGAAGTCGAACTCCCCGCGTTTCACCGTCATGGGACTATCCAGTATTCCCATCGGGTAAGGAGTAAGCAAGGCGCTACGCTTAACCCCTTACCTCACTACAACTGGGCGGAAACGCAAGACAGTGACCCTGCCGTCCGGCTGGTGAAGGAGATGCTGACTCGGCCAGAGGCTCGCCTTGACCCAGACGCTCCGGAGGAAGCCAAGCAACTGTGGGCAGAAAAGAGTAGACTGTTCCTTTACAAGGGGAAGATGTGCCGCAGGATGGTTAACTCCCGGACGCATGAACTAATCTGGCAAGTAGTGGTGCCACGACGAGACGCAGCCATGGTGATGGAGGCATACCACGATGGAGCTGGGCATTTCGGATGGAAGAAGCTGGAGTTCCTGCTGCGCGGGCGGTTCCATTGGGTAGGCATGAGGGGAACCATCGAGAGGTGGTGCAGAGACTGTGGCCCGTGCAACCTGAGGAGGAAGGACCGTGCCAGCCAGAAGACTCCCCTGCAGTCCATCGTCACCCGGCAGCCGTTGGAACTGGTAGCCTTGGATCATGTAAAACTGACCCCAAGCAGAAGTGGCTACGTCTACGCGTTAACCATCGTGGATCATTACTCCCGGTTCTTGGTTGTCGTCCCCGTCAAGGACTTAACGGCTCAAACAGCAGCTAGAGTCTTCCAGCAGCACTTCTGCCGTCCACACGGGTACCCGGACCAAGTGCTGACGGACCAGGGACCTGCCTTTGAAGCGGAGGTCTTCCAGGAATTCTGCAATCTGTATGGCTGCCGGAAGATAAGGACGACACCCTATCATCCGCAAACTAATGGACTTTGTGAGAAAATGAACCAGGTGGTAATGGATCTTCTGAAAACGTTGCCCCTGGAAGAACGCAGTCTGTGGCCTGAGAAGCTGCCCGATCTGGTGGACCTATACAACCACATCCCGGTAGGTTCCACCAACTGTACCCCGGCTTACCTAATGAGGGCGAGACCTGGTAAGTTACCTGTTGACCTGGAAATGGGAGTCCTGACACCCGAGGACACTTCACCAGAAGCAGACTGGGACACAGAGAGGCAGCAGCAGTACCGGAAAGTACAGGAGAGCGTGGAGCGAAGTCTCTGTCAGGCTAGGGAGAGACAAGAGAAAACTTACAACCAGTATGCTCTCGCTGTTCCCCTGGTGCCCGGAGAGCAGGTCTTGAAGAGGAAAAGACGGCTCCACAAGTTGGACGACCAGTGGGAGAAGGACCCGTACACCGTACTGCCCTCAAGCCACGAGAACCCGAAGGTCTGTACCATCAGTAAAGACGGAGGGGAGACCACAGCCATTGTATCCCGGGATCACCTGAAGAAGTGTCCTGAACAGCTACGGAACCCTGAAGAGGAACAAGAAGACCATCGACCCGTAGAGGAAAGGGAAGATATGGTTAGTACTGTGCTCGGAGACTTCCCTCGGTCTTGGACTCAAGTCAATGGTGCAGTTGTGGTACCCGTACTCACCTTCCTCCAACCAGCATCCCAAGCACCTACGGAGCAACAGGTAGAGCTGGAAGAACAGCCGGTCCAGGAGGCAGAAGACCCCACACCAGCAGATCAGGAGGATCAACCCTCTGCTTGCAGTGAGCCTGCCATATCCCTAGTGAGCCAAAGGGCCCGTAGACAGCTGCCCAGTTTACCCTTGACAGCTCCTACACCCTGTAGTTCAGGGCCAGACAGTCAGCTCCGTAGGTCCACTAGGGCCACTAGAGGCCAGTTACCCGCACGTTGGAGGATTTGAAGTGTATAAATTGTTTTATTTGTGGTTACCTGTTTTTCTTGTTGCTTGTGTATAATTATGTGTTTCTAGTTGTTTATAGGAGTCTTTGGTGGATTTACCGGGAATCCTGTGTACATAGTTGGAGCGTAACCCAGGACGGACTAAAGACTGTTAAGGACTCGGGGCAGGACAGACCCCTACCTGGTTACGTCTCCCTGTTTTGGTGAAATGGACACCTTGCTTTCTTCAAAGACTGCACCCGGTTACGGACATGCCGTGACCACCTTTATGTGTTTCTTTATTGTATTGTTATTGTTATATCTTGTTATGTTTTTCTAAAATATGTTTAGTCCCGGAGTACTAAATTTCACTAGGGGGGAATGTGGCACCCCAGGGGTCTGGTTTCCACAGTAACAGCAATGTTATGTCTGAGAGCAGGTGGGAGGTCTCTTGGTCAGGAATCCTATGCATGCCACACCTCCTGCCCAGTCCTGGGAGGGGAAGGACTTCCCCTATATAAACCTGGGGCTGAGGCAGGGTTAGTGAGTAGAGAAGAAGTAGAGACAGAGAAAAGAAGCAAATATAGGAACAGAACATCAAGAGCTCTGTGGGAGCAGTGTTACAAGGAGTCAGGGGCTGGCAGCTGCAGAGCTCGCCCTGACTGAGAAGATTTCTTACCGGACCCGGAGTCCGAGGCTGTGGGGACTAACTCCTACCCAGCAGCAGAATCCGTCAGGCAGGGGATTCCAGGTCCTCTGGCCAAGAAACCCGAAGGCACGGTCACACGCATGGGACCAGCACCACCGTCGTGGAGCGGAAGCTACTAGAAGGCCCCGAGTCACCGGCCATACGGGTGAGCACCACACGGCACACTCAGGGACGTGGGCTACTTTTACCCGCCTCTAGCAAGGTAGCCAGAAGAGTACAGTTAGTTTGGGAGGCCTACAACTCCGCCTGGCCAGGGGAGATCCCATCTGCTCAAGGACTGACCAGGCCCCAATCGCTAGCCAGTACTCCAGGAGGGTCTATCTTTGTCACCAGTAAAGACCCTGAACTACACCGTACCGTCTCCGAGTGGTTCCTGCTACCCCCATCGTCCACGTCGGCTGCCCTGAGGCCATACCCCTCCCGTTGGGGGTTATACTATCACGCTGCACAATCCTACCACCGGCCTCAGCAGTCTGCCCTGCAGCGGCAGCTCCATAGCTGCATTCAACGGGTGGCGTAGTCGTCCAACATCTACCGCTAATACAGCGCCACTTAGTCTGACTCCCTGGGCACGGACCGGATCACCGCCACGAGACTACAACCCTCAAGAGATCCGGCTCCGGGTAAGCTCCCGCGTGCGCAACGCAGTGCGACACAGGCCCAGGGGCGCGTCATAACATCTGACGATGTGGGGTCCCAAACTGACCCTAATACATATCCTACCTAACCGTAGAGGTTGGCACCCTAGAAAACCCAGATGGCGTCACTGCTCAAAGACTGGCCCGAATTATCCCAATGGACCCAAACAATCTTTTGCATAGGGGAACAGGTCACAGTTGTTAAGTCAAATTACAGAAGGGGCATATCAGGACACAGGTAGAAATCCAAACAGTAGAGAGCAAGTTCTCATATATGGCATTAATAGTGATTGTAGCCTAAAAGACAAAGCCCCAATCAGCGCTAAACATATTGTAACCAAATCACTCAACGCGTTTCCCAACTGGACAGCCCCATAAGCAAACAGAAGACCGCTCAGAATTTGTATAATTGGACCAAAATGGAGAAAATGGTATAAAATAATAATAGAGCCATTTCTCACATGATAAATCCTGCACTACCGCACTGAAGTTAGCGACTACCCATGTGACCGCTGCAGCTAATCACTGTCCTTGTGGGATTTCTCTTGTTCAGCCAATTTTTTATATATTGGAAAACCACATAAATGTGACTGGTATGGGTTATAGAAGGGATGAGAATAAACGATGTTGGCAATCACGCCATGGAGTGGCTACAGATGTTTGACCCCCATAACGCTGACCCTAAGTAATAGTAATAAGCAGAATTAACTTCAGCCTATTGGTTTAACCCTCCACAACAGTGAATGGTCTCTCGTGTAGACCCTCGGGGAATGGAACCAAAATGATCGATATAGAAGAGTTTATATTCCATGTGAATGATATATTCTAGTCATTATTACTCACTTTAGAAGTGTTTTTTACAAAGCATGCCCTTTATTAGCAATTCCTGAGAAACCAGGTATGCTATTATTAAGCTGAGCCACGTCAGCCAGGTGGATCGCCTGTGGTGTAAAACAACTACTAGTGAGTGATAGAAAGCCCTGGACCCCCGAGTATGAGCAATAAATAGCTGGGTCACTACAAGTACTGTACTCCACCACTGGGTCAAGCGGAAACACTACCTTATATATCACGCTGGTCATATAGTATTATATTTCCAAAAATAACATACATACTGGATGGTTTCAATGGATGAACTCTCAATACTATTTTCGGGAATAGATGGCCCGAAAAGTCTTTCTGTGATTTTGTGGATCCTTCTGTTGTAAAAGAAAAGTAGTGATAAATATTTCCCAGCAGCGAATGTATGACAGCGACCTCAGAGCCACAATGATGTGACATAGGTGACATATCGGAGAGATCGCACCACTCAGTGGCGCCCCCTGCAGTCACACTACACCCTATCTAATGGCAGCTTGCTCTCCCTACAGCTTCTTTCATCAGCTCAGGATGATGGACGGTTAAGTAATGTGTTTTATTACTGGACCCTTTAGTTTTTGATACAGTCTAAGACCTGAATTTATCAAAGCAATTTAACCAGAATTCTGGGATAAATTGTAAAATTTTAGTACAACTTGGAGTTGCGCAAATATTTAGCAGCTTTTGGCGTTTTGATATAATTTTCTCCCAAAATGTTGCATGCCACTCGTCAGATGCCCGATTGATGAAGAGGCAGACACCTCATCATGGGTCAGGAGCGTCTGACGCCACCACGTCCCTCATCAAGACCACAACGAAAATCACCGGTCTTTATGTATCTGAGCCTCAGTTTTTCTTTCTTAATATAACTCCGATCCAGTTTTTTCTTCTATTTATAAAAGTAACTGTTTCTTAAAGTTAGAATTAGTCACGGAGCTGAGTAATGCGGCCACTGGGTGTACTTGGTGCGTAAGTTCAAAATCTAAAAAAGTGACATTTTGGGTTTTCTTTTCAACTTTAATGTTACGAAGTAAAGAAGGGATGAGAATGATTTTAGGGAATTACTTTCTATTTTATCTGCACTCGTGTTTACATGTCAGGTCCATTTATAGGTTGAAATGAGATCTAGGTCCATCAAGTTCAACCTTTCTCCGCCAATTATACGTTTTTTCACTAAATTATCTACAACCCACAATGTTATGTGTTCTGAGGAAATCATACCGCCCTTTCTTGAAAGCTGTTATAGTGTCAGCCATTACTACCTCTTGTGGTCGGCATTCCACAGTCTTACTGCTCTGACTGTAAAGAACCCTTTCCTGTTTAAGTGCCGGAATCGCCTTTCTTCCACCTGTAATGAGTGCCCCTGGTCCTTAGTATGGTCTTTGGAAGGAATAAGTCATGTTCCAGTCCTTTGCATCGAGCACACTTATATTTATAAATGAGATCCCCTCTGATGTGTCTTTTTTCTAATCTAAACAAACCCAACTTTTTCAACCTCTCCTCATATGAGAGGCCTTCCATCCCTTGTAATAATTTAGTTGCCCGCCTTTGATCGGACTCTTACTTCTGAATATCCTTTTTAAAACATGGAGCCCAAAACTGGATCCTTTATTCCAGGCCTCACAAGTGATTTATAGAGGGGTAACAGTACGTAATGATCACAGGATTTTGTATACTTTTTATGCACCCTAAAATCTTGCTTGCTTTTGCGGCTGCTGCTTGACATTGAGTTCTGCTGCTCAGCTTACTTGTAACCAGAATACCCAAGTCCTTCTCCTGCTCTGTAGTCCCGAGAATACTCCCATTTAATGTATATGCAGCAATAGGATTACTCCGTCCTAGGTGCATTACTCTACATTTATCTACATTAAACCTCATCTGCCAAGTGTTTGCCCATTCAGTCATCTTATCCAGATCATTTAGCAGGTCCATTGCTCTTATAAGATCACATTCCTACATCATACCTCCCAACTTTGAAAGACCGAAAAGAAGGTCATGTGTAGTGAGGGTACTTAGTCTTCTATCATAGTAGAATACCCCTGTATATGCCCCACTCCCACAGTATAAAACTTCTACAGTATGACACCCCCACGATGTCCCTCCATACAGTATGATAGCCCTGTGATGCATTCCCACCCATAGGATAATACCCCCTACACACACACACTACAATGCACCTACACATGATGCTCCAAAAAGTTGCAGCCCCACACAGTATGTTGCCCCTCGCACTATGATGCCTGCACAGTATAATGCCCTAAGGGGCTCCTTCACACTCAGAACAATGCCTCAAAATGCCCTCCCCAGTGTCCTCCCCACGACGCTCAGAATAGTGCAATGGCTAAAAAACCTCACAATGCCTTGTCCCCATGATAAGTGTGAATCCACACGCTTGCTCTATTCTATGATGTATGAGGCTGGACGCTGCACGCATGTGACGCGCCCCTGGGCCTGCTGTGTCGCGCAGCGTCTCGCGCACGGGGCTTACCCGGAACCGGATCAGATGAGGGTTGTAGTCTCCGAGTGGCGGGGACCCGGTCCGTGCCCAGGGAGTCAAACTCAGTGTGTGGCAGTCTTGATAGATGTTATTTGAGTGTCGACTACGCCACCCGTTGATTTGCAGCTATGGAGCTGCCGCTGCAGGGCAGACCGCTGAGGCCGGTGTAGAATTGTGCAGCGTGATAGTATAACCCCCAACGGGAGGGGTATGGTCTCAGGGCAGCCGACGTGGAAGATGGGGGTAGCAGGAACCACTCAGAGACGGTGCGGTGTAATTCAGGGTCTTTACTGGTAACAACGATAGACCCTCCCGGAGTACTTGCTAGCGAACGGGGCCTGGTCAGTCCTTGAGCAGATGGGATCTCCCCTGGCCAGGCGGAGTTGTAGGCCTCCCAAACTGACTGTACTCTTCTGGCTACCTTGCTAGAAGCGGATATAAGTAGCCCACGTCCCTGAGTGTACCGTGTGGTGCTCACCCGTATGGCCGGCGACTCGGGGCCTTCTATGGCTTCCGCTCCACGATGGCGGTGCTGGTCCCACGCGTGTGACCGTGCCTTCGGGTTTCTGGGCCTGAGGACCTGAAATCCCCTGCCGGTCGGCTTCTGCTGCTGGGTAAGAGTTAGTCCCCACAGCCTCGGACGCCGGGTCCGGTAAGAAAGCTTCTCAGTCAGGGCGAGCTCTGCAGCTGCCAGCCCCTGACTCGTAGTAGTATTGCTCCCACTGAGCTTCTGCTGTTTCTTCCTATGCTGCTTCTCTTCTCTACCTCTAACCCTGCCTCAGCCCCGGGTTTATACAGGGGAAGTTCTTCCCCTCCCAGGACTGGGCAGGAGGTGTGGCATGCATAGGATTCCTGACCAAGGGACCTCCCACCTGCTCTCAGACATAACATTACATTACTGTGGGAAACCAGACCCCTGGGGTGCCACATTCCCCCCTAGTGAAATTTAGTACTCCGGGACTAAACATATTTTAGAAAAACATAACAAGATATAACAACAATAACAGTACAATAAGAAGAAACACATAAAGGTGGTCACGGCATGTCCGTAACCGGGTGCAGTCTTTGAAGAAAAGCAAGGTGTCCATTTCACCAAAACAGGGAGACGTAACCAGGTAGGGGTTTGTCCTGCCCCGAGTCCTTAACAGTCTTTAGTCCATCCTGGGTTACGCTCCAACTATGTACAAGGGATTCCCGGTAAATCCACCAAGGACTCCTACAAATAACTAGAAACACATAATTATACACAAGCAACAATACACAGGTAAACATAAATAAAACAATTTATACACTTCAAATCCTCCAACGTGCGGGTAACTGGCCTCTAGTGGCCCTAGTGGACCTACGGAGCTGACTGTCTAGCCCTGAACTACAGGGTGTAGGATCTGTCAAGGGTAAACTGGGCAGCTGTCTACCGGCTCTTTGGCTCACTAGGGATATGGCAGGCTCACTGCAAGCAGAGGGTTGATCCTCCTGGTCTGCTGGTGTGGGGTCTTCTGCCTCCTGGACCGGCTGTTCTTCCAGCTCTACCTGTTGCTCCGTAGGTGCTTGGGATGCTGGTTGGAGGAAGGTGAGTACGGGTACCACAACTGCACCATTGACTTGACTCCAAGACCGAGGGAAGTCCCCGAGCACAGTACTAACCATATCTTCCCTTTCCTCTACGGGTCGATGGTCTTCTTGTTCCTCTTCAGGGTTCCTCAGTTGTTCGGGACACTTTTTCAGGTGGTCCCGGGATACAATGGCTGTGGTTTCCCCTCCGTCTTTACTGATGGTACAAACCTTCGGGTTCTCGTGGCTTGAGGGCAGTACGGTGTACGGGTCCTTCTCCCACTGGTCGTCCAACTTGTGGAGCCGTCTCTTCCTCTTCAAGACCTGCTCTCCGGGTACCAGGGGAACAGCGGGAGCATACTGGTTGTAAGTTTTCTCTTGTCTTTCCCTAGCCTGACAGAGACTTCGCTCCACGCTCTCCTGTACTCTCCGGTACTGCTGCTGCCTCTCTGTGTCCCAGTCTGCTTCTGGTGAAGTGTCCTCGGGTGTCAGGACTCCCATTTCCAGGTCAACAGGTAACTTACCAGGTCTTGCCCTCATTAGGTAAGCCGGGGTACAGTTGGTGGAACCTACCGGGATGTGGTTGTATAGGTCCACCAGATCGGGCAGCTTCTCAGGCCACAGACTGCGTTCTTCCAGGGGCAACGTTTTCAGAAGATCCATTACCACCTGGTTCATTTTCTCACAAAGTCCATTAGTTTGCGGATGATAGGGTGTCGTCCTTATCTTCCGGCAGCCATACAGAGTGCAGAATTCTTGGAAGACCTCCGCTTCAAAGGCAGGTCCCTGGTCTGACAACACTTGGTCCGGGTACCCGTGTGGACGGCAGAAATGCTGCTGGAAGGCTCTCGCTGCTGTTCGAGCTGTTAAGTCCATGACGGGGACGACAACCAAGAACCGGGAGTAGTGATCCACGATGGTTAGTGCGTAGACGTAGCCACTTCTGCTTGGGGTCAGTTTTACATGATCCAAGGCTACCAGTTCCAACGGCTGCCGGGTGACGATGGACTGCAGGGGAGTCTTCTGGCTGGCACGGTCCTTCCTTCTTAGGTTGCACGGGCCACAGTCTCTGCACCACTTCTCAATGGTTCCCCTCATGCCTACCCAGTGGAATCGCTCGCGCAGCAGGAACTCCAGCTTCTTCCACCCGAAGTGTCCAGCTCCGTCGTGGTATGCCTCCATCACCATGGCTGCGTCTCTTCGTGGCACCACTACTTGCCAGAGTAGTTCATGCGTCCGGGAGTTAACCATTCTGCGGCACAACTTCCCCTTGTAAAGGAACAGTCGACTCCTCTCTGCCCATAGTTGTTTGGCTTCCTCCGGAGCGTCTGGTTCAAGGCAAGCCTCCGGGCGAGTCAGCATCTCCTTCACTAGTCGGACGGCAGGATCGCTGTCTTGCGTTTCCGCCCAGTTGTAGTGAGGTAAGGGGTTCAACGTAGCAGCCTGCTTACTCCTTACCCGGTGGGAATACTGGATAGTCCCATGACGGTGGAACGCAGGGAGTTCAACTTCTTCCAGTCCCTCCGGATCTTCTCCTTCGTCCGGCAGGTTGGGCATCCTGGACAGGGCGTCCGCGTTGGTATTGGAGCGTCCGGCCCGGTATTTGATTGTGAACTCGTAGTTGGACAGACGGGCCATCCACCTCTGCTCCAGGGCACCGAGTCTTGCCGTGTCCAGGTGTGTCAACGGGTTGTTATCCGTGTACACGGTGAACCGGGAAGAAGCGAGGTAATGCTTAAAGCGCTCGGTGACTGCCCATACTACGGCCAGGAACTCTAGCTTAAATGAGCTGTAATTCTCGGGGTTCCTTTCGGTGGGTCGCAGCTTTCGGCTGGCGTAGGCGATTACTCGTTCCTTCCCCTGCTGGATCTGGGACAGTACGGCTCCTAGCCCGATGTTACTGGCGTCGGTGTAGAGGATAAAGGGCTGGCTATAATCCGGGTACGCCAGGATTTCGTCCCCCGTGAGGGCCATCTTCAGCTGGCGGAAGGACTCTTCTTCCAGCTCCTCCCATTTGAAGGGCGGCTTCTGGTTCTTGGCCTTCCGGGACTGGCCTATCAGGAGGTCCTGCATAGGTGCTGCCTTTTTGGTGAAACCGGGAATAAACCTTCGGTAGTAGCCTACCAACCCGAGGAACTGCCGCACTTCTTTTACGCTGGAGGGGCTTGGCCATTCCTTAATTGCGGTGATCTTATCAGGGTCGGGAGCCACTCCGTCAGCGCTCACCACGTGTCCCAGGTACTGCACCTTTGGTTTCAGGAGGTGACACTTGGAGGGTTTCACCTTTAGGCCGTAACTCGCCAGAGCTTCGAACACTTCCGCCAGGTGTTTCAGGTGGTCCTCATACGTCTTGGAATATACGATGACATCGTCCAGGTACAACAGGACCGTCTCGAAGTTTCTGTGGCCCAGACAACACTCCATTAGTCATTGGAAGGTTCCTGGTGCGTTGCAGAGTCCGAACGGCATGCAGGTGAACTCGCTAAGTCCCATCGGGGTGGTGAATGCGGTCTTCTCCCGGTCCGCCTCTGCTACAGGAACCTGCCAGTACCCGCTAGTGAGATCCAAGGTAGAGAAGAAGTTAGCAGATCTTAAAGCAGCCAATGACTCCTCTATCCTTGGTAAGGGGTACGCATCCTTGTGTGTGATACGGTTGATTTTCCGGTAATCTACACACATCCTCATGGTGTTGTCTTTTTTTCTGACTAAGACTAGTGGAGCTGCCCAGGGGCTACAGCTATCCCTGATCACCCCAGCCTCCTTCATGTCTCTAAGCATCCCCTTGGCGTGTTGGTAGTGTGCAGGGGGTACGGGTCGATACCTCTCTTTTATGGGAGGATGGTCTCCCGTGGGGATGTGGTGTTCTACCCCCTTGACTCGCCCGAAGTCTAACGGGTGTTTACTAAACACTCTCTCGTACTCTTGAACCACCCGATAGACTCCCTGTTTCTGGTGTGAGGGAGTGGAGTCAGTACCCAAATGTAGTTGCTGACACCAGTCCTCCATTGTTTTCTTAGAGCCGTTACCTTCCTCCGGGTGAGATGGAGGCTAGGGTTCCACAGATTGTATAGCATTTTGGTTAATGGTATATAATTTGGCTAGCGTGGCATACCGGGGCAGGTACACTTCCCTCTTCCCGATATTGATTATGCGAACGGGCACCCTCCCATGGCGTACATTAACCACCCCCCGTGCTGTCAAGATGGTGGGCCTACTGTCTGAGTAAACTGGTTCTACCATTGCCTGGTAATCTCTACCTCTCAGACCAATAGCTGCCCGGCACCAAATCATCATTTCACTTTTTGGGGGCATGGCAATAGGAAAAGGGTCACACATTGTTACGCTACCAATCTCACCGCCGGAGAGTTCCACCTGTTGCCGTCGCATCAGTGCCCGGATCTCTTTCTGGAGCACCCGCTGCTCGCCGGAGCTGGCGTTCTTGGCAACCTGCTGTAAAAGGAAAATCACCTCTGCAAGACAATTTTCAATTACATTAGTTCCTAGCGTTATCTTTGGGTGACTCTCGTGTTTGTCAATGTCTACAATAATCAGTCCCTGTGCTGCTAGTTCGACTCTACCAATTTTAATGGTCGCCTCTTTAAATCCGATCTGTGGCACGGACTGACCATTGCTGGCGATGATACTCAAGTCGTCGTCAGGGTAGCGGGTTATATCCGAGTCATTCCAGTACTGCTTGAAGAGCACGTACGGGATGGTGGTGACCTGTGACCCGGTGTCCAGTAGGGCACTCATAGGGATGCCATCCAGTACCACAGGCAAGACTGAACGTCCTCCGACATATTTGTCGCGCCAGTTCGATGGGCCTGGTGATCTTTTTCCTGGGGGTTGGCCCTCACTGGTGGTAAGTGATAGCTGGGCGCCTGTGGGTCACAACGCCATCCGGTGCCGGTTCTCGGAGCACCCGGATGGCTCTGTCCTTGAACTGTGCAAATCCCAGATGAGGGTCCTGTAGGGCCATTGCCCGCAACTGGGTTCGGTGGGCATTGCAATATAAACCCTCTATAAATTGTTCAGTCAACAGCCTGTCCTCGTCTCCCACGCCGTCAGGGTCGGTCTGCTTAACGGCTCTCAGGGCCTCTTGTAGGTTCAGGGCATAGTCCCTTATACTCTCATGGGCCCGCTGTTTGCACCCGTAGAATCTAAGCTTGATCTCGGCTGAGGTGCGGGTATCAAAGGTGTCCCTCAGCCGGGTTAGTATCCCTGCGACAGTCCTCCCCCCAGGTGGCCAGGACTTTACCTCCCTTCGGGCTGCTCCGGTTAATTGGGCCACCAGGATGCTCACTTTTTGCTCCTCTGTGAGGGGGTACACCTGGAAGAGGCTATCCAGCCTTTCTCTAAAGTCCTGCAGGGTATGTGACTCCCCTGAGTACTGGGGTAGCCAGGCTGCCCGCGGGATATAGGGCATGGTGAAAGGCATGACCGCGACAGCGGTGGCGCTGGCGGGGGTTGAAGCGGTGAAGCTCTCCTCCGTATCCGACATCCTTCTCCCCCCTAGTGGACCGTGGCCTACCTTGCGATGATCCTCTTCCGTAGGCCGCGGCTCCGCAGTGGATCATCAGGGTTGAGGACCTTCCGTCGCGTTCCGGTGACGTCGGCGTCTGCTGGGCTCCTTCCAGGACCTTACGCAACGTCCGGACGTGAGGCGGGGCTTCAGTTCTCGCGGGCTTTTCGGAGTCCACGCCCCTCTTCTTCCCGCGCGGCGTCCTCAAGATGGCGTCCAACGGCGGGAAAACTCCACGGATGGCGGGAAGAAGGCTGAAGATGGCGCCGGATGGCGGGAATCTTCACAGATGGCGGGAAGAAGGCTGAAAATGGCGCCGGATGGCGGGAATCCTCACCGATGGCGGGAAAACTTCACGGATGGTAAGTTTTAAAAGTCTCTTTTTCAGGCACGCAGTACCCGGTGGTTGCGGGCACGAAATCCTGCCGACTACGCCAAAGTTGACGCGCCCCTGGGCCTGCTGTGTCGCGCAGCGTCTCGCGCACGGGGCTTACCCGGAACCGGATCAGATGAGGGTTGTAGTCTCCGAGTGGCGGGGACCCGGTCCGTGCCCAGGGAGTCAAACTCAGTGTGTGGCAGTCTTGATAGATGTTATTTGAGTGTCGACTACGCCACCCGTTGATTTGCAGCTATGGAGCTGCCGCTGCAGGGCAGACCGCTGAGGCCGGTGTAGAATTGTGCAGCGTGATAGTATAACCCCCAACGGGAGGGGTATGGCCTCAGGGCAGCCGACGTGGAAGATGGGGGTAGCAGGAACCACTCAGAGATGGTGCGGTGTAATTCAGGGTCTTTACTGGTAACAACGATAGACCCTCCCGGAGTACTTGCTAGCGAACGGGGCCTGGTCAGTCCTTGAGCAGATGGGATCTCCCCTGGCCAGGCGGAGTTGTAGGCCTCCCAAACTGACTGTACTCTTCTGGCTACCTTGCTAGAAGCGGATATAAGTAGCCCACGTCCCTGAGTGTACCGTGTGGTGCTCACCCGTATGGCCGGTGACTCGGGGCCTTCTATGGCTTCCGCTCCACGATGGCGGTGCTGGTCCCACGCGTGTGACCGTGCCTTCGGGTTTCTGGGCCTGAGGACCTGAAATCCCCTGCCGGTCGGCTTCTGCTGCTGGGTAAGAGTTAGTCCCCACAGCCTCGGACGCCGGGTCTGGTAAGAAAGCTTCTCAGTCAGGGCGAGCTCTGCAGCTGCCAGCCCCTGACTCGTAGTAGTATTGCTCCCACTGAGCTTCTGCTGTTTCTTCCTATGCTGCTTCTCTTCTCTACCTCTAACCCTGCCTCAGCCCCGGGTTTATACAGGGGAAGTTCTTCCCCTCCCAGGACTGGGCAGGAGGTGTGGCATGCATAGGATTCCTGACCAAGGGACCTCCCACCTGCTCTCAGACATAACATTACATTACTGTGGGAAACCAGACCCCTGGGGTGCCACACATGATCTAGTGACATCACTATGTCTTCTGCACCAGACCTTAGAAGGCGTGGAGAACATAGGCCGTGTGGTGGTGCAGGGCGCTGACAGCTTTCTGCTCCACTATTCTATTCAACCATATCTATGAGGATACAGATAAGAAATGTGCCGACTTCCTGGGACATCTTCCCAAATCCGGCATCCTAGACAGGAGGTATGCTATAGAAAGCATACATACTTATAAATGTAACTCATGTCTTTCTAATGGAGCCATATACAAATGCTGAGCCATGGTCTATTTCTCCTGGTACCATTTTAAACAGTCAAATAAATAAAATGTATCTAATTTGTGTCCTATACATCTCCTAAACTGAGAAATGACTATATAGTATGTACAGACAGGGTTATATAATTTCTTCCTGAATAAAAGCACTTACAGAGATTTCTCTATCTCATCCAGCTCTTTCTTTTCCTTTTCTAATCTCTCGAGTAACACTTGTTTGATTTCTTTCCTGTTGTACATGGAACATAATTATCATCTCATATGTAAGTATAGAAATATCAGCAATTTGAAGAGCATTAGTGAACAAATTCTGCCCCTTGACCTCCATCCAAAATACTTTGCCAACATTTTCCATCCACATCACACAAATTATACAATTTTGTCTATGTGGAGCTACCACTAGAGGGCGCTCACTGTATATGGACAGAAGAAACCTAGAAGGCAGGAGGCATAAATAGACCTCATGGTTATTATATACTTCTGATATACGTCTATCTCAGACTTATTTAATGCTTTAATGACTGGGAAATTTTCCATTTTGGAACCTTCAGTTTTTACTCCCCTTCTTCCAAGATCCATATCCTTTTATTTTTTAGCTTACAGTCATTTCAGGACTTGAATTAGCAGATCGAATTCTAGTTTTGATGGACAACAATCACTTTACCATATAATGTACTGAAAAACGGAAAAAAAAGTCCAAAAGTGGTAAAATGGTGAAAAAAAGACAATTCATTATGACATGTATTATTTGGTAAAAATGGCCAGCAGTATTATTCTTTAGGTCAGAGTATGGTGATACCAAACTTATAAAGATTTTTTTTAGAATTTAGTGGTAAAAAATCATTTAAAACTTTGTAAACAAAAATAATTGGTTTGTGACACCATTTTCTGAGCCTTGTAACTGTAGACCTGAGCTTCCATTTTTATGGAGACCATTTTAGTGCTCATACGACATTTCAATTTATTTTTGGTGCATTTTTTGTGGGTGGTACAGCATCCAAAGTTATATTCTTTAGTTTTAACGACTTTTTGGTGTTTTATGTGTGGTTAAAATTAGAGATGAGCGGTGTTCGACTCTAACTGTTCGCGAATCTCAAATCCGAGCTGTTTTGGGCGGTGTTCGAGCCGTTCGGCGAACACGAACGATTTGAAAAAAATCCGGCTGTTCGAGGTTATGTTCGATAACTGTTCGTGCACCAAAATCATAACTGGATTTTTTCACAGTAATGCTGATAATCAATGTTAATACGCAGTTTGAGTGTACAGCAGGGCGGGGGGAGGGACAGGGGATGGATTTCTGCATAAATAATGAAGATCTCCATTTTTTTTTCTCTTTCCCGTATTTACAGTGGGGAGGTGCAATCTGTCAGTCTATCAGCAGCGCACACACGCAGCGAAGTGCTTTTTTTCACACAAGCAAGGGCATGTGTCATTGGCTGTGTATGTCACATGTCCTTGCCCTATAAGACCCAGCCATTTTCCCCGTCGCCACCATTTTCTCACTGCTGCAGCTGCGTGTTAGACGGCACCGCTGTTGCTGTGTGCACTATACTTTCAGTGTTAATTTCAAGCCAATTTTCTCAGAAATATACAGATAGCTTGGGAGTAGGGAATAGTTGTGATTGCAGTCCTTTTGAGGACTAGGTTACAGCATTTCCTACGACTTTTAGCAGGCAGGTCTGTGCTCTTAAATAGACAGCTTGGGAGTAATGACTAGTTGTAATTGCAGTCCTTTTGAGGACTAGGTTACAGCATTTCCTAGGACTTTTTGCCAGGCAGGTCTGTGCCAGTGCTGTGCAAGTGTTTTTCACAGCATTTGGCTAAATCTAGCTAAGCAAATCCTTTTTGGCCTCTTGCAGTGTGTGTTAGTCAGTGGAGTAGCGTATCTGTGTTGCAAGCTACACCACCTGTGTATAGAATACAATTTTTTTTACTGCACCTAGCCAAGTAATACCTTTTGGGCATAGCATCATTCTATTAGGCCATCTATACTAAGTTCCACCAGCTTGCAAATTACTAATAATTTTTATCTGCATCTAGCTCGGAAAATAGTTTTGGGCTTGTAGCAGTGTGTGGGACTTATTCTATTAGTCCATCTATACTAAGCTCCACCAGCTTGCAAATTACAAATAATTTTTAGCTGCATCTAGCTCGGAAAATAATTTTGGGCTTGTAGCAGTGTGTGGGACTTATTCTATTAGTCCATCTATACTAAGCTCCACCAGCTTGCAAATTACAAATAATTTTTATCTGCATCTAGCTCGGAAAATAATTTTGGGCTTGTAGCAGTGAGTGGGACTTATTCTATTAGTCCATCTATACTAAGCTCCACCAGCTTGCAAATTACAAATATTTTTTATCTGCATCTAGCTCAGAAAATAATTTTGGGCATAGTAGCAGTGTGTGGTACTCATTGTATTAGGCCATCTATACCAAGCTCCACCAGTTTTGAAATTAATAATAATTTTTAGCTGCATCTTGCCTGGAAAATAATTTTGGGCATAGTAGTAGTGTGTGGTACTCATTGTATTAAGCCATCTTTACCAAGCTCCACCAGCTTTGAAATTAATAATAATTTTTAGCTGCATCTTGCCTGTAAAATAATTTTGGGCATATTAGCAGTGTGTGGTACTCATTCTATTAGGCCATCTATACTAAGCTCCACCAGCTTTCAAATGAGTAATAATTTTTAGCTGCATCTTGCCTGGAAAATAATTTTGGGCATAGTAGCAGTGCGTGGTACTTATTGTATTAGGCCATCTATACCAAGCTCCACCAGCTTTGAAATGAATAATAATTTTTAGCTGCATCTTGCCTGTAAAATAATTTTGGGCATATTAGCAGTGTGTGGTACTCATTCTATTGCGCCATCTATACTAAGATCCACCAGCTTTAAAATTAATAATAATTTTTAGCTGTGTCTTGCCTGTAAAATAATTTTGGGCATAGTAGCAGTGTGTGGTACTCATTGTATTAGGCCATCTATACCAAGCTCCACCAGCTTTGAAATTAATAATAATTTTTAGCTGCATCTTGCCTGGAAAATAATTTTGGGCATATTAGCAGTGTGTGGTACTCATTGTATTAGGCCATCTATACTAAGCTCCACCAGCTTTGAAAGTAATAATAATTTTTAGCTGCATCTTGCCTGGAAAATAATTTTGGGCATATTAGCAGTGTGTGGTACTCATTCTATTAGGCAATCTATACTAAGCTCCACCAGCTTTCAAATTACTAATAATTTTTAGCTGCATCTTGCCTGGAAAATAATTTTGGGCATAGTAGCAGTGTGTGGTACTCATTGTATTAGGCCATCTATACCAAGCTTCACCAGTTTTGAAATTAATAATTTTTAGCTGCATCTTGCCTGGAAAATAATTTTGGGCATAGTAGTAGTGTGTGGTACTCATTGTATTAGGCCATCTATACCAAGCTCCACCAGATTTAAAATTAATAATAATTTTTAGCTGCGTCTTGCCTGTAAAATAATTTTTTCGGCATATTAGCAGTGTGTGGTACTCATTCTATTAGGCCATCTATACTAAGCTCCACCAGCTTTCAAATTACTAATAATTTTTAGCTGCATCTTGCCTGGAAAATAATTTTGGGCATAGTAGCAGTGCGTGGTACTTATTGTATTAGGCCATCTATACCAAGCTCCACCAGCTTTGAAATTAATAATTTTTAGCTGCATCTAGCCCGGAAAATAATTTTTCTTCCCAATAGTGGTAGCAATAGAAATATGGGACGCGTGCCTGGCTAACAAAAATATACGCTTCATAACAAAAAACACCAGCCTAACGCACTGCATTAATAAGATGGCATCATCGTCTCCCCCAGTGCTAGGCCTACTACGCCAGCCAGCAATCCTGTGCCTAAAACACAATGTATGGGTCCGAGCTAGCCACGATGCTGAGGGGTCTAAAGCTGCTGCTAACGCTTTATCACAATTCAAATGGCAGATTTTCACAGAGCTCCTCCCCAACACCCACCCATTGGGCAACAGTTTCCCACCCTCCCTATGGGATCTAGTGGCGAATAGTTGATGCCATTAATCAGAGCGTCAGTTGCCTCGTCTATGTGGCAAGCATACAGTAAGGCATGGGAAGAGTGGACACGACTAGTAGGAGGCAGGCGGGTTGACCAATGTGAACAAGCCAGATTGCAAGTCACCATAGAATTTCTCCACCAGCTAATGATGAGGGGCATATCAGGGGCGTCAGCGCAGCGGTGTCTGACAGGAGTAGCATTTCACTTCCAACTACTGAATTGGGGAGATGTGACAAAGAGATTCATCATCAGACAATCCATAAAAGGGTGGAAAAGGGGTCAGCCAAGTCAGGAGTGTAAACGTCCCGCCCCGTGTCACTAAAACTGATTTCTCACATCATATCCCTAACACCATTAACATGACACTCACAATTTGAAGCAACACTACTGTCTACTGCATTTGCAATCGCCTTCTTCGGGGCGCTATGCATAAGCGAATTAGTCCCTCAATCCAAACTTACCACCAGTGGAGTCTTATTACACCAGGACGTAGTCATAGCCAATAATGCAATACGTCTACGCATACGCCAATTGAAAACGGTTTCAGCGGGCAGGGGCACTTGGGTACTTCTACAACCCACAAACGGTACACTGAGTCGGGTAACAATAGTATAAACATATATAACCATCAGATCACAAAGTAATTTCTTCCTATCGCACATTGATGGAATGCCATTAACAAGATACCAGTTCCAAGCTATATTTAATAAATGCATAACATCGTCAGGGAACCACCCCAAAGATTATGGGACACACTCATTCCGCATAGGTGTGGCCACGGAAGCAGCAAGAGCAGGACTGTCAGAAACGGAAGTTCAGAGGATAGGGAGATGGCGATCCACGTGTTTGGCGAGATACATAAGACCGGACTTGTTATCCTAACGTGGTTTGTTTCTTTTACAGGTGACATTAAACCAACAGTGTGGGCCACTCGTATATATATTGGGCAGAAAAAAGGGCGAAAGTCCGCCCAGGCGGGAGGAAATTAGAGTTTCATAACACATATTTCAACTGGAGAGGTATTAGAGGCCTGCTATGGCCATAGGTACTAATGGAGGTAATCAAGGTAGGGAGAGAGGCAAGAGGTCCGGTCATCTTAGTTATACAGGCCGGGGGAAAGGACCAAGGTCATCACAAGAGCGCATAACTAATGGCAATAATGAAACTAGACACTGAGCGCTTCAGAGAATTTTTCACAAAACTAACTATAATATGGTCAGAGATTGTGCCGATAGCGGTATGGCAAGGTGCGCGAGACATCACGGCCATCGAACGGACAAGGCGGGTAGTAAATATTCGAATGGCAAAATTTAGAAGAGACAGAGGCGGTGTAGTGATACAACACCGACAACTGGAAGGAGATAAAGCAGGCCTCATACGGTCCGACGGTGTTCACTTAATGGATATTGGACTGGACATATTCCTGTCAGGACTCCAGGACGGAGTGGAACAAGCGTTAAGAGTGATGGATGGGGGTCAGAGTCCTGCATACGAGTACGCAGGATCCTCCGTGGCCTGGAAATAGAAAGGACATGTTGGAGAGTTACACTTGTTGGCCAACTTGCCGGTGTGGAGACCCAGGGCATGCTGCAACAAGCTGAATTATTTTAGAAATAAAATGCCTTTCTAATGGAATGACTATAAAGAGTTAATAAAGCTGTGACCGATCCTCACCCATCCAGTTGTAAGAGTTACATTATTGTATTGTCAAGGAAAGGGGGGCGGTAGGGCAGCTGAGCGTCTGGGTTTGGTTGGGGTTCCCCACAGTCTGCCTAGGCTAGATGCATTTAAAAATTCTTATTAGATACACAGGGGGTGCAGCTTGCTTCGCAGCTGGGCTACTACGCCAAAAGTATTGCCTAGGCTAGATGCAGTTAAAAATTCTACGCTGACTAGCAGACACTGAAGCTTTGGAGCAGACCTCTGAGTAAACAGCTCTTCAGACTCAACCATCTGTGTTACCCCAAGCCATAGTGTATGTAGTTTCTTACAGTTAAAAGGGGGGGGGGCGACCCAACCCACCTGGAATTGATGATGAAACGTCACGTAAAACACAGCAAGTGGACTCCAAAAAGAGTCTCCATTTTTTCCAAAAATTGTGGCACAGACACCACTTAAGTGGCATCAATTGCCCCAAAGTTGCTTAAAACGGTTGGTGAGGTGATTTTACCAAATCCTCAAGCTTTTAGTCTCCCCAGGATGACACAGGGGTAGAAAAGTCCTTACGGATCCATGATTTGTTCATCTTTATGAACGTGAGACTGTCTACATTCTCAGTGGAGAGCCGCGTGCGCTTATCTGTCAGCACACCACCAGCAGCGCTGAACACACGTTCAGAGAGAACGCTGGCTGCAGGGCATGACAAGATCTCCAAGGCGTGAGTGGCGAGCTCCGGACATTTTTCCAGATTGGAATCCCAAAATGAGCAAGGGTCCAGTGACACAGTCATGGCTTCGATGTTCACTTGGAGATACTCCTGTACCATCCTCTCTAGGCGTTGACTATGTGTCCGACTTCTTGTCTCCTGTGGCCTTGCAAAGGATGGTCTAAAAAAGTGGTGAAACGATTCCACAAAATTGCTGTTACCAGCAGATACTGTGTTACTGTTACGGTTTGAGTGATGAAAACTCGACAGTTTGCAAGTTAGAACTGTGAGATTCACTACGTGCACCACTGGTGTTTTGTGGAAAAGCACATGTAAGATTCTGCAACAGCCTCTGTTGATACTCCTGCAAGCGTGAATCCCTTTCTATGGCAGGAATTATTTCGGCAAATTTACTTTTGTACCGGGGCAACCCAGTAGCCGGGATTGCTTCGAATTCTGACAATCCAAGGGTCATGTTGTAGGTAGTGCAGCAAGAAGGCATGTGTCTTGCGCATCCAGGAGGACCAAGTCCTTGTTGTGTTGGTAGCGAGGTAAGAATCATGCTTCCTTCCTCTGCCCTCTCCCCCCAACCTCACACAGCAGAAATGTGATCAAGGTCTCCCTCATCTGATGAGTCTTACATGCCCATCACCAGTTCGTCCTCCACTTCTTCCTCGGCTGCTGCACCTTCCTTAACAGTTTGGCTGCTACCATGCGCCCTGGTTAATCCCTCTCCCCCACCCTCCCATGCCTGCTGCCTTGGTGCTGCCGACCGTCTGGACCTTGGAGATGTTATCCCTTCCGCATACGACTCCTCCTCTACTTCCTCCACCTCCTCTTGTCCCACCACCTGACTCTGAATTCTGTTTAACGTGTGCTCCAGCATGTAAATCACCGGAATAGTCATGCTGATAATGACATAGTCAGCACTAAACATCTTCGTCGCCATTTCAAAACTGTGCAGCAGGGTGTGTGGCGCCCATGAGGGTTCAGTCGCCACAGAGGTACTGCATCTCACCCAGAGGTGTGGTATCTCACCCTCAGGTAAGGAAGGAGTATGGCTCGGGACCAAAACACCTGCATCCAACACATACCCGCAGTGGGGGTAGGGCGAGATTGCTCCTAAGGGAGAGCACAGTCCCAGGTCCCTAGCTGGCGGGAGGGTCCTATGTAGTGGGTGTGGGTGGAGAAAGCAGCTTAGGGGAGCACATGACAGGGAGAGTATAAATAGGAAGCTATCTTAGAAAGAGCAAGCCAGTCAGAGGAGGAGAAGTGACAGGAGCAGAGGTTCTGCATGAGCTCTGCTCCGGAGAAGGGCCTAGCCTGGGAGGCCCAGGACTGAAGGAGAGAAGAGAGGAGTGGGAGCAGGAAGGCTCCAGGAACCGAAGGGACCCTAGGGGTACGGGCCGTGCAGAAGGCCACCCATACGCCCGCTTCTACTAGGAGGTGGAGGGGTCAGGCCAGATAAGGGGAACAGGTCCCTCAACTAACGGAGAAACAGCAAGGCTCAACTAGAAACCGAAGGCTGCAGCATTTCATGTACTGCAGGCCAAAGTCCACACCAGTCTCACTAAGAAGGTAGCCACATAGGACCCAAGGGACGGAACACACGTCGCCCGCCAAGGCCCGAGGATACCGGATAGAAGTGTCACTGGGTGTGAGGTGCAGGGAGAAGGCCAGAGAAAGGACACACAGAAGGGGGTCCTGCAAAATACTCCGGAGCTATCTGGGGGTGGACAGAGCCCCTCACTGAGTACGCACAGCACGACGGGGGAGATTGCTCTGGTACCTGTAATCTGGACTGCAACAACTGTGAGTAAAGATCTTGGGACTGCATCACACGGACTCTGTGTTCATTACTGACTCCCTGCACTACAACCACCATAATCCACCCACACTGCCCTGAAGCTACACTCTTCCTGTGGGGAGTAATAATACCATTGCTGCAAAACCACCAGCTTCAGAGGACTGTTCCGCAGCGGCGGCCCCTTTGGCCGCACTCCACAGGTGGCGTAGTCGGACATTATAAAACCCATATATGCAAATTACCCTTGGATTGACCGCCCTGGGTCACGGACCGGGTCACCGCCACAGTGACTACAACCCCCAGCGTCTACCGTCCCGGCTCCGGGTACCCCACAGCCCAGGGGGCGCGTCAACTTCATAGGTCCCTGATCTGAGACCACTCCTGCAGCGTGATTTGCCCCACCTCTGGATCTCGTTGGCCCAGGCTATACGTCAGAACGCATTGCACCAGGGCTTGTCGGTGCTGCCACAGTCACTGCAACATGTGCAGAGTTGAATTCCACCATGTCGGCACATCGCATTTCAGCTGGTGAACTGGCAGGCCCAACGACTTCTGTAGAGATGTAAGTCGTTCAGCTGCGGGATGCGAACGGCGGAAGTGAGCACACAGCGACCGTGCCCTCTGCAGAAGGCCATCTAGTCCGGGATAGTGGGCTAAAAATTGCTGGACAACCAGGTTCAACACGTGAGCCATACAAGGCACGTGTGTGACATTGCCCCAGCGAAGGGCCGCACCCAGGTTTGCAGCATTGTCGCACACGGCCTTCCCTGGTTGCAGGTCCAGTGGAGACAACCATTAAACCATTCATGAAACTGGGTCTCCAGAGCTGACCACAACTCCTCAGCTGTGTGACTCACATTTCCCAGACATTTCAAAGTAAACACTGCCTGATGCCGTTGAGCCCTGCTGCCAGCATAATAAGGAGGTGTGCAGGATTCCTTCTGCGTAGTTAGAAAGTGGGTGGCATTACCAGACATGCTTTGGGTCCAGGTGGAGGACTGAGAGGAGGTTGAGGAGGCAGAAGCCGTGGAGGAACTTCTAGATAAAGAGGATTGACGTACAACTCTTGGGGACAGCAAGACTTGGACAGCAGCCCCTTGTCCTGCTGTCACCATAGGTACCCAGTGCCCAGTCAGCGACATGTAACGCCCCTGTCCATGCCTACTCGTCCAAGTGTCTGTGGTGAAATGCACCCTGTCACACACAGAGTTTCTCAAAGAAGCGGTGATGTTGTGTGCGACATGCTGGTGTAGCGCAGGCACACCTTTCTTTGAGAAGTAGTGCCGACTGGGCATCTGGTACTGGGGCACTGCGACGGACATAAGGTCTCGAAAATCCTCTGTGTCCACCAGGCGGAAAGGCAGCATTTCTGTAGCCAACAGCTTTCAGATGGTGAAATTCAACCTCTTAGCTTTGTCATGGCTAGGAGGAAATGGTCTTTTACTTGTTCACATCTGAGGGACCGAGGGCTGGCTGTTGTGCTTAGACAGGGTTGAGTAGGGTGTCCCCGGCAAACTGCCGGTCTGTGAGGAAGATGCAGGCGGAAGAGTTAGGTTGCCTTGATCCAAAGGTGGTGCTCTCGATGTCGGAGAGCGCTCAACACCAGCTGGTGTTTCCACTTCCAAATGAAATGATGACCTGCCAATCACACTGGCTGTTGCGGGTAAAGAGGTGGCAGGTCTGTGTCCAAAAACATGTGTGACTGCTGTCCCCCCAGTCACAGAGGATGAAGAGGCCGCGGCTGCACAAGATGGGGCAAACGGTGTTTGGCCCGGCCCGCTAGGCCGCATTGTAGCACAGTGAGCTTCCCACTGCAACTTATCCATATGACGGTTCATGCATGAAGTACTCAAACTATGGATTTTTTGGCCTCTACTTAGCTTTTGGTGACAAATATTACAGATAACACGAGTTGGGTCATCCTTATCGATCTGAAAAAATACCCAGGCTATGCAAGGCTTAGAGCCCATGCGACCTGAAGAGCCACTACGACTTGTGGTCAGAGGCAGAGTTGTAGTTGAGGATGCAGTTGTTGACGTGCTTCCAGTACTCCGTCTCTGTCCAGGAAGGCACAACCTAACCTCGTCGTCAATAGCATCTGTGACGCCCAGCTGCGCTTGGTATCACAGATCCTAGAAGAGTGCATTGATGGAATCCTCCACAAGAGGCCCCCATAAACATTCACACATCTCCACCTTCCACCTCAGACCAGCAGAGGGAGCCCGTTAGGGATATAAATAGGGAAGGTGGAGTTAGGCAGTTCAGTTCCTCTGAAGAGTTCCTGCAGTAGAGAAGCCTAAGAGAGGTCAGTCTGCAGTGGAGGTCAGTCTAGTCTAGAGAACTCAGTTAATAGTTCAGCAGTGGAGCACGAGGCTCCTGCTAGCTAGATTCAGGGAGCCCAGTTACAGCTTAAGGTGTGCCGGCACCATAAGATCGGTGAAGCGCGGCAAGCTGCCGTTAGTGTGTATAGCCTAGTGAGGGCCCGAGTAGGTCGATGGCGAGTGGAGAGTTAGTACATAAGGGACAGAGGAGCTTAACCAGCTCACCCCAAAGCATTTACCGGACACCGGATCCGAGCTTACAGGGATCTCTATGACCCAGTAAGGCAAGTCCCAGGATCGCTAAGGTGCTGATACGTAACAGAGCCAGGAGACACTTAGGCCCCGCATACTGGGAGCGTGAACTCCAAGACAAGGCCCTACCACAAGGTCAGACAGCGCAGGACAGAGACAAAGTTAGGCCTAGCTCCAGGCAGGTCAGAAACTTACTACGCAGAGGCAAGAAACAGGAGGCCCTACACCCGCTCATTGGGGAGGATCTTGATATGCACCCTTCACCCTACAGTTCTTCGGGATGTGCCTGAATTTCCACCAGTAAAAGGTACTGAAGTGACTACCGTGTCCGTTCCCGTTCTTGCTCTGATCCAGCTGGGTCTCGCCTGTCCTGCATTCCCCCTGCATACGCTTTTCTGAGGCCTAGCTCCACCTGTGGGGAGCTATACCATCGAGCTGCCTTATCACCGGCCTCAGTGGACTGCTGCAGCGCTGGTGCTTCTCACCAGATGCCACAGGTGGCGTCACGAACTGTTATAAAATTAACAGTTATCCACCCTTTTAAAGAGTGACCCCAGGGTACGGGCCAGGGAGCCGACCACCGCGACATCCCCAAGGCCAGGCAAAGGCCCCGGTACCGAGTCATCCCCATCCCCTGGGCTAGTCACATCCTCCTCCACCTCCTCTGCAGACCTCATCGACTGGCTGACTGTGGGTTGACAGTAAGTGGGATCTCCAACCTCGTCATCATCACCCTGTGTGTTATCACACCCCTCGTCCTCAGAGCCAACCTCTTCCTGCCTTGACCGAAAAGTCAAGTTGTCGCTCCAATCAGCTATTTGAGTCTCATCATCGTCTTCATCATTGTCTCCACCAACAGGTGTTACAGTTTTGGAACGAGGGTCTACATTATGCTCAGAACCTTCTTCATCTGGTCCTGGATCCGACTCATAAAGATTCTGGGCATCAGTGCAGATCATTTCCTCGTCTGGATTAACAGAAGCCGTTTCCCAGGCTATAGTATGAGTAAACAGCTGTGCAGACTCAACCATCTGTGTTAGGGTATGTGCACACGATGCAGAAATGCTCAGGATTTTTTCCTGAGCGTTTCTGCATCTCTCTGGCAGGAAAAAACGCATGCGGATTGTACATGCGGTTTCCTGCCAGGGACATGCGGAAATGAAGCGGTCTTCACTTTCATTTCCGCATGCGGGTTGACAAGCGATTCCCAAGCGATTTTAGCATCACTTGGAAAGTGCTTGTCAACTTCACACTATATAAATCCATGCAACCGGCATGGATTTATATAGTGTGTGAATGTCAAAAAATAAAAAATAAATCTATACTTTACCCTCTGATGGCCCCCGGTGTCCTGCTTCATCGGTCCCGGCTGCCGGCAGTGAAGACTTTAGGACCTTCCGACGTCAGCGTCACGTGACCCGTCACATGACTCTGACGTCAGCGAAGGTCCTTCTTCATTCAACCGCGAAGTGCCCGGGAAGCCGGCAGGACGCAGCACGGGCCGTCAGAAGGTGAGAATATATATATTTTTTATTTTATTCTTTTTTTTTTAATGGTACCTGGGTCTGGATGAGAGTCCTCTCATCCACACCCGGGTACCATCCGCACATTAGACCGCATGAAAAGCGCATCAACATATACAGTGATGCGGATTCCATGCGGTCTAATGCAAGTCAATGGCGGCAAAAGAGCAGCGTTTCCGCAAAATTAATTGACATGCTGCGGATTTTTGACCGCAGCGTTTACGCTGCGGAAAAATCCGCATCATGGGCACAGCACATGCGGATTTCCATTGGGGAACATTGCTGCCCTTCTACCATGCGTTTTTCATGCGTTTCCGCGGCGTTTACGCAACTGCAAAAACGCCGCGGAAACGCATGAAAAACGCATCGTGTGAACTCAGCCTTACCCCATACTCAGACGGGCAGCTGGAGACTTGGGAGCTGTGAGGAAGCAAGTGCGATTGGGGTGACACCTCTGAGGACTGGAATATTTGTGATGTTGAAGTTGAGGTGGAGGAGAGCCCACTTGAAGGAGCACTTGATATCCGTTGAAGCACCTGCTGTTTTTGTGGCTCATCTGGAATTTGTAGCGATGGGCGTGTCCGTAAGAAAGGGATCTTATCACATTGTCCGCTAAAAGAAGTAGACATCTTAGTTTAGCTGGAAGATGGTCTTTCTTCTGCAGATGTTACTCCCCCCCCCACCGTGGGGGGGCTCGACCCACCAGCGGACAGGCACCAGTATTGGGAGAGGGGGGCTGGCCGTCAGGGTCCACCGCGGCTCTGGCACAAACCCGGCGACACGGAGGTCGCACGGGCAGGAACGGACTGGCCGTGTCAGCTTCGCACTCCAGCGTAGTCCCTTATATAGCGCTATCATATTCCGCAGCGCTTTACATACAAAATTATTATCTCTGTCCCCATTGGGGCTCACAATCTACATTCCCTATCAGTATGTCTTTGTAGTGTGGGAGGAAAATGGAGAACCTGGAGGAAACATCGGGAGAACATACAAACTCCTTGCAGATGTTGTCCTTGGGAGGATTTGAACACAGGACTCCAGTGCTAACCACTGAGCCACCGTGCTAACCACTGAGCCACCGTGCTGCCCACACATCACATGATAAATTTAATAGTGTTATTCAAATATACAAGTCGTCCCGCAAAAAACAAGCCCTGATATGGCTGTCGATGAAAAAGTAAAAAAAGGTATGACTTTGAACTAGAGGGAAAAAACAAAACGCAAAAACGGAAAATGACCATGTTGGTAAGAGGTTAAATAGGTAAACAGCCGCAGGTGGAGCTGACTCCGCTGCAGCTGTTATAGGCCGATGACGGCTGTGAAACGCAGCAAGTATCTACCTGGTCCAGTTTCTGAGCCGCTCTATGCTCCTGATGCCACCACATGCCGTCATCATCGGGTTAAAGCAACTTTCCAACTCACAATAAAAGAATCACAATACATATATAATGCAGATCTGGTCCCTCCCGGTCATCACTCACAAGACGTCATTGCTCATGAGACATGACCGGGAGTGACCTATGACGCTTCATAGATTGCAGTATAGAATCGGTGGACGTCGTGGGAGCGGCATGAATTACATCCGACCTGCGGGGATTATTTTTTTAATAATTAATTGGTGAATGAGGGACTGTTTATTATTTTTATTTCTTTATTATTTCTTTATGATTTTTATGTCTTTCAGGTTACCATTTGTGGACTACTTCGGATTCGGTGGACTATATCGGAATCCCTGGACTGGATGCTTTGTTTTGCTTTTTTTTTTTAATTAATTGGTGAAACAGGGCTAGTGTTGGTCGGGGGGAGTTTTTTTTACAATAAAACAGTGTGTTTTTTTTTTGTTAACATACTGGGTTAATAATGGGGTCTCTGATAGGCGCCTCTCCATTATTAACCTCAGGGGTTGATGCCAGCGGACATTAGACAGCTGACATCAACTCCGAAAAACCATTACCATGATTGCCACCGTACCAGGGCAATCAGGAAGAGCCGGGAAAAGCGCCAGAATTGGAGCATCTAATGTGATGTGCCTCGGTAAGAGGTTAAAGGGGTCGTCCACCTTTGGGGACAATTTTTTATCTTATTTGAATGTATCTATTTGTGGCTAAAAATCATGTTTCTAATTGGGTGTCATTAAAGCATTTGCACAGTTTGCCTTCTATAGCTTCTGTGTTGCAACATCTATTGCTGGCTGCATAATGAGTTAACTGAAAATCTGTCAGTGAACTTGTTCTAATGGTCCAATGTAATGGGAGAGTTTGTAACTTTGGCTATGTGCCCACGCTGCAGAAATGAAGCAGAAAATTTCTGCTTCATTTATGCATGTCCTCTCCCGGATAAACGCATGCTGAATTCCGCACTCGTTTATCGTGCGTTTATCGCGCGATTTCCACACGCGGAATTGCCTTGCGTTTTTTCTTGCATTGCAAAGGCAATTCCGCTTGCGGAAACGCAAAATTCATTGACATGCTGTGGATTTTTCTCCGCATCATAAGCGCTGCGGAAAAATCCGCAGCATGGGCATTAAACTTGCAGAATCCCCTTGGGGACCATGGGGGGCGGATTACAAGCGTTTACGCTGCGGAAATTCCGCAGCATATACGCTTGAAAAACGCTACGTGGGCACATACCCTCAATCTGTCTTTTTTAGCTCCTCTCAGCTAATTGATGATCACAGATCACATCAAAGTTGAATGTGCAGGGAAACAAAGCGCCTGTAAAAGCCAAATGGGGCAAAATTTATAATGAAACCAAAATGCAAAAATGGTTTATCACCAATCTACTGCAGTAATCAATTATCTCCTTAATTTTAAACCATATTTTATCCATGATGGAATAAATGTCAAGTTTTATGGCATTATCTTTGCTTTGCTCGACTGAAATTTTAGATTTGTAAAAGTCTGTGTCTCCTGACAGATGTTCCTGCGATCTGGGAATCCTCACCACCAGCAGTGAGATGACTTTATCTATATGTTTAATATATAATAATAATATAATACAAGAAAACCATAGATATACCTCCGGTGGTAAATAATATAAGTATATATATATGTAATAATATGCAATATTAGACCATCCGGAGTGAAGGACAAATATGGGCAAACGGGAAAATCGGAAAAAACATATAGCAAACAAGAAAGAGGAAGGCCGATCATAAAGTCCCAAATATCAGAGTACGGTGAATAATCTCATTTTTATTATTAATGAACAGGTGATGACAAAGAGAAATAATTAAAAATGTAAAAGCGGGGGCGAATGTCTGAGTAAAAAGTAATAACTAATAGTTCATGCGGGAGAAGACAAAGGAGGAAGGATATTGGTGTAAATACAAAAATGGAGGATAAAAAATATAAAGACAAGAAACAAATTACTAAAAAACGTGTTGACAAAGTGAGTAATTAATAAAATAAATAGTAGAAGATGCAAATAATCAATGCAATTAATATAGAGAATTATATCATACAGACATGTAGGTGTATAATTGCTAAAAATTAATATAAAGAGTGAACTTACATAATACCAACAAATAATATTACATTAGTACATTGTGCAATGATAGTAAAGGAAAAAGGCAATGGAAACAGCTGTGAGTGGAAAACAAAATGATGAAAATCCTCCAGTATAGATAAACTATATAATAAAGTTTGAAATAATAAAAAGAAAGTAACTTACACTGAAATGAATACCTCCCGCATGCCAGACATGCGTCCACCCCGACGCGCGTTTATTACTTTTTACTCAGACATTCGCCCCTGCTTTTAAATTTTTAATTATTTCTCTTTGTCATCACCTGTTCATTAATAATAAAAATGAGATTATTCACCGTACTCTGATATTTGGGACTTTATGATCGGCCTTCCTCTTTCTTGTTTGCTATATGTTTAATATATATAATATCTGATATATTTGTAAGGGTGTCATATTAAGATAATGGATTACAACTACCACTTTAGGAGGACACCATCCAATAACCGGGATCTACCTGCAATATGTCATAAATGAACAATGCAAATTTCAGAAAGAGAAAGAGGACACGCACCTAAGCAGTGATCACCAGAAAAAATAATCAAAAAACTATTTAGATACAAATTACATCAGTTTATTTTCAATATCTCCTGACACGTATACAAATAATGGACAAACCAAAACAATAATGTTAAAACACCATTAAAAATAGTGGAAAGGTCCACTGCATGAGGAGCCCACTACTTAAGAAACCTTCCTATGTTATAATGAATGGTATAAAGTGCACAAGTATGCAGACAAATAGATAAGCCCTCACAGGCTATGGGAAATGTCTGTGGTGGTCACTATTGCACAAACCCAAAGTATTCTGTATAAATAAAGAATACAAAAGAAAATATATATATACATAAAGTGCAGCAACAGGTACCTACGTGCGAATTACTATGGTATCCCTGTGTACAGGGTGATGGGTCAATAAAGTAGAATAGCTGTTGGAAATACACCCTTTCACCTCACACTGAAGAGATAGCCACTCCATAATCACTCATACATTCAATTACGGCGACCAATGCTGCCCCTCACAAAAATAAAGAGCCAATTATGCAACATGACCATAGATAGAGGATACCCAATCAAATCAGCCTGTTAATAGGAAGGTGTAGATAGGACCTCAGTGCCCAACGCGTGTCGCCACTTACGGTGATACATGAGCGACACCCAGTAAATGGCAACTACTGTATCTGTGTAGTAGATATACGGTGTATCATGTGCAGACAGTATTTTTCGGACTATGCTGTGAGGTCTTATAACGCTATTACCTGCAGATATCGGATTAATCTGCAGGTTAATTGTGTTATGAAGGTGTCCGGCCGCTATACTGAAAGTGCGTCACCTGGAGAAAATCAACTTTATTTCTTCAGTCATTGAAGCGTGCCTGGGGGAGTTACAGTCACGGCTCACAGCACTGAAAGTGGCAGCTGTAACCGCACCCCAGCACTGACTGACCGGTCGCTGAGAAGTGCATCAGTGCGTAGCCGGCTGTCAGTCAGTGCCGGGGTGTGGTTACATCTGCCGCTCTCTGTGTACTGAGTGGTGACTGAAGCTGTGCCAGACACTCCTCTATGACTGAAAGCTGGTGGCTCCTCCATTGCCGGCATCCGTGGTAATCGCACTGCATTTGGATAACATCTGAGTGCAGTCCGATGTTTTGCACCCATAGACTTGTATGGGTGATTGAGATCCGATTCTCGGATGCAGTTGCAGAATGATGCTATTGTTTTCTCACGCTGAATCGTCATGAGAAGATAATCGCAGATCTGAGCTGTACCAGGGAATAACACCGGTCCGAGTGCTATGCAATGTTGTATCACATAGCACTCGGTCGTGTTATATACGCTCATGTGTCCGAGCCCTTAACCTGCACATTTACCCTATATCTACAGGCTAATAGCATTTGGGGACATGACAGGTTTCCTTTAAAATCCTCCAAATGGTGCATCTTTCCTGTGGTGTTATTCTTCACTTTACCTTTTTTTTTTTGGGGGGGGGGTCAGAGGCTTTTTTTTTTTTTTACATACGCAGCATGCTGTAGTCGGATTTTTTTCAGACCGTCACCGACCTGATGATATTGTATCCCAAGAATAAATCCCGTTAAATTGGTCTGCGCTGCTGAATAAATTGATCTTCATAATATTGGCGCACTAGGCGGCACTAGGCAGGGAATAGTGCAGAGAATATATGCACTAGACCAAAACCGTCCCGCCCTCGGGGCCCTTGTATCCTCCTTTACATATATTACTTTATAATACTATGTTCTCTGATATAGTCAGCAAAATACGGTATATTATAAGACGCATCCCAAATTTTGGGGAGGAAAATAAATATTATCTTTTTTAATAAAATGGTGTAGTCCACTTTTACTGTAGCTTACCAGGGGAGGGCGGCTGTGGAGGAGCGGGGTCACAGGAGGCAGGGTCACTGCTGCAGGAGGCTGGCGGCGGTGTCAGAAGTGGGGCGATGCTGTGGGCCCCGGCCGGGAGGAGGGGGTGTTCAGTGATGCGAGGGTGCGGCGGGCCTCGGGTTTTCACAAAATGACAATGTTAGAGGAGTCCCCGCACTTCCCATCCTTTTCACTCTGGTGAACTTTGGGAAAATGGCCGCCAAAGGCGACACATGTGCAGATTGAGATCTCAGGAGGCGAGACCTCACTCTGTGCATGTGCCGCCTCTGGCAGCCATTTTTCCCCAAATTCACTTCTGACACCGCCGCCAGCTTCCTGCAGTAGCGACTGTGCCTTCTGGGAACCTGCTCCACAGAAGCTGCCCCCCCCCCCGGTAACTACATTCGGATTATAAGGCACACCCCCATTTCCCCCCAAATTTAGGGGGGAAAAAGTGAGTCTTATAATCTGAAAAATACAGTACGTACTAGATGGCTGGGCACCAGCAAAGCCATCTCTTTTTCTTCTTTTTTTTTTCAGGAATGTAACAGAAAGCAGTTTTCATACATGAGGCCTCGTATCATGACTCACTCATTATATACTATATTACAATACATACTTCTGATTTAAAGGGAATCTGTCACCACATTTTTTACTCTAAATCCAGTGATATGTCACTTACTGGGCTGCTTGCTGTTTTATCAGCAGTAGATTAACAGTAAAGGACTAGTAAACCTCCCTCCATGTAGTCCTCCATATTGATAATATCTGTATAACGCCGCCCTCACCACAGATTGGCAGTTTTCTGTGTACACTGTGCATAGGCAGAAAGCTGTCAGTGGTGGGGGTGGAGTTACTCTGAGCTCAGCATTCAGAGAACTGGTAGATCTGCAACAGATAAAGCAGTGATTTTATCAAAACTGCTGTAAATAACCCAGTAAGTGATACATCTCAGGAATCAGGGTCTCTGCCCCTACATCATGCTGCTCTGAGATGGGGCAGCAATAGCCTGGTGGCAGATTCCCTTTAATGTGTTTACATCTAGGCATTCACCAGTCCTGTGTGTGTCTTATAACCACCGTATAAGTGAGTAATATTGATATTCATTAATATATAATTTGGTCAGTATTTTACATCAGTATTTGTAAGCCAAGACTAGTAGTGGATGACAAAATACAGAAGTGGTGATGTGTTTGTATTATACTTTTCCTCCAATTGTTCCACTCTCTGATTCTGGCTTACAAATACTGATGTAAAATACTGACCAAATACTGAACGAATGAACGTAGGTGCAGCACTGTCCCATTCACCTACATAGAGCTGTGCTGTAGTCCCTGCATAGTCGGCGGGTTTTTTCATTGAATCTTGACAATAACTATTGTTTCACTCGGTCAAATTGTCATAGTTTCCATATAACTTAGTGCGTTGCTTGGTTAAACTTTACACTAAGTTACAGTCCATAGTGCGAGCGTAGAGGAAACCCGTAAGGCTATGTTCACATGTTCTGTTTTTTCTGCATTTTTTTCAGCAAATTTATGCAAAATCTAAGCTGCGTGTAACAGTACCAGCAAAAGCTGAGATTTCAGAAATCTCATGCACACACATTGTTTTTTTTCCTGACTGAATTGAAAAACTGTTGCGTTTTTGAAAACTGCAGCATGTCACTTCTTTCAGTGTTTTTCCCCCATAGAAAGCAATGAGTAAGTTCAAAAACGCAGCAAAACGCAGGAATCAGGTTTTGCTGTGTTTTCAGTAAAAAAAAGCATGTACAGCAGTATGTGAAACACATTTATTTTTATGATTTTCCCAAGTTTAAACCCATAATGTCTTGATCACGGGTTTGGACATAGTGTCCCTGGAGGTCTCTTCCAACTCTAACATTTTATGATTCATCACCTGAGAATGGCAGTTAGGATTAGTACATTTTAATTAAATTAGTGATGTGTGCAAAATAAACATTAGCTGACCAAGGTGAGAAATTGAACAATACCTGGTCAACTCAAAGGCTGAGTAAAGTGTGAAAGTAAACAGTGTCTTACAAACTCAGTGCTCTGCCAACATCTTAGGTAAGCTATTCCTGACCTATTCACCTCCCTTCTGTTACATTTGTAATTGTGTATTTTTTCATGAACTCATATGAACTTTTTTCTTCAGAATAGTCACTATTTTTTCAGATTTAAAAATCTTTTTTCACTATATAATTTGATCAAATTGACCTTTTTTTTCCAAAAATGATTGTCTGGTTTCACATATGTCTTGCATTGGTGACCTGTGTTCATGCTTCTGTGCTGGAAGCAAAGCTGAACTTTGGGATCCTGAAAAACACAGCAACACCTGCTTTTTGTAAGCAGCTTCTTTACTGCCAAGAGAGCAGGTTTTGCCTGCAGAAAAAAACGCAGCAAAAATGCAACGTGTGAACATGGTCTTAGAATGTATATTGTTATGTTATCTATAACGTTTGCTTTTATTAGCTCAAATCTCAGCACTTACAGAGACAGACTAATGTTTTTCAGGGCCATGTTCTCCTCTTCAATCTTCATTTCTAGAAGCTGTATGTTCCTCTTCCTATTGTACATGGAAAAAATATATCTCATATTGAAATACACAAATTCCATTAATTATTACGATGTACATTAGTGACCATGACAAATTTGGCTAAATTCCTCCCTTCCCCCTTCATTCTAGGTACTTTCATTGCCAACATTTTACATTCACTACATTCCACAGTTAAATGGAATCCATCAGCAGGTGGTTACTATTTAATCTGAGAGCAGCATGATGTAGGGGCCGAGACCTTGATTCCAGCAAGATGTCATTTATTTTCAATGCACCCTACTGGTAAGTCAGCCTAAAGCCTCATTCATTTTTTTTGCATACAAGAAATAGATATTTTTATCAGTTCTCTGGATCCGATTTCAATCTATTTGTTGTTCACTCATCAGTTTGTACCATCAGTGCACCATAAGTTTTTTTTTAATAAAATAATAGGAGGAGAAAGAGAGAAACAAACGGGTATAAAGTATATCGCAAAGTATTCTATCTTAACCCAATCATGGACCTATAAAGAAATAGAGCGGACCACCGAAGTAAACATGGTAACTGAAAAACAAGAGAAACACAATGCGAAACAAGGTCCAATTGATCTGTGAAAACATAAATCACAGAACACAGGGAAATGTAAGAACAATGCGGTAGAGGGGCACTAGGGAAGGGGGTGCGGTAAATATCACAAAGTATAGACAAGGTATGAATAATCTTATCAAGAATCCATCAGTGTAGGCTGCTATATAGTATATACATAAATAAAGTGCGGTAATTATTAAAGTGCAAGTGCCTGAAAAATATAACAGAATTCCACTAAATACTATGTAATATCATATTAATGCCAATGGCTGAATCATATAAAGTAGTAGTGGATTTAAATAGAACAGAAAAAGTATAAATCAATAAGATACCAGGAGAATATATATCGAGCACATAGCTCACTGTTATGTATTAAGGGCAAATCAGTATGTCCCTCTATATCAAAGACATCAAAAGAAAACCAAGCAGACAGCCAAAACATTGATGTATATAATGCACAGCAACTACTTACATCCACTATGGATAATAGCACACTCCTCATTGGCACACACCCCGATGCGCGTTTCGGCACAGCTGCATTCGTCATTTCGTCCCCCCCACTGCTCTATTGAATAACATTGGTTTGAATGCTATCTAATAAAACAATTGGATAGCACTCGCCCAATGTATATGATAGTGCAACCCTAAATGCTAAAGTTCTGTTTGCCCGCTGCTGCCAGGACCTAGAAGATAATTGGCAGAAAAAAGACCCCGTGGTCCATCTTGTCTATATCTTTTCCCTTTTTAAATTTACAATAGATGATTATTCCAGACATTTAATTTAATTTACTGGTGATTTCCTAACTATGTACCACAAAGTGAATATTGTAAACATTGATAGCAAACAAATAACAATACTGCAGTTGTTTTGCATTTTGTCTTCTGCAGCCTCCATAAGTTCTAATACACTGCAGGCTGCTCAGTCCTGTTCACTGAGAAAACTAATATATCAAAAAGGAGGTCAGTAGATTACAACTTCCGATTCAGGATACAACATCAACAACTAAACTCAAGCCGAATCAGCCCAGTTTCAAGGAAGATATGAATGCCATTATTAAAATTAAACCATTTTTATTTCCAATAATTTGTTAAAAAAAATTTAGATATAAAAAAACGGTACTTTCAAAAATCACAAAGTCAAATCTCAATTACAAGCTTGTATTATTATAGTAAGTTGGCCTTGTACACAAAGTCTGGAAATATAGGTGACACCAGCCTAATTAAAATGCGAGCATCTTTCTCCCTGGCAGACGCAGGGGGTGATTAGACGCAGGCTTGCAGTAGTTTGCATGTAGCTGTTGAGACTGCTTCCTGAGCTTCAAAGGGAAACCTCTAGTCTCGCCGGCACCCATACGAAATATGGAATAACTGAAGTTCCATAATTCTGATCATAATGGGACCTATATTTTTAGTGGCAGGGTCAGCCGAGGAGCGGCTGAAAACCTCTCCGTGGAGCTGTAGCGCAAAAGCACCAGAAGAGCAGACCACAACGGCGCAATGTGTGGTCTCTAAATGAAGGTAAAATCATAATAGAAATTATGGTACCACTTTTGGGCTTCTGGGATCAACCAGCGATAAGTTATCCCAAAAAACAGATTTTTAATACAAACATGAAGGGTGGAGCCAAGCCCACATGATATCAGCACAGGAGAGGTGTGGGCAGATCTCTCCCTTCAGCATAAAATAGTTTGCTGAGGTTGGAGATTCATTCATTGTCAGAGGGGTATAAGGACTATAAGCAACGGATCCTGTTCGATAACAGCCTTATCAAATCGGGGAGCCCCTCCTCCACCTATATTGAATCGTCTCAGCGATCATATAGTAAATTTCTTCCTTAATCCTTATTATTTTGTGTAACTGCTTAGGTATTTTAATTTCTCCTTTGTAAAATCCTTGTATATATTTTTCCTAAACACTGCCTTCCTTTTGGATTAAACATAAAATTGAATAGTTCTGTTTCTTTTGTCCTGTAATCTTTCCCTCCCCCAAAGCCATACGCTACCAGAATGCAGGCATTCGCCCAGGCCTGTATTATATTTCAAAGCTGGACGATGGTAGCAGCGAATAATATTAATAATCGGGCTATTGTAAAGCTGACAGTGACCTACAGAGGGCGTAAACACGTATTCCATGCATTGGAATCCCGAGGTGTGACGCCATACGCTCACTGGTCACTTGCCGATACCTAAGTAGAGAGTAGTCTGGATTGTATGCTCGTGATTCCGGACGAAATACATGACACAGTGACGGCACGGTGAGATATTGCATGATCTCCCTGATGTCGTTGCTGTGGGAAAACCTGACAGCACCCAATTCTGACTCCATAAACTAATAATATCTCCCAATTATGGACCTAATGTCATCAATTCGGTACCCCATACACTTATAATATCCCCCATTCTCGCCCCTATAAACTTATAATGTCTTCCACTTATAATTGTCTTCCATTAAAGGCTAACAAATATATATGTCCGCAAGAGAATCCACCAAAATAGGACTAACTTAAAAATTCCCTAAAATCACAATTTTATTATTTGTACAATAAAAAACACTTAACTGAACCACAAACAAAAAAAACTTAGCTATACATACTGCACCTTGTGTGTCTTTATCAAATGAGTATGACAAAGATATATGTATTGTCCTATGTATAATTCCTTAAAGGGGTTTTTCCATGAACAAAAGTTCATATTAATCAATAGATCTTGGAATGCTAATAATTTCCACAATTGGATGTGTTTAAATAAAATGTCCCTGTGCTGAGATAAACTTATAAATTTGCCCCTGCTGTGCACTGTGTAATTGCCGTGTCTGACCGTGTACAGAACACGGTCTGATCATACCACAGCTCCTGGGCAGGGGAGGAAGCAAAAGAGTATACAGACAGGACAACACTGGATCACAGCTGATTCTTTCTTTGAAGTGAAACTTTGTTTAAAAAACAGGCAGTGAAATGTTTATATTTTTTTATAATTTTATATAAGATTATCTCAGCACAGGGACATGCCCTGTCATGGCCAAGAAAAACAGGACACAAAAATGTTAATCCTTAGAGCTATTACTCCTACAGTAGCAAAACCTTACAATTAGCATAGCGATACTTTATGGGGAGTTATGTTCCTTGTCCATTTTGATACACAAACACTTAGTTCATCAGGATTGTGAGGGGACTGTAGATCACATTCCCTGTGACGCCTGGATAGCAGCTGATGCAAAATGTTTGTACCCGGCTGTAGATGACATAGCGATAATGCGCTAAGTTTATAGTCACCTATGATGCTAATGACGCGCCCCCTGGGCCATATTCTTTTAGGGGGAATATCCGGAGCCGGATCAGATGGGGGTTGTAGTCTTCCGAGTGGCTGTGACCCGGTCCGTGCCCAGGGTGTCAAACTGAGTTGTATGTGGCAGTCCTACAGATGTTAATAAGTTCTTAATGTCGACTACGCCACCCGTTGTGTTGCGGTCACTGTGGCCGCCGCTGCAGCAGGGTCCGCTGAGGCTGGTGGTGTAGGTGCAGCTTTGGTGATATAACCCCCAACGGGTGGGGTATAGCCTCAGGGGGATCAGGTGCAGAGGATGGGAGTTGTGGTGATGCAGTGTAGACGGCAATCAGAGACAGAGTCGGGTTATGCAGTTTAGGATGTTTACTCACTGCTGATGTTCTGGTCACTCCAGCTTCGAGTGACCTCCCGAGCCGTGCTGCGTCCACCAGGTTCTGGATCCAGCCAACTCCCAAATAAGTCCGGAGCGTGACCCTGAGCTCTCCTTCAGTCCTTTCTCTGGCCGTCCCCACTATTGATCCACCCAGGTCCAGCTCCCTCGGGCCTTCTGTTGGGAGACCCTTGGCCTTGGGTTCCCTGACCCTCCTCGTGGTATGCCTTCGTGGTGGATGTGGTGGGTGACCGTGGCAAACGCTGCCCACGGTCTCCGGTCTCTGGCTGGGGAGTGTTTTTGCCCCCACCAGCTTGGGTTCCGGTACCCTGTGCCGACTCTTCACCCGGGGATTTAAGTTGGGTTCTTGGAGTCCTTTTCTTCTGTTTCCCCCTCTGGGTCTCTCTCTCTTCTCCTCTCTCACTCTGGGTCTCTCTTCTCCTCTGCTCGCTGACTTTCTCTCTGCAACTGACCCTGTTCTTAGTTGGTGCCCACCTTATATACACCCTCTATGTGTGAGCTCAGGTGACCAGCACCCAATGAGCTCCTATCTTTACCCAGGCTGCTCCCCCTATCTGCCCCTACACTACTTGGGATGTACCACCCCCCTCCCACTCCAGCCAGGAACAGACTCAGTCGTACCTGCACATTTCTAAGTGGGAGTACCGTCGGCCTGCTCCTCGGAAATGGGATGTGTGTAGTGCATGCAGCCTACCGAGCTCAGTTCCACACTCCATCCTTACCCGGGAGTGGAATATCACACCTCTGGGTTGAGGTGCAATACCCCTGTAGCAGCCGAATCCTCAGGGTGCTACATTCCCCCCTGGTAAATCACAGCACGTCCTCGGGCTGTAAGACAAAAACAACACCAAAACATACAAATTTTTTCATAAACATATAAAACATATAAAACAACATATATTAGCATATAAAACATTCTCGTCGCCTCTGGCTCCTCCTCCGGTCACTGTGCAACTTGTGACCGGGTAAAGTGCGACAGTCTTTCTAGAAAAATGGTTTTCCTATAAAACCGGTAGGGGGCGCTTTAGGACGCGCAACTATATACAGGGAAGGTGGCCGCTCTCAGTCCTCGGCCAGTTAAGGAGGGAAAGGGAATGGCTGCTCACAGTCCTCAGCCTGTGGGATTAAGGGTAAACGGGTAAACAGTTCACTCTGCTGGTCCCAACGGGGACTATATTTGCAGTAACAGTTTCTTTATACCCCGATCGGGTAACTATTTACAGCACCTACTCCGCTGTACTCAACAACGTCTTCCTCCTGCTCCTTCTTTGGGGATCTCAGCTTCAGACCCGTCCGGATCCTCTTGCTCTTCCTCCTCACATCGCAGCTCCTCCTCTGTCAGGCGATGCACATGGAGGGCGTAAGGTCCTTTGGCACACTTGTGCCGGGTAAAGGTGACCTCGTCCCCGATATAAAGGTCACGACCTCTGTGCCCCTCCGGCAGATGGGACTCCACATCTCTGCGCGTGACAAAGACGTCGCCGGGGGTGTTGTGGTCTCTGATGAAGCCCCACCCATGCTGCATGTTGAACTTAATTACAGTCCCGGTGGTGCGGGGACTGTGCGCTGCACGGGGGTCCCTCCTGGTTCGGCTCTTCTGCTCGGCGCTCCTTATTTGGGCCTGTTGTTCCCGGACCCGCCTCTCTCTCCGCTCCCTCGCAAACTCCTCGAGCTGCTGTCGGCAGCACTCAGCACGCTCCGCTGCAGCTGCCCTGGTTTCTTGAGTGAACCCCATTAGGTCTTCTCCGGTGGGGTCCCACTCAAATTGGGTCTCTTCAAGCGGGGGCGAGATCCTTATCACGGGCTTCGGAGCCGGAATCAGGGGTGCACACATGGCCCCAACTCTCCTCTGGTGCTCCAGTTCATAATATCTCTGGGGCCAGATGAAAGGCTGCCCGTCCGGCCACGTGTGCTGGGCAAACAAGTCCTCTCCCAGACGCGGCACCCTTGGTTTTACGGGTGCGGGCGCGGTGGTGGTGGCGCCCGGGTTGCCCAGGCCTTGCGGCCAGGCCTGGGGCACCTGGAAGGTGAAGGGCACCGTTAGGACGGCGGCGCCCTGGGCTACCTGGCCTTGCGGCCAGGCCGGAGGCTCCGCGGAGGTAGGGGGCGCTGTTGGTGATGCGACGCCCGGGAATTCTAGGCCCTGCGACCAGGCTGGTGTTACTTCCTGTTTTGCCACGCTCGGGGTCGGTGCGCATGGCGTCACAGGGGTCGCGGCGGCGGCTTCCGGTTGGGGCCTAGTCTGCGTCGGTGACATGGCGTTTTCGGGCACAGCAGGGGGACTTTCGGGCTCTGCGACGGGGAGCTGGGGCAGGTAAGCGGTGTCCTGGTTTGGGGTATAGACGTCCCCTTTACCTGCCTCCATGCGTTCGGCTCCCTTCTCGGCGCCGTCTCCGGCCTTGGGTCCTCCCGCGCCATCCTCAGAGGCGGTCTGTCTCCTCATCTTGGCTGGCGTGCTCCGGGTCTTGGTTTGCTGGGCCATCTCTCGGCTCCACTCCGCCAATGTCTCTCGCTGTACCCGGGCCATCCTCCGTGCGAGGCCCTCCAGGGCAGTCTGTGCACACTCCCGGTCTCGGGGGAGCTGTGCGAGGACCTCCACTAGGCCTAGTGGGGTCGTGGTTTCCAGCAGGCTCCTGACCAACGGGTCGGTGCTGCTCTGCTCTTCTTCCAGCAGGCTCCTGGCCAGCGGGCCGGTGCTGCTCTGCTCTCTGGCCATCTCCGGGTGAGCTTCTCTGCTACTCCTCTCCAGGCTTCTTGCCTCCGGGTGCGCTCGCTCCAGACTGCTCCAGGCGGCACCCATCTTTTCTCTCTCCTTTCGTCTCCTCCCACCTCGAGGGCGGTCCCGGGGCCACTTGGTGACTGTCAGCTCCAGGGGCAGTTCTTTCACGCTGACAGACACCTCTAGCATCACAGTCTCTGTTGGTGGGGGCGGTTTCCACTTTTGGCGCCATTTTCGGTCCTGGCCCACGATGGGAGGTGGCCTCTCGCCACCCTCTGGCATGCCCATAATGGCGTCCGCTCTTCCAAGGCGGGAAACCTTTGGAAATGGCGGGAATCGCTTCCCAGTGGCGGGAAACTCTGCAGATGGCGGGAAAAAGTTGTTAATGGCGGACAACCGGCTGGAATCGACTGGTGATGGGGTCCGATGGCGGGACCCTCCGGAACCGGCAGGAGACTTCTTTCTGAGGTAAACTTGCACTTTTCTTCAGGCACGCAGTACCCGGCTGTTGTGGGCACGTAATCCTGCCGACTACGCCAAAGTTGACGCGCCCCCTGGGCCATATTCTTTTAGGGGGAATATCCGGAGCCGGATCAGATGGGGGTTGTAGTCTTCCGAGTGGCTGTGACCCGGTCCGTGCCCAGGGTGTCAAACTGAGTTGTATGTGGCAGTCCTACAGATGTTAATAAGTTCTTAATGTCGACTACGCCACCCGTTGTGTTGCGGTCACTGTGGCCGCCGCTGCAGCAGGGTCCGCTGAGGCTGGTGGTGTAGGTGCAGCTTTGGTGATATAACCCCCAACGGGTGGGGTATAGCCTCAGGGGGATCAGGTGCAGAGGATGGGAGTTGTGGTGATGCAGTGTAGACGGCAATCAGAGACAGAGTCGGGTTATGCAGTTTAGGATGTTTACTCACTGCTGATGTTCTGGTCACTCCAGCTTCGAGTGACCTCCCGAGCCGTGCTGCGTCCACCAGGTTCTGGATCCAGCCAACTCCCAAATAAGTCCGGAGCGTGACCCTGAGCTCTCCTTCAGTCCTTTCTCTGGCCGTCCCCACTATTGATCCACCCAGGTCCAGCTCCCTCGGGCCTTCTGTTGGGAGACCCTTGGCCTTGGGTTCCCTGACCCTCCTCGTGGTATGCCTTCGTGGTGGATGTGGTGGGTGACCGTGGCAAACGCTGCCCACGGTCTCCGGTCTCTGGCTGGGGAGTGTTTTTGCCCCCACCAGCTTGGGTTCCGGTACCCTGTGCCGACTCTTCACCCGGGGATTTAAGTTGGGTTCTTGGAGTCCTTTTCTTCTGTTTCCCCCTCTGGGTCTCTCTCTCTTCTCCTCTCTCACTCTGGGTCTCTCTTCTCCTCTGCTCGCTGACTTTCTCTCTGCAACTGACCCTGTTCTTAGTTGGTGCCCACCTTATATACACCCTCTATGTGTGAGCTCAGGTGACCAGCACCCAATGAGCTCCTATCTTTACCCAGGCTGCTCCCCCTATCTGCCCCTACACTACTTGGGATGTACCACCCCCCTCCCACTCCAGCCAGGAACAGACTCGGTCGTACCTGCACATTTCTAAGTGGGAGTACCGTCGGCCTGCTCCTCGGAAATGGGATGTGTGTAGTGCATGCAGCCTACCGAGCTCAGTTCCACACTCCATCCTTACCCGGGAGTGGAATATCACACCTCTGGGTTGAGGTGCAATACCCCTGTAGCAGCCGAATCCTCAGGGTGCTACACTAATCACAGGACACACCTTAGTTTCCGTAAGCTCAGTCAAACAAAACAGCTATTGTCCATAGCAACCAGCAATACTTGCGATTCTCTGCACGCGGCCTGTGCATTTAATCAAGATGACCTATGTCAAGGCTCACCGGAACAGATTGCAATTTGTAACGGATCCGTTTTTTACTCACTGGATCCAGTATGAAAAAGTGATCTGTTAAAAATGAAAGAAAATGGCTAATTAACTGATCCATTTTCCATGCTAAGCATCTCTGGGAACTCCTTCAAGATTGTTGGAAGACCATTTCCGGTGACTACCTCTTGAAGCTCATCAAGAGAATGCCAAGAGTGTGCAAAGCCGTCATCAAAGCAAAAGGTGGCTACTTTGAAGAACCTAGAATATAAGACATATTTTCAGTTGTTTCACACTTTTTTGTTAAGTATATAATTCCACATGTGTTAATTCATAGTTTTGATGCCTTCAGTGTGAATGTACAATTTTCATAGTCAAGAAAATACAGAAAAATCTTTAAATGAGAAGGTGTGTCCAAACTTTTGGTCTGTACTGTATTTTACTTCATGATAGTGGTAAAATTTTTTCCATAAGACTTGCGTTTACTTGTGAAACAAAACGGAAATTTGGCGAAAATTTTGAAAATTTTGCAATTTTCAAACTTTGAATTTTCATACCCTTATATCAGAGAGATATGTCACACAAAATAGTTAATAATCAACATTTCCCACATGTCTACTTTACAGCAACACAATTTTGGAACCAAAATTTTTTTTTCTTCAGAAGTTATAAGGGTTGAAAGTTGACCAGCGATTTCTAATTTTTCCAACAAAATTTACAAAACCATTTTCTTAGGGACCACATCACATTTGAAGTGACTTTGAGGGGCCTTTATGACAGAAAATACCCAAAAGTGACACCATTCTAAAAACTGCACCCCTCAAAGTGCTCAAAACCACATTCAAGAAGTTTATTAACCCTTCACGTGCTACACAAGAACTGAAGCAACGTGGAAGGAAAAAATGAACATTTAACTTTTTTTCATAAAATGTTTACTTCAGACCCAATTTTTTTTTTTCACAAGTGTAGCGAGAGAAAATGGACCACAAGATTTGTTGTGCAATTCCTCCTGAGTAAGCTGATACACCATATGTGGGAGAAAACCACTGTATGGGCGCACGGCAGGGTTCGGAAAGGAAGGAGCACCATTAGACTTTTTGAATGTAAAATTTGCTTGAATAATTAGCGGACGCCATGTCGTGTTTGGGGAGCCCCTGATGTGCCTAAATAGTGGAAACAAGTGACACCATTTTGGAAACTAGACCCCTTAGGGAACTTATCTAGGTATGTGATTGACGCGCCTCCTGGGCCTGTGCTGTGCAGGGGATACCCGGAGCTGGATCGCTGGGGGTTGTAGTCCTCCGTGGCTGTGACCCGGTCCGTGCCCAGGGCGGTCAAACCAGTGGCAGTCTGAGTGTGATAACAAATGTCCGACTATGCCACCCGTGGATTGCGGTCAGTGGGGACCGCCGCTGCGCTGCAGACCGCTGAGGCTGATGTTGTATGCGCAGCCAAGTATGGGATAACTCCCCACGGGAGAAGTATTGCCTCAGGGCAGCTAGTGTGGATGATGAGAGTAATGGTGTGAGCGTCCCAGTACTGATGGTGCTGGTGCGGCGATGAAACACAGAGACGTGTGGTGCAGTTCAGGGTCTTTACTGATGAAATAACGCAGACCCTCCCGGGAGTACTGGTTAGCAGTAGGGGCCTGGTCAGTCTGTAAGCAAGTAGGATCTCCCCTGGCCAGGTGGAGTTGTAGGCCTCCTCGACTATCTGCACTCTTTCCTGGCTACCTTACTCTATGCGGGTAGAAGTAGCCCACGTCCCTGAGTATACCGTGTGGTGCTCACCCGTATGGCCGGTGACTTGGGGCCTTCCGTTAGCCTCCGCTTCACGATGCTGGTGCTGGTCCCTTGCTTGTGACCGTGCCTCCGGGCTTCTATGGCCAGAGGACATGGAATCCCCTGCCGGTTGGATTCTGCTGCTGGGCCTGGATGTCCCCACAGCCTCGGACTCCATGTCCGGGTTTAGTGTCTTCAGCCAAGGCGAGCTTTCTAGCTTCCAGCCTCTGGCACTCGCTCCTGCTCCTACAGAGCTCCTAGTTCTTGCTTTCCCTGTCCAGGCTCTGACTCTCAGACTCTGTCTGCTCTGCTTGTTCTGCAGGCTCTGTCTGGGACTTCACTACCTAATCCCACCCCAGACCCATTTTATAAGGGCAGATTCCTCCCCTCCCAGGTCTGGGCGGGCGGTGTTGCATGCTTAGGGCTCCTGACCAGAGAAACCTGCCACTTGCTGTCAGACATAATATTTCTATTACTGTGGCAACCAGAACCCTGGGGTGCCACATTCCCCCCTAGTAAATTTTAGTACTCCGGGACTAAACACATTTTTAAAGAAACATAAATACAAGGGTATAAACGATAATACAATAACATATTTACAAGAAGTTTTAGTTCTTTAAAGGTCACGGCGTGTCCGCAACCGGGTGTCCATATCACCCAAGGTGAAGTTTGTGAACCAAGAGGGTGTCCATGTCACCCAAGGTGAAGCTTTAAGCGAAGTAGGGGACCTGTCCAAAGCAAACCCCCTGGGTTGGCCTTGGGCGTGGCTGCAAGGCTGAAGCTAGCTACTTTGGGCCGCAAGGAGGCCACCCCAGACAGGTTTTCTCTTCCGCGGCCGTCTTCGCAAGAGGCACAATGTGCAACTATCTACAAAACTGTTCCGGTTATCCAGCGTCCATAACCTGTTAGTCCAAATAAATCTGCAGGGTAACTGAGAAACATAATTAATAGCAGGCAACAACAAAAACCATCAACATTTCTCAATAAACAGGTAAATTTACAGTGCATTGCTTTATATTTTCCAGCGAGCGGGCATCTGACCTCTAGTGACTCTAGTGGACCTACGGAGCTCACTAACTGGTCCTGCACTACAGGGTGTAGGAGGTGTTATGGGCAAGCTGAGCAGCTGTCTGCGTACTCTTTGGCTCACTAGGGGCACGGCAGGCTCACTACTAGCAGAGGGTTGATCCTCCTGCGCTGCTGGTGTGGACTCTTCTGCCTCCTGGGCCGGCTGCTCTTCCAGCTCTACCTGGTTTTCTGTAGGCACTTGAGGGGCTGGCTGGAGAAAGGTGAGGATGGGCACCACGATAGCGTTGTTTACTTGTGTCCAGGACCGGGGAAAGTCTCCGAGTACGGTGCTGATCATTTCCTCCTTTTCCTCTACGGGTTGAGGGTCTTCCTGATCTTCATCCGTGCTTTGCAACTTCTCGGGGCACTTTTTCAGGTGGTCTCTGGAGACAGTGGCTGTGGTCTCTCCTCCATCCTTGCTGATGACGTACACCTTTGGATTATTGTGGCTTGAGGGCAGTACAGTGTACGGGTCCTTTTCCCACTGGTCGTCCAAATTATGGAGCCGCCTTTTTCTTTTCAAGACCTGCTCTCCAGGTACCAGGGGAACAGCGGGAGCATGTTGGTTATAAGTCCTCTCCTGCCTTTCTCTTGATTGGCATAGACTTTTCTCGACGCTCTCCTGTACTTTCCGGTACTGCTGCTGCCGTTCTGTATCCCAGTCTGTCTCTGGCGAGGTGTCCTCGGGTATCAGGACTCCCATATCCAGGTCAACAAGCAGCTTACCAGGTCTTGCTCGCATTAGGTAAGCCGGGGTACAGTTGGTGGAACCTACCGGGATGTGGTTATACAGGTCCACCAGATCGGGCAGTTTCTCAGGCCACAGACTGCGTTCTTCCAGGGGCAATGTTTTTAGCAGATCTATCACCACCTGGTTCATCTTCTCGCAGAGTTCATTGGTTTGGGGGTGATAGGGCGTTGTTCTTATCTTCTTGCAGCCATACAGGTTGCAGAACTCCTGGAAGACCTCCGCTTCGAAGGCTGGTCCTTGGTCCGTCAGCACTTGGTCCGGGTACCCGTGTGGGCAGCAGAAGTGCAGCTGGAAGGCTCTGGCTGCTGTCTGAGCCGTCAGGTCTTTGACAGGGACCACCACCAGGAACCGGGAGTAGTGATCCACGATGGTTAGGGCGTAGACATACCCGCTTCTGCTTGGAGCCAGTTTAACATGGTCCAGAGCGACCAGTTCCAGCGGCTGCCTGGTGATGATGGGCTGCAGGGGAGTCCTCTGGCTGGCACGGTCCCTTCTTCTTAGATTGCACGGGTCACAGTCTCTACACCACCTCTCAATGGCTCCTCTCATGCCTATCCAGTAGAACCGTTCACGCAGCAGGAACTCCAGCTTCTTCCATCCGAAGTGCCCTGCCCCATTGTGGTAGGCTTCCAGCACCATAGCTGCGTCCCGTCTCGGTACCACAACCTGCCAGATCAGTTCATGTGTCCGGGAATTGACCATTCTGCGGCAGAACTTCTCCTTGTAGAGGAACAGTCTGCTCTTCTCCGTCCTCAGTTGCTTGGTCTCTTCCGGAGCATCTGGGTCCAGGCGGGCGTCAGCCTGGGTCAGCATCTCCTTCACCAGACGGACTGCGGGGTCACTGTCTTGCGTCTCCGCCCAGTTGTAGTGGGGTAAGGGGTTGAACGTAGCGGATCGCTGGCCCCTCACACTGTGGGAATACTGGGTAATCCCATGACTGTGAAACGCAGGGAGTTCGATCTCTTCCAATTCTTCTGGATCCTCCCCTTCGTCCGGTAGGTTTGGCATCCTGGACAGGGCGTCCGCGTTGGTATTGGAGCGCCCCGCCCGGTATTTGATTGTGAACTCATAATTGAACAGGCGGGCCATCCATCTCTGCTCCAGGGCACCCAGTCTTGCAGTGTCCAGGTGTGTCAACGGGTTGTTGTCCGTGTACACGGTGAACCTGGAAGAGGCAAGGTAATGCTTGAAATGTTCGGTTACTGCCCACACCACTGCCAGGAACTCTAGCTTGAACGAGCTGTAATTCTCAGGGTTTCTTTCCGTGGGTCGCAGTTTTCGGCTGCCGTAAGCAATTACCCGTTCTCTTCCCTGCTGGATCTGGGACAGTACGGCTCCTAGCCCGATGTTGCTTGCGTCCGTGTGGAGGATAAAGGGCTGGCTGTAATCAGGGTGCGCCAGGATTTCATCCCCCGTGAGGGTCATCTTCAGCTGGCGGAAGGACTCCTCTTCCAGCTTTTCCCATTTGAAGGGTGGCTTCTGGTTTTTGGCCTTCCTGGACTGGCCTATCAGGAGGTCCTGCATAAGAGCTGCCTTCTTGGTAAAACCGGGAATGAATCTTCGGTAGTAGCCTACCAACCCGAGGAACTGCCGCACTTCCTTTATGCTGGATGGTCTTGGCCAGTCCTTAATCACGGTGATCTTGTCAGGGTCGGGGGCTACTCCGTCAGCACTCACCACGTGTCCCAGGTACTGTACCTTTGGCTTCAGTAGATGACACTTTGAGGGTTTTACCTTTAGGACATAGTTTGCCAGGGCTTCAAACACTTCTGCCAGGTGTTCCAGATGGTCCTCATAGGTCTTGGAATAGACGATGACGTCGCCCAGGTATAGTAGGACCGTCTCGAAGTTCCGGTGTCCCAGACAGCATTCCATCAACCGTTGGAAGGTTCCTGGTGCGTTGCAGAGCCCGAACGGCATACAGTTAAATTCGCTGAGTCCCATCGGGGTGGTGAATGCGGTCTTCTCCCGGTCCGCCTCTGCTACAGGAACCTCCCAGTACCCGCTAGTGAGATCCAAAGTAGAGAAGAAGTTAGCAGATTTTAATGCAGCTAAGGACTCTTCTATCCTTGGTAACGGGTACGCATCTTTGTGTGTGATACGGTTGACCTTCCTGTAGTCTACACACATTCTCATGGTGTTGTCTTTCTTTTTCACTAAGACTAGGGGAGCTGCCCAGGGGCTTCAGCTGTCCCTAATTACCCCAGCCTCCTTCATGTCTTTTAACATCCCCTTGGCGTGTTGATAGTGTGCAGGGGGTACTGGTCGGTATCTCTCCTTTATGGGAGGATGGTCTCCCGTGGGGATGTGATGTTCTACCCCCTTTACGCGCCCGAAGTCTAGCGGGTGTTTACTAAACACTCTCTCGTACTCTTGAACCACCCGATAGACTCCCTGTTTTTGGTGTGAGGGAGTGGAGTCAGTACCCAAATGCAGTTGCTGACACCAGTCCTCCATTGGTTTCTTAGAGCCGTTACCTTCCTCTGGTTGAGATGGAGGCAAGGGTTCCACGGCCTGTACAGAGTTCTGGTTGATGGTGAACAATTTGGCTAGCGTGGCATACCGGGGCAGGTATACTTCTCTCTCCCCGATATTTATGATGCGGACGGGCACCCTCCCATGGCGTACATCGACCACCCCCCGTGCTGTCAAAATGGTGGGCCTACTGTCTGAGTAGACGGGTTCTACGATTGCTTGGTAGTCTCTACCTCTCAGACTAATAGCTGCCCGGCACCATATCATCATCTCACTTTTCGGGGGCATAGCAATAGGGAACGGGTCACACATTCTCACGCTACCTATCTCACCACCAGATAGTTCCACTTGTTGCCGCTTCATCAGTGCCCGGATCTCTTTTTAGAGCACACGCTGCTGGCTGGAACTGTTCTTGGCAACCTGCTGCAAAATAAGAATCACCTCTGCAAGACAGTTTTCAATTACGTTAGTACCTAGGGTTATTTTTGGGTGACTCTCGCGACGGTCAATGTCCACAATGATCAGTCCTTGTGCCGGCAGTTCAACTTTACCGACCTTGATGGTCACTTCTTTAAATCCTATCTGGGGCACGGGCTGACCATTGCTGGCTATAATGCTCAGGTCGTCATCTGGGTAGCGGGTTATGTCCGAGTCATTCCAGTACCGCTTGAAGAGCACGTACGGGATGGTGGTGACCTGTGACCCGGTGTCCAGTAGGGCACTCATAGGAATGCCGTCCAGTAGCACAGGCAAGACTGGACGTCCCCCTACGTACTTGTCACGCCAGTTTGATGGGCCTGATGATCTTAAGCCTGGGGGTTGGCCCTCTACCCCAGGTTGTGCCCGTTTAAATGACAGTACCTTGCCATATGTCCGGGTTGATTGCAGCGGCGGCAGATGGGTCGTCCGTCCTCGTTGTATCTGTCGCTGGGTCTCCCTCTGGCTGGTGGGGTCCTCCTCAGTCGGCGCCACGGGACGTCCTCCGGTCCGGATGCCAGCTGGATCTTTCCTGGAGAAGAGACCTGTAAAGACTGCACAGTTCTGGTTAGCGCGGCAACGCTCTTAGTCAGCTCTTGGACCTGATGGTGCAGGTCTGTAGCCGGGTCATTGTTCAAAGCCTGCGCATCAGCTCCCACAGGCCCTGCAGACAAGGGCGCCGCGTCCTGGTGATAAGTGATAGCAGGGAGCCTGTGGGTCACAGCGCCACCTGGTGCCGGTTCTCGGAGCACCCGGATGGCTCTGTCCTTGAACTGTGCAAAGTCCAGGTCAGGGTCCTGTAAGGCCATTGCTCGCAACTGGGTTCGGTGGGCATTGCACAGTAGACCCTCAATAAATTGTTCGGTCAACAGCTTGTCTTCATTTCCCACGCTGTCAGGGTCTGCCTGCTTAATGGCTCTCAGGGCCTCTTGTAGGTTTAGAGCATAGTCTCTTATACTTTCATGTGCCCGTTGTTTGCACCCGTAAAATCTTAGTTTTATCTCGGCTGAGTTCCGGGTGTCAAATGTGTCTTTCAGACGGGCTAGTATCTCTCTGACAGTCGTCTTCTTCCCAGGTGACCAGGACTTTACCTCCCTTTGGGCTGCCCCGATTAACTGAGCCACCAGGATGCTTACTTTTTGCTCTTCCGTGAGGGGGTATACCTGGAAGAGGCTATCCAGTCTTTCCCTAAAGTCACTCAGGGTATGTGACTCCCCTGAGTACTAGGGTAGCCAGGTTGCCCCCGGGATATAGGGCATGGTGAATGGCATGACCGCTGCAGCGGTTGCGCTGGCGGCCAGTGTGGCGGTGGAGCTCCCCTCGGTGTCCGACATCCTCCTTCCCCCCTAGTGGACCGTGGCCTACCTTGCGATGCTCTTCTTCCGTAGGCCGCGGCTCCGCAGTCAATCATCGGGGTAGAGGACCTGGCGTCGCGCTCCGATGATGTCAGTGTCGCTCTTCCTCCCTTCCAGGACCTTGCGCAGCGTCAGTGTGTGGGGCGGAGCTTCGGATCTCGCGCGCTTTCGACGTCCACGCCCCTCTTCTTCCCGTGCGGCATCCCGAAGATGGCGTCCGAAGGCGGGAAGCAGCTGCGGATGGCGGGAAGACGGCAGAAGACGGCGGGAAACGACCCAAGATGGCGTCCGATGGCGGGAAACGGCTCCGGACGGCGGGAAACTTCGCCACAGGTAAGTACAAAAGTCTTTTTCAGGAAAGCAGTACCCGGTGGTTGCGGGCACGAAATCCGGCCGACTAAGCCAAAGTTGACGCGCCCCCTGGGCCTGTGCTGTGCAGGGGATACCCGGAGCCGGATCGCTGGGGTTTGTAGTCCTCCGTGGCTGTGACCCGGTCCGTGCCCAGGGCGGTCAAACCAGTGGCAGTCTGAGTGTGATAACAAATGTCCGACTACGCCACCCGTGGATTGCGGTCAGTGGGGACCGCCGCTGCGCTGCAGACCGCTGAGGCTGATGTTGTATGCTCAGCCAAGTATCGGATAACTCCCCACGGGAGAAGTATTGCCTCAGGGCAGCTAGTGTGGATGATGAGAGTAATGGTGTGAGCGTCCCAGTACTGATGGTGCTGGTACGGCGATGAAACACAGAGACGTGTGGTGCAGTTCAGGGTCTTTACTGATGGAATAACGCAGACCCTCCCGGGAGTATTGGTTAGCAGTAGGGGCCTGGTCAGTCTGTAAGCAAGTAGGATCTCCCCTGGCCAGGTGGAGTTGTAGGCCTCCCCGACTATCTGCACTCTTTCCTGGCTACCTTACTCTATGCGGGTAGAAGTAGCCCACGTCCCTGAGTATACCGTGTGGTGCTCACCCGTATGGCCGGTAACTTGGGGCCTTCCGTTAGCCTCCTCTTCACGATGGCGGTGCTGGTCCCTTGCTTGTGACCGTGCCTCCGGGCTTCTATGGCCAGAGGACATGGAATCCCCTGCCAGTTGGATTCTGCTGCTGGGCCTGGATGTCCCCACAGCCTCGGACTCCGTGTCAGGGTTTAGTGTCTTCAGCCAAGGCGAGCTTTCCAGCTTCCAGCCTCTGGCACTCGCTCCTGCTCCTACAGAGCTCCTAGTTCTTGCTTTCCCTGTCCAGGCTCTGACTCTCAGACTCTGTCTGCTCTGCTTGTTCTGCAGGCTCTGTCTGGGACTTCACTACCTAATCCCACCCCAGACCCAGTTTATAAGGGCAGATTCCTCCCCTCCCAGGTCTGGGCGGGCGGTGTTGCATGCTTAGGGCTCCTGACCAGAGAAACCTCCCACTTGCTCTCAGACATAATATTTCTATTACTGTGGCAACCAGACCCCTGGGGTGCCACATGATGAACACCTTGAACCCCCAACGCCTTCACAGAAGTTTATAACATTGAGCCATAAAGATAAAAATTTCACATTTTTCCCATAAAAATGTTTTTCAGTACCCAATTTTGCGTTTTCAAAAGGGTAACCGGAGAACTTGTCCCATACCATTCGTTGTGCATAGAAGTTTATGTTAGAACCCTCCTGTTTGTTTTTTCCATCCTGTGTTTTGCGGTCACGCGACCATCTGCCTTTATATTCCAGCTCCGCCCTTTTGGCTGAGCTGGACTTCAGTGTTTGGAAGAGAAAGGGAGAAAAAGCGAGCTATGTGAAGAACCTGATCGGTAGATGTGATGGAAACAGACAAAAGGCCACTCACCTGTTGGAGTTGTGCACCCCTACACAACTCTGGTGTTAGTGTGGAAATGGAAGGAGCAGGCACGTCTCACCGCAAGGTACAGGTAGCTTGGCACACCACGTGCCGTGTGCTGCAGACCGCCACTCATGCTCACCGTTTCCGGGTTCCAAAATTGCAGGCCACGTGTCCGCCCACAGATCACATGACTCAGGATCAGATGTGCATCACCACAGGTCCTGAAAGCTAGGAGAGTGCAGCCCCCAACCGCAGGTCCTGAGTTGAGCAGCCAAAGGGGAAGTTAATAGTGGTGGGATTTAAGAATGATTGACTAAAAGCTGCTCCTGCCGCTAACCCCGAAGTGGGATTGAAAGTGGTCCAAATTATAGACCGCTTTTTTATTTAGACTGCTTTTTTATTTAATTTGGACTTCAGTGTTTGACTGTTTCTCTAGCTAGGTGCTTCTGTGCCTTTCTCTGTCAGTTCATTTGGTCCTTCTGGGACATCTAGTACTTTTTTGTCTGTTTGTCTTTTTATGTTCTGCAACAACTTCTCTGTTTAGGAGGTGTCACATTTTTGTTCCAGTCCTTAGTTCTTTTAGGGACCCCTCCCCTTATGCTATAGGTCTTCGTTCAGACTAGCCGAGGACTAAGGCGGGTCTGTTCGCTAGGAACAGGCAGCCCGCTACATCGTAGGGATTCAGCTTAGTTTTACTGTAGGGACAGTTTTCCCTTTTCTTTCCTTAGTGCTTGTTGCAGATCATAACAGTTTATAACATAGAGCCTTGAAATTAAGAAATCAAACTTTTTTTCCACAAAAATTTACTTTTAGCCCCAATTTTTTTATGTTCACAAGGGTAACAGGACAAAATGGACCACAAAATTTGTTGTACAATTGCTCCTGAGTAGTGTTGAGCATTCCGATACTGAAATATCGGGTATCGGCCGATATTCGCGGTATCGGAATTCCGATACTTAATTCCGATACTTTTAGAATATCTTATACCGGAATCGGAAGTTCCCATAATGCAATGAGCCAGTTTCATTTTATTCAGCCAATGAGGATCCTAAGAAGTGTGGGCACATCCTGTTAGGCATGTTGACTAATGGCATGGCTGTGATTGGCTGCTGAAATGATGTCATGATGCACTATAAAAGCCGCCGCCGCCATTTTGAGCTCACTCTGCTGTGAATTCAGTTAGGGATAGGATGCTGTTGTTCTGAGGGACAGTTTTAGCTACCTATTTGCTCTATCCTGCTTTACCCAAGCTACTTTATAAATCGCTGTGCCTTGCAGCGCTAGTGCACAGTTCTCTGTGCTGTTCACCTCTGTCTGCAAGGTCTGTGTGTGTGAGTGCAGCTCACGCTGTAGTGTGTGCTTCAGCCAAGTCTGGTTGTAGTGAGCTCAGTGTGCGTCACTGCCTCATACATTGTCCTTTTTTGCTAATTGATCATTTTTCCTGATTTCTCCTATTAGTGTGGTGGTTCCATCCGTATCCAGCTAAATTGGTTCCAAACACACTATATAGGAGTAGATAGAGAATTTTTTTTATGTCTTGCAGTGCTAGTGCACAGTGCTCTGCATCTGCACTGTTCACCGCTGTCTGCAAGGTCTCTGTGTGTGAGTGCAGCTCACGCTGTAGTGTGTGCTTCAGCCACGTCTGGTTGTAGTGCGCTCAGTGTGCGTCACTGCCTCATACATTGTCCTTTTTTGCTAATTGATCATTTTTCCTGATTTCTCCTATTAGTGTGGTGGTTCCATCCGTATCCAGCTACATTGGTTCCAAACACACTATATAGGAGGAGATAGAGGAGCCTTTCTGCAGCATTGTGCCATGCAGCCCCAGCCAGATTAGTATTAGCCTATTTTTTGTAGCCTCATCTATTGCATTGTAGGTTACCTTCCTACATTGTAATAGCTACAAAAAGTTTGTAATACTATCGGTATTACATCTTTGGGCACATCCAGTGTCTTTTTGTGACAAAAAAAACTAAATAAAGTTCACTAAACACTCCACTTTACAGTTGTGTAGGCCACATTAGCTCATATTAAAGTCTTGTCCACACTTTATAAAATTAGTGTTTCTTATACCTGTTAGCAGCTGTTCAGGAATATGCACGCTAAGCCCTTAGTACTTTTCTGCCTATCTTTATCAGTCTACCAAGATGAAGAAGGCAGGGAGTAAGGCATGTGGTCGTGGGCGTGGGCGTCGAGTTTCTGCAGGGAGAGGACGTGAGGATTCTGTGCCTGCAAGGAGAGGATGTGGGGATTCTGTGCCTGCTGCGGGCACCAGTGACTCAGCATCCCCCAGTTTTACCAGGGAACAGTCCTTTATGCGCAGCTTTGTAGGAGCTAGCCGTACCCCACTGCTGCGGGAGGACCAAATTGAAGCAGTTGTCGGATGGATGGCAGCTAACACATCGACTTCAATTAGTTCCAGATCCTCTCAGGTCCTGAGCACTGAAGAGCACCCATCTGTCTCTTCACCACCTGCCAAATTGCCCAGGCAGTCAGAGAGCCCTGAACAGGAGCCATCTCTACTTCTGTTCTCTGAATCTCTTGGCTTGGAAAGAGGGGGCCAGCCAAGCAGAATTCGAGAATTTGAAGAAGAGGTAGTATGCAGTGATGTGCAACCGTTTTGTCTCTCTGTATCTGAAGAGGCGGGTGGGCCAGTGCCTATGGTCAGCAGCACACCTCAGTACGCATCTGATGATGAGACTCATGTGCCACTTTCTGGTGCGTACTGTGCTGTCGAGACTACCCAGGAGAAGCAGTTGTTTGAAGAGGGTGGTGTAGATGATGAGGTCCTTGACCCATCATGGCGTGAGGGACAGGAAGGTGGTGGGAGCAGCTCTGAGGAAGAGATTCCCCGAACAGCCCAAAAAGGAGGGAGAGGGAGGGGGCAGACTTGGTTGCCTGTAGCCTCCACTTCGGCACCCATTAGGAGCATGGCTCTTCCAAAATCCAAAGCGGGCGCTCCCAAGACTTGCAGTGCCTGGTCCTTTTTTGACACAGTTGCAGATGACATTTGCTTTGTCAAATGCAAGCTGTGTAATCAGAAGGTGAAAAGAGGGAAAAGTGTCAGCAACCTCAATACCACAAATATGTGGAAACATGTGGAAACAAGCACGTGGTGGAGTTACAAAAACACACTGAAGACCTAGGCCAACCTACAGCGCCACCTACCACCTCTTCAGCTCGTGTTGTAGCCTCTTCCTCCAGCTCACACACAGCTGGTTCGGCTTCCTCACAGGATCGCCATGGAAGAATCTCTGGCACTGTTGTACAGAGTCACAGTGTAATTCCACCCACAGCACCACTTTCCCAGTCATCCTCACACTCCCAGGCCAGTCTACAGCCATCGTTAGCACAGGCATGGGAGAAAAGGCGCCCATACTCGGCAAACCACCCCCGAGCACAGGCTCTGAATGCTGGCATTGCTAAACTACTGGCCCTTGAAATGCTATCATTCAGGCTGGTGGAAACTGACACCTTCCGTAACTTTATGGCATTGACAGTCCCACAATACAACGTGCCCAGCCGCTTTTATTTCAGCAGGCAAGCCGTCCCTGCCCTGCAACATCATGTGGAGGGAAAAATTAAACATGCGCTACAAAACGCCGTCAGTAGCAAGGTCCACCTGACCACCGATGCATGGACCAGTAAGCATGGACAGGGACGATACCTTTCCCTCACTGCCCATTGGGTAAATGTTGTGGAGCCGGGTACAGATCTTGAGAGTGGCGCTGTATGTGTTCTGCCAACTCCAAGGATTGCAGGAATCCAGTCTATTGACTCCTCCTCATACTCCAGTTCCTCTGAATCAACGCTGCAGGAGCCGTTACGGTCTACCTCCACATCGACCCGTGAACGGTTACCTGTTATGATGACCGATATGAGCACAGCCGTGGCCAAACGTCAACAGGCCGTATTAAAATTAATTTCTTTGGGGAATCGAAGCCACACAGCGCAGGAGCTCTGGAATGCCATCAAGCAGCAGAGCGACGTGTGTTTTGTGCCAGCGAATCTCCAGCCAGGCATGGTAGTGTGTAACAATGGTGACAATCTGGTGGCAGCTCTGGGCCTAGGCAACCTCACTCACATCCCATGTCTGGCACATGTGCTCAACTTGGTCGTGCAGAGTTTTTTGAGGGACTATCCGGATCTTGATGCACTGCTTCACAAGGTCCGCATAGAGTGCGCTCACTTGCAGCGTTCCAGCAACGCAAGATCACGCATTGCAGCTCTGCAGCGCCGATTACGTCTTCCGGAACATCGCATCATATGTGACCTACCCACAAGGTGGAATTCAACGTTACATATGTTGGAGAGGTTGTGTGAGCAGCAGTCAGCAGTAATGGAGTACCAGCTGCAGCAGGCGCAAACAAGTCGCAGTGCGCGCCGTTCACACTTCACCACCACTTAGTGGGTCTCTATGAAGGACATTTGCCACGTTTTGCGTGCCTTCGATTATTCCACGCGGATGGCGAGTGCAGATGATGCACTAGTCAACATGACTATCCCCCTTATCTGCCTGCTTGAAAAAACACTGCAAGCACTAAGGGACGAGGTTTTGGGAGAGGTGGAGGATGAGGAGTCACAAATGCCATCTGCTTCTCTACAGTCTGCGCAACGTGGTTCCTCACAAAGGCCTAGGCAGGGGACACTTTGTGAGGAGGAGAGGATGAGGAGGAGTCAATGGAGGAGGAAGACATCTGTCCAGAGGAGGGAGGTACACAATGCTCTAGTAGTCAGTATCTAGAGCGAGGGTGGGGTGATGCAGAGCAGGCAGAGATCACGCCTCAAGCAGGGGACAGTGTTTCTTGGCCAGTTGGCAGTCTGCAGCACATGGTTGATTTCATGCTGCAGTGCCTGAGAAACGACCACCGCATCGCCCACATTCTCAACACGGCTGATTATTGGGTGTCCACCCTCCTAGATCCTCGCTACCGGGACAACTTACAAAGCCTCATAACACCGTTGAACCGGGAGCGTAAAATGCGGGAGTACCAAGACGCACTGGTGCATTCCATCATGTTCTCCATTCCAACCGAGAGCAGTGCTGCTAGTGCTTTACAAAGCAGCTCAGTGCGTCGAGGCAGTGGAGGAAGCTCTGCACAAAGAGGGAGCAGAAGCAGCGCCTCAGCACAAGGCAAGACCAGTATGGCCCAAATGTGGCAAAGTTTTGTGTCCCCGCCGCTACAAATGTCTACACCATCACAGACGGCTCCAGTCAGCAGGAGGCAACGTTTCTGTCAGATGGTGACAGACTACATGTCTTGCCCTCTCAGTGTACTCACAGACGGCTCTTCCCCCTTCAAGTTTTGGGTCTGTAAGCTGGATACATGGCCAGAGCTTAGCCAGTATGAATTGGAGGTGCTAGCTTGCCCTGCTGCTAGTGTACTATCGGAACACGTCTTTAGTGCCGCAGGTGGTGTACTAACAGACCGTCGCATGCGACTATCCTCCGATAACGTTGACCGGCTTACTTTTCTCAAAATGAACAAGGCCTGGATCTCGCATGAATTTGCCAGTCCTCTTCCAGAATAAATAATTGGTTGGCAACAGTATCCAGATCTCCTGTTGTGTTCATGTTTCTACCACCTGAACTGTAATCCCTGAGCTCCAACACCGCCAGTTGCTGCTCAGAAGTGCCGTCTGCACAGTCAACACTTGCTGCCGTGTTATTGGGGTTCAGTAACGTCAGCTGATCCCCTGCTATGCGTACTGCAATTTCTCCTGCTCTGTCCACATTCACACAGCTACAGATTTAAAACTTGCTCCAATTACACCTCTGGCTCCTCTGTTTTCAGTATTATCCCTGAGCTCCAACACCGCCAGTTGGCGCTCAGAAGTGCTGTCTGCACAGTCAACACTTGCTGCCGTGTTATTGGGATTCAGTAACGTCAGCTGTTCCCCTGCTGTGCGTACGGCAATTTCTCCTGCTCTGTCCACATTCACACTACTACAGATTTTAATGTTGCTCCAATTACACCTCTGGCTCCTCTGTTTTCAGTATTATCCCTGAGCTCCAACACCGCCAGTTGGCGCTCAGAAGTGCTGTCTGCACAGTCAACACTTGCTGCCGTGTTATTGGGGTTCAGTAACGTCAGCTGTTCCCCTGCTGTGCGTACGGCAATTTCTCCTGCTCTGTCCCCATTCACACTACTACTGATTTTAAACTTGCTCCAATTAGGCCTCTGGCTCCACTCTGTTTTTAGTATTTACCCTGAGTTCCAGCACCGCCAGCTGTTTCCCAGCAGTGTCTTTGGCACGGGTACGGGCACGGGTTAGCCGACTCTATGGTGCCTGCAATTTAGGTGACTCCTATGTGGGCTGTGGGATCTGGCAATGAAGGCTGGTTCCATAGTGGCAATAAGACAAGCACCCCCTGTAGGACTGTGGGTTTCGGTAACTGCGGCCAGCTGGTTCTCGGCAGTGCCTTTGGCTTAGGTGCCTCCTTCTCGGTATCCAAGTTCCACCAAAGTCTGCTGGTCCTTGGTAGTGCTTTCTGGCACAGGTACCTCCTGCATAGTAGCCGAGTTCCAGTACCATCAGCTGGTCCTCGGTAGTTCCATTGGCTCTTGTACCTTCTGCTAACCATCTGGGTTCCAGTACCGTCAGCTGGTACTCTGCAGTGCCTTTGGCATAGGTGCCTCCTTCTCGGTATCCAAGTTCCACCAACGTCTGCTGGTCCTTGGTAGTGCTTTCTGGCACAGGTACCTCCTGCTTAGTAACCGAGTTCCAGTACCGTCAGCTGGTCCTCGGTAGTTCCATTGGCTCTTGTACCTTCTGCTACCCATCCGGGTTCCAGTACAGTCAGCTGGTCCTCGGTAGTTCCATTTGCTCTTGTACCTTCTGCTACCCATCTGGGTTCCAGTACCGTCAGCTGGTCCTCGGTAGTTCCATTTGCTCTTGTACCTTCTAATACCCATCCGGGTTCCAGTACCGTCAGCTGGTTCTCAGCAGTGTCTTTGCCACGGGTACTCCCTCCTGCCCAGCCTGGTTCCAGCACGCCAGCTGTTTCCGGGTAGTGTCAACGTCACTTTGCCTCCAATGCGTTGTCCTGTCGTGTTGCGGTCGAGTTAGCCGACTCTATGGTGCCTGCAGTTTAGGTGACTCCTATGTGGGCTGCGGGATCTGGCAATGAAGGCTGGTTCCATAGTGCCAATAAGACAAGCACCCCCTGTAGGAGTGTGGGTTTCGGTAACTGCGGCCGGCTCGCGGCCTTGCAACTTTTTTTTACATGGGTACCTTCTGCTACTCATCCGGGTTCCAGTACCGTCAGCTGGTTCTCGGCAGTGCATTTGGCTTAGGTGCCTCCTTCTCTGTATCCAAGTTCCCTCAACGTCTGCTGGTCCTTGGTAGTGCTTTCTGGCACAGGTACCTCCTGCTTAGTAACCAAGTTTCAGTACCATCAGCTGGTCCTCGTTAGTTCCATTGGCTCTTGTACCTTCTGCTACCCATCCGGGTTCCAGTACCATCAGCTGGTTCTCGGCAGTTCCTCAGCCTTCTTGTACCTTCTGCTACATTTCCAAGTTCAAGCTTTTTGAAATGGTTCTTGATAATCACTCTGGATCTCCCTGACGAGGACCCTAAAGACGAGGACCCTGAAGACCACCCCGAAGAAGACGAGGACCCCAAAGACGAGGACCCTGAAGACCAACCCGAAGAAGATGAGGACCCCGAAGACGACGACCCTGAAGACAACCCCGAAGAAGACGAGGACCCCGAAGACGAGGACCCTGAAGACGAGGACCCTGAAGACCACCCCGAAGAAGACGAGGAGCCCGAAGACGAGGAATCTGAAGACGAGGACCCTGAAGACCACCCCGAAGAAAACGAGGACCCCGAAGACCACGACCCTGAAGACGACGACCCTGAAGACCACCCCGAAGAAGACGAGGACCCTGAAGATGACGACCCTGAAGACGACGACGCTGAAGACGACGACCCTGAAGACCACCCCGAAGAAGACGAGGACCCCGAAGTCAAGGACCCCGAAGACGATGACCCCGAAGACGACGACCCTGAAGACCACCCCAAAGAAGACTAAGAAGATGACCCTGAAGAAGTTGACCAAGAGGACAAAGAACAAGAAGACAACCACCAAGATACAGAAGAACAAGAGACAGAAAACCAAGAAGCAGAAGTACAAGAAGCTGCAGAACAAAAAGCAGAAGAACATTGAGCATAAGACTAAAAATCAGAGCAAAAGATATTATCTAAATTATAAGCCTAAGATGACTAAGCAGTGTATGGGGGTGAGTCCGTTCCTCCTCATGGTGCCCCTGAAAAAGACCTGCTGCTGCAGGCCAAACTGAACGCGGACAAATCCTGTTGTAAATCTTTTGTGACGGGCAGAACGAAAGGTGTAATGTTCAAACTTTTATAGATAACAACTGCAGGAAAGCCTGTCACAAATAAGAATATGATGAAGAAGAAGAAGATGAAGAAGTAGAATATGAAGAAGAATAATAGTTGAATAAGAAGAATATGAAGAATGTAAAAAAAAAGAATAATACGAAGAAGGTGAAGAAGAAGAAGATGAAGAAGGTGAAGAAGAAGTTGATGAAAAAGATGCTGATGCTGAGGATGATGAAGGAGAAAGTGTGGGAGAAGTAAAAAAGAAGGTGAAGAGCATGGAAGTAGTGAAACATAAATATCTGACAAAATATAAAAAAACTTAACATAGTCAATATTTCTGTAACTCAGAACATCTTAAAAAAAAAATTAATTCCTGTTATTCCATTTGATTGGGCTAAACCTCTATGCCTTTATTGTCTCCCCCACCTCCCCCAATACATTCTACATTATTCTTAGTTGTTTTCCTTCATGTAGAATTAACCTACAAGGAAAGAAAGGGGTTTTTTTTATTCCGATATTTTTGTCCCATTGACTTGCATTGGGTTCCGGTATCGGAATCGGCGATATCCGATACTTTTTGGGTATCGGTCCGATCCAATCCGATCCGATATTTCCCGATATCGGAAGGTATCGCTCAACACTACTCCTGAGTACAGACATACCCTATATGTAGGGGAAAACTATTGTTTGGGTGCACGGCAGGGCCTGGAAAGGAAGGAGTGACGTTTGGAACGCAGACTTTGATGTAATTGTCTTCAGGTGTCATGTCGCGTTTGGGGAGCCCCTGATGTGCCTAAACAGTGGAAAACCCCAACAAGTTGCCCCATTTTGGAAACTATACCCCTCAAGGATTTTATTCATGGGTATAGTGAGCATTTTGAACCCACAGGTACTACACAGAATTTGGTAACATTAGGTAGTCATACTGAAAATTTTCATTTTTTTTGCAAAAATGTAGATTTAGCCCCAAATTTGTAATTTTTGCAATGGATAATAGAAGAAAATGGACCCCATAATTTTTGTCATTGCTCCCGAATGCGATGATGCCCCATATGTCATCAGAAACTAGTGTTAGGCCACTCGTTAGGGCTGAGAAGAAAGAAGCACTATTTCTCTTTTGGAGCATAGATTTTGGTAGAATAGTTTGTGGGTGACATTTGCGAAGCCCTTAAGGTGCCAGAAAAGCAGAAAACCCCCAAAAGTGACCCCATTGTAGAAATTGCACATCTCAATGAATTCATCTACTGCTGCAGTGACTATTATGTAACATCTATACACGACTTTATTCTTATGCCAGTTTAGTGCCCATACATTGTACTCCCATAAAGTGTAGCGCCCCCATACATTTCTCCTGGTGACACACACCCTGTAAATTAATACAATACAATAATGCCAAACATGTGGCCGCTTACTGCGGTTTAGGCACAGTGGGGCTCAGAAGGAGGGGGCCTTTGGATTTGGGAGCGCAGAATTCACTGGATTTTATTTAAGGGGGCGGGAGCCATGTCACTTTTCCAGAGTCTTTGTTTTACCACTAATGTGGGACCCCCTATAGTCCCAGTGACAGATGACGGACCTGTGAGGGGGTCTGGTTTTGTGTGGTATAAATTAGGGGTTTTAGTGGTAACATTTTGGGGTACATAATTTTTAATTGCTTCCAGAATAAGGCTGGATCACATTCTTGTGTTCTATGCTGAGCACTTACGTCGGGGTTTCCGTGTAAATCCCCAAAAAATGTGATTCAGACAAAACCCCCAACAGAACCACCCACCACAAAGAGGCAGATGGAGACGTTTGACGTCTGCTCCGGTAGACTCCATCTTTTTAGGCGCACACAGATCTGTGGTCGTCCACACTTGTGTGGGAAAAAAAGCCTATAATGATGGTACACCGCCGGAATAGAGACCAGTCCAAAGGGACTCCATCGGCCTAATAAGTGAATGGCTCCATCTGGGTTTTTTGTCTGAATTGCGGTTTTGGTGAATTTACATGGAAACCCCAACGTAAGCACTCAGCGGAGAGCGCAGGATAAACATGAGCCAAGCCTTATTCCGATTTTTTTGGAGGCAGAATGAAGAAATAGACAGCAGTACCAGAATAGTTCTTATTTTTATTTTTTCACGGTACACTGTCCGGTATAAATGATAAGGCAGATTTATTCTTCTGGTTGGTGTGATTACAGCGATACCAAATTCATGTTTTTTTTTAGGTTTTGCTGCTATCACACATTAAAAATGTTTTTTTTTTATAAAAAGTATTTTTGTCGCCATATTCTGAGAGCTGTAACTTTTTTCATTTTTGGTGAATAGAGCTGTTTGATGGCTTATTTTTTGCGGGACGAGTTGCAGATTTTTTAGGAACCATTTTGGGGCACATAGTAATTTTTGATCGCTGTTTATTCAGATTTTTCAGACACAGAATAAACAAAAATGAGCATTTCAGTTATTGTTTTTATTTTTTGCGCCGTTCACCGTGCAGTAAAAGTGATGAGACCGATTTGTTCGTAGCGTCGGTACGATTACAGCAATATTAGATTCATATCATTTTTTTATGCTTTGATATTTTTACAGACTAAAAACAATATTTTACAAAAAAGAATTTGATTTTGCATTGTCGCATTCTGAGAGCTGTAACTTTTTTATTTTTTGATTGCTTTTTATTCACTTTTTCGTGAGTCAGTATGATGAAAAAGTGTCATTTTTGGTGTGTTTTTTATTTTTATTTTTTACGCAACAGTTTTGTAGAGCGGGTCATTCTGCACGCGGTGATACCAATTATGTGTACATTTTTGCTTATTTTTGTTTTATCACAAGCGCTACGTTTTGAGCGACGAAACGGATTTTAGTAAGTCCCACTGTGGGACATGTGTGATTTTCACTTTTATTGTTGATCTCATACTCTGCAGTACCTCTCTACTGCAGTGCATGAGATCTGTCAGTGAGTCATGTCTGACTCACTGACTGTGCCTGTGAGAGCCAGCTTATTGCTGGCTCTAACAGGCCACCGTACCTTGGGATCATCACATGATCTCAGGGTACTATGGTAACCATCGGGACCAGCGATTCTCATCTCGGGGATCCGATGGTTACTAAGGGGATCGCAAGACCCACTTGTAAAAACTTAAATACCGCTGTCACGATTGACAGCGGTATTTAAGGGGTTAATCGGCCCCGATCGGCATCGTGGCCGGCCGGGGCCGATACTGCAGGGTGTCAGCTGTCATACACTTATTCCGCAGCTTCGCATTTTCACGGCGCTGTGGAATAAGTACCCTTAATGACCGCCGTAAAAATGCGCTTCAGTGGTCGTTAAGGGCTTAAATCTACTCTACCTGGGTGGGCCGTACCCTGAGGACGGAGAACTCCTCCTTCGAAACGTACCGGCCTGTGGCCCCACTGAGGCTCTGTAGCCTTTCCAACTGTGATGTCAAGCTAGACATGCCCCCTGTCCGTAGCGCCAGCCAGCAGCAGCGCTTCCAGCTGGAGCCCCCTGCGATTGAAACATCTCCTGGCACATACGGAGAGGAGCATTCACAGGAGGACGCTCCCACAATGAACTTCTGCTAGCAGGACTTTGCTTTGTGCCCTGCACCTTGTGCTGAACTGGGAAGCTGTCAGATCCCCAACAGTAAGTCCCCCGATTTACACAGCAACCACCAACAAGTGTGCTAGAGGCATCTTTTTGAACTGACATTTCTTAGTCTCCCTACAACGGATTAAAAGACTCTTTTGGGACTGTGATCCCCTGGCTTTCATCCACAGCCAGTCCTTTGGACATACATCTCCTTGTCAGGGAAGTATTTTGTCATTATCCGGACTGCAGGCCAATATTTTGTATAATATAGACATTCTGAGGATATATCACTAAAGTGTATGCATGATACCCACTGGTGATTCATCCACATATTTGAGTTCAGTTCTCCTTGCCTTATATTCTCTACATAGATTGCGGTTTTTTGAGCAGCACAGTAGTACCGTACTTTATTATCATTCTATCTACTTTTCTGACAGTCCTACACACAGAGCCTGTCTCACTACCAGCAGCTATACCTGCAATATTCTGTTATCTCGAATGGGTTCATTTTTTTTCTTTTTAGAAGCAGTAATAAACCACATCTGTCCTCTCCCCACAGCTGGTTATGACAACCGGAGACCGACCTTTTCCTGATAGATTACAGAAACAGGAGTTTTAAGCCCACGACAGAATTTTACCAAGGCGCAGTATTAAAGCTCAGGACCAGGCGCCATAAATTTATAGCACTTTGTCATTACCAGGCTAATATACTTTTTATATTTACTCTTTAATGTTTTCAAAATCTCTGTTTGCTGTCATTTAATGGGAACCTTTATATACCTCCAGTAAATGTCACCAAATGATTAGAACAGATTTTTAGCCTCTGGAAGTAAGAGATGAGGACTTCTATGGAATGACAGCAAGCATAGATCAAGCTGAGGAACTGATACAGAAAGTTGTAGAACTATTTATTACACAAATAATACCATTTTCATGTCAAAACTATAGTACCCATTTGACTTTTCATATACAAACTCTAAATAGTTTTATTGAGTTTACCATCCAGCAGCACAGGTAACATTCAAGGCCATAATGATCCACATCACTTATATTTGACCTTCACATTTATAATAGAAATTGAACAAATTGATTTCTATAGAATTGAATGTTTTACCCTAAGTTTTAATCCATTCACTAAGAATTTATTACTTTCTACTCGTGACTGTGGATAAGGAAAAGGTATATTTCCTATCTAAGTATATTCTGTATGTGGCTCTATTTAATCAAAATACATTTCATGACTGAATGAATTTAAAGAGTATTTATTAGCTGATGTTTGATATAATGCAGCAACGAGCATTGTGTGCGACATCTGCACTCACTTATCAAATTCAAATATATTGCAAAGTTTCAGTAACTTTTGTACATTGCTAAATGAACTTTATAGACAAACGCCCTGTGGCATAGACACTTAAAGGGAACCTGTCATTACGATTTACCCCTAGAAGCTATTAAGGGCACTTTTTCAGCCTCCTAAAACCCTCTTTAATGATGCCTGTATTAGCCCTAATTGCTGAATGTAAGGCCGCCCTGATTCATCAGACCATTTTCACCAGAATGAAAATCGCTTTGAAAAGTTACAAAATTAATGCGCAACTCAGAATTGTGCAAAAATGTAGCGATTTTTTGTAATTTTACACCAGTTTCTCCTAACTCCACTAAAATGGGCTGAGCTGGGGCGGAACAGGCGAGCGGATGGGTCGTGTCACCACAACTCGTCTAATTCATGGCGAGCTGTGGCATTCCTTACAATAGGAATCCTACTCCAGTCTTTGCTTGTAGTTAAATTTGTGACGTACTGCACACCACTCCTGATTTATTAAGAGGTGTGCACTTCATAATGAATCAGGAGCATCTGACTCCAACACACCCCCTCGTCAAGATATTCATGAACATCATCTATCTTGATTAATCAGGGTCTATGTGTTTAAAACTAAATTTACTTGTCCCTGCTCTTTCTGCCTGCGGTCACTGGACTAGTAAAGGACCACTGTCAATCAATGCCATTGCGTGGGGGCAGCATACTCACGGCAGTGTAAGGGTACATTCACATCAGCATTTTTTCAGTCCAAGTTCTTTCCATGAAAAAATGGACAGCACTCAGACCAATGTTATTCAAAGGGCAGTGCAGATGAGCAATTTTCTCATGGGCCTAATCTGCTTGTGAAAAAAAAATCGCACTATACAGTATTTTCTTCGGGTCTCGTCTGATTTTGCAAAGGAAGGTGAACTTTTTTTTCTCTTCAACTTTAAAGGTAATCCATTTCTGTCACCAGAAGTAATGCAATTAACCTGCATATATGGCATTAATCTGCAGGTTAATAGCGTTATTAACCTGCCCGACTCCCAGACTTAGCAGAACGTTAGAAAATAAACTTTATTCCCCTGCCATTGTTCGGGTTCCAGTCATGGGGGCGGCGCCGTCGCTGGTTCAGTCACTGCTCTGAGTATACAGAGCGGCAACTGTAACCGCGCCCCCGGCCCTCACCTTCACTGACTGTGCATTGGGGTCGGCAGTCAGTCGGATCCCGGCCAATCAGACATTGTTAACCTATCCTAAGGATAGGCCATCAATGTAAAAGTAGTGGACAACCTCTTTAACATTTGTCAAATTGAATCAGGCATGGATCAGTGAAAACTTTCATGCACCAAGAACTGATGTTAATAACAAATTCATCTATACCATTTGTCTGTCTGCCTGCCTGTCCATTATCTGTAGTGAACACTGTTCTGCTCCACCAGTGCTGGTGGGACCACACTCTGCTGGGCATCTACTCACTATCCATCATGTCTGTAGTACTGCTGGTGCCGGGGCTGCCGTTGCTGGCCCTAAACTGTCAAGCATCTCCTTGCCTCAATGGGTCTCTTAACTCTCTACTACGTTGCTCCATTCTCAGCCACTGCACAGCCACTCCATCCACACACTTACTGACTGCCCATTTTATTTCATAGTGCTTGACTGTACAACTGATACTGGGAAATGTAATTTCATGTTTTTGTACCCTGAAGGAACGGCTATGAAAACAGGCCTAATTTTTAAAAAGACTTTGAGACAGCAAGCCAGAAATTCATCACATTCAAAACAGAGTAACTGTTATCTCCAGGAAAAAAGGGGAATAATTTTTGGGCAGCTTGATAAAAACCTTGTAAATGCTTAATCATTTGGTGCTTAAGAAACCAGTTGTGAACCAAAAAAAGAGATAATTTTTTTCAGTTCTGATTGAAAGGCCATTACTAGTGTTGAGTGAGCATGCTCGACACTGCTCGGTGCTCGCCCGAGCATCACGCTACTCGGGATGTTCGGCGAGCACCGAGCATTTCCGGGTTACTCGGGCGGGAGCTCGGGTCTCCGCCCTGCATGTTTGGCGCTCTTTACAGAGCCAATGAACATGCAGGGATTGCCAGCCAGTCACTGTAATGCCGCAGCCATGTTGTTTGTGGGCATTACAGTGATTGGCTGGCCGCACAGCGCCACCTCGAGTATTTAAAACCGGGCGCCGCCATCTTGGACACAGTCTCTCCGGATCAGACAGTGTAGGGACAGCACTGCTGATTTAGGGAGAGATATATCCTGCAAAATAGTTAGTGTAGGGTCTGTAAAGGCTGCCAGATCAAACAAACAGTCCTTCTCAGGACTAATATCCATCCCAGGTATATCAGGCAGGCAGGCAGGCTGTATAGGGGACGCAGTGGTTATACCAGCAAACGCTGCATTACAGTCCTGTGTGCTGCTCCTGTTGCTGAAATTGCTGGACTTAGCTCCAGGTCCCGGGGGCCAGGAAAAATCCTTTTTTTTTATCTAAATCCTCTTTTTTTTTTCCTCCTTCACAATGTACAAATACCCATCTTATTAACCTTTTGGTGCCCCCCCCCCCAAAAAAAAAGTGTGCCTCTGATTTTTCAGACACAAATATATCTGTTGAAAATAGTCTGGTGTAGGCCAGAGAAATACAAGTGTGGTTTTGCAGTTCTAGGGGCCATTTGTATCTAAAAAAAACAGTTTGAGTGTGTCGCTCACTGTTCAGCCGCAAATATATATATATTTTAAGAAGCCTGGTATACACCAGTAAATTATTACTGTGGTTTTGAAGTTCCACGGTAAAACATCTCTATTATCCTGTTTTTGGCATTTTTTGCTGTATAAAAATAATAAGTGTCTCCCTGATTTTTCAGACACAAATATATCTGTTGAAAATAGTCTGGTGTAGGCCCGAGAAATACAAGTGTGGTTTTGCAGTTCCACTGTATAAACCTCTTTATTATCCACTTTTGGGCCATTTGTATTTAAAAAAAATAGTTTGAGTGTGTCGCTCACTGTTCAGCCACAAATATATATATATTTTAAGAAACCTGGTATACACCAGTAAATTATTACTGTGGTTTTGATGTTCCACGGTAAAACATCTCTATTATCCTGTTTTTGGCATTTTTTGCTGTATAAAAATAATAATAGTGTCTCCCTGATTTTTCAGACACAAATATATCTGTTGAAAATAATCTGGTGTAGGCCAGAGAGACAGAAGTGTGCTTTTGCTGTTCCATGGTAAAAAATCTCTATTATCCTGCTTTTTGCATTTTTTGCTGTAAAAAAAAAAAAAATAGTGTCTCCCTGATTTTTCAGACACAAATATATCTGTTGAAAATAGTCTGGTGTAGGCCCGAGAAATACAAGTGTGGTTTTGCAGTTCCACGGTACAAACTTCTGTATTATCCACTTTTGGGCCATTTGTATCTAAAAAAACAGTTTGAGTGTGTCGCTCACTGTTCAGCCGCAAATATATATATATTTTAAAAAGCCTGGTATACACCAGTAAATTATTACTGTGGTTTTGATGTTCCACGGTAAAACATCTCTATTATCCTGTTTTTGGCATTTTTTGCTGTATAAAAATAATAAGTGTCTCCCTGATTTCAGACACAAATATATCTGTTGAAAATAGTCTGGTGTAGGCCAGAGAGACAGAAGTGTGATTTTGTTGTTCCACGGTAAAAAATCTCTATTATCCTTCTTTTTGCATTTTTTGCTGTAAAAAAAAAAAAATAGTGTCTCCCTGATTTTTCAAACACAAATATATCTGTTGAAAGTAGTCTGGTGTAGGCCCGAGAAATACAAGTGTGGGTTTGCAGTTCCACGGTACAAACCTCTGTATTATCCACTTTTGGGTCATTTGTATCTAAAAAAAACAGTTTGAGTGTGTCGCTCACTGTTCAGCCGCAAATATATATATATTTTAAAAAGCCTGGTATACACCAGTAAATTATTACTGTGGTTTTGATGTTCCACGGTAAAACATCTCTATTATCCTGTTTTTGGCATTTTTTGCTGTATAAAAATAATAATAGTGTCTCCCTGATTTTTCAGACACAAATATATCTGTTGAAAATAGTCTGGTGTAGGCCCGAGAAATACAAGTGTGGTTTTGCAGTTCCACGGTACAAACCTCTGTATTATCCACTTTTGGGCCATTTGTATCTAAAAAAAAACAGTTTGAGTGTGTCGCTCACTGTTCAGCCGCAAATATATATGTAGCGCCCCGAGGGTTCGGCCGCTACAGGGGTATTGCACCTCAGTCCAGAGGTGTGATATTCCACTCCCGGGTAAGGATGGAGTATGGACAAGGGCTCAGTTAGCTGCATACAGCACACACACCCCATTTCCGAGGGACAGCTCAACGGTGCTCCCACTAGACAGAAGTGCAGGCACGACCGACTATGTCCCTGTCTGGAGTGGGGAGGGGGGTGGAACACCCAGTGCTGTAGGGGCAGGTAGGGGTTGGTTCCTGAGCGTAGGAAGGAGCCCATTGGTTGCTGGTCACCTGGGCTCATGTTTCTAGAGGGAGGTAAAAAAGGTGGGCACCATCTTAGTTCTGGGTCAGTTCAAGCAGGAGGAGAAGAGAGAGGAGTTCGGCCAGAGAGGGCTTACAGGGAGCTGTGGCTCAGTCTGGGCCCAGCTCCATGAGGCAGGCCTGAGGAGAGGGCCAGGAACAGAAAGGAACAAGAACAGAAAGGAACAGAAACAGAAAGGAACAGCAGAGAAAGAGAGGAAGAAACAGAAGGGCTCAGGAACAAGAAGGTGGAAGGGACCCTAAGAACCCACGAGAATCCAGGGTGCAGGGTCAGGCAGATTAAGGGTACCGGATCCCAAGTTGGTGGAGGAGAAACAACCCTCAGCCAAAGACCGGAGGTCGTGATCATTTATTGGTGCGACACCTCATCAAACCTGCTAGGAAGGCACCATATAGGACAGCGGAGGACGGGGCCCACGTTCAACCGCACAAGTCCGCGGTAGCTGGACAAAAGTGGGTCACTGGTGAGGCAGGCCAGAGAAAGGACAAAAGGGGGTCTTGAGCCATACTCCTGAGCTGTCTGAGGGTTGACCGAGCCCCTCACCTGGTGGACGCAGCACGACTCGGGCAGTCATTCCCTGCAGAAGTGACTTGGATATTAACCGTGAGTAAAGACCCTGGACTGCAGTATGTTGTCTGTGTGCTTTTTCGCTCCTCCGGCACTACCGGTACTGGGACTCTCACCACCATCATTCCCACCATCCACTACACTGCCCTGGGGCCGCACTCTTCCCGTGGGGAGTCACATCATCCCAGCTGCATACATCATCAGCCCCAGCGGGCTGCCCTGCAGCGGCGGTTCCTAACAACCGAAATCCACGGGTGGCGTAGTCGGACATAATCAATAGCACATAACGGACTACCACTGGCCTGACCACCCTGAGCCACGGAACCGGGTTGCCACTACTACTCCCATCGTTCCCTATTGCCCGGATCCGTGTGCCCCACGGCCCAGGGGGCGAGTCATATATATATATTTTAAAAAGCCTGGTATACACCAGTAAATTATAACTGTGGTTTTGCTGTTCCACGGTAAAAAATCTCTATTATTCAGGTTTTGGTAGTTTTTTCCGTAAAGAAAAACAGTAGTGTCTCCTGACTGTTGTGACACAAAAATGTATCTGTTGAAAATAGTCTTGTGTAGGCCTGACATCCCAGTGTGGTTTCGCAGTTCCACGGGTCAAATCGCTGTACTATCCGGTTTTGGGCCTTTGGTATCTAAAAAAAAAGCAGTTTGAGTGTGTCGCTCACTGTTCAGCCGCAAATATCTCTATTTAAAAAAGTGTGGTATACCCCAGTAAACAATAACTGTGGTTTTCCTCTTCCACGGTTCTAATCTACTCTTTATTACCCTTTTTCCATTGATAGTGCAAGTGTAAGCTATTTTACTTCATTTACAATGGGCAAGGCGCGTGGCAAGGGATGTGGAAGTGGACGTTCTGGTGATGGTTCGTGCAGAGGACGGGGCCGTGGCCAAGGTGAAAATGTGCCACAACCAACAGCCACATCTTCTCGCTCCCACTTCTTGACCGAATTACTAGGGAAGCACAGAACAACACCAGTATTGAGAACTGATCAGTGTGAACAGGTTATTAATTGGATAGCAGACAATACTTCCAGTTACCTGGGCACCACCACCTCCGGTCTGTCTTCCACACGGTCAACTCTTAGTAGCCGTGAGTCTCGACCGCATACTCCTCCTCACCCTGATGCTCCTTCCTCCCACCATGCCGAGTGTCGTCAGACAGCAAGTGATCCCACACTTGGACACTCTGAAGAGCTGTTCACTGGTCCATTTCCATATTTGGGCCCCTCGCCTGATACGCTTCAAGTGGTGGAAGAGGAGATCCCATGTTGCGATGCCCAAATATTTGAACAGCCACGGCCACAGGAAGTCGACGTTGGCAATCTGTCACAAGAGGTGGACGATGACGAGACACAATTGCCAGGAAGTGAGGAGGAGAATCGTGGTGCGCAAGTGGAAGAGGAGGAGGTGGTGGATGATCTAGTAACTGACCCAACGTGGAAGGAGGACATGCAGAGTGAGGCCAGCAGCACACAGGGGGAGGGAGGCAGAGTACCCCAACAGGCAGGAAGAAGCAGTGTGGTGGCCACAGACAGAAGGCAGGCAACCGTTCCCTGTAACACCAACACGAGGGACGTTGCCAGTACAAGCGGTAGGTCTTCCAGAGTCTGGAATTTTTTTAAAGACTCTGCTGATAACCCCAAAAAGGCCATATGTTCCACCTGCCATGCCAGCATCAGCAGGGGTGACAAAACTACCAGCCTGACCACCACCAGCATGATCAGGCACATGGCAGCAAAGCACCCGACTTTGTGGGGCGAAACCCAGGGTCCACGACCAGTGTCAGCGGGTGTCACCACTGCTTCTTCCACTGTTGTGCGTGCAATAGAACCCCCTGTTGTGTGTGCAAGGCAATCCCCTGTCCATACTGCATGTAAAGATGACCCCTCCTCTCAGTCTTCACTTGTTACGGCAGTTTCTCAAGAAACAGCATCAACGTCCACGTCCACGTCCCACCGCAGCGTTCAATTGTCCATATCCCAGACCTTTGAACGAAAGCGGAAATTCGCAGCTAACGCCCCACAGGCCACAGTCCTAAATTCGCACATTTCACGACTGCTAGTATTGGAAATGCTGCCTTTTAGGCTGGTGGAGACGGAATCCTTCCGCAATCTTATGGCGGTGGCCGTCCCTCGGTACTCGGTCCCCAGCCGACACTATTTTGCCCGGTGTGCCATCCCCGCACTACACAAGCACGTGTCCCAAAGCATCTGCCGTGCCCTCAACAACGCAGTTACTGGGAGAGTCCACCTGACAACGGACACGTGGACAAGTGCTTGTGGCCAGGGACGGTACATCTCTCTGACGGCACACTGGGTAAACATAGTGGAAGCCGGGACCCAGTCGGACCTTGGGACGGAACACATCCTCCCCACACTGAGGATTGCGGGCCCTATGTCAGTCAGAGTTGCCCCCACAGTGTACAGCTCCTGCGCATCCTCCTCCTCCTCCTCCTCATGTTCAGCCTCCATCTCAGATATCACCACATCAGTTACAAGCTGGAAGCATTGCAGTACTGCCTCCGCCAAGCGGCAACAGGCTGTGCTGAAACTCATAAGCTTAGGTGATAAACCTTACACTGCTTGTGAGCTGTGGACAGCTGTGAAAGAGCAGGCAGATCTGTGGCTGAGACCGCTGAACCTACATCCCGGCATGGTCGTGTGTGACAATGGCCGTAACCTGGTGGCGGCTCTGAGGCGAGGTGAGATCACACACGTACCATGCCTGGCTCATGTGCTTAACCTCGTGGTTCAGCGGTTTCTTAAATCATACCCCGAGTTGCCAGATCTGCTCGTGAAAGTACGCCGCCTGTCAGCTCATTTTCGCAAGTCGGCTACAGCTTCCGCCGCCCTTGCTGTGTTGCAGCAGCGTTTGCAGCTTCCGGCACACCGACTGGTGTGTGATGTCCCCACACGTTGGAACTCTACCCTCCATATGTTGCAAAGGATTTGTGAGCAGAAGAGAGCAGTTGTGGAGTACCAGCTGCAACAAGGCTGTCGATATTCAGGTCAGACTCCACACATAAGACCTCAGGAGTGGACCTGGATGTCTGACATATGTACCATCCTGACAAACTTTGAGGAGGCCACCAAGATGGTGAGTGGCGATGACGCCATCATTAGTGTCAGCATCCCACTTGTCTGTCTTTTGCAACGCTCTCTGCAGAGAATTAAAGAGGAGGCATTGCAGCCAAAGTATGATGAGATGGATCAAGAAGCCGTAGCGGGCGATTACACACAGCCCAGCCTCATCTCATCCCAACGTGCATTGGGGGACAATGAGGGAGAGGAGGAGGAGGAGGAGGAAGAACAGGAGCTGCTATCATGCGTTGTAGACGGTAGTACCTGTACAAGTGTCATACCGTCGGTTCAGCGTGGGTGGCCTGAGGACAGGGGGGAGGAGGAAGAGGAGGAGGAGGAGGAGAGCATGGTCAGTCATCATCTTGGTGAGGACACGGAAATCCGTTACCAGTCTGGCACGCATGGCTGACTTTATGTTACGCTGCCTTAACCGTGACCCTCGCGTTGTCAAAATGTTGGGTGACAGTCATTACTGGTTGGTGACCGGCAGAGGTCACAGTTCGTTGCCCAACCAAGGCGTACAGGCGAGAGAGATGCACGGTTCAGCGTGGGTGGCCTGAGGACAGCGGGGAGGAGGAGGAGGAGAGCATGGTCAGTCATCATCTTGGTGAGGACACGGAAATCTTGCCCGTTACCAGTCTGGCACGCATGGCTGACTTTATGTTACGCTGCCTTAACCGTGACCCTCGCGTTGTCAAAATGTTGGGTGACAGTCATTACTGGTTGGTGACACTTTTAGACCCCCGCTACAAGGAGAACTTTCACTCTCTTATTCCTGAGGTGGAGAGGTCTACAAAAATGGGGCAGTACCAGAAGGCCCTTGCAGCAGAACTCTTAAAAAAATTCCCATCTGAACACGCTAGCGGCAGAGGTCACAGTTCGTTGCCCAACCAAGGCGTACAGGCGAGAGAGATGCAACTCCAATCCAGCAGAGGCAGGGGAACACTGTCAACGTTCTGGGACAGTTTTCTGACACCCGCCCAGCTTACAGGCCCTGAGGCGCGGGGTACTCTCACAAGGAGTGGAAAGTTTCAAAAGATGGTGAGGGAGTACCTTGCCGATCGTACCAGCGTCCTCCGTGATTCCTCTGTGCCTTTTAATTATTGGGTATCCAAGCTGGACACTTGGAATGAACTCGCTCTGTACGCCTTGGAGGTCCTGGCCTGCCCTGCCGCTAGCGTGTTATCGTAGCATGTTTTTAGTGCCGCTGGGGGAATTATAGCTGATAAGCGCACTCGCCTTGTCAACTGACAATGCTGACAAGCTGACCCTTATCAAAATGAACAAGGGCTGGATTGGGCCAGACTTCTCATCACCACCAAATGACAGCAGAGTAACATAAAGTCAAATCCACTGTGTTATTTCGGGAGGTGTATTCACATGCACCACTTCACACCCACACATGGGTATACGCTTCCTCGTTTCGGCTGTTTAATCTTCTTCTCCTTATCCTCAGCCTCCACCACCACTATACCACCAGGGTGCCAGCATTGCAAGTTTCTCCGTCCTAATTTTTGGCAGCTTTTGCTGGGAAAGCATAAGCAAATACTATGGGAGACCCACTCCCCAATAATGGGACTTATGTTTGTAATATGCTGTACTGCATGGCTCTTGTAAGGGGCATTGCAAGTTGCTCCGTCCTAATTTTTGGCATCTTTTGCTGGGAAAGCATAAGCAAATACTATGGGAGACCCACTCCCCAATAATGGGACTTATGTTTGTAATATGCTGTACTGCATGGCTCTTGTAAGGGGCATTGCAAGTTGCTCCGTCCTAATTTTTGGCAGCTTTTGCTTGCAAGGCATAAGCAAATACTATGGGACACCCACTCCCCAATAATGGGACTTATGTTTGTAATATGCTGTACTGCATGTGACGCGCCCCCTGGGCCGTGTGTACACGTGTGTGGGATACCCGGTGCCGGGTCTCTGGGGTCTGTAGTCACCGTGGCGGTGACCCGGTCCCGTGGCTCAGGCTGGTCAAACCAGTGGCAATCTTTCTTAGGTTTTGAGGTTAATTGTCCGACTGCGCCACCCGTGGATTGCGGTCAGGGAGTACCACCGCTGCGAGGCAGACCGCTGAGGCTGGTGTTGTGTGCGCAGCATAAAATGGGATAACTCCCCTCGGGAGGAGTATAGCCTCAGGGCAGTGAGTGTGGATGATGGGGGTGATGGTGCACGAGCGCAGCAGGAATGACTCAGAGTCTTTGCAGTGCAGTTCAGGGTCTTTACTGATGATTATAAGGTAGACCCTCCCAGGAGTACTGGCTAGCATAAGAGGCCTGGTCAGTCTGTGAGCAAGCAGGAGTTCCCCTGGCCAGGTGGAGTTGTAGGACTCCCCGTCTGTCTGCACTCTTCCTGGCTACCTTGCTGTAAGCGGGTAGAAGTAGCCCACGTCCCTGAGTGTACCGTGTAGTGCTCACCCGTATGGCTGGTGACTTGGAGCCTTCTGTTAGCCTCCGCTCCACGACGGCGGTGCTGGTCCCTTGCTTGTGACTGAGCCTCCGGGCTTCTATGGCCAGAGGACCTGAAATCCTCTGCCGGCTGGTTTCTGCTGCTGGATATATAAGTCCTCACAGCTTCGGACTCCTGTGTCCGGTTCCTATTGTCTTCTGCCAGGGCGAGCTCTGCTCAGCTTCCAGCCCCTCGTCTTTAGCTCCTAGCTCCTACAGAGTTCCTTGCTGTTACTTTCCCTTGCTCTCACTCTGACTCTGACTGTTCTCTGTTCTCTGACTCACTCAACCCCACCCCAGATCCAGTTTATAAGGGCAGAATTCTCCCCTCCCAGGACTGGGGCAGGAGGATGTTGCATGTTTAAGGGATCCTGACCAGGAAACCTCCCACTTGCTCTCCGACGTAATCTCTATTACTGTAGTGACCAGACCCCTGGGGTGCCACACATGGCTCTTGTAAGGGGCATTGCAGTACCTCATAATTTTTGGAAAGCATTCCATTCACTGCTTAGGCCAACAGTGCACAGGAGACCCAGTTGCTATAAATGGAAAAAAAGGTTTAGTTAACGCCCTCTGACCTCCATGTCATTTCCAAGGGGCATTGGAGTGCCTCGAAATTTTTGGTAGGCATTGCACTCACTGTATGTCCTATAACTGTGTAGCCGAACCGCTCCTTTTGTTACAGAAACATATCCTACAAGACATATCTGGTTGACTGGCCTGATATTGATGTGAATGGTCCCTGTTCCTCCTGCTCTTTCTCCTTTACCACTACCTCATCCATCATTTATCACCTGAAGCTTTGTTTTAACGGGAGTCATAGAACTTGGATAGTAGCAGGAAAACATCCAGCAATCCTCGGAGGAGGTAGGATATGCGCCAAAACGCTAACCTCCTCAGGCCTAGCCGCTACTACATACATGCGCTTGCATTACAACAAAACAAAGCAGATGCTAACTTCTATCATCCTCATCATGCTCCTCACCTTGGCACTCTCAACTCCCCTGATGGAGAAGCCAGGGCCCACCGGAGGAGTCTGATAGTCTGGTGGGCTCGGCCAATGCTGCCCTAAAGCAGGCCAGGCTAAGAAAAGTGTGGGAAAGGTTACCGGTACAAATAGGGGTGGCTGGGGACCGAGTATGGACACCCGGCCACCCCCTGGAGGCTGGGGAGCAAGCGGGGACACCCGGCCACCAGGCGGCTGGGGACTGAGTATGGATACCAGGCCGCCGACACAGCCATGGCATGGTGGCCAGATTCCACCTCCACATGCCTAAAAGGCCCAATTTAAAGTGCAAGCAAGCAAGCAGTATGGTATTGCAGCCTGGGGGTGGGTGGGTGGCAGGCTGCATACTTGCGCTTGCATTGCAAGGAATGGGAGAGGTACAATTGAACACTGCCCTGGGACAAGGACTTGAATGGGGATAGTTGCAAGTCTGCAACGACAGGTGCAAGGTGGGAGGCATCTTCGCATGTACCATGAACAGGGGTTTGGCATGCACACACTACAGCGGAATAGGCTCTCCTTCCCACTAAATGCACTGGGGAGGGCACAGGTAATGTTTTGGTATACGCGCTTAATCTTATGTATAAGGCACACCAGGACAAATAGGGGCGGCTGGGGACTGAGTATGGATACCTCGCTGCCGAAGCAGCCATGAGGTAGTGGCCAGCTTCAGCCTCCTCTAAACTAAAAGGCCCCATTTCAAGTGCAAGCTAGCAGTATGAATTGCAGTCTGGGGGTGGGTGGGTGGCAGGCTGCACACTTACACTTGCATTAAAAGAAAACATAGCAGATGCTAACTTCTGTCATCATCATCATGCTCCTCACCTTGGCACTCTCAACTCCACCGATGGAGAAGTCAGGGCCCACCGGAGGAGTCTGGTTCTCTAGTGGGCTTGTCCAATGCTGCCTAAAGCAGGCCGGGCTAAGAAAAGTGTGTGGGGGGATGTTCCAAGGAGCAATGGGGGCGGCTGGGGACCGTTTATGGACACCCGACTGCCCCCAGGTGGCTGGGGACCGTGTGGACACTCGGCCGCGGGGCGGCTGGGGACTGAGTATGGACACCCAGCCGCCGGGGGGCTGGGGACTGAGTATGGATTCCAGGCCGCCAACACAGCCATGACGCGGTGGCCAGATTCCGCCTCCACGTGCCTAAAAGGCCCAATTTCAAGTTCAAGCAAGCAAGCAGTATGGTATTGCAGCCTGGGGGTGGGTGGGTGGCAGGCTGCATACTTGCGCTTGTATTGCAAGGAATGGGGGAGGTACAATTGAACACTGCCCTGGGACTAGAACTTGCATGGGGATAGTTGCAAGTCTGCATCTTCTGATGCGGCAAGGATCACTTATGATGGGCACACTTTTAGACAGTGACCTGGGAGTCAGAGATGCTTCCAGGGGTCTTCCCCATGCTGTTCCCATGTCTTTTCAGCACTTTATGCATGTGTCACACAGCACATGGCCAGATAAGGTTGTAAAATGTTAAAATGACATTTCCCGGTGAATGCATTTGTCATAGTTGAAAGCAATACAAAAGTGCAAAAACGCATAAAAATGCTACTTGTGAACATAGCCGAAGGTGTGGAGGAGTATTTTTGTTTTTGGTCATTTATTTTAACTTATACACAAGTCTTTTCCATGGAAAGGATGTTCCTTAACATATTTCACAGGAAAAAAGTTTCACTTTCGTTTTATTGTGAGCCTGTAAAAGTGGCTTAATATCTCTGACCACGTTGTTGACAGCAGTGACCTGGGGGTCAGAAATGCTTCCTGGGGCGATCCCCATGCTGTCCCCATGTCATTTGAGCACTGTCACTATCGTTTTGGGCACTTGTTAGGCTTTTAAAAGACTGCCGGGGGTGCCACCGCAAAAATGCTCGAGTCTCCCATAGACTAACATTGGGCTCATTGCTCGGGTCGAGCACCCAAGTATCATGGCGAGCTCGGCCCGAGCTTCGAGCACCCGAGCATTTTAGTGCTCGCTCAACACTAGCCATTACTTCTTCACATTCAAAACTGTACAGTACACCTCTTTTGTCTCCCTATTAAAGGAATATTTTTTTGATGGCTTATAAAAAGCTATCACTTCTTCATGTAGTAAATTGTAAAGCTCTTTATACCCCTCAAACAGATATAATTGTTGTGCCCATCCGCAAATCAAATTTTAGGGGAAAATTTGACGAAGTCAGCGAATTCGAATTTCAAAAGATCCACTCATCTCAAGTTTAAAGTATTATATATAAAATCATGCATTAAATTGGAACTTAATATAAGTTCGTCAAAGCATACGGCGAAACGCGAGTCGGATGAGTAGTGGCGTCCTGGGGTTAGTATTCCTATTGTCTTTTATACATTCACCTGTCATCATCTGTATTGGGCAGCTGGTGTAGTGGATATGGTCTACTTAGCAAACACCTACCTATATTAGTGGTAACTTATTTTGATGGACTGAATACCTGGGCACAATGCACTTTACTAATGTGATTCAATATAACCAGTTTCTGTTCCTGTTAAATGGAATACCACCTATTATCACTTAGGATCCATTACATGATTGTATTTAATTGACAAAAACCTTATTTTGTATTGATTGTCATCTGAATACCATACTTATATACCCCAGGTGCCACTTTTGTTGGGCACTCTTTCCCTTTTTCTTAATTGTTGTACATTCCTTTACTATATTTTTGATACTCACGTGGTCAAAATTGTTGGTACCCCTTGTTTAATGAAAGAAAAACCCACAATGGTCACAGAAATAACTTGAATCTGACAAAAGTAATAATAAATTAAAAATCTTTGAAAATGAACAAATGAAAGTCAGACATTGCTTTTCAACCCTGCTTCCACAGAATTTAAAAAAAAATTAAAGTCATGAAATAGGCCTGGACAGAAATGACGGTATTCTTCTTAACTTAAAATTTTGTTGAATAACCTTTTGAGGCAATCACTGCAATCAAATGATTCCTGTAACTGTCAATGAGACTTCTGCACCTCTCGACAGATATTTTGGCCCACTCCTCATGACCAAACTGCTCCAGTTGTCTCGTGTGTGAAGGTAGCCTTTTCCAGACGGCATGTTTCAGCTCTTTCCAAAGATGCTCAATAGGATTTAGGTCAGGGCTCATAGAAGGTGTAACGGGTCTGAGAGGCGGAACCTCTGAGCTACTATACAAGGGAGCGGTCCTTGTAAGGGAGCGGGTGGCAACCAGGGAAGACGGGCAGGCAGTCACAGCAGGTGACCGGGGCAGTCTCTGGATGAACGGGCAGGAGGTCACGGCAAGTGACCGGGGCAGTCTCTGGATGAACGGGCAGAAGGTCACGGCAAGTGACCGGGGCAGTCTCTGGATGAACGGGCAGGAGGTCACGGCAAGTGACCGGGGCAGTCTCTGGATGAACGGGCAGGAGGTCACGGCAAGTGACCGGGGCAGTCTCTGGGTAAAGGGTTGGTACGACCTGTGACGGCTGAGCCTCCAGGTAGGCTAGCAGGCAGATGGTAGACGTGAGCTCCCAGGTGAGCAGGCGAGAGTCTCTGGATAAGCGGGTGGTCACAGCATGTGACGGCGGAGCCTCCAGGTAGACCAACAGGCAGGCAGCAGATGAGTGCTCCCAGGTGAGCGGGCAGGAGTCTCTGGACAGGCGGGTGGTCACAGCACGTGACGGCGGAGCCTCCAGGTAGACTAGCAGACAGGCAGCAGATGAGCGCTCCCAGGTGAGCGGGCAGGAGTCTCTGGACAGGCGGGTGGTCACAGCACGTGACGGCGGAGCCTCCAGGTAGGCTAGCAGGCAGGTAGCAGATGTGCGCTCCCAGGTGAGCGGGCAAGCTGGTCCATAGACAGACTGACAGGAGTTGGAGGGCAGACCGTCGGACCTCAGGCTAGCAGGCAGGTAGCAGAAGTGCGCTCCCAGGTGAGCGGGCAAGCTGGTCCTTAGACAGACTGACAGGAGTCGGTAGGCAGACCGTCGGACCTCGGGCTAGCAGGCAGGTAAGCGGAATATCAGGCAGGAATCAGACAGCAAACTGGCAGGAATCTGGCAGGTAACTGGCAACGGGACCTGAGGGCTGAAGCAGAGTAGTGAACAGTGCAACATTGCTCGGGCACCTCCATTTTGGAGGAGGTGCCTTATATATGGTGAAGTCCTCCGGCCATTGGCCGGGGACTCCTTAGGACGGCGCGCGCGGCCCCTTTAAGAGGGAGGGAGCGCGCGCGCGCGCCCTAAGCACAGTGGCCGGGAAGGAGCGCGCGCTGCCAGCAGAGCGGGAGGAGGACGCCGGGCTCGGAGCAGAGAGGTGAGGGGAACAGCGTCCCTGCCTAGCAGAGGGCAGGGATGCCGGCGCTACAGTACCCCCCTCTTTAGGCCCCCCCTTTTTTAGGCCAGAGAGAAATTTAGCTAGGATGAGAGGGGCATGGATGTTCTCCCGGGGCTCCCACGTTCTCTCTTCAGGACCAAACCCTTTCCAATCTACTAGAAAAAAGGTCTTCCCTCTTACCCTTTTGGTGGCCAGAATGTTCTCTACCTCAAATTCGTTTTCAGCGGAAACCGGAGCAGGAGGCGTACTTGTAGACTTGGAAAAAGAGTTAAGTACCACAGGTTTGAGGAGAGATACATGGAAGGAGTTAGGGATCCGCAAGTTGGCCGGGAGTTTCAATTTATAGGCCACCGGGTTGATCTGACTGATGACCTCCAGAGGACCGATGAACCGAGGCCCTAACTTATAGGAAGGAATCTTGAGCCGGACATACTTGGACGAGAGCCAGACCTTATCCCCTGGATGGAATTGAGGAGGATCCAGACGTTTTTTGTCAGCATGTCTTTTCATACGCTCGGATGACAGAAGGAGTGCGGACCGGGTGCTCTCCCATATGGAGGAAAATTTGTTAACAAGAGATTCCGCAGCCGGATTGTCCACCGAGGTGGAGACGGGAAATGGGATCCGAGGATGCTGACCAAAGACAACAAAAAACGGGGATTTGGAGGAAGATTCGCTCTCGTGATTGTTGTAAGAAAATTCGGCCCATGGCAGGAGATCCACCCAGTCTGAATGGTGGGCATTAACGAAGTGCCGGAGGTAACTGGTCAGGTTCTGATTGATCCGCTCCACTTGACCATTAGACTGTGGGTGGTAAGCGGAGGAGAAGTCCAGGGTGACGTCTAGCAGTTTACAAGTGGCTCTCCAGAAGCGTGAGGTGAACTGTACCCCACGATCCGACACTATGTGGAGGGGCAGTCCATGAAGACGGAAGATGTGGCGGATAAAGTCTTTAGCCAGCTCGGGTGCAGACGGGAGGCCTGGCAGGGGAACGAAATGAGCCATCTTGGAAAAGCGGTCAGCGACCACCCAAATGACCGTACAACCGGCAGAGACGGGGAGATCAGTTATAAAGTCCATTGCTATATGCTGCCAGGGGGCAGCAGGTACTGGGAGCGGAAGGAGGCGACCGGCTGGCAGATGTCTCGGAACCTTGTTGCGGGCGCAGGACACACAGGCAGAAACAAAGTCTATTACGTCCTTGTGCAGGGTAGGCCACCAGTAGTGCCGGGTAATAAGCTGGAGGGTCTTTTTCTGACCGGCGTGGCCAGCTAGTTTAGACGAGTGACCCCAGTGTAGGATCCTCTCCCGATCAGGTACTGATACGAACGTCTTACCGGGAGGGAGACGATTTAGACTCACGGGAGCCACCTGCATTACTCTGGCGGGATCGATGATGTGTTTCGGTTCCTCCTCGAGATCAGACACCAGAAAGGATCGGGACAAGGCGTCCGCCTTGATGTTTTTGTCAGCCGGGCGAAAATGAAGAATAAAATCAAAGCGAGCAAAAAACAAGGACCACCGAGCTTGGCGCGGGTTAAGTCTCTGGGCATGCTGGAGGTAAGCCAAGTTCTTGTGGTCAGTGTAAATTATTACCGGGTGAAGAGCCCCTTCGAGCAGGTAACGCCACTCCTCCAATGGCCAATAACTCTCGATCTCCTATGGAATAGTTGCGCTCAAAAGAGTAGAAGAGTTTGGAGAAGAAGCCACAAGTTACCAATCTCCCGGAAGATGATTTTTGGGTAAGTACCGCTCCGGCTCCAGAGGAGGAGGCGTCAACCTCCAGGAAGAACTGCTTGTTGCCATCTGGGCGATGCAGCACCGGGGCGGAAGAGAAGGCCTGTTTTAAGGAAAGAAAGGCCTCCTCTGCTTCGGGCGGCCACTCTCTGGGATTAGTGCCCTTACGGGTGAGCGCGGAAATTGGGGCAGTCCGGGAAGAGAAGTGCGGTATGAAGAGGCGGTAGTAGTTGGCGAAGCCCAGGTACCGCTGAATGGCCTTCAACCCCTCCGGTCGGGGCCATTTCTCGATGGCAGACAGTTTCTCTGGATCCATTCATAGGCCGGTCTGAGAAATAATGTAGCCCAAAAACGGAAGCGAGGTCTGCTCAAAGAGGCACTTCTCATATTTAGCGAAGAGGTGATTCTGCCTGAGCCTGAGCAGGACCTGACGAACATCCCTCCGGTGAGTCTGGAGATCCGGAGAGAAGACCAAGATGTCGTCCAGGTACACCACTACGCAGGAGTAGAGAAGGTCCCGGAAGATGTCATTGACCAACTCTTGAAAGACGGCAGGAGCGTTACAGAGACCAAAGGGCATTACCAGATATTCATAGTGCCCGTCCTCGGTGTTGAATGCAGTCTTCCATTCATCCCCTTGACGGATACCGACCAGGTTGTACGCCCCACGGAGGTCCAGTTTGGTGAAGATTCTAGCCCCCCTCAGACAATCAAATAATTCTGGAATGAGCGGAAGGGGGTACTTATTCTTCACCGTGATCTGGTTAAGGCCTCTATAGTCTATACAGGGACGGAGAGAGCCGTCCTTCTTTTATACGAAAAAGAAGCCTGCTCCCGCCGGGGATGTAGATTTCCGGATGAATCCCCTGGCCAAACTCTCCTCAATATATTCGGACATCGACCGGGTCTCAGCAGCGGACAATGGGTAAATACGCCCACGGGGAGGCGTAGTACCGGGTAACAGGTCGATAGGACAGTCGTATGGTCTATGAGGGGGTAATGTCTCTGCCTCCTTTTTATTAATGACATCAGCAAATGACCAATAGGGAATCGGAAGTCCAGGTAGATTAGTTGGGGTAGGAGAAGGACGGACGGGATGAACAGGAACCAAACAAGTCTTATGACAGTCCTGTCCCCAGCGAAGGACTTCTCCGGTCTGCCAGTCAAGCACGGGTGCATGTCTCTGGAGCCAAGGTAGACCTAGTAAGAGGGCGTGAGAGAGTCCAGGCAGAACATGAAAAGAGATGCTCTCAGAATGCAGCATTCCCACCTGCAGAGTAATGGATTCGGTGATGAGTTGGATGGGACGTGGTAAGAGGCCCCCATCCACAGCAGCGACAGATAATGGTATAGCCAGAGGTTTGGTGGGAATGCGGTATTTTTCTACCAGGGCCTGTGAAATAAGATTCCCGGCCGCTCCAGAGTCAAGTTGGGCTAGTTCGAAAAAACGATTCTCCCCGCAGATAATTGAGACTGACAGCAGCAGAGATGGAGAGGATTTATTCTTGTCTAGGTCGACCTCTCTGAGCGAACCTAGACACAGGCGTTTCCCGACCTCTCCGGGCAGGTACGGATCCGGTGCTCCTTACTGCCACAGTAGAAGCAGCTCCCCTCGGCACGGCGTAAGTCCTGCCGGGTTTTGACCATCTTGGTCTGGTCGACCTGCATAGGCTCAGGAGAGTGTACCTGGGGAGAAACGGAGGGAGTGACGGGTTTCTGAAAAGTAGGAGCTAGACGTGGAAACCTCCTCTCACGGGTGACTTCTTTGGCACGCTCCTGGAACCGTAGGTCAATCCGGGTGGCAAGAGTTATTAGGTCATCGAGAGAGGTAGGAATGTCTCGACCGGCGAGTTCATCTTTAATACGGCCGGACAGACCCTCCCAGAAGACAGATACCAGAGCGTCGTTATCCCAGGCCAGCTCCGAGGCAAGGGTACGGAACCGTATGGCATATTGGCCCACGGTGAGACTTCCCTGACGGAGGCGTAGCAGGGATGATGAGGATGAGGTCTTCCGTCCGGGTTCGTCGAAGACTTTACGGAAAGCCGTGAGAAAGGCAGGCAAGTCGGACACCAGGGGGTCTCCTCTCTCCCATAGAGGATTTAGCCAGGCCAGGGCCTCCCCGGTGAGATGGGACATGATGAAGGCAATTTTGGCCCGGTCGGAGTTAAACTGGTGGGACAGGAGTTCAAAGTGCAGGGTGCACTGATTTATAAAGCCCCGAGCCTGAGCGGAGTCGCCTCCGAAGCGAGGAGGTGCAGAAAGCCGGGGTAGGATACCATAGTATTGGTGGGCAGCGGAGCTGCCGGATTGCGAGTCATGGCACTGGCAGTGGTTGCTGGTGGAGCAGTCAGAGTGTCCAGGCGAGAATTGACATTCCGCAGGTGACCCAGGATGGACTCCTGTTGGGACCTCTCACGGGACAGTTCATGACAAAGGTCCGAGAGTGAGGGAGCTTGGGTGCCACCGGGTTCCATGGCCCAAGCAAACTGTAACGGGTCTGGGAGGCGGAACCTCTGAGCTACTATACAAGGGGGCGGTCCTTGTAAGGGAGCGGGTGGCAACCAGGGAAGACGGGCAGGCAGTCACAGCAGGTGACCGGGGCAGTCTCTGGATGAACGGGCAGGAGGTCACGGCAAGTGACCGGGGCAGTCTCTGGATGAACGGGCAGAAGGTCACGGCAAGTGACCGGGGCAGTCTCTGGATGAACGGGCAGGAGGTCACGGCAAGTGACCGGGGCAGTCTCTGGATGAACGGGCAGGAGGTCACGGCAAGTGACCGGGGCAGTCTCTGGGTAAAGGGTTGGTACGACCTGTGACGGCTGAGCCTCCAGGTAGGCTAGCAGGCAGATGGTAGACGTGAGCTCCCAGGTGAGCAGGCAAGAGTCTCTGGATAAGCGGGTGGTCACAGCATGTGACGGCGGAGCCTCCAGGTAGACCAACAGGCAGGCAGCAGATGAGCGCTCCCAGGTGAGCGGGCAGGAGTCTCTGGACAGGCGGGTGGTCACAGCACGTGACGGCGGAGCCTCCAGGTAGACTAGCAGACAGGCAGCAGATGAGCACTCCCAGGTGAGCGGGCAGGAGTCTCTGGACAGGCGGGTGGTCACAGCACGTGACGGCGGAGCCTCCAGGTAGGCTAGCAGGCAGGTAGCAGATGTGCGCTCCCAGGTGAGCGGGCAAGCTGGTCCATAGACAGACTGACAGGAGTTGGAGGGCAGACCGTCGGACCTCAGGCTAGCAGGCAGGTAGCAGAAGTGCGCTCCCAGGTGAGCGGGCAAGCTGGTCCTTAGACAGACTGACAGGAGTCGGTAGGCAGACCGTCGGACCTCGGGCTAGCAGGCAGGTAAGCGGAATATCAGGCAGGAATCAGACAGCAAACTGGCAGGAATCTGGCAGGTAACTGGCAACGGGACCTGAGGGCTGAAGCAGAGTAGTGAACAGTGCAACAACATTGCTCGGGCACCTCCATTTTGGAGGAGGTGCCTTATATATGGTGAAGTCCTCCGGCCATTGGCCGGGGACTCCTTAGGACGGCGCGCGGCCCCTTTAAGAGGGAGGGAGCGCGCGCGCGCGCGCCCTAAGCACAGTGGCCGGGAAGGAGCGCGCGCTGCCAGCAGAGCGGGAGGAGGACGCCGGGCTCGGAGCAGAGGGGTGAGGGGAACAGCGTCCCTGCCTAGCAGAAGGCAGGGACGCCGGCGCTACAGAAGGCCACTTCAGAATAGTCCAATGTTTTCCTTTTAGCCATTCTTGGGTGTTTTTAGCTGTGTTTTGGGTCATTATCCTGTTGCAAGACCCATGACCTGCGACTGAGACCAAGCTTTCTGACACTGGACAGCACATTTCTCTCTTTCCCTTGATAGTCTTGAGATTTCATTGTACCCTGCACAGATTCAAGACACCCTGTGCCAGATGCAGCAAAGAAGCCCCAGAACATAACAGAGCCTCCACCATGTTTCACAGTAGGGACAGTGTTCTTTTCTTGATATGCTTCATTTTTCCATCTGTGAACATAGAGCTGATGTGCCTTGCCATAAACTTCCATTTTTGTCTCATCTGTCCATAGGACGTTCTCCCAGAGGCTTTGTGTATTGTCAACATGTAGTTTGACAAATTCCAGTCTGGCTTTTTTATGATTTGTTTTCAACAATGGTGTTCTCCTTGGTCGTCTCCCATGAAGTTTAGTTTGAATCAAACAATGACGGATGGTGCGATCTGACACTGATGTTCATTGAGCTTGAAGTTCACCTTTAATCTCTTTAGAAGTTATCCTGGGCTCTTTTGTTAATATTCATATTATCCGTCTCTTTGATTTGTCATCAATTTTCCTCCTGCGGCAACATCCAGGGATGTTGGCTACAGTCCCATGGATGTTAATTTTCTGAATAATATGTGCAACTGTAGTCACAGGAACGTCAAGCTGCTTGGAGATGGTCTTATAACCTTTAACATGTTTGTCCATAATTTTCTTTCTAATCTCCTGAGACTACTCTTTACTTTGCTTCCTCTGGTCCATGTTGAGTGTTGTACACACCATGTCACCAAACAGCACAGTGAGTATCTGTAGCCTTATATACCGGCCCACTGACTGATTACAAGATTGTAGACACCTGTGATGCTAATTAGTGGACACAACTAGATTTAACTTGTCCCTTTTGTCACATTATTTTTAGGGGTACCATTATTTCTGATGAGGCCTATTTCATGAGTTTAATTTTTTTTAAAATTCTGTGGAAGCAGAAAAGCAATGTCTGACTTTCATTTGTTCATTTTCATAGATTTTTAATTTATTTCTTTTGTCAGATTCAAGTTATTTCTGTGACCATTGTGGGATTTTCTTTCATTAAACGAGGGGTACCAACAATTTTGACCACGTGTGTATGTGTCATTTTTTTGGTGTATGTATATGGGGGAGTTGCAAGACTGTTCAGCCAAACGAACATTCAGTTGACAGCTATGACATGTATATGACCAGCTTTACTATACTGTTTTTTAAGAAAAAAAAAGTTTAAAAATCATACACCTGTGAACAACTTAAAGTGGTTGTCCAATTTTGTAGTAAAGTGGCTGAACATCTTGATCTGCTTTAAAACAACAAAATCAGCATTGCTTTCCTACTGAAGCACCTACTACAGTATGTGTATGCTCTTAAGGTCAGTGGGTTCCACTCTCTCTCTCTTTTCCCCACTTGTATTTTCTGATCAATTAAAAGCTTTCCAGTATTGAGATTCACGAGAATGTATTTTCCACAAATCAAATTTTGGGGGAAAATTTGGTGAAGCAGGCGAATTTGAATCTCAAAACATCCACAAATCTCTAAAAAGTTCTTGTCACTTGCTAAAAAATGAGTTAAATATTAAATAACTTGTAAAAAAAAAGCCCTGAGCTTCTCTGATTCCACTGCTTTTTCAGTATTGCACAGCATTGCTGACCTAGATGTCTAGTACTCTTAGACACCACTGAGCCAGAATTGGGAGGGAGAAGTGAAAGAGCAAATCCAGAGAAGATTCTGAAGAACTGCAAGCAGAGATTTCACATATTGCGCTCCAAAAGCAAGAAATGTGAATATCTCTGCAATTTAGTCATACATCGCAAAATAGAAAAAAAAAGTGGTAGATTCAGGGGAGCTCAAAGATTTTTACAAGACAAATAAACTCTATTTTTTATGAGTAAATGATGGGTCATCTTTAACTACTGTAAGCACGCAGTCAATAAAATAGCGATATTTAAGTGAATTATTTTAATTAGAAAAACAAAATCATCTAGCTGCAGTGTCATAATAGGAAACACTAAACGTGACACATATCTCAAAGACAGAAAAGAGTTAGTAAGACGGTCTCTAATATTTGATCTTTTTGTAGCTGTGCTAAGCCATAGCAGTAAAACCATGTAATATTTATACCGGAGTCTGCAATTTGTTGTCTGCTGGCATCGCCAAACCAGAGCAGTAAAGCAATGTAATATTTATACCAGAGCCTGTGTTTTGTCGACTACTGGCATTAGATTATTGTCTTTTATTTGTAATTTCAAAGCATTTTAGATGTTTCTCAATGACTTATTCATAACTACACAATACAAAGGAAACTGCCTCCCAATGCGTGTACATCATACTGCCTGCTTTCCAGGCTCAGACATGCTTAGAGGTCGAAACATTGCATGTCACATGGGTAAAAACCAATGCTGATTTTTCTACTACTGTACTTTGGAAAGCTGTGTGATCAGAGGTAATCAAACCTAGTTCATACTTTCTTACAGGGAACCTGACAGCGGGATTGAAACCTATAAACTAATTATCTAGTTGCATTTGTCTTTAAATGGTCATTACAGGCAAAACTATTGTGTGGGCAAATTCACAGAATTTTGCAATACTTGCCTTTTCAAAGATTGTTCTTTGCATATTCTTGTGAATTGGACTAGTCTGAAATTTCTGCTATGTGCGGGCCAGTCCTATCCAACCTGTCCGTATCATGCCCACTGAGCTGTGGTCCGATCCCTGAGTCGCCCTTACACTGTCCTCCCAGAAAACTGTATCCTGAACATTACAACTTAGAGCATGTAAGTTAAGTCTGTCGTTTGTGCACTTATTCCCCAGTAACAGCCACAAACTCCAGTCTATCATACATGCTTATGACGCGCCCCTGGGCCTGTGCTGAGTAGCGTTGCGCACGCGGGGGCCTACCCGGAGCCGGATCTGATAGGGGTAGTAGTTTCGTGGCGGTGACCCGGTCCGTGCCCAGGGAGTCAAACTAAGTGGCAGTGTTTAGCAGAAGATGGTACGGTGTTCGACTACGCCACCCGTTGAATGCGGCTATGAAGCCGCCGCTGCAGGGCAGACCACTGAGGCCGGTAGTACGGTTGTGCAGCGTGGATGGTATAACCCCCAACGGGAGAGGTATGGCCTCAGGGCAGCGGACGTGGATGATGAAACACTCAGAGACGGTGCGGTGTAGTTCAGGGTCTTTACTGGTGACAAGATAGACCCTCCCAGAGTACTGGCTAGCGATCGGGGCCTGGTCAGTCCGTGAGCTGATGGGATCTCCCCTGGCCAGGCGGAGTTGTAGGCCTCCCCAACTAATCGTACTCTTCTGGCTACCTTGCTAGAGGCGGGTAAAAGTAGCCCACGTCCCTGAGTGTACCGTGTGGTGCTCACCCGTATGGCCGGTGACTCGGGGCCTTTTGGTAGCTTCCGCTCCACGTCGCGGTGCTGGTCCCTTGCGTGTGACCGTGCCTTCGGGTTTCTTGGCCAGAGGACCTGAAATCCCCTGCCGGGCGGTTTCTGCTGCTGGGTAAGGATTAGTCCCCACAGCCTCGGACTCCGGGTCCGGTAAGAACTCTTCAATCAGGGCGAGCTCTACAGCTTCCAGCCCCTGATCTCTTTTAGCACAGCTCCCACAGAGCTCCTGATCTTTCTTGTTCCTAAAGCTGCTCCACTACAGACCAGACTGTGTCTCTGTCTGTGTTCTCTGCTCTTTTTCTCCTAACCCTGCCTCAGCCCTAATTTTATATAGGGGAAGTTCTTCCCCTCTCAGGACTGGGCAGGAGGTGTGGCATGCATAGGATGTCTGACCAGGAAACCTCCCACCTGCTCACAGACGTAATATTGCTATTACTGTGGAAACCAGACCCCTGGGGTGCCACATTCCCCCCTAGTGAAATTTAGTACTCCGGGACTAAACATATTTTTTTGTAAAACATAACAAGTAAAAACAGAAACAGTACAATAAAGAAAAACACATTAGGATGGTCACGGCATGTCCGCAACCGGGTGCAGTCTTTGAAGAAAACAAAGGTGTCCATTTCACCAAGAGACCGGGAGCCGTAACCAGGTAGGGGTCTGTCCTGCCCCGAGTCCTTAACAGTCTTTAGTCCATTCCTGGGTTACGCTCCAACATATGTACAAAGGATTCCGGATAATCCCTAAACGACACCTATAAAATAACTAAAAATACACAATTATTTACAAGTAACAGAAAACAGGTAAATACAAATAAACAGTTTAAACACCTAGATCCTCCAACGTACGGGCAACTGGCCTTTAGTGACTCTAGTGGACCTACGGAGCTGACTGACTGGTCCTGAGCTACGGGGTGTAGGAGCTGTCAAAGGTAAACTGGGCAGCTGTCTACGGGCTCTTTGGCTCACTAGGGGTATGGCAGGCTCACTATAAGCAGAGGGTTGATCCTCCTGGTCTGCTTGTGTGGGGTCTTCTGCCTCCTGGACCGGCTGCTCTTCCAGCTCTACCTGTCTCTCCGTAGGTACTTGAGATGCTGGTTGGAGGAAGGTGAGGACGGGTACCACAACAGCGCCATTGACTTGAGTCCAAGACCGAGGGAAGTCTCCGAGCACAGTACTGACTATATCTTCCCTTTCCTCTGCGGGTCGAGGGTCTTCTTGATCCTCTTCAGGGTTTCGCAGCTGTTCGGGACACTTCTTCAGGTGATCTCGGGAGACAATGGCTGTGGTTTCTCCTCCGTCCTTACTGATTATGCAGACTTTCGGGTTCTCATGGCTTGAGGGCAGTACGGTGTACGGGTCCTTCTCCCACTGGTCGTCCAACTTGTGGAGGCGTCTCTTCCTCTTCAAGACCTGCTCTCCAGGTACCAGGGGAACAGCGGGAGCATACTGGTTGTAAGTCTTCTCCTGTCTTTCTCTAGCTTGACAGAGACTTCGCTCCACGCTCTCCTGTACTTTCCGGTACTGCTGCTGCCTTTCTGTGTCCCAGTCTGCTTCTGGTGAAGTGTCCTCGGGTGTCAGGACTCCCATCTCCAGATCAACAGGAAGCTTACCAGGTCTTGCTCTCATTAGGTAAGCCGGGGAACAGTTGGTAGAACCTACCGGGATGTGGTTGTATAGGTCCACCAGATCAGGCAGTTTCTCAGGCCACAGACTGCGTTCTTCCAGGGGCAATGTTTTCAGAAGATCTATCACCACCTGGTTCATTTTCTCGCAGAGCCCATTGGTTTGCGGATGATAGGGTGTTGTTCTTATCTTCCGGCAGCCATACAGAGTACAGAACTCCTGGAAGACTTCCGCTTCAAAGGCAGGTCCCTGGTCCGTCAGCACCTGCTCCGGGTATCCGTGTGGACGGCAGAAGTGCTGCTGGAAGGCTCTAGCTGCTGTTTGAGCCGTTAAGTCATTGACGGGGACGACAACCAAGAACCGGGAGTAGTGATCCACGATGGTTAACGCATAGACGTAGCCACTTCTGCTGGGGGTCAATTTTACATGATCCAAGGCTACCAGTTCCAACGGCTGCCTGGTGACGATGGACTGCAGGGGAGTCTTCTGGCTGGCACGGTCCTTCCTTCTTAGGTTGCATGGGCCACAGTCTCTGCACCACCTCTCGATGGTTCCTCTCATGCCTACCCAGTGGAACCGCGCACGCAGCAGGAACTCCAGCTTCTTCCATCCGAAGTGCCCAGCTCCGTTGTGGTATGCCTCCAGCACCATAGCCGCGTCTCTTCTTGGCACCACTACTTGCCAGATCAGTTCATGCGTCCGGGAGTTAACCATTCTGCGGCACAACTTCCCCTTGTAAAGGAACAGTCGACTCTTCTCAATCCACAGTTGCTTGGCCTCCTCCGGAGCGTCTGGGTCAAGGTGGGCATCTGGCTGAGTCAGCATCTCCTTCACCAGTCGGACGGTGGGGTCACTGTCTTGCGTTTCCGCCCAGTTGTAATGAGGTAAGGGGTTGAACGTAGCGGATTGCTTACTCCTTACACAGTGGGAATACTGGATAGTCCCATGCCGGTGGAACGCGGGAAGTTCAACTTCTTCCAGTCCCTCTGGATCTTCCCCCACGTCCGGTAGGTTTGGCATTCTGGACAAGGCATCCGCGTTGGTATTGGAGCGTCCTGCCCGGTATTTGATTGTGAACTCAAAGTTGGACAGGCGGGCCATCCATCTCTGCTCCAGGGCACCGAGTCTTGCTGTGTCCAGATGTGTCAACGGGTTGTTATCCGTGTACACGGTAAACCGGGAAGAGGCGAGGTAGTGCTTAAAGCGTTCGGTGACTGCCCACACCACTGCCAGGAACTCTAGCTTGAATGAGCTGTAATTCTCAGGGTTTCTTTCGGTGGGTCGCAGTTTTCGGCTGGCGTAAGCAATTACCCGTTCTTTCCCCTGCTGGATCTGGGACAGTACGGCTCCTAGCCCGATGTTACTTGCGTCGGTGTAGAGGATAAAGGGCTGGCTGTAATCCGGGTACGCCAGGATTTCATCCCCCGTGAGGGCCATCTTCAGCTGGCGGAAGGACTCTTCTTCCAACTTCTCCCATCTGAAGGGCGGCTTCTGGTTCTTGGCCTTCCTGGACTGGCCTATCAGGAGGTCATGCATAGGAGCTGCCTTTTTGGTGAAACCGGGAATGAATCTTCGGTAGTAGCCTACCAACCCGAGGAACTGCCGCACTTCCTTTACGCTGGAGGGGCTTGGCCATTCCTTAATTACGGTGATCTTATCAGGGTCGGGAGCCACTCCGTCAGCACTCATCACGTGTCCCAGGTACTGCACCTTTGGTTTCAGGAGGTGACACTTGGAGGGTTTCACCTTTAGGCCGTAGTTTGCCAGGGCTTCGAACACTTCTGCCAGGTGTTTCAGGTGGTCCTCGTAGGTCTTGGAGTAGACGATGACATCGTCCAGGTATAACAGGACCGTCTCGAAGTTTCGGTGTCCCAGACAGCATTCCATCAACCGTTGGAAGGTTCCTGGTGCGTTGCAGAGTCCGAACGGCATGCAGGTAAACTCGCTAAGTCCCATCGGGGTGGTGAATGCGGTCTTCTCCCGGTCCGCCTCTGCTACAGGAACCTGCCAGTACCCGCTAGTGAGATCCAAAGTAGAGAAGAAGTTGGCAGATCTTAAAGCAGCCAAAGACTCCTCTATCCTAGGTAAGGGGTACGCATCTTTGTGTGTGATACGGTTGATTTTCCGGTAATCTACACACATCCTCATGGTGTTGTCTTTCTTTTTAACCAAGACTAGTGGAGCTGCCCAGGGGCTACAGCTATCCCTGATTACCCCAGCCTCCTTCATGTCTCTAAGCATCCCCTTGGCGTGTTGGTAGTGTGCAGGGGGTACGGGTCGGTATCTCTCCTTTATGGGAGGATGGTCTCCCGTGGGGATATGGTGTTCTACCCCCTTTACTCGCCCTAAGTCTAACGGGTGTTTACTAAACACTCTCTCGTACTCTTGAACCACCCGATAGACTCCTTGTTTCTGGTGTGAGGGAGTGGAGTCAGTACCCAGATGTAGTTGCTGACACCAGTCCTCCATTGGTTTCTTAGAGCCGTTACCTTCCTCTGGTTGAGATGGAGGCAAGGGTTCCACGGCTTGTACAGAATTCTGGTTTATAGTGAACAATTTAGCTAGCGTGGCATACCGGGGCAGGTGTACTTCTCTCTTCCCGATGTTTATTATGCGAACGGGCACCCTCCCATGGCGTACATCAACCACCCCCCGTGCTGTCAGAATGTTGGGCCTACTGTCTGAGTAGACGGGTTCTACCATTGCTTGGTAGTCTCTACCTCTTAGACCAATAGCTGCCCGGCACCAAATCATCATTTCACTTTTTGGGGGCATGGCAATAGGGAAAGGGTCACACATTCTCACGCTTCCAATCTCACCACCGGAGAGTTCCACCTGTTGCCGTCGCATCAGTGCCCGGATCTCTTTTTGGAGCACTCGCTGCTGGCCGGAGCTGGCGTTCTTGGCAACCTGCTGTAAAATGAAAATCACCTCTGCAAGACAATTTTCAATCACATTAGTTCCTAGAGTTATCTTTGGGTGACTCTCGCGCTTGTCAATGTCTACAATGATCAGTCCCTGTGCTGCCAGTTCGACTCTACCGATTTTAATGGTCACCTCTTTAAATCCGATCTGTGGCACGGGCTGACCATTGCTGGCGATGATACTCAAGTCGTCGTCAGGGTAGCGGGTTATATCCGAGTCATTCCAGTACTGCTTGAAGAGCACGTACGGGATGGTGGTGACCTGTGACCCGGTGTCAAGTAGGGCACTCATAGGAATGCCATCCAGTACCACAGGCAAGACTGGACGTCCTCCCACGTATTTGTCACGCCAGTTCGATGGGCCTGGTAATCTTATTCCTGGGGGTTGGCCCTCTACCCCAGGTTGTGCCAGTTTAAAGGACAGTACCTTGCCATATGTCCGGGTTGATTGCAGCGGCGGCAGATGGGTTGTCCGTCCTCGTTGTATCGGTCGCTGGGTCTTCCTCTGGCCGGTGGGGTCCTCCTTGGTCGACGCCACGGGATGTCCTCCGGTCCGGATGCCAGCTGGATCTTCCCTGGAGCAGAAACCTGTAACGACTGCACAGTTCGGGTTAGCGCAGCAACGCTTTTAGCTAGCTCTTGGACCTGATGGTGCAGGTCTGGAGCCGGGTCATTGTTCAAAGCCTGCGCATCAGCTCCCACAGGCCCTGCCGACAAGGGCGCCGCCTCCTGGTGGTAAGCGGTAGTAGGGCGTCTGTGGGTCACAACGCCACCCGGTGCCGGTTCTCGGAGCACCCGGATGGCTCTGTCCTTGAACTGTGCAAAGTCCAGATGAGGATCCTGTAAGGCCATTGCCCGCAACTGGGTTCGGTGGGCATTGCAATATAGTCCCTCTATAAATTGTTCGGTCAACAGCCTGTCCTCGTTTCCCACGCCGTCAGGGTCTGTCTGCTTAATGGCTCTCAGGGCCTCTTGTAGGTTTAGTGCATAGTCCCTTATATTCTCATGTGCTCGCTGTTTGCACCCGTAGAATCTAAGCTTAATCTCGGCTGAGGTGCGGGTATCAAAGGTGTCCTTCAGCCGGGTTAATATCCCTGCGACAGTCCTCCTCCCAGGTGGCCAGGACTTTACCTCCCTTTGGGCTGCCCCGGCTAGTTGGGCCACCAGGATGCTCACTTTTTGCTCTTCTGTGAGGGGGTACACCTGGAAGAGGCTATCCAGCTTTTCTCTAAAGTTCATCAGGGTATGTGACTCCCCTGAGTACTGGGGTAGCCAGGCTGCCCCCGGGATATAGGGCAACGTGAAAGGCATGACCGCAGCAGCGGTGGCGCTGGCGGTGGCTGCGGCAGTGAAGCTCCTCTCCGTATCCGACATCTTCCTCCCCCCTAGTGGACCGTGGCCTACCTTGCGATGATCCTCTTCCGTAGGCCGCGGCTTCGCAGTGGATCGTCAGGGTCGAGGACCTTCCGTCGCGCTCCTGTGACGTCGGCGTCTGCTGGGCTCCTTCCAGGACCTTACGCAACGTCCGGACGTGAGGCGGGGCTTCAGTTCTCGCGGGCTTTCGGAGTCCACGCCCCTCTTCTTCCCGCGCGGCGTCTTCAAGATGGCGTCCAACGGCGGGAAAACTCCACGGATGGCGGGAAGAAGGCAAAAGATGGCGCCGGATGGCGGGAAAACTTCACGGATGGCGGGAAGAAGGCTGAAGATGGCGCCGGATGGCGGGAATCTTCACCACAGGTAAGTTTAAAAGTCTCTTTTTCAGGCGCGCAGTACTCGGTGGTTGCGGGCACGGAATCCTGCCGACTACGCCAAAAGTTGACGCGCCCCTGGGCCTGTGCTGAGTAGCGTTGCGCACGCGGGGGCCTACCCGGAGCCGGATCTGATAGGGGTAGTAGTTTCGTGGCGGTGACCCGGTCCGTGCCCAGGGAATCAAACTAAGTGGCAGTGTTTAGCAGAAGATGGTACGGTGTTCGACTACGCCACCCGTTGAATGCGGCTATGAAGCCGCCGCTGCAGGGCAGACCGCTGAGGCCGGTAGTACGGTTGTGCAGCGTGGATGGTATAACCCCCAACGGGAGGGGTATGGCCTCAGGGCAGCGGACGTGGATGATGAAACACTCAGAGACGGTGCGGTGTAGTTCAGGGTCTTTACTGGTGACAAGATAGACCCTCCCGGAGTACTGGCTAGCGATCGGGGCCTGGTCAGTCCGTGAGCTGATGGGCTCTCCCCTGGCCAGGCGGAGTTGTAGGCCTCCCCAACTAATCGTACTCTTCTGGCTACCTTGCTAGAGGCGGGTAAAAGTAGCCCACGTCCCTGAGTGTACCGTGTGGTGCTCACCCGTATGGCCGGTGACTCGGGGCCTTTTGGTAGCTTCCGCTCCACGTCGCGGTGCTGGTCCCTTGCGTGTGACCGTGCCTTCGGGTTTCTTGGCCAGAGGACCTGAAATCCCCTGCCGGGCGGTTTCTGCTGCTGGATAAGGATTAGTCCCCACAGCCTCGGACTCCGGGTCCGGTAAGAACTCTTCAATCAGGGCGAGCTCTACAGCTTCCAGCCCCTGATCTCTTTTAGCACAGCTCCCACAGAGCTCCTGATCTTTCTTGTTCCTAAAGCTGCTCCACTACAGACCAGACTGTGTCTCTGTCTGTGTTCTCTGCTCTTTTTCTCCTAACCCTGCCTCAGCCCTAGTTTTATATAGGGGAAGTTCTTCCCCTCCCAGGACTGGGCAGGAGGTGTGGCATGCATAGGATGTCTGACCAGGAAACCTCCCACCTGCTCACAGACGTAATATTGCTATTACTGTGGAAACCAGACCCCTGGCGTGCCACACTTACCCTGGAGAGTGCTCAGCACAGCACTGCTTTCAATCTGGACGCATCTTGGACTAGTCCAATTCACAAGAATGTGCGAAAAATTATCTTTGAAAAGGTGAGAATCGCGATATACTGTGAACTTGTCCCACACAATTGGGATTGTCTGTAATCACCATTAAAGGACAAAAGCAGCCCTTCAATTAGTTTATAGGTCTCAATTCTGCTGTCAGGTTCCCTTTAAGTATTGACAAGATTTGAATACCGCTGCTTACCTTTCAAAATCCTCCTGCGTATAATCCAAAAAAACACAGCTTTCCAAAGAATGGTGGTAGAAATTCAGCATTGGTTTATTTATCCATGTGACATGTGATGTTTCGACTAAATATGTCTGAGCCTTTGAAAGCAAATATTTTTAACCAAGAATCCCTATCAATCATCCAAAAATTGGCAGTGCTCCAAAGTATAGTGGTAAAAAAAATCAGCAGTGGTTTATTCATCCTTGTTGCATGTGATGCGATGCTTCAACTCCCAAATATGTCGAAGTCTTTGTCATTGCTGGAGAAAGACTAAGGCTGCGTGCACACGATGTGTTTTTAATGCGTTTCCGCTGCGGAATTTCCGCAGCGGAAACGCATCAAAAACGCATGGTAATCCGCACCCCATGGTCCCCAATGGCATTCCGCAATGTCAATGCACATGCTGCAGATTTTTCCGCAGCGTTTCTGCAGCGCTCATAAATCCGCAGCATGTTCATTAATTTTGCGGAAGAGCAGCGGAAGCGCCGCCATTGACTTGCATTGAGACGCATAGAATCCGTGTCTGTACATTTGTACAAGCGGATAATATGCGTTTCAATGTGCGGATGGTACCCAGTTCTGGAGGAGAGAAGACTCTCATCCAGACCTGGGTACCATTGTACCTGTAAAAAAAAGAATAAAATAAAAAATAAAGTTTATATTCACCTGTCCGGCGGCCCCTGCAGCGCTTCCCCTTCCAGGACCTGAGATGACGTCGCGGTCTCGCGAGATGCCGGCAAGCCAGGAAGGAACCAGAAAGGAGCGTGACAGCACACGTGGCGGCATCGGAGGTAAGTATAGCTTTATTTTTTTTATTTTTACGGCCACACTGTATAAATCCATGCCGTTTGCATGGATTTATACAGTGTGACCTAGTTGTCAAGCACTTTCCAAGTGATGCTATCACCTGGAAAGTGCTTGTCAGTCCGCATGCGGAAACACATGCGTTAGCACGTGTAGATACGCATGGGAATCCGCATGTATTCTGCAGGAAAAACGCATGCACAATCTGCATGCGTTTTTTCTGCCAGGGAGATGCAGAAATGCTGCAGAAATTTTCTGCTTCATTTCTGCATCGTGGGCACATAGCCTTAGGCATATTTGTGAATTAAAACATCACATGTCACATGGTGAGTAAAACCATTGCTGATTTTATAGACTATTGCTGATTTATACACCATTGTTGATTTATACACCACTACTGATTTATACACCACTGTCGATTTATGCACCACTGCTGATTTATACACCACTGTCGATTTATACACCACTGCTGATTTATACACCACTGCTGATTTATACACCACTGTCGATTTATACACCACTGTCGATTTATACACCACTGCTGATTTATACACCACTGCTGATTTATACACCACTGTCGATTTATACACCACTGCTGATTTATACACCACTGCCGAGATTATACACCACTGCTGATTATTCAACCACTGCTGATTCTTCGACCACTTCTGATTTATACATCACTACTCATTTATTCCAAACCAGGAATAGAAGCTCGAGGAGGGTAATTTGCTTATTTCCGGTGTATTGTGGAAAGAGTGAAGAGTTGCCGTGAGTCTTAAGATCTTTGGGTGTAGCTGGATCAATCAATTCCTATTTTGCATCTGTGTTCTCTAATAAAGCAAATGTAACATCGACTGATCTTCACTGTGCTATGAAATGAGTAAAAGAATCCACAAAATCTATAAACAGGAAGATGGAGGCTAAACACTTGGCTAATTTAAATGAATTTAAATCTCCTGGTCCAGATGAATTACATCCTAGGGTACTGAAAGAGATAGCAGAGGAAATTTCAGAACCACTAGCCAGAATCTTTGAAAATTCCTGGAGAACAGGAGAAGTCCCAGAAAATTGGAGAAGGGCAAATGTTGTCCCTATCTTCAGAAACCGAAAAAGATGGAGCCAGGAAATTACAGGCCAATGAGCCTTACTTCTATACCAGAAAAGGTCTGTGAACAAATTATGAAACAGCGTGTATGTAAGTACTCAGATAAGAATACAGTAATTAACCGAGCCAGCATGGATTTGTAGCAAACAAGTCATGCCAGACTAATCTAATTTCCTTCTATGATGGAATCTCTGACTGGGTGGATCAGGGAAATGTGATAGATATAGTATATCTCGATTTCAGCAAAGCATTTGATAAAGAATCTCATGATATCCCTATTAAAAAAATGACCAAGTATGGGATGATTGACAAGGCTACCTTTAGGTGGCTCAGTGATCATAATCAAAGAGTGGTAATAAATGGTTGCAAATCCAATTGGAAGAGTGTTTCAAGGGTACCACAAGGCTTCATCTTGGCCCTAGTATTCAACATTTTTATAAATTATATAGATAAGGGAAGTAAAGGTAAACTAATCAAATTTGCAGACGATGCAAATCTAGCTAGCACTAGAGAAGGCAGAGAACGGATTAAGAAGGATCTAGATAAGCTTGAATAATGGGCAGCAACTAATAGAATGATATTTAACAGAGAGAAATGCAAGATTCTACATCTGGGTAAGAAAACGAAAATTTCATCTACAGAATGGGAGGAAAAGAACTAAGCAACAGCATATGTGAAAAATACTTGGGTATACTAATAGATCATAGACTGCACATGAGTCAACAGTGTGATGCAGCAGCAAAAAAGGGAAACCTAGTTCTGGGATGTATTGAGAGAAGCATACAGTCTAGATCAAGTGAAGTAATTATCCCCCTCGATTCCTTCTTGGTCAGACCTCATCTGGAATACTGTGTCCAGTTCTGGGCACCACATTTTTAAAAGGACATTGAAAAACTAGAGCAAGTTCAGAGAAAAGCTACCACAGACTCTGTTGTACCTGCACATTTCTCTAGTGGGAGTACCATCGGTCTGTTCCCCGGAAATGGGATGTGTGTAGTGCATGCAGCTAACTGAGCTCAGTTCCACAATCCATCCTTACCCGGGAGTGGAATACCACACCTCTGGCTGAGGTGCAATACCCCTGTAGCAGCCGAATCCTCAGGGTGCTACATTCCCCCCTGGTAAATCACAGCACGTCCTCGGGCTGTAAGATATAAACAAAAACATCCAAAACATACAATTTTTTTCATAAACATAAACATAGAAAACATCATATAGATATCATCAGCAATAAACTTTTCATATATAACATTCTTGTTTCTGGTTCCTCCGGTCACGGTGCAACTTGTGACCGGGTAAAGTGCGACAGTCTCTCTTGGAATAAAACAGTTTCCTATAAAACCGGAAGGGGGCGCTTTAGGAAGCGCAACTATATACAAGGGGATTTGGCCGCTCTCAGTCCTCGGCCAGGTATTAGGAAGGAATGACCGCTCTCAGTCCTCGGTCAGTGGGAATAGGGACACACGGGGTTAAAAGTTCACTCTTGTCCCAACGGGGACATATTTTAAGCAGCAACAGTTCTTGGTACCCCGACGGGCAACTTTATACAGTCTCTCTCTACCGTACTTCAACGACGGCGTCCTCCTGCTCTTTCTTGTTGGTTGGTTTCAGTTTCAGACCCGTCCGGGTCCTCTTGCTCCTCCTCACACCGCAGCTCCTCCTCCGTCAGGCGATGCACATGGAGGGCGTAGGGTCCTTTGGCACACTTGTGCCGGGTGAAGGTGACCTCGTCCCCTACATACAGGTCACGACCTCTGTGTCCCTCCGGCAGATGGCTTTCTACGTCTCTGCGGGTTACAAAGACGTCGCCGGGGGTCTGATGGTCTCTGATAAAGCCCCATCCGTGCTGCATGTTGAATTTTATCACAGTCCCGGTGGAAGGGGGACCATGAGCTGCACGGGGATTCCTCCTGGTCCGGCTCTTCTGCTCCGCGCTCCTTATCTGCGCTTGCTGTTCCCGAACCCGCCTCTCTCTCCGCTCCCTCTCGAAGACCTCGAGCTGCTGCCGGCAGCACTCTGCACGCTCCGCTGCGGCCGCCCGAGTCTCCTGAGTGAACCCCATGAGGTCTTCTCCGGTGGGGTCCCACTCAAACTGTGCCTCTTCCAGCGGGGGTGAGGTCCTCTTTACAGGCTTCGGAGCCGGAATCAGGGGCTCGTCTAGGGGTCTCTCTTTCCGGAGTCGGGGATGGTGAAACTCCGGTGGCCATATGAAGGGCTGCCCATCCGGGCACGTATGCTGGGCAAATAGATTTTCACCCAGGTGCGGCACTTTAGGTGCTATGGGCGCTGTGGTGGTAGCGGCGCCCGGGTTGACCAGGCCTTGCGACCAGGCTTGGGGCACGCTAAAGGAAAAGGGCACCGTAAGAACGGCGGCGCCCGTGGTTACTCGGCCCTGCGACCAGGCCGGTGGCTCCGCGGAGGTAGGGGGCGCTGTTGGTATTGCGGCGCCCGGGGGTACTAGGCCTTGCGACCAGGCCGGTGGTATTTCCTGCTTGGCCACGCTCGAGGTCGAGGCGTGTGACGTCACAGGGGTCGCGGCCGCGGTTTCCGGTTGAGGCCTAGTCGGCGGCGGTGACGATGCAGCGACGGGCACGGCAGGGGGAATTTCGGGCTCTGCGACGGGGAGCTGGGGCAGGCACGCGGTTTCCCGGCTCGGGGTAGAGACGTCCCCTTTACCTGCCTCCGTCCGTTCAGCTCCCTTCTCGGCGCCGTCTCCTGCCTTCATTCCTCCTGCGCCATCCTCAGAGGCGGTCTGTCTCCTCGTCTCGGGCGGCGTGCTCCGCTGGCGGGTTCCAGCCTGCTGGGCCATCTCTCTGCTCCATGCGGCCAGTACGTCCCGCTGCACTCGGGCCATCCTCCGTGCGAGGCCCTCCAACGCGGTCTGTGCACACTCCCGGTCTCGGGGGAGCTGTGCTAGGATCTCCAGCAGGCCTTCTGGAGTGGCGACCTGCAACAGGCTCCTGACCACTGGGTCGGTGCTGCCTGACTCTCCCTCCATCTCCGGGTAGGCTCTCTCTGGACTCTCTTCCAGACGTCTTGTCTCCGGGTGCGCTCTCTCCAGACTGCTCCAGGCGACACCCATCTTTGTTCTCTTCTTCTGTCTCCGCCCACATCGAGGGTGGTCCCGGGGCAACTTTATGATTGTCAGTTCCAGGGGCAGTTCTCTTACGCTGATGGACACTTCCAGCATCACAGTCTCTGTTGGTGGGCGCGGTTTCCGCTTTTGGCGCCATTCTTCGACCTGGCCCACGATGGGAGGTGGTCTCTTGCCACCCTCTGGCACGCCCATAATGGCGTCCGCTCTTCCAAGGCGGGAAATCTTTGGAAATGGCGGGAATCGTCTCCCAGTGGCGGGAAACTCCATGGATGGCGGGAAAAAGCTGCAAATGGCGGACAACCGGCGGGAAACGACCTGTGATGGGGCCCGATGGCGGGGACCCTCCGGAACCGGCAGGAGACTTCTTTTTGAGGTAACGGTGTACTTTTCTTCAGGCACGCAGTACCCGGTTGTTGCGGGCACGTTATCCTGCCGACTACGCCAAAGTTGACGCACCCCCTGGGCCAGTGTTGTTTAGGGATACCCGGAGCCGGATCAGATGGGGGTTGTAGTCTCCGAGTGGCTGTGACCCGGTCCGTGCCCAGGGTGTCAAGCTCAGTGTGTGGCAGTCCTTATGATGTTTCTAGATGTTCTTTTGTGTCGACTACGCCACCCGTTGATTTGCGGTCAAAAGGCCGCCGCTGCAGCAGGGTCCACTGAGGCTGGTGATGTGTGTGCAGCTTAGGTAGTATAACCCCCAACGGGAGGGGTATAGCCTCAGGGGGTCAGTTGCAGAGGATGGGGGTTGTGGTGGTGCAACGAGGATGGAAATGAGACTCAGAGTCGGACTGTGCAGTTCAGGGTTTTTTTACTTACTGCAGTTGTTCTGGTCACTCCGGCCTTGAGTGACCACCCGAGCCGTGCTGCGTCCACCAGGTCCTGGACTCGGTCAACTACCAGGCAACTCCGGAGTGTGGTCCTGAGCTCCCTTTCTGTCCTGTCCTCTTCTCTGGCCTTCCCCACCAGGGATCCACCTATGTCCGGCTCCCTCGGGCCTCTTGGTGGTAAACCCTTGTTTCTGGGTTCCCTGACCCTATTCCTGGTCTGCCTTCCGGGTGGATTTAGTGGGTGATCGTGGCAGATCCTGCCCACGACCTCCGGTTCCTGGCTAAGGTGTGCTGTAGCCTCTGCCAGCTTGGGATCCGGTACCCTGTTGCCAACTCTTCACCCTCTGGTCTAATTTGGGCTCTTGGAGTTCCTTCTTTCTCCCCCTCTGGGTCTTTCTTTCTCCTCTCTCTCTCTCTTGGCCTTGGAGCTGCTCTTCTCCTCTGTTCTGCTTCTCTGACTCTGCAAAAGACTGACTGACCTTGATCTAAGATGGTTCCCACCTTATATACTCCCTCTATGTGTGAGCTCAGGTGACCAGCACCCAATGAGCTCCTAACTTTACCCAGGCTGCTCCCCCTATCTGCCCCTACACTACTGGGATGTTCCACCCCCCTCCCACTCCAGCCAGGAACAGACTCTGTTGTACCTGCACATTTCTCTAGTGGGAGTACCATCGGTCTGTTCCCCGGAAATGGGATGTGTGTAGTGCATGCAGCTAACTGAGCTCAGTTCCACACTCCATCCTTACCCGGGAGTGGAATACCACACCTCTGGCTGAGGTGCAATACCCCTGTAGCAGCCGAATCCTCAGGGTGCTACACATCTAGCCCAGGAAATTATTTGTGCCTAGTAGCAGTGTCTGCTAGTCAGCGGATTATCCCAGCTGTTAAGCAAGCTACACCACCTGTAGTTTGGACACTTAATTTTTTCAAAGGAAATGGTTCAGGCCCCCGGGACACTCAGTGAAGAGCATCGGGGAGGCACCCCAAGGCACAGGGGCTGGGACTGGCGGTAGGACTCCTTGCGCTGGACCGCCAAGCTCGATCCTTATAAAAGCTTTTTAACTGCAGCAGCTTTAGTGGACGCTACAGGAGCTGGAATTACGCGGCTGCTGGCATGAGACTTGCCCTCCAATAGATCCTTGTAAAAGGATTTAAAGTGTACTCATTCAAATTAGAGAGACAATTTAAATTAAAAAGATTAGACCTGCCTCCACCGCAGGGGGGCTCGCTCGACCCACCAGCAGACATGCACCAGTATTGGGAGAGGGGGGCTGGCCGTCAGGGTCCACCGCAGCTCTGGCACAAACCCGGCGACACGGAGGTCGCACGGGCAGGAACGGATTGGCCGTGTCGGCTTCGCACTTTTTTGGTTTTAGAAGGGCATGACATGCCTATATCTATGTCTCCCCCTCCTTTTACTCCTCCACCTCTTTTCTTTTCGCATGACTATATGTACTTGTCACTTCTCCATGTGTTAGTTGTGTCTTCTGACCAGTTTGTCAGCTTTTGGACACCTTTGAACGTGTTTTCTATGTGTTTCTATGTGTTTTTGTTTGCCTGCCATTGGTTTTAACGGTGTTCGAAGGTGCTCGTTGAACAGTTCGACGAACAGTTCGGCGAACATACGGGTGTTCGACGAACCGAACTCGAACACTACGGGTGTGGCTCAACACTACTCACAACTCACTGCTGCCTGGCTCCACCTTCCCTTTTATATCCCTAACGGGCTCCCTCTGCTGGTCTGAGGTGGAAGGTGGAGATGTGGGAACGGTTATGGGGGCCTCTTGTGGAGGAATCCTTCAATACACCCTTCTAGGATCTGTGATACTAAGCGCAGCTGGGCGTCACAGTAGCCTGTGTAACGTTGGTCCCAACTCTCTGCAGGTCATTCACTAGGTCCCCCTGTGTGGTTCTGGGATTTTTGCTCACCGTTCTTAAGATCATTTTGAGCCCAAGGGGGGAGATCTTGTGTGGAGCCCCAGATCGAGGGAGATTATCTTTGGTATTGTATGTCTTCCATTTTCTAATTATTGCTCCCACAGTTGATTTCTTCACACCAAGCTGATTGCCTATTGCAGATTCAGTCTTCCTTGTTATGATCTGCAACATGTACTAAGGAAAGACAAGGGAAAACTGTCCCTACAGTAAAACTAAGCTGACTCCCTACGATGTAGTGAGCTGCCTGTTCCTAGCAAACAGACCCGCCTTAGTCCTCGGCTAGTCTGAACGAAGACCTATAGCATAAGGGGAGGGGTCCTTAAAAGAACTAAGGACTGGGACAAAAATATGACACCTCCTAAACAGAGAAGTTGTTGCAGAACACAAAAAGACTAACAGACAAAAAAGTACTAGAGGTCCTAGAAGGACCAAATGAACTGACAGAGAAAGGCATAGAAGCACCTGGCTAGAGAAACAGTCAAACACAGAAGTCCAGCACAGCCAAAAGGGCGGAGCTGGAATATAAAGTCACGTGACCGCAAAACACAAGATGGAAAAAGCAAACAGGAGGGTTCTAACATTCCCAGCCTGGTGCAATTTTGTTTCTGGTGTCCTCCGACAGCTCTTTTGTCTTCACCATAGTGGAGTTTGGAGTGTGACTGTTTGAGGTTGCAGACAGGTGTCTTTTATACTGATAACTAGTTCAAACAGGTGCCAGTACTACAGGAAATGAGTGGAAGACAGAGGAGCCTCTTAAAGAAGAAATTACAGGTCTGTGAGAGCCAGAAATCTTGCTTGTTTGTAATTGACCAAATACTTATTTTCCACCAAAATTTGAAAACAATTTCTTTCCAAATCAGACAATGTGATTTTCAGGATTTGCTTTCTCATTTTGTCTCTCATAGTTGAGGTCTACCTATGATGTCAAATACAGGCCTCTCTCATCTTTTTAAGTTGGAGAACTTGCACAATTAGTGGCTGACTAAATACTTTTTTTTCCAACTGTAAGTACGATAAGTGATGCAATAACTTTCTAAAGTTACACAATTATTTATAGAAATTGATTAAAAAAGGGTACCAAAAGACACATGGTTTAAGTTACAAATACATATATGTATATTTTATCTTATCTTTATTGTGGTTTTTTTTTATTTCCATGACTTGCTTATTTTCCATTTTGTCTACATTTCTGATAACCCCTTAAGAAAACACCAGTATAGGGATCAATTAAATGACATGAATTAAGCTTCTCTAACTAAGAGAATGTTGGCGACTCGGAGAATGATGTGACTTGTTGTGTTGCATGCCACAGAACGCACATAAACATAGTATGATGGTCCCTCCCTACACAGTATAACTCCACACAGTATGATGCCCTCCACTTCCCCCTCAGAGTATAATGACCTAAATGTTACACACACAGAGTGTGATTGCGCCCAGAGCCCCACAAGGTATAATGGTCCCAACATGGTATGATTGCCCCCACAGACCTCACACCCCCAAGCACTGACTGAAAATTAAAAAATAAAAACTACTTACAGTGGTGAAAATAAGTCTTTGATACACTGCCAGTTTTGCAAGTTTTCCCACTTACAAAGCTTGGAGAGATCTGTGACTTTTATTGTAGGTACACTTCAACTGTGAGAGACAGAATCTTAAAAAATAAAAAAAAAAACAGAAAATCACATTGTAAGATTTTTACATAATTAATTTGCATTTTATTGCAAGAAATAAGTATTTGATACAATAGAAAAGCAGAACTTAATATTTGGTATAGAAACCTTTGTTTGCAATTACAGCGGTCAGATGTTTCCTGTAATTTTTGACCAAGTTTGCACACACTGCAGCAGGGATTTTGGCCCACTCCTCCATAAAGAACTTCTCTAGATCTTTCAGGTTTCGGGGCTGTTGCTGGGCAACATTGAGTTTCAGCTCCCTTCAAAGATTTTATATTGGGTTCAGGTCTGGAGACTGGCTAGGCCATTCCTGGACCTTGAAATGCTTCTTATGGAGCCACTCCTTAGTTGCCCTGGCTGTATGTTTTGGGTCATTGTCATGATGAAAAATCCAGCTACGACCCATCTTCAATGCTCTTACTGAGGAAAGGAGGTTGTTGGCCAAAATCTACATATACAATCACATTGTACTGTAGTGTAAACTATGTCCTGCGTCTTTTTGTATATATTGTTTATTGTGATTTGGTAATGCATTGTGTATAAGCTATGTAAAGGTAATGCCTAGTGTTGGTAGTGTACAGTATAGGATAAGACATAGTTTAGGAATTAGGACATAAAATAGGTAGGATAATGTAGTGCATGTAGTTAATGATGCTGGGGTAAGGATAGTGTTAATGTTGGGCACTAGCCCAAGTGTAAGGGCAAGTGACTGCTTCCTGTAGTTAGACAGATTCAGGACAAGTTCAAGTAGCAGCAAGAAGTGTCTGTGAGCAGTGCTGCTGTTGGGTGAGCTACCAAAAGGAGACTAAGGGGACAGAGATTAGCGCGACCTGGACCTCAATGAAGAGGCAGAGTGGCATGCCACCTTAAAGGGGCCCTTGGATAGGATGATATGTCATGAGAAACCTTGAGCTTGCTAAACACCTAAGATAGCAAAACTAAACAGGACTAAGTTTGTGGGACTAGTGGGTGGTCCTGAGTGGTAGATCAAGGGCACCAGAAGTGGAAGAAGTAGGACGTGGAACCACTGAGCAGGAAGAGGGACTTGCTAATCAGGACTGTGGAGACAAGCTGGGCTCTGACGTAGTAGGGCGGACCAGTGTGCTTCACCGGTCCTGAAGTAGACTACAGTGAAAGGAAGCCATGTGTGTGAAAATACTTTATACTGTGAATAAAGCATCACTAACACTTTGTATCCGCTACCACTTGTGCATAATCCTTATCAAGTCACCATTCAGTAAAGAATGTGTTTTAGAACAGAAGTCTTCTTTTTTTAACTTTAACACCCATGGTCTTGGCTGGCCAACACCATTGGCCAAAGGTGGCCTGCACGGGCGCAAGGCCCTCACAACACCAACACCCAGTCAGGACCCATCTTTTCTGTAAAGTGCCAGAGTGACATGGAGCAGCAGCTCGCCCACAACTACTGCTGTCTGTCACCTTACATTTGGGTAGTGAGTGGCCTCCCTGCAAAGTCATGAGATACTTTCTTGGTAGGGAAAGTAATTAAACTTTTATTCAAAGGAGCTATTGTTTATCTAATGTTCTGTTTGGGTCACACTTTTAACCATTATTATCAACTTATGCATTTTGTACAAAAAAAATCACTCTTGTGCAAAATTGCAAGTGCTAAGTGGCATATTCACAATGTACCAGGTGTCTTCTTCCAGAAAATATACAGAAATTAGGGTTGAATATCTATTTTGTTATTTAGTCATGTAGGTCTTATTTATTGGTGTCAAAAGTGCAAACATTGTCCTGGCTACCAGATGAGCATAGTTCATTCTCCTGCCCTTTAGGGGCAATATAAAAATAAATCTAAAGAGTAAGTGCATACCTAAGGGGGAAGACCGGGGTGTAAGTACTTTCAAAACAAGGGATCCGGAACTGCGGGGGCCATGCCGCTTGTTGCAGGGGGAAGACAGACTGCGAGACAGGAGTCAGGTGACCGGGAAGCTGGGGGTGTGTCCAAAGAGAGCTGAGGAGTCAGGTGACCGGGGAGCTGAGCTCGTGTCTATGAAGAGGGAGGAAAAGGAGTTTTTGCACGGGAAAAGCAGCAGTGGACAGTTGGAGTTAAGCCCGACTAGAGGGAGAAGAGACGCAGGATCCCTGGAGCCGAGCAAGTGAGGTGCACTGTTATAGACTAGGGGCTCAGCGGATCAAACCGGAGACCGCCCGCTGCCGCCAGAAGACGGAGCATTGTTTAGGCGGGGAAGCCGGAAGAAAGCAACACCGGCACCAGCCGGCAACTGCCTTGTGAGGAGCAAGAGTCAGCTAAGTGAAAAAACTGCCGATTACAACCGTGTCGACTCTGCTACATCTAGCCAAACTGTGGATTGTCGGTTATAGCATATTACCTGCTACTCCCCTTGTTGTCCCCATATATTCCCTGTTACTCCCTGCGTGGAGATTGACCCTGTTACAGTAAATCCCGCTGGTTATTTAACCCTGTACTGGCTGCTCTGTGTTTCTGTGTCACTGCATCTAAAGTACCTGTGTTACACATACTCACACTCCTTTTAACTTACATTCTGGGTTTTTAAGGACAATGTTTGGTTATTATGTTTGTGGATTTCAGAAACAGTCCATGTATAATGGTTCCCGAGAAGTGAGGTTGAAAGGTACTGTAGGATAGAATTGAATTTGAAGCTGTTTCTTCCAGCCTTTCATATTTAAACATGTTTCAAGTATACAAAGCTGCTTTTCATATACAGTACAGACCAAAAGTTTGGACACACCTTCTCATTTAAAGATTTTTCTGTATTTTCATGAATATGAAAATTGTGCATTCACACTGAAGGCATCAAAACTATGAATTAACACATGTGGAATTATATACTTAACAAAAAAGTGTGAAACAACTGAAAATATGTCTTATATTCTAGGTTCTTCAAAGTAGCCACCTTTTGCTTTGATGACTGCTTTGCACACTCTTGGCATTCTCTTGATGAGCTTCAAGAGGTAATCACCGGAAATGGTTTTCAGTTCACAGGTGTGCCCTGTCAGGCTTAATAAGTGGGATTTCTTGCCTTATAAATGGGGTTGGGACCATCAATTGTGTTGTGCAGAAGTCAGGTGGATACACAGCTGATAGTCCTACTGAATAGACTGTTAGCTGATTTTTTCTTGCCATAATACAAATTCTAAGTAAAGAAAAACGAGTGGCCATCATTACTTTAAGAAATGAAGGTCAGTCAGTTCGAAAACTTTGAAAGTGTCCCCAAGTGCAGTTGCAAAAACCATCAAGCGCTACAAAGAAACTGGCTCACATGAGGACCGCCCCAGGAAAGGAAGACCAAGAGTCACCTCTGCTTCTGAAGATAAGTTTATCCGAGTCACCAGCCTCAGAAATTGCAGGTTAACAGCAGCTCAGATTAGAGACCAGGTCAATGTCACATAGAGTTCTAGCAGCAGACACATCTCTTCAACAACTGTTAAGAGGAGACTTTGTGCAGCAGGCCTTCATGGTAAAATAGCTGCTAGGAAACCACTGCTAAGGACAGGCAACAAGCAGAAGAGATTTGTTTGAGCTAAAGAACACATGGAATGGACATTAGACCAGTGGAAATCTGTGCTTTGGTCTGATGAGCCCAAATTGGAGATCTTTGGTTCCAACCACCGTGTCTTTGTGCGATGCAGAAAAGGTGAACAGTTGGACTCTACTTGCCTGGTTCCCACCGTGAAGCATGGAGGAGGAGGTGTGATGGTGTGGGGGTGCTTTGCTGGTGACACTGTTGGGGATTTATTCAAAATTGAAGGCATACTGAACCAGCATGGCTACCACAGCATCTTGCAGCGGCATGCTATTCCATCCGGTTTGCGTTTAGTTGGACCATCATTTATTTTTCAACAGGACAATGACCCCAAACACACCTCCAGGCTGTGTAAGGGCTATTTGACCAAGAAGGAGAGTGATGGGGTGCTACGCCAGATGACCTGGCCTCCACAGTCACCAGACCTGAACCCAATCGAGATGGTTTGGGGTGAGCTGGACCGCAGCGTGAGGGCAAAAGGGCCAACAAGTGCTAAGCATCTCTGTGAACTCCTTCAACATTGTTGGAAGACCATTTCCGGTGACTACCTCTTGAAGCTCATCAAGAGAATGCCAAGAGTGTGCAAAGCAGTCATCAAAGCAAAAGGTGGCAACTTTGAAGAACCTAGAATATAAGACATATTTTCAGTTGTTTTACACTTTTTTGTTAAGTATATAATTCCACATGTGTTAATTCATAGTTTTGATGCCTTCAGTGTGAATGTACAATTTTCATAGTCATGAAAATACAGAAAAGTCTTTCAATGAGAAGGTGTGTTCAAACTTTTGGTCTGTACTGTACACTCACACATGCAGTATGGTGCACACACACATAATATACACACATACAGTACATACACACATGTACTATACACACAGACATGCCCTATATACAGTGGGTACGGAAAGTATTCAGACCCCTTTACATTTTTCACTCTTTGGTTCATTGCAGCCCTTTGGTAAATTCTAAAAAGTTCATTTTTTCTCATTAAAGTACACTCTGTACCCCATCTTGACTGAAAAAAGCAGAAATGTAGAAATTTTTGCAAATTTATTAAAAAGAAAAACTGAAATATCACATGGTCATAAGTATTCAGACCCTTTGCTCAGTATTGAGTAGAAGCACCCTTTTGAGCTAGTACAGCCATGAGTCTTCTTGGGAATGATGCAACAAGTTTTACACACCTGGATTTGGGGATCCTCTGCCATTCTTCCTTGCAGATTCTCTCCAGTTCCATCAGGTTGGATGGTGAACGCTTGTGGGCAGCCATTTTCAGGTCTCTCCAGAGATGCTCAATTGGGTTTAGGTCAGGGCTCTGGCTGGGCCAGTCAAGAATGTTCACAGAGTTGTTCTGAAGCCACTCCTTTGCTATTTTAGCTGTGTGCTTAGGGTCATTGTCTTGTTGGAAGGTAAACATTCGGCCAAGTCTGAGGTCCAGAGCACTCTGGAAGAGGTTTTCATTCAGGATATCTCTGTACTTGGCCGCATTCATGTTTCCTTCAATTGCAACCAGTCATCCTGTCCCTGCAGCTGAAATACACCCTCATAGCATGATGCTGCCACCACCATGTTTCACTGTTGGGATTGTATTGGGCAGGTGATGAGCAGTGCCTGGTTTTCTCCACACATACCGCTTAGAATTATCACCAAAAAGTTCTATCTTCGTCTCATCAGACCAGAGAATTTTATTTCTCATAGTCTGGGATTCCTTCATGTGTTTTTGAGCAAACTCTATGCGGGCTTTTATATGTCTTGCACTGAGAAGAGGCTTCCGTCGGGCCATTCTGCCATAAAGGCCCGACTGGTGGAGGGCTGCAGTGATAGTTGACTTTGTGGAACTTTCTCCCATCTGGCTACTGCATCTCTGGAACTCAGCCACAGTGATATTGGGGTTCTTCTTTAACTCTCTCACCAAGGCTCTTCTCTCACGATTGCTCAGTTTGGCTGGACGGCCAGGTCTAGGAAGACTTTTGGAGGTCCCAAACTTCTTCCATTTAAGGATTATGGAGGCCACTGTGCTCTTAGGAACCTTGAGTAATGCAGAAATTCTTTTGTAACCTTGGCCAGATCTGTGCCTTGCCACAATTCTGTTTCTGAGCTCCTTGGGCAGTTCCTTTGAGCTCATGATTCTCATTTGGTCTGACATGCACTGTGAGCTGTGGGGTCTTATATAGACAGGTGTGTGCCTTTCCAAATCAAGTCCTATCAGTTTAATTAAACACAGCTGGATTCCAATGAAGGAGTAGAACCATCTCAAGGAGGATCACAAGGAAATGGACAGCATATGACTTAAATATGAGTGTCTGAGCAAAGGGTCTGAATGCTTATGACCATGTGATATTTCAGTTTTTCTTATTTAATAAATTTGCAAAAATTTCTACATTTCTGTTTTTTTAGTCAAGATGGGGTGCAGAGTGTACTTTAATGAGAAAAAAAATGAACTTTTTAGATTTTACCAAATGGCTGCAATGAAACAAAGAGTGAAAAATTTAAAGGGGTCTGAATACTTTCCGTACCCACTGTACACACACATACTGTATATGCACATGACGCGCCCCCTGGGACATATTCCTTTTTGAGGGGAATACCCGGCACCGGATCAGATGGGGGGTTGTAGTCTCCGAGCGGCTGTGACCCGGCCCGTGCCCAGGGCGTCAAGCTCAGTGTTATGTGGCAGTCCTACAGATGTTATTAAGAGTTCTTTTGTGTCGACTACGCCACCCGTTGTGATGCGGTCACTGTGGCCGCCGCTGCAGCAGGGTCCGCTGAGGCTGATGGTGCAGGTGCAGCTTGAGATGGTATAACCCCCAACAGGTGGGGTATAGCCTCAGGGGGGACAGGTGCAGAGGATGGGGGTTGTGGTGGTGCAGTGCAGACGGCAGTGAAGACAGAGTCGGGTTGTGCAGTTAAGGGTGTTTACTTACTGCAGATGTTGTACTGGTCACTCCAGCTTCGAGTGATCACCCGAGCCGTGCTGCGTCCACCAGGTCCTGGATCCGGCCAACCCCCAAATAAGTCCGGAGCGTGGCCCTGAGCTCTCCTTCTGTCCCGTTCTCTGGCCGTCCCCACCAGTGATCCACCTAGGTCCAGCTCCCTCGGGCCTTCTGTTGGGACACCCTTGGCCTTGGGTTCCCTGACCCTTCATGTGGTGTGCCTTCGGGGTGGATGTGGTGGGTGACCGTGGCAAACGCTGCCCACGGTCTCCGGTCTCTGGCTGGGGAGTGTTTTTACCCCCACCAGCTTGGGTTCCGGTACCCTGTGCCGACTCTTCACCCGGGGATTTAGTTTGGGATCTTAGAGTCCTTTTCTTCTGTGCCTCTGGGTCTCTCTCTCTCCTCTCTCACTCTGGGTCTTTCCTTCTCCTCTGCTCGCTGACTTGTTCTCTGCATCTGACCCTGTTCTTAGTTGGTGCCCACCTTATATACACCCTCTATGTGTGAGCTCAGGTGACCAGCACCCAATGAGCTCCTAACTTTACCCAGGCTGCTCCCCCTATCTGCCCCTACACTACTTGGGATGTACCACCCCCCTCCCACTCCAGCCAGGAACAGACTCGGTCGTACCTGCACATTTCTAAGTGGGAGTACCGTCGGTCTGCTCCTCGGAAATGGGATGTGTGTAGTGCATGCAGCCTACCGAGCTCAGATCCACACTCCATCCTTACCCGGGAGTGGAATATCACACCTCTGGGTTGAGGTGCAATACCCCTGTAGCAGCCGAATCCTCAGGGTGCTACATTCCCCCCTGGTAAATCACAGCACGTCCTCGGGCTGTAAGACATAAAACATCACCAAAACATACAAATTTTTCATATGAACATATAAAACATATAAAACATTATATATATATAAAACTTTTCATATAACATTCTCGTCGTCTCTTGTTCCTGGTTCCTCCTCCGGACACTGTGCAACGTGTGTCCGGGAAAAGTGCGACAGTCTCTTAGAAAAACTGGTTTTCTATAAAACCGGTAGGGGGCGCTTTAGGAAGCGCAACTATATACAGGGGAAGTTGGCCGCTCTCAGTCCTCGGCCAGGTAAGGAGGGAAAGGGAATGGCTGCTCACAGTCCTCAGCCTGTGGGATTAAGGGGTTAACGGGTAAACAGTTCACTCAGCTGGTCCCAACGGGGACTATATATATGTAGCAACAGTTTCAGTTTCTTTATACCCCGATCGGGTAACTATTTACAGCACCTGCTTCGCTGTCCTCAACGACGGCGTCCTCCTGCTCTTGCTTTGGGGAACTCAGCTTCAGACCCGTCCGGATCTTCTTGCTCTTCCTCCTCACATCGCAGCTCCTCCTCTGTCAGGCGATGCACATGGAGGGCGTCAGGTCCTTTGGCACACTTGTGCCGGGTAAAGGTGACCTCGTCTCCGATGTAGAGGTCACGACCTCTGTGCCCCTCCGGCAGATGGGACTCCACATCTCTGCGCGTGACAAAGACGTCGCCGGGGGTGTTGTTGTCTCTGATGAAGCCCCACCCATGCTGCTGGTTGAACTTGATTACAGTCCCGGTGGTGCGGGGACTGTGCGCTGCACGGGGGTCCCTCCTGGTTCAGCTCTTCTGCTCGGCGCTCCGTACTTGGGCCTGTTGCTCCCGGACCCGCCTCTCTCTCCGCTCCCTCGCAAACTCTTCGAGCTGCTGTCGGCAACACTCAGCACGCTCTGCTGCAGCTGCCCTGGTTTCCTGAGTGAACCCCATTAGGTCTTCTCCGGTGGGGTCCCACTCAAATTGGGCTTCTTCCAGAGGAGGCGAGATCCTTATCACGGGCTTCGGAGCCGGAATCAGGGGTGCACACATGGCCCCAACTCTCCTCTGGTGCTCCAGTTCGTAATACTTCTGGGGCCAGATGAAAGGCTGCCCGTCCGGCCACGTGTGCTGGGCAAACAAGTCCTCTCCCAGACGCGGCACCCTTGGTTTTACGGGTGCGGGCGCGGTGGTGGTGGCGCCCGGGTTGCCCAGGCCTTGCGGCCAGGCCTGGGGCACCTGGAAGGTGAAGGGCACCGTTAGGACGGCGGCACCCTGGGCTACCTGGCCTTGCGGCCAGGCCGGAGGCTCCGCGGAGGTAGGGGGCGCTGTTGGTATTGCGGCGCCCGGGGGTACTAGGCCTTGCGACCAGGCTGGTGGTACTTCCTGCTTGGTCACGCTCGGGGTCGAGGCGTGTGACGTCACAGGGGTCGCGGCGGCGGCTTCCGGTTGGGGCCTAGTCTGCGTCGGTGACATGGCGTTTTCGGGCACAGCAGGGGGACTTTCGGGCTCTGCGACGGGGAGCTGGGGCAGGTAAGCGGTGTCCCGGCTTGGGGTGTAGACGTCCCCTTTACCTGCCTCCATGCGCTCGGCTCCCTTCTCGGCGCCGTCTCCGGCCTTTAGTCCTCCCGCGCCATCCTCAGAGGCGGTCTGTCTCCTCATCTTGGCTGGCGTGCTCCGGGTCTTGGTTTCAGCTTGCTGGGCCATCTCCCGGCTCCATTCCGCCAATATCTCGCGCTGTACCCGGGCCATCCTCCGTGCGAGGCCCTCCAGGGCTGTCTGTGCACACTCCCGGTCTTGGGGGAGCTGTGCAAGGACCTCCACTAGGCCTAGTGGGGTCGTGGTGTCTAGCAGGCTCCTGACCAACGGGTCGGTGCTGCTCTGCTCTTCTTCCAGCAGGCTCCTGGCCAGCGGGCCGGTGCTGCTCTGCTCTCTGGACATCTCCGGGTGAGCTTCTCTGCTGCTCCTCTCCAGGCTTCCTGCCTCCGGGTGCGCTCGCTCCAGACTGCTCCAGGCGGCACCCATCTTCGTTCTTTCCTTTCGTCTCCTCCCACTTCGAGGGCGGTCCCGGGGCAACTCGGTGACTGTCAGCTCCAGGGGTAGTTCTTTCACGCTGACAGACACCTCCAGCATCACAGTCTCTGTTGGTGGGGGCGGTTTCCACTTTTGGCGCCATTTTCTGTCCCGGCCCACGATGGGAGGCGGCCTCTTGCCCTCCTTTGGCACGCCCATAATGGCGTCCGCTGCTCTTCCAAGGCGGGAAATCTTCGGATTTGGCGGGAAGCGTCGCCCAGTGGCGGGAAACTCTGCAGATGGCGGGAACAAGCTGGAAATGGCGGACAATCGGCGGGAAACGACCTGTGATGGGGTCCGATGGCGTGGACCCTCCGGAACCGGCGGGAGACTTCTTTCTGAGGTAAACTTGCACTTTTCTTCAGGCACGCAGTACCCGGCTGCCGCGGGCACGTAATCCTGCCGACTACGCCAAAGCTGACGCGCCCCCTGGGACATATTCCTTTTTGAGGGGAATACCCGGCACCGGATCAGATGGGGGGTTGTAGTCTCCGAGCGGCTGTGACCCGGCCCGTGCCCAGGGCGTCAAGCTCAGTGTTATGTGGCAGTCCTACAGATGTTATTAAGAGTTCTTTTGTGTCGACTACGCCACCCGTTGTGATGCGGTCACTGTGGCCGCCGCTGCAGCAGGGTCCGCTGAGGCTGATGGTGCAGGTGCAGCTTGAGATGGTATAACCCCCAACGGGTGGGGTATAGCCTCAGGGGGGACAGGTGCAGAGGATGGGGGTTGTGGTGGTGCAGTGCAGACGGCAGTGAAGACAGAGTCGGGTTGTGCAGTTAAGGGTGTTTACTTACTGCAGATGTTGTACTGGTCACTCCAGCTTCGAGTGACCACCCGAGCCGTGCTGCGTCCACCAGGTCCTGGATCCGGCCAACCCCCAAATAAGTCCGGAGCGTGGCCCTGAGCTCTCCTTCTGTCCCGTTCTCTGGCCGTCCCCACCAGTGATCCACCTAGGTCCAGCTCCCTCGGGCCTTCTGTTGGGACACCCTTGGCCTTGGGTTCCCTGACCCTTCATGTGGTGTGCCTTCGGGGTGGATGTGGTGGGTGACCGTGGCAAACGCTGCCCACGGTCTCCGGTCTCTGGCTGGGGAGTGTTTTTACCCCCACCAGCTTGGGTTCCGGTACCCTGTGCCGACTCTTCACCCGGGGATTTAGTTTGGGATCTTAGAGTCCTTTTCTTCTGTGCCTCTGGGTCTCTCTCTCTCCTCTCTCACTCTGGGTCTTTCCTTCTCCTCTGCTCGCTGACTTGTTCTCTGCATCTGACCCTGTTCTTAGTTGGTGCCCACCTTATATACACCCTCTATGTGTGAGCTCAGGTGACCAGCACCCAATGAGCTCCTAACTTTACCCAGGCTGCTCCCCCTATCTGCCCCTACACTACTTGGGATGTACCACCCCCCTCCCACTCCAGCCAGGAACAGACTCGGTCGTACCTGCACATTTCTAAGTGGGAGTACCGTCGGTCTGCTCCTCGGAAATGGGATGTGTGTAGTGCATGCAGCCTACCGAGCTCAGTTCCACACTCCATCCTTACCCGGGAGTGGAATATCACACCTCTGGGTTGAGGTGCAATACCCCTGTAGCAGCCGAATCCTCAGGGTGCTACACACACATATGCTGTTCATAGACACATGTGCTATACACACAGACACAGACATTTCCTACATACACACATGTACTGTACATAAAAATATTGAGTGTCCACATATATATTGTATATCCGTGTGCAAGTGAGATGGGTGAGGGAAGAGTTCCAGGGCATGTTGTCACCCAAGAGATACTTACAAGTAAAAAACATGGACCCTTCTAGTATAGATAGATTGCCTGAATAGTGTTAACCCCTAACCAACATATGATGTACAGTTACGCCATATGCTGGCTCCGTGGCTTAGATGCGGGCTGAGCCCGCATCTTTGCCAGCAGATGATGGCTGTGTTATTCAGTCATCTGCCTGTAACAGCTGCGAAAGAAGCAGAACTCTGCCCACAGATATTAACCTGTTAAATGCTGCTGTCAATCTATGACAGTAGCACTTTGAGTGCACCACCTGGGGCGCGCTGTTCTAACAGGTCATCAGTGTCATTGTGGGGTATCGATGGATCATCAAGACAGCTACGTTACAATGAAAAGTAAAAAAAAGTTTTAAAAAATCTAAAAAGAAAAAATACAAAAGATTGAATCACCCTATTTTTCCCCCATTAAAATGAGCAAATAAGAAAAATGTTAAAAATACACATCAAGCCCAATTTATCAAAATCTAAAATTAATTAACCCCATTGGTAAGCGGTGTAAAGAGAAAAAAAAATCAAAAAGCTAGGATTGCGTTTTTTCGACCGCCACAAAAGGGCAAAAAATGCAATAAGAGGCGATCAAAACATCCTTCCTACCCCAAATGTCAGTTCAGAGTACAAAAAACAAGCCCTTACACAGCTCCATTACCCAAAAATGTAAAACTTTACAGGTCTCCGAAAATTGCAACACAGGTAAATGAAAAAAAACTATATATGTTTGGTGCCTCTGTAATTGTGTTGAACTGGAGACTCTTACTGTCAGGCCATTTTTACCATGTAATTAATTCTGTAAATAAAAAGAAACCTGAAGTAACAATTGCAGAATTACGCTTTGTTCACTATTTCAGTGCACTTAGAATTTTTTCCTGGTTTCTGTTACATCAAATGATAAAATGGATGGTAGTATTCAAATGTACAAATCACCCCGGAAGAAAGAAGCCCTCATATGGTCATGTTGATAGAAAAATTAAAAAGATAAGGGGAAGGAAAATTGAAAGGGCAAAAATGGAAAATAGTTGTCAGGAAGGGGTTAAGGACATAGTTCAGATAAGGTAATATTCTCACCTTATGTCATTGTGGAATTACAGGCACAATACTAGTAACTGCATGTAGAACCAATAAAGTCAGTTGCAGCTGCTTTCCTTTTGTCGGTTTGTGATCAGTGCTTGCTCTTGATAATGGGAGATCAAGTCACCTATACCTAAAAATCAGAGGAAACTGAAAAAATATATACATGAAAGGAATGATTTCATATAATTACTTATCACATTTTTACTTGTAATGGTTAATTGACTGGTGGAGTGCCCCTTTAAGTATAGGATACAGTGGCCCTTTGTGGCAGAATGTTTATCCACTCAGTGGTGGGGTAAACAAGTGGACATAAACAGGAGGCCATTTGTTCAAGAAAACTTTATTCATAAAGGGGCAATGTGCTTGATGGTTACAAATAATCTAAAAAAAATGTGACTCTCTTTGAACGGAGCTTGACTAATGTTATATACAATAGCAGGAAGATTGCATTTGCAACAGCTTTTACAGTCTGCTGGCAATCTCTTCAGCAGCTCCTAATTTACTACAGTAAAATCCCCGTGTCAAGTGTCCTCTCACTTGTTGCCTCACTTGAAAGCAATGTATTACTGTAAAACAATCTTGCACACTCACACAGTCACCAGATATCAGTCCCTCACACTCAAGCACCAGTTTACTTTCTGTCTCTTTGTTGGCAAAACTCTTGAGGAATAAGCCTCTCATATCCTCTTTGTGGTGGTAATCTTCTCTCTCAAGTAAAAGTATTCTCTCTTGCAAGTGGGCTGATCTCCTTCATCAGACTATACACCATATATAGAAAGTGTTGCTCATCCTCACTTTAGGCTAGCTATGATGCAAACACTTGCTCTTCTGGGATCCAGGGCTCTCCTGTTTCTGCTAGGCTATCTGGTTGCATGTATTTGACCTATACTGTCTAGCATCTCAGACCTTCTACCATCTACCAGTGGCATCCTGTCAGATATTACTTGCCAAGATAATTCTAAGCTTGAAAAGGAACTGTATTCTTCAAACTTTGTATAATTCAATCTTACAAGTGAATATAAGAAATTTCAAGGAGAGTGGGAGACAACTGTGGGGGCCATTATACAATGTTGGGATAACTGTGGGTGCCACCATACAGTGTGGGTAGAACAGTGGGGGCAATCATACAGTATGGGGGCAAATTCAGGGGCCATAATAGTGAGGGGGCCATCACGTAGTGTGGGAACAACTGTGGGGGACATCATACAGTGTGGGATGCATTATAATGTGTAATGAAATAGGGGCATTATACTGTGTAATGACTAGTGTGGGGGCCATCATACTGTGTACAGGTGTACAGAAGCGATTTGGGGCATATTATTGTGTATAGAGGGCTTTTGGGGTATTATACTGTGCAGGGCGGCCACCAGGAATTTCAGGAACCCATACTGGCAGCATTTTCGGGCACCCTTGAGACTCTGCCTCCACCCCAGCTCTCCTCCATCCCTCACACCTTCCACAGTCACACTGCTCACTCTTGGAAGAACTCCACTTCTGTACCACATCCACAACCAATCACACATTAACAGTTCCCATCGAACCATATCACATACATAGCCATCAGCTTTTGTTTTGGCCAAAAGATTTTATAAGCCGCCACCACGACAAGGTAGACTCTTCTGGCTGGGCCTTACTCTACTCTAACCTATTAAACATTTCTTAAAATATCCAGTACTCTTTTTAGGTATATTTTATTCATTTTTCTTTAAGGGAATGTGTCACATAAATTTTTTTTAAACGACCAATAAAATCACATGCAAAAGACAAATACCGTCACACCATAGCCGGACCACATATTACCACCAGATAGTGACCGAATAATACCAGACCACATATTATCACCACATAGTGACTTAATAATACCACATACAAGGAACAAATATCGCCACACCATGACGAGACCACATATTACCATCACATTTTGACCAAATAATACCACATACAAGGGACAAATACTGCCACACCATGACCAGACCACATATTGCCACCACATAGTGACCAAATACTACAATACTGATCATTAATAAAAAAAACACAATACTAATATTACATAAGTGCCATTATAGACAGGCGCTCTGTACATAGTATACAGTGTATAGTGTCAGTGTACAGGTAATACAGTGATCACCAGTGACATTATGCACAGGAGCTCTGTATATAGTGTCAGTGTACAGGTAATACAGGGATCACCAGTGACATTATACACAGGAACTCTGTACATAGTATACAGTCTACCCACTCCCCAGTCTCAGTTCATCATATGGATAATGCTCTGCCCACTCCCCAGTCCCAGTTCATCATATGCATAATGCTCTGCCCACTCCCCAGTCCCATTTCATCATATTCATAATGCTCTGCCCACTCCCCAGTCCCAGTTCATCATATGGATGATGCTCTGACCATTCCCCAGTCCTAGTCCATCATATAGATAATGCTCTGCCCACTCCCCAGTCCATCATATGGATAATGTTCTGCCCACTCCCCAGTCCATCATATGGATAATGCTTTGCCCACTCCCCAGTTCATCATATGCCCCTACCCTCCCCCCAAAGACCATTTAATGAATTCTATTAAAGCAAAAAAAGTTTTTCATACTTACCCCTCATACGATCCCTGCAGCTCCACTTCCACTTCATCATGTACACGCCGACTCCAGTGCTTCACAGAAGAGGCGGAGGGACTCCCTTCGAGCTGCACGGCCAAACTACCATGAGAGCGCCTAGGCAGAAGCTCCCTGCGCCGAGGTATACGCCGCCTCAGGCGGCGGCATGACAGCGAGCGATATTTCGTGGCCCGGTGAGCAGAATCACAAGAGGGGGGGCCCCAGACCCGGGCCCCCGATCTTTACTGCTGCTCACCGGGCCTCATACAGCAGTAAGGGCAGTAATGCCCTGATGGCTGCCCTGATACTGTGTATAGGAGAGTTTTTCGGCAATTATATTGTGTATAGAGAGCTGTGGGGAACAATATACTGTATATAGGGACAAGCGGGAGCTCATGATACTGTATATAGGGATATGTGGGGAATAACATTGTGTATAGGGGTGCTCTGGGGACATCATACTGTGTACGGTAGAGCTGTAGGCTCATCATACTGTTTATAGAGAGCTATGGAATTAGTTTTACCATTTTCCATGACATTGTATGGTGAGTAATTTGTTTCAAAACTACAACTCTTACCACAAAAGCATGCCCTCAGATGTTGACAGAAAAGTAAAAAAAAGTTATGTGTCAGCAGGCACGCTGACTATTTGCCACTCACTATCTAAGGCCACGGCCCCACTATCAGTATTCAGTCAGTATTTTTTCTCAGGAGTGGGAGGCAAAACCAGGTGAAGAACAATCAGAGAAAAGGTATAATAGAAACAAGTCACCAATTCTGCATTTATCACCCACTCCTGGTTTTGGCTCCCACTCCTGAGAAAAAATACTGACCGAATACTTACCAAATACTGATAGTGGGGCCATGGCCTAATACTGATTACTTTAGAGATTGCATTACATTTATTCAACAGCTGGAAGGCTAATATACATAGGTTAAAACCTCTTTAGTATAGCAGAATTTTCTATATACTGGCTTTTTTTTAGCAATATGCCTTCTATTATTTTGCATGCTCATTTATAACAGCGTAGAGACACATTGATGTTTGACTCAATATAATACAAGTTACATTTTATATATTTATTGGTTGGTTGAATTAACGTATTATTTGTCCGATAGGACAATTTGTAATAGCGTGCTTTATATACCAAACCACCTACTACAGGTCCCAAAAAAAATTCTTGTATATATTAATCAACATATTCCACATTATAAAGATAGATTACTTTCTATATCCCGTTTTCTGGCTGCCCAAAATGTAAATGATCTTCAGTTATAATTGAATTTTAAGATCAAGTCTCTTAACATCTGCAGCATTTTGGCGAGCTGTCAGAAATACATGGACATTGCACCTGCACCACCTTGGACGGCTGCCTAGTTGTTGGCAAACTCAAGATCCCGTAATTGGCTCCTCGTTGCTATATAACACTGAATCCTTTGCACCATTTCTGGTATTTCAGAACATTATAGAATAAATAGCACCAAGAGTACAGAAATAGGATGCTACCTTTTCATTTTCCAGGGCAGGAAATGTTCTTGCAGATATGTATGCTGTCACTATATTTTTAGCCTAATTCTCTAGTTTCATTTTTTAGACTGATTCTTGTGGTTCCATTTTTTCATTTTTTGCTATATCTTGATTCTGCCTTCATTATCGTAGGGCTGTGATGGTTAATAGTTAAGAGACAACTTTTTTTGTTTTTTTGATATGTTTTTATTATTTCAGAATTAAGCATTTTTGGATTTTACATAAAAAGTTCTGCTGACAGTAGAGAAATTTTCTAGCCAGAATTTCTTCACAAGAACAGATGACAGCAATCTAAACACTCCACTTCTTTGACTGACAGGCGGCAATGACTTGAAAGGGATTTCTACCACCTTCTTATCCTACCAAGCCATTATATATGTTGAGGTCATTTGTTTGATACATAAGTTCTTTGAAGATGAAACCTATTATAAGTTTCTACCATCTGACATCAAAAAGCGGAAAGTTACAAGACTTAATGGCTCAAATATTTTTGCAGTCAGAATTTACTAGCAAAAATTCCTCCAGATCTGGGGTTCAGGGTCCTGTCACTTCTTCCTTTTGGATCACCTGTCCTTTTTTACACAAATAGCCCATTGACTTGAATGATAACTATGTCATGCTTAATTTCCCTGGTGACGTTGTAAGACATTGACCACTTATCGCTAAATTTCCCTAGAGATCACAAGTGATTGCAGCAGGGAGGCGCTTTGTGATCTGTTTGTTGTCTAACACATGTTTGCAGAAAAGTAATGTGAGAAATATCCCTCAGGCCTCATTCACACATCCGTTTTTAAACACGTACATGAAAAAGTGATAGCAGTGTCTTCAGTGTTTTGTCATCTGTGTGTCCGTTTTTACTATCATTGTGTCATCAGTGCTTTTCACGGATGGGTAAAGAAATAAATACATTCCAAAGCTTCTCCTACACTTTGCAATGTTAAACATGGGCAGCACACAGATACTGACGCCATCCGTGTGCTATATGTGTTTTTCACGACCCATAGACTTTTATTGGCCCTTATCATCCACGTTGCCGGATAAAAAAAACAGACATGTCTCAGTGTGTTTTGCACAGACACACGAGCTGTGAAAGATATGGACAAGTGAATAGCATCATAGATTATATTGGGTACTTGCTGTATCTGTCAAAAAAATGGATACAACATGTACGTGCAACACAGACATGTGAGTGAGGTTTAAAGCTGTATTTGGTGGCAAAAGTCGCCAAAGCAGTTCAAGACAGGAAAAAATAACTTTTTTTTTTTACTTTGCGCCAAATTCATGAATCATATGCGCCATTTTGATTAATTTAGCACCAAAAAAGTAAACTAATACCATAAAACAAAAAAGGAAAGTTGATCTGTTCAGCTGTCATGTGCTCCTAACAGTCGTGGGTGGAATCGCGAACCACCTGCGGCTGTTAACATGTTAAAATGCCGCTGTCAATCTCTGACAGCTGCATTTAACACGAGCGCGCCGGAAGTGCGGCATTAGCCCCGCCCATCAGTGCCTCTGTCACATGATCGCAGGGCGCCAATAGGTTGGCATCACAAACGGAAGTCTGCAGAAGAACTCCGTGCTTATCACTGCTGATCTTCTATGAACGCCGGCCCGTGATTTTTGCTGCACATAGCTGAAGCTGAAGCCCTGCTATGTGTAACACAAGCGATCAGACTATCACAGCTTCAAGTCTCCTAAGGAGACTATTGACACAAGTAAAAGCAGAAATAAGTGTTTTTAAAAATATTTAAAACATTTTAAAAATATAAAAGTTCAAATCACTCACTTTTGCCCCATTCAAAATAAAACAAAAAAAAATTCACATATTTGGTATCGATGCGTTCAGAATCACCCGATCTATCAAAATATAAAAATAATTAATCAGATCGGTAAACGGCATAACAAGAAAAAAATCTAAACACCAGAATTACGTTTTTTTTGTCGTTCCAACATTGCAATAAAATGCAATAACTGACGATCAAAACATTGGATCTACCCCAAAATGGCATCAATAAAAACATCAGCTCGGTGTGCTAAAAATAAACCCTCACCCGACCCCAGAGCACGAGAAATGGAGGCACTACGGATCTCGGAAAATAGCGCCATTTGTGACTCGCCCCCTGGGCCGTGGGGCACTCGGATCCGGACAACAGGGCAATAATGGGGGTTGTAGTGGCAACCCGGTCCGTGGCTCAGGGTGGTCAGACCAGTGGCAGTCTTCTATATGTTTTGCAATGTCCGACTACGACACCCCTGGATTGCGGTCAGGGCTAACCGCCGCTGCAGTGCAGACCGCTGGGGCAGATGTAAGTGTGCAGCACTGAATAGTACAACTTCCCACGGGAGGAGTATGGCCCCAGGGCAGTATATAATGGATGATGGAGGGGATGATTCCGACAGCAATAGCCAGGAAACGGAGGCCTCTTAAACAGTTCAGGGTCTTTATTAGAACAGGTGAAACGGCCCAAAAACAGGCCCGGCTAGGAGGGGGCCTGGATGTCTGAGAGCAAGTGGGAAGCTGGCCCTGATCAGCGTGAGGGTGTAGGCCTACCGTGCTCTCTGCGCTCTCTCTGGCTATTTCCCTCCTCGTGGTGTAATAGCCCATGTTCTTGAGCCTGCCATGTCTTCTCGCCCGTATGGCTTGCAACTTGGGTCCCTTTTTACTCTTGGCCTGGTGTGGCTTCACCAGTCCCTTCTGCTGTGGCGGAACCTCCGGGCTTCTTAGGCCAAAGGACATACAGTCCCCTGCGGACTGGTTATTTGCTGTAGGACTTGGAATCCTAACAGCCTACGACACCAAAGTCCGGAAGATTAGCTTCTCTATCTGCCAGGACAGGCTCGCTTCGCCTCTTGCCCCTGGCTCGTGGCTCTCCTACTGCCACACGGCCTCTTAGGCTGCAACAAAACTGTCTGTCCCTGCTCCGGGACACCTCTCAATCCAGAGACAGGTTGTCCAGTTCTCCCCTAACCCTGCCCCCAGTTCCAGCTTTTATAGGGGCAGCCTGCTCCCCCTACTGGCCTGGGACAGGAGGTATTGCGTGCTAATGGTCCTTGACCAGAGAACCTCCCCCTTGCTCTCAGACACAGCTTTATTATACATTTGTGGCATCCAGACCAGGGTGACACATTCCCCCCTAGTAAAACTTAGTACTCCGGGACTAAGCTTAAAACACGAATACTTATGCATGAACATTAAAACATGACAAGGCAAGTGAAGACAAACGACGCACAGGTTGAGTTCTTAAGGTCACAGTGTGGTCTGTGACCGGGTGTCCATTTCACCAACACAACGGGGAGCCTTAACCAGGTGGGGGGGGTCTGTCCTAGCCCCAAGTCCTTTACAGTCTTAGTTCATTCCTTAGTTAGGCTCCGAACGCAGTCCATACAAAGTTCCGGTTATTAAAAGTTCATAACCTTTGAATCCGTACGGCAACTGTAAGAAACTGAAATACACAATTACTAATCATGCATGTAACTTTGCAAACATTTCAACACTTGGCAACAGGGTTATTTACAGTTTTAGTGCACCCTATATTCTCCAGCGAGCGGTTATCTGCCCCTTTGTGCTCCTGGTTAACCTGCGTAACCCACTGTCTGGTGGTGGTCTAACCTGGTTTTCTTCACTACCATTTAGGGTAGAGTCACTGGCTAGACTTACAGACAGGGCAGGCAGCTGTCTGCGGGTCCTCTGGCTTACCGCAGGCATGGCAGGCTCACTGTCAGCAGAGGGTTGATTCTCCTGGGCTGCTGGTACAGGCTCTTTTGCCTCTGGAACTGCTTGTTCTACTTCACTTTCCCGCTCTGGTGTAGGTTGCTGCTGAGTTGGTTGCAGGAAATCCAGGACGGGTACCACTATGGCATTGTTTATTCGAGTCCAGGACTGAGGGAACTCCCCAAGAACGGTGCTGATCATTTCTTCCTTGTCCTCTGCGGATTCAAGGTCACTTTGATCCTCTTCTGCATTCCGTAGTTGCTCGGGGCACCGTTTTAGGTGGTCTCTGGAGACGGTACTAGTGGGTTCTCTGATCAGACTGCAGTACGGTGTAGGGTTCCCTTTCCCACTGGTCGTCCAACTTGTGTAGCCTTCTCTTTCGCTTCAGGACCTGCTCACCAGGTTCTAGGGGACTTGCAGGTGTGTGTTGGTTGAAGAGTCTCTCTTGCCTTTCTCTCACCTTGGCCAGGCTCTTCTCCACACTCTCCTGTACCTTCTTGTACTGCAGTCGCCTTTCCGTGTCCCAGTCTGCATCTGGGGAGGTGTCCTCGGGTATTAGGACTCCCATCTCCAGGTCTATGGGCAGCTTACCTGGTCTGGCTCGCATCAGGTAAGCCGGGGTGCAGTTTGTAGCGTTCACCGGGATATGGTTGTATAAGTCTATCAGGTCCGGCAGTTTTTCTGGCCACAGGCTGCGCTCCTCCAGGGGCAACGTCTTCAGGAGATCAATGACTATATTGTTCATTTTCTCACACATCCCGTTGGTTTGTGGGTGGTAAGGCGTTGTCCGAATCTTCTTACAGCCATAGAGGTTGCAGAACTCTTGGAAGATTTCAGCCTCAAACGCTGGACCCTGGTCTGTCAGGACTTGTTCCGGATACCCGTGTGGACGGCAGAAGTATTGCTGGAAGGCTCTGGCCGCCGTTTGAGCTGTCAAGTCTTTTACGGGGACCACCACTAGAAATCGGGAATAGTGGTCCACGATTGTCAGGGCATAAACGTATCCTGACCGGCTTGGAGCCAATTTGACGTGGTCCAGAGCTACCAGCTCAAGAGGCTGCGTGGTGACGATGGGCCTCAAGGGTGTCTTCTGGCTGGTGTGGTCCTTCCTCCTTAGAATACAAGGGCCACAGTCTCTGCACCACTTCTCTACAGCCCCTCTCATGCCGATCCGAAAGAACTGGCCTCTTATCAGGAACTCCAGTTTCTTCCAGCCGAAGTGCCCCGCCCTGTCATGGTAAGCCTCCAGGACCATAGCTGCATCCCGCCTTGGGACCACGACTTGCCAGGTCAGCTCGTGTGTCCGGTGGTTGACAAGTCTTCTGCACAGATTGCCTTCATAGAGGAACAGCTTGCTCTTCTCTTTCCATAGCTGCTTTGCTTCGTCTGGAGCATCCGGATCTAAGCAGGCGTCTTCCTGGGTCAGTAGGTCTTTCACCATGCGGATAGCAGGGTCACTATCTTGAGTCTCGGCCGAGCTGTGGTGAGGTAGGGGATTGATCATAACGGTTGTTAAATCTTCCTCCTTCACGCGGTGGGAGTATTGAGCGGCTCCATACCGGAGAAACGCGGGGATTTCTACCTCCTCCTGCTCTTCTGGGTCTTCGTCACCTTCAGGTAAGTGAGGCATTCTCGATAGGGCGTCAGCGTTGGCATTGGTTTTGCCAGCCCGGTACTTGATCACGAAGTCATAATTCGAGAGTCGCGCCATCCACCGCTGTTCTAGGGCACCTAGTCTTGCATTGTCCAGGTGTGTCAACGGGTTGTTGTCCGTGTCCGTGTACACGGTGAACTTTGCGGAGGCCAGGTAATGCTTAAATCGTTCTGTGACGGCCCACACCACTGCCAAGAATTCTAGCTTGAAGGAGCTGTAATTCTCCGGATTCCTTTCAGTGGGCCTCAGCTTCCGTCTGGCATACGCGATCACCCTTTCTCTGCCCTGTTGGTTTTGCGACAGTACGGCTCCGAGCCCCACATTACTGGCGTCTGTGTGGAGAATAAAAGGCTGGCCATATTCGGGGTAGGCCAGGATCTCATCCCCTGTGAGGGCCATCTATAACTGGCGGAAGGACTCCTCTTCCGGCTTGTCCCACTTGAAGGGTGTCTTTTGGCTTCTGGACTTAGACTGTCCTATCAGGAGGTCCTGCATAGGGGCTGCCATCTTAGTGAACCCGGGGATGAACCTTCGGTAGTAGCCTACCAACCCGAGAAACTGCCTCACTTCTTTGATGTTTGAGGGGCTTGGCCAGCTCTTGATTACTGTGACCTTGTCAGGGTCGGGGGCTACTCCTTCTGCACTTACCACGTGCCCTAGGTACTGGACCTTCGGTTTCAACAAGTGACACTTTGATGGTTTCACCTTCAGGCCATAGCCTGCCAGGGCTTCAAACACCTCTGCCAGGTGTTTTAGATGGTCCTCGTAGGTCTTCGAATAGACGATCACGTCGTCCAGGTAAAGTAGGACCGTCTCGAAGTTTCGGTGCCCTAGACAGCAATCCATCAGCCTCTGGAAGGTCCCTGGTGCGTTGCAGAGCCCGAAGGGCATACAGTTGAACTCATTCAGTCCCATAGGGGTGGTGAAGGCGGTCTTCTCCTTGTCAGCCTCTGCCACAGGAACCTGCCAGTACCCGCTAGTAAGGTCCAAAGTAGAAAAGAAGTTAGCTGATTTTAGTGCGGCTAAAGACTCCTCTATTCTAGGCAGCAGATATGCGTCTTTATGGGTGATACGGTTGATTTGTCTATAGTCCACGCACATTCTCATGGTGCCGTTTTTCTTTTTTACCAGAACCAAGGGGGCTGCCCAGGGGCTACAGCTATCTCTAATGACCCCAGCTTCTTTCATTTCTCTTAGCATGCCCTTTGCGTTCTGATAATGTGCAGGGGGTACAGGTCTGTGCCTCTCTTTTATTGGTGGGTGGCTCCCCGTGGGAATATGGTGTTCTACCCCTTTCACTCTGCCGAAGTCCAGCGGGTGCTTACTAAAGATTCTCTTGTACTCCAGAACCACCCGGTAGACTCCTTGTTTTTGGTGCAGGGGAGTGGAGTCAGCACCCACATGGAGTTTCTGGCACCAGTCCTCCTTTTGTTTCTGGGAGCCATTACCCTCCGCCTGTGGAGATGGAGGCAAAGGCTCCACGGCCCTGATAGCTTTGTGTTCGACAGCAAACAGTTTGGCAAGTGTAGCGTACCTGGGTAAGTGTACCTCCCTCTCCCCAATGTTGAGAATGCGGACGGGCACCCTCCCATGACAGACATCAACCACCCCCCGGGCTGTCAAAATGGTGGGCCTGCTGTCTGAGTACACGGGTTCTACCATGGCTTGGTAGTCTCTGCCTCTCAACCCGATTGCAGTCCGACACCAGATCATCATTTCACTTTTGGGAGGCATGAAAATGGGGAATGGGTCACTCATTCTTACGCTACCGATCTCACCACCAGACAGTTCTACCTGCTGCCGTCTCATCAGGGCTTTTATCTCTTTGTTGAGGACTCTCTGTTGGCTGGAACTAGCATTCACCGCCACCTGTTGTAGAATTACAATTACCTCTGAAAGACAATTTTCAATCACGTTAGTACCCACAGTTATTTTAGGGTGACTTTCACGACGGTCAATGTCCACAATAATCACTCCCTGTGCCGGTAGTACAACTTTACCAATCTTAATGGTCATCTCCTTGAACCCCATCTGTGGCACGGGCAAGCCATTACTGGCGATGATGCTCAAGTCACTGTCTGGATACCGTGTTATATCAGCATCAGTCCAATACTGCTTAAAAAGTACATAAGGGATAGTGGTTACTTGCGACCCGGTATCCAGCAAGGCGCTCATGGGGATACCGTCCAGCACCACGGGTAAAACCGGGCGCCCCCCAACGTACTTATTACACCAATTGTAAGGGCCTGGTGATCTTATGCCTGGGGGTTGGCCCTCTGCCCCAGTTTGGACCCGTTTAAATGACAGTACCTGGAAATGTGTCCGGGCTGGTTGCATCGACGGCAAATGGGCTGTCCATCCTCTGCGTAGCAGTCTGTGGGCCTCCCTCGGAACGACGGGGTCCTCCTCTGTCGACGCCACGGGACATCCTCCGGACTTGAAGCCAACTCGATGGGTTTTGACGGGTCCACTTGTAACGCCTGGACGGTCCTGGTCAACGCCGCGACACTCCTGGTCAGCTCCTGGACTTGGTGGTGCAGATCTTTCAATGGGGCTTGGTTCAGGGCCTGTGCATCGGCCCCCACAGAGTCCATAGAGGAGGGCGCCGCCTCCTGGTGGTAGGTGAGAGCAGGGCGCCGGGGGTTTATAGCGCCACTGGTTGCGGGTTCACGGAGCACCCTTATGGCCCTGTCCTTGAATTGGGCAAAGGTCAGATCAGGGTTCTGAAAGAACATGAGGCGCAGCTGGGTCCTGTGTGCGCTAGACAGCAGACCTTCTATGAACTGTTCTGTTAGTAGCTTATCCGTATCCTGCATGCTGCCAGGGTCAGCTTGTTTGATGGCTCTCAAGGCTTCCTGCAAATTTAGGGCATAGTCTCTGATGCTGTCCTGTGCCCGCTGCTTACACCCGTAGAACCGCATTTTAATTTCAGCGGAGGTACGTGTATCAAAGGTACCCCGCAGCCGGGCCAGAATGTCCTTTACAGTTCTTTTCTCCTCAGCGGGCCATGACTTTACCTCCCGCTGGGCTACGCCAGTTAACTGCCCTGTCAGTATGCTGATCTTCTGTTCCTCTGTCAGGGGGTAAACTTGAAACAAACTGTACAGCCTTTCCTTAAAGTCAGTTAGTGCATGGGGCTCCCCTGAATACTTGGGCAGCCAGGCCGCTCCAGGGATGTAAGGCAGGGAGAATGGCATCACCGCTGCTGCAGCGGCGCTGGTGGTAGAAGATCCCTCCGCGTCCGTCATCTTCCTCCCCCATAGTTAAGCGTGGCCTACCTTCTGTAGGCTGCGGCTCCGCTGGTGCTGCTCCGGACGAGGACCTTGCATCGCGTCCTGGTGACGTCAGCGTCGCTCTCTCTCCCTTCCAGGACCTTGCGCAGCGTCGGTGCGTAGGGTGGAGCTTCAGGTCTCACGCGGTTTGGACATCCACGCCCCTCTTCTTCCCGCGCGGCATCCTGCAGATGGCGTCCGATGGCAGGAAAACGGCTGAAGATGGCGGGAGACGGCTGAAAATGGCCGGAAACGGCTCCGGATGGCGGGAAACCTCTTTTTAAGGTACGTGTACAGTCTTTTTCAGGCACGCAATACCCGTCTGTGGCGGGTTGGTCACAATCCTGCCGACTACGCCAAAGCTGACTCGCCCCCTGGGCCGTGGGGCACTCGGATCCGGGCAGCAGGGCAATAATCGGGGTAGTAGTGGCAACCCGGTCCGTGGTCAGACCAGTGGCAGTCTTCTATATGTTTTGCAATGTCCGACTACGCCACCCGTGGATTGCGGTCAGGGCTAACCGCCGCTGCAGTGCAGACCGCTGGGGCAGATGTAAATGTGCAGCACTGAATAGTACAACTCCCCACGGGAGGAGTATGGCCCCAGGGCAGTATATAATGGATGATGGAGGGGATGATTCAGACAGCAATAGCCAGGAAACGGAGGCCTCTTAAACAGTTCAGGGTCTTTATTAGAACAGGTGAAACGGCCCAAAAACAGGCCCGGCTAGGAGGGGGCCTGGATGTCTGAGAGCAAGTGGGAAGCTGGCCCTGATCAGGGTGAGGGTGTAGGCCTACCGTGCTCTCTGCGCTCTCTCTGGCTATTTCCCTCCTCGTGGTGTAATAGCCCACGTTCCTGAGCTTGCCGTGTCTTCTCGCCCGTATGGCTTGCAACTTGGGTCCCACTCTTGGCCTGGTGTGGCTTCACCAGTCCCTTCTGCTGTGGCGGAACCTCCGGGCTTCTTAGGCCAAAGGACATACAGTCCCCTGCGGACTGGTTATTTGCTGCAGGACTTGGAATCCTAACAGCCTCGGACACCAAAGTCCGATAGATTAGCTTCTCTATCTGCCAGGACAGCTTCGCTTCGCCTCTTGCCCCTGGCTCGTGGCTGTCCTACTGCCACACGGCCTCTTAGGCTGCCACACAACTGTCTGTCCCTGCTCCGGGACACCTCTCAATCCAGAGACAGGTTGTCCAGTTCTCCCCTAACCCTGCCTCCAGTTCCAGCTTTTATAGGGGCAGCCTGCTCCCCCTACTGGTCTGGGACAGGAGGTATTGCATGCTAATGGTCCTTGACCAGAGAACCTCCCCCTTGCTCTCAGACACAGCTTTATTATACATTTGTGGCATCCAGACCAGGGTGACACATTTGCTTTTTAACAAACTTTAGATTTTTTTTCATCACTTTAATAAAAAAAAAAATAGGCACATGTTTGATATCCGCGATCTCGTAATGAACTGGAGAATCATAATATCAGGTCAGTTAGTGAACATGGTACAAAAAAAAAAAAAAACGGTTGCGGAATTGCACTTTTTTTGCAATTTCACCACACTTGGAATTTTTTTCACGTTTTCTAGTACACTATATGGTAAAATCAATGGTGTTGTTCAAAAGTACAACTCGTCCCACATGGCCATATTGATGAAAAAATGAAAAAGTTATGGCTTTGGGAAAAGGAGAGCAGAAAATGGAAAATCCCAAGGTCATGAAGGAGTTAACGATGGGGGATGGTGAGAATATTTTTTATTGAGTTATTTCAGACTTAATAGTTAGAATGAATGAAGATGTAAATTATGGTGACTCAATAATGGTATACAAATCCTGAAAAAATTCAGCTCTAAAAAGACAACTTCTCATATGTCCTGTTAGTGCATATTGATATCATAGAGAGCTGTCATCAACTAATGACTAGAGATGAGCGTTGTTCTACTCGAACTGTTCGCCAATCTCAAATTCGAGCTGTTTTGGGCGGTGTTCGAGCCGGTCGGCGAACACGAACAATTTGAGAAAAATTCGGCTGTTCGAGGTTATGTTCGATAACTGTTCGTGCACCAAAATCATAACTGGATTTTTTCTCAGTAATGATGAAAATTAATGTTAATACGCAGTTTGAGTGTACAGCGGGGCGGGGGGAGGGGCAGGGGATGGATCTCTGCAGGAACAATGAAGATCTCCATTTTTTTTTCTCTTTCCCGCATTTGCAGTGGGGAGGTGCAATCTGTCAGCCTATCAGCAGCGCACACACGGAGCGAAGTGCTTTTTTTCACACAAGCAAGGGCATGTGTGATTGGCAGTGTATGTCACATGTCCTTGCCCTATAAGACCAAGCCATTTTCCCCGTCGCCACCATTTTCTCACTGCTGCAGCTGCGTGTTAGACGGCACCGCTGTTGCTGTGTGCGCTATACCTTGTTAATTTCAAGCCAATTTTCGCACAAATATACAGATAGCTTGGGAGTAGGGAATAGTTGTGATTGCAGTCCTTTTAAGGACTAGGTTACAGCATTTCCTACGACTTTTATCAGGCAGGTCTGTGCTCTTAAATAGATAGATTGTGGGAGTAAAGACTAATTGTAATTGGAGTCCTTTTCAGGACTAGGTTACATCAGTTCCTATCAGTTTTTGCCAGGCAGGTCTGTGCCAGTGCTGTGCAAGTTTTTTTCACAGCATTTGGCTGAATCTAGCAAAGCTAATCCTTTTTGGCCTATTGCAGAGTGTGTTAGTCAGTGGAGTAGCCTATCTGTGTTGCAAGATATACCACCTGTGTATAGAATACCAATTTTTTTACTGCACCTAGTGAAGTAAAATCTTTTGGGCATAGCATCATTCTATTAGTCCATCTATACTGACCTCCATCAGGTTGCAAACTGAATATAATTTTTTTCTGCATCTAGCTCTGAAAAAATATTTGGGCTTCTAGCAGTGTGTGGGACTTGGTCTATTAGTCCATCTATACTGACCTCCATCAGGTTGCAAATTAAAAATAATTTTTTTCTTCATTTAGCTCTGAAAAAATATTTGGGCTTCTAGCAGTGTGTGGGACTTGTTCTATTAGTCCTTCTATACTGACCTCCAGCAGGTTGCAAATTGAATATAATTTTTTTCTGCATCTAGCTCTGAAAAAATATTTGGGCTTCTAGCGGTGTGTGGGACTTGGTCTATTAGTCCATCTATACTGACCTCCATCAGGTTGCAAATTAAAAATAATTTTTTTCTGCATCTAACCCAGCCAATAGTTTTGGCCTAATACCACAGTTTGGCCACTCAGCTCTGCTCGGTTACCATCCATTGTTTTTTTGTGCAAACAACTCCAGAGTTGTGAATTAGTTAACCACCAAAATGAGTGGAAAAAGGCCTGCTGCTGGTGGAAAGGGGAATAGGCGTGTTGGGAAGGGGAAAAAAGGTTGTGTCCGTGGGGTAGGTGCAGAAGAAAGACCATCTTCCAGCCAAACTAAAATGTCTACTTCTTTTAGCGGACAATGTGATAAGATCCCTTTCTTACGGCCACGCCAATCGCTACAAATTCCAGATGAGGCACAAAAACAGCAGGTGCTTCAACGGATATCAAGTGCTCCTTTAAGTGGGCTCTCCTCCACATCAACTTCAACATCACAAATACTCCAGTCCTCAAAGGTGTCACCCAAATCGCACTTGCTTCCTCACAGCTCCCAAATCTCCAGCTGCCCGTCTGAGTATGAGGTAGAACAGATGGTTGAGTCTGCAGAGCTGTTTACTCATACTATAGCCTGGGAATCAGAGGTCGACTCCAGCGCTTCTGTGAATCCAGACGAGGAAATGATCTGCACTGATGCCCAGAATCTGTATGAGTCGGATCCAGGACCAGACGCAGAAGGTTCTGACCATAATGTAGACCCTCATTCCCAAACTGTAACTCCTGTTGGTGGAGACAATGAGGAAGACGATGATAAGACTCAAATACCTGATTGGAGCGACAACTTTAGTTTTTTGTCAGGGCAGGAACAGGTTGGCTCTGAGGACGACGGGTGTGATAACGCACAGGGTGATGATGATGAGGTCGGAGATCCCACTTACTGTCAACCCACAGTCAGCCAAGAGATGAGGTCAGCAGAGGAGGTGGAGGAAGATGCTAGTGACGACGAGGTCAGGTTGCGCCTTCCTGGACAGAGACGTAGTACTGGAAGCACGTCAACAACTGCATCCTCAAACACAACTCTGCCTCTCACCACAAGTCGTGGTGGCTCTTCAGGTCGCATGGGTGCTAAGCCTTGCATAGCCTGGGCATTTTTTCAGATCGATAAAGATGACCCAACTCGTGTTATCTGTAACATTTGTCAGCAAAAGCTAAGTAGAGGCCAAAAAATACATAGTTTGAGTACTTCATGCATGAACCGGCACATGGACATGAAGCATAAGTTGCAGTGGGAAGCTCAGTGTGCTACAATGCGGTCTAGCCGGCCGGGCCAACCACCGTCTGCCATATCTTGTGCATCCGCGGCCTCTTCATCCTCTGTGACTGGGGGGACAGCAGTCACACCTGTTTTGGGGCGCAGACCTGCCACCTCTTTACCCGCAACAGCCAGCGTGATTGGCAGGTCATCATTTTCTTTGGAGGTGGTAACACCAGCTGGTCTTGAGCGCTGTCCGACATCGATAGCACCACCTTTGGATCAAGGCAACCTAACATGTCCGCCTGCATCTTCCTCACAGACCGGCAGTTTGCCGGGGACACCCTTATCAACCCCGTCTAAGCACAATAGCCAGCCCTCGGTCCCTCAGATGTGGACAAGTAAAAGACCATTTCCTCCTAGCCATGAGAAAGCTAAGAGGTTGAATTTCACCATCTGCAAGCTCTTGGCTACAGAAATGCTGCCTTTCCGCCTGGTGGACACAGAGGATTTTCGAGACCTTATGTCCGTCGCAGTGCCCCAGTACCAGATGCCCAGTCGGCACTACTTCTCAAAGAAAGGTGTGCCTGCGCACCACCAGCATGTCGCACACAACATCACCGCTTCTTTGAGAAACTCTGTGTGTGACAGGGTGCATTTCACCACAGACACTTGGACGAGTAGGCATGGACAGGGGCGTTACATGTCGCTGACTGGGCACTGGGTAACTATGGTGACAGCAGGACAAGGGGCTGCTGTCCAAGTCTTGCCGTCCCCACGAGTTGTGCGTCAATCCTCTTTATGTCATTTTTCCTCCACTGCTTCTGCCTCCTCAACCTCCTCTCGGTCTTCCACCTGCACCCAAAGCCTGTCTGGTCATGCCACAAGCTTTCTAACTGCGCAGAAGGGATCCTGCACACCTCCTTACTATGCTGGCAGTAGGGCTCAACGTCATCAGGCGGTTTTTACATTGAAATGTCTGGGAAATGTGAGTCACACAGCTGAGGAGTTGTGGTCAGCTCTGGAGAACCAATTTCATGAATGGTTGTCTCCACTGGACCTGAAACCAGGGAAGGCCGTGTGCGACAATGCTGCAAACCTGGGTGCGGCCCTTCGCCGGGGCAATGTCACACACGTGCCTTGTATGGCTCACGTGTTGAACCTGGTTGTCCAGCAATTTTTAGCCCACTATCCCAGACTAGATGGCCTTCTGCAGAGGGCACGGTCGCTGTGTGCTCACTTCTGCCGTTCGCATCCCGCAGCTCAGCGACTTACATCTCTACAGAAGTCGTTGGGCCTGCCACTTCACCGGCTAAAATGCGATGTGCCTACCCGGTGGAATTCAACTCTGCACATGTTGCAGCGACTGTGGCAGCACCGACAAGCCCTGGTGCAATACGTTCTGACGTATAGCCTGGGCCAACGAGATTCAGAGGTGGGGCAAATCACGCTGGAGGAGTGGTCTCAGATCAGGGACCTATGCACCCTTCTGCACAGTTTTGAAATGGCGACGAAGATGTTTAGTGCTGACGATGCCATTATCAGCATGACTATTCCGGTGATTTACATGCTGGAGCACATGTTAAACAGAATTCGGAGTCAGGTGGTGGCACAAGAGGAGGTGGAGGAAGTAGAGGAGGAGGAGTTGTATGCGGAAGGGCTAACATCTGCAAGGTCCAGACGGTCGGCAGCACCAGGGCGGCAGGCATGTGAGGGTGGGGGAGATGATTTTACCAGGGCGCATGGTAACAGCCAAACTAATGAGGAAGGTGCAGGAGCCCAGGAAGAAGTGGAGGACGAACTGATGGAAGACTCATCAGTAGTGTTGAGCCACCCCCGTAGTGTTCGGGTTCGGTTCGGTTCGTCGAACACCGGGATGTTCGAGGAACTGTTCGTCGAACTGTTCGTCGAACACCTTAGAACACCGTCGAACACCGTTAAAACCAATGGCAGGCAAACAAAAACACATAGAAACACATAGAAAACACCTGCAAAGGTGTCCAAAAGCTGACAAACTGCTCAGAAGACACTCTCTTTAAAAAAGCCGGCCGGCAAATTCAGCAGCGGCATACACCGGTACCCGACAATTTAGACAAGAAGGAATAGAGCATCACACATAGATTAGATAGATAGAAACATGTCAGTCACACATATAAGAAGCACAGTGACAGTGTTGGTTACTGCACTTGTCATTTAGTGTAAAGGATTTATTAAAAAAAATATTAGTGTTTTCATGCACTGTCTCTTTAAAAAAGCCGGCCGGCAATTCAGCATCTGTACCCGACAATTTAGAACAGAAAGAATAGAGCTTCACACATAGATTAGATAGATAGAAACATGTCAGTCACATATATAATAAGTACAGTGATAGTGTTGCTTACTGTACTTGTCATTTAGTGTAAAGGATTTATTTAAAAAAATATTAGTGTTTTCATGCACTGTCTCTTTAAAAAAGCCGGCCGGCAATTCAGCATCTGTACCCGACAATTTATAACAGACAGAATAGAGCTTCACACATAGATTAGATAGATAGAAACATGTCAGTCACATATATATGAAGTACAGTGATAGTGTTGGTTACTGTACTTGTCATTTAGTATTAAAATAAAGGATTTATTATTAAAAAAATTGGCGTGGGGTTCCCCGTAATTTTAGGCTCTAGCGGAGGTTAAGCAGACGGCTGGGGCAGATGTTTGAAGCCTGGGAAGGGGGTAATACCCACGGAGCTTCCCAGGCTACTAATATGAGCCCCCAGCTGAATACATAGCCTTTACTAGCTATTAAAATGGGGGACCCCCCCAAAAAAATGACGTGGGGTCCCCCCTAATTTAATAGCTAGCAAAGGCTAGGCAGACAGCTGGGGGCTGATATTAATAGCCCAGGAAGGGAGCCATGAATATTGGCCCCCTCCCAGGCTAGAAACACCAGCCGTCAGCCGCCCCAGAAATGGCGCATTCATAGGATGCGCCAATTCTGGCACTTAGCCTCGCTCTTCCACGCTGCCCTGGTGCGGTGGCAGGGGGTAATAGGGTTGGGGTTGATGTCAGCTTATAATGCCAGCTGACATCAAGCCCAGGTTAGTAATGGAGAGGCGTCTATAAGACACCCCCATTACTAACCCCATAGTCAAAGTTAAAAAAAAACACAAACACCCAGAATAAAGTCCTTTAATTGAAATAAAGACACAATCCTTTATTGTTCTAAATTAAACCATACTTACCATCACGCCCATTCCAGCTGAAGCCAACGATCTCCTGCAATAAAAGAAAAATAATAAAGCAACCTCATCCTTACCTTTCCATGGTTCCCACGACAGCTTCAGCTCTGCTACATCGAGATGACAGGCTGGACCGCAGCAGAACGCTGCCATCCAGCCTGTCATCCCGCAGACACTGAGAAGCGCAGGCTTGCTTGCGCTGCTCAGCGTCTCTCTGTGACGACATCCAGATGAGCCGAGTTCATGTCCAATGAACTCGGCTCACCTCATGCACGTCACTGACACCGTGGGAAAATTCTCACGCTGAAGCGCTGACTGCAGGAGAATTTTCCCACGCTGTCAGTGACGTGCAGGAGGTGAGCTGAGTTCATTGGACATGAGCTCACCTCATGCACATCACTGACAGCGTGGGAGAATTCTCCTGCACTCAGCACTTCAGCGTGAGAATTTTCCCACGCTGTCAGTGACGTGCATGAGGTGAGCCGAGTTCATTGGACATGACCTCGGCTCATCTGGATGCCGTCACAGCGAGACAGTGAGGAGCGCAAGCATGCCTGCGCTTCTCAGTGTCTGCGGGATGACAGACTGGATGGCAGCGTTCTGCTGCGGTCCAGCCAGTCATCTCGATGTAGCAGAGCTGAAGCTGTCGTGGGAACCATGGAAAGGTAAGGATGAGGTTGCTTTATTATTTTTCTTTTATTTCAGGAGATCGTTGGCTTCAGCTGGAATGGGTGTGATGGTAAGTATGGTTTAATTTAGAACAATAAAGAATTGTGTCTTTATTTCAATTAAAGGACTTTATTCTGGGTGTTGTGTTTTTTTTAAATACTTTACTAGAAATTCATGGCGGTCATGTCTAATACTGGCGTGACCCCATGAATTTTGGGCTTGGGGCCAGCTGATAATACCAAGCTGGCCCTAACCCCTTTATTACCCAGTGAGCCACCGCACCAGGGCCCTGGATGAGTTGGGTACAGCGCCAGAAGATGGCGCTTCTATGAACGCGCCATTTTCCGGGGTGGCTGCGGACTGCAATTTGCAGCGGGGGGGGCCCAGAAAGCTTGGGCCTCCCTGCGCTGCAGATTCCAGCCCCCAGCTGCCTAGTTGTACCTGGCTGGACACAAAAATAGGGCGAAGCCCCACGTACTTTTTTTTTAATTATTTCATGAAATTCATGAAATAATTAAGAAAAAAAGGGCTTCCCTATATTGTTGTGTCCGGCCAGGTACAAATAGGCAGCTGGTGGATGGGGGCAGCCCGTTTCTGCCTGCTGTACCTGGCTGGACACAAATATAGTGCGAAGCCCCACTTCAATTTTTTTAAATTATTTCAGGAAATTCATGAAATAATTTAAAAAAAATTGACGTGGGGCTTCGCACTATATTTGTGTCCAGCCAGGTACAGCAGGCAGGAACGGGCTGCCCCCAACCACCAGCTGCCTATTTGTACCTGGCCGGACACAACAATATAGGGAAGCCCTTTTTTTCTTAATTATTTCATGAAATAATTTAAAGAAAATTGACGTGGGGCTTCGCCCTGTTTTTGTGTCCAGCCAGGTACAACTATGCAGCTGGGGGCTGGAATCCGCAGCGCAGGGAGGCCCAAGCTTTCTGGGCCACCCCCGCTGCAAATTGCAGTCCGCAGCCACCCCGGAAAATGGCGCGTTCATAGAAGCGCCATCTTCTGGCGCTGTACCCAACTCATCCAGGGCCCTGATGCGGTGGCTCACTGGGTAATAAAGGGGTTAGGGCCAGCTTGGCATTATCAGCTGGCCCTAAGCCCGAAATTCATGGGGTCACGCCAATATTAGACATGACCACCATGAATTTCTAGTAAAGTATTTAAAAAAAACACAACACCCAGAAAAAAGTCCTTTAATTGAAATAAACACACAATTTTTTATTGTTCTAAATTAAACCATACTTACCATCACGCCCATTCCAGCTGAAGCCAACGATCTCCTGAAATAAAAGAAAAATAATAAAGCAACATCATCCTTACCTTTCCATGGTTCCCAGGACCGGTCCAGCTCTGCTACATCGAGATGACAGGCTGGACCGCAGCAGAACGCTGCCATCCAGCCTCTCATCCCGCAGACACTGAGAAGCGCAGGCTTGCTTGCGCTCCACAGTGTCTCTCTGTGAGGGCATCCAGATGAGCCGAGTTCATGTCCAATGAACTCGGCTCACCTCATGCACGTCACTGACAGCGTGGGAAAATTCTCCTGCACTCAGCGCTTCAGCGTGGGAGAATTCTCACACTGAAGCGCTGAGTGCAGGAGAATTCTCCCACGCTGTCAGTGACGTGCAGGAGGTGAGCTGAGTTCATTGGACATGAGCTCACCTTATGCACGTCACTGACAGCGTGGGAGAATTCTCCTGCACTCACCGCTTCAGCGTGAGAATTTTCCCACGCTGTCAGTGACGTGCATGAGGTGAGCCGAGTTCATTGGACATGAACTCGGCTCATCTGGATGTCGTCACAGAGAGACGCTGAGCAGCGCAAGCAAGCCTGCGCTTCTCAGTGTCTGCGGGATGAGAGGCTGGATGGCAGCGTTCTGCTGCGGTCCAGCCTGTCATCTCGATGTAGCAGAGCTGAAGCTGTCGTGGGAACCATGGAAAGGTAAGGATGAGGTTGGTTTATTATTTTTCTTTTATTGCAGGAGATCGTTGGCTTCAGCTGGAATGGGCGTGACGGTAAGTATGGTTTAATTTAGAACAATAAAGGATTGTGTCTTTATTTCAATTAAAGGACTTTATTCTGGGTGTTTGTGTTTTTTTTAACTTTGACTATGGGGTTAGTAATGGGGGTGTCTTATAGACGCCTCTCCATTACTAACCTGGGCTTGATGTCAGCTGGCATTATAAGCTGACATCAACCCCAACCCTATTACCCCCTGCCACCGCACCAGGGCAGCGTGGAAGAGCGAGGCTAAGTGCCAGAATTGGCGCATCCTATGAATGCGCCATTTCTGGGGCGGCTGACGGCTGGTGTTTCTAGCCTGGGAGGGGGCCAATATTCATGGCTCCCTTCCTGGGCTATTAATATCAGCCCCCAGCTGTCTGCCTAGCCTTTGCTAGCTATTAAATTAGGGGGGACCCCACGTCATTTTTTTTGGGGTGTCCCCCATTTTAATAGCTAGTAAAGGCTATGTATTCAGCTGGGGGCTGATATTAGTAGCCTGGGAAGCTCCGTGGGTATTACCCCCTTCCCAGGCTTCAAACATCAGCCCCAGCCGTCTGCTTAACCTCCGCTAGAGCCTAAAATTAAGGGGAACCCCACGCCAATTTTTTTAATAATAAATCCTTTATTTTAATACTAAATGACAAGTACAGTAACCAACACTATCACTGTACTTCATATATATGTGACTGACATGTTTCTATCTATCTAATCTATGTGTGAAGCTCTATTCTGTCTGTTATAAATTGTCGGGTACCGCTGCTGAATTGCCGGCCGGCTTTCTTAAAGAGACGGTGCATGAAAACACTATTATTTTTTTTGATAAATCCTTTACGCTAAATGACAAGTACAGTAAGCAGCACTTTCACTGTACTTCGTATATATGTGGCTGACATGTTTATATCTATCTAATCTATGTGTGAAGCTCTATTCTTTCGATTCTAAATTGTCGGGTACAGGTGTATGCCGCTGCTGAATTGCCGGCTTTTCATGTTTCACTGTTGGCACTGTTCCCATCGATTTGGGCAATCACTGTAATGCCACAACCACCATGGCTGTGACATTACAGTGAGTGGCAGACAATCCCTGCATGATTGGTGCTCTAAATAGCACCAGACATGCAGGACACGCTTTTGGTGCACGAACAGTTATCGAACATAACCTCGAACAGCCGAATTTTTTGCAAATCGTTCGGGTTCGTCGAACAACTCGAACACCGCCCAAAACAGCTCGAATTTGAGATTGGCGAACAGTTCTAGTCGAACACCGCTCATCTCTACTCATCAGATGAGGGAGACCTTGATCACATTTCTGTTGTGCGAGGTTGGGGGGAGAGGACAGAGGAAGGAAGCATGATTGTTACCTCGCCACCAACACAACAGGGACTTGGTGCTCCTGGATGCGCAACACACATGAGTGCCTTCTTGCTGCACTACCTGCAACATGACCCTCGAATTGTGAGAATTAGAAATAATCCTGACTACTGGGTTGCCACACTGTTAGATCCCCGGTACAAAAGTAAATTTGCAGAAATTATTCCTGCCATAGAAAGGGATGCACGCATGCAGGAGTATCAGCAGAGACTGTTGCAGAATCTTACATGTGCTTTTCCACAAAATACCAGTGGTGCACGTAGTGAATCTCACAGTTCCAACTTGCCAACCGTGGGACCGTCAAGTGTTCAGCACTCAAACCGTAACAGAACCACAGTATCTGCTGGTAACATCAATTTTGCGGAATCATTTCACCACTTTTTTAGCCCATCCTTTGCAAGGCCACAGGAGACAAGAAGTCTGACACATAGTCAACGCCTAGAGACGATGGTACAGGAGTATCTCCAAGTAAACATTGAAGCCACGACTGTGTCACTGGACCCTTGCTCTTTTTGGGCTTCCAATCTGGATAAATGGCCGGAGCTAGCCACTTACGCCTTGGAGATCTTGTCATGCCCCGCAGCCAGCGTTCTGTCTGAACGTGTGTTCAGCGCTGCTGGTGGTGTGCTGACAGATAAGCGCACGCGGCTCTCCACTGATAATGTAGACAGACTCACGTTCATAAAGATGAACAAATCATGGATCCGAAACGACTTTTCTACCCCTGTGTCATCCTGGGGAGAGTAAAAGCTTGATGATTGGTTAAAATCACCCTACCAACCGTTTTAAGCTTTCAAATTACTAATCATGTTTATCTGTATCTTGACTGGAAAATAATTTGGGCTTTGTAGCAGTGTGCAGCACTGATCCTATTAGGCCATCTATAATAAGCTTCACCAGATTTAAAATTAAAAATAATTTTTAGCTGCATCTAGCCCGGAAAATAATTTTGGGGCTCCGAGATGCGCAAGACACATAAGTGCCTTCTTGCTGCACTACCTGCAGCATGACCCTCATATTGTCAGAATTCGAAGTAATCATGACTACTGGGTTGCCATACTCTTAGATCCCCCAAACTTTTCAATCAACCTTTTCATTTTAATAAAGACCAAAAAAATGGTCATTTTTGAAATTATAAGCATTAGCAGGTTGTTAGAAACTGAAATCAAACAGTTTTCAACTCAAAACTTTATTCTAGGTGATGTTACATTTTCACATAGGACCCCTTGTTCGAAAGGAGCTTCTGAACTCTCTCGTCCATTGAATTTGTCAGGTTTTGGATGGTTTCTGCTTCAATTGTTTTGCATGAGGACAGAATACCCTCCCAGAGCTGTTGCTTAGATGTGAACTGCCTCCCGCCATCATAGACACTCCTTTTAATGATGCTCCAAAGGTTCTGAATGGGGTAGAGGTCAGGGGAGCATGGGGGTCACACCATAAGTTTGTCCCCTTTTATGCCCATATCAGCCAGAGATGCAGATGTTTTATGTGCAGCATGAGATGGTGCATTATCATGCAGAAAAATGATCTTGCTGTGAAATACACGGTTCTTCTTCTTGAACCATGGCAGGAAGTGCTGTTTGAGAAAATCCACATACATTATGGAGTTCATCTTTAGCGCCTTCAGGGATCCTAAAGGGGCCGACAATCTCTCTCCCCATGATTCCAGCCCAAAACATTACTCCACCTCCTCCTTGTTGGCGCTGTAGCCGTGTTTGCGTGGGGTGTCCATCAACCAGCCATCCTCCACTCCATCCATCTGGACCATCGAGCGCTGCACGGCACTCATCCATGAACAAAACAGTTTTGAAATCAGTCTTCATGTAATGTTTGGCCCACTGGAGCCGTTTCTGCTTGTGTGAAGTGGATAGAGGAGGTCGACAGGATGGCGTATGCACAGCTGCAAACCTCTGAAGGACCCTGCATCTTGTTGTTCGGGGGACGTTGGAGGCACAAGCAGCTTCAAAAACTTGTCTGCTGCTATGACAAGGCTTTTTTGCCGCTGCTCTTTCAACCTGACGTAATTGCCTGTAGGAAAGAGTCCTCAATTTGCCCTTATCAGCACGCACACGTGTGTACTGTGAATCAGCTACATACTTCTTGATTGCCAAGACACTTCATCCTGATCATCGCACAATGTTGATTGTAGTCATGCCTTGACCTAAACACTCCACAATTTGTTGCTTCTCAGCAGCCGACACATCCTTTTTCTTTCCCATTTTGGCAGAAAATGTAGGCTGCTTAATAATGTGAGAGAGCCTTCTTAAGTAGTCTTGCCTTTCATTGGACACACCTGCCAAACTAATTAGCACAGGTGTCTGCAATTGCTTACAGTGATATAAAGAGCCCTGACACACATCACCATCAATGAGTTTAACTGACAAACAAACAAATTCTTCCCTTATCACTCCTAAACACTTTTTGCATAATAATTTGGAACGCGGTGTACATGTGCTTTTCCACAAAACACCAGCGGTTCACGTAGTGAATCTTACAGTTCTAACTTGCCAACCGTGGTCTGTATGGAATTGTTCAATAAAGGGCCCAAAATTAAGATAACATAGATGGGAGAGGTCTCTATGAATAGGAATTCCTAAGTATTTGATACCCTGTGAGGGCCAGGCAAAGGGAAAGTTGGACTGGATGGAATCCTATATGGATTTGGGGAGGGAGACATCGAGGGCCTCAGACTTCGCTGCATTGATTTTAAAATTTTACCATGTAACAAAGTGATCTATTTCAGCCATAACAGCATGGATGGATATATGTGATTGAGTGATATATACTAGGACATCATCAGCAAATAGAGAGCACTTGTACTCGGTGCCTCCCACCTTAATCCACCTAATATTGGGGTTATGGCGAATTGATGAGAGCAGGTGCTCCGTCACTAGGATGTATAAGAGAGGGGACAGAGGACATCCCTGCCTTGTCCCATTGGTGATTGTGAAAGGTGATGAAAATGTTCTGACGCGCCCCCTGGGCCTTGGGACACCCGGAGCCGGACCCTTTTTGGTGGATGCTGGTGGTTGTAGTCTTCGTGGCGGCGACCCGGTTCCGTGGCTCAGGGCGGTCAAACCAGTGGCGGAACTATTTATGTGGTTTTGATGTTTAAATGTCCGACTACGCCACCCGTGGATTGCGGTCAGAGTGAACCGCCGCTACAGGGCAGACCGCTGAGGCTGGTGTTGTGGGTGAAGCAGAGCGTAGCATAACTCCCCACGGGAGGAGTATAGCCTCAGGGCAGTGTATGCGGAGGATGGGGGTGATGGTGCAGGGCAGCAGCAGTAACGACACGGAGTCAGTGATGCAGTCCAGGGCCTTTACTCACAGTTCTTATTATCCAGACCACGTCTGCAGGTAACGGCTGCCCACGTCGTACTGTGCTCACCAGGTGAGGGGCTCAGACAACTCCCAGATAACTTTGGAGCACTTCACAGGACCCCCTTTGTGTGTCCTTTGTCTGGCCTTTCTTACCAACACTTCTGTCCGGCTGCCTCGGGCCTCCTCTTGGTAAACTTGGCGCCAGTTTCCCTGACCCTATGTGGTGCCTTCCTAGCGGGTGTAGCGAGGGGCTGCACCACATAAAATGTCAGAGCCTCCGGTTTCTAGCTGAGGGTCGTTTCCTGCCTCCACTAGTTCGGGGACCGGTCTCCCCCTTTGGCCTGACCCCTCCACGCAGGTGGATTCGGGCGTGCGGTGGCGACTCGCCCGTCCGCACCCCTGGGATCCCTTCATTCCTCGTTCCTGGAGCCTTCTCCGCTCCTCTTCCTTCCTTCTCCCTCTTCCAGGCCTGGGCCTCTGTTACTAGGCCCGCCTCCGGAGCAGAGCTCATGCAGAGCCCCTGCTCCCTGCCACTTCTGCTCAGACTTCTCTGCACTGAACTAAGATGGTGCCCACCTTTTATACTCCCTTCTCAATGCACCCAGGAACTGCTTCCTCCCTGCTCCTGCACTACAGGGTTCCCCTTCCTCAGTGTTCCCTCCCCCCACTCCAGCCAGGGACAGGGACTGTCGTGCCCATCTCAGGGGCATATTGGTCGCCCTGCCCCACGGCAATGTGGTGTAATGCATGCAGGTGTCGGGTCCTGATCCACACTCCATCCTTACCTGAGAGTGAGATATCACACCTCTGGGTGAGGTGCAATACGTCTGTAGCAACCGAGCCCTCAGGGTGCTACAGTTCCATTTATCTTCAGCCTAGGTGACGTATTGCGATACAGGGCCGTGATTTTGGCTATAAAAGGGTCCCCTAGACCCCTACCCCAAGCTTTTTAAGAGAATCATATATGGCGTGCCAGGAGACTCTATGGAATGCTTTCTCAGCATCCAACGAGAGTATCTAATTACAAATTTTTAACTGCATCTAGCCCAGGAAATACTTTGTGCCTAGTAGCAGTGTCTGCTAGTCAGCGGATTATCCCGGCTGTTAAGCAAGCTACACCACCTGTAGTTTAGACACTTAATTTTTTCAAAGGAAATGCTTCGGGACCATGGGATACTCAGTGAAGAGCATCAGGAGGCACCCCAAGGCATAGGGGCTGGGACTGGCAGTAGGATGCCTTGCGGTGGACAGCCGAGCTCGATCCTTATAAAAGCTTTTTAACTGCAGCAGCTTTAGTGGACGCTACTGGAGCTGGAATTACGCGGCTGCTGGCATGAGACTTGCCCTCCAATAGATCCTTGTAAATGGATTTAAAGTGTATTCATTCAAATTAGAGAGACAATTTAAATTAAAAAGCTTAGAGCTGCCTCCACCACAGGGGGGCTCGCTCGACCCACCAGCGGACAGGCACCAGTATTGGGAGAGGGGGGCTGGCCATCAGGGTTCACCGCGGCTCTGGCACAAACCCGGCGACACGGAGGTGGCACGGGCAGGAGCGGACTGGCCGTCTCGGCTTCTCACTTTTTGGATTTTAGAAGGGCATGACATGCCTATATCTGTGTCTCCCCCTCCTTTTACTCCTCCACCTCTTTTATTTTCGCATGACTATATGTACTTGTCACTTTTCCATGTGTTAGTTGTGTCTTCTGAGCAGTTTGTCAGCTTTTGGACACCTTTGAAGGTGTTTTCTATGTGTTTCTATGTGTTTTTGTTTGCCTGCCATTGGTTTTAACGGTGTTCGAAGGTGTTCGACGAACAGTTCGACGAACAGTTCGGCGAACACACGGGTGTTCGACGAACCGAACCGAACTCGAACACTACGGGGGTGGCTCAACACTAGTAGCAGGTTTCCCTTTTGTTTTAACTCAGTCCAAAATGTTGGGGCCCAGTTGCCGCGGATGTTGGCACGCAAATTAGAACCGTTGGTGCACTTAGAAGAATATTAATGTCCATAGCCTGGGTTGTAGTGTACTCACTGTAAATAGCGCTGGTAGAACCACAAGTCTCAGAAGGGCACTCACGGTGCATCTCAAACGGTCGGATGGTTCTCTGGACACCAGCTGGGGGCGGCAGGATTCAGGCCTTTATACGGTGGGAGTGCTGGCAGAACTCTCCGAGTCCTTGATGTAACTTGCTTCAGAGGGTGACAAAACCTCGCTCTCTCCAGCAGTTTAGGTATATCAGAGGGGACGGCAACACTCTGCAGCGTAGAGGTATACAGATCCGCAGCGCTCCGTCCCTCACCACACTCTTCTCCCTCTCAACTTTTGCTTTCACTTTCTGCCCAGCTCCCGCCCCCAAGTCCCTCCTCATCCAAATCATGCTCTCTCCATCTATCCTTCCAGGCTGTGTCATCTGACTGAAACAAGGGTCCCTGGGAATTGTAGTCCACTGCAGCTCAGGGGAAAAACTGTTAATGTCTGTAGGTCCCTGTTTAACAGCAGCTGCAAAGCTCTTCTTAGTGTCTGTAAGCTACAGTAGTAGCTGCTCTGACAGTTCCCTGTGCATGTGTTGCACTTAAAAAATGGTGAATCTAGTATAGTTCCAGGTGTTTCATTAGGTGAATTATTGAGTTAAGGTTTGGTTGCAGGTGTGAATGGAATGCACTTTATTGGTATGCAAAGTTCCCATTGTTTGCACCCTTTCTTACATTAAGAGGTCTTTGTTACCACAGGTCTCTGTTTAAGATGCTAAATAAGAGTGTGATGAATATGGAAATAAATGTATACATCAGGTGGGGTCTCAGCTGAAACAACTGGTTGATAAGGAAGTGGCACCACCATTTTGTTTGAATACTGTATGAAGAGGAGGCACAACCTGGTCATTAAAATCTTCTTTAATTAGGACTGTCAGACATTATGTCACCAGGTAGGGGGAGCTCAGATAACTAGACACCAAGGTTTGTAGCTTTTATCGGCAATAGTGTGAAATACATTTAATCCTTTTTTTTTTTACTTTAATCCCTTCCCATTCTTTGATGTCTTATGTCACAGGCAGGTGGAACTTAATAATACTAGTCAAACAGTCGCATTGTGCGGGCTCAGGAGCTGAACTTGTGCTTGAAGGAGTGTTAGCTGGTATATACAGCTGAGACCCCAAAGTAAATACCGGGGTCCGTGCTAGTGCGGCGCCCCTGCGGGTTCAGTCACCACAGAGGTATTGCATCTCACCCAGAGGTGTGGTATCTCACTCTCAGGTAAGGATAGCGTGCTGCCCGGGACCCTAACACCTGCATCCAACACTTCACTACTCCAGACCGCCAGCAGGGGCAAGATGCGTCGCTCTCCTGCTGAGCCCTGTCCCTGGCTGGAGTGCGGGGAACCAAATAAGGGGGAACCATGTAGTGGATGTGGGTGGAGGACGAAGTACCGAGGAGCACTTGTTAGGAAGATATAAAAGGGGGAGCCATCTTCAAAGAGTCCAGTCCAGTCAGAGAGGAGAGAGGGTGGGGAGCAGGAGCTCTGCAGGAGCTCTGCTCAGGAGGAGGGTCCAGTGAGAAAGGCCCAGGACAGACGGAAGAGAGAGAGAAGCAGGAGAAAGGCTCCAGGAAAGTAGAAAGGATCCTAGGGGCACGGGCAGTGCGGATGCCACCCGTGCGCCCGAGTCTGCAGAGGAGCAGAAGGATCAGGTCGCAGAGAGGGGACCGGACCCTAAACTAGCAGAGTTCTTTAAGCCTCAACTAGATAACCGGAGGGTGCAGCATTTCAGGTGCTGCAGCCAACAGCCACATCTAACTCACCAAAAAGGTGGCCATAGAGGAGCCAGGGGACAGAGAAGACGTCGCCCGACAAGGTCCGTGGTCACTGGCTTGGGACACTGGGTGTGAGGTGCAGGGAGACGGTCAGAAGGAACACACAGAAGGGGTCCTGTTATGTACTCTGGAGGTACCTGAGGGTTTGCTGAACCCCTCCCTGAGTAAGCACAGGATGGCGTGGGAAGTTACCCTGGCCTGGTAACTTGGAGTCTAAAACCATGAGTAAAAACTCTGAAGACTGCATCCCACTGTCTCTGCAAATTATTATTGCACCATCATCCCCTGCACTACACTGCACAGCAACATCTAATAAAATCACCACTTCCTGCGCTGGAGCTAAGCTCTACCTGTGGAGAGCCAAACCAACTCTGCTGCATTATCAATAGCTCCAGAGGATCTGCTCTGCAGCGGTGGCTCCCTTTAGCCACATACCACAGGTGGCATCACGAACATTATATAAAAACTATAAATCCCCTGCAAATATCCCCTTTTATTGACCGCCCTGGGTCACGGACCGGGTCACCGCAACTGTGACATCTCCCCTAGCAACGACTGGCCCGGCTACCAAGTACCCCATGGCCAGGGGGTGCGTCACTAGCACCTATATTGACACTTTAACCCCTTTACCCCCGAGGGTGGTTTGCATTTTAATGACCAGGCCAATTTTTACAATTCTGACCACTGTCACTTTATGAGGTAATTACTCTGGAACGCTTCAATGGATCCCCCTGATTCTGAGACTGTTTTTTCGTGACATATTGTACTTCATGATTGTGGTAAAATTTCTTCGATATCACTTGCGTTTATTTGTGAAAAAAATGGAAATTTGGCAAAAATGTAGAAAATTTTGCAATTTTCAAAATTTTAATTTTTATGCCCTTAAATCAGAGAGATATGTCACACAAAAGAGTTAATAAATAACATTTGCCACATGTTTACTTTACATCAGCACAATTTTGGAACCAAAATTTTTTTTTGTTAGGGAGCTATAAGGGTTAAAAGTTGACCAGCGATTTCTAATTTTTCCAACAAAATTTACAAAACCATTTTTTTAGGGACCACATCACATTTGAAGTCACTTTGAGAGGTCTTTATGACAGAAAATACGCAAAAGTGACACCATTCTAAAAACTGAACCTCTCAAGGTGCTCAAAACCACATTCAAGAACTTTATTAACCCTTCAGGTGCTTCACAGGAATTTTTGGAATGTGGAAGAATAAAATGAACATCTAACTTTTTTTCACAAAAATGTTACTTTAGACCCAATTTTTTTTTATTTTTGCAGGGGTAACAAGAAAAATGGACCCCAAAATTTGTTGTGCAATTTCCCCTGAGCATGCAGGTACCCCATTTGTGGGGAAAAAACACTGTTTGGGTGCACGGCACGGCTCGGAAGGGAAGGAGCGCCATTTGACTTTTTGATTGTAAAATTTGCTTGAATAATTAGCGGACGCCATGTTGTGTTTGGAGAGCCCCTGTGTGCCTAAACATTGGAGCTCCCCCACAAGTGACCCCATTTTGGAAACTAGACCCCCCAAGGCATCTATCTAGATGCATAGTGAGCACTTGGAACCTTCAGGTGCTTTACAAATTAATCCGTTAAAATGAAAAAGTGGAATAAAAAACCACTTTATTTTTACGGATTAATTTGTGAAGCACCTGGGGGTTCCAAGTGCTCACTATGCATCTAGATAGGTGCCTTGGGGGGTCTAGTTTCCAAAATGGGGTCACTTGTGGGGGAGCTCCAATGTTTAGGCACACAGGGGCTCTCCAAACGCAACATGGTGTCCGCTAACAATTTTGCCGATTTTCCATTCAATTTGTTAGCGGACACCATGTCGCCTTTGGAGAGCCCCTGTGTGCCTAAACATTGGAGCTCCCCCACAAGTGACCCCATTTTGGATACTTGACCCCTCAGGGAACTTATCTAGATGTGTGGTGATCACTTTGAAACCCCAAGTGTTTTTCAAAGGTTTATGACGTAGAGCCGTGAAAAAAAAATCATTTTTTTTCCACAAAAACGCTCTTTTAGCCGCAATGTTTTTATTTTCACGAGGGTACTAGAAGAAATTGGACCCCAAAAGTTTTTGTGCAATTTCTACTGAGTACGCTGATACCCCATGTGTTGGAGAAAACTACTGTTTGGGCGCATGTCAGGGCTCGGAAGGGAAGGAGTGACGCTTTGGAATGCAGACTTTGATGGAATGGTCTGCGGGCGTCATGTCACGTTCTCAGAGCCCCTGATGTGCCTAAACAGTGGAAATGCCCAACAAGCGCCCCCTTTTTGGAACAGATACCTGATTTGTCAATTTTATAATGTAGTGTTATACGCCAGTTGTGTAGGACAACCTGACAAACACTACACAACTGAAGTATGACAACCTGACGAACACTACGTCAGCTGTGAAGTGTTCGTCAGGTTGTCATACGTCAGAAATTAATTCAGTAGTCCATGGAAGTATGGTACCTTTTGAAGCAGTCTTTCATGCAGAGGCCAGGTTTGTCGGGTCAGGTGTCACATTGGTAAATGGTGTCCTTGCGTATTCCCCTTCGGTAACACACTCGGCACTCCTTTTGTGACTTACCTTTTTTTCCGCTGTGAGGGATCTGGCCCGGGAAATGCTGGCCCAGTACAATTCGAGGTTCTTCAGTTCCAGAAGTAGTGGGGCCCGCTCCGCCACCACTGCCAAATATCAGGGCCTTGATAACTGTCTCCTGGAAGTGAAGGTACGACGCAGAAGTCTGGCCTGCACATTTTGACAGAAGGAAAGCGTTGTGCATTGCCATCTGAATAATGTGCACGGCCAGCTTCTTATACCATACCTTGGCCTTTCTCAAAGCACTGTACGGCTGGAGGACTTGATCGGAGAGATCAACTCCCCCCATGTACTTGTTGTACCCCACTACACAGTCTGGTTTGGAGACCTGTGTAGTGGAACCTCTTACAGTGCTGAGGGTGCTGCCATCACCATGTATGGTGGTCAAGAGAAGGACATCCCTCTTGTCCTTGTACTTGACCACCAACATGTGGTCAGTACATTGGGTTCTGCTCTCACCCCTTCTGAGCAGCTGCCCAATTAGCGTCTTTGGGAGACCTCTCTGACTTTTGCGGTCCGTAGCGCAGGCTGCGGTACCTCGCACAGAGAGGGACTTGAAGAGCGGGATACTTGTATAAAAGTTATCCAAGTACAGGTGATAACCTTTATCCAGCAGTGGGTGCATCAAGTCCCACACAATTTTCCCACTCACTCCCAGAACAGGGGGGCATTCAGGGGGTTCAATCCGGGAGTCCTTCCCTTCATAAACTCTAAACTTGTGAATGTACCCTGAGGTACTCTCACAAAGTTTATACAGCTTGATCCCGTACCTGGACCTTTTACTGGGCAGGTACTGCTGGAATCCAAGCCGCCCCTTAAAAGAAATTAAGGACTCATCCACGCAGATGTCCCTCTGGGCACGTACACTTCACCAAACTTGTTGTTGAAGTGCTCGATGACCGGCCGAACTTTGAAAAGACGATCAAAGTTCGGGTCATCGCGTGCAGGACACCTTGCATTATCTTGGTAATGCAAGAACTTGTGGATTGCCTCATAACGTGTCCGGATCATGACCATTCGGAACACTGGAGTGTTATACAAAATGTCAACACTCCAGTATTGCCGAACCTCTGTTTTTTTCAGGATCCCCATATGAAGTACCAGGCCCCAAAACTTCATAATTTCTTCTGCGTCTACAGTAGACCAGTTAGAAAATGATGAAGAGGGGTTTTGGTCCAAAAATTGATGAGCATACAAATTAGTTTGGCCCCACATGAGGTTTATAAAATCCTCAGAGAAAAAGACTTTGAAAAAGTCTATTTCTGTGAGGCGGGTGGTGTCAAACTTGATTACTGATTCCGCCACGAAATCAGGAATCAGTGGCTCAAAATTTTCGGGGGGCGAGGTCCATATGGGGTCAGTAGTGGCGGGCGCTGGAACATCTTCTCTCCTGCGACAACTGCGGGGCGGTCCAGCAGCACCTGAGGAGGAGGAGGAAGAGGAGGACGATGAGGCGTCGGAAAAGTAAAGAAATGTGGGATCCTCGCCCTCGCTGTCAGTCTGTGTCGGAGGCAACAATAGCGTATGCCTCCTCCGCTGAATAGCGAGTTTGGGATGAGCTGGACATTTTTTTTTCTTGTGTATGTGGTGCGTGTGTGTCAGTACTTCATTTAGAGTGTGTGTGTGTGTGTGTGTCAGTGTGCTTGGTGTGAACTTTTTTTTTCTGGAAAAAAAAAGAGAAGAAAAGGAACTACCGTAGGTGGTGCAAACAGCAAGCACGAGTGCGGATCGGTGAACTATGTCACCAATCAACTCTCGGCAGCTGCTGGGTGTGTGCGTGGATGTGGTGCAAAGGTAGGGGGGGGGGGAATTGACAGGGACAAGAAAAAGTCCTGAAAAGCAGCGAGCACGGACGTTGATCAGTGACGTAGACACTGCTCAGCGCTCGGCCGCTGCAGGACGCAGAAAAAAAAAAAAAACTGGGGGGGGGAGGAGGATTGGGGTTAAAAGGAGGGGGGAGAGAAGGAGGGGGGAGAGGGGTGGATGAGGGGAGAACAGAGATGGACTTTACCAAAGTCTTCTCTGTTCTTCTTTCAGCAGGATCAGCAGCAGGTTCTGGAAGCGGCTCTGGAGCAGGATCCGCAGCAGCAGGATAAGGAGCTGGAAACCCAGGACCCTGGAGACAGCAGCAGGATGCCGAAGCTGGAGTCCCAGCAACCTGGAGACAGCAGCAGGATGCCGGAGCAGGAGATCCAGGACCCTGGAGACCGCAGCAGGATGCCGGAGCAGCAGCAGCGACTGGAGTAGGTAGGAGAAAGGTCTTGTAGTGTAACAGGAGATTCTGTGGCACTACAATGCCCAGCACAGAGAGATCAGTAGTGTGACTGCTCTGTAGAAATCCTCACCAAGTGTCACAGGGGGTTGACAGGGTGGTGACAGGCAGGTCACAGGCCGGTCACCACCTGGTCACCTCCCGGTCAGGTACTCTGATTGGTGCGATCGATGATGACATCGATCGCACCAATCAGAGATGGCTGGGGCCTGGGCACGCACCACAGGGGGTCACAGGGAGGTGACAGGTAGGTCACAAGCCGGTCACCGCCCTGTGACCGCCCTGTCACCTGTGTTCAGGTGCTCTGATTGGAGCGATCAATGTCATCATCGATCGCTCCAATCAGAGCTGGCTGGGGCTTCTATTACATCACAGGGGGTCATGGGGAGGTGACAGGCAGGTCACAAGCCGGTCACCGCCCCGCGACTGCCCTGTTACCGCGCGGTCCCGCTGTGATCGGTGCGATCGATTAGATCGGCGATTGCACCGATCCTAGCAGTTTGGGGAGAGGGCTAGGGTTACTAGGCAACAGCCTAGGATCGGTGCTCTTATGAGCACCGATCCTAGGCTGCACATCACTGTTTCCGGCAATCTGATTGCCGGAAACAGTGAGAAATGCTGTGATTGGCTGTTCAGAAATGAACAGCCAATCACAGCGATCGTGGGTGTGAAGGGGCGGCGACACCCCCTGAGATGCCGGCACCATCTACCCTAAGGTAAGATGGCACCGGAATTTTAATGCTATCACCGCGACTTCGGTCGCGGTGCCGCATTAAAGATAGGGCGTATTAATACGTATCTGGTCCATAAGGCTCAGGGCACAGATACGTATTAATACGCCCTATGTCGTAAAGGGGTTAAAGTTGTATTCCTATCTTGTACTTTTCTGGCAAATACACAGGACATAATTTTTTATAAGTGATTTTATTGCAAAAAAGTACTAAAATATAAATGAACTATACATGTTTTGTCTCACTGTGTCCATAAGAACCCAAAATATAAAATAAATAGGTTGTTTATTCTTTACAATGAGAACATGAAAAAAACAAAGCCAGAATTGCTGTTTTTTTGTTACCTTCTCTCACATAAAAGTGGAATAAAAATGCGATCAAAAAGGCACCTGTGACGATGAAGCATAAATTCTTAATTATGCCAGACATATTTTCTGATGGCAAGAGAAGCATACCTTTATTTTTATGTTGACTCTAATCTGTGCTCTTCTTTAGTTGATTAACACAGACTATTATTTGTATAAGCCTGAATGTTCTTTGATTCTGAAACAACGATATGTATTTACAAGAGCCTCTGTGATACAAACTATGTAAATAGATTAGCTAGAACAAGGAATGTTTTCTAGATATGTTAAATACCATTGTAAGGTGTTTTCCAGTCAATCTTGGGGGGATGAGCTGTGGATACTCAAGCCTTGTGAAATAATATCATCCCTAATTCTTAACCTGTGGATGTGTATTTAACAAGGGGCATGTGTTTCGGAGACAGAATAAGACTTGGGGCAGAGAATCAAGGAACATCAGAAAGACCTTAGAAGGAAAATGAGAGACATCATTCAGGAAAGTAGATGGATTGCATGGCATCCAAAGAGACACAGATTTGTATTCTACATGATTCTAGTCTAAAGATATGGCCCTGACTGGAAAGATTTAGATCTCCTCAGTTAACCATCAGAGAGACCATGGATACTTTTAGGGAGACCAGGAGAGGACGAAGAAGCCACCTGGCGCCATGGATATGTTGTTTTGGGGTTGCTAGGAGGGGCTCACCGGTTGCTTAGAACCCATGGAGACATTGGGAGTTGCCAGGAGGGACCCACTGGTCATCTGACCCCATGGAAACTCTCGGAGAGGCCAGGTTGGGACCCTCGGGTCTCCTGGCCTTGTACCTCGATGGACAGCTAGCTTCCTAAGCTTGCCGCTACCTTCTCTCTGTGAGGGCCCACCAGAAGCGGGGGGGGCCACTGGTTGAGGTAGTCGGCCCTGGAAGTCTCCAAAGTTGCAGCTGTTCTATCCCAGGCGGGTGGAGAAGGAAGGGTGAGACTGTGTAATTGCGCACCATCTGGGGCATTTGCCGGGACTGTTCTATGTGTTTATTGTCCGCTTTGTGGTTCAATAAAATATTGTCACGTTGTTTTACCCTCACCCTGTGTTGTTACCCCCACGGAAGACCACAGGTCCTCACAGCACCTATACTCCAAAATAACAACAATAATAAAAAATACAACTCGTCCCGCAAAAAAATAGGTTCTCATACAAATCTGTTAACAGAAAAAATAAGAGTTATGGCTCTCCTTATATGGCAATGTAAAATTGTTTTGTTTTTGAAAATGTGTTATTTTCATGCAGACATCATAAAACATAAGTAAATGGTGATTTTATGTTAATTGTACTGACCCACAGAGTAAAGTTAATATGTGATTTATATGAAACTAGATGGTGGCCCGATTCTAACGCATCGGGTATCCTAGAATATGTATGCGGCCAACCGGGCGCGACTAATCAGCGAAGCTGTGTTTAAATGGGTTGTGCACTACTTTAAATTAACCCCCCAATGTATCTCCCGGGGCCCCTAATGAATTTTGGAGGACCGGGGAGCGAGGCCGCCGGTCGGGGAACTTCTGCTGCGAGCAGCCGGGAGATGACCGGCTAGCACAGGGTGAGCGTGGGAGCGAGTGAGGGTGAGAGTGTGAGGGTGAGCGTGGGAGCGTGTGAGGGTGAGCGTGGGAGCGTGTGAGGGTGAGCGTGGGAGCGTGTGAGGGTGAGCGTGGGAGTGTGTGAGGGTGAGCGTGGGAGCGTGTGAGGGTGAGCATGGGAGCGTGTGAATGTGAGCGTGAGAATGTGAGCGTGTGAGGGTGGGTGTCCGATGGTGAGCGTCAGAGCGTGAGCGTCCGACCGTGAGCGTCAGAGCGTGAGCGTCAGAGCGTGAGCCAGAGCGTGAGCGTCAGAGCATGAGCATCAGAGCGTGAGCGTCAGAGCGTGAGCATCAGAGAGTGAGCGTGAGCGTCAGAGCCTGAGCATCCGAGCGTGAGCGTCCGAGCGTGAGCGTCAGTGCGTGAACGTCAGAGGCTGAGCGTCAGAGCGTGAGCATCAGAGCGTGAGCGTCCGAGCGTGAGCGTCCGAGCGTGAGCGTCAGAGCGTGAGCGTCAGAGCGTGAGCGTCTGAACGTGAGCGTCTGAACGTGAGCGTCCGAGCGTGAGCGTGTGAGCGTGAGTGTTAGAGAGTGAGCATCCGAGCGTGAGCATCCGAGCGTGAGCGTGAGAATCAGAGCGTGAGCGTCAGAGCCTGAGCATAAGCGTCAGAGCGTGAGCGTCAGAGCGTGAGCGTCTGAGCGTGAGCTTGAGCGTCAGAGCCTGAGCGTGAGCGTCAGAGCGTGAGCGTCAGAGCGTGAGTGTCAGAGCCTGAGCGTGAGCGTCAGAGCGTGAGCGTCAGAGCGTGAGCGTCAGAGCGTGAGCGTCAGAGCGTGAGAGTCAGAGTGTGAGCGTCAGAGCGTCCGAGCGTGAACTTCAGAGCGTCTGAGCTTGAGCGTGAGCGTCAGAGCGTGAGCGTCAGAGCCTGAGTGTCAGAGCGTGAGCGTGAGCGTCAGAGCGTGAGCGTCAGAGCCTGAGCATGAGCGTCAGAGCCTGAGCATGAGCGTCAGAGCGTGAGCATGAGCGTGAGCGTCTGAGCGTGAGCGTCCGAGCGTGAGCGTCCGAGTGTGAGCGTCAGAGCGTGAGCGCGAGCGTCCGAGTGTGAGCGTCCGAGTGTGAGCGTCAGAGCGTGAGCGTGAGCGTCAGAGCGTGAGCGCCCGAGCGTGAGCATCCGAGCGTGAGCTTGAGCGTCCGAGCGTGAGCGTCAGAGCGTCCGAGCGTGAGCGTCCGAGCGTGAGCGTCAGTGTCCGAGCGTGAGCGTCAGAGCGTGAGCGTCAGAGCGTCCGAGCTTGAGCGTCCGAGCGTGAGCGTCAGTGTCCGAGCGTGAGCGTCAGAGTGTGAGCGTCAGAGCGTGAGCGTGTGAGGGTGAGCAGGTGAGGGTGAGCGTGTGAGGGTGAGCCACTAACGGCCTCCATATTTCTCTGAAATCCGCGTGAGCGTCCGAGCGTGAGCGTCCGAGCGTGAGCATGAGCGTCAGAGCGTGAGCTTGAGCGTCCGAGCGTGAGTGTCCGAGCGTGAGTGTCAGAGCGAGAGCGTGAGCGTCAGAGCGTGAGCGTCAGAGCGTGAGCGTGAGCGTCAGAGCCTGAGCGTCAGAGCCTGAGCGTGAGCATCCGAGCGTGAGCGTCAGAGCGTGAGCATCCGAGCGTGAGCATCAGAGCGTGAGCGTCAGAGCGTGAGCATCAGAGCGTGAGCGTCAGAGCCTGAGCATGAGCGTCAGAGTGTGAGCGTCAGAGTGTGAGCGTCCGAACTTGAGCGTCCGAACTTGAGCGTCCGAACTTGAGCGTGTGAGCGTGAGCGTGAGAGCGTGAGCGTCAGAGCGTGAGTGTCAGAGCGTGAGCGTGCGCATCCGAGCGTGAGCATCCGAGCGTGAGCATCCGAGCGTGAGCGTCAGAGCGTGAGCGTCCGAACTTGAGCGTGAGCGTCAGAGCGTGAGCGTCCGAGCGTGAGCGTCCGAACTTGAGCGTGTGAGCGTGAGCGTCCGAGCGTGAGCGTCCGAGCGTGAGCGTCAGAGCGTGAGCGTCCGAGCGTGAGCGTCCAAACTTGAGCGTCCGAGCGTGAGCGTCCGAGCGTGAGCGTCAGAGCGTGAGCGTGAGTGTCAGAGCGTGTGAGCGTCAGCGCGAGAGCGTGAGCGTCCGAGCTTGAGCGTCCAAGCGTCAGAACATGAGCGTCCGAGCGTGAGCGTCAGAGCGTGAGGGTGAGCGTCTGAGGGTAAGCGTCTGAGGGTGAGCGTGTGAGGGTGAGCAGGTGAGGGTGAGCGTGTGCGGGTGAGCCGCTAACGGCCGCCATATTTTTCTGAAATCCCGCGACTCTGATTGGCCGCGGCCTGACCAATCAGTGACGTGGGATTTCCTGGACAGACAGACAGACAGACAGATAGACAGACAGACAGATGGGATAAGACAATTATATATATTAGATGGTCAATGCTGTAAAAAATAAACCTTAACTGGGGAAAAATGTATATTTTCACCATTTGCCATGTGCCGCGTATTTATCTCTTGAACTTACTTTTAAGATAAAAAAAAAGATCACCGCATCCCTTGATAAATGTCGTGAGGGGTGGAGGGATATTGTGAAAAAGCACAAACATTATTAAAAATACATAAGATTAAAAGATGATTAAAATAATTAAAAATAAAAACCTGATGATAAATGAATCTATGCAGTAAAAAAAGGGTGGGACAGATAGAGTCCTTGTATGCGTAAAGCTGGGTATAAATAGAGATACAAATAGGATTAAATCATTACAAGAATAAACGATCTGTGTATAAATGTGTTTAAAAAATACTCGTTCTGTTAAATGTCTGGTTGACAACACAAAGAAAATAATGGGACCTATAGTGTCAAGTCATAATTATCAATGGCAGGCTCAGACTGAGGGCTCGTCCACACGACCGCTTAACATGGCCGAGTGCTGTCCGATGTTTTATCAGATAGCTCTCTGCCCAATGTTATACTGTGGGGCAGTGCCAACTAGTGTTTTTTTTCTCATGCCGATTTTGCATACAAGTCCATGGACTTGTATGACATCAGTGTGAAACATTGAACTGCACTCGGATGTCATCTGAGTGCAGTGCGAGATGGGCGGCAAATTTAAACGCCGCTCTGCTGATTGGTCGCAGCCGGCCACCGCGACCAATCAGCAGAGCGGCATTTAAATTTGCCGCCCATCTCGCTGATTGGCCACGGCCGGCCACCGCGACCAATCAGCAAAGCGGCGTTTAAATTTGCCGCCCATCTCGCTGATTGGTCGCGGTCGGCCACCGCGACCAATCAGCAAAGCGGCGTTTAAATTTGCCGCCCATCTCGCTGATTGGTCGCGGTCGGCCACCGCGACCAATCAGCACAGCGGCGTTTAAATTTGCCGGCCATCTCGCTCATTGGTCGCGGTGGCCGGCCGCGATTAATCAGCAGAGCGGTGTTTAAATTTGCCGCCCATCTCGCTGAGTGGTCGCGGCCGGCCACCGCGACCAATCAGCAGAGCGGCGTTTAAATTTGCCGCCCATCTCGCTGATTGGTCGCGGTGGCCGGCCGCGATTAATCAGCAGAGCGGTGTTTAAATTTGCCGCCCATCTCGCTCATTGGTTGCGGCCGGCCACCGCGTCCAATCAGCAGAGCGGCGTTTAAATTTGCCGCCCATCTCGCTGATTGGTCGCGGTAGCCGGCCGCTACCAATCAGCAGAGCGGTGTTTAAATTTGCCGCCCATCTCGCTGATTGGTCGCGGCCGGCCACCGCGACCAATCAGCGTCGTATTAGTGTGGGCCCGGGAGCGGCGCTGCTTGTGCGGCTCCGTATTAGAGAGGACCGGGGAACGGCGCTGCCTGTGCGGCTCCTTCTGCTGCGAGAAGCCGGAAGATGAGCGACTGCTCGCAGCAAAAGCATCCCGACAGTCGGCGCCGCTCCCCAGTCCTCCGTTCACACTTGCTGTCAGGAGATCAGCTGGCCATGCCGCTGATCTTCCGAAGTTAGCCGCATGGAGGTCAGCGGCGCCGGTCGGGGTAGTTGTGCTGCTAGCGCCGCTCATCTCCCCGCTGCAACGCCGCTGACCTCCGTTCGCCAGATGAGCCGCTAATGGCCGCCATCTTTTTTCAGAAATCCCGCGGCGCTGATTGGCCGCTGCCGGACCAATGAGCAACGCGGGATTTCCAGGACAGACAGAAAGACAGACAGACAGACAGACAGACGGGATAAGACGATTATATATATAGATTAGCATAAAACCACCAACAACATGGACACAGGATGCCCAACTCACTTACTGTGTTTCGCACAAGAAGCTGCATCAGGAGCTAAGTTTATGGATTCATTCTAAATCTGGATTTATGACTTTTTAAATCTAATATATTTTTAACGAAGTTTTCAATTTTTACATTATACTCATATCTCTTGGCCACTTTTTAAAACCATTCCAGCAAGATTGGCGCTCCTATCTTTCTGCGTCCAAAAAGTGGTATATGACCACATATAAGATGTTGCCGTTCTTGGGAGAAATTGCATATTAAAATACAGTGTATTTCATTAATTTTCCTCTTGTAAAAATGAACAGTTTTGATCTAAATCTGCATAATTTAACTCTCACCTTCCTCATCATCAAGGATACCTCACGAGGTGAGATTTTGCATGATGCTCCAGATCAATGTCGATTGACAGTCATTTTCTATTTCTTCCATTTTCTTTACTCATTGCACCAACAGTTGTCTCCTTCTCTCCCAGCGTCTTACTTATGGTTTTGTAGCCCATTCCAGCTTTGTGCAGGTCTATGATCTTGTCCCTGACATCATTAGAAAGCTCTTTGGTCTTGCCCATGTTGTAGAGGTTAGAGTCTGACTGATTAATGGAGTCTGTGGACAGGAGTCTTTTCTACAGGCGACTATGTAAGACAGCTGTCTTTAATGCAGGTAACCAGTTGATTAGGAGCATCTAACTGGTCTGTAGGAGCCAGAACTCATAATGGTTTGTAGGGGATTAAATACTTATTTCTCACTGCAAAATGAAAATAAATTTATCTAATTTATACAATGTGATTTTCTTGATTTTTTGGGGGGGATATTCTATCTCTCAATATCAAAATTAACCTACCCTTAAAATTATAGACTGTTCATGTCTTTGTCAGTGGACAAACTTACAAAAACAGCAAAGGATGGAATAATTCTTCCCTTCACTGTATTTAGATTTCCCTGCTCTGATATATTTCTTGTTCTCATTTTGTTTGATTTTTCAATTTAAAAACATAAAACAGAAGAGCAGCGTATTCTTACCACAGGAGCAGCTATGTTATGAAGGGGGTGTCTCATCATAAATGGGTGCAATTTTAAAGCACTTGAAAAAAGCAAAAGCAATTTTGCAATTTGCTTGTTATTAAAAATCCTCTCCAAGAATGGAGTCATTTTTAGGTATTATTGCTTATAGCTGAGGAGTAACTAATCTACTAGGCAAGGAGCAATTCTGAAGCTCGCTGGATTGCTGGATCAGGACCGGTTCAGGACCACCCAGCTCCTCCAATGCTGTAAGACAAGGATGACTTTGCTTGCAGAAACGAAGAACAGACAGTCTGACAACAACGCCACAACCTCCGCACAAAAGGAAGCTGGGCAGCAGGGAAACGGTGAGCTCCTGAGGTGAAGAAAACCTTTAAGGCCAGTGCACAAGAGCCAAGGAGGCCATATGGAGGGTCTGGGTATAAGCTTCATGCGTTTTGTCTACACCGTGAGCTGGCTCTTTGCTGGAAGGATTTTCCTAGATTCCAGTAGTGGTAACAAGTCCACCAGTAATTCACAAATAGTGGTATACCGTACTGCTTCCCATCATCACTAGAAGAGCACATCATTAGAGAAAAAAACGCAGGACTCACTTTTCTAGGTAACTGACAGCTGCAGCCAATCACTAGCTGCGCTGGTTCTCTGACGTTGTAAAAAAGTAGCCATCACTTCAGGAGTCGTCACCGATCTCCGAAGTGGACTGCGCTTGATTTGCGAGGGCAGTGTAGGGAGAGTATGCCACCATTTTTTATTTTAAGCACATTCGTGCCTTATATTTTTATTACTGTAACAGCAACCTATTTAATATCAATTTAATTGAACCAGTGTTATGTAAAAATGAAGAGTTGTTCTATAACACTCCTAATATTTTCCTTTTGTATATATTTAGCCTACAGAAACAATGTGTCACATTTTAGACAGAGGTTATTACCCAGCTTTTCCAGTCTGCATAATGCCAGATCTGCCCAGGTAGTCATTTATAAGTCATTAACTCTTCTTTTATAATAGTGTGACTAGTCAGGTTGCTATTGGTGACTAAGCCCCGCCCCTTCCGAGACTTTCACGTTCAGCAGTGATGGAACACTCACATACATCTGCTGACATCACAGTCAGTGTGACATCACCGGCACAGTGACATCACATTCCACAAAGTTCCATATACAACTGACTGCAGCCATTGAGCTTTAGTTGTAGTTGGCTTTGACTACAATATACGTGTGGATTGCATTTAGTAATTTTCCATACGTTTTTTGGATAATTGCCCTGTTGTTGCCTGATGCAACATGGACTTTACAGGGAAAAGAAAGAGAAAAAGGAAAGAAACACCAGATGGAGAAGACACTGGAAATAACCAGGAACCTCCACCAAAGATAAGGAAGATGGACTCCAAGAAATCTGGGCAGGATGGTCAAATATTACCTGACAATGAGGGAACCCAGAATATTTCCTTCCTAGACACTGTACAAAACAGATGTGACAAGTTTGTGGGATACATCACAAATCAAGCTGATACCAATCTACAAAAGCTGAGTACAAGAGAGAGGAAAAGAGAGACTGTGGGTCCAACCAGGATCATTAACACGAGAGGTAATGAAAGTGCAGCAGAAGAGAAGAGAACTGGGAGAAAAAGGAAACATCATGAAGATCCAGCCACCAGTCAAGATGACATCTCAGGTGAATTTAGTGGCCCCAGTAGCAAAAAAATAAAGACCACTGTCCCTCTCACCAGGGATAAGTTTATCTGCCATGGCATACTTGGAGAAGGGAGTTATGGGAAGGTTGTACTGGCCACGGATAAGATACGGAAACAAAGTGTGGCCCTTAAAATCATAAAGAAGGAAAGCCTAATCTCCTTCCCTGAATGCCTTGTTGAGCACCATGTCCTGAAGCTTAGCCACAACAGCAGCTTCTTAACTCATTGCCATGCCGCGTTTCATACTGAAAACCATGCCTATTTTGTCACCGAGCTGGCCAGTGGAGGGGACCTGCATGACTATATATATAGTACCATTCCCCTGAAGGAACCTGTAACCTTTATAGCAGCAGAAATCGTCTGTGGCCTACAATTCCTGCACAGCAATGACATCATTCACCGGGACTTAAAACCGGATAACATCCTGCTGACTGGTGACGGCCACATAAAAATTACTGATTTTGGACTATCTCTTTATGAGTTTGATAAGAGATTTAATGCCAGAGATTTCAGTGGAACACCTGGGTATGGCGCCCCAGAAATGATCATGGGAGACGCTTATGATGAAGGTGTAGATTGGTTCGCCTTTGGAGTCATATTGTACAACATGATTTTCCAAGACTCACCATTTCCAGGAGACACCACTGAAGAGATTGAGAGAAATGTCATCTACTCTGAACCATCATATGAAAACCTCACTGACCACGATGCTGTGGACATTATGTCCAAACTACTCTGCAAAGACCATTATGTCCGGCTAGGGGTTAATGGAAAAATCAGAAAACACCCCTTATTTTCAAATCTAAACTGGACAGACATAGAAACAGGGAAAGCGCCATCTCCAGTTATTATAAGAAGGAACATGAATGTCAGCATGAGACAGCAGATCCCAGCACCGCGCAGTGAAGACCTGAACGAGACAATTCCGGCTGAAGAACAGAGGATTTTTACGAGTTTCCCATTTGTGGCTCCAGAATGGAGCACAACTTACCACTAAATGGAGAAACGGCATAATACCATCTAATCCTCCTGTATCTTGACTTAAGACTGTCTACTTTGGGGTGTGTGGCACCTCATCCCGTATCCCGCATATTCTTAATATGTAACAGTAAACTTTGCTTGTTTTAATTCATCCTTTGGTTCTTTGGAGCATTTTTCTATTTTTTCCTGTGTATATACAGTGTATATATGTACAGGTCATGTGTATATCTAAAGGTCATGTATATATGCATATATATAATGTGTAGGTCACGTGTATGTATAATGTGTATGTGTATATTGTGACAAAAAAACATCAGATTAAGAAACAATTCTGTTGTTTTAACCCCATAGTGACCACCAATACGTCTTTTTACGGACCTGCGATATAAGAGATTAGCATCCCCCCGAGAGGTGACAATCCTGCAGCTATCAGCTGTACACTATAGCTAACAACTTGCTGCATCAGCCACGATCAGGGTCGGCACTGATTATGGCCATTTAACCCCTTAAATTCTGCTGCCAATAGTGACTACGGCATCTAGATGGTTAACAGAGTGTGGGGGCTCCCTCTTTAACTACATTGGCACCCTGAGATCTTGATCGTGCGGTCCTGATGTTCGCCATGGCAGTCAAATAACGGCCTTAGAGCCTGCCGCGTATAGTGGCCTGTTCAGAAGTTATTAAAATGTAGGTGGTGAAAATAAACTTTTACATTCCTGTTATGCCACTTTGCATTAATTCCTGAAAAGCACCTGAAGGGTTAATGAACCACCTGAAAGCAATTAAATTTTTAATACAGGGATGCGGTTTTTAAAATGGTATCACTCTTGGGGGGATTTCCAATATATAGGACCCTCAAAGTAATTTCAAAACTGAACAGGTCCCTATAAAAATAAGTTTTGTAAATTTCTTTGAAAATATGAAAAATTACTCCTCCATTTTTAAACCTTCTAAAATGCTAACAAAATAAAACATTTTACAAATGGTGCTGATAGAAAGCAGACATTATTGAAATGTAATTTATTATTGCTTTGTGTGGTATGACTATCTGGATTAAAGGGATAATCATTAAAAGTTTGAAAATTGCAATTTTTTGTAAATTTATATCAAATTTCTGATCTTTTTATAAATAAGGAATGATGCCATACGGATGGCAAAATCGATAAAAATCATCCAAATTTTTTCACTATTTTTTTCACACTCGTGTAGCCCCGACCTCACAGTGATACCAGATGTGTTTAGTTTTTTTATGCTTTGCTACTTTTGCACACTATGAACATTTTTTTAGGAAATATAATTTGATTTCCTCTAAATGACACAGTCACTATTGACTCTATTACATCCAGTGGGTTAAACGGCCGAACTCCAACGATGGTCATGAGGAAACAAACAATCAAACTGAGCTTTTACTCACCCGGGGTCCAGCACTGCTTTTTGCTGCTCCAGACATTTTTAATCAGCTGCATCTTCATGTCAACTGCGCTGCAGCCAATCACTGAGCTCTGTGGTACTGCCAAATTAAATGGGGCATTCTTATAATAAAGAGGCACAAAAGGGGCATTATTAGGTATGGAGGCACAGAGGCATACTTCCCAACTTTGAAAGTTAGGAAAGAGTGACGCAAACTATGTAGCAATCCACAGTTTTATTTTACACTAAGCCACTTCCCTAACCTTGGTCAGTCGCTTATATGTGCCTACACAGAAATATTCCTCCTAGTGAACTCATTAATTCTTAACCTGTGGATGTGTATTTAAGAATCTACTTTCCTGAATGATGTCTCTCATTTCCCTTCTAAGGTCTTTCTGATAGACCTTAGAAGGAAAATGAGAGACATCATTCAGGAAAGTAGATGGATTGCATGGCATCCAAAGAGACACAGATTTGTATTCTACATGATTCTAGTCTAAAGATATGGCCCTGACTGGAAAGATTTGGATCTCCTCAATTAACCATCAGAGAGACCATGGATACTTTTAGGGAGACCAGGAGAGGACGAAGAAGTCACCTGGCGCCATGGATATGTTGTTTTGGGGATGCTAGGAGTGACTCACCGGTTGCTTAGTACCCATGAAGACATTGGGAGTTGCTAGGAGGGACCCACTGGTCATCTGGCCCCATGGAAACTCTCGGATAGGCCAGGTTGGAACCCTCGGGTCTCGTGGCCTTGTACCTCGATGGACTGCTAGCTTCCTAAGCTTGCCGCTACCTTCTCTCTGTGAGGGCCCACCAGAAGCGGGGGGCCACTGGTTGAGGTAGTCGGCCCTGGAAGTCTCCAAAGTTGCAGCTGTTCCATCCCAGGCGGGCGGAGAAGGAAGGGTGAGACTGTGTAATGTTGCACCATCTTGGGCATTCGCTGGGACTGTTCTTTGTGTTTATTGTCCGCTTTGTGGTTCAATAAAATATTGCCACGCTGTTTTACCCTAACCCTGCGTTGTCTGAGTAGCGTTACCCCCACGGAAGACCACGGGTCCTCACAGCACCTATACTCCAAAATAACAACAATAATAAAAAATACAACTCGTCCCGCAAAAAAATAGGTTCTCATACAAATCTGTTAACAGAAAAAATAAGAGTTATGGCTCTCCATATATGGCAATGTAAAATTGTTTTGTTTTTGAAAATGTGTTATTTTCATGCAGACATCATAAAACATAAGTAAATGGTGATTTTATGTTAATTGTACTGACCCACAGAATAAAGTTAATATGTAATTTATATGAAATGGTCGATGCTGTAAAAAATAAACCTTAACTGAGGAAAAATGTATATTTTCACCATTTGCCATGTGCCGCGTATTTATCTCTTGAACTTACTTTTAAGTAAAAAAAAAAGATCACCGCATCCCTTGATAAATGTCGTGAGGGGTGGAGGGATATTGTGAAAAAGCACAAACATTATTAAAAATACATAAGATTAATAAATCATTAAAAATAAAAATACATAAGATTAAAAACCTGATGATAAATGAATCTATGCAGTAAAAAAAGGGTGGGACAGATAGAGTCCTTGTATGCGTAAAGCTGGGTATAAATAGAGATACAAATAGGATTAAATCATTACAAGGATAAACGATCTGTGTATAAATGTGTTTAAAAAATACTCGTTCTGTTAAATGTCTGGTTGACAACACAAAGAAAATAATGGGACCTATAGTGTCAAGTCATAATTATCAATGGCAGGCTCAGACTGAGGGCTCGTCCACACGACCGCTTAACATGGCCGAGTGCTGTCCGATGTTTTATCAGATAGCTCTCTGCCCAATGTTATACTGTGGGGCAGTGCCAACTAGTCTATGGACTTGTATGACATCAGTGTGAAACATTGAACTGCACTCGGATGTCATCTGAATGCAGTCCAATTACCACGGACTCAGACAAGGGAGAAGATGGAGAAATTATGTACTCTGTCTACTCTGCATCGTTATCCAGCACTTTGATTCTTTTTATTATTCCTCTTATTATTTTTTGTAATCCATTAAAAACAAGTATGTGGAAAACAGACTTCTGAATGAGGCCTAAATGTCTGGAAGGATCACTGCTGGAAAAAATATAGCCGGAATAAAAAAAACTGCACCTTGCGTTATAGGTGATTTGTGCATGCGCGGGATCTGGAAGACGAGACTGTACGTCACAGGGCAGGGGAGGGGGGGAACATTGTAATTAGCAAAGTAGTTTGGGATTTCTTCCCGTCCCCCGGCTCTCAAGAATGAGAAAACTAACTGAATAAAAAGACATTTCAAAGCAAGCAGACCTCTAATATTAGGCATCCAGGTATGTATAGACTTACATTTCTATCACCTGTATGCCTATATTAGAGGTCTGATAAGTCCCCGGGGATGACAGATTCCCTTTAAAAGCCTTCACAGTTTCTCTAGTAGCCAAATGTCCTGTGGTCTCAGCAGCGACCCCTTTTTGTTTAGATTTGATTGATGTTTATGCATATAACAGTGGATGATGCAGGAGAGGTCAGAGGCATCAATGAAACCTAAAGGAGAGGGGTTATGAGGAGATCACTGGATACCAGGGGCGGACATATCATTGGTGCAACCTGTGCGGCCCCACAGAGGCCCAAGAGGTAAAAGGGCCCATTTCTACCTCCAAAGCAGGTACAATTTTGCATTTTTAGCAGCTCTTGGACTGCAAAGGGCCCATATATTGTTCTTGCACAGGGGCCCTTTTCTGCCTGTGTCCACCAGTGCTCGATACACGTCTGCTAAAGAAACATCCAGTCTACGATATTAGAGTAATTTGCAACAAAGCAGGAGATATTAAAACTTCTGTTTCTAAGGTACATTTATTATTACTACTACACCTGAGTTTGTACCCATTTAATAGTGATAGTGGTCTTGGAGAGTCAAAATAGCGAACAGATTATTTTTCAGTTGTAAATGTACTTTCAGATAGCGACCACTAGATGTCCCTAGTGAGCTGACATGAAGTTGGCACAAGTATTAAGGCACTGCACATTCACTCATCTCAGGTGTAAAGGAGTCTGGGCTTATGGTGTTGATGACTTATCTACAGGATAGGTCATGAACAGCTGATTGGTGGGATTTCGACACTCAGCGCCCCCCACCGATCAGCTGTTTTTTTGCTCCAGCGGACTGTAAACACTGTAACTACAGTATGCCTGGACAACACCTTTAATTCTGTGCTCTCAGCAGACAATGTTTTTGCTCTGCCTACCTACAACGTATATATAGTAATCTGAAGGGGTTTTCCAGGCTTAAGATACTGGTAAGTTATTCTTAGGATAGGTCATCAATATCAGATGCATGGTGTCCCAGAACGAAGTACCTCACCGATCAACTGTTCTCAGTCTCTGCTCCAATACAACCTCAAAAACTCCTGTGTGCACATATCTGAAGTGAAATTTCACATTTGGCGATCACTGACTATATTATTTTAACAAAAGAACTAACAGCCTAGTAATACATATGCAAATCAACAGAAATAAAACTGGTAAAAAACACAACAGAATTCAATTTGTAGTAAATCACTTAATGACCACACGATTGTTACAATTCCTCTGCCACTGGAAACCTGCAGCGTGTGGAGGGTCTTCCTGAGGAAGATGAAGCTTGAGCGTTAGGGTGCAGACAGGCAGCCATATAACTCGGGTGAAGATCGCATCGCAATCCTCGGACTGGCTGTCGGCTCCTGACCTGAGCGTGACAGCTGCAGAGAAATACATGCTGCCACGCTCAGGTCAGGAGCCGACGGCCAGTCCGAATATTGCGATGCGATCCTCACCTGAGTTATACGGCTGTCTGTCTACGACCTTAGGCCACATTTATACGTTCAGTATTTGGTCAGTATTTTACATCAGTATTTGTAAGCCAAAACCAGTAGTGGGTGAAAAATACAGAAGTGGTGACGTGTTTGTATTATACTTTTCCTCTGATTGTTCCACTCCTGGCTTGGGCATATAAATACTGAGGTAAAATACTGACCATATACTGAACGTGTGAACGTGGTCTTAGAATTGGTGCGAACCAAGTCACAGGGTCTAATTCATCGGCCACGTCCGTAATCTGTGCTTGCTGGATGGGAGGCCTGAATATCACTTCTTACCTCCTGGTGTAGCGCCCCGAGGGTTCGGCCGCTACAGGGGTATTGCACCTCAGTCCAGAGGTGTGGTATTCCACTCCCGGGTAAGGATGGAGAATGGACCAGGGCTCAGTTAGCTGCATGCAGCACACACACCCCATTTCCCAGGGACAGCTCAACGGTGCTCCCACTAGACAGAAGTGCAGGCACGACCGACCATGTCCCTGCTGGAGTGGGGAGGGAGGGGTGGAACACCCAGTGCTGTAGGGGCAGATAGGGGGCGGTTTCTGAGCGTAGGAAGGAGCCCATTGGTTGCTGGTCACCTGGGCTCATGGCTAGAAGGAGGTATAAAAGGTGGGCACCATCTTAGATCTAGGTTCGTTCAGTTCGTTCTGTGGAGAGGAGAAGACAGGGAGCAGCAGCTCAGGCTGAGTGCTGCTCCAGAGGCAGGCCTAGGGAAGAGGCCGGGGCCTGAGAGGAGAAGGAGAAGTGGGCCTGGAGAAGAGGCCGAGGAGGAGGTGAAGGGGAGCTGAGATTCTAGCTCATCTCAGCTCCAAGAGAAAGGAACAGAAGCAGAAAGGAACAGCAAAGGAGAGACAGAGAAACAGAAGGGCTCAGGAACAAGAAGGTGGAAGGGACCCTAAGAACCCACGAGAATCCAGGGTGCAGGGTCAGGCAGATTAAGGGTACCGGATCCCAAGTTGGTGGAGGAGAAACAACCCTCAGCCAAAGACCGGTCGTCGTGATCATATATTGGTGCGACACCTCATCAAACCTGCTAGGAAGGCACCATATAGGACAGCGGAGGACGGTGCCCACGTTTAACCGCACAGGTCCGCGGCAGCTGGACAAAAGTGGGTCACTGGTGAGGCAGGCCAGAGAAAGGATAAAAGGGGGTCCTGTGCCATGCTCCTGAACTGCCTGGGAGTTGACCGAGCCCCACACCTGGTGGACGCAGCACGGCTCGGGCAGTCATTGACAGCTGAAGTGACTTGGATATTAACCGTGAGTAAAGACGCTGGACTGCAGTACGTTGTCTGTGTGCTTTTTCGCTCCTCCGGCACTACCGGTACTGGGACTCTCACTACCATCACTCCCACCATCCACTACACTGCCCTGGGGCTGCACTCTTCCCGTGGGGAGTCACATCACCTCAGCTGCACCCATCATCAGCCCCAGCGGTCTTCAAGCAGCGGCGGTTCCTAATAACCGCAAATCCACGGGTGGCGTAGTCGGACATTATCTAAGCACGTAGCAGACTACCATTGGCCTGACCACCCTGAGCCGCGGGACCGGGCCGCCACCACTACTACCCCCAACGTCTCCCTATCGCCCGGTTCCGCGTGCCCCACGGCCCAGGGGGCGAGTCACTGGCATCGGTGGATCTATTTTTGATTAGTCGGCCTGGTGCGACATCACATGTACATCACACTCCAACAATGATGTGGTGCCAGGCCGGAGGAGCCGAAGATGCCGTTAGGCAAGAGGCGGTTCTCAGGGCGCCCTTAGAGCAGACACAGATTACTGACCTGGCCAATTGATTGGGTCCTGCAAATCAATTCGCACCAATTCTATTATTACACTATTCTATCCAACAGGACAATGATCCCAAAAGTCCACCAAGGCATGGTTTCAGAAGAAGTCTTGGAAGATTCTGAGGTAGCTGTCACAGTCGCCTGACTTGAAACCCATAGAAATTTTTGATGGGATTTGAAGAAGGCGGTTGCAACATGGAAAGCCAAGAAAATTAGTGACCTGTAGACCATGATGAATGGGTTATGATTCACCAAGAATGCTACCAGAAGCTATGTCTGGCTGGGTATCACCATTGCAATTCTACTAAGTAGAGTTAGCAGCGTGGTGGTGTAACACAGCGTGGAGCAGTAGCCGTGGGCGAGGCACTCGTCTCCAGCGCCCCGGCACATTACATGAAAGTGAAGGTCCTGGCTGGGTGTGTGGATTTATGCTGTGAGATCCTTACACCCATGCAGGCCAAATGTAGCTAATGTTGCTGGTTTTCCAGGACTAGATGTTTCACAGTTCAATGAGAGAGGCCATCATTAGAAAGTAAACTCTACTGAACGGCAACTTAATCAGGGTTATAAACAAGGGATAGCGGGTACAAAGTCTTAAAGACGTTTCCTTTACTGTATGAAGCAATTTCCACACAGTATCATTCCTCTGTAGTATACTCCAGGGCTTTCTATATCTGCTGTTTCTCCCTACTTCGCCACAACCCAGCTTTAACGCAGCGGTCCTGGTTAACAAGCCTCCACTACTTGTTCAGCAGTTCCGTATCCTATTTCTTCCACTGCTGTGGCCCTGGAGCTCCTGCTCGGGACCCTTCATTAGTCCCAGTCTCAAAGTCCCGTTAAGGACATTTCTTTCTGCGTTACAAGCCCAAGGTCTCATGGCTAGGCGTCCACTCCAAGGACCCGTCTCCGGGAGGCCACTCTGTCTCATCAGTCACTTTTCCTCAGGATCTCACTCTCCTTTCCCTTCAGTCTCCTCTCATTCAGGGTCCCTCTCCAATGCAGCACTGCTCACTATGGACCTTTTAGTCCGCTCACTTTGTAATCTCGATCCTATCTGACTTCCTAGCAGTAGTCACTTTCCCTTATACTAGCCCCTTCTACTGTGGCCTAGTCCCAACTTTTAACTCTAACTTACGCTATGGTCAATTATATACACTACCAACATCATTAACATATTTATCGCTTTACACTATTCATATTACATCACAATACTATTAACACTTATCACATTACACAATATTTTCAAGATCCAGGACACAATTCACATGACATAATACAAAATGAATTTGTTTCTTCAAAGAGGAAACGCGGACAGCCTGTCCAAGGAGTTTGTATCTTCTCCCCATGTTTGTGTGGGTTTCCTTCGGGTCCGGTTTCTTCCCACACTCTAAAGACATACTGATAGGGAATCTAGATTGTGAGCTCCAATGGGGACAGTCATGATAATATCTGTAAAGTGCTGTGGAATATGATGGAGCTATAAAAGAAAGTAAAATAAATAAGTAATAAGGATGTTTGTCAAAAAGGAGATGAATAATTCTGAGACTGCAATAGTCATTAAAAATCATCTTTTTTGATGAATTTGGAGAGACCACTTGTTATATTAGTTGTGTTGAGCTATGTAAATAGTGTTTGTTTCATTTGTTTGTTTCCCACAAACAGCAGAAAGTTTGTACATTTTTACTAATAAACCTAATATGCAGTGGTGATTAAATCATTTTGATTGCAACTGTGTACATGCTTCCAAAATACAGTACTTTGTAGAAATGCAGGAAAATAGTGGTCGTTTATTTGTTATGTTTTTTCCTCCCACAGATTCCTGGCCCCCATTGTGTCTCATTCTTGGCCCCCATTGTGTCTCATTCTTCCACCCATTGTGTATCCATCCTGGTCCCCAGGCCCGATATGATGTCCCATCCTGGTCCCCAGGCCCCATTTGATATCCCATCCTGGTTCCCAGGGCCCATATGATGTCCCATCCTGGCCCTCGGGCCCCATATGATGTCCCATCCTGGCCCTCGGGCCCCATATGATGTCCCATCCTGGCCCCCAGGCCCTATATGATGTCCCATCCTGGTCCCCAGTTCCCATATGAAGTCCCATCCTGGCCCCATGTGATGTCCCATCCTGGCCCCCAGGCCCCATATGATGTCCCAAACTGGCCAATATGCCCCATATGATGTACCATCCTGGTCCCATCAAAAAATAAAAAAATGCTTTTCCATACCACGGACCCGTTGCGTCCTCTTCCTTATCCATTTGAGGCGTTGCCACGCTGCCGCATGGCTGTGACTTAATTCGCCGGCAATGTGCGCACCGATGTCAGCTGCTAGCCTCCAGGTGGTTGGCAGCTGGTAACTGTTGCTGTCAGGGTCAGCTATAGGTTTTCGTGGGCCCCAGGTGAAAGTCTCAATGGGCCCCTTTAACACATACCACGATTAATGATGCACAGATAAGAAATAAAGGTATAGTACAATGCCAAAGATTTAACTTACTACTTACATCAGGAGTGATATCTATTGTAAATTCTACAATGACTCAGAAACTGGCGAATCCTTGCAGCGCACACTATGTGCACTACATTTTAGACCGAACAGTATAGTCTTCTGTACAGAATTGTGGGCACTACATAGTCTTCTGTACAGAATTGTGGGCACCACATAATCTTCTGTACAGAATTGTGGGCACCACATAGTCCCCCGCACCGAATTATGGCCACCACATAGTCCCCCGCACCCAATTGTGGCCACCACATAGTCCCCCTCACCAAATTGTGGCCACCACATAGTCCCCCTCACCAAATTGTGGCCACCACATAGTCCCCTGCATCGAATTGTGGCCACCACATAGTCCTCCATATAGAACCTCCGTACAGAATTGTGGGCACCACATAGTCCCCCGTACAGAATTGCGGGCACCACATAGTCCCCCGTACAGAATTGCGGGCACCACATAGTCCCCCGTACAGAATTGCGGGCACCACATAGTCCCCCATACAGAATTGTGTGCACCACATAGTCCCCTGTACTGAATTGTGCGCACCACATAGTCTCCCGAACAGAATTGTGGGCACCACATAGTCCTCCGGACAGAATTGTGGGCACCACATAGTCCTCCGGACAGAATTGTGGGCACCACATAGATAGTCCTCCGGACAGAATTGTGGGCACCACACAGTCCTCCGGACAGAATTGTGGGCACCACATAGTCCTCCGTTCTGAATTGTGGGCACCACATAGTCCTCCGTACAGAATTGTGGGCAACACATTGTCCTCCGGACAGAATTGTGGGCACCACATTGTCCTCCGGACAGAATTGTGGGCACCACATTGTCCTCCGGACAGAATTGTGGGCACCACATTGTCCACCGGACAGAATTGTGGGCACCACATAGTCCTCCGGACAGAATTGTGGGCTCTACATAGTCCTCTGGACAGAATTGTGGGCTCTACATAGTCCTCTGGACAGAATTGTGGGCTCCACATAGTCCCCCGCACCCAATTGTGGCCACCACATAGTCCCCCTCACCAAATTGTGGCCACCACATAGTCCCCCTCACCAAATTGTGGCCACCACATAGTCCCCTGCATCGAATTGTGGCCACCACATAGTCCTCCATATAGAACCTCCGTACAGAATTGTGGGCACCACATAGTCCCCCGTACAGAATTGCGGGCACCACATAGTCCCCCGTACAGAATTGCGGGGACCACATAGTCCCCCGTACAGAATTGCGGGCACCACATAGTCCCCCATACAGAATTGTGTGCACCACATAGTCCCCTGTACTGAATTGTGCGCACCACATAGTCTCCCGAACAGAATTGTGGGCACCACATAGTCCTCCGGACAGAATTGTGGGCACCACATAGTCCTCCGGACAGAATTGTGGGCACCACATAGTCCTCCGGACAGAATTGTGGGCACCACACAGTCCTCCGGACAGAATTGTGCGCACCACATAGTCCTCCGTTCTGAATTGTGGGCACCACATAGTCCTCCGTACAGAATTGTGGGCAACACATTGTCCTCCGGACAGAATTGTGGGCACCACATTGTCCTCCGGACAGAATTGTGGGCACCACATTGTCCTCCGGACAGAATTGTGGGCACCACATTGTCCACCGGACAGAATTGTGGGCACCACATAGTCCTCTGGACAGAATTGTGGGCTCTACATAGTCCTCTGGACAGAATTGTGGGCACCACATAGTCCTCCGTACAATATTACGGGCCCCATATATTGTGCCATACAGTATTACGGTTCCATACAGTATTACGGGCTCCATATAGTGCTCCATACAGTATATAATGGCCCCATATATTTCTGCATACAGTATAATTGCCCCATATATTGCTCTGACGCGCCCCCTGGACCAGTGTTGTTTGGGGGATACCCGGATCCGGATCAGATGGGGGTTGTAGTCTCCGAGTGGCGGTGACCCGGTCCGTGCCCAGGGTGTCAAGCTCAGTGTGTGGCAGTCCTACAGATGTTACTGAATGTTCTTTAGTGTCGACTACGCCACCCGTTGAATTGCGGTCAATACGGCCGCCGCTGCAGCAGGGTCCACTGAGGCTGGTGATGTGTGTGCAGCTTAGGTAGTATAACCCCCAACGGGAGGGGTATAGCCTCAGGGGGTCAGGTGTAGAGGATGGTGGTTGTGGAGGTGCAGGGAGGATGGTAATGAGACTCGGAGTCGGGCTGTGCAGTTCAGGGTCTTTACTTACTGCTGTTGTTCTGGTCACTCCGGCCTTGAGTGACCGCCCGAGCCGTGCTGCGTCCACCAGGTCCTGGACTCGGCCAACTCCCAAGTAATTCTGGAGCGTGATCCTGAGCTCCCTTTCTGACGTTCCTTCTCTCTCTGGCCTTCCCCACCAGGGATCCACCTAAGTCCGGCTCCCTCGGGCCTCTTGTTGGTAAACCCTTGTCTCTGGGTTCCCTGACCCTATTCCTGGTCTGCCTTCCGGGTGGATTTAGTGGGTGGTCGTGGCAGATCCTGCCCACGACCTCCGGTCTCTGGCTGAGGATTAGTGCCCTCCACCAGCTTGGGATCCGGTACCCTTGTGCCAACTCTTCACCCGCTGATCTAATCCTGGGTTCTTGGAGTTCTCTCTTCTCCCCCTCTGGGTCCTTCTTTCTCCTCTCTCTCTCTGGGCCTTGGAGCTGCTCTTCTCCTCTGCTCTCTTCCTCTGACTGACTGACCAAACCTCTACAAAGACCCTGATCTAAGATGGTTCCCCCCTTATATACTCCCTCTATGTGTGAGCTCAGGTGACCAGCACCCAATGAGCTCCTAGCACTACCCAGACTGCTCCCCCTATCTGCCCCTACACTACTGGGATGTTCCACCCCCCTCCCACTCCAGCCAGGGACAGACACTGTCGTACCTGCACATTTCTCTAGTGGGAGTACCATTGGTCTGTCCCCCGGAAATGGGATGTGTGTAGTGCATGCAGCCTACTGAGCTCAGTTCCACACTCCATCCTTACCCGGGAGTGGAATACCACACCTCTGGCTTGAGGTGTAATACCCCTGTAGCAGCCGAATCCTCAGGGTGCTACAGCTCCATACAGTATATAATGGGCCCCATATATTGCTCCATACAGAATAATGGCCCTATATATTGCTGGCCCCATGTATTGCTCCATACAGTATATAATGGCCACATATATTGTTCCATACAGTATAATGTCCCCATATAATGCTCCATACAGTATAATGCCCTATATGTTGCTCTATACAGTATAAAATGACCCCATATATTGCTCCATACAGTATACAATGACCCCATATATTGCTCCATACAGTATACAATGACCCCATATATTGCCCCATACAGTATACAATTGCCCATACAGTATAATGGGCCCCATGTCGTGCTCCATACATAAAAAAAATAAAATATTTACCACTCCTCGTTGCCCGCTGGCCGCTGCTCCAGTCTCCTCAGTGTCTTCTGGCTCTCTGTACTGCTCAGCACAGAGGGTGCGCTGTAGTGACGTCATTGCACCCTCTGCCCTGAGACGTCAGCGTCAGAAGACTCTGAAAAGAATAGACCAGAGCAGCGGTTAACGGGAAGATTTGAGCATTTCCGAGGACGCACGTTCAGTTACTGAGCGAATGACCATATCCCCTCCCCTGGGCCCCCCTCCTCACTGGGGCTCCATACACTAGTAAGGGCAGTAATGCCCTGATGGCGGCCCTGGAATCGGATGATGGACCGGTCTTCTAGTCAGATGCTGCTCCATTCGCAGTCATTATACAGTTGTGTTTAAAAGTTTACATAGCCCTTCAGAATTTTTACTTTCTTGGCCTTGTTTCAGAGAATATGAATGATAACAAAAAATCTTTTTCTCTACTCATAGTTATTGGTTGGGGGAAGCCATTTATTGTCAAACTACTATGATTTTTCTTTTTAAATTTTAATGACAACCAAAAACATCCAAATGACCCTGATCAATAGTTCACATACCCCACTTCTTAATAACGTGTATTGCCCCTCTAACATCAATGACAGCTTGAAGTCTTTTGTGGTAGTTGTTGATGAGGTTCTTTATTTTCTCAGATGGTAAAAAGCCTCCAGTTCCTGTAAATTCCTGGGCTGTCTAGCATGAACTGCACGCTTGAGATCTCCCCAGAGTGGCTCAATGATATTTACGTCAGGAGACTGGGATGGCCACACCAGAACCTTCACTTTGTTCTGCTGTAGCCAATGACAGATCGACTTGGCCTTGTGTTTTGGATCTTTGTCATGTTGGAACACCGCTAGTTTTTAGACAGTCCTGAATTTCAGCTGATGTTATTTGTGGGTTTTTCTTTGCATCCCGAACAATTTTCCTGGCCGAAATCTTTGTTGGTCTACCTGACCGTGGTTTGGTTTTCACAGAGCCCCTTATTTTCCATTTGTTAATCACAGTCTGAACGCTGCTGACTGACATTATCAGACTGACATTATCAATTCCATGGATATTTTTTTGTATACTTTTCCTGTGTTATACAGTTCAACTACCTTTTCCCATAGATCCGTTGACAATTCTTTTGCTTTCCCCATGACTCACAATTCAGAAATGTCAGTAGCTGGATGAAAAATGCAAGAGTCTGTCTGGATCCCAGAAACTCACTTAGCTTTTATGCACAAACACTGATTACAAGCAAACAGGTCACAGGTGAGGATGTTACCTTTAGTAGCTATTCAAACCTATTTGTGTCAAATTCTGTGCATGTTATCAGGCCAAAATCACCAGGGTATGTAAACTTTTGATCGGGGTCATTTGGATGTTTTTGGTTGTCATTAAGATTTAAAAAGAGAAAACACAGTATTTTGACAATAAATGGCTTCACCCAACCAATAACCATGAGTGGAGAAAAAGGTTTTTTGTTATCATTCATATTCTCTGAAACAAGGCCAAGAAAGGAAAAATTCTGCCGTGATATGTAAACTTTTGAGCACAACTGTATATCTAACAAGAGAGGACTCTATGTAAAAGAGAAATCACTGTGATTAACAAAAATAACGAGAATACGCTATGTAAGGGGCGGTATGTAACAAGACATACTACGTCCCCACCATGGTGCATGACGTCATTGCCATGTGCCCCCAGTTACCGGCACGCAGATGTCAGCTGCCGACTCCTGATTGGCTGCCCGCATGTATTGCAGTGAAGAGCTCTGGTGGGTCCCCTGCGGCACATTACATTACATTTCAGCTGCATGTGCATCCAGGCCCCTCCACCTCTGGGCCCCCGGCTGCACCGGCGATATTTCCACCACTGGTGCAGTGAGTATCTGGGATCCCTAACATCACAGCTGAGCCTAGAGCACATGCAATGCCGTCCCTGGTACGCCATACTATGTATATTACTTACCGTACATCAGCAACTGGGTGAGCAATGTTTACTTACAACACAAGTGTTCTCACATTATCGTTGGTGCAATTAAGGTATTTTTTTGTATTATATGCACACTACTTGTGATCTGGCACAGAATAAAAATACATTTTTGTTATTTCATTATGACATATGAGGAGATTACACACATGTGCACTATGCTTTCCTGATGTATATTAATCACTGATTATGGCGTGTAACCTATATATACCTTGTTTCTGCACTGTGAATGCTGATGGCTCACAGCTGAAAGAGATTAAACGTCGCACATACATGGTTGAGAAAAAAACATTTTTTTTACCATCATGTCTGGGGTGCTGACATTTTTTGCTGTATATCACTATAAATATGTATCTAAATCAATCTCTAATCATATGGTTACTATTTTTTTTATATGTAAAGCAATAACTGCACACCTGTCCTCATATATGAAATGTATATCTACAGACTCGAGCCAACCGATCACAGGATCTATTGTAGTCGGACCAAGGTCCTGCAAACTTCTTCAGCTGGTATTGGGACACAAGCATCCTGGATGTATGTGGCATTTACAAGGACACACTATTTCTTGACAGACCCAATAACTTTGAATGACCCTGATCTGATAACCATGGAGTCGTATGGATCTTTTTATTTGGCTCTACATTACACTGTATTATATACTGATGCTGGATACACAGTGACTTTGGCCATGGCACAGGTTGTGTAGCACAAAATCATTGTAACTGCTGCTACATTACATAGGAGTAGAAAAAAGTGAATAGGGTCCAATACATTACGTTCCCTAGGTACCGTGACAAGCAATTGAAAAAAAACGTAACTTTGCACATTACAGCAGGGGTCACAATGTTCAGGCCTGGTGTCAGAACTCAGCACCCGGGCAAGTACCGGGGCCCTGAGCAGGTGGGGGGGCCCACTCGCTGTCGGGCATGCCGGCTCGCTATGGGACCCACTCCCCTGCTTGCTCAGGGCCCTGGCACAATAATTACCTCTCCCCATGCCTCAGCAGCAGGTCCTGCATCTTTCGCGGCTGCTGCACTGTGACGTCTCAGGTCAGAGGGCGCGATGACGTCTTTCCACCGCACCCTCTCTTGAGCAGTCACAGCACAGAGCGGGAAGACGGCAACATGGCTGAAGAGTCCAGAGCAGCAGCAGCAGGTGAGGAGAAGTGAGGTGAGTATTTGATTTTTTTTTAATGTATGGAGGCATGGGGCATTATATGGGGGGGATGTGACATCCTGCATGGGGCTCTATATGGGGGGGTGTCATCCTGCATGGGTCACTATATGGGGGGGTGTCATCCTGCATGAGGCATTATTTTGGGGGGGTGACATCCTTCATGGGGCATTATATGGGGGGGGTGACATCCTGCATGGGGCATTATATGGGGGAACAACTTGCATGGGGCATTATGTGGGGGACACAGCCTGCATGGGGCATTATGTGGGGGACACAGCCTGCATGGGGCATTATGTGGGGGTACAGCCTGCATGGGGTATAATGTGGGGGCATAGCCTGCATTGAGCATTATATGGGGGCCAGTATCCTGTATGGAGCATTATATGGGAGCCAGTATCCTGTATGGAGCGTTATATGGGGGCCAGTATCCTGTATGGAGCGTTATATGAGGGCCAGTATACTGTATGGAGCGTTATATGGGGGCCAGTATCCTGTATGGTGCGTTATATGGGGGCCAGTATCCTGTATGGAGCATTTTATGGGGGCCAGTATTCTGCTTGGAGCGTTATATGGGGACCAATATTCCGCATGGAGCATTTTATGAGGTCCATTATTCTGCACGGAGCATTTTATGGGGTCCATTATTCTCTATGGAGCATTATATGGGGTCTATTATTCTGTATGGAGCAATATATGGGGTCCATAATACTGTATAGAGGACTATGTGGTGCCCATAATACTGTATGGAGGACTACACTATCCAGTCTGCACTGTGCGCTGCAAGGATTCGCCGATTTCTGTGCTATTTTAGAATTTACAATAGACATCGCTCATGTTATGTAAGAAGTGAAATCTTTGGCATTGTACTATATATATATATATTTCTCTGCGTTTTCTGTGAATCATGAATCGTGGTATGTATTAAAGGGGCCCACTGAGACTCTTTCGCCCAGGGCCCACAAAAACCTGGAACCGGCCCTGACAATGTGATCCTACTCACTAGTATCATCCAGCCTCATATAAGCAGAGGGTAGTGCTGTATACTTGGGCCAGGCAGTTCTAGCTCTGCCTGTGAGTTTAGAAAAGCAAAGGGAGTTGCCTAGTCTGGAGAGGAGCATGTAAACAAACTGGGTGCAGGCAATGAAGTGAAATTCAGGACAAACAAAAGTTAGAAACCAAAAATTTTTATAGGGATATTATAAATTACAATAGAGCACAGATAATCTTAAAAATTGGATTTTAGGGTCGGGCAACCTCTTTAAATTGATGCCAGATGGAATTTTGCTGTTTTTTGTTGCCAGATGGTATTAGCTGGTTGTTGCTGTTGCCAGATGGTATTAGCTGGTTGTTGTTGTTGCCAGATGGTATTAGCTGGTTGTTGTTGTTGCCAGATGGTATTAGCTTTTTGTTGTTGTTGCCAGATGGTATTAGCTGGTTGTTGTTGTTGCCAGATGGTATTAGCTGGTTGTTGTTGTTGCCAGATAGTATTAGCTGGTTGTTGTTGTTGCCAGATGGTATTAGCTGGATGTTGTTTTTGTTGCCAGATGGTATTAGCTAGTTGTTGTTGCCAGATGGTATTAGCTGGTTGTTGTTGCCAGATGGTATTAGCTGGATGTTGTTCTTGTTGCCAGATGGTATTAGTTGGTTGTTGTTGCCAGTTGGAATTAACTGATTGTTGTTGTTGCCAGATGGTATTGGCTGGTGGTGGTGCTTGTTGGAGGATGTTATTAGCTGGTGGTGGTACTTGTTGCCGGATGGTATTGGCTGGTGATGGTGCTTGCTGCCGGATGGTATTGGCTGGTGGTGGTGTTTGTTGCCGGATGGTATTGGCTGGTGGTGGTGCTTGCTGCCGGATGGTATTGGATGGTGGTGGTACTTGTTGCCGCATGTTATTGGCTGGTGGTGGTGCTTGTTGCCGGATGGTATTGGCTGGTGGTGTTGCTTGCCGCCGGATGGTATTGGCTAGTGATGGTGGTGGTTGCCAGATGCTATTGGCTGGTAGTTGTTGTTGCTAGATGGAGGTTTCTTTGCTATATATAGTGGAAATATAACAAATAATGTTAAAGCACATTTCATTCACAAGATATTGATGAGCTATTCGCAGGACCTATCTCCAAAGATCAGCTATTCTAAGACCGGATATGCATTGTCTGGTGATAATCGCTATACTTTGACTGGGACTATCACGTTGGAACTCTATTCAGTATGTTTATCTTAAGCCGGAGCTTATAATAGCTGATCAGTGGGGGTGCTGGATGTTGGACCACCCACTAATCTGATATTGATGATCTATACTAAGCATAGGTAATCAATATCTTGTGACATGACAAAACAACCCCTTTACGTAACAGATTAGCAATTCTTAACATCTTACCATCCTGGTTAATAATGAATAAAGTTACTGCATAATTTGCTTTAACTACAGGATGTAATTTAATGCCGAGACCATTCCTATACGCAATGGCTTAATGTTGCACGATTTTGCAGAAAAAAATAAGGAAATTGTAAGGTTAGTCTGTATATTTACTGTAATTATACAGATTTGGAGCTTTGTGTAAAACACTGTCATTGGGGAATAAGGTTTTAAATTCCCAAACACAAACAAAGAACAGAAGACATAGAAATCGGATTCCGAGTCCATATTTACTACCATGAATTATACCAGCTTGTAATAAGTTAGTAAAAATTTAGAATACTGAAAATTTAAATCTTAAAGCTAGAGGCAGCATATTACAGAAACACGAGTGTTAAGAAAAATATCCTCCATTTCCAGATCCCATGATATTGAGTTCACTCGCTTACTCAACAAATATGTCCTGAAGACTCATGAAATATGAGGGGATCTCCTGATGTTCTGGGACAGTAGCACCATTCAAGTGAATAAAACTGCCATCAATTAACTCTTTACCGACATCCACTATAAATGTATCGTGCAAGTCGGTAGCGGGTGTAGGGGTGAGGCCGCCCCATACCCGACAGATAATGGCTGTGACACACAGTCAAAACCTACCTCTAACAGCCGAGACTGTCACCCTATTAAATGCCGCTGTGTAACGGGTCCGGGAGGCGGAACCTCTGAGCTACTATACAAGGGGGCGGCCCTTGTAAGGGAGCGGGTGGCAGTCTCTGGGTGAACGGACAGGGAGTTACGGCAAGTGATCAAGGCAGTCTCTGGGTAAGGGGTAGGTACGACCTGTGATGGCAGAGCCTCCGGGTAGGCTAGCAGGCAGATGGTAGATGTGTGCTCCCAGGTGAGCAAGCGAAAGTCTCTGGAATAGCAGGTGGTCACGGCACGTGACAGCGGAACCTCCGGGCTGGCAGGCAGGTAGGTAACGGAGAAGCGCTCCCAGGTGAGCGGGCAAGAGTCTCTGGAATAGCTGGTGGTCACCGCACGTGACAACGGGACCTCCGGGCTGGCAAGCAGGCAGGTAACGGAGATGCGCTCCCAGGTGAGCGGGCAAGAGTCTCTGAGATAGCTGGTGGTCACAGCACGTGACAACGGAGCCTCCGGGCTGGCAAGCAGGCAGATAACGGAGAAGCGCTCCCAGGTGAGCGGGCAAGCTGGTCCATAGACAGACTGACCGGAGTAGTAAGGCAGACCGTCGGACCTCAGGCAAGCAGGCAGGTAGCTGATATGCGCTCCCAGGTGAGCGGGCAGGCTGGTCCTTTAGACAGACTGACAGGAGTAGTAAGGCAGACCGTCGGACCTCAAGCTGGCAGACAGGTAACAAGTATTCAGGCAGGAATCAAGCAGGTAACTAGCAGGAAACTGGCAGGAAACTGGCAGGTAACTGGCAGGTAACTGGCAACGGGACCTGAGGGCTGAAGCACAGGTGAGACACAGGTGCAAACAACATTGCTCGGGCACCTCCATTTTGGAGGAGGTGCCTTAAATATGATGAAGTCCTCCGGCCATTGGCCGGGGACTCCTTAGGACGGCGCGCGCGGCCCCTTTAAGAGGAGGGGAGCGCGCGCGCGCGCGCCCTAAGCACAGGGGCCGGGAAGGAGCGCGCGCTGAGAGCAGAGCGGGAGGAGGACGCCGGGAAGGAGCGCGCGCTGACAGCAGAGCGGGGAAAGGACGCCGGGCACGGAGAAGAGCGGTGAGGGGAGCAGCGTCCCTGCCTAGCAGAGGGCAGGGACGCCAGCGCTACAGTACCCCCCCCTTTAGGCCCCCCCTTCTTTAGGCCAGACAGAAATTTAGCTAGGATGAGAGGGGCATGGATGTTCTCCCGGGGCTCCCACGTTCTCTCCTCAGGACCAAACCCCTTCCAATCTACCAGAAAAAAGGTCTTTCCTCTTACCCTTTTGGTGGCAAGAATGTTCTCTACCTCAAACTCGTCCTCAGCAGAAACCGGAGCAGGAGGCGTACCTGTAGACTTGGAAAAAGAGTTAAGCACCACAGGTTTGAGGAGAGACACATGGAAGGAGTTAGGGATCCGTAAGTTGGCCGGGAGTTTCAATTTATAGGCCACCGGGTTGATCTGACTGATGACCTCCAGTGGGCCGATGAACCGAGGCCCTAACTTATAGGAAGGGATCTTGAGCCGGACATATTTGGACGAGAGCCAGACTTTATCCCCAGGGCGGAATTGAGGAGGGTCCAGACGTTTTTTGTCAGCGTGTCTTTTCATACGCTCGGATGACAGAAGGAGTGCGGACCGGGTACTCTCCCATATGGAGGAAAATTTGTTAACAAGAGATTCCGCAGCCGGATTGTCCGCCGAGGTGGAGACGGGAAACGGGATCCGAGGATGCTGACCGTAGACTACAAAAAACGGGGATTTGGAGGAAGACTCGCTCTCGTGATTGTTGTACGAGAATTCGGCCCATGGCAGGAGATCCACCCAGTCAGAATGGTGGACATTAACGAAGTGCCGAAGGTAACTGGTCAGGTTCTGATTGATCCGCTCCACTTGACCATTAGACTGTGGGTGGTAAGCGGAGGAGAAGTCCAGGGTGACGTCCAGCAATTTACAAGTGGCTCTCCAGAAACGGGAAGTGAACTGTACCCCACGATCCGACACGATGTGACGGGGCAGGCCATGAAGACGGAAGATGTGGCGGATAAAGTCTTTAGCCAGCTCGGGTGCAGACGGAAGACCTGGCAGTGGAATGAAGTGAGCCATCTTGGAGAAGCGGTCAGCGACCACCCAAATGACCGTACAACCGGCAGAGACGGGTAGATCAGTAATGAAGTCCATCGCTATATGCTGCCAGGGGGCAGCAGGTACTGGCAGAGGTAGGAGGCGGCCGGCCGGCAGGTGTCTCGGAACTTTGTTGCGGGCGCAGGACACACAGGCAGAAACAAAGTCTATTACATCCTTGTGCAGGTTAGGCCACCAGTAGTGCCGGGTAATAAGCTGGAGGGTCTTTTTCTGACCGGCGTGGCCAGCTAGTTTAGAAGAATGACCCCAGTGTAGGATCTTCTCCCGATCAGGTACTGGTACGAACGTCTTACCAGGAGGAAGACGATTTAGACTCACGGGAGCCACCTGCATTACTCTGGCGGGATCGATGATATGTTTCGGATCCTCCTCGAGATCAGACACCAGAAAGGACCGAGACAAGGCGTCCGCCTTGACGTTTTTGTCAGCCGGGCGAAAATGAAGGACAAAATCAAAACGAGCAAAAAACAAGGACCACCGGGCTTGGCGCGGGTTAAGTCTCTGGGCATGCTGGAGGTAAGCCAAGTTCTTGTGGTCAGTGTAAATTATTACCGGGTGAAGAGCCCCCTCGAGCAGGTAACGCCACTCCTCCAATGCCAGTTTGATGGCCAATAACTCTCGGTCTCCTATGGAATAGTTGCGCTCAGAGGAGGAGAAGAGTTTAGAGAAGAAGCCACAAGTTACCATCCTCCCGGAAGATGATTTTTGAGTAAGTACCGCTCCGGCTCCAGAGGAGGAGGCGTCAACTTCCAGGAAGAACTGTTTGTTGCCATCTGGGCGATGCAGCACCGGGGCGGAAGAGAAGGCCTGTTTAAGGGAAAGAAAGGCCTCCTCTGCTTCGGGTGGCCACTCTTTGGGATTAGTACCTTTACGGGTGAGCGCAGAAATTGGGGCCGTCCGGGAAGAGAAGTGTGGTATGAAGAGGCGGTAGTAGTTGGCGAAGCCCAGGAATCGCTGAATGGCCTTCAACCCCTCCGGTCGGGGCCATTTATCGATGGCAGACAGTTTCTCAGGATCCATTTGTAGGCCGGTCTGAGAGATAATGTAGCCCAGAAACGGAAGCGAGGTCTGCTCAAAGAGGCACTTCTCAAATTTAGCGTAGAGATGGTTCTGCCTTAGCCTGAGCAGGACCTGACGAACGTCCCTCCGGTGAGTCTGGAGATCCGGAGAGAAGACCAAGATGTCGTCCAGGTACACCACTACGCAGGAGTAGAGAAGGTCCCGGAAGATGTCATTGACCAACTCTTGAAAGACGGCAGGAGCGTTACAGAGACCAAAGGGCATTACCAGGTATTCATAGTGGCCGTCCCGGGTGTTGAATGCCGTCTTCCATTCATCCCCCTGACGAATACGAACCAGGTTGTACGCCCCACGAAGGTCCAGTTTGGTGAAGATCCTAGCCCCCCTCAGGCGATCAAATAATTCTGGAATGAGCGGAAGGGGGTACTTATTCTTCACCGTGATCAGGTTTAGGCCTCTATAGTCTATACAGGGACGGAGAGAGCCGTCCTTCTTTTTGACGAAAAAGAAGCCTGCTCCCGCCGGGGAGGTAGATTTCCGGATGAATCCTCTGGCCAGATTCTCCTCAATATATTCGGACATTGACCGGGTCTCAGCAGCGGATAAAGGATAGATACGCCCACGGGGAGGAGTAGTACCGGGTAGCAGATCGATGGGACAGTCGTATGGTCTATGTGGTGGTAATGTCTCTGCCTCCTTTTTATTAAAGACATCTGCATAAGACCAATAAGGAATCGGAAGTCCAGGTAGATTAGCTGGGGTAGGAGAGGGACGGACGGGATGGACGGGAACCAGGCAGGTTTTATGACAGTCTTGTCCCCAGCGAAGGACCTCTCCGGTTTGCCAGTCTAGCACGGGTGCATGTCTCTGGAGCCAGGGCAGACCTAGCAAGAGGGCGTGAGAGAGTCCAGGTAGAACATGAAAGGAGATACTTTCAGAATGCAGCATTCCCACCTGCAGGGTAATGGATTCGGTGATGAGTTGAATGGGGCGAGGTAAGAGGCCCCCATCCACGGCAGCGACAGACAAGGGTACAGCCAGAGGTTTGGTGGGGATGCGGTATTTCTCAACCAGGGACTGTGAAATAAGGTTCCCGGCTGCTCCAGAGTCAAGTTGGGCTAGTTCGAAATAACGGTTCTCCCCGTAGATGATCGAAACTGACAACAGCAGGGATGGAGAGGATTTATTTTTGTCTAGGTGGACCTCTCTGAGCGAACCTAGACACAGGCGTTTCCCGACCTCTCCGGGCAGGCACGGATCCGGTGCTCCTTACTGCCACAGTAGAAGCAGCTCCCCTCGGCACGGCGTGAGTCCTGACGGGTTTTGAAAGTAGGAGCTAAACGTGGAATCCTTCTCTCACGGGTGACCTCTTTGGCACGCTCCTGGAACCGTAGGTCAATCCGGGTGGCAAGGGTTATTAGATCATCGAGAGAGGTAGGAATGTCCCGACCAGCAAGTTCATCTTTAATACGACCGGACAGACCCTCCCAGAAGACGGATACCAGAGCGTCGTTATCCCAGGCCAGCTCCGAGGCAAGGGTGCGGAACCGTATGGCATATTGGCCCACGGTGAGACCCTCCTGACGGAGGCGTAGCAGAGAGGATGCGGATGAGGTCTTCCGTCCGGGTTCGTCGAAGACTTTCCGGAAAGCCGAGAGAAAAGCAGGCAAGTTGGACACCAGGGGGTCTCCTCTCTCCCATAGAGGATTTAGCCAGGCCAGGGCCTCCCCGGTGAGATGGGACATAATAAAGGCAATTTTGGCCCGGTCGGAATTAAACTGATGGGACAAAAGTTCAAAGTGCAGGGTGCACTGATTTATGAAGCCCCGAGCCTGGACGGGGTCGCCTCCGAAGCGAGGAGGTGCAGAAAGCCGGGGTCCGGGGTAGGATACCATAGTATTAGTGGGCAGCGGAGCTGCCGGATTGCAAGATATGGCACTGGCGGAGGTTGTTGGTGGATCTGACAGAGTGTTCAGGCGAGTATTAACATTCCGCAGGTGACCCAGGATGGCCTCCTGTTGGGACCTCTGACGGGACAGTTCAAGACAGAGGTCCGAGAGCGAGGGAGCTTGGGTGCCACCGGGTTCCATGGCCCGAGCAAACTGTAACGGGTCCGGGAGGCGGAACCTCTGAGCTACTATACAAGGGGGCGGCCCTTGTAAGGGAGCGGGTGGCAGTCTCTGGGTGAACGGACAGGGAGTTACGGCAAGTGATCAAGGCAGTCTCTGGGTAAGGGGTAGGTACGACCTGTGATGGCAGAGCCTCCGGGTAGGCTAGCAGGCAGATGGTAGATGTGTGCTCCCAGGTGAGCAAGCGAAAGTCTCTGGAATAGCAGGTGGTCACGGCACGTGACAGCGGAACCTCCGGGCTGGCAGGCAGGTAGGTAACGGAGAAGCGCTCCCAGGTGAGCGGGCAAGAGTCTCTGGAATAGCTGGTGGTCACCGCACGTGACAACGGGACCTCCGGGCTGGCAAGCAGGCAGGTAACGGAGATGCGCTCCCAGGTGAGCGGGCAAGAGTCTCTGAGATAGCTGGTGGTCACAGCACGTGACAACGGAGCCTCCGGGCTGGCAAGCAGGCAGATAACGGAGAAGCGCTCCCAGGTGAGCGGGCAAGCTGGTCCATAGACAGACTGACCGGAGTAGTAAGGCAGACCGTCGGACCTCAGGCAAGCAGGCAGGTAGCTGATATGCGCTCCCAGGTGAGCGGGCAGGCTGGTCCTTTAGACAGACTGACAGGAGTAGTAAGGCAGACCGTCGGACCTCAAGCTGGCAGACAGGTAACAAGTATTCAGGCAGGAATCAAGCAGGTAACTAGCAGGAAACTGGCAGGAAACTGGCAGGTAACTGGCAGGTAACTGGCAACGGGACCTGAGGGCTGAAGCACAGGTGAGACACAGGTGCAAACAACATTGCTCGGGCACCTCCATTTTGGAGGAGGTGCCTTAAATATGATGAAGTCCTCCGGCCATTGGCCGGGGACTCCTTAGGACGGCGCGCGCGGCCCCTTTAAGAGGAGGGGAGCGCGCGCGCGCGCGCCCTAAGCACAGGGGCCGGGAAGGAGCGCGCGCTGAGAGCAGAGCGGGAGGAGGACGCCGGGAAGGAGCGCGCGCTGACAGCAGAGCGGGGAAAGGACGCCGGGCACGGAGAAGAGCGGTGAGGGGAGCAGCGTCCCTGCCTAGCAGAGGGCAGGGACGCCAGCGCTACACGCTGTTACACTCTGACAACGGCATTAATAGCGTGTTGGCATGGTGGTGCGTCATTATATGCGCCAATCAGCGCCTCTGTAACGTGATCGCAGGACGCCAATGAAGACCTCCATGCTCTGAGGTGTGGCTTCAAAAGAGAGTGTGGTTTTTACTATATGCAGTAATACTGTGGTATTACTGTGTATAGTGCAAGTGATCAGACTATCGCATGTTCAAGTCCCGTAAGTGGACTAACAAATACAGTAAAAAGTTTTTAAAAATATGAAATAAAAATAAAAAAGCATAAAAGTTTGAATCCATGCCTTTATCCCCCATTTAAAAATAAAGATAATAAAAAATAAACATCTATGGTATCGCTATATCCATAAGTGTCCAATCTATCAAAGCATAAAAATAATTAACCTGTTTGGTAAACACCTTAAACAGAAAAATACTCAAAATGACAAAATTGTGGTTTTTGTTTGCCGCAACACTGTAAGAAAGTTGTAAGAAGTGATGAAAATGTCATATCTATCAAAAAATGGTATCAATAAAAACGTTGTCTCACCCCCCAAAACAATAAGTCCTCACACAGCTCTATAGTCCGAAAAATGAAAACATTATTTGTTTTGGGAAATGGCGACACAATCCCCCCCAATTATTTTTCAAATATCTGATTTTGTTTTCACCACTAAAATAATGAAAAAACTACAAGTTTGGAATCGCCATAATCATACTGATGAGGAGAATCATATTGGCAGGTCATTTTTTTACCACACAATGTTTGCCGTAAAAACAATTCCAAAAAACAATGTTAGAATTAGTTTTTTTGCAATTTCTCTGTACTTGTTTTTTTTTCCCATTTTCCAGTACACTTTGTGGTAAAATAAATGGTCTCATTCAAAATTACAACTCATCCCGCAAAAAACAAGTCCTCACAAGAATATGTGGACAGGAAAAAAGAAAGTTATGACTCTTTAAAGAAGAGGGAGGGAAATAGAAAAATGGAAATTGTCCATGTCTGCAAGGGGTTAAACAAAACTATATATTGTAGGGATAGAACATGAACGTTATAGTCCGCGAGAAGCCTTTTAACTCTAGTAATTACATCCCTGACCTGTGCTCGGGCAGGAGGTATAACATATTTTTTAGACTATAGAACGCAAATTACTGTATTATAAAACACACCCCAGGTTTAGAGAACAGAAAATATTTACTAATAATTAACACTTCCTTTTTGGTGTAAAGAAGTGGAGGGGTCAATATCACTAACTTTAATGCACAAGGGTAGGATATTTAAGTGATGATCAGATCAGCTGTAATGTGTCTGGAAAGGTGCGGGCTCATCGCCATAGCCCGTACCAAAGCGGGAGACATGCCATGCACTGTACATATACGGCGCATGCCGTGAAAGGGTTAAGCACAATTTTGTTCTTGCTAAAAAAATACATCTAGTCCAGAAAATACAGTATATATGCTATATGAATTATAAAACAAATCACATAGAATGTGACTTCAGAAGTGCATATTAGTTTGTAAAACAAAACAATAAGTCTTGTCAGTGTAATTGTACTTGACTTGTAGAATAATGTTATCATGTAATATATACTGAACAGTGAATGCTGTGACTATAAATCCCAATAAGCAATGGTGAAATTACTGTTGATTTAATTTCATTCCCTAAAAAACTTACAAGTTTTTCAAAACTTTTTATGTATTTTATAAAAACTACTGACTGATTTGGAAACTGCTGCGCTTTTGCAAACTGCAGCATGTCACTTCTTTCAGCGTTTTTTCACCCATAGGAAACAATGGGTAAGTGCTGCATTTATTGTGCAAACACCTAAGGAAGTTACATCATGGTTTTTTTGGGCCACTAAGCTCTATCAACATGCAGAAGAGACAAGAAAAACGCAGCAATAAAAATGCAGAAAAAAAATCAGGAAAACCTGCTTTTTGTAAGTATCTTCTTTACTGCCAAGAGAGCAGGTATTGCCTGTGGAAAAAAAGCAACAAAAACGCAACGTGTGCACATAGCCTAAACTAAAAATTGGTTGCATCACGAAGACTATGTGCACATAACATTTTTTTGAAGGTTTCTTTTTAAGAAAATCCTCTCCAAAATTCACCTCAAAAATTATTTCAGAAACTCTTGGAAAGCAATTCCAGTTCATTTCTATGGGAAATCCACTCTTTTTATATCAGGAGGATTTTTTTAGTTTTTTTTTTCTCTGAAGAGGTTTAGAAAAACAAATTGCATGTCATTTCTTTGAAGATGATCCAAAAGGAAACTTCTCCAAACATGGCAGTGTCCAATCAGAAGGCAGCAAAGAACGCATCAGGGAAAAAACTCCTCCAAAACCTCTTAAAAATCCGGCATATAAGATGCGTGATCAATAAATGGCCGCTATCTGTGCAGATATATACAGTAGAAAGGAATCATCTCTATCCTTATGTCATCTAGAAGGTTTGCTCAGTAATCTCTGCTCTTACATGATCAGGGTGGTGGTCTTCCCCTTTTCATCATTTTCGGTGGTTTTGCTTCTACAATACATAAAACATATATAATCTCATGTAAATGTGCAGGTAACAGTGCGGATTAGGATCAATATTCACAGTGAAAATATACCAATAAAATCATACTTTATTAGATATTCATTAAAAAGAGCAATACTTAAAACCAACACAGTGCAGGGCCGGGTAGTGATCCCTTATGGAAAACTACAAGTGTAACATCTAACGATGTGGGGTCCCAAACTGACCCTAATACATATCCTACCTAACCGTAGAGGTTGGCACCCTAGAAAACCCAGATGGCGTCACTGCTCAAAGACTGGCCCGAATTATCCCAATGGACCCAAACAATCTTTTGCATAGGGGAACAGGTCACAGTTGTTAAGTCAAATTACAGAAGGGGCATATCAGGACACAGGTAGAAATCCAAACAGTAGAGAGCAAGTTCTCATATATGGCATTAAAAGTGATTGTAGCCTAAAAGACAAAGCCCCAATCAGCGCTAAACATATTGTAACCAAATCACTCAACGCGTTTCCCAACTGGACAGCCCCATAAGCAAACAGAAGACCGCTTAGAATTTGTATAATTGGACCAAAATGGAGAAAATGGTATAAAATAATAATAGAGCCATTTCTCACATGATAAATCCTGCACTACCGCACTGAAGTTAGCGACTACCCATGTGACCGCTGCAGCTAATCACTGTCCTTGTGGGATTTCTCTTGTTCAGCCAATTTTTTATATATTGGAAAACCACATAAATGTGACTGGTATGGGTTATGGAAGGGATGAGAATAAACGATGTTGGCAATCACGCCATGGAGTGGCTACAGATGTTTGACCCCCATAACGCTGACCCTAAGTAATAGTAATAAGCAGAATTAACTTCAGCCTATTGGTTTAACCCTCCACAACAGTGAATGGTCTCTCATGTAGACCCTCGGGGAATGGAACCAAAATGATCGATATAGAAGAGTTTATATTCCATATGAATGATATATTCTAGTCATTATTACTCACTTTAGAAGTGTTTTTTACAAAGCAGGCCCTTTATTAGCAATTCCTGAGAAACCAGGTATGCTATTATTAAGCTGAGCCACTAGTCAGCCAGGTGGATCGCCTGTGGTGTAAAACAACTACTAGTGAGTGATAGAAAGCCCTGGACCCCCGAGTATGAGCAATAAATAGCTGGGTCACTACAAGCACTGTACTCCACCACTGGGTCAAGCGGAAACACTACCTTATATATCACGCTGGTCATATAGTATTATATTTCCAAAAATAACAAACATACTGGATGGTTTCAATGGATGAACTCTCAATACTATTTTCGGGAATAGATGGCCCGAAAAGTCTTTCTGTGATTTTGTGGATCCTTCTGTTGTAAAAGAAAAGTAGTGATAAATATTTCCCAGCAGCGAATGTATGACAGCGACCTCAGAGCCACAATAATGTGACATAGGTGACATATCGGAGAGATCGCACCACTCAGTGGCGCCCCCTGCAGTCACACTACACCCCATCTAATGACAGCTTCCTCTCCCTACAGCTTCTTTCATCAGCTCAGGATGATGGACGGTTAAGTAATGTGTTTTATTACTGGACCCTTTAGTTTTTGATACAGTCTAAGACCTGAATTTATCAAAACAATTTAACCAGAATTCTGGGATAAATTGTAAAATTTTAGTACAACTTGGAGTTGCGCAAATATTTAGCAGCTTTTGGCGTTTTGATATAATTTTCTCCCAAAATGTTGCATGCCACTCGTCAGATGCCCGATTGATGAAGAGGCAGACACCTCATCATGGGTCAGGAGCGTCTGACGCCACCACGTTCCTCATCAAGACCACAACGAAAATCACCGGTCTTTATGTATCCGCTTTCTTAATATAACTCCGATCCAGTTACTGTTTCTTAAAGTTAGAATTAGTCACGGAGCTGAGTAATGCGGCCACTGGGTGTACTTGGTGCGTAAGTTCAAAATCTACAATAAAAAAGTGACATTTTGGGTTTTCTTTTCAACTTTAATGTTACGAAGTAAAGAAGGGATGAGAATGATTTTAGGGAATTACTTTCTATTTCATCTGCACTCGTGTTTACATGTGAGGTCCATTTATAGGTTGAAATGAGATCTAGGTCCATCAAGTTCAACCTTTCTCCGCCAATTATACGTTTTTTCACTAAATTATCTACAACCCACAATGTTATGTGTTCTGAGGAAATCATACAGCCCTTTCTTGAAAGCTGTTATAGTGTCAGCCATTACTACCTCTTGTGGTCGGCATTCCACAGTCTTACTGCTCTGACTGTAAAGAACCCTTTCCTGTTTAAGTGCCGGAATCGCCTTTCTTCCACCTGTAATGAGTGCCCCTGGTCCTTAGTATGGTCTTTGGAAGGAATAAGTCATGTTCCATTCCTTTGCATCGAGCACACTTATATTTATAAATGAGATCCCCTCTGATGTGTCTTTTTTCTAATCTAAACAAACCCAACTTTTTCAACCTCTCCTCATATGAAAGGCCTTCCATCCCTTGTAATAATTTAGTTGCCCGCCTTTGATCGGACTCTTACTTCTGAATATCCTTTTTAAAACATGGAGCCCAAAACTGGATCCTTTATTCCAGATGTGGCCTCACAAGTGATTTATAGAGGGGTAACAGTACGTAACGATCACAGGATTTTGTATACTTTTTATACACCCTAAAATCTTGCTTGCTTTTGCGGCTGCTGCTTGACATTGAGTTCTGCTGCTCAGCTTACTTGTAACCAGAATACCCAAGTCCTTCTCCTGCTCTGTAGTCCCGAGAATACTCCCATTTAATGTATATGCAGCAATAGGATTACTCCGTCCTAGGTGCATTACTCTACATTTATCTACATTAAACCTCATCTGCCAAGTGTTTGCCCATTCAGTCATGTTATCCAGATCATTTAGCAGGTCCATTGCTCTTATAAGATCACATTCCTACATCATACCTCCCAACTTTGAAAGACCGAAAAGAAGGTCATGTGTAGTGAGGGTACTTAGTCGTCTATCATAGTAGAATACCCCTGTATATGCCCCACTCCCACAGTATAAAACTTCTACAGTATGACACCCCCACGATGTCCCTCCATACAGTATGATAGCCCTGTGATGCATTCCCACCCATAGGATAATACCCCCTACACACACACACTACAATGCACTTACACATGATGCTCCAAAAAGTTGCAGCCCCACACAGTATGTTGCCCCTCGCACTATGATGCCTCCACAGTATAATGCCCCAAGGGGCTCCTTCACACTCAGAACAATGCCTCAAAATGCCCTCCCCAGTGTCCTCCCCACGACACTCAGAATAGTGCAATGGCTAAAAAAACTCACAATGCCTTGTCCCCATGATAAGTGTGAATCCACACGCTTGCTCTATTCTATGATGTACTAGATGGTGGCCCGATTCTAACGCATCGGGTATTCTAGAATATGTATGTGTCCGACTGGGCGCGACTAATGAGCGAAGCAGTGTTTAAATGGGTTGTGCACTACTTTAAATTAACCCCCCAATGTATCCCCCTGGGGCCCCTAATGAATTTTGGAGGACCGGGGAGCGAGGCCACCGGTCGGGGTACTACTGCTGCGAGCAGCCGGGAGATGACCGGCTAGCACAGGGTGAGCGTGTGAGGGAGATGACCGGCTAGCACAGGGTGAGCGTGTGAGGGTGAGCGTGGGAGTGTGGGAGCGGGTGAGCGTAGGAGGGTGAGAATGTAAGGGTGTGAGGGTGAGCGTGGGAGCGTGTGAGGGTGAGCGTGGGAGCGTGTGAGGGTGAGCGTGGGAGCGTGAGAATGTTAGCGTGTGAGGGTGAGAATGTGAGCGTCTGAGGGTGAGCGTCTGAGGGTGAGCGTCTGAGGGTGAGCGTCTGAGGGTGAGCGTCTGAGGGTGAGCGTCTGAGGGTGAGCGGGTGAGGGTGAGCGTCTGAGGGTGAGCATCAAAGCGTGAGCGCCGAGCGTGAGCGTCCGAGCGTGAGCGTGCGTGTCTGAGCGTGAGTGTCTGAGCGTGAGTGTCTGAGCGTGAGCGTCTGAGCGTGAGCGTCAGAGCCAGAGCGTGAGCGTCTGAGCGTGAGCGTCTGAGCAAGAGTGTCTGAGCAAGAGCGTCTGAGCGTGCATGTCAGAGCGTGACCGTGAGCGTCAGAGCGTGAGCGTCCGAGCGTGAGCCTGAGCATCCGAGCATGAGCTTCAGAGTGTGAGCGTCAGAGCGTGAGCGTCAGAGCGTGAGCGTTCGAGTGTGAGCATCAGAGCGTGAGCATCCGAGCGTGAGCGTCAGAGCGTCAGCGTCCGAGCGTGAGCGTCAGAGCATGAGCGTGAGCGTCCGAGCGTGAGCGTCAGAGCATGAGCGTGAGTGTCAGAGCGCGAGCGTGAGCGTCAGAACGTGAGCGTCAGAGCGTGAGCGTGAGAATCAGAGCGTGAGCGTCAGAGCGTGAGCGTCAGAACGTGAGCGTGAGAATCAGAGCGTGAGCATCAGAGCGTGAGCGTCAGAGCGTGAGCGTGAGAATCAGAGCGTGAGCGTCAGAGCGTGAGCGTCTGAGCGTCAGAGCATGAGCGTGAGCATCAGAGCGTGAGCGTCAGAACGTGAGCATCAGAGCGTGAGCGTGAGAATCAGAGCGTGAGAGCGTGAGCGTCTGAGCCTGAGCGTGAGCGCCAGAGCGTGAGCGTGAGAATCAGAGCGTGAGCGTCAGAGCGTAAGCGTTTGAGCGTCAGAGCGTCAGAGCATGAGCGTGAGCGTCAGAGCGTGAGCATCAGAACGTGAGCGTCAGAGCGTGAGCGTCAGAGCGTGAGCGTGAGAGCGTGAGCGTGAGAGCGTGAGCATCAAAGCGTGAGCGTGAGCGTCAGAGCGTGAGCGTCAGAACGTGAGCGTCAGAACGTGAGCGTGAGAATCAGAGCGTGAGCGTCAGAGCGTGAGTGTCAGAGCGTCAGAGCATGAGCGTGAGCTTCAGAGCGTGAGCGTCAGAACGTGAGCGTCAGAACGTGAGCGTCAGAGCATGAGCGTCAGAGCATGAGCGTGAGTGTCAGAGCGTGAGCGTCAGAACGTGAGCGTCAGAGCGTGAGCGTGAGAATCAGAGCGTGAGCGTCAGAGCGTGAGCGTCTGAGCGTGAGCATCAGAGCCTGAGCCTGAGCGTGAGCGTCTGAGCGTCAGAGCATCTGAGTGTGAGCGTCCCAGCGTGAGCGTCAGAAGGTGAGCGTGAGCATCCGAGCGTGAGTGTCAGAACGTGAGCGTGAGCGTCAGAGCGTGAGTGTGGGAGCATGAGAATGTGAGCGTGTGAGGGTGAGCGTGTGAGGGTGAGCATGTGAGGGTGAGCGTCCGAGGGTGAGCGTCTGAGGGTGAGCGTCCGAGGGTGAGCGTCCGAGGGTGAGCGTCAAAGCGTGAGCGTCCGAGCGTGAGCGTCTGAGCGTGAGCGTCTGAGCAAGAGCGTCAGAGCGTGAGCGTCTGAGCATGAGCGTGAGCGTGAGCGTCAGAACGTGAGCGTCAGAGCGTGAGCGTGAGAATCAGAGCGTGAGCGTCAGAGCATGAGCGTGAGCGCCAGAGCGTGAGCGTCAGAGCGTGAGCGTCAGAACGTGAGCGTCAGAACGTGAGCGTCAGAACGTGAGTGTGAGAATCAGAGCGTGAGCGTCAGAGCCTGAGCCTGAGCGTCAGAGCGTCTGAGCGTGAGCGTCCGAGCGTGAGCGTCAGAAGGTGAGCGTGAGCGTCCGAGCGTGAGCGTCAGAAGGTGAGCGTGAGCGTCCGAGCGTGAGCGTCAGAAGGTGAGCGTGAGCGTCCGAGCGTGAGCGTCAGAGCATGAGCGTGAGCGTGGGAGCATGAGAATGTGAGCGTGTGAGGGTGAGCGTGTGAGGGTGAGCGTCTGAGGGTGAGCGTCCGAGGGTGAGCGTCCGAGGGTGAGCGTCCGAGGGTGAGCGTCAAAGCGTGAGCGTCAAAGCGTGAGCGTCCGAGCGTGAGCGTCTGAGCAAGAGCGTCAGAGCGTGAGTGTCAGCGCGTGACCATGAGCGTCAGAGCGTGAGCGTCGGAGCGTGAGCCTGAGCGTCCGAGCATGAGCGTCAGAGTGTGAGCGTCAGAGTGTGAGCGTCCGAGTGTGAGCGTCCGAGTGTGAGCGTCCGAGTGTGAGCGTCAGAGCGTGAGCATCAGAGCGTGAGCGTCTGAGCGTGAGCGTCTGAGCGTGAGCGTCAGAGCATGAGCGTGAGCATCCGAGCGTGAGCATCAGAGCGTGAGCGTCTGAGCGTGAGCGTCAGAGCGTGAGCGTCAGAGCGTGAGCGTCCGAGCGTGAGCGTCAGAGCATGAGCGTGAGCATCCGAGCGTGAGCGTCCGAGCGTGAGCGTCAGAGCGTGAGCGTCAGAGCGTGAGCGTCAGAACGCGAGCGTCAGAGCGTGAGCATCAGAGCGTGAGCATCAGAGCGTGAGCGTCAGAGCGTGAGCGTCAGAGCGTGAGCGTGAGCGTCAGAACGCGAGCGTCAGAGCGTGAGCATCAGAGCGTGAGCATCAGAGCGTGAGCGTCAGAGCGTGAGAGCGTCAGAGCGTGAGAGAGTCAGAGCGTGAGCATCAGAGCGTGAGCGTGAGAATCAGAGCGTGAGCGTCAGAGCGTGAGAGAGTCAGAGCGTGAGAGAGTCAGAGCGTGAGCGTCCGAGCGTGAGCGTCAGAGCGTGAGCGTCAGAGCGTGAGCGTCAGAGCATGAGCGTGAGCGTCAGAACGTGAGCGTCAGAGCGTGAGCGTCAGAGCGTGAGCCTGAGCGTCCGAGCATGAGCGTCAGAGTGTGAGCGTCAGAGCCTGAGCGTGAGCGTCCGAGCGTGAGCGTCCGAACGTGAGCATCCGAGCGTGAGCCTCCGAGTGTGAGCGTGAGCGTCCGAGGGTGAGCATCAAAGCGTGAGCGTCCGAGCGTGAGCGTCAGAGCGTGAGCTTCAGAGCGTGAGCGTCCGAGCGTGAGCGTCAGAGCGTGAGCGTCTGAGCGTGAGCGTCAGAGCCTGAGCGTCAGAGCCTGAGCATCCGAGCGTGAGCTTGAGCGTCAGAGCTTGAGCGTCAGAGCGTGAGCGTCTGAGCGTGAGCGTCAGAGCGTGAGCGTCTGAGCGTGAGCGTCAGAGCGTGAGCGTCTGAGCGTGAGCGTCCGAGCGTGAGCGTGAGAGTCAGAGCCTGACCGTCACAGCCTGAGTGTGAGCGTCAGAGCGTGAGCGTCCGAGCGTGAGCGTCAGAGAGTGAGCGTCAGAGAGTGAGCATGAGCGTCAGAGCATGAGCATCAGAGCGTGAGCGTCTGAGCGTGAGCGTCAGAAAGTGAGCATGAGCGTCAGAGCGTGAGCGTCAGAGCGTGCGCGTGAGCATCTGAGCGTGAGCGTCTGAGGGTGAGGGTGAGCATCTGAGGGTGAGCGTCCAAGCGTGAGCGTCCGAGCGTGAGCGTCAGAAAGTGAGCATGAGCGTCAGAGCGTGAGCGTCAGAGCGTGCGCGTGAGCATCTGAGCGTGAGCGTCTGAGGGTGAGGGTGAGCATCTGAGGGTGAGCGTCCAAGCGTGAGCGTCAGAGCGTGAGCGTCAGAGCCTGAGCGTGAGCGTCATAGTGGCAGCATCAGAGCGTGAGCGTTCGAGCGTGAGCGTCAGAGCGTGAGCGTGAGCGTCTGAGCCTGAGCGTCAGAGCCTGAGCATCAGAGCCTGAGCGTCCGAGCGTGAGCGTCAGAGCGTGAGCGTCAGAGCGTGAGCGTCTGAGCGTGAGCGTCAGAGAGTGAGCATGAGCGTCAGAGCATGAGCGTCAGAGCGTGCGCGTGAGCATCTGAGTGTGAGCGTCTGAGCGTGAGCGTCTGAGGGTGAGCGTCCGAGCGTGAGCGTCCGAGCGTGAGCGTCCGAGCGTGAGCGTCAGAGCCTGAGCGTCAGAGCCTGAGCGTGAGCGTCAGAGCCTGAGCGTCACAGCCTGAGTGTGAGCGTCAGAGCGTGAGCGTCCGAGCGTGAGCGCCAGAGAGTGAGCATGAGCGTCAGAGCGTGAGCATCAGAGCGTGAGCGTCTGAGCGTGAGCGTCAGAGAGTGAGCATGAGCGTCAGAGCGTGAGCGTCAGAGCGTGCGAGTGAGCATCTGAGTGTGAGCGTCTGAGCGTGAGCGTCTGAGGGTGAGCGTCCAAGCGTGAGCGTCCGAGCGTGAGCGTCAGAGAGTGAGCGTCAGAGAGTGAGCATGAGCGTCAGAGCATGAGCATCAGAGCGTGAGCGTCTGAGCGTGAGCGTCAGAGAGTGAGCATGAGCGTCAGAGCGTGAGCGTCAGAGAGTGCGCGTGAGCATCTAAGCGTGAGGGTGAGGGTGAGCATCTGAGGGTGAGCGTCCAAGCGTGAGCGTCCGAGCGTGAGCGTCAGAGCGTGAGCGTCAGAGCCTGAGCGTGAGCGTCATAGTGGCAGCGTCAGAGCGTGAGCGTTCGAGCGTGAGCGTCAGAGCGTGAGCGTGAGCGTCCGAGCGTGAGCGTCAGAGCCTGAGCGTCAGAGCCTGAGCGTCAGAGAGTGAGCATGAGCGTCAGAGCATGAGCGTCAGAGCGTGCGCGTGAGCATCTGAGTGTGAGCGTCTGAGCGTGAGCGTCTGAGGGTGAGCATCTGAGGGTGAGCGTCCGAGCGTGAGCGTCCGAGCGTGAGCGTCAGAGCGTGAGCGTCAGAGCCTGAGCGTCAGAGCCTGAGCATCCGAGCGTGAGCTTGAGCGTCAGAGCTTGAGCGTCAGAGCGTGAGCGTCTGAGCGTGAGCGTCTGAGCGTGAGCGTCAGAGCGTGAGCGTCTGAGCGTGAGCGTCCGAGCGTGAGCGTGAGAGTCAGAGCCTGACCGTCACAGCCTGAGTGTGAGCGTCAGAGCGTGAGCGTCCGAGCGTGAGCGTCAGAGAGTGAGCGTCAGAGAGTGAGCATGAGCGTCAGAGCATGAGCATCAGAGCGTGAGCGTCTGAGCGTGAGCGTCAGAAAGTGAGCATGAGCGTCAGAGCGTGAGCGTCAGAGCGTGCGCGTGAGCATCTGAGCGTGAGCGTCTGAGGGTGAGGGTGAGCATCTGAGGGTGAGCGTCCAAGCGTGAGCGTCCGAGCGTGAGCGTCAGAAAGTGAGCATGAGCGTCAGAGCGTGAGCGTCAGAGCGTGCGCGTGAGCATCTGAGCGTGAGCGTCTGAGGGTGAGGGTGAGCATCTGAGGGTGAGCGTCCAAGCGTGAGCGTCCGAGCGTGAGCGTCAGAGCGTGAGCGTCAGAGCCTGAGCGTGAGCGTCATAGTGGCAGCGTCAGAGCGTGAGCGTTCGAGCGTGAGCGTCAGAGCGTGAGCGTGAGCGTCTGAGCCTGAGCGTCAGAGCCTGAGCATCAGAGCCTGAGCGTCCGAGCGTGAGCGTCAGAGCGTGAGCGTCAGAGCGTGAGCGTCTGAGCGTGAGCGTCAGAGAGTGAGCATGAGCGTCAGAGCATGAGCGTCAGAGCGTGCGCGTGAGCATCTGAGTGTGAGCGTCTGAGCGTGAGCGTCTGAGGGTGAGCGTCCGAGGGTGAGCGTCCGAGCGTGAGCGTCCGAGCGTGAGCGTCAGAGCCTGAGCGTCAGAGCCTGAGCGTGAGCGTCAGAGCCTGAGCGTCACAGCCTGAGTGTGAGCGTCAGAGCGTGAGCGTCCGAGCGTGAGCGTCAGAGAGTGAGCATGAGCGTCAGAGCGTGAGCATCAGAGCGTGAGCGTCTGAGCGTGAGCGTCAGAGAGTGAGCATGAGCGTCAGAGCGTGAGCGTCAGAGCGTGCGAGTGAGCATCTGAGTGTGAGCGTCTGAGCGTGAGCGTCTGAGGGTGAGCGTCCAAGCGTGAGCGTCCGAGCGTGAGCGTCAGAGAGTGAGCGTCAGAGAGTGAGCATGAGCGTCAGAGCATGAGCATCAGAGCGTGAGCGTCTGAGCGTGAGCGTCAGAGAGTGAGCATGAGCGTCAGAGCGTGAGCGTCAGAGAGTGCGCGTGAGCATCTAAGCGTGAGCGTCTGAGGGTGAGGGTGAGCATCTGAGGGTGAGCGTCCAAGCGTGAGCGTCCGAGCGTGAGCGTCAGAGCGTGAGCGTCAGAGCCTGAGCGTGAGCGTCATAGTGGCAGCGTCAGAGCGTGAGCGTTCGAGCGTGAGCGTCAGAGCGTGAGCGTGAGCGTCCGAGCGTGAGCGTCAGAGCCTGAGCGTCAGAGCCTGAGCGTCAGAGAGTGAGCATGAGCGTCAGAGCATGAGCGTCAGAGCGTGCGCGTGAGCATCTGAGTGTGAGCGTCTGAGCGTGAGCGTCTGAGGGTGAGCATCTGAGGGTGAGCGTCCGAGCGTGAGCGTCCGAGCGTGAGCGTCAGAGCGTGAGCGTCAGAGCCTGAGGGTGAGCGTCAGAGCCTGAGCGTCACAGCCTGAGTGTGAGCATCAGAGCGTGAGCGTCCGAGCATGAGCGTCAGAGAGTGAGCATGAGCGTCAGAGCGTGAGCATCAGAGCGTGAGCGTCTGAGCGTGAGCGTCAGAGAGTGAGCATGAGCGTCAGAGCGTGAGCATCTGAGTGTGAGTGTCTGAGCGTGAGCGTCTGAGGGTGAGCGTCCAAGCGTGAGCATCCGAGCGTGAGCGTCAGAGCGTTAGCGTTATAGTGTCAGCGTCAGAGCGTGAGCGTCTGAGCGTGAGCGTCAGAGCTTGAGCGTCCGAACGTGAGCGTCAGAGCGTGAGCGTCAGAGCGTGAGCGTCAGAGCCTGAGCGTGAGCGTCAGAGCCTGAGCGTCAGAGCCTGAGCGTCCGAGCGTAAGCGTCCGAGCGTGAGCGTCCGAGGATGAGCATCAAAGCGTGAGCGTCCGAGCGTGATCGTCAGAGCGTGAGCGTCAGAGCCTGAGCGTCCGAGCGTGAGCGTCCGAGCGTGAGCGTCCGAGCGTGAGCTTCAGAGCGTGAGCTTCAGAGCGTGAGTGTGAGCATCAGAGCTTGAGCGTCAGAGCGTGAGCGTCTGAGCGTGAGCGTCAGAGCGTGAGCATCTGAGCGTCAGAGCCTGAGCGTCAGAGCGTGAGCGTCAGAGCGTGAGCTTCAGAGCGTGAGCGTGAGCGTCAGAGCTTGAGGGTGAGCGTCAGAGCGTGAGCGTCTGAGCGTGAGCGTCAGAGCTTGAGCGTGAGCGTCAGAGCGTGAGCGTCAGAGCGTGAGTGTCAGAGCGTCAGAGCGTTAGCATCTGAGCGTGAGCGTCTGAGCGTGAGCGTCTGAGGGTGAGCATCTGAGGGTGAGCGTCAGAGCGTGAGCGTCAGAGCGTGAGCATCAGAGCCTGAGCGTGAGCGTCATAGTGTCAGCGTCAGAGCATGAGCGTCCGAGCGTGAGCGTCAGAGCGTGAGTGTGAGAATCAGAGCGTGAGCGTGAGAGTCAGAGCGTGAGCGTCCGAGCGTGAGCGTCAGAGCATGAGCATGAGCGTCCGATCATGAGCGTCCGAGCGTGAGCGTCAGAGCATGAGCGTCAGAGCATGAGCGTGAGCGTCAGAGCGTGAGCGTGAGCGTCAGAGCGTGAGCGTCAGAGCGTGAGCGTGAGCGTCAGAGAGTGAGTGTCAGCGTCCGAGCGTGAGCGTCCGAGCGTGAACCTCCGAGCGTGAGCCTCCGAGCGTGAGCGTGAGCGTCCGAGCGTGAGCGTCAGAGCGTCAGAGTGAGCGTCAGAGCGTGAGCGTGAGCGTCAGAGCGTGAGCGTCAGAGCCTGAGCGTGAGCTTCAGAACGTGAGCGTCCGAGCGTGAGCTTCAGAGCGTGAGCGTCTGAGCGTGAGCGTCAGAGCTTGAGCGTGAGCGTCAGAGCGTGAGCGTCAGAGCGTGAGTGTCAGAGCGTCAGAGCGTTAGCATCTGAGCGTGAGCGTCTGAGCGTGAGCGTCTGAGGGTGAGCATCTGAGGGTGAGCGTCAGAGCGTGAGCGTCAGAGCGTGAGCATCAGAGCCTGAGCGTGAGCGTCATAGTGTCAGCGTCAGAGCATGAGCGTCCGAGCGTGAGCGTCAGAGCGTGAGTGTGAGAATCAGAGTGTGAGCGTGAGAGTCAGAGCGTGAGCGTCCGAGCGTGAGCGTCAGAGCATGAGCATGAGCGTCCGATCATGAGCGTCCGAGCGTGAGCGTCAGAGCGTGAGCGTCAGAGCGTGAGCGTGAGCGTCAGAGAGTGAGTGTCAGCGTCCGAGCGTGAGCGTCCGAGCGTGAACCTCCGAGCGTGAGCCTCCGAGCGTGAGCGTGAGCGTCCGAGCGTGAGCGTCAGAGCGTCAGAGTGAGCGTCAGAGCGTGAGCGTGAGCGTCAGAGCGTGAGCGTCAGAGCCTGAGCGTGAGCTTCAGAACGTGAGCGTCCGAGCGTGAGCTTCAGAGCGTGAGCGTCAGAGCGTGAGCGTCAGAGCATGAGCGTGAGCGTCAGAGCGTGAGCGTCCGAGCGTGAGCGTGAGCGTCCTAGCGTGAGTGTCAAAGCATGAGCGTGAGCATCAGAGCGTGAACGTCATAGCCTGAGCGTGAGCGTCAGAGCATGAGCGTCCGAGCGTGAGCGTGAGAGCGTGAGCGTGAGCGTCAGAGAGTGAGCGTCAGAGCGTGAGCGTCAGAGCCTGAGCGTGAGCTTCAGAGCGTGAGCGTCCGAGCGTGAGCGTCAGAGCGTGAGCGTCAGAGCGTGGGCGTCAGAGCGTGGGCGTCAGAGCGTGGGCGTCAGAGCGTGAGCGTGAACGTCCGAGCGTGAGCGTCAGAGCGTGAGCATGAGCGTGAGCGTGAGCGTCCGAGCGTGAGCGTCAGAGCGTGAGCATGAGCGTGAGCGTGAGTGTGTGAGCGTGAGCGTCTGAGCGTGAGCATCAGAGCGTGAGCGTGAGCATGTGAGCGTGAGCGTCAGAGCGTGAGCGTCCAAGCGTGAGCGTCCAAGCGTGAGCGTCAGAGCGTGAGTGTGTGAGCGTGAGCGTCTGAGCGTGAGCGTCAGAGCGTGAGCATGAGCGTCTGAGTGTGAGAGTCTGAGCGTGAGAGTCTGAGCGTGAGCGTCTGATCGTGAGCGTCTGAGGGTGAGCGTCTGAGGGTGAGCGTGTGAGGGTGAGCCGCTAACGGCCGCCATCTTGTTCTGAAATCCCGCGTCGCTGATTGGCCGCGGCCTGACCAATCAGCCACGTGGGATTTCCTGGACAGACAGACAGACAGACAGACAGACGGGATAAGACAATTATATATATTACATGAGGCTGGACGCTACACGCATGATCTAGTGACATCACTATGTCTTCTGCACCAGACCTTAGAAGGCGTGGAGAACATAGGCCGTGTGGTGGTGCAGGGAGCTGACAGCTTTCTGCTCCACTATTCTATTCAACCATATCTATGAGGATACAGATAAGAAATGTGCCGACTTCCTGGGACATCTTCCCAAATCCGGCATCCTAGACAGGAGGTATGCTATAGAAAGCATACATACTTATATATGTAACTCATGTCTTTCTAATGGAGCCATATACAAATGCTGAGCCATGGTCTATTTCTCCTGTTACCATTTTAAACAGTCAAATAAATAAAATGTATCTAATTTGTGTCCTATACATCTCCTAAACTGAGAAATGACTATATAGTATGTACAGACAGGGTTATATGATTTCTACCTGAATAAAAGCACTTACAGAGATTTCTCTATCTCATCCAGCTCTTTCTTTTCCCTTTCTAATCTCTCGAGTAACACTTGTTTGATTTCTTTCCTGTTGTACATGGAACATAATTATCATCTCATATGTAAGTATAGAAATATCAGCAATTTGAAGAGCATTAGTGAACAAATTCTGCCCCTTGACCTTCATCCAAAATACTTTGCCAACATTTTCCGTCCACATCACACAAATTATACAATTTTGTCTATGTGGAGCTACCACTAGAGGGCGCTCACTGTATATGGACAGAAGAAACCTAGAAGGCAGGAGGCATAAATAGACCTCATGGTTATTATATACTTCTGATATACGTCTATCTCAGACTTATTTAATGCTTTAATGACTGGGAAATTTTCCATTTTGGAACCTTCAGTTTTTACTCCCCTTCTTCCAAGATCCATATCCTTTTATTTTTTAGCTTACTGTCATTTCAGGACTTGAATTAGCAGATCGAATTCTAGTTTTGATGGACAACAATCACTTTACCATATAATGTACTGAAAAACAGAAAAAAAAAGTCCAAAAGTGGTAAAATGGTGAAAAAAAGACAATTCATTATGACATGTATTATTTGGTAAAAATGGCCAGCAGTATTATTCTTTAGGTCAGAGTATGGTGATACCAAACTTATAAAGATTTTTTTTAGAATTTAGAGGTAAAAAATCATTTAAAACTTTGTAAACAAAAATAATTGGTTTGTGACACCATTTTCTGAGCCTTGTAACTGTAGACCTGAGCTTCCATTTTTATGGAGACCATTTTAGTGCTCATACGACATTTCAATTTATTTTTGGTGCATTTTTTGTGGGTGGTACAACATCCAAAGTTATATTCTTTAGTTTTGACGACTTTTTGGTGTTTTATGTGTGGTTAAAATTAGAGATGAGCGGTGTTCGACTCTAACTGTTCGCGAATCTCAAATCCGAGCTGTTTTGGGCGGTGTTCGAGCCGTTCAGCGAACACGAACGATTTGAAAAAAATCCGGCTGTTCGAGGTTATGTTCGATAACTGTTCGTGCACCAAAATCATAACTGGATTTTTTCACAGTAATGCTGATAATCAATGTTAATACGCAGTTTGAGTGTACAGCAGGGCGGGGGGAGGGGCTGGGGATGGATATCTGCATAAATAATGAAGATCTCCATTTTTTTTTCTCTTTCCCGCATTTACAGTGGGGAGGTGCAATCTGTCAGTCTATCAGCAGCGCACACACGCAGCGAAGTGCTTTTTTTCACATAAGCATGGGCATGTGTCATTGGCTGTGTATGTCACATGTCCTTGCCCTATAAGACCCAGCCATTTTCCCCGTCGCCACCATTTTCTCACTGCTGCAGCTGCGTGTTAGACGGCACCGCTGTTGCTGTGTGCACTATACTTTCAGTATTAATTTCAAGCCAATTTTCTCAGAAATATACAGATAGCTTTGGAGTAGAGAATAGTCGTGATTGCAGTCCTTTTGAGGACTAGGTTACAGCATTTCCTACGACTTTTTGCCAGACAGGTCTGTGCCAGTGCTGTGCAAGTGTTTTTCACAGCATTTGGCTAAATCTAGCTAAGCAAATCCTTTTTGGCCTCTTGCAGTGTGTGTTAGTCAGTGGAGTAGCGTATCTGTGTTGCAAGCTACACCACCTGTGTATAGAATACAATTTTTTTTACTGCACCTAGCCAAGTAAAACCTTTTGGGCATAGCATCATTCTATTAGGCCATCTATACTAAGCTCCACCAGCTTGCAAATTACTAATAATTTTTATCTGCATCTAGCTCGGAAAATAATTTTGGGCTTGTAGCAGTGTGTGGGACTTATTCTATTAGTCCATCTATACTAAGCTCCACCAGCTTGCAAATTGCAAATAATTTTTATCTGCATCTAGCTCGGAAAATAATTTTGGGCATAGTGGCAGTGTGTGGTACTCATTGTATTAGGCCATCTATACCAAGCTCCACCAGTTTTGAAATTAATAATAATTTTTAGCTGCATCTTGCCTGGAAAATAATTTTGGGCATAGTAGCAGTGTGTGGTACTCATTGTATTAAGACATATATACCAAGCTCCACCAGTTTTGAAATTAATAATTTTTAGCTGCATCTTGCCTGGAGAATAATTTTGGGCATAGTAGTAGTGTGTGGTACTCATTGTATTACGCCATCTATACCAAGCTCCACCAGCTTTAAAATTAATAATAATTTTTAGCTGAGTCTTGCCTGTAAAATAATTTTGGGCATAGTAGCAGTGTGTGGTACTCATTCTATTAGGCCATCTATACTAAGCTCCACCAGCTTTCAAATTACTAATAATTTTTAGCTGCATCTTGCCTGGAAAATAATTTTGGGCATAGTAGCAGTGTGTGGTACTCATTGTATTAGGCCATCTATACCAAGCTCCACCAGTTTTCAAATTAATAATTTTTAGCTGCATCTTGCCTGGAAAATAATTTTGGGCATAGTAGTAGTGTGTGGTACTCATTCTATTAGGCCATCTATACTAAGCTCCACCAGCTTTGAAATTAATAATAATTTTTAGCTGCTTCTAGCCCGGAAAATAATTTTTCTTCCCAATAGTGGTAGCAATAGAAATATGGGGCGCGTGCCTGGCTAACAAAAATATACGCTTCATAACTAAAAACACCTAACGCACTGCATTAATAAGATGGCATCATCGTCTCCCCCAGTGCTAGGCCTACTACGCCAGCTAGCATTCCTGTGCCTAAAACACAATGTATGGGTCCGAGCTAGCCACGATGCTGAGTGGTCTAAAGATGCTGCTAACGCTTTATCACAATTCAATTGGCAGATTTTCACAGAGCTCCTCCCCAACGCCCACCCATCGGGCAACAGTTGCCCACCCTCCCTATGGGATCTAGTGGCGAATAGTTGATGCCATTAATCAGAGCGTCAGTTGCCCCGTCTACGTGGCATGCATACGGTAAGGCATGGGAAGAGTGGACACGACTAGTAGCAGGCAGGCGGGTTGACCAATGTGAACAAGCCAGATTACAAGTCACCATAGAATTTCTCCACCAGCTAATGATGATGGGCATATCAGGGGCGTCAGCGCAGCGGTGTCTGACAGGAGTAGCATTTCACTTCCAACTACTGAATTGGGGAGATGTGACAAAGAGATTCATCATCAGACAATCCATAAAAGGGTGGAAAAGGGGTCAGCCAAGTCAGGAGTGTAGACGTCCCGTCCCGTGTCACTAAAACTGATTTCTCACATCATATCCCTAACACCATTAACATGACACTCACAATTTGAAGCAACACTACTGTCTACTGCATTTGCGATCACCTTCTTTGGGGCGCTATGCATAAGCGAATTAGTCCCTCAATCCAAACTTACCACCAGTGGAGGCTTATTACACCAGGACGTAGTCATAGCCAATAATGCAATACGTCTACGCATACGCCAATCGAAAATGGTTCCAGCGGGCAGGGGCACTTGGGTACTTCTGCAACCCACAAACGGTACACTGAGTCGGGTAACAATAGTAAAAACATATATAACCATCAGATCACAAAGTAATTTCTTCCTATCACACATTGATGGAATGCCATTAACAAGATACCAGTTCCAAGCTATATTTAATAAATGCATAACATTGGCAGGGAACCACCCCAAAGATTATGGGACACACTCATTCCGCATAGGTGCAGCCACGGAAGCAGCAAGAGCAGGACTGTCAGAAACGGAAGTTCAGAGGATAGGGAGATGGCGATCCACGTGTTTGGCGAGATACATAAGACCGGACTTGTTATCCTAACGTGGTTTGTTTCTTTTACAGGTGACACTAAGCCAACAGTGTGGGTGATAGGCCACTCGTATATATATTGGGCAGAAAAAAGGGCGAAAGTCCGCCCAGGGGGGAGGAAATTAGAGTTTCATAACACATATTTCAACTGGAGAGGTATTGGAGAGTTACACTTGTTGGCCAACTTGCCGGTGTGGAGACCCAGGGCATGCTGTAACAAGCTGAATTATTTTAGAAATAAAATGCCTTTCTAATGGAATGAGTATAAAGAGTTAATAAAGCTGTGACCGATCCTCACCCATCCAGTTGTAAGAGTTACATTATTGTATTGTCAAGGAAAGGGGGGCGGTAGGGCGGCTGAGCGTCTGGGTTTGGTTGGGGGTCCCCACAGTCTGCCTAGGCTAGATGCATTTAAAAATTCTTATTAGATACACAGGCGGTGCAGCTTGCTTCGCAGCTGGGCTACTACGCCCAAAGTATTGCCTAGGCTAGATGCAGTTAAAAATTCTACGCTGACTAGCAGTCACTGAAGCTTTGGAGCAGACCTCTGAGTAAACAGCTCTTCAGACTCAACCATCTGTGTTACCCCAAGCCATAGTGTATGTAGTTTCTTACAGTTAAAAGGGGGGGCGACCCAACCCACCTGGAATTGACGATGCCAACGTCACGTAAAACACAGCAAGTGGACTCCAAAAAGAGTCTCAATTTTTTCCAAAAATTGTGGCACAGACACCACTTAAGTGGCATCAATTGCCCCAGAGTTGCTTAAAACGGTTGGTGAGATGATTTTACCAAAACCTCAAGCTTTTAGTCTCCCCAGGATGACACAGGGGTAGAAAAGTCCTTGCGGATCCATGATTTGTTCATCTTTATGAACGTGAGTCTGTCTACATTCTCAGTGGACAGCCGCGTGCGCTTATCTGTCAGCACACCACCAGCAGCGCTGAACACACGTTCAGAGAGAACGCTGGCTGCAGGGCATGACAAGATCTCCAAGGCGTGAGTGGCGAGCTCCGGCCATTTTTCCAGATTGGAATCCCAAAATGAGCAAGGGTCCAGTGACACAGTCATGGCTTCGATGTTCACTCCTCTCTAGGCGTTGACTATGTGTCCGACTTCTTGTCTCCTGTAGCCTTGCAAAGGATGGTCTAAAAAAGTGGTGAAACGATTCCACAAAATTGCTGTTACCAGCAGATACTGTGTTACTGTTACGGTTTGAGTGATGAAAACTCGACAGTCCCACGGTTTGCAAGTTAGAACTGTGAGATTCACTACGTGCACCACTGGTGTTTTGTGGAAAAGCACATGTAAGATTCTGCAACAGCCTCTGCTGATACTCCTGCAAGCGTGAATCCCTTTCTATGGCAGGAATTATTTCGGTAAATTTACTTTTGTACCAGGGATCTATGAGTGTGGCAACCCAGTAGCCGGGATTACTTCGAATTCTGACAATCCAAGGGTCATGTTGCAGGTAGTGCAGCAAGAAGGCACTCATGTGTCTTGCGCATCCAGGAGGACCAAGTCCTTGTTGTGTTGGTAGCGAGGTAAGAATCATGCTTCCTTCCTCTGCCCTTTCCCCGCAACCTCACACAACAGAAGTGTGATCAAGGTCTCCCTCATCTGATGAGTCTTACATGCCCATCGCCAGTTCGTCCTCCACTTCTTCCTCGGCTGCTGCACCTTCCTCAACAGTTTGGCTGCTACCATGCGCCCTGGTTAATCCCTCTCCCCCACCCTCCCATGCCTGCCGCCTTGGTGCTGCCGACCGTCTGGACCTTGGAGATGTTATCCCTTCCGCATACGACTCCTCCTCTACTTCCTCCACCTCCTCTTGTCCCACCACCTGACTCTGAATTCTGTTTAACGTGTGCTCCAGCATGTAAATCACCGGAATAGTCATGTTGATAATGGCATCGTCAGCACTACACATCTTCGTCGCCATTTCAAAACTGTGCAGAAGGGTGTGTGGCGCCCATGAGGGTTCAGTCGCCACAGAGGTACTGCATCTCACCCAGAGGTGTGGTATCTCACCCTCAGGTAAGGAAGGAGTATGGCTCGGGACCCTAACACCTGCATCCAACACATACCCGCAGTGAGGGTAGGGTGAGATTGCTCCTAAGGGAGAGCACAGTCCCAGGTCCCTAGCTGGCGGGAGGGTCCTATGTAGTGGGTGTGGGTGGAGAAAGCAGCTTAGGGGAGCACATGACAGGGAGAGTATAAATAGGAAGCTATCTTAGAAAGAGCAAGCCAGTCAGAGGAGGAGAAGTGACAGGAGCAGAGGCTCTGCATGAGCTCTGCTCCGGAGACGGGCCTAGCCTTGGAGGCCCAGGACTGAAGGAGAGAAGAGAGGAGTGGGAGCAGGAAGGCTCCAGGAACCGAAGGGACCCTAGGGGTACGGGCCGTGCAGAAGGCCACCCATACGCCTGCTTCTACTAGGAGGTAGAGGGGTCAGGCCAGATAAGGGGAACAGGTCCCTCAACTAGCGGAGAAACAGCAAGGCTCAACTAGAAACCGAAGGCTGCAGCATTTCATGTACTGCAGGCCAAAGTCCACACCAGTCTCACTAAGAAGGTAGCCACATAGGACCCAGGGGACGGAACACACGTCGCCCGCCAAGGCCCGAGGATACCGGATAGAAGTGTCACTGGGTGTGAGGTGCAGGGAGAAGGCCAGAGAAAGGACACACAGAAGGGGTCCTGCAAAGTACTCCGGAGCTATCTGGGGGTGGACTGAGCCCCTCACTGAGTACGCACAGCACGACGGGGGAGATTGCTCTGGTACCTGTAATCTGGACTGCAACAACTGTGAGTAAAGATCTTGGGACTGCATCACACGGACTCTGTGTTCATTACTGACTCCCTGCACTACAACCACCATCATCCACCCCCACTGCCCTGAAGCTACACTCTTCCTGTGGGGAGTAATAATACCATTGCTGCAAAACCACCAGCTTCAGAGGACTGTTCCACAGCGGCGGCCCCTTTGGCCGCACTCCACAGGTGGCGTAGTCGGACATTATAAAACCCATATATGCAAATTACCCTTGGATTGACCGCCCTGGGTCACGGACCGGGTCACCGCCACAGTGACTACAACCCCCAGCGTCTACCGGCCCGGCTCCGGGTAGCCCACGGCCCAGGGGGCGCGTCAACTTCATAGGTCCCTGATCTGAGACCACTCCTGCAGCGTGATTTGCCCCACCTCTGGATCTCGTTTGCCCAGGCTATACGTCAGAACGCATTGCACCAGGGCTTGTCGGTGCTGCCACAGTCACTGCAACATGTGCAGAGTTGAATTCCACCGTGTCGGCACATCGCACTTCAGCCGGTGAACTGGCAGGCCCAACGACTTCTGTAGAGATGTAAGTCGTTGAGCTGCGGGATGCGAACGGCGGAAGTGAGCACACAGCGACCGTGCCCTCTGCAGAAGGCCATCTAGTCCGGGATAGTGGGCTAAAAATTGCTGGACAGCCAGGTTCAACACATGAGCCATACAAGGCACGTGTGTGACATTGCCCCGGCGAAGGGCCACACCCAGGTTTGCAGCATTGTCGCACATGGCCTTCCCTGGTTGCAGGTCCAGTGGAGACAACCATTCAACCATTCATGAAACTGGTTCTCCAGAGCTGACCACAACTCCTCAGCTGTGTGACTCACATTTCCCAGACATTTCAAAGTAAACACTGCCTGATGCCGTTGAGCCCTGCTGCCAGCATAATAAGGAGGTGTGCAGGATTCCTTCTGCGCAGTTAGAAAGCGGGTGGCATTACCAGACAGGCTTTGGGTGCAGGTGGAGGACCGAGAGGAGGTTGAGGAGGCAGAAGCAGTGGAGGAACTTCTAGATAAAGAGGATTGACGTACAACTCGTGGGGACAGCAAGACTTGGACAGCAGCCCCTTGTCCTGCTGTCACCATAGTTACCCAGTGCCCAGTCAGCGACATGTAACGCCCCTGTCCATGCCTACTCGTCCAATTGTCTGTGGTGAAATGCACCGTGTCACACACAGAGTTTCTCAAAGAAGCGGTGATGTTGTGTGTGACATGCTGGTGTAGCGCAGGCACACCTTTCTTTGAGAAGTAGTGCCGACTGGGCATCTGGTACTGGGGCACTGCGACGGACATAAGGTCTCAAAAATCCTCTGTGTCCACCAGGCGGAAAGGCAGCATTTCTGTAGCCAACAGCTTGCAGATGGTGAAATTCAACCTCTTAGCTTTGTCATGGCTAGGAGGAAATGGTCTTTTACTTGTCCACATCTGAGGGACCGAGGGCTGGCTGTTGTGCTTAGATAGGGTTGAGTAGGGTGTCCCCGGCAAACTGCCGGTCTGTGAGGAAGATGCAGGCGGAAGAGTTAGGTTGCCTTGATCCAAAGGTGGTGCTCTCGATGTCGGAGAGCGCTCAACACCAGCTGGTGTTTCCACTTCCAAATGAAATGATGACCTGCCAATCACACTGGCTGTTGCGGGTAAAGAGGTGGCAGGTCTGCGTCCAAAAACATGTGTGACTGCTGAGGATGAAGAGGCCGCGGATGCACAAGATGGGGCAGACGGTGGTTGGCCCGGCCCGCTAGGCCACATTGTAGCACAGTGAGCTTCCCACTGCAACTTATCCATATGACGGTTCATGCATGAAGTACTCAAACTATGGATTTTTTGGCCTCTACTTAGCTTTTGGTGACAAATATTACAGATAACATGAGTTGGGTCATCCTTATCGATCTGAAAAAATGCCCAGGCTATGCAAGGCCTAGAGCCCATGTGACCTGAAGAGCTACTACGACTTGTGGTCAGAGGCAGAGTTGTGGTTGAGGATGCAGCTGTTGACGTGCTTCCAGTACTCCGTCTCTGTCCAGGAAGGCACAACCTAACCTCGTCGTCAATAGCATCTGTGACGCCCAGCTGAGCTTGGTATCACAGATCCTAGAAAAGTGCATTGATGGAATCCTCCACAAGAGGCCCCCATAAACATTCACACATCTCCACCTTCCACCTCAGACCAGCAGAGGGAGCCCGTTAGGGATATAAATAGGGAAGGTGAAGCTAGGCAATTCAGTTCCTCTGAAGAGTTCCTGCAGTAGAGAAGCCTAAGAGAGGTCAGTCTGCAATGGAGCTCAGTCTAGTCTAGAGAACTCAGTTAATAGTTCAGCAGTGGAGCACGAGGCTCCTGCTAGCTAGATTCAGGGAGCCCATTTAGAGCTTAAGGTGTGCCGGCGCCATAAGATCGGTGAAATGCGGCAAGCTGCCGTTAGTGTGTATAGCCTAGTGAGGGCCCGAGTAGGTCGAAGGCGAGTGGAGAGTTAGTACATAAGGGACAGAGGAGCTTAACCAGCTCACCCCAAAGCATTTACCGGACACCGGATCCGAGCTTACCGGGATCTCTATGACCCAGTAAGGCATAACCGGAATCCCTGGAGAACTACAAGTCCCAGGATCGCTATGGTGCTGATACGTAACAGAGCCAGGAGACGCTTAGGCCCCGCATGCTGGGAGCATGAACTCCAAGACAAGGCCCTACCACAAGGTCAGACAGCGCAGGACAGAGACAAAGTTAGGCCTAGCTCCAGGCAGGTCAGAAACTTACTACGCAGAGGCAAGAAACAGGAGGCCCTACACCCGCTCATTGGGGAGGATCCTGATATGCACCCTTCACCCTACAGTGCTTCGGGATGTGCCTGAATTTCCACCAGTAAAAGGTACTGAAGTGACTACCGTGTCCGTTCCCGTTCTTGCTCTGACCCAGCTGGGTCTCGTCTGTCCTGCATTCCCCCTGCATACGCTTTTCTGAGGCCTAGATCCACCTGTGGGGAGCTATACCATCGAGCTGCCTTATCACCGGCCTCAGTGGACTGCTGCAGCGCTGGTGCTTCTCACCAGATGCCACAGGTGGCGTCACGTACTGTTATAAAATTAACAATTATCCACCCTTTTAAAGAGTGACCCCAGGGTACGGGCCCGGGAGCCGACCACCGCGACATCCCCAAGGCCAGGCAAAGGCCCGGGTACCGAGTCATCCCCATCCCCTGGGCTAGTCACATCCTCCTCCACCTCCTCTGCTGACCTCATCGACTGGCTGACTGTGGGTTGACAGTAAGTGGGATCTCCAACCTCGTCATCATCACCCTGTGTGTTCTCACACCCGTCGTCCTCAGAGCCAACCTCTTCCTGCCCTGACCGAAAAGTCAAGTTGTCGCTCCAATCAGGTATTTGAGTCTCATCATCGTCTTCATCATTGTCTCCACCAACAGGAGTTACAGTTTGGGAACGAGGGTCTACATTATGCTCAGAACCTTCTTCATCTGGTCCTGGATCCGACTCAAAGATTCTGGGCATCAGTGCAGATCATTTCCTCGTCTGGATTAACAGAAGCTCTGGAGCAGACCTCAGTTTCCCAGGCTATAGTATGAGTAAACAGCTGTGCAGACTCAACCATCTGTGTTACCCCATACTCAGACGGGCAGCTGGAGACTTGGGAGCTGTGAGGAAGCAAGTGCGATTGGGGTGACACCTCTGAGGACTGGAGTATTTGTGATGTTGAAGTTGAGGTGGAGGAGAGCCCACTTGAAGGAGCACTTGATATCCGTTGAAGCACCTGCTGTTTTTGTGCCTCATCTGGAATCTGTAGTGATGGGCGTGTCCGTAAGAAAGGGATCGTATCACATTGTCCACGAAAAGATGTAGACATCTTAGTTTAGCTGGAAGATGGTCTTTCTTCTGCAGATGTTACTCCCCCCCCACCGCGTGGGGGTTCGACCCACCGGCGGACAGGCACCAGTATTGGGAGAGGGGGGCTGGCTGTCAGGGTCCACCGCGGCTCTGGCACAAACCCGGCGACACGGAGGTCGCACGGGCAGGAACGGACTGGCCGTGTCGGCTTCGCACTCCAGCGTAGTCCCTTATATAGCGCTATCATATTCCGCAGCGCTTTACATACAAAATTATTATCTCTGTCCCCATTGGGGCTCACAATCTACATTCCCTATCAGTATGTCTTTGTAGTGTGGGAGGAAAACGGAGAACCTCGAGGAAACATCGGGAGAACATACAAACTCCTTGCAGATGTTGTCCTTGGGAGGATTTGAACACAGGACCCCAGTGCTGCAAGACTGCAGTGCTAACCACTGAGCCACCGTGCTGCCCACACATCACATGATAAATTGAATAGTGTTATTCAAATATACAAGTCGTCCCGCAAAAAACAAGCCCTGATATGGCTGTCGATGCAAAAGTAAAAAAAGTTATGACTTTGAAGTAGAGGGAAAAAACAAAACACAAAAACGGAAAATGACCATGTTGGTAAGGGGTTAAATAGGTAAACAGCCGCAGGTGGAGCTGACTCCGCTGCAGCTGTTATAGGCCGATGACGGCTGTGAAACGCAGCAAGTATCTACCTGGTCCAGTTTCTGAGCCGCTCTATGCTCCTGATGCCACCACATGCCGTCATCATCGGGTTAAAGCAACTTTCCAACTCACAATAAAAGAATCACAATACATTGTGATGTAGCAGACATCCCTTTAATGGTTCAGTGTGTTTGAATGACCATGTACCTCCCCCTTTAACGGACTGGTCACATGACTGTGACATCACACAGGTCCTTATGCACTCAGAGGGTGTGGACACATGACTCTGACATCAGTTAAGGTCCTATTTGTGGATGTGTGCATGTGTGCTGCAAGATATATAAACCCTGTGTGTTCCTGTGTGGGTGTGTTCTGGTGTGTAGGAGTTCCTATGTGTTGGGAGCTCCTGTGTGGGCACTGTGTGAGAGGCACGAGGCTGTTCCCTGTGTGTGTGGGGAACACCGCTCGTGTGAGGCCTGGTGGACTCCGGTGGAGGTGAAGCCTGGATCCCTGTGAGAGTGTGGGGGATGCCAGTAAGCCTCGGAGTGCCACACAAGCGTCCTGAAAGGTTAAGCCTGGATATATGTAGTATGCCAGTAAGCCTTAAAGGGTGGAGGGCTGGAGACCACGTGTGGTGAAGCCTTAGAGTCACAGTGGCGGTGGACTAAAAGCAGCTGAAAGCCGATAAAGGTAATACTCTTTATGTTATGGACATTTTCATGGACATTGTTTTATTACCTTGCGGGAGGCTGTAATTAGAGCCAAGTGGGCCAGTCTGCCACTTGGGCTCGTGGACATGTTGTATGGGAAATACGGTTTATGACGTGTAATAAACTGTGGATTGTGAAAAACGGCAAAGTAGTTGCTGGTGTGCAGTGATTGACGCAGCAAAGCGAGTATCCCCCAGGATAATAAGTAGCGCTGCCTTACAACATATATAATGCAGATCTGGTCCCTCCCGGTCATCACTCACAAGACGTCATTGCTCATGAGACATGACCGGGAGTGACCTATGACGCTTCATAGATTGCAGTATAGAATCGGTGGACGTCGTGGGAGCGGCATGAATTACATCCGACCTGCGGGGATTATTTTTTTAATAATTAATTGGTGAATGAGGGACTGTTTATTATTTTTATTTCTTTATTATTTTTATGTCTTTCAGGTTACCATTTGTGGACTACTTCGGATTCGGTGGACTATATCGGAATCCCTGGACTGGATGCTTATCTCCTGTATTTAATACCATATTTTATCCATGATGGAATAAATATCAAGTTTTATGGCATTATCTTTGCTTTGCTCGGCTGAAATTTTGGATTGAAAAGTCTGTGTCTCCTGACAGATGTTCCTGCGATCTGGGAATCCTCACCACCAGCGGTGAGATGACTTTATCTATATGTTTAATATATAATAATATCTGATATATTTGTACGGGCGTCATATTAAGATATTGGCTCATTTTTCTTTTCTTCTTACAAGTCAAATAACAATTCCTATGTTTATTATATCCCATAAAAACACTTTGCCTTCTTTTTCCAATAAAATATGATACATGAGCGACACCCAGTAAATGGCAACTATATGTGTAAAGCCAAGGCCCCACTATCAGTATTTAGTCAGTATTCTGTCAGTATTTTTTCTCAGGAGTGGGAGCCAAAACCAGGTGAGGAACAATCAGAGAAAAGGTGTAATAGAAACAAGTCACCAATTCTGCATTTATCACCCACTCCTGGTTTTGGCTCCCACTCCTGAGAAAAAATACTGACCAAATACTGATAGTGGGGCCTTGATTTAATAGGTATACTGTGTATCATGTGCAGACAGGTTTTATATCATCTGTTCCTGAATACAATGAATGACACATCTGAGATAAGGAAACATCTACCGTATTTTTCGGACCATAACACGCTCTTTTTTTCCCGAAAATTTGGAAGGAAAATGAGAGGTGCGTCTTATGGTCCGAAAATAGCTTACCGGGGAGTTGTGGTGATGGTTGAGTGGGATCATAGGAAGCAGGGCCCTCCGTTCCCTCCCTCAGGAACCCGGCGGCGGCAGAAGAGGTGAGATGCTGCGGGGCTGGTGTCGGGCGGTGAGGCAGAACGGAGTGCGCTGCTTTTCTGGTGGCCGCGGCCACCTTCCTGAAGCTGTGATCTACAGGAAAATGGCCGTCAAGCTCCCAGTCTGCGCATGCGCCTGCTCGGGCGGCCATTTTCCTGTAGATCACGGCTTCAGGAAGATGGCCGCAGCACACACTGCTCTGCCTCACAGACACCGGCCCCGCAGCATCTCGCCTCTTCTGCTACCACCACCAGGTTCCTAAGGGAGGGAACGGAGGGCCCTGCTACAACGATCCTGCTCCACCACCACCGCAACTCCCCGCTGCTGGAGCACCGCCTTCTCGTACCCAGGGTCCGCAGCATTCCTCCACTTCTGCCAGCTTCCTGAGGGATCCAGCCTCCTGTGACCCCCTGCTCCACCGCCCCCCAGGTAAGGTACCTATTAAGACTATAAGATGGACCCCCATCTTATAAAAAATATTTTTCCCTTTTTTCAACCCAAAATTCGGGGTGCGTGTTATGGTCCGAAAAACACGGTATATCATTGTGATCTATAAGGTTTGCTTATATTAGATCAGTAATTCTCTGCAATTTTATTTTCTTCTTTCCCTCTTTCTTACTATTGTACAAGGAAGATACATCAATTTGTTAAATGGTCACAAACTCAATAGTACGAGCAAATGTAAGAAGCTTTGTAATATATCTTATCAGAGAGATAAGCCTCATTCTCCCCTTATGAACCACATCTACTCCCACCTGCGTCTTGTACTCATCAGCCAAAAAAAACAATTAAAAAAACAGTTTAAAGTGAACCTGTGGGCTAGAGTTGGTCGGGGGGTGTTTTACAATAAAATGGTGTGTTTTTTTTGTTAACATACTGAGTTAATAATGGGGTCTCTGATAAGCGCCTCTCCATTATTAACCTCAGGGGTTGATGCCAGCGGACATTAGACAGCTGACAACAACTCCGAAAAACCATTACCACGATTGCCACCGTACCAGGGCAATAAGAAAGAGCCGGGCAAAGCGCCAGAATTGGAGCATCTAATGTGATGTGCCTCGGTAAGAGGTTAAAGGGGTTGTCCACCTTTGGGGACAATTTTTTTATCTTATTTGAATGTATCTATTTGTGGCTAAAAATCATGTTTCTAAGGCTGTGTGCCCACGTAGCGTTTTTCAAGCGTATATGCTGCGGAATTTCCGCAGCGTAAACGCTTGAAAAACGCATGTAGATCCGCACCCCATGGTCCCCAATGGCATTCCGCAATGTCAATGCCCATGCTGCGGATTTTTCCGCAGCGTATATGCTGCAGTCAAAAATCCGCAGCATGTTCATTAATTTTGCGGAAGCGCTGCGGAATCAATGTGCGGATGGTACCCAAGTCTGGAGGAGAGGAGACTCTCATCCAGACCTGGGTACCAAAGAACCTGTAAAAAAAAGAATAAAATAAAGTTTATACTTATCTTCTGATGTTTTCCCTCCGTCGCGCTGTTGTCTGAAGGACCTGCCACGTCATTGAGTCATGTGACCCACCACATGACTCAATGACGTCACCGCAGGTCCTGCACACAACAGCGTGAGCCGCTCAAGACTCCGGACGGGGCAGAGAATGCATCAGAAGGTGAGTATAAAGTTTATTTTTTTATTTTTTATCATTCTGAACAAGTTGTCAAGCACTTTTCCAAGTGATGCTTGGAGAAGTGCTTGATAACCCGCATGCGGAAATGCATGCAAAGACGCCTCACAAACGCTTCTACCTGGCGGGAAAACCGCATGTAATATCCGCATGCGATTTTCCCGCCAGGGAGAAGCATAAAAAATATGCTTCAGGTCCGCAACGTGGGCACATAGCCTAATTGGGTGTCATTAAAGCATTTGCACAGTTTGCCTTCTATAGCTTCTGTGTTGCAATATCTATTGCTGGCTGCATAATGAGTTAACTGAAAATCTGTCAGTGAACTTGTTCTAATGGTCCAATGCAATGGGAGAGTTTGTAACTTTGGCTATGTGCCCACGCTGCAGAAATGAAGCAGAAAATTTCTGCTTCATTTCTGCATGTCCTCTCCCGGATAAACGCATGCGGAATTCCGCACTTGTTTATCGTGCGATTTCCACACGCGGAATTGCCTTGTGTTTTTTCTTGCATTGCAAAGGCAATTCCGCTTGCGGAAACGCAAAATTAATTGACATGCTGTGGATTTTTCCCCGCATCATAAGCGCTGCGGAAAAATCCGCAGCATGGGCATTAAACTTGCAGAATCCCCTTGGGGACCATGGGGGGCGGATTACAAGCATTTACGCTGCGGAAATTCCGCAGCATATACGCTTGAAAAACGCTACGTGGGCACATACCCTCAATCTGTCTTTTTTAGCTCCTCTCAGCTAATTGATGATCACAGATCACATCAAAGTTGAATGTGCAGGGAAACAAAGCGCCTGTAAAAGCCAAATGGGGCAAAATTTATAATGAAACCAAAATGCAAAAATGGTTCATCACCAATCTACTGCAGTAATCAATTATCTCCTTAATTTTAAACCATATTTTATCAATGATGGAATAAATGTCAAGTTTTATGGCATTATCTTTGCTTTGCTCGACTGAAATTTTGGATTTGTAAAAGTCTGTGTCTCCTGACAGATGTTCCTGCGATCTGGGAATCCTCACCACCAGCAGTGAGATGACTTTATCTATATGTTTAATATATAATAATAATATAATACAAGAAAACCATAGATATACCTCCGGTGGTAAATAATATAAGTATATATATATATATATATATATATATATATATATATATATATATATATATATATATATATATATATATATATATATATATATATATATATATATATATATATATATATATATATATATATATATATAAAAAATATATATATATATATATAAAAAATATATATATATATATATAATAATATGCAATATTAGACCATCCGGAGTGAAGGACAAATATGGGCAATCGGAAAAAACATATAGCAAACAAGAAAGAGGAAGGCCGATCATAAAGTCCCAAATATCAGAGTACGGTGAATAATCTCATTTTTATTATTAATGAACAGGTGATGACAAAGAGAAATAATTAAAAATTTAAAAGCGGGGGCGAATGTCTGAGTAAAAAGTAATAACTAATAGTTCATGCGGGAGAAGACAAAGGAGGAAGGATATTGGTGTAAATACAAAAATGGAGGATAAAAAATATAAAGACAAGAAACAAATTACTAAAAAACGTGTTGACAAAGTGAGTAATAAATAAAATAAATAGTAGAAGATGCAAATAATCAATGCAATTAATATAGAGAATTATATCATACAGACATGTAGGTGTATAATTGATAAAAATTAATATAAAGAGTGAACTTGCATAATACCAACAAATAATATTACATTAGTACATTGTGCAATGATAGTAAAGGAAAAAGGCAATGGAAACAGCTGTGAGTGGAAAACAAAATGATGAAAATCCTCCAGTATAGATAAACTATATAATAAAGTTTGAAATAATAAAAAGAAAGTAACTTACACTGAAATGAATACCTCCCGCATGCCAGACATGCGTCCACCCCGACGCGCGTTTATTACTTTTTACTCAGACATTCGCCCCTGCTTTTAAATTTTTAATTATTTCTCTTTGTCATCACCTGTTCATTAATAATAAAAATGAGATTATTCACCGTACTCTGATATTTGGGACTTTATGATCGGCCTTCCTCTTTCTTGTTTAATATATATAATATCTGATATATTTGTACGGGCGTCATATTAAGATAATGGACTACAACTACCACTTTAGGAGGACACCATCCAATAACTGGGATCTACCTGCAATATGTCATAAATTAACAATGCAAATTTCAGAAAGAGAAAGAGGACACGCACCTAAGCAGTGATCACCAGAAAAAATAATCAAAAAACTATTTAGATACAAATTACATCAGTTTATTTTCAATATCTCCTGACACATATACAAATAATGGACAAACCAAAAACAATAATGTTAAAACACCATTAAAAATAGTGGAAAGGTCCACTGCATGAGGAGCCCACTACTTAAGAAACCTTCCTATGTTATAATGAATGGTATAAAGTGCACAAGTATGCAGACAAATAGATAAGCCCTCACAGGCTATGGGAAATGTCTGTGGTGGTCACTATTGCACAAACCCAAAGTATTCTGTATAAATAAAGAATACAAAAGAAAATATATATATATATATATATACATAAAGTGCAGCAACAGGTACCTACGTGCGAATTACTATGGTATCCCTGTGTACAGGGTGATGGGTCAATAAAGTAGAATAGCTGTTGGAAATACACCCTTTCACCTCACACTGAAGAGATAGCCACTCCATAATCACTCATACATTCAATTACGGCGACCAATGCTGCCCCTCACAAAAATAAAGAGCCAATTATGCAACATGACCATAGATAGAGGATACCCAATCAAATCAGCCTGTTAATAGGAAGGTGTAGATAGGACCTCAGTGCCCAACGCGTGTCGCCACTCACGGTGGCTTCATCAGGGGAATTTAAGGTACTTGTCCACGTGTCATTATACATAAAGCCCAAGAACATATTATTACCGAGAGATCAGCTGTATTCCGGAAGACGCCGGAGCTCCGGGCATCGCAAAGCGGAAATGCAGGGCATCAATCACATGCCCATATCACCAGCATATGAAGTTTATAGGGATACATTGAATTGACCAATCCTCCACAAAGTGTATAGGCCCACAGGATAAATGGGATGGGTGCCAAAAAAAAAAAAAACTGCACAGGGACAGCAATGTACGATACAGATATGACGCTGGAGGCACATGGTGCGCCTGCGCTGAGGGGAGGTCCTCCGGCTCCGTGTCCTGCATTGCGATGCCCGGAGCTCCGGCGTCTTCCGGAATACAGCTGATCTCTCGGTAATGATATGTTCTTGGGCTTTATGTATAATGACACGTGGACAAGTGACTCGCCCCCTGAGCCGTGGGGCACCCGGAACTGGGCTTCAGTGCAATGTTGGGGGTAGTGGTGGCAACCCGATCCCGTGGCTCAGGATGGTCAGACTAAATGCTGTGGCAGTCTATTTGTATAGTTATGAATGTCCGACTGCGCCACCCGTGGATTGCGGTCAGGGTGAACCGCCGCTGCGGGGCAGCCCGCTGAGGCTGGTGTTGTGGGTGCAGCAGAGAATAGTATAACTCCCCACGGGAGGAGTGTAGCCTCAGGGCAGTGAGTGTAAATGGTGGGGGTTGTGGTGCAGGGCGTCCCAGTACCGTTAGTGCTGGCACGGTAAGAAACACAGAGTCAACGTGTTGCAGTCCAGTGTCTTTTACTCACAGTTGTTATCTGAGTCACTTCTGCTGGCAATGACTGCCCAAGCCATGCTGCGTCCACCAGGTGCGGGGCTCTGTCAACCCCCAGGCAATTCAGGAGTATAGCCCAGAGCTCCCTTCTATCCTTTCTCTGGCCGTGCCCCACCAGTAACCAAACTTCTGTCCAGCTGCCTCGGGCCTTCTCTGGGAGAACTTGGCACCTGCCTCCCTGACCCTATGTGGTGCCTTCCTAGTAGGTTTAGCGGGGGGGTCGCACCAATAGATGATCACGACCTAAGGTTCTTGGCTGAGGGATGATTTACCGCCACCAATTTGGGATCCGGTACCCTTCTCTTGCCTGACCCGTCACCCAATATCACGCTGGTCCTTAGGGTCCCTTCTGCCTTCGTGTCTCTGAGCCTTTCTACTCCTTGGTTCCTTCTCTTTCTGTTCCGTTCCTTCTCCTCTTCTCCCTTCTGGCTCCGGCCTTCACCCTAGGCCTGCCTCGTGGAGCTGAGCTCAGGCTGAGCCACAGCTCCCTGTCAGCTCTCCTCTCAACTTCTCTTTCTTGTTCTCCACCCTGAACTAAGATGGTGCCCGCCTTATATACCTCCTCCTCTGTGTGTGAGCTCAGGTGGCCAGCACCCAATGAGCTCCTACCTATGCTCAGAACCCAACCCCTATCTGCTCCTACACCACTGGGTTTTCCTCCCCCCTCCCCACTCCAGCCAGGGACATAGTCAGTTGTGCCCACATAACATATAAATGGGAGCACCGTCGAGCTGTCCCCCCGGAAATGGGGTGTGTGTGGTGTATGCAGCTAACTGAGCCCTGGTCCATACTCCATCCTTACCCGGGAGTGGAATATCACACCTCTGGTTGAGGTGCAATACCCCTGTAGCGGCCGAACCCTCGGGGCGCTACACAAGTACCTTAAACTCCCCTGATGAAGCCACCGTGAGTGGCGACACGCGTTGGGCACTGAGGTCCTATCTACACCTTCCTATTAACAGGCTGATTTGATTGGGTATCCTCTATCTATGGTCATGTTGCATAATTGGCTCTTTATTTTTGTGAGGGGCAGCATTGGTCGCCGTAATTGAATGTATGAGTGATTATGGAGTGGCTATCTCTTCAGTGTGAGGTGAAAGGGTGTATTTCCAACAGCTATTCTACTTTATTGACCCATCACCCTGTACACAGGGATACCATAGTAATTCGCACGTAGGTACCTGTTGCTGCACTTTATGTATATATATATATGTAGCACCCTGAGGACTCGGCTGCTACAGGGGTATTGCACCTCAAACCAGAGGTGTGGTATTCCACTCCCGGGTAAGGATGGAATGTGGGACTGAGCTCAGAAGGCTGCATGCACTACACTCATCCCATTTCCGGGGGACAGAACTACGGTACTCCCACCAGTTAGATGTGCAGGTACGACAGCGTCTGTCCCTGGCTGGAGTGGGAGGGGGGGAGGAACATCCCAGTAGTGTAGGGGCAGATAGGGGAGGGGCTCTGGGCATAGAGGTAGGAGCCCATTGGGTGCTAGTCACCTGGGCTCACACATAGAGGGAGTATATATGGTGGGCACCATCTAGAGATAGGGTCTGTCAGGAGAGTTCTGAGGAGGAGTTCAGCCAGGAGGGCTGACAGGGAGCTGTGTCTCCGGCTGGGCCCAGCTCCAGGGCCAGGCCTGAAGCAGAGAGGAAGAGGAAGAGGAAGAAAGGCCCAGAGGCATAAGACCAAGAGGGAACCCTGAGATCCCACGAGTGAGCTAAAAAGGGTGAAGGGTTGGCAGAAGAGGGCACCGGATCCCAAACTGACGGAGGCAAAACATCCTTAATCAGGAACCGGAGGTCGTGGTCAAGTTTTGCCACGACCCTCACCACATTCACCAGGAAGGTACACCACGAGTAGGGTCAGGAAAGCCTTAAAAGGTTTTACCATATAGAGGCCCAAGGGAACCGGACAAAGGTGGATCCCTGGTGGGGATGGCCGGAGAGAGAGAGAGAGAGAGAGAAGGGAGCTCAGGACCACGTTCCGGAATTGCCTGGGGGTTGGCCGAGTCCCGTACCTGGTGGACGCAGCACGGCTCGGGTGGTCACTCCCGGCCGAAGTGACTGAAGCAACACCAGTGAGTAAAAACCCTGAAACTGCATCCCACGTCTCTGTGCCTCCTTACCGCACCATCACAACCCCCATCATCTACACCTGCTGCCCTGAGGCCATACCCCTCCCGTTGGGGGTTATACCATCCCCGCTGCACCATCCTTCCACCGGCCTCAGCGGTCTGCTCTGCAGCGGCAGCTCCAAAGCTGCATTCAACGGGTGGCGTAGTCATCCAACACCTACTGCTAATAGACTCGCCACTTAGTTTGACTCCCTGGGCACGGACCGGGTCACCGCCACGAGACTACTACCCCCATCTGATCCGGCTCCGGGTAAGCCCCCGTGCGCGCGATGCCGCACGACACAGAAGGCCCAGGGGCGCGTCATATATATTTTCTTTTGTATTCTTTATACAGAATACTCTGGGTTTGTGCAATAGTGACCACCACAGACATTTCCCATAGCCTGTGAGGGCTTATCTATTTGTCTGCATACTTGTGCACTTTATACCATTCATTATAACATAGGAAGGTTTCTTAAGTAGTGGGCTCCTCATGTAGTGGACCTTTCCACTATTTTTAATGGTGTTTTAACATTATTGTTTTTGGTTTGTCCATTATTTGTATATGATATTAAGATATTGGCTCATTTTTCTTTTCTTCTTCAAATAACAATTCCTATAATGTTTATTATATCCCATAAAAACTCTTTGCCTTCTTTTTACAATAAAATATGATACATGAGCGACACCCAGTAAATGGCAACTACTGTATCTGTGTAGTAGATATACGGTGTATCATGTGCAGACAGTATTTTTCGGACTATACTGTAAGGTCTTATAACTCTATTACCTGCAGATATCGGATTAATCTGCAGGTTAATTGTAGAGATGAGCGTTGTTCTACTCGAACTGTTCGCCAATCTCAAATTCGAGCTGTTTTGGGCGGTGTTCGAGCCGTTCGGCGAACACGAACAATTTGAGAAAAATTCGGCTGTTCGAGGTTATGTTCGATAACTGTTCGTGCACCAAAATCATAACTGGATTTTTTCTCAGTAATGATGAAAATTAATGTTAATACGCAGTTTGAGTGTACAGCGGGGTGGGGGGAGGGGCAGGGGATGGATCTCTGCAGGAACAATGAAGATCTCCATTTTTTTTTTCTCTTTCCCGCATTTGCAGTGGGGAGGTGCAATCTGTCAGCCTATCAGCAGCGCACACACGGAGCGAACTGCTGTTTTTCACACAAGCAAGGGCATGTGTCATTGGCAGTGTATGTCACATGTCCTTGCCCTATAAGACCAAGCCACTTTCCCCGTCGCCACCATTTTCTCACTGCTGCAGCTGCGTGTTAGACGGCACCGCTGTTGCTGTGTGCGCTATACCTTGTTAATTTCAAGCCAATTTTCGCACAAATATACAGATAGCTTGGGAGTAGGGAATAGTTGTGATTGCAGTCCTTTTAAGGACTAGGTTACAGCATTTCCTACGACTTTTATCAGGCAGGTCTGTGCTCTTAAATAGATAGATTGTGGGAGTAAAGACTAATTGTAATTGGAGTCCTTTTCAGGACTAGGTTACATCAGTTCCTATCAGTTTTTGCCAGGCAGGTCTGTGCCAGTGCTGTGCAAGTTTTTTTCACAGCATTTGGCTGAATCTAGCAAAGCTAATCCTTTTTGGCCTATTGCAGAGAGGCTACTCCACTGACTAACACAATCTGTGTTGCAAGATATACCACCTGTGTATAGAATACCAATTTTTTTACTGCACCTAGTGAAGTAAAATCTTTTGGGCATAGCATCATTCTATTAGTCCATCTATACTGACCTCCATCAGGTTGCAAATTGAATATAATTTTTATCTGCATCTAGCTCTGAAAAAATATTGGACTTCTAGCTGTGTGTGGGACTTGTTGTATTAGTCCATCTATACTGACCTCCATCAGGTTGCAAACTGAATATATTTTTTTCTGCATCTACCTCTGAAAAAATATGTGGCCTTCTAGCAGTGTGTGGGACTTTCTCTATTAGTCCATCTATACTGACCTCCATCAGGTTGCAAATTCAAAATAATTTTTATCTGCATCTACCTCTGAAAAAATATTTGGGCTTCTAGCAGTGTGTGGGACTCATTGTATTAGACCATCTATACCAAGCTCCACCAGCTTTGAAATTAATAATAATTTTTAGCTGCATCTAGCCCTGAAAATAATTTTTCCCAATAGTGGTAGCAATAGAAATATGGGGCGTGTGCCTGGCTAACAAAAATATACGCTTCATAACACAAAACACCAGCCTAGCGCACTGTATTAATAAGATGGCATCATCGTCTCTCCCAGTGCTAGGTCTGCTACGCAGGCTAGTATTCCTGTGCCTAAAACACAATGTATGGGTCCGCGCTAGCCACTATGCTGAGGGGTATAAAGCTGCTGCTAATGCTTTATAACAATTCAATTGGCAGATTTTCACAGAGCTCTTCCACAACGCCCACCCATCGGACAACAGTTGCCCACCCTCCCTATGGGATCTAGTGGCGAATAGTTGATGCCATTAATCAGAGCGTCAGTTGCCCCGTCAACGTGGCATGCATACGGTAAGGCATGGGAAGAGTGGACACGACTAGTAGCAGGCAGACGGGTTGACCAATGTGAACAAGCCAGATCACAAGTCACCATAGAATTTCTCCACCAGCTAATGATGAGGGGCATATCAGGGGCGTCAGCGCAGCGGTGTCTGACCGGAGTAGCATTTCACTTCCAACTACTGAATTGGGGAGATGTGACAAAGATTCATCATCAGACAATCCATAAAAGGGTGGAAAAGGGGTCAGCCAAGTCAGGAATGTAGACGTCCCGTCCCGTGTCACTAAAACTGATTTCTCACATCTTATCCCTAACACCATTAACATGACACTCACAATTTGAAGCAACACTAATGTCTACTGCATTTGTGATCGCCTTCTTCGGGGCGCTATGTATAAGCGAATTAGTCCCTCAATCCAAAATTACCACCAGTGGACGCTTATTACACCAGGAAGTAGTCATAGCCAATAATGCAATACGTGTACGCATACACCAATCAAAAACGGTTCCAGCGGGCAGGGGTACTTGGGTACTTCTACAACCCACAAACGGTAAAACTGAGTCGGGTAACAATAGTAAAAACATATCTAACCATCAGATCACAAAGTAATTTCTTCGTATCACACATTGATGGAATGCCATTATCAAGATACCTGTTCCAAGCTATATTTAATAAATGCATAACATCGGCAGGGAACCACCCCAAAGATTACGGGACACACTCATTCCGCATAGGTGCGGCCACGGAAGCAGCAAGAGCAGGACTGTCAGAAACGGAAGTTCAGAGGATAGGGAGATGGCGATCCACGTGTTTGGCGAGATACATAAGACCGGACTTGTTATCCTAACGTGGTTTGTTTCTTTTACAGGTGACGCTAAGCCAACAGTGTGAGTGATAGGCCACTCGTATATATATATTGGGCACAAAAAAGGGCGAAAGTCCGCCCAGGCGGGAGGAAATTAGAGTTTCATAACACATATTTCAACTGGAGAGGTATTAGAGGCCTGCTATGGCCACAGGTACTAATGGAGGTAATCAAGGTAGGGAGAGAGGCAAGAGGTCCTGTCATCTTAGTTATACAGGCCGGGGGAAACAACCTAGGTCATCACAAGTGCGCATAACTAATGGCAATAATGAAACTAGACACTGAGCGCTTCAGAGAATTTTTCACAAAATTAGCTATAGTATGGTCAGAGATTGTGCCGATAGCGGTATGGCAAGGTGCGCGAGACATCACGGTCATCGAATGGACAAGGCGGGTAATAAATATTCGGATGGCAAAATTTAGAAGAGACAGAGGCGGTGTAGTGATACGACACCGACAACTGGAAGGAGATAAAGCAGGCCTCATACGGCCCGACGGTGTTCACTTAATAGATATTAGACTGGACATATTCCTGTCAGGACTCCAGGACGGAGTGGAACAAGCGTTAAGAGTGATGGGTGGGGGTCAGAGTCCTGCATACGAGTACGCTGGATCCTCCGTGGCCTGGAAATAGAAAGGACATGTTGGAGAGTTACACTTGTTGGCCAACTTGCCAGAGTCGGGACCCAGGGCATGCTGCAACAAGCTGAATTATTTTAGAAATAAAATGCCTTTCTAATGGAATGAGTATAAAGAGTTAATAAAGCTGTGACCGATCCTCACCCATCCAGTTGTAAGAGTTACATTATTGGGTTGTCCATGAAAGGGGGGCGGTAGGGGGGCTGAGCATCTGGGTTTGGTTGGGGGTCCCCACAGTCTGCCTAGGCTAGATGCATTTAAAAATTCTTATTAGATACACAGGCGGTGCAGCTTGCTTCGCAGCTGGGCTACTACGCCCAAAGTATTGCCTAGGCTAGATGCAGTTAAAAATTCTACGCTGACTAGCAGACACTGAAGATTTGGAGCAGACCTCTGAGTAAACAGCTCTTCAGACTCAACCATCTGTGTTACCCCAAGCCATAGTGTATGTAGTTTCTTACAGTTAAAAGGGGGGGGTGCGACCCAACCCACCTGGAATTGATGATGCCAACGTCACGTAAGACACAGCAAGGGGACTCCCAAAATTGTGGCACAGACACCACTTAACCCTAGAACGCATACCTGTGGCCTTGCAGGCCCGCCCAGTTAATTGTTTTCTATTTTCTGCAAGATTGCTTTAGTTAGAATTTTGAAACTCTAGGTATTCTTCATGTATATAGTTGTTTGTCATTTGAGTTTGAGTTATTCCATGTTATTTGCACACGGGCCTAAAAGGCCCCAGGTATATGAAGGTGTAGATTTTTATGGTCATGCGTTCTAGGGTTAAGTGGCATCAATTGCCCCACTGTTGCTTAAAACGGTTGGTGAGGTGATTTTACCAAATCCCCAAGCTTTTAGTCTCCCAAGGATGACACAGGGGTAGAAATGTCCTTGCGGATCCATGATTTGTTCATCTTTATGAACGTGAGTCTGTCTACATTCTCAGTGGACAGCCGCGTGCGCTTATCTGTCAGCACACCACCAGCAGCGCTGAACACACGTTCAGAGAGAACGCTGGCTGCATGGTATGACAAGATCTCCAAGGCGTGAGTGGCGAGCTCCGGCGATTTTTCAAGATTGGAATACCAAAATGAGCAAGGGTCCAGTGACACAGTCATGGCTTCGATGTTCACTTGGAGATTCTCCTGTACCATCCTCTCTAGGCATTGACTATGTGTCAGACTTCTTGTCTCCTGTGGCCTTGCAAAGGATGGTCTAAAAAAGTGGTGAAACTATTCCACAAAATTGCTGTTACCAGCAGATACTGTGTTACTGTTACTGTTTGAGTGATGAAGACTCGACAGTCCCACCGTTGGCAAGTTAGACCTGTGAGATTCACTACGTGCACCACTGGTGTTTTGTGGAAAAGCACATGTAAGATTCTGCAACAGATACTCCTGCATTCGTCAATACCTTTTTATGGCAGGAATTATTTCGGCAAATATACTTTTGTACCGGGGATCTAAGAGTGTGGCAACCCAGTAGTCGGGATTACTTCGAATTCTGACAATCCGGGGGTCATGTTGCAGGTAGTGCAGCAAGAAGGCACTCATGTGTCTTGCGCATCCAGAAGGACCAAGTCCTTGTTGTGTTGGTAGCGAGGTAAGAATCATGCTTCCTTCCTATGCCCTCTCCCTCCAACCTCGCACAACAGAAATGTGATCAAGGTCTCCCTCATCTGATGAGTCTTCCATGCCCATTGCCAGTTCGTCCTCCACTTCTTCCTCGGCTCCTGCACCTTCCTCAACAGTTTGGCTGCTACCATGCGCCCTGGTTAATCCCTCTCCCCCACCCTCCCATGCCTGCCGCCTTGGTGCTGCCAACCATCTGGACCTTGGAGATGTTATCCCTTCCGCATACGACTCCTCCTCTACTTCCTCCACCTCCTCTTGTCCCACCACCTGACTCCGAATTCTGTTTAACATGTGCTCCAGCATGTAAATCACCGGAATAGTCATGCTGATAATGGCATCGTCAGCACTAAACATCTTCGTCGCCATTTCAAAACTGTGCAGAAGGGTGCATAGGTCCCTGATCTGAGACCACTCCTCCAGCGTGATTTGCCCCACCTCTGGATCTCGTTGGCCCAGGCTATACGTCAGAACGTATTGCACCAGGGCTTGTCGGTGCTGCCACAGTCGCTGCAACATGTGCAGAGTTGAATTCCACCGTGTCGGCACATCGCATTTCAGCCGGTGAACTGGCAGGCCCAACGACTTCTGTAGAGATGTAAGTCGTTGAACTGCGGGATGCGAACGGCGGAAGTGAGCACACAGCGACCGTGCACTCTGCAGAAGGCCATCTAGTCCGGGATAGTGGGCTAAAAATTGCTGGACAACCAGGTTCAACACGTGAGCCATACAAGGCACGTGTGTGACATTGCCCCGGCGAAGTGCCGCACCCAGGTTTGCAGCATTGTCGCACATGGCCTTCCCTGGTTGCAGGTCCAGTGGAGACAACCTTTCATGAAACTGGGTCTCCAGAGCTGACCAAAACTCCTCAGCTGTGTGACTCACATTTCCCAGACATTTCAAAGTAAACACTGATGCGTTGAGCCCTGCTGCCAGCATAGTAAGGAGGTGTGCAGGATTCCTTCTGCGCAGTTAGAAAGCAGGTGGCATTACCAGACAGGCTTTGGGTGCAGGTGGAGGACCGAGAGGAGGTTGAGGAGACAGAAGCAGTGGAGGAAGTTCGAGATAAAGAGGATTAACACACAACTCGTGGGGACGGTAAGACTTGGACAGCAGCCCCTTGTCCTGCTGTCACCATAGTTACCCAGTGCCCAGTCAGCGACATGTAACGCCCCTGTCCATGCCTTCTCGTCCAAGTGTCTGTGGTGAAGTGCACCCTGTCACACACAGAGTTTCTCAAAGAAGCGGTGATGTTGTGTGCGACATGCTAGTGGAGCGCAGGCACACCTTTCTTTGAGAAGTAGTGCCGACTGGGCATCTGGTACTGGGGCACTGTGACGGACATAAGGTCTTGAAAATCCTCTGTGTCCTCCAGGTGGAAAGGCAGCATTTCTGTAGCCAACAGCTTGCAGATGGTGAAATTCAACCTCTTAGCTTTCTCATGGCTAGGAGGAAATGGTTTTTTACTTTTCCACATCTGAGGGACCGAGGGCTGGCTGTTGTGCTTAGACGGTGTTGAGTAGGGTGTCCCCGGCAACTGCCGGTCTGTGAGGAAGATGCAGGCGGACATGTTAGGTTGCCTTGATCCAAAGGTGGTGCTCTCGATGTCGGAGAGCGCTCAACACTAGCAGGTGTTTCCACTTCCCAATGAACTGACGACCTGCCAATCACACTGGCTGTTGCGGGTAAAGAGGTGGCAGGTCTGCGTCCAAAAACATGTGTGACTGCTGAGGATGAAGAGGCTGCAGATGCACAAGATGGGGCAGACGGTGGTTGGCCCAGCCGGCTAGGCTGCATTGTAGCACAGTGAGCTTCCCACTGCAACTTATGCTTCATATCCATGTGACGGTACATGCATGAAGTACTCAAACTATGTATTTTTTGGCCTCTACTTAACTTTTGCTGACAAATATTACAGATAACACGAGTTGGGTCATCCTTATCGATCTGAATAAATGCCCAGGCTATGCAAGGCTTAGAGCCCATGTGACCTGAAGAGCCACTACGACTTGTGGTCAGAGGCAGAGTTGTGGTTGAGGATGCAGTTGTTGACGTGCTTCCAGTACTCCGTCTCTGTTCAGGAAGGCGCAACCTAACCTCGTCGTCAATAGCATCTGTGATGCCCCGCTGCGCTTGGTATCACAGATCCTACAAGAGTGCATTGATGGAATCCTCCACAAGAGGCCCCCATAAACATTCACACATCTCCACCTTCCACCTCAGACCAGCAGAGGGAGCCCGTTAGGGATATAAATAGGGAAGGTGGAGCTAGGCAGTTCAGTTCCTCTGAAGAGTTCCTGCAGTAGAGAAGCCTAAGAGAGGTCAGTCTGCAGTGGAGCTCAGTCTAGTCTAGAGAACGCAGTTAATAGTTCAGCAGTGGAGCACGAGGCTCCTGCTTGCTAGATTCAGGGAGCCCAGATAGAGCTTAAGGTGTGCCGGTGCCGTAAGATCAGTGAAGCGCGGCAAGCTGCCGTTAGTGTGTATCGCCTAGTGAGGGCCCGAGTAGGCCGAAGGCGAGTGGCGAGTTAGTACATAAGGGGCAGAGGAGCTTAACCAGCTCACCCCGAAGCATTTACCGGACACAGGATCCGAGCTTACCGGGATCTCTATGACCCAGTAAGGCATAACCAGAATCCCTGGAGAACTACAAGTCCCAGGATCGCTAAGGTGCTGATATGTAACAGAGCCAGGAGACGCTTAGGCCCCGCATACTGGGAGCGTGAACTCCAAGAGAAGGCCCTACCACAAGGTCAGCCAGCGCAGGACAGAGACAAAGTTAGGCCTAGCTCCAGGCAGGTCAGAAACTTACTACGCAGAGGCAAGAAACAGAAGGCCCTACACCCGCTCATTGGGGAGGATCCTGATATGCACCCTTCACCCTACAGTGCTCCGGGATGTGCCTGAATTTCCACCAGTAAAAGGTACTGAAGTGACTACCGTGTCCGTTCCCGTTCTTGCTCTGACCCAGCTGGGTCTCGCCTGTCCTGCATTCCCCCTGCATACGCTGCCCTGAGACCTAGCTCCACCTGTGGGGAGCTATACCATCGAGCTGCCTTATCACCGGCCTCAGTGGACTGCTGCAGCGCTGGTGCTTGTCACCAGATACCACAGGTGGCGTCATGAACTCTTATAAAATTAACAATTATCCACCCTTTTAAAGAGAGACCCCAGGGTACGGGCCAGGGAGCCGACCACCGCGACATCCCCAAGGCCAGGCAAATGCCCGGGTACCGAGTCATCCCCATCCCCAGGGCTAGTCACATCCTCCTCCACCTCCTCTGCTGACCTCATCGACTGTCTGACTGTGGGTTGACAGTAAGTGGGATCTCCAACCTCGTCATCATCACCCTGTGTGTTATCACACCCGTCGCCCTCAGAGCCAACCTCTTCCTGCCCTGACCGAAAAGTCAAGTTGTCGCTCCAATCAGGTATTTGAGTCTCATCATCATCTTCATCATGGTCTCCACCAACAGGAGTTACAGTTTGGGAACAAGGGTCTACATTATGCTCAGAACCTTCTTCATCTGGTCCTGGATCCAACTTATAAAGATTCTGGGCATCGGATCAGATCATTTCCTCATCTGGATTAACAGAAGCTCTGGAGCAGACCTCCGTTTCCCAGGCTATAGTATGAGTAAACAGCTGGGCAGACTCAGCCATCTGTGTTACCCCATACTCAGATGGGCAGCTGGAGACTTGGGAGCTGTGAGGAAGCAAGTGCGATTGGGGTGACACCTCTGAGGACTGGAGTATTTGTGATGTTGAAATTGAGGTGGAGAGCCCACTTGAAGGAGCACTTGATATCCGTTGAAGCACCTGCTGTTTTTGTGCCTCATCTAGAATTTGTAGCGATGGGCGTGTCCGTAAGAATGGGATCGTATCACATTGTCCACGAAAATGTAGCACCCTGAGGACTCGGCTGCTACAGGGGTATTACACCTCAAGCCAGAGGTGTGGTATTCCACTCCCGGGTAAGGATGGAGTGTGGAACTGAGCTAGTAGGCTGCATGCACTACATACATCCCATTTCCGGGGGACAGATCAACGGTACTCCCACCAGTTTATGTGCAGGTACGACAGCGTCTGTCCCTGGCTGGAGTGGGAGGGGGGTGGAACATCCCAGTAGTGTAGGGGCAGATAGGGGGAGTAGTCTGGGTAAATGTAGGAGCTCATTGGGTGCTGGTCACCTGAGCTCACACATAGAGGGAGTATATAAGGTGGGCACCATCTTAGGACAGAGTCAGTCAGTGAGTCAGCAGTAACTCCAGGAGAGGAGAAGGAAGAGGGACCCAGAGGCGCAGGACGAGAGGGGACCCCAAGATCCCAGAATAAGGACAAAAGGGTGAAGGGTCGGCAAAAGGGTACCGGATCCCAAGCTGGCGGAGGCCAAAGCAAACCTTAGCCAGGAACCGGAGGTTGTGGGCAGGATCTGCCACGACCCTCACCAAATCCACTAGAAAGGCACACCAAGCATAGGGTCAGGGAGCCCAGAGGAGGCTTGACCAACAAGAGACCCGAGGGAGCCGGACATAAGTGGATCCCTGGTGGGAACGGCCAGAGGAGGGGAGAGTCAGAAAGAAGCTCAGGACCACGCTCCAGAATTGCCCGGGAGTTGACCGAGTCCCGCACCTGGTGGACGCAGCACGGCTTGGGTGGTCACTGCTGTACAGAGTGACCCGAGCAACACCAGTGAGTAAAAACCCTGAAACTGCATTTCATGCCTCTGAGTCTCCTTGCTGCACCTTCATAACCACCATCCTCCACGTCTGACCCCCTGAGGCTATACCCCTCCCGTTGGGGGTTATACTACCACAGCTGCACACACACCACCAGCCTCAGCGGACCATCCTGCAGCGGCGGCCTTTTGACCGCAAATCAACGGGTGGCGTAGTCGACACTAAGAACATCTGCAAGGACTGCCGCACACTGAGTTTGACACCCTGGGCACGGACCGGGTCACAGCCACTCGGAGACTACAACCCCCATCTGATCCGGCTCCGGGTATCCCTAACAACATGGCCCAGGGGGCGCGTCAAAAAGAAGTCGACATCTTAGTTTGGCTGGAAGATGGTCTTTCTTCTGCAGATGTTACTCCCCCCCCCCCCCCCCCCCCCCCCACCCCACCGTGGGGGGCCTCGACCCACCAGCGGACAGGCACCAGTATTGGGATAGGGGGGCTGACCGTCAGGGTCCACCGCGGCTCTGGCACAAACCCGGCGACACAGAGGTGGCACAGGCAGGAACGGACTGGCCGTGTCGGCTTCTCACTTTTTGGATTTTAGAAGGGCATGACATGCCTATATCTGTGTCTCCCCCTCCTTTTTCTCCTCCACCTCTTTTCTTTTCGCATGACTATATGTACTTGTCACTTTTCCATGTGTTAGTTGTGTCTTCTGAGCAGTTTGTCAGCTTTTGGACACCTTTGAAGGTGTTTTCTATGTGTTTCTATGTGTTTTTGTTTGCCTGCCATTGGTTTTAACGGTGTTCGAAGGTGTTCGACGAACAGTTCGGCGAACACACGGGTGTTCGACGAACCGATCTCGAACACTACGGGGGTGGCTCAACACTTGTTAATTGCGTTATGAAGGTGCCCGGCCGCTATTCTGAAAGTGCGTCACCTGGAGAAAATCAACTTTATTTCTTCAGTCATTGAAGCGTGCCTGGGGGAGTTACAGTCACGGCTCACAGCACTGAAAGTGGCGGCTGTAACCGCACCCCAGCACTGACTGACCGGTCGCTCAGAAGTGCATCAGTGCGTAGCCGGCTGTCAGTCAGTGTCGGGGTGTGGTTACATCTGCCGCTCTCTGTGTACTGAGTGGTGACTGAAGCTGTGCCAGACACTCCTCTATGACTGAAAGCTGGTGGCTCCTCCATTGCCAGCATCCGTGGTAATCGCACTGCATTTGGATGACATCTGAGTGCAGTCCGATATTTTGCACCCATAGACTTGTATGGGTGATTGAGATCCGATTCTCGGATGCAGTTGCAGAATGATGCTATTGTTTTCTCACGCTGAATCTTCATGAGAAGATAATCGCAGATCTGAGCTGTACCAGGGAATAACACCGGTCCGAGTGCTATGCAATGTTGTATCACACAGCACTCGGCCGTGTTATATACGCTCATGTGTCCGAGCCCTTAACCTGCACATTTACTCTATATCTACAGGCTAATAGCATTTGAGGACATGACAGGTTTCCTTTAAAATCCTCCAAATGGTGCATCTTTCCTGTGGTGTTATTCTTCACTTTACCTTTTTTTTTTGGGGGGGGGGGGGGTCAGAGGCTTTTTTTTTTTTTACATACGCAGCATGCTGTAGTCGGATTTTTTTCAGACTGCCACCGACCTGATGATATTGTATCCCAAGAATAAATCCCGTTAAATCAGGCAGCGCTGCTGAATAAATTGATCTTGATAATATTGGCGCACTAGGCGGCACTAGGCAGGGAATAGTGCAGAGAATATATGCACTAGACCAAAACCGTCCCGCCCTCGGGGCCCTTGTATCCTCCTTTACATATATTACTTTATAATACTATGTTCTCTGATATAGTCAGCAAAATACGGTATATTATAAGACGCATCCCAAATTTTGGGGAGGAAAATAAATATTATCTTTTTTAATAAAATGGTGGTGCGTCTTATAGTCCACTTTTACTGTAGCTTACCAGGGGAGGGCGGCTGTGGAGGAGCGGGGTCACTGCTGCAGGAGGCTGGCGGCGGTGTCAGAAGTGGGGCGATGCTGTGGGCCCCCGGCCGGGAGGAGGGGGTATTCAGTGATGCGAGGGTGCGGTGGGCCTCGGGTTTTCACAAAATGACAAAATGTCAGAGGAGTCCCCGCACTTCCCATCCTTTTCACTCTGGTGAACTTTGGGAAAATGGCCGCCAAAGGCGACACATGTGCAGATTGAGATCTCAGGAGGCGAGACCTCACTCTGTGCATGTGCCGCCTCTGGCGGCCATTTTTCCCCAAATTCACTTCTGACACCGCCGCCAGCTTCCTGCAGTAGCGACTGTGCCTTCTGGGAACCTGCTCCACAGAAGCTGCCCCCCCCCCCCGGTAACTACATTCGAATTATAAGGCACACCCCCATTTCCCCCCAAATGTAGGGGGGAAAAAGTGAGTCTTATAATCTGAAAAATACAGTACGTACTAGATGGCTGGGCACCAGCAAAGCCATCTCTTTTTCTTCTTTTTTTTTCAGGAATGTAACAGAAAGCAGTTTTCATACATGAGGCCTCGTATCATGACTCACTCATTATATACTATATTACAATACATACTTCTGATTTAAAGGGAATCTGTCACCACATTTTTTACTCTAAATCCAGTGATATGTCACTTACTGGGCTGCTTGCTGTTTTATCAGCAGTAGATTAACAGTAAAGGACTAGTAAACCTCCCTCCATGTAGTCCTCCATATTGATAATATCTGTATAACCCCGCCCTCACCACAGATTGGCAGTTTTCTGTGTACACTGTGCATAGGCAGAAAGCTGTCAGTGGTGGGGGTGGAGTTACTCTGAGCTCAGCATTCAGAGAACTGGTAGATCTGCAACAGATAAAGCAGTGATTTTATCAAAACTGCTGTAAATAACCCAGTAAGTGATACATCTCAGGAATCAGGGTCTCTGCCCCTACATCATGCTGCTCTGAGATGGGGCAGCAATAGCCTGGTGGCAGATTCCCTTTAATGTGTTTACATCTAGGCATTCACCAGTCCTGTGTGTGTCTTATAACCACCGTATAAGTGAGTAATATTGATATTCATTAATCTATAATTTTACTCTAAGACCAAATCTGGGGACGACTCCACTTTCTAACTTGGTGGGGGTCCGACTACCAGTACTACAGTTCCTGAGAGTGAACGGTCCGCAGTGCTGGTTTAGTGCTGCATCCCCTCAGTTATTCTATGTAACACTGTGCTCTCAGCCATGTCTGTATTAGGCCACATTCACACGTTCAGTATTTGGTCAGTATTTTACATCAGTATTTGTAAGCCAAGACTAGTAGTGGATGACAAAATACAGAAGTGGTGACGTGTTTCTATTATACTTTTCCTCCAATTGTTCCACTCTCTGATTCTGGCTTACAAATACTGATGTAAAATACTGATGTAAAATACTGAACGTATGAACGTATGAACGTGGCCTTAGGTGCAGCACTGTCCCAATCACCTACATAGAGCTGTGCTGTAGTCCCTGCATAGTTGGCGGGTTTTTTCATTGAATCTTGACAATAACTATTGTTTCACTCGGTCAAATTGTCATAGTTTCCATATAACTTAGTGCGTTGCTTGGTTAAACTTTACACTAAGTTACAGTCCATAGTGCGAGCGTAGAGGAAACCCGTAAGACTATGTTCACATGTTCTGTTTTTTCTGCATTTTTTTTTCAGCAAATTTATGCAAAATCTAAGCTGCGTGTAACAGTACCAGCAAAAGCTGAGATTTCAGAAATCTCATGCACACACATTGTTTTTTTTTCCTGACTGAATTGAAAACCTGTTGCGTTTTTGAAAACTGCAGCATGTCACTTCTTTCAGTGTTTTTCCCCCATAGAAAGCAATGAGTAAGTTCAAAAACGCAGCAAAACGCAGGAATCAGGTTTTGCTGTGTTTTCAGTAAAAAAAGCATGTACAGCAGTATGTGAAACACATTTATTTTTATGATTTTCCCAAGTTTAAACCCATAATGTCTTGATCACGGGTTTGGACATGGTGACCCTGGAGGTCTCTTCCAACTCTAACATTTTATGATTCATCACCTGAGAATGGCAGTTAGGATTAGTACATTTTAATTAAATTAGTGATGTGTGTAAAATAAACATTGGCCGACCAAGGTGTGAAATTGAACAATACCTGGTCAACTCAAAGGCTGAGTAAAGTGTGAAAGTAAACAGTGTCTTACAAACTCAGTGTTTTGCCAACATCTTAGGTAAGCTATTCCTGACCTATTCACCTCCCCCCTGTTACATTTGTAATTGTGTATTTTTTCATGAACTCATATGAACTTTTTTCTTCAGAATAGTCACTATTTTTTCAGATTTAAAAATCTTTTTTCACTATATAATTTGATCAAATTGACCTTTTTTTTCCAAAAATGATTGTCTGGTTTCACATATGTCTTGCATTGGTGACCTGTGTTCATGCTTCTGTGCTGGAAGCAAAGCTGAACTTTGGGATCCTGAAAAACACAGCAACACCTGCTTTTTGTAAGCAGCTTCTTTACTGCCAAGAGAGCAGGTTTTGCCTGCAGAAAAAAACGCAGCAAAAATGCAACGTGTGAACATGGTCTTAGAATGTATATTGTTATGTTATCTATAACGTTTGCTTTTATTAGCTCAAATCTCAGCACTTACAGAGACAGACTAATGTTTTTCAGGGCCATGTTCTCCTCTTCAATCTTCATTTCTAGAAGCTGTATGTTCCTCTTCCTATTGTACATGGAAAAAATATATCTCATATTGAAATACACAAATTCCATTAATTATTACGATGTACATTAGTGACCATGACAAATTTGGCTAAATTCCTCCCTTCCCCCTTCATTCTAGGTACTTTCATTGCCAACATTTTACATTCACTACATTCCACAGTTAAATGGAATCCATCAGCAGGTGGTTACTATTTAATCTGAGAGCAGCATGATGTAGGGGCCGAGACCTTGATTCCAGCAAGATGTCATTTATTTTTAATGCACCCTACTGGTAAGTCAGCCTAAAGCCTCATTCATTTTTTTTGCATACAAGAAATAGATATTTTTATCAGTTCTCTGGATCCGATTTCAATCTATTTGTTGTTCACTCATCAGTTTGTACCATCAGTGCACCATAAGTTTTTTTTTAATAAAATAATAGGAGGAGAAAGAGAGAAACAAACGGGTATAAAGTATATCGTAAAGTATTCTATCTTAACCCAATCATGGACCTATAAAGAAATAGAGCGGACCACCGAAGTAAACATGGTAACTGAAAAACAAGAGAAACACAATGCGAAACAAGGTCCAATTGATCTGTGAAAACATAAATCACAGAACACCGGGAAATGTAAGAACAATGCGGTAGAGGGGCACTAGGGAAGGGGGTGCGGTAAATATCACAAAGTATAGACAAGGTATGAATAATCTTATCAAGAATCCATCAGTGTAGGCTGCTATATAGTATATACATAAATAAAGTGCGGTAATTATTAAAGTGCAAGTGCCTGAAAAATATAACAGAATTCCACTAAATACTATGTAATATCATATTAATGCCAATGGCTGAATCATATAAAGTAGTAGTGGATTTAAATAGAACAGAAAAAGTATAAATCAATAAGATACCAGGAGAATATATATCGAGCACATAGCTCACTGTTATGTATTAAGGGCAAATCAGTATGTCCCTCTATATCAAAGACATCAAAAGGAAACCAAGCAGACAGCCAAAACATTGATGTATATAATGCACAGCAACTACTTACATCCACTATGGATAATAGCACACTCCTCATTGGCACACACCCCGATGCGCGTTTCGGCACAGCTGCATTCGTCATTTCGCCCCCCCCCCCCCACTGCTCTATTGAATAACATTGGTTTGAATGCTATCTAATAAAACAATTGGATAGCACTCGCCCAATTTATATGATAGTGCAACCCTAAATGCTAAAATTCTGTTTGCCCGCTGCTGCCAGGACCTAGAAGATAATTGGCAGAAAAAAGACCCCGTGGTCCATCTTGTCTATATCTTTTCCCTTTTTAAATTTACAATAGATGATTATTCCAGACATTTAATTTAATTTACTGGTGATTTCCTAACTATGTACCACAAAGTGAATATTGTAAACATTGATAGCAAACAAATAACAATATTGCAGTTGTTTTGCATTTTGTCTTCTGCAGCCTCCATAAGTTCTAATACACTGCAGGCTGCTCAGTCCTGTTCACTGAGAAAACTAATATATCAAAAAGGAGGTCAGTAGATTACAACTTCCGATTCAGGATACAACATCAACAACTAAACTCAAGCCGAATCAGCCCAGTTTCAAGGAAGATATGAATGCAATTCTTAAAATTAAATCGTTTTTATTTCCAATAATTTGTTAAAAAAAAAATTTATATATAAAAAAAACCGGTACTTTCAAAAATAGCAAAGTCAAATCTCAATTACAAGCTTGTATTATTATAGTAAGTTGTCTCCTTTAATAAATCTCCCCAATCTGTCTCCTCTTCAGGAGCTAGACATTGAGCCATGTAAGTACTCCCCTTAGAATGCCTGCTACCTGTGAACTCTGAATGAATTTGCCTCCATATGCATAGCTCCTTATCCATGAAATTAACTATTTGTTGCTGGGTTTTATTCCCTGTTTTTTTGACATTACCTTGTCTGAAAAATAGTGTTGAGCATTCCGATACTGAAATATCGGGAATCTGCCGATATTCGCGGTATCGAAATTCCGATGCTTTTACAATATCGAATACCGGAATCGGAAGTTCCCATAATGCCAGCGCTCTGCAGTGTCTCTGAAGGATGACGAGCTGGATGGCAGCGCTCAGCTGCGATCCAGCCTGTCATCAGAATGCCATCCCAGCATGAGAGAATTCTCCTGATTGTTTAAAAGCCGGCGGGCTGTAAAAAGCCGCCGGCTTTTAAACAATCACACAGCCCCATACTGCTTCCCCGCAGCCTCCCACCCCGATCCTCCGCTCCCCTCGCCACCTCCCATCCCCATGGTAAGTTAGGACCGGGCGGGGAGCGCAGCACCAAGGAGCGGGGAGCGAAGACCCGGGCGGGGAAGCCGGAGGTGAAAAGACTTCACCGCCGGCTTTCACGTTCTGTGCTGCGCTTTCCCGCCGGTTATTTCAAATGAACAGCTGATGTATCAGGTGATGCCGATCAGCTGTTCATTTGTAGTAGCCGCAGTGCCCTCAGAGGGTTCATGTGAGTTCATGCTTGACTGCATGAACTCACATGAACTTTCCCACGGCCGCGCAGGTCAGCCATACCTCCCAGACCATCAGCCCGTCATGATTGGTGTGTGCGCGGTGTCTGTGCGATGTCTGCGGGTGTGTGCGTGCAGGTAGACATAGGCCGATGTGACACTACTACTCCCATCGGCCTATGTCTGCCCCGCGTCCACTCGTGCCAGCAGGATCAGCTTGATGGGAGCAGTAGTTCCCATCAGCCTGATCCTGCTATTTAAACTGCCCCATGTGTTATTTTTGCCCCTATACGTGTTTTTTTATGCCCCCATATATATTTGTCTTTGGTCCCCCAATAAATTTTAAATACATGTCATTGGTGGCCAGTGGTTACCTAAAATAAATTAGTTTATACATTACCTGTCCCCGCCGATCGCCACCTAAAATAAAGTAAAAAATAAAAAACTACACCTATACTCACCTAGACACCTAATTCCCCGAAGCCATCGATCTCCTGTAATAAAATATAAAATAATAAACCACAACCTTATCCTTACCCCTCCGTAGTAGTCCACGAGTGTCCCACGATGATCTCCAGTTTAGAGCAGCCACATAGAATGTGACCGCTCTGAACCGCTGCCGCCGCTAGAATGACAGCATAAGCGGGTTCGCCGGAGTTCAGGCAGCGCTGCTCCGGTCAGAAATTCCCACGGTACAGCAGTGCCGTAAAGGAGGTCTCCGGAGCTGCGCTGACTGAATGCACTCCGGTGACCTCAGTCAGGGGCTCACGCTGCCGGGAGCGGACGTGTTCCCGGCAGTGTGAGCTTACAGCAGCCATGCACAGCTCTCACCATCTCCAGATGTGACAGCTGTGCATGGGAGATCAGCGCAGGAACGTGGACAGGTAACTATTTTTTTTTAGTAAACTAAGAATTAAATAAAATGGTGTGTTTTATTTCAAATAAATTATTTTTTTCTGGGTGTAGTGTGTGTTTTTTCTTTTTAACACTTTGTAGGTTAGTAGTGGGGGTGTCTTATAGACGCCCATCATTACTAACCTGGGCTTCCCTGGGCTGCATGGCAGCTGGCGCTGACATGAACCCCAACCCTATTACCCCCTGCCACCGCACCAGGGCAGCGTGGAAGAGCGAGGCTAAGTGCCAGAATTGGCACTTAGGGGTTAATAAAGATGCAGTCCCTAAATTATTATTTATTTTTTAATTAATTTTTCCCAAAAAATGTTGACGTGGGCTTTGCCATATTTTTGTATGCCAGCCAGGTACAGCAGGCAGGAACAGGCTGCCCCCAACTCCCAGCTGCCTATTTGTACCTGGCCGGACACAACAATACAGGGAAGCCCTTTTTTTCTTAATTATTTCATGAATTTCATTAAATAATTAAAAAAAAAATATGTGGGGCTTCGCCCTATTTTTGTGTCCAGCCAGGTACAACTAGGTAGCTGGGGGCTGGAATCTGCAGCGCAGGGAGGCCCAAGCTTTCTGGGCCCCACCCGCTGCAAATTGCAGTCCGCAGCCACCCCGGAAAATGGCGCGTTCATAGATGCGCTGTACCAAACTCATCCAGGGCCCTGGTGCGGTGGCTCACTGGGTAATAAAGGGGTTAGGGCCAGCTTGGCATTATCAGCTGGCCCTAAGCCCGAAATTCATGGGGTCACGCCAATATTATACATGACTGCCATGAATTTCTAGTAAAGTATTTAAAAAAAAAAAAACACAACACCCAGAATAAAGTCCTCAGTGTCAGGCTGTGACGGCATCCCGATGAGCCGAGTCTCTCACGCTCACCGCATGCGCAGGAGAATTCTCCCACGCTGTCAGTGACATGCATGAGGTGAGCTGAGTTCATTGTCGGCTCATCTGGATGCCGTCACAGCCAGACACTGAGGAGCGCAAGCATGCCTGCGCTTCTCAGTGTCTGCAGGATGACGGGCTGGATGGCAGCGTTCTGCTGCGGTCCTGCCTGTCGTCTCGATGTAGCAGAGCTGGAGCTGTCCTGGGAACCATCAAAAGGTAAGGATGATGTTGCTTTATTATTTTTCTTTTATTGCAGGAGATCGTTGGCTTCAGCTGGAATGGGCGTGATGGTAAGTATGGTTTAATTTAGAACAATAAAGAATTGTGTGTTTATTTCAATTAAAGGACTTTATTCTGGGTGTTTGTGTTTTTTTTAACTTTGACTATGGGGTTAGTAATGGGGGTGTCTTATAGACGCCTCTCCATTATTAACCTGGGCTTGATGTCAGCTGGCATTATAAGCTGACATCAACCCCAGCCCTATTACCCCACTGCCACCGCTACAGGGCAGTGGGAAGAGCGAGGCTAAGTGCCAGAATTGGCTCATCCTATGGATGCGCCATTTCTGGGGCGGCTGACGGCTGGTGTTTCTAGCCTGGGAGGGGGCCAATATTCATGGCACCCTTCCTGGGCTATTAATATCAGCCCCCAGCTGTCTGCCTAGCCTTTGCTAGCTATTAAAATAGGGGGGACCCCACGTCATTTTTTTGGGGGTTCTCACATTTTAATAGCTAGTAAAGGCTAGGTATTCAGTTGGGGGCAGATATTAGTAGCCTGGGAAGCTCCGTGGGTATTACCCTCTTCCCAGGCTTCAAACATCTGCCCCAGCTGTCAGCTTAACCTCCGCTAGAGACTGGCGTAGGGTTCCCCGTAATTTTAATTTTTTTTTTAATAAATCCTTTATTTTAACACTAAATGACAGGTACAGTAACCAACACTATCACTGTACTTCATATATATGTGACTGACATGTTTCTATCTATCTAATCTATGTGTGATGCTCTATTCTTTCTGTTCTAAATTGTCGGGTACCGGTGTATGCCGCTGCTGAATTGCCGGCTTTTCATGTTTCACTGTGAGCACTGTTCCCATCGATTTGGGCAACCACCTCCCCCAATACATTCTACATTATTGTTAGTTGTTTTCCTTCATATAGAATTAACCTACAAGGAAAGAAAGGGTTTATTTTCATTCCGATATTTGTGTCCCATTGACTTGCATTGGTTTCCGGTATCGGAATCGGCGATATCCGATACTTTTTGGGTATCGGCCCGATCTAATCCGATCCGATATTTCCTGATATCTGAAGGTATCGCTCAACACTACTGAAAAATACAAAATGCAACCAAAAATTCATATATTTGTATACCCATCAATATATTTATTTACATACCTTTCAACACAGAGAGGAAAAACTTTTTTGCACTTGCACTTTTTATCTCTGAATTTTTGAGTAAGGGGTTTTAATTTATATTAAAAAACACTTTTTCAGCACTTTATTACTAGGGATTAAGTGCAATAGAAATGGAGTAGAGTATCTTGACACGATTTATTAAAGGAGACAACTTACTATAATAATACAAGCTTGTAATTGAGATTTGACTTTGTGATTTTTGAAAGTACCTGTTTTTATGTATAATTTTTTTAACAAATTATTGGAAATAAAAATGAGTTAATTTTAATAATTGCATTCATATCTTCTTTGAAACTGGGCTGATTCGGCTTGAGTTCACTGGGAAAACTGTCAGATGAGCTCTGTATTCAGATCACTACAGAAACTATACGTCCTTTCTTTCTAAAGAAGCCATACTACAACAGTGGCTCATGTGTGTTTTCTCCTGGTTCCCATTACCCTTAGTGACCGAGTCCATTTTGACCCTAATGACCAGGCCAAATTTTTGAAATCTGACCAGTGTCACTTTGTGGCAATAACTCTGAAATGCTTCAATGTAGCTTAGTGATTCTGAGACTGTTTTGTTCATGACACATTGTACATACAGTAGTAGTAAATTTAGGTCAATATTTTTTGCAAATTTCAAACTTTTAATTCTTATATCCTTAAACGAGTTAGTCATGCTGTACAAATAATTAATAGATAACATTTCCCATATATCTACTTTATATCTGCATCATTTTTCAAACATCATTTTATTTTGATAGGATGTTAGAAGGGTTAAAAGTTTAGCAGCAAATTTTCATTTTTTCAAGAAATTAACAAAACATGTTCCTTTAGGGGCCTATTCAGATTTGAATGGACTTTGAGGCTTTTACATTTTGGAAACTCCCCAAAAATGATACCATAGTAAAAACCGCACAACTCAAATACTTCAAAACAGCTGTAAATTTTTTTTTTTTCAACCCTTCGGGTGCAACACAGGTATTAATGCAAAGTGAAATGTAAAAAAACTTAATTTACTCTGTCGCCTCATTGGGGGACACGGGACCATGAGTGTTATGCTGCTGTCCACTAGGAGGCAACACTATGCATAATCTGAAAAAGATTTACCGTGGCTCCTCCTCTGCAGTATACACTCCTGGACGGCGTCAGCCATCTCCAGTTTTTGCTTAGTGTCGCATAGGAGGCACACCTAAAACTTTTACTCCTTTTTCATCGACGGGATTACAGATAAAGAAAAGTGGGTCTCTGCGAGACTCCTGGCATGGCTCCTTCCTCGGCCCCTTATTACAGGGTGCACGGTCGAAGTCGAGATGGCTATTCCCCATGTCGCTCCTTCCCCAGCCCCTCGGGTGCTGGTTCGAAATCGAGACCCCCCTCCTTCCCCAATTCCTTTTGGTTTCTGGGTTGAGGTCGAGGCGAGGATATAGCCCCCTGATGGTGACAGCATCACCTCCCTAATCCCCCTCTGGGGGTATTAGGTTGAAACGCCTCAGGTAGGGCCTGTACAGGCAGCACTCTGCAGCTCCCAGCAGCCAGCACACTGCGCCTGAATCCAGGGACCCCAGCCCTGCTGCGGGCTCCTGTCGGGGCCGGGGGGAGTGCAGGCAGGCATGACATGAGAGGCACAGGCCTCCCTGTGCCCTGTCTCTGCGGCAGCACCAGCTCTATGGTGCCTCAGGGGGACTCTTCACAGGGCCCCCCCTTCCGCTAATACCCCACCGCTATCCTGCCTTTATATCCGGGGGGGCCCGGTTCAGATCTGGCCCCCTCCCGGACTTCCACGCCGGCCTGCAGCCCCTTTGGGCATCAGGCATCTAATTTAGGCCGCGGCTTCGGCCTAGCCGAGGCCGCCACCTCCTCTCCCGCCTGCCCCCCGGATGACAAATATGACACTCTACAGTGTCATAAAGTGGGCGGATCGAGACTGAAAGGGTGCGATTTCACACTGCTCTGCCGCCCTTTTCAGCTCTCCGCTCCCCCTTCTTTCTTAACCTTACTCCGGCGGCCATTATCTGCTGCAGGATAAGGGATTAACCCTGCAGTTACTGGTCGGCCGACCCAGACCAGGCCAGCCAGTCTCCAGGGGGGCACAGGACTGTGGATCTTCGGCGCTGGACCCAGGGATACACTGGTGGGATAAGATCACAGCTGGAGTTCTTCCTCGGCTGTGAATCCATTATTCCTTATAGGCTCCTCTGCATAGCCACCCCTGTAGGGCCCTCTGCATAGCCACCCCAGTGCACTATGCCGGGCTCAAGGTCCAAGAGAACCAGGCAGGACTGCTTTTATGCACTCTGTACAGCCTGCAGTAATACTCTCCCCAGTGGCAGCACGTACCCGCACTGCCAGGACTGCACCCAGACTACTGTGCCAGAGCCCCAGGAAGCCCCTGCCAATGCTTCGGTGTCTAATGACATGCCGGGATGGGTCACAATCTATGACGCAGTCTATAGATAACCTAGCCTCCACATTGCTTCAGGCTCGGCAGAGTCATGCCTCGGCTATGAACACTGCCCTGCAAAGGGAAAGCTCGACTCAGGGACATGACGACCCGGGCACATCCACGTCTAGATCTGGACGCAAGCGGACCCACAGGTCACGTTCATCTGCATCATCCCATAGCACATGGTCATCCCCTTCTAGGGAAAGACACCGTAGTTCCAGGTCATCTAGACCGTCCCCTACCAGGGACAGACAATGCAGATCTCCGCAGCGATCCCTGACCAGAGAAGGCCTCCGCCCCGCTTCACCCAGCAGGAGATGCCTTAGCGATGCACAGGATTCGGAAGGCATCTGTGATTCCGACTCGGACAAGGAAACTGAAGGTTCCCTGATCCCAACCCCCCCCCCCTAGCAATACAGCGCTAGTTGAGGACGTAATCTCATCCATCCATCGGGTGCTGGACATTTCTACCAATCGCAAATATCTGGAGGCGTGGTACCCCTTCCCACAGGAGGTCACCAAGGAATGGACAGATCAACCCGAAGTGGATCCCCCAGTCTATAGACTAGCAGCACAGTCACTCCTTTCACTGCCAGATAGCTCAACCCTCAGGGATTCAGCAGACCGGCAGGTGGAACGCATGGCTCGTTCAATTTTCGAGGCCGCATGGGGCCTCCCTGGCTCCCGCGTTCGCCTCAGTTTGGGCTGCTAAGGCCATCCTGGTTTGGGCCCAAAAATTTACAAGCTGGCCTCCAAGTATCTGCTCCTGAGCGGTCGGACCAAGCGGTTCAAATAGCAGTTGTAGCAGATTACATGCTTCATGCAGCTCTGGATTCAGCAAGGGGTGCAGCGGGAATAGCATCAAACGCCATCACGATTCGGCGTATCCTCTGGCTGCGGGAATGGAAAGCAGACGCAGCCTCAAAGAAGTCCCTCACGCACCTCCCGTACCTCAGTGGTTGACTTTTCGGTGAACAGTTGGTCACGATGATATCCAACGCCACCGGGGGTGAGTACCTCTCTCCCCCCAACTGAAACCCAAACGCACCTACAAGAAGCGTAACCAAACTCTATTCCGATCCTTTCGGAACTCTTCGGGCTGGTCCGTCTCGCGTCCAGCACAAAATAGCAACCGCTCCCCACGCAGGGACAACTTGCGGTCGACGCAAAAGTCGGACAAGACCTGTCGGCTGACCTTTGCTCTTTCATAAAGTCTGTCTTCCAACTTACCAAACAGACTCTTTCCTTCTGTTCCCCCAAAGCCGCCAGCCAAGGCTTGTGCCTTCCGCCAAGCGGTCTCCTTTCTTTTTCAAGCAGGAGTCATATTACTGGTCCCCGCGGCCGAGCTCTTCCGAGGGTTCTACTCCAATCTATTCGTAGTCCCCAAGAAAGGAGGCGGCGTACGGCCCATACTGGACCTAAAACAGCTCAACAAATATGTACTGGTACGGGTACGTCCCTTCCGCTTGGAGTCCCTTCGGTCCATCATTGCGTCCATGGAGAAGGGAGAATTTCTCACCACCATATACATACAAGACTCATACCTGCACCCTGCCCATCAGAGATTTCTCAGGTTCGCAATCGACCAGGACCACTACCAGATGTTTTGATCGCCCGTTATTGCATTTTATTGCAATGTTGTGGCGACCAAAAAAACTTTAATTCTGGCGTTTAGAATGCTTTTCTCGTTACGCCGTTTACCGATCGGATTAATTCTTTTTTTATATTGATCGGGTGATTCTGAAGGCATCAATACCAAATATGTGTATGTGGGGTTTTTTTTCAATTGTTTTATTTTGAATGGGCTGAAAGGGGGGTGATATAAACTTTTATATACTTTTTTAATATTGTTAAATACATTTCTTTTTTTACACTTTCTGCTTGTTTCAATAGTCTCCATAGTAGACTATTGAAGCAGCAGTTGTTTGATCTCCTCTGCTGCATACAGGTGGTGAGCAGATCGCCTATATGCAGCAGAAATGCTCACTTGCTATGAGCGCCGACCACTGGGCAACCACAGAGGCCTTCTGCAGACCCCGGGTTATCATGCCAACCCATCAGTGACCTGCGATCACGTGACGGGGTCATCGATGGGCTGGGCTAATGACGCGCTTCCGGGAAGTGCAAGTTAAATGCCGCTGTCAGAAATTGACAGCGGCATTTAACTGGTTAACAGCCGCGGGTGGATCAAGATTCCACCTGCAGCTGTTGCTGGCACATGTCAGCTAATTTATACAGCTGACATGTGCCCGGTTCAGTGAGGGCTCAGCACCGGAGCCCGCGCTGAACTGGGGGTACCGACGTGGTGCGTACTAATACGCACCACGTCGTAAAGGGGTTAAATGTGATTCCCCTTTCCCCATCTCATACTCGCCTGCCGCCACCTTCATCCTTTTCCAGCGCTGTCTCGGCCAAAGAATGACCTGCCGGCAGCTCCAGTGCTTCACAGAGCATAGAAGTCACTTTTTAATACATCTTTATGAGAGCCTCATTATGGCCTCGTCCTGCCTCTCATAAAGACTTGTATTGAGCTCTTGTAACATAACTTCTGACTTCTGGCCAGTCAGAAGTTACTGGCACAAGATGGTGCCACGGGACCAGAGCGGCGTCGGTAAAAGATAAAGCTGACGGAAGGTGAGTATAAGAATGGGAACAGAGGGGCTTACATTTAAAGCGCCATTCCAGTGGCGAAAAAAAAACTTGTTTGTGCAGTGGGTTCAAAACCTGAGTCTACTCCATACATCGCCACCATACATGTGCCGTACATGTATGGTGGATGTCAGAATAGGCTTACATTTTTCCTGGTCTGATCACCAGGCGTCCTACTATTAAGACTCCCACTAATCAAGAGAATGGGGTTAACTCGTTCTGTATGTATCTCAAGAAGTGTAACAAATAGTTACAGTAATGTATCAAAAATTTAATCTTAAAATATATATATATATATTATATCACCAGAGATACTCTTGGATTTAATTGTGTACCTGCATTACAGAAGTTTTTCATAGGTATTTGAGGCTTGTAAACTGAAATAAATGCTTGTTGCGAAGGTATTTTATTTGTTTAGATTAACACAGCCTTGGAAATAACTGACTTCAGTCAACACGTTTTTTCTACCTAACATGAGAGCACCAAATTGTGGACACAAAGACCCTAATTCCATCTATTTGTCACTTACTGGGCTGCTTGCTGTAGTTTTGATAAAATCACTGTTTTAACAGCAGGAGATTATCCCTAGAGGACTAGTAAACCTGCTGCCATGGAGTCCTCCATTTTCATGAGCTCTGTGTAATCCTGCGTCCACTAATGATTGGTAGCTTTCTGCCTATGCACAGTGTACACAGAAAGCAGTCAATCAGTGGTGTGGGCGAGGTTAAACACAAGCAGTATAGTTGTGGGTTTTAAGGTGTCTATTGATGAACAACATGTCTTCCTAAGGGGAGTCTCAGTCCCTATCCCTACAATGGGTGCCTTCTTGGGGCCAGGGTGCAGCCATAGGCCAAACCAATTCAGGTAATCGCTTCTCTGCCTTTTGGCTAAGATCAACTGTAGTACCTTTTCTTATCAGTTTAACATCTGATATGTCCCCTATATGTCCACTTATTTTCACACATTCTCTTCACCTCTCCCCCCTAATGTCCCATGCTCCTCAAGACCGGGAAGGGTGGGGGGTAGAGAGGGTAACTAATTATTGAACAAACGAGCAGCAGTCCCCAGTATGCTCCCTACATACCCATTATGACACGTGCAATGTCCGTTCCATTCTTGCATTTTTCCATTGTCTCATTGTTAGGGGGCAATGGAACAATGGGACAATGGAAGAATGGAACAGACATTGCACGTATCATAATGGGCTCCTGGCTTTTATCTGGCAGTGCTGCAGCAGCCAACTTCAGTCTGTAGGGAGCCTACAGACTGGGAAGCACTGGGGACCGCTGCTCGTTTGTTCATTAATTATTTATTCTCTCTACCCCCCACCCTTCCCGGTTTTGAGGCGCGTGGGACATTAGGGGGGAGAAAAGAGGAGAATGTGTGAAAATAGGTGGACTTATGCAGATTAAAAACATGTGGGGTGCATCTGCAACAAGCAGTATAGTTGTGGGTTTTAAGGTGCCTATTGATGAACAACATGTCTTCCTAAGGGGAGCCTTTGTCCCTATCCCTACAATGGGTGCCTTCTTGGGGCTATGGTGCAGCAATAGGCTATAACCAATTCAGGTAATCGCTTCTCGGTACCTTTCGAAAAGGCGGCTTTGGCCGTCGGCCACCCTAGCAGATTGATGGACACTGGGGTTTAGGCCCTTATTAGTACGCCAGGTGGCTAATATAGTCATCTAGTGGAAAGCATGGCCCCCCAGGATCGACGCCATTGGGCCGGGGAAGATCGAAAGCCCTTAGTGTGAAGTGCCCCAGGATTGGTGACCCTGGGGTGCCTTAACTCACTGGTATTGGGAACCCCACTTGAGTTTCTGGCACATTTGCACAAGCACTTCAAATTTTCTTTCTTTGCACACACCCTTATTCCGGGCCTTCTGGCCTTAGGATCTGGAATTTTTCAATTCCCGGTCGAAGGTCCAGGCAGTATTATACTGTGAAACCTTCGCTATTTATTTAATCTTTTTGTCACTGTGTGTGCACTTATTCACTTGTGTCACGTCCTTCTATGATTTTGTCGGTATGCTTTTCCCTAACTGGTTCCTCTCTTGGCAGGTCTAGGGGGAAAGTGTGTGGCCATCAGGTTCCACTCCCCCCTGAACCACCCTGGCTCTCCTCTTTCGGGAGGAGAGCATTGTTGGCTTCCCTCTTCCGGGAGGGAAGCACAGTCTTTGGCTCCCACTGCCTTGCTCGGGTGAGAACTCGGGCAGGCGCTGGGGGTAAGATTGGGTCGCCTCTGGCTTTGGCTGGAGGTGGCTATTTGTCCCTGGAATAAACATCAGACAGCACTAGTCCAAGTTATACACTCATGTGAGTGACGCCTAAGTTTCTCTCTCTCACCTGTAGAGTGTTAGCTCTTATGATCAGCAGGGTCCACTATCTCTTCTGTATACTACAGTGTAAGCTCTCTTGGTCAGCGTGGTCCTCTCTCTCTCCTGTAGCGTGTAAGCTCTAATGGTGAGCAGGGTCCTCCATCTCCATTAGAATGGAAGCTCTTGTGGTCAGTGGGGTCCTCTCGCTCTCTTTTTCTCTCTCTCCTGTGGAGTGTAAGCTATACCAGCCAGGTCCTCTCTCTCTCTCTCTTCTCCTCCACGTGTATTTGCTGAGCAATTACAAGCTTTCCTGTATTGAGATTCTCTCAAATTTATTCACCGCCAATCAACTTATTGGGCAAAATTCATCGAAGTTGGCAAATACTAATTTCAAAATATCTGCTCATCTCTACTCAGCACCTTCTGATGACTAACTGAAAATAAAACAAAAAAAATACTATGCAAACACAGGGCCACTAAAAAAAACAAAAAAATCAAAACAAGAAATAAAACCCCTACACATACCACATACAAAAATTTGCAATTGTTTTGTTTTAATCAAACTGCTTCTACAATCATTGGATGCTATGTTTAACCACATCCCGGAATGTGATCAAATAAAAGAAATTGCGGCACTGATAATATTGATGGTCATTCCTGCTAAACTGTTATATTTTATTAAATGTGCAAATATTCATGCTTGTTTCTCATTTTTGTTTGCTTCTCTTTATAGTAACCATGGAGGCTTTCTCTTTAAAAAAAAAAAAAGTTAAATTTCACAATTGTGAGGAATGTGCCAATGGATCATTCTAGATGAAAGAACAAGGCCGATGGCAATCATTCCCTTGACATTCACGTGTTTTCGCAGAAGAACAGGCAGCCAAATAGTACTGTTCTGTATGATATAAAGCCACAAAAAACTTCCATGGAAAGAGAAAAGAGAAGTCAAAGCTAGTAAAACAAACATTTGTTACAATGAAAGAAACAAATATGATAATGGATGAAGCAACCAACTCTTCCCTATAGTAAAGAAATGCGTTGATGTGTGCCAACGCTTCTAAATGCTGATTAAATCACATTTAAAGGGAATCTGTCAGAAACCCTTTACTCCCCACCCTCAGTCACCCCAAAATCATTAATATGATTGTGCAGACCTTTAAAGGCTACACCAGTTGATCCTTTTATGAACCCAAAGCATTGATCCAGCAGTGAGAAATTGTGTTTTGAAGTGATGTCTGGAAGTGCATTGGGACCTGACAATATACTTCTAGCTTTTCAGCCTCACGTTGTACTCACTACCAAACTGCATCCTCCCCCGGCTGATTGACTTGCCGTTTGCTGTCATACCCGACCACTGACCTGTCAATAACGTACAATACCGTAAGTAGTGATATCCCTCTTTGTGGCTCCATACAATACTAATGCTTATGTCCCCTTATGTAGTACCAAGTACAATATTAATATTTCTTTGTGCCCCCATATAGTAGTAATGTTTATCTTTGCACCCAAATACACCAGTAACGACCCTACCAGTGGCACTCATACAGTAGTAACATACACCTTTTATGCCCTGCTACAGTTGTAATGTCCTTAATTGTGGTCGCATACATTCTTAAGTTATAGGGCGACAATTTGGGGTATTACTAGTGTGTGAGGCAACAATTGCAGACATTATTAATGTGACCCCATAAACTAATAATTTCCCCCATTGTGGCCCCTTATACTGATGATATTCCCCAATTTATATCGCCGTACACTAGAAATGTTCCCCATTCTGGCCCTACACACTTGTAATATCCCCCATTCTGGCCCTAGACACTTGTAATGTCATCCATTCTGTGTAATGCACACGCCCGGACTGACTGGCGTGTGCGTGTATATGTAGTGATTCCACTGGACCGTACCGGAGAGTGAATGCCTGGAGGGGAGTAACTAAGTATCCACCCGATCCGACCAAGGTCGCACGACGGCATACGACGCCAGTGCACCAAGGAGGGACCGAGCAGAGGGACCAGGTGCTACTCCAGGTCAGACCCCGGACACGGCTGTTGACCCACACTGGGGAATACAGGAACAGGCAGGTTAGGCTGGCACACAGACTGGTGGGTACAGGCAGACACGGCAGGTATGCAGACAGGTGGATGCTGGCAAGCACGACTGGTATGCAAACAGGGAGGTACTGGCAGGTACGGCCGGTATGCAGGCAGGTGGATGTTGGTAAGCATGACTGGTATGCAGGCAGGGAGGTACTGGCAGGTACGACAGGTTGGAGCACAGAGTGGATAGGACCCAGTACAGACTGGGACTCGGGAACAGAACCGCAGATGCGGTGGACAAACACAGCAGAGTGAGGCCGCCCGGAGCGGCGAGCAAGAGCAGAGCAAGACGAGACCGCCTGGAGCGGTGAGCGAGAGTAGAGCAGGACGAGACTGCCGGAGCAGGGAGCAAAGGGTCAGAGCAGAGCGAGACTGCCGGAGCAGTGAGCAAAGGGTCAGAGCAGAGCGAGACTGCCGGAGCAGTGAGCAAAGGGTCAGAGCAGAGCGAGACTGCTGGAGCAGTGAGCAAAGGGTCAGAGCAGAGCGAGACTGCCGGAGCAGTGAGCAAAGGGTCAGAGCAGAGCGAGACTGCCAGAGCAGTGAGCAAAGAGTCAGAGCAGAGCGAGACCACCTGGAGCAGTGAGCAAAGGCAGAGCAGGCAAGAACCGCTGGAGCGGTGAGCAAGGCAGAGCAGGCAAGAACCACCGGAGCGGCGAGCAAGGCAGAGCAGAGGGGACAGGGCTCTGTTCACACGGAACAGACAGGAAGGGAAAGGCAGAACCAGATACCCACAGGGTACTTGCAGTGAAGTAGCGAGTGGACCACAAACTCACAAACTGAAGTACAGTGACAACGAGCAGGAGTTAGGTACGAGTTCAGACTCTGCAGAAAAAGAGAAGATATGGGGGATCGTATAGTAAATTTCTTCCTTAATCCTTATTATTTTGTGTAACTGCTTAGGTATTTTAATGTCTCCTTTGTAAAATCCTTGTATATATTTTTCCTAAACACTGCCTCCCTTTTGGATTAAACATAAAATTGAATAGTTCTGTTTCTTTTGTCCTGTAATCTTTCCCTCCCCCAAAGCCATACGCTACCAGAATGCAGGCATTCGCCCAGGCCTGTATTATATTTCAAAGCTGGATGATGGTGGCAGCTATTGTAAAGCTGACAGTGACCTACAGAGGGCGTAAACACGTATTCCATGCATTGGAATCCCGAGGTGTGACACCATACGCTCACTGGTCATTTGCCGATACCTAAGTAGAGAGTAGTCTGGATCGTATGCTCGTGATTCCGGACGAAATCCATGACACAGTGACGGCACGGTGAGATATTGCGTGATCTCCCTGATGTCGTTGCTGTGGGAAAACCTGACAGTACCCAATTCTGACTCCATAAACTAATAATATCTCCCAATTATGGACCTAATGTCATCAATTCTGTACCCCATACACTTATAATATCCCCCATTCTCGCCCCTATAAACTTATAATGTCTTCCACTTATAATTGTCTTCCATTAAAGGGTAACAAATATATATGTCTGCAAGAGAATCCACCAAAATAGGACTAACTTAAAAATTCCCTAAAATCACAATTTTATTATTTGTACAATAAAAAACACTTAACTGAACCACAAACAAAAAAAACTTAGCTATACATACTGTACCTTGTGTGTCTTTATCAAATGAGTATGACAAAGATATATGTATTGCCCTATGTATAATTCCTTAAAGGGGTTTTTCCATGAACAAAAGTTCATATTAATCAATAGATCTTGGAATGATAATAATTTCCACAATTGGATGTGTTTAAATAAAATGTCCCTGTGCTGAGATAAACTTATAAATTTGCCCCTGCTGTGCACTGTGTAATTGCCGTGTCTGACCGTGTACAGAACATGGTCTGATCATACCACAGCTCCTGGGCAGGGGAGGAAGCAAAAGAGTATACAGACAGGACAGCACTGGATCACAGCTGATTCTTTCTTTGAAGTGAAACTTTGTTTAAAAAACAGGCAGTGAAATGTTTATATTTTTTTATAATTTTATATAAGATTATCTCAGCACAGGGACATGCCCTGTCATGGCCAAGAAAAACAGGACACAAAAATGTTAATCCTTAGAGCTATTACTCCTACAGTAGCAAAACCTTACAATTAGCATAGCGATACTTTATGAGGAGTTATGTTCCTTGTCCATTTTGATACACAAACACTTAGTTCATCAGGATTGTGAGGGGACTGTAGATCACATTCCCTGTGACGCCTGGATAGCAGCTGATGCAAAATGTTTGTACCCGACTGTAGATGACATAGCGATATAGCGCTAAGTTTATAGTCACCTATGATGCTAATCACAGGACACACCTTAGTTTCCGTAAGCTCAGTCAAACAAAACAGCTATTGTCCATAGCAACCAGCAATACTTGCGATTCTCTGCACGCGGCCTGTGCATTTAATCAAGATGACCTATGTCAAGGCTCACCGGAACAGATTGCAATTCGTAACGGATCCGTTTTTACTCACTGGATCCAGTATGAAAAAGTGATCTGTTAAAAATGAAAGAAAATGGCTAATTAACTGATCCATTTTCCATGCTAAGCATCTCTGGGAACTCCTTCAAGATTGTTGGAAGACCATTTCCGGTGACTACCTCTTGAAGCTCATCAAGAGAATGCCAAGAGTGTGCAAAGCAGTCATCAAAGCAAAAGGTGGCTACTTTGAAGAACCTAGAATATAAGACATATTTTCAGTTGTTTCACACTTTTTTGTTAAGTATATAATTCCACATGTGTTAATTCATAGTTTTGATGCCTTCAGTGTGAATGTACAATTTTCATAGTCAAGAAAATACAGAAAAATCTTTAAATGAGAAGGTGTGTCCAAACTTTTGGTCTGTACTGTATTTTACTTCACGATAGTGGTAAAATTTTTTCCATAAGACTTGCGTTTACTTGTGAAACAAAACGGAAATTTGTCGAAAATTTTGCAATTTTCAAACTTTGAATTTTCATACCCTTATATCAGAGAGATATGTCACACAAAATAGTTAATAATCAACATTTCCCACATGTCTACTTTACATCAACACAATTTTGGAACCAAAATTTTTTTTTTGTTCAGAAGTTATAAGGGTTGAAAGTTGACCAGCGATTTCTAATTTTTCCAACAAAATTTACAAAACCATTTTCTTAGGGACCACATCACATTTTGAAGTCACTTTGAGGGGCCTTTATGACAGAAAATACCCAAAAGTGACACCATTCTAAAAACTGCACCCCTCAAAGTGCTCAAAACCACATTCAAGAAGTTTATTAACCCTTCACGTGCTTCACAAGAACTGAAGCAACGTGGAAGGAAAAAATGAACATTTAACTTTTTTTCATAAAATGTTTACTTCAGACCCAATTTTTTTTTTCACAAGGGTAGCGAGAGAAAATGGACCACAAGATTTGTTGTGCAATTCCTCCTGAGTAAGCTGATGCACCATATGTGGGGGAAAACCACAGTATGGGCGCATGGCAGGGTTCGGAAAGGAAGGAGCACCATTAGACTTTTTGAATGTAAAATTTGCTTGAATAATTAGCGGATGCCATGTCGTGTTTGGGGAGCCCCTGATGTGCCTAAATAGTGGAAACCCCCACAAGTGACACCATTTTGGAAACTAGACCCCTTAGGGAACTTATCTAGATATGTGATGAACACCTTGAACCCCCAACGCCTTCACAGAAGTTTATAACATTGAGCCATAAAGATAGAAATTTCATTTTTCCCATAAAAATGTTTTTCAGTACCCAATTTTGCGTTTTCAAAAGGGTAACAGGAGAACTTGTCCCATGCCATTCGTTGTGCATAGAAGTTTGTTAGAACCCTCCTGTTTTGTTTTTTCCATCTTGTGTTTTGTGGTCACGTGACCATCTGCCTTTATATTCCAGCTCCGCCCTTTTGGCTGAGCTGGACTTCAGTGTTTGGAAGAGAAAGGGAGAAAAAGCGCGCTATGTGAAGGACTTGATCGGTAGATGTGATGGAAACAGACAAAAGGCCACTCACCTGCTGGAGTTGTGCACCCCTGCACAACTCCGGTGTTAGTGTGGAAATGGAAGGAGCAGGCACGTCTCACCGCAAGGTACAGGTAGCTTGGCACACCACGTGCCGTGTGCTGCAGACCGCCGCTCGTGCTCACCGTTTCCGGGTTCCAAAATTGAAGGCCACTTGTCCGCCCACAGATCAGATGTGCATCACCACAGGTCCTGAAAGCTAGGAGAGTGCAGCCCCCAACCGCAGGTCCTGAGTTGAGCAGCCAAAGGGGAAGTTAATAGTGGTGGGATTTAAGAATGATTGACTAAAAGCTGCTCCTGCCGCTAACCCCCAAGCGGGATTGAAAGTGGTCCAAATTATAGACCGCTTTTTTATTTAGACTGCTTTTTTATTTAATTTGGACTTCAGTGTTTGACTGTTTCTCTAGCTAGGTGCTTCTGTGCCTTTCTCTGTCAGTTCATTTGGTCCTTCTGGGACCTCTAGTACTTTTTTGTTTGTTTGTCTTTTTGTGTTCTGCAACAACTTCTCTGTTTAGGAGGTGTCACATTTTTGTTCCAGTCCTTAGTTCTTTTAGGGACCCCTCCCCTTATGCTATAGGTCTTCGTTCAGACTAGCCGAGGACTAAGGCGGGTCTGTTCGCTAGGAACAGGCAGCCCGCTACATCGTAGGGATTCAGCTTAGTTTTACTTTGGGGACAGTTTTCCCTTTTCTTTCCTTAGTACTTGCTGCAGATCATAACAGTTTATAACATAGAGCCTTGAAATTAAGAAATCAAACTTTTTTTCCACAAAAATGTACTTTTAGCCCCAATTTTTTTATTTTCACAAGGGTAACAGGAGAAAATGGACCACAAAATTTGTTGTACAATTGCTCCTGAGTAGTGTTGAGCATTCCGATACTGAAATATCGGGTATCGGCCGATATTCGCGGTATCGGAATTCCGATACTTAATTCCAATACTTTTAGAATATCGTATACCGGAATCGGAAGTTCCCATAATGCAATGAGCCAGTTTCATTTTATTCAGCCAATGAGGATCCTAAGAAGTGTGGGCACATCCTGTTAGGCATGTAGGCATGTTGACTAATGGCATGGCTGTGATTGGCTGCTGAAATGATGTCATGATGCACTATAAAAGCCGCCGCCGCCATTTTGAGCTCACTCTGCTGTGAATTCAGTTAGGGATAGGACGCTGTTGTTCTGAGGGACTGTTTAATCTACCTATTTGCTGTATTCTGCTTTACCCAAGCTACTTTATAAATCGCTGTGCCTTGCAGCGCTAGTGCACAGTTCTCTGTGCTGTTCACCGCTGTCTGCAAGGTCTGTGTGTGTGAGTGCAGCTCACCCTGTAGTGTGTGCTTCAGCCACGTCTGGTTGTAGTGCGCTCAGTGTGCGTCACTGCCTCATACATTGTCCTTTTTTGCTAATTGATCATTTTTCCTGATTTCTCCTATTGGTGTGGTGGTTCCATCTGTATCCAGCTACATTGGTTCTAAACACACTGTAAGGGTGGTGAGGATGGCATCTCACTCCTCTGATATTTCTGTTGGTTGAATGTATTTTACATGCATGTTACTGCTATGTATTTAATGGTTATTTCCCTTTGGACTGCAGTGTTGACCGGAGGCCACAAGATGTCACTCTTTCTTTTCACTCTGGTACAGAGTGTAGGTGAAATCTGCCCAGATACAGACATCAGATACACAGACAGTTTGAGGGTTAATTAGAAGTACAGCCCATAGTGGGAGGGAGCTTTGTGGCTTCTGGGAGAAGGGATCCATTTTAGTCAGTCTAGAAAAAGTAAGAGAAAGAGGAAAGACATTGTTCCTGGTGTGGAACTACAAGGCTCATGAGGACAAGGATCTAGTTACAGAGGCAACAGGACGACGCAGGCAAGTGGGGAAACCTGAAGGAGCAAAGCTTAGAAGTCCAGGAAACGTACTGTCCAGCGAGAAAGGGACCTTGGGACAAGGCATCGCCCTGCTGTGGGTACTGAAACAGGGAGCACGTCTCTACGAGCGGCCCCTGGGACTGATATAAGCAAGGACACAGGGGATCAGGGCATAGCGACACACGTGGACCCGTATGACTCTACCCCTAAGAAAATGCAGGCATTTAAGATCTCTCCTCACTACTGTGCCGTACCTGTTGCCAGAAACAAAGTGCAGACTGTAACTCTGAGAATGGAGCCTGAATACTGTGTGGCAAGTGATGAAGAATGCATAACCTGTTACTCTATGTTCACCTGTTTGACTGTGCATAAAAAGAACACTGTTTATAACAGTTGGTTTGGCTTTTTGACTGAGAGGGTTAAACGGGACAGTTCTGCAGCCAACGCATTAACAGGGATTGTGGAGATCTCAGATCTCAAAGCATCGTTGCACATGCAGCCACACAGTACACTATTTCCTGTAGTGGGCTGGGGTGTGAAAGAAGTGATCCTCTCCCATGACTACCACCCTGAGTCCCGTTACATATGGCGTAGTCGGCAGGATGCGAGCTCCACCCCGCTCTCTTCATGCGAGGAAAAGACCCGTGGCACAGATGAGAGGGCGCCTCAATACATGCGGCCCAAGATGGCGGTCAGAAGCATGGACTCCCAGATGGCAACGGCGGCGGTGAAGAGAAGAAGAAAGACCACCTATCATGGGCGTGGATGGCGCCCGAGAGCGCGAAAATGTGTCCAGCCCCCAAGGGTGTCGGCCACAAGAAGGATGTGCCCTGCAGCTAGGATCCAGCCTGGAGTGGGAGGTGCATACCTAAGGAGGGCGCGGCGCAGTGCAAGCAGCTGCCCGTCGGGTGGAAGATGGTGAATGCAGGAGGCGTGGCCGAATAAATTAAAAATCTATGAAAATGAACAAATGAAAGTCAGACATTGCTTTTAAACCCTGCTTCCACAGAATTTAAAAAAAAATTAAACTCATGAAATAGGCCTGGACAGAAATGACGGTACTCTTAACTTAAAATTTTGTTGAATAACCTTTTGAGGCAATCACTGCAATCAAATGATTCCTGTAACTGTCAATGAGACTTCTGCACCTCTCGACAGGTATTTTGGCCTACTCCTCATGACCAAACTACTCCAGTTGTCTCGTGTTTGAAGGTTGAATGTTTCAGCTCTTTCCAAAGATGCTCAATAGGATTTAGGTCAGGGCTCATAGAAGGCCACTTCAGAATAGTCCAATGTTTTCCTTTTAGCCATTCTTGGGTGTTTTTAGCTGTGTGTTTTGGGTCATTATCCTGTTGCAAGACCCATGACCTGCGACTGAGACCAAGCTTTCTGACACTGGACAGCACATTTCTCTCTTTCCCTTGATAGTCTTGAGATTTCATTGTACCCTGCACAGATTCAAGACACCCTGTGCCAGATGCAGCAAAGAAGCCCCAGAACATAACCGAGCCTCCTCCATGTTTCACAGTAGGGACAGTGTTCTTTTCTTGATATGCTTCATTTTTCCATCTGTGAACATAGAGCTGATGTGCCTTGCCATAAACTTCCATTTTTGTCTCATCTGTCCATAGGACGTTCTCCCAGAGGCTTTGTGGCTTGTCAATATGTAGTTTGGCAAATTCCAGTCTGGCTTTTTTATGATTTGTTTTCAACAATGGTGTTCTCCTTGGTCGTCTCCCATGAAGTTTACTTTGAATCAAACAATGACGGATGGTGCGATCTGACACTGATGTTCATTGAGCTTGAAGTTCACCTTTAATCTCTTTAGAAGTTATCCTGAGCTCTTTTGTTAATATTCATATTATCCGTCTCTTTGATTTGTCATCAATTTTCCTCCTGCGGCAACGTCCAGGGAGGTTGGCTACAGTCCCATGGATGTTAATTTTCTGAATAATATGTGCAACTGTAGTCACAGGAACATCAAGCTGCTTGGAGATGGTCTTATAACCTTTAACTTGCTTGTCTATAATTTTCTTTCTAATCTCCTGAGACTACTCTTTACTTTGCTTCCTCTGGTCCATGTTGAGTGTTGTACACAGCATGTCACCAAACAGCACAGTGAGTATCTGTAGCCTTATATACCGGCCCACCGACTGATTACAAGATTGTAGACACCTGTGATGCTAATTAGTGGACACAACTAGATTTAACGTGTCCCTTTTGTCACATTATTTTTAGGAGTACCATCATTTCTGATGAGGCCTATTTCATGAGTTTAATTTTTTTTTAAATTCTGTGGAAGCAGAAAAGCAATGTCTGACTTTCATTTGTTCATTTTCATAGATTTTTAATTTATTTCTTTTGTCAGATTCAAGTTATTTCTGTGACCATTGTGGGATTTTCTTTCATTAAACGAGGGGTACCAACAATTTTGACCGCGTGTGTATGTGTCATTTTTTTGGTGTATGTATATGGGGGAGTTGCAAGACTGTTCAGCCAAACGAACATTCAGTTGACAGCTATGACATGTATATGACCAGCTTTACTATACTGTTTCTTAAGAAAAAAAAGTTTAAAAATCATACACCTGTGAACAACTTAAAGTGGTTGTCCAATTTTGTAGTAAAGTGGCTGAACATCTTGATCTGCTTTAAAACAACAAAATCAGCATTGCTTTCCTACTGAAGCACCTACTACAGTATGTGTAAGCTCTTAAGGTCAGTGGGTTCCACTCTCTCTCTCTTTTCCCCACTTGTATTTTCTGAGCAATTAAAAGCTTTCCAGTATTGAGATTCACGAGAATGTATTTGCCACAAATCAAATTTTGGGGGAAAATTTGGTGAAGCAGGCGAATTTGAATCTCAAAACATCCACAAATCTCTAAAAAGTTCTTGTCACTTGCTAAAAAATGAGTTAAATAACTTGTAAAAAAAAAGCCCTGAGCTTCTCTGATTCCACTGCTTTTTCAGTATTGCACAGCATTGCTGACCTAGATGTCTAGTACTCTTAGACGCCACTGAGCCAGAATTGGGAGGGAGAAGTGAAAGAGCAAATCCAGAGAAGATTCTGATTCTGAAGAACTGCAAGCAGAGATTTCACATATTGCACTCCAAAAGCAAGAAATGTGAATATCTCTGCAATTTAGTCATACATCGCAAAATAAAAAAAAAAAAGTGGTAGATTCAGGGGAGCTCAAAGATTTTTACAAGACAAATAAACTCCATTTTTTATGAGTAAATGATGGGTCATCTTTAACTACTGTAAGCACGCAGTCAATAAAATAGCGATATTTAAGTGAATTATTTTAATTAGAAAAACAAAATCATCTAGCTGCAGTGTCATAATAGGAAACACTCAACGTGACACATATCTCAAAGACAGAAAAGAGTTAGTAAGACGGTCTCTAATATTTGATCTTTTTGTAGCTGTGCTAAGCCATAGCAGTAAAACCATGTAATATTTATACCGGAGTCTGCAATTTGTTGTCTGCTGGCATCGCTAAACCAGAGCAGTAAAGCAATGTAATATTTATACCAGAGCCTGCGTTTTGTCGACTACTGGCATTAGATTATTGTCTTTTATTTGTAATTTCAAAGCATTTTAGATGTTTCTCAATGACTTATTCATAACTACACAATACAAAGGAAACTGTCTCCCAATGCGTGTACATCATACTGCCTGCTTTCCAGGCTCAGACATGCTTAGAGGTCGAAACATTGCATGTCACATGGGTAAAAACCAATGCTGATTTTTTTACTACTGTACTTTGGAAAGCTGTGTGATCAGAGGTAATCAAACCTAGTTCATACTTTCTTATAGGGAACCTGACAGCGGGATTGAAACCTATAAACTAATTATCTAGTTGCATTTGTCTTTAAATGGTTATTACAGGCAAAACTATTGTGTGGGCAAATTCACAGAATTTTGCAATACTTGCCTTTTCAAAGATTGTTCTTCGCATATTCTTGTGAATTGGACTAGTCTGAAATTTCTGCTATGTGCGGGCCAGTCCTATCCAACCTGTCCGTATCATGCCCACTGAGCTGTGGTCCGATCCCTGAGTCGCCCTTACACTGTCCTCCCAGAAAACTGTATCCTGAACATTACAACTTAGAGCATGTAAGTTAAATCTGTCGTTTGTGCACTTATTCCCCAGTAACAGCCACAAACTCCAGTCTATCATACATGCTTACCCTGGAGAGTGCTCAGCACAGCACTGCTTTCAATCTGGACGCATCTTGGACTAGTCCAATTCACAAGAATGTGCGAAAAATTATCTTTGAAAAGGTGAGAATCGCGATATACTGTGAACTTGTTCCACACAATTGGGATTGTCTGTAATCACCATTAAAGGACAAAAGCAGCCCTTCAATTAGTTTATAGGTCTCAATTCTGCTGTCAGGTTCCCTTTAAGTATTGACAAGATTTGAATACCGCTGCTTACCTTTCAAAATCCTCCTGCGTATAATCCAAAAAAACACAGCTTTCCAAAGAATGGTGGTAGAAATTCAGCATTGGTTTATTTATCCATGTGACATGTGATGTTTCGACTAAATATGTCTGAGCCTTTGAAAGCAAATATTTTTAACCAAGAATCCCTATCAATCATCCAAAAATTGGCAGTGCTCCAAAGTATAGTGGTAAAAAAAATCAGCAGTGGTTTATTCATCCTTGTTGCATGTGATGCGATGCTTCAACTCCCAAATATGTCGAAGTCTTTGTCATTGCTGGAGAAAGACTAAGGCTGCGTGCACACGATGCGTTTTTCATGCGTTTCAGCTGCGGAATTTCCGCAGCGGAAACGCATCAAAAACGCATGGTAATCCGCACCCCATGGTCCCCAATGGCATTCCGCAATGTCAATGCACATGCTGCGGATTTTTCCGCAGCGTTTATGCAGCGCTCATAAATCCGCAGCATGTTCATTAATTTTGGTCTCGCGAGATGCCGGCAAGCCAGGAAGGAGCGAGACAGCACACGCGGCGGCATCGGAGGTAAGTATAGCTTTTTATTTTTACGGTCACACTGTATAAATCCATGCAGTTTGCATGGATTTATACAGTGTGACCTAGTTGTCAAGCACTTTCCAAGTGACGCTATCGCCTGGAAAGTGCTTGTGAGTCCGCATGCGGAAACACATGCGTTAGCGCATGTAGATCCGCATGTATTCCGCATGTATTCTGCAGGAAAAACGCATGCACAATCTGCATGCGTTTTTTCTGCCAGGGAGATGCAGAAATGCTGCAGAAATTTTCTGCTTCATTTCTGCATCGTGGGCACATAGCCTTAGGCATATTTGTGAATTAAAACATCACATGTCACATGGTGAGTAAAACCATTGTCGATTTATGCACCACTGTCGATTTATGCACCACTGTCGAGATTATACACCACTGCTGATTCTTCGACCACTTCTGATTTATACATCACTACTCATTTATTCCAAACCAGGAATTGAAGCTCGAGGAGGGTAATTTGCTTATTTCCGGTGTATTGTGGAAAGAGTGAAGAGTTGCCGTGAGTCTTAAGATCTTTGGGTATAGCTGGATCCATCAATTCCTATTTTGCATCTGTGTTCTCTAATAAAGCAAATGTAACATCGACTGATCTTCACTGTGCTATGAAATGAGTAAAAGAATCCACAAAATCTATAAACGGGGAGATGGAGACTAAACACTTGGCTAATTTTAAATGAATTTAAATCTCCTGGTCCAGATGAATTACATCCTAGGGTACTGAAAGAGATAGCAGAGGAAATTGCAGAACCACTAGCCAGAATCTTTGAAAATTCCTGGAAAACAGGAGAAGTCCCAGAAGATTGGAGAAGGGCAAATGTTGTCCCAATCTTCAGAAACCAAAAAAGATGGAGCCAGGAAATTACAGGCCAGTGAGCCTTACTTCTATACCAGAAAAGGTCTGTGAACAAATTATGAAACAGCGAGTATGTAAGTACTCAGATAAGAATACAGTAATTAACCGAGCCAGCATGGGTTTGTAGCAAACAAGTCAGCCAGACTAATCTAATTTCCTTCTATGATGGAATCTCTGACGGGGTGGATCAGGGAAATGTGGTAGATATAGTATATCTCGACTTCTGCAAAGCATTTGATAAAGAATCTCATGATATCCCTATTAAAAAAATGACCAAGTATGGGATTGACAAGGCTACCTTTAGGTGGCTCAGTGATCATAATCAAAGAGTGGTAATAAATGGTTGCAAATCCAATTGGAAGAGTGTTTCAAGGGTACCACAAGGCTTCGTCTTGGCCCTAGTATTCAACATTTTTATAAATTATATAGATAAGGGAAGTAAAGGTAAACTAATCAAATTTGCAGACGATGCAAATCTAGCTAGCACTAGAGAAGGCAGAGAACGGATTAAGAAGGATCTAGATAAGCTTGAACAATGGGCAGCAACTAATAGAATGATATTTAACAGCGAGAAATGCAAGATTCTACATCTGGGTAAGAAAACGAAAATTTCATCTACAGAATGGGAGGAAAAGAACTAAGCAACAGCATATGTAAAAAATACTTGGGTATACTAATAGATCATAGACTGCACATGAGTCAACAGTGTGATGCAGCAGCAAAAAAGGGAAACCTAGTTCTGGGATGTATTGAGAGAAGCATACAGTCTAGATCACGTGAAGTAATTATTCCCCTCGACTCCTTCTTGGTCAGACCTCATCTGGAATACTGTGTCCAGTTCTGGGCACCACATTTTTAAAAGGACATTGAAAAACTGGAGCAAGTTCAGAGAAAAGCTACCACGATGGTTCCTATGAGGAACGGTTAAAGGATCTAGGAATGTTAGCTTGCAAAAAAAGAAGGCTTTGAGGAGACTTAATAGTTATCTACAAATATCGGAAGGGATGTCACAGTGTAGAGGGATCATACTTGTTCTCATTTGCATATAGAAACACGAGAAGCAATGGAATGAAACTGAAAGGGAGAAGATACAGATTAGATATTAGAAAAAAACTTTTTGACAGTGAGGGTGGTCAATGAGTGGAACACGCTGCCACGAGAGGTGGTGAGTTCTCCTTCAATGGAAGTCTTCAAACAAAGGCTGGACAGATATTTGTCCGAGATGGTTTAGTGAATCTTGCATTGAGCAGGGGGTTGGACATGATCCTGGATGTCCTTTCCAACTCTACCTTTCTATGAATCTATGATTCCCCATTGCTGATTTATACACCACTGCCAATTTATACAGCACTGCTGATTCATAGACCTCTGCTGATTTATACACTACTGCTGATTTATACACCACTGCTGATTTATACACCACTGCTGATTTATACACCAGTACAGATTCATAGACCACTGCTGATTTCTACACAACTGCTGATTTGTAAACCACTTCCGATTTATAAGCCACTGCTGGTGTATACACTGCTGACAATTTATACACCACTGCCGATTTATACACCATTGCTAATTCATAGACCATTCCTGATTTATACACGAATGCTGACTTATTTACCACCATACTTTGGAGTGCTTTCAATGTTTGATAGATATTCTTGAGCCTACTTTATACAGCCTCTGGTTTAAGTATTTAGCACAGCAATCCAGCTGATTAATTGCATATATAACTACATTGTCTTCAAGGGTAAGTCACCTTACATTTTCATTTAAAAGTTATATATAGAATTAATCTACATAAAAAGGTGAGTATGTGGTAGTTATTCAGGAAAATGTGGGGTTTGAAGCATAAATCATTTTGAATGTAGATCTGGGATGTAATACAAGATAACTGGGCATACAGTGGGGAAAAAATGTATTTAGTCAGCCACCAATTGTGCAAGTTCTCCCACTTAAAAAGATGAGAGAGGCCTGTAATTAACATTATAGGTAGACCTCAACTATGAGAGACAAAATGAGAAAACAAATCCTGAAAATCACATTGTCTGATTTGGAAAGAAATTGTTTTCAAATTTTGGTGGAAAATAAGTATATGTTCAATTACAAAAATTCATCTCAATACTTTGTTATATATTCTTTGTTGGCGATGACAGAGGTCAAACGTTTTCTGTAAGTCTTCACAAGGTTGGCACACACTGTTGCTGGTATGTTGGCCCATTCCTCTATGCAGATCTCTTCTAGAGCAGTGATGTTTTGGGGCTGTCGCTGGGCAACACGGACTTTCACCTCCCTCCAAAGGTTTTCTATAGGGTTTAGATCTGGAGACTGGCTAGGCCACTCCAGGACCTTGAAATGCTTCTTAAGAAGCCACTCCTTCGTTGCCCTGGAGGTGTGCTTGAGATCATTGTCATGCTGAAAGACCCAGCCACATTTCATCTTCGATACCCTTGCTGATGGAAGGAGGTTTGAACTCAAAATCTCAAGATACATGGCCCCATTCATTATTTCATGTACACGGATCAGTCATTCTTGTCCCTTGGCAGAGAAACAGCCCTAAAGCATGATGTTGTCACTCCCATGTTTTACAGTAGGTATGGTGTTCTTTGGATGCATTCTTTCTCCTCCAAACACGACAAGTTGTGTTTCTACGAAACAGTTCTACTTTGGTTTCATCTGACTATATGACATTCTCCCAATATTCTTCTGGATCATCCAAATGCTCTCTAGCAAACTTCAGATGGGTCCGGACGTGTAATGTCTTAAGCAGGGGGACACGTCTGGCACTGCAGGATCTGAGTCCCTGGCGGCGTAGTTTGTTACTGATGGTAGTGACTCACCCAGGGGAACGGGAAGACTCTGTACCCGGGACTTTGCCTTGGGGATGTCGCAGTGGTCGGCTCCCGGGCCCATACCCTGGAGTCCCTCCTTTTAAAAAGGGTTGGCGATTTATGAAGTTTAAGTTTATGAAAGTTTGTGACACCACCTGTGGCTTCTGGTGAGGATCACCAGCACTGCGCAGTCCACTGAGGCCGGTGATAAGGCAGCTGGATGGTATAGCTCCCCACAGGTGGAGCTAGGCCTCAGGGCAGCGTGCGGACGGGGAATGCAGGACAGACGAGACCCAGCCGGGTCAGAGCAAGAACAGGAATAGACACGGTAGTCACTTCAGTACCTTTTACTGATGGAATTCAGGCACGTTCCTGAGCACTGTAGGGTGAAGGGTGCATGTCAGGATCTTCCCCAATAAGCGGGTTTTGGGCCTCCTGTCTCTTGCCTCTGCGTAGTAAGTTTCTGACCTGCCTGGAGCTAGGCCTAACTTTGTCTCTGTCCTGCGTTGGCTGACCTTGTGGTAGGGCCTTCTCTTGGAGTACACGCACCTTAGCTGCGGGCCTATGTGTCTCCTGGCTCTGTTACGTATCAGCACTTTAGCGATCCTGGGACTTGTAGTTCTCCAGGGATTCCGGTTATATCTTACTGGGTTGTAAGACTGAGTCTTGATCTGGATAAGCTCCACTGCAGGATAGCAATTGCAGGAGCTGGAACAGGCTTTTGTCCTCTGAGGTAACTCTTCTCAGACTGCACTGGACTCACTGCTAAACCAGAATAGACTCACAACTAGAGATGAGAGGTGTTCGACTCGAACTGTTCGCCAATCTCAAATTCGAGCTGTTTTGGGCGGTGTTCGAGCCTTTCGGCGAACACGCACGATTTGAAAAAAATTCGGCTGTTCGAGGTTATGTTCGATAACTGTTCGTGCACCAAAATCATAACTGGATTTTTTCTCAGTAATGATCAAAATTAATGTTAATACGCAGTTTGAGTGTACAGCGGGGGGAGGGGCAGGGGATAGATCTCTGCAGGAATAATGAAGATCTCCATTTTTTTTTTCTCTTTCCTGCATTTACAGTGGGGAGGTGCAATCTGTCAGCCTATCAGCAGCGCACACACGGAGCAAACTGCTTTTTTTCACACAAGCAAGGGCATGTGTCATTGGCAGTGTATGTCACATGTCCTTGCCCTATAAGACCAAGCCATTTTCCACGTCGCCACCATTTTCTCACTGCTGCAGCTGCGTGTTAGACGGCACCGCTGTTGCTGTGTGCGCTATACTTTGTTAATTTCAAGACAATTTTCGCACAAATCTACAGATAGCTTGGGAGTAGGGAATAGTTGTGATTGCAGTCCTTTTGAGGACTAGGTTACATCATTTCCTACGACTTTTATCAGGCAGATCTGTGCTCTTAAATAGATAGGTTGGGAGTAAAGACTAATTGTAATTGCAGTCCTTTTCAGGGCTAGGTTACATCAGTTCCTATCACTTTTTGCCAGGCAGGTCTGTCAGTGCTGTTCAAGTTTTTTTCACAGCATTTGGCTAAATCTAGCAAAGCAAATCCTTTTTGGCCTCTTGCAGTGTGTGTTAGTCAATGGAGTAGCCTATCTGTGTTGCAAGCTACACCCCCTGTGTATAGAATACACATTTTTTTTACTGCACCTAGTGAAGTAAAACCTTTTGGGCATAGCATCATTCTATTAGTCTATCTATACTGACCTCCACCAGGTTGCAAATTCAATATAATTTTTATCTGCATCTAGCTCTGAAAAAATATTTTGGCTTGTAGCAGTGTGTGGGACTTGTTCTATTAGTCCATCTATACTAACCTCCACCAGGTTGCAAATTCAATATATTTTTTTTCTGCATCTAACCCAGCCAATACTTTTGGGCTAATACCACAGTTTGGTACTCAGCTCTGCTCGGTTCCCATCCATTGTTTTTTGTGCAAACAACTCCAGAGTTGTGAATTAGTTAACCACCAAAATGAGTGGAAAAAGGCCTGCTGCTGGTGGAAAGGGGAATAGGCGTGTTGGGAAGGGAAAAAAAGGTTGTGTCCGTGGGGTAGGTGTTAAAGCAACAGTAACATCTGCAGAATAAAGACCATCTTCCAGCCAAACTAAAATGTCTACTTCTTTTAGCGGACAATGTGATAAGATCCCTTTCTTACGGCCACGCCAATCGCTAAAAATTCCAGATGAGGCACAAAAACAGCAGGTGCTTCAACGGATATCAAGTGCTCCTTTAAGTGGGCTCTCCTCCACATCAACTTCAACATCACAAATACTCCAGTCCTCAGAGGTGTCACCCCAATGGCACTTGCTTCCTCACAGCTCCCAAGTCTCCAGCTGCCCGTCTGAGTATGGGGTAACACAGCTGTGCAGACTCAACCAGCTGTTTACTCATACTATAGCCTGGGAATCAGAGGTCGGCTCCAGAGCTTCTGTGAATCCAGACGAAGAAATGATCTGCACTGATGCCCAGAATCTTTGAGTCGGATCCAGGACCAGACGCAGAAGGTTCTGACCATAGTGTAGACCCTCGTTCCCAAACAGTAACTCCTGTTGGTGGAGACAATGAGGAAGACGATGTTGAGACTCAAATACCTGATTGGAGCGACAACTTGACTTTTCGGTCAGGGCAGGAAGAGGTTGGCTCTGAGGACGACGGGTGTGATAACACACAGGGTGATGATGACGAGGTTGGAGATCCCACTTACTGTCAACCCACAGTCAGCCAGTCGATTAGGTCAGCAGAGGAGGTGGAGGAGGATGCTAGTGACGACGAGGTTAGGTTACGCCTTCCTGGACAGAGACGTAGTACTGGAAGCACGTCAACAACTGCATCCTCAAACACAACTCTGCCTCTGACCACAAGTCGTGGTGGCTCTTCAGGTCGCATGGGTGCTATGCCTTGCATAGCCTGGGCATTTTTTCAGATGGATAAGGATGACCCAACTCGTGTTATCTGTACCATTTGTCAGCAAAAGCTAAGTAGAGGCCAAAAAATACATAGTTTGAGTACTACATGCATGAACCGGCACATGGATATGAAGCATAAGTTGCAGTGGGAAGCTCACTGTGCTATAATGCGGCCTTACCGGCCGGGCCAACCACTGTCTGCCACATCTTGTGCATCCGCGGCCTCTTCATCCTCTGTGACTGGGAGGGACAGCAGTCACACCTGTTTTGGGACGCAGACCTGCCACCTCTTTACCCACAACAGCCAGCGTGATTGGCAGGTCATCATTTTCTTTGGAGGTGGAAACACCAGCTGGTGTTGAGCGCTGTCCGACATCGATAGCACCACCTTTGGATCAAGGCAACCTAACATGTCCGCATGCATCTTCCTCACAGACCGGCAGTTTGCCGGGTACACCCATCTCAACCCTGTCTAAGCACAACAGCAAGCCCTCGGTCCCTCAGATGTGGACAAGTAAAAGACCATTTCCTCCTAGCCATGAGAAAGCTAAGAGGTTGAATTTCACCATCTGCAAGCTCTTAGCTACAGAAATGCTGCCTTTCCGCCTGGTGGACACAGAGGATTTTCGAGACCTTATGCCCGTCGCAGTGCCCCAGTACCAGATGCCCAGTCGGCACTACTTCTTAAAGAAAGGTGTGCCTGCGCTCCACCAGCATGTCGCACACAACATCACCGCTTCTTTGAGAAACTCTGTGTGTGACAGGGTGCATTTCACCACAGACACTTGGACGAGTAGGCATGGACAGGGGCGTTACATGTTGCTGACTGGGCACTGGGTAACTATGGTGACAGCAAGACAAGGGGCTGCTGTCCATGTCTTGCCGTCCTCACGAGTTGTGCGTCAATCCTCTTTATCTCGAAGTTCCTCCACTGCTTCTGCCTCCTCAACCTCCTCTCGGTCCTCCACCTGCACCAAAAGCCTGTCTGGTCATGCCACAAGCTTTCTAACTGTGCAGAAGGGATCCTGCACACCTCCTTACTATGCTGGCAGCAGGGCTCAACGTCATCAGGCGGTTTTTACTTTGAAATGTCTGGGAAATGTGAGTCACACAGCTGAGGAGTTGTGGTCAGCTCTGGAGAACCAGTTTCATGAATGGTTGTCTCCACTGGACCTGCAACCAGGGTAGGCCGTGTGCGACAATGCTGCAAACCTGGGTGCGGCCCTTCGCCGGGGCAATGTCACACACGTGCCTTGTATGGCTCACGTGTTGAACCTGGTTGTCCAGCAAATTTTAACCCACTATCCCGGACTAGATGGCCTTCTGCAGAGGGCACGGTCGCTGTGTGCTCACTTCTGCCATTCGCATCCCGCAGCTCAGCGACTTACATCTCTACAGAAGTCATTGGGCCTGCCACTTCACTGGCTAAAATGCGATGTGCCTACCCGGTGGAATTCAACTCTGCACATGTTGCAGCGACTGTGGCAGCACCGACAAGCCCTGGAGCAATACGTTCTGACGTATAGCCTGGGCCAACGAGATCCAGAGGTGGGGCAAATCACGCTGGAGGAGTGGGCTCAGATCAGGGACCTATGCACCCTTCTGCACAGTTTTGAAATGGCGACCAAGATGTTTAATGCTGACGATGCCATTGTCAGCATGACTATTCCGGTGATTTACATGCTGGAGCACATGTTAAACAGAATTCGGAGTCAGGTGGTGGCACAAGAGGAGGTGGAGGAAGTAGAGGAGGAGGAGTTGTATGCGGAAGGGCTAACATCTGCAAGGTCCAGACGATCGGCAGCACCAAGGCGGCAGGCATGTGAGGATGGGGGAGATGGTTTTACCAGGGCGCATGGTAGCAGCCAAACTAGTGAGGAAGGTGCAGGAGCCCAGGAAGAAGTGGAGGACGAACTGATGGAAGACTCATCAGATGAGGGAGACCTTGATCACTTTTCTGTTGTGCGAGGTTGGGGGGGGAGAGGGCAGAGGAAGGAAGCATGATTGTTACCTCGCCACCAACACAACAGGGACTTGGTGCTCCTGGATGCGCAAGACACATGAGTGCCTTCTTGCTGCGCTACCTGCAACATGAACCTCGAATTGTGAGAATTAGAAATAATCCTGACTACTGGGTTGCCACACTGTTAGATCCCCGGTACAAAAGTAAATTTTCAGAAATTATTCCTGCCATAGAAAGAGATGCACACATGCAGGAGTATCAGCAGAGACTGTTGCAGAATCTTATGACGCGCCCCCTGGGACATATTCCTTTTTGAGGGGAATACCCGGCACCGGATCAGATGGGGGGTTGTAGTCTCCGAGCGGCTGTGACCCGGCCCGTGCCCAGGGCGTCAAGCTCAGTGTTATGTGGCAGTCCTACAGATGTTATTAAGAGTTCTTTTGTGTCGACTACGCCACCCGTTGTGATGCGGTCACTGTGGCCGCCGCTGCAGCAGGGTCCGCTGAGGCTGATGGTGCAGGTGCAGCTTGAGATGGTATAACCCCCAACGGGTGGGGTATAGCCTCAGAGGGGACAGGCGCAGAGGATGGGGGTTGTGGTGGTGTAGTGCAGACGGCAGTGAAGACAGTCGGGTTGTGCAGTTAAGGGTGTTTACTTACTGCAGATGTTGTACTGGTCACTCCAGCTGCTAGTGACCACCCGAGCCGTGCTGCGTCCACCAGGTCCTGGATCCAGCCAACCCCCAAACAAGTCCGGAGCGTGGCCCTGAGCTCTCTTTCTGTCCCGTTCTCTGGCCGTCCCCACCAGTAATCCACCTAGGTCCAGCTCCCTCGGGCCTTCTGTTGGGACACCCTTGGCCCTGGGTTCCCTGACCCTTCATGTGGTGTGCCTTCGGGGTGGATGTGATGGGTGACCGTGGCAGACGCTGCCCACGGTCTCCGGTCTCTGGCTGGGGAATGTTTTTACCCCCACCAGCTTGGGTTCCGGTACCCTGATGCCGACTCTTCACCCGGTGCTTTTAGTTGGGATCTCAGAGTCCTTCTCTTCTGTGCTCTGGGTCTCTCTCTTTTCTCCTCTCTCACTCTGGGTCTTTGTCTTTCTTCTCTCCTCTGCTCCTGACTTGTTCTCTGCAGCTGACTGACTCTCTCTGCATCTGATCCTCTGCATCTGACCCTGTTCTTAGTTGGTGCCCACCTTATATACACCCTCTATGTGTGAGCTCAGGTGACCAGCACCCAATGAGCTCCTATCTTTACCCAGGCTGCTCCCCCTATCTGCCCCTACACTACATGGGATGTACCACCCCCCTCCCACTCCAGCCAGGAACAGACTCGGTCGTACCTGCACATTTCTAAGTGGGAGTACCGTCGGCCTGTTCCCCGGAAATGGGATGTGTGTAGTGCATGCAGCCTACCGAGCTCAGTTCCACTCTCCATCCTTGCCCGGGAGTGGAATATCACACCTCTGGGTTGAGGTGCAATACTCCTGTAGCAGCCGAATCCTCAGGGTGCTACATTCCCCCCTGGTAAATCACAGCACGTCCTCGGGCTGTAAAGACAAAAACATCAAAACATACAAAAATTTTTTTTTTTCATATAAACATAATAAAACATATAAAACATTATATATATAAAACTTTTCATATAAACATTCTCGTCGTCTCTTGTTTCAGGTTCCTCCTCCGGACACTGTGCAACGTGTGTCCGGGAAAAGTGCGACAGTCTCTTAGAAAAACTGGTTTTACTATAAAACCGGTAGGGGGCGCTTTAGGAAGCGCAACTATATACAGGGGAAGTTGGCCGCTCTCAGTCCTCGGCCAGGTAAGGAGGGAAAGGGAATGGCTGCTCACAGTCCTCAGCCTGTGGGATTAAGGGGTTAACGGGTAAACAGTTCACTCAGCTGGTCCCAACGGGGACTATATATAAGTATCAACAGTTTCTTTGGTACCCGGTCGGGTAACTATTTACATCCCTTCTCTGCCGCACTCAACGGCGTCTTCCTCCTGCTCTTTGCTTACAGCTGGTTGTTACTTCAGACCCGTCCGGGTCCTCTTGCTCTTCCTCCTCACACCGCAGCTCTTCCTCCGTCAGGCGATGCACATGGAGGGCGTAGGGACCTTTGGCACACTTGTGCCGGGTGAAGGTGACCTCGTCCCCGATGTAAAGGTCACGACCTCTGTGTCCCTCCGGTAGGTGGGACTCAACGTCTCTCCTGGTTACGAAGACGTCGCCTAGGGTGTGGTGGTCTCGGATGAAGCCCCACCCATGCTGCAGGTTAAACTTTATCACAGTCCCGGTGGTGCGGGGATTATGCGCTGCACGGGGGTCTCTCCTGGCCCGGCTTTTCTGCTCCGCGCTCCTTATTTGAGCTTGCTGTTCCCGGACCCGCCTCTCTCTCCGCTCCCTCTCGAAGTCCTCGAGCTGTTGGCGGCAGCACTCAGCACGCTCCGCTGCAGCTGCCCGAGTTTCTTGAGTGAACCCCATAAGATCTTCTCCGGTGGGGTCCCACTCAAACTGCGCTTCCGCTAGCGGGGGCGAGATCCTCTTTACGGGCTTTGGAGCCGGGATCAGGGGTTCATCCAGGGGTCTCTCTCTCCGGAGTCGGGGATGGTGGAACTCCGGTGGCCATATAAATGGCTGCCCATCCGGGCACGTGTGCTGGGCGTACAGGTCCTCTCCCAGATGCGGCACTCTTGGTTTTACGGGTGCGGGCGCGGTGGTGGTGGCGCCCGGGTTGCCCAGGCCTTGCGGCCAGGCCTGGGGCACCTGGAAGGTGAAGGGCACCGTTAATACGGCGGCGCCCTGGGCTACCTGGCCTTGCGACCAGGCCGGAGGCTCCGCGGAGGTAGGGGGCGCTGTTGGTATTGCGGCGCCCGGGAATTCTAGGCCCTGCGACCAGGCTGGTGGTACTTCCTGCTTGGTCACGCTCGGGGTCGAGGCGTGTGACGTCACAGGGGTCGCGGCGGCGGCTTCCGGTTGGGGCCTAGTCTGCGTCGGTGACGTGGCGTTTTCGGGCACAGCAGGGGGACTTTCGGGCTCTGCGACGGGGAGCTGGGGCAGGTAAGCGGTGTCACGGCTTGGGGTATAGGCGTCCCCTTTACCTGCCTCCCTGCGTTCGGCTCCCTCCTCGGCGCCGTCTCCGGCCTTGGGTCCTCCCGCGCCATCCTCAGAGGCAGTCTCCTTCCTCATCTCGGCTGGCGTGCTCCGGGTCTTGGTTTCAGCTTGCGTCTTGGTTTCAGCTTGCTGGGCCATCTCCCGGCTCCATTCCGCCAATATCTCGCGCTGTACCCGGGCCATCCTCCGTGCGAGGCCCTCCAGGGCAGTCTGTGCACACTCCCGGTCTCGGGGGAGCTGTGCAAGGACCTCCACTAGGCCTAGTGGGGTCGTGGTGTCCAGCAGGCTCCTGACCAACGGGTCGGTGCTGCTCTGCTCTTCTTCCAGCAGGCTCCTGGCCAGCGGGCCGGTGCTGCTCTGCTCTCTGGACATCTCCGGGTGAGCTTCTCTGCTACTCCTCTCCAGACTTCTTGTCTCCGGGTGCGCTCGCTCCAGACTCCTCCAGGCGGCACCCATCTTCGCTCTCTTCTTTCGTCTCCTCCCACTTCGAGGGCGGTCCCGGGGCAACTCGGTGACTGTCAGCTCCAGGGGTAGTTCTTTCACGCTGACAGACACCTCCAGCATCACAGTCTCTGTTGGTGGGGGCGGTTTCCACTTTTGGCGCCATTTTCTGTCCTGGCCCACGATGGGAGGTGGCCTCTTGCCCTCCTTTGGCACGCCCATAATGGCGTCCGCTGCTCTTCCAAGGCGGGAAATCTGCGGTTTTGGCGGGAAGCGTCGCCCAGTGGCGGGAAACTCTGCAGATGGCGGGAACAAGTTGGAAATGGCGGACAATCGGCGGGAAACGACTGGTGATGGAGTCCGATGGCGTGGACCCTCCGGAACCGGCGGGAGACTTCTTTCTGAGGTAAACTTGCACTTTTCTTCAGGCACGCAGTACCCGGGTGTTGCGGGCACGTAATCCTGCCGACTACGCCAAAGTTGACGCGCCCCCTGGGACATATTCCTTTTTGAGGGGAATACCCGGCACCGGATCAGATGGGGGGTTGTAGTCTCCGAGCGGCTGTGACCCGGCCCCGTGCCCAGGGCGTCAAGCTCAGTGTTATGTGGCAGTCCTACAGATGTTATTAAGAGTTCTTTTGTGTCGACTACGCCACCCGTTGTGATGCGGTCACTGTGGCCGCCGCTGCAGCAGGGTCCGCTGAGGCTGATGGTGCAGGTGCAGCTTGAGATGGTATAACCCCCAACGGGTGGGGTATAGCCTCAGAGGGGACAGGCGCAGAGGATGGGGGTTGTGGTGGTGTAGTGCAGACGGCAGTGAAGACAGTCGGGTTGTGCAGTTAAGGGTGTTTACTTACTGCAGATGTTGTACTGGTCACTCCAGCTGCTAGTGACCACCCGAGCCGTGCTGCGTCCACCAGGTCCTGGATCCAGCCAACCCCCAAACAAGTCCGGAGCGTGGCCCTGAGCTCTCTTTCTGTCCCGTTCTCTGGCCGTCCCCACCTGTAATCCACCTAGGTCCAGCTCCCTCGGGCCTTCTGTTGGGACACCCTTGGCCCTGGGTTCCCTGACCCTTCATGTGGTGTGCCTTCGGGGTGGATGTGATGGGTGACCGTGGCAGACGCTGCCCACGGTCTCCGGTCTCTGGCTGGGGAATGTTTTTACCCCCACCAGCTTGGGTTCCGGTACCCTGATGCCGACTCTTCACCCGGTGCTTTTAGTTGGGATCTCAGAGTCCTTCTCTTCTGTGCTCTGGGTCTCTCTCTTTTCTCCTCTCTCACTCTGGGTCTTTGTCTTTCTTCTCTCCTCTGCTCCTGACTTGTTCTCTGCAGCTGACTGACTCTCTCTGCATCTGATCCTCTGCATCTGACCCTGATCTTAGTTGGTGCCCACCTTATATACACCCTCTATGTGTGAGCTCAGGTGACCAGCACCCAATGAGCTCCTATCTTTACCCAGGCTGCTCCCCCTATCTGCCCCTACACTACATGGGATGTACCACCCCCCTCCCACTCCAGCCAGGAACAGACTCGGTCGTACCTGCACATTTCTAAGTGGGAGTACCGTCGGCCTGTTCCCCGGAAATGGGATGTGTGTAGTGCATGCAGCCTACCGAGCTCAGCTCCACTCTCCATCCTTGCCCGGGAGTGGAATATCACACCTCTGGGTTGAGGTGCAATACTCCTGTAGCAGCCGAATCCTCAGGGTGCTACACTTACATGTGCTTTTCCCCAAAACACTAGTGGTGCACGTAGTGAATCTCACAGTTCCAACTTGCCAACCGTGGGACCGTCGAGTGTTCAGCACTCAAACCGTAACAGAAACACAGTATCTGCTGGTAACATCAATTTTGCGGAATCATTTCACCACTTTTTTAGCCCATGCTTTGCAAGGCCACAGGAGACAAGAAGTCTGACACATAGTCAGCGCCTAGAGACGATGGTACAGGAGTATCTCCAAGTAAACATTGAAGCCATGACTGTGTCCCTGGACCCTTGCTCTTTTTGGGCTTCCAATCTGGATAAATGGCCGGAGCTCGCCACTTACGCCTTGGAGATCTTGTCATGCCCCGCAGCCAGCGTTCTGTCTGAACGTGTGTTCAGCGCTGCTGGTGGTGTGCTGACAGATAAGCGCACGCAGCTCTCCACTGATAATGTAGACAGACTCACGTTCATAAAGATGACCAAATTATGGATCCGAAAGGACTTTTCTACCCCTGTGTCATCCTGGCGAGAGTAAAAGCTTGACGATTTGTTAAAATCACTTCACCAACCATTTTAAGCTTTCAAATTGCTAATCATGTTTATCTGTATCTAGGCTGGAAAATAATTTGGGCCTTGTAGCAGTTAGCAGTACTGATTCTATTAGGCCATCTATACTAAACTCCACCAGATTTCAAATCAATAATAATTTTTAGCTGCATCTAGCCCGGAAAATAATTTTGGAGCTCCTAGATGCGCAAGACACATGAGTGCCTTCTTGCTGCACTACCTGCAACATGATCCTCAGATTGTCAGAATTCGAAATAATCCTGACTACTGGGTTGCCACACACTTAGATCCCCCACACTCTTCGATCAACCTTTTCATTTTAATAGAGAACAAAAAAATGGTCATTTTTGAAATTATAAGCATTAGCAGGTTATTAGAAACTGAAATCAAACAGTTTTCAACTCAAAACTTTATTCTAGGTGATGTTACATTTGCACATAGGACCCCTTGTTCGAAAGGAGCTTCTGAACTCTCTCGTCCATTGAATTTATCAGGTTTTGGATGGTTTCTGCTTCAATTGTTTTGCATGAGGACAGAATACCCTCCCAGAGCTGTTGATTAGATGTGAACTGCCTCCCGCCATCATAGACACTCCTTTTGATGATGCTCCAGAGGTTCTCAATGGGGTTAAGATCAGGGGAGCATGGGGGTCACACCATAAGTTTGTCCCCTTTTATGCCCATATCAGCCAGAGATGCAGATGTGTTATGTGCAGCATGAGACCGGGCATTATCATGCATGAAAATGATCTTGCTGCGGAATACACGGTTCTTCTTCTTGAACCATGGCAGGAAGTGCTGTTTGAGAAACACCACATACATTATGGAGTTCATCTTTGCCTCGTCAGGGATCCTAAAGGGGCCGACAATCCCCATGATTCCAGCCCAAAACATTACTCCACCTCCCCCTTGTTGGCGCCGTAGCCGTGTTTGCATGGGGTGTCCATCAACCAGCCATCCTCCACTCCATCCATCTGGACCATCGAGCGTTGCACGGCACTCATCGGTGAACAAAACAGTTTTGAAGTCAGTCTTCATGTATTGTTTGGCCCACTGGAGCTGTTTCTGCTTGTGTGAAGTGGATAGAGGAGGTCGACAGGATGGCATATGCACAGCTGCAAACCTCTGAAGGACCCTGCATCTTGTTGTTCGGGGGACGTTGGAGGCACCAGCAGCTTCAAAAACTTGTCTGCTGCTATGACACGGCTTTTTTGCCGCTGCTCTTTTAACCTGACGTAATTGCCTGTAGGAAAGAGTCCTCAATTTTCCCTTATCAGCACGCACACGTGTGTACTGTGAATCAGCTACATACTTCTTCATTGTGCGATGATCAGGATGAAGTGTCTTGGGAATGTTGATTGTAGTCATGCCTTGACCTAAACACTCCACAATTTGTTGCTTCTCAGCAGCTGACACATCCTTTTTCTTTCCCATTTTGGCAGAAAATGTAGGCTGCTTAATAATGTGGGACAGCCTTCTTAAGTAGTCTTGCCTTTCATTGGACACACCTGCCAAACTAATTAGCACAGGTGTCTGCAATTGCTTACAGTGATATAAAGAGCCCTGACACACATCACCATCAATGAGTTTAACTGACAAACAAAAAGATTCTTACCTTATCACTCCTAAACACTTTTTTGCATAATAATTTGGAACACAGTGTACATGTGCTTTTCCACAAAACACCAGTGGTTCACGTAGTGAATCTTACAGTTCTAACTTGCCAACCGTGGTCTGTATGGAGTTGTTCAATAAAGGGCCCAAAATGAAGATAACATAGACGGGAGAGGTCTCTATGAATACGAATTCCTAAGTATTTGATACCCTGTGAGGGCCAGGCAAAGGGAAAGTTGGACTGGATGGAATCCTGTATGGATTTGGGGAGGGAGACATCGAGGGCCTCAGACTTCGCTGCATTGATTTTAAAATTTGACCATGTAACAAAGTGATCTATTTCAGCCATAACAGCAGGGATGGATATATGTGATTGAGTGATATATACTAGGACATCATCAGCAAATGCAGAGCACTTGTACTCGGTGCCTCCCACCTCAATCCACCTAATATTGGTTATGGCAAATTGATGAGAGCAGGTGCTCCGTCACTAGGATGTATAAGAGAGGGGACAGAGGACATCCCTGCCTTGCCCCATTGGTGATTATGAAAGGTGATGAAAATGTTCCATCTATCTTCAGCCTAGGTGACGTATTGCGATACAGGGCCGTGATTTTGCCTATAAAAGGGTCCCCTAGACCCCTACCCCAAGCTTTTTAAGAGAATAATATATGGCGTGCCAGGAGACTCTATGGAATGCTTTCTCAGCATCCAACGAGAGTATCTAATTACAAATTTTTAACTGCATCTAGCCCAGGAAATACTTTGTGCCTAGTAGCAGTGTCTGCTAGTCAGCGGATTATCCCAGCTGTTAAGCAAGCTACACCACCTGTAGTTTGGACACTTAATTTTTTCAAAGGAAATGGTTCGGGCCCCCGGGACACTCAGTGAAGAGCTTCGGGGAGGCACCCCAAGGCACACGGGCTGGGACTGGCAGTAGGACGCCTTGCGGTGGACCGCCAAGCTCGATCCTTATAACAGCTTTTTAACTGCAGCAGCTTTAGTGGACGCTACTGGAGCTGGAATTACGCGGCTGCTGGCATGAGACTTGCCCTCCAATAGATCCTTGTAAAAGGATTTAAAGTGTACTCATTCAAATTAGAGAGACAATTTAAATTAAAAAGATTAGACCTGCCTCCACCGCAGGGGGGCTCGCTCGACCCACCAGCGGACAGGCACCAGTATTGGGAGAGGGGGGCTGGCCGTCAGGGTCCACCGCGGCTCTGGCACAAACCCGGCGACACGGAGGTCGTATGGGCAGGAACGGATTGGCCGTGTCGGCTTTGCAGTTTTTTGGTTTTAGAAGGGCATGACATGCCTATATCTGTGTTTCCCCCTCCTTTTACTCCTCCACCGCTTTTCTTTTCGCATGACTATATGTACTTGTCACTTCTCCATGTGTTTGTTGTGTCTTCTGAGCAGTTTATCAGCTTTTGGACACCTTTGAACATGTTTTCTATGTGTTTCTATGTGTTTTTGTTTGCCTGCCATTGGTTTTAACGGTGTTCGAAGGTGTTCGATGAACAGTTCGGCGAACATACGGGTGTTCGACGAACCGAACTCGAACACTACGGGGGTGGCTCAACACTACTCACAACTCACTGCTGCCTGGCTCCACCTTCCCTTTTATATCCCTAACGGGCTCCCTCTGCTGGTCTGAGGTGGAAGGTGGAGATGTGGGAACGGTTATAGGGGCCTCTTGTGGAGGAATCCTTCAATACACCCTTCTAGGATCTGTGATACCAAGCGCAGCTGGGCGTCACAGCAGCCTGTGTAACGTTGGTCCCAACTCTCTGCAGGTCATTCACTAGGTCCCCCTGTGTGGTTCTGGGATTTTTGCTCACCGTTCTTAAGATCATTTTGAGCCCACGGGGTAAGATCTTGTGTGGAGCCCCAGATCGAGGGAGATTATCTGTGGTATTGTATGTCTTCCATTTTCTAATTATTGCTCCCACAGTTGATTTCTTCACACCAAGCTGATTGCCTATTGCAGATTCAGTCTTCCTTGTTATGATCTGCAACATGTACTAAGGAAAGACCAGGGAAAACTGTCCCTACAGTAAAACTAAGCTGACTCCCTACGATGTAGTGAGCTGCCTGTTCCTAGCGAATAGACCCGCCTTAGTCCTCGGCTAGTCTGAACGAAGACCTATAGCATAAGGGGAGGGGTCCTTAAAAGAACTAAGGACTGGGACAAAAATGTGACACCTCCTAAACAGAGAAGTTGTTGCAGAACACAAAAAGACAAACAGACAAAAAAGTACTAGAGGTCCTAGAAGGACCAAATGAACTGACAGAGAAAGGCATAGAAGCACCTGGCTAGAGAAACAGTCAAACACAGAAGTCCAGCACAGCCAAAAGGGCGGAGCTAGAATATAAAGTCTCGTGACCGCAAAACACAAGATGGGAAAAAGCAAACAGGAGGGTTCTAACATTCCCAGCCTGGTGCAATTTTGTTTCTGGTGTCCTCCGACAGCTCTTTTGTCTTCACCATAGTGGAGTTTGGAGTGTGACTGTTTGAGGTTGCGGACAGGTGTCTTTTATACTGATAACTAGTTCAAACAGGTGCCAGTACTACAGGTAATGAGTGGAAGACAGAGGAGCCTCTTAAAGAAGAAGTTACAGGTCTGTGAGAGACAGAAATCTTGCTTATTTGTAATTGACCAAATACTTATTTTCCACCAAAATTTGAAAACCGTTTCTTTCCAAATCAGACAATGTGGTTTTCAGAATTTGCTTTCTCATTTTGTCTCTCAGAGTTGAGGTCTACCTATGATGTCAAATACAGGCCTCTCTCATCTTTTTAAGTGGGAGAACTTGCACAATTAGTGGCTGACTAAATACTTTTTTTCCCAACTGTAAGTACGATAAGTGATGCAATGACTTTCTAAAGTTACACAATTATTTATAGAAATTGATTAAAAAAGGGTACTAAAAGACACATGGTTTAAGTTACAAATACATATATGTATATTTTAAGTAGCAGCAAGAAGTGTCTGTGAGCAGTGCTGCTGTTGGGTGAGCTACCAAAAGGAGACTAAGGGGACAGAGATTAGCGCGACCTGGACCTCAATGAAGAGGCAGAGTGGCATGCCACCTTAAAGGGGCCCTTGGATAGGATGATATGTCATGAGAAACCTTGAGCTTGCTAAACACCTAAGATAGCAAAACTAAACAGGACTAAGTTTGAATGTCCGACTACGCCACCCGTGGATTGCGGTCAGGAATGACCGCCGCTGCAAGGCAGACCACTGAGGCTGATGTTGGTGTGCAGCACAGGGGTAGGACAACTCACCACGGGAAGAGTGTAGCCTCAGGGCAGTGTAGGTGAATGCTGGGGGTGATAGTGCAGGCCGCAGTAATAAGAGTTCAGAGTCCGCTTCAAACAGTCCAGGGTCTTTATTGTAGGTATTACTATTGACCCAACAGGAGTACTGGGTAGGAATGGGCCTGGGTGTCTGAGAGCATTCGGGCGAGCCCCACTGGTCAGGGTGAGTGTGAAGGCCTACCGTTCTCTCTCTGCCCTTGCTGACTATCCCCCCTTTCGTGGTGTAATAGCCCACGTCCCTGAGCTGGCCGTGTACTTCGCCTGTATGGCTTGCGACTCGGGCCTTAGGTAACTTTTGCTGTACTGGTCCCTCTGTGTGGCGGAGCCTCCAGGCTTCTTAGGCCAAGGGACAGGTTTTTCTTCTGTGGCCATCTTCACAAGAGGGCACCAAGTGCAACTATCTACATGGTAGTTCTGGTTATTCACAGTCCATAACCTGTCAGTCCATTGTATCTAGGGAAACTGGAAACACATCATTAATAACCAGGGTACAAACATAAAACATTAAATATATACACTGTGCATTTAGATCCTCCAGCGAGCTGGTATTTGACCTCTAGTGCTCCGGGTTGACCTGCGTAACTCACTGTCTGGTGGTGGTCTAACCTGGCTTTCCCCACTAGCATTTAGGGTACAGCTACTAGCTGGGTTTACAGGCAGGGCAGGAAGCTGTCTGCGGGTCCTTTGGCTTACCGCAGGCATGGCAGGCTCACTGTCAGCAGAGGGTTGACTCTCCTGGGCTGCTGGCATGGGTTCTTCTGCCTCCGGAGCTGCTTGTTCTTCTTGTTCTTCCTGCTCTCCTGTAGGCTCCTGCTGGGTAAGTTGAAGGAAGTGTAGGATGGGTACCACTATGGCATCGTTTATCTGAGTCCAGGACCGGGGGAACTCTCCGAGAACGGTGCTGACCATTTGCTCCTTGTCCACTGCTGGCTCAAGGTCATCTTGATCTTCACTTGGATTCTGCAGTTGCTCGGGGCATCGTTTTAGGTGGTCTCTGGAGACAGTGCTAGTGGTTTCTCCTCCATCCTTGGTAATTACACATACTTTAGGGTTGTCGTGGTTGGATGGCAGTACTGTGTACGGGTCGCTCTCCCACTGGTCATCTAGCTTGTGAAGCCTTCTCTTCCACTTCAGGACCTGCTCACCAGGTTCCAGGGGACCAGCAGGGGCGTGTTGGTTGCTTTTCTCTCGCTTGAGCCAGACTCCACTCCACACTCTCCTGTACCTTCTTGTACTGTAGCCGCCGTTCCGTATCCCAGTCCGCATCTGGGGAGGTGTCCTCGGGTGTCAGGACTCCCATCTCCAGGTCCATAGGCAGCTTACCTGGTCTTGCTTGCATCAGGTAAGCCAGGGTGCAGTTGGTAGCATTCACCGGGATATGGTTGTACAAGTCTATCAGGTCTGGCAGCTTCTCCGGCCACAGGCTGCGTTCTTTCAGGGGCAACGTCTTGAGGAGATCGATGACGATATTGTTCATTTTCTCACACAGCCTGTTGGTTTGCGGGTGGTAAGGCGTTGTCCGAATCTTCCTACAGCCGTAGAGGTTGCAAAACTCCTGGAAGTCTTCCGCCTCAAACGCTGGACCTTGATCTGTCAAGACCTGTTCTGGATACCCGTATGGACGGCAGAAGTGTTGTTGGAAGACTCTGGCCGCTGTTTGGGCTGTCAAGTCTTTAACAGGAACCACCACCAGGAACCGGGAATAGTGGTCCACTATTGTCAGGGCATAGACGTAGCCCGACCGGCTTGGAGCCAGTTTCACGTGGTCCAGAGCTACCAGCTCAAGAGGCTGCCTGGTGACGATGGGCCTCAAGGGTGTCTTCTGGCTGGTATGGTCCTTCCTTCTGAGGTGACATGGGCCGCAGTCCCTGCTCCACTTCTCTATGGCCCCTCTCATACCGATCCAGTAGAACCGCGCTCTCGGTAGGAACTCCGGTGTCTTCCACCCGAAGTGTCCCGCTCTGTCATGGTAGGCCTCCAGGACCATTGCTGCATCCTGTCTCGGGACCACTACTTGCCAGGTCAGCTCGTGCGTCCGATGGTTGACCAGCCTTCGGCACAGCTTACCTTCGTAGAGGAATAGCCTGCTTTTCTCCTTCCATAACTGCTTGGCTTCCTCTGGAGCGTCCGTGCCAGGGCTAGCGTCTGCCTGGGTTAACAGGTCTTTCACCAGGCGAACTGCAGGGTCACTATCTTGCGTTTCAGCCCAGCCGTGGTGTGGTAAGGGGTTGAACATGACGGTGGTTAGATCTTTGTCTCTTACCCGGTGAGAATACTGAGTGGCCCCATACCGGTGGAACGCAGGGAGCTCTACTTCCTCCAGCTCTCCCGAGTCTTCTTCTCCTTCGGTTAGGTGGGGCATTCTTGATAGAGCGTCTGCATTGGCATTGGTTCTGCCTGCCCGGTATTTGATTGTGAAGTCATAATTTGATAGCCGGGCCATCTACCGCTGTTCTAGGGCACCAAGTCTTGCATTGTCCAGGTGTGTCAACGGGTTGTTGTCCGTGAACGTTGCGGAGGCCAGGTAATGTTTAAACTGTTCTGTGACGGCCCACACCTCCACCAAGAATTCTAGCTTGAAGGAGATGTAATTCTCCGGGTTCTTTTCAGTGGGACTCAGCTTCCGGCTGGCGTACGCGATCACCCTTTCTCTGCCCTGTTGGTTTTGGGACAGTACGGCTCCTAGCCCCACATTACTGGTGTCTGTGTGGAGGATAAAGGCTGGCCATAATCGGGGTAGGCCAGGATCTCATCCCCCGCGAGGGCCATCTTCAACTGGCGGAAGGACTCCTCTTCCGGCTTGTCCCACTTGAAGGGTGGCTTGTGACTTCTGGATTTAGACTGACCTATCAGGAGGTCCTGCATTGGAGCTGCCATCTTAGTGAACCTGGGGATGAACCTTCGGTAGTAGCCTACCAAAACGAGGAATTGCCTCACTTCTTTGATGTTAGAGGGGATTGGCCAGCTCTTGATGGCTGTAACCTTGTCGGGGTCGGGGGCTACTCCCTCAGCACTCACCACGTGCCCTAGGTACTGTACCTTCGGTTATAACAGGTGACACTTTGAGGGCTTCACTTTCAGGCCATAGCCTGCCAGGGCTTCGAACACCTCGGCCAGGTGCTTTAGAAGGTCCTCGTAAGTCTTCGAAAAGACAATCACGTCGTCCAGGTAAAGTAGGACCGTCTCGAAGTTTCGGTGCCCTAGACAGCATTCCATCAGCCTCTGGAAGGTCCCGGGTGCATTGCAGAGCCCGAATGGCATACAGTTGAATTCACTCAATTCCATCGGGGTGGTGAAGGCGGTCTTCTTGTCAGCCTGTGCCACAGGAACCTGCCAGTACCCGCAAGTAAGGTCCAAAGTAGAGAAGAAATTAACTGATTTTAGTGCGGCTAAAGACTTCTCTATCCTAGGTAACGGGTACGCGTCTTTATGGGTGATATGATTGACTTGTCTATAGTCCACGCACATTCTCATGGTACCATCTTTCTTTTTTACCAGAACCAAGGGGGCTGCCCAGGGGCTACAGCTATCTCTAATGACCCCGGCTTCTTTCATTTCTCTCAGCATGCCCTTTGCGTTCTGATAATGTGCAGGGGGAACAGGTCTGTATCTCTCTTTTATTGGTGGGTGGCTCCCCGTGGGGATGTGGTGTTCTACCCCTTTCACCCTGCCGAAGTCTAGCGAGTGCTAGACTCCTTGTTTTTGGTGCAAGGGAGTGGAGTCAGCACCCACGTGGAGTTTCTGGCACCAGTCCTCCTTAGGTTTCTGGGAGCCATTACCCTCCACCGGTGGAGATGGAGGCAAGGGTTCCACGACCCTGAGAGCATTGTGTTCGACAGCAAACAATTTGGCTAATGTAGCGTACCGGGGCAAGTGTACTTCCCTTTCCCCAATGTTTAAGATCCGGACGGGCACCCTTCTATGGCGGACATCAACCACCCCCCGGGCTGTCAAAATGGTGGGCCTGCTGTCTGAGTACACGGGTTCTACCAAGGCTTGGTAGTCTCTCCCTCTTAACCCGATTGCAGTCCGACACCAGATCATCATTTCACTTTTGGGAGGCATGGCAATGGGGAACGGGTCGCTCATCCTCGCGCTACCGATCTCACCACCAGACAGTTCTACCTGTTGCCGTCTCATCAGGGCTCTTGTCTCTTTCTGGAGGACCCTCTGTTGGCTGGAGCTCGCATTCATCGCCACCTGCTGCAAAATTACAATCACTTCTGAAAGACAATTTTCAATCGCGTTAGTACACAAGGTTATTTTAGGGTGACTTTCTCGACGGTCAATGTCCACAATGATCACTCTCTGTGCCGGCAGTTCAACTTTACCAATCTTGATGGTCATCTCTCTGAACCCCACCTGCGGCACGGGTTGACCATTGCTGGCGATGATGCTCAAGTCACTGTCTGGATAGCGGGTTATGTCAGTGTCACTCCAGTACTGCTTGAAAAGTACATAGGGGATGGTAGTCACTTGGGACCCGGTGTCCAGCAGTGCTCTCATGGGGATACCGTCCAGCACTACGGGTAAAACCGGGCGTCCCCCTACGTACTTATCACGCCAATTATACGGGCCTGATGACCTTATGCCTGGGGATTGGCCCTCTGCCCCAGGTCGGACCCATTTAAAGTACAGTACCTGGCTATGTGTCCCGGCTGGCTGCAACGGCGGCAAATCGGCTGTCCATCCTCAGTGGAACGGTCGGCGGGCCTCCCTCTGAAAGACGGGATCCTCCTCTGTCGACGCCACGGGACATCCTCCGGACTTGAAGCCAGCTTGATTGGTCCTGATGGGTCCATCTGTAACGACTGTACGGTCCTGGTCAATACAGCGACACGGTTTGTTAGTTCTTGGACCTGATGGTGCAGGTTTGCAGGCGGGGATGGATTTAGGGCCTGCGCATCAGCCCCCACAAGGTCTGCGGGATAGGGCGCTGCCCCCTGGTGGTAAGTGATGGCAGGGCGCCGGGAAGCTATAGCGCCACCTGGCGCGGGTTCTCGGAGCACCCGGATGGCCCTATCCTTAAACTGGGCAAAGGTCAGGCCAGGGTTCTGAAAGGCCATGAGGCGCAGCTGGGTTCTGTGGGCACTAGACAGCAGACCTTCTATGAACTGTTCAGTTAATAGCTTATCTGTATCCTGCACGCTGTCAGGGTCAGCTTGTTTGATTGCTCTCAAGGCTTCTTGCAAGTTTAGGGCATAGTCTCTAATGCTGTCTTGTGCCCGTTGCTTACATCCGTAGAACTGCATTTTAATTTCAGCTGAGGTACGGGTATCAAAGGTACTCCGCAGCTGGGTCAGAATGTCCTTTACAGTCCTTTTCTCCTCATCTGACCATGATTTCACTTCCCGCTGGGCTGCACCGGTTAGCTGCCCCGTCAGAATGCTCACTTTCTGTTCTTTTGTCAGGGGATAAACTTTAAATAAACTGTGCAGTCTTTCCTTAAAGTCAGTTAATGTATGGGATTCCCCTGAGTATTGGGGCAGCCAGGCCGCTCCGGGGATGTAGGGCATGGAGAACGGCATCACCGCTGCTGCCGCCACGCTGGTGGTAGAAGGTCCCTTCGCGTCCGACATCTTCCTTCCCCCTAGTTAACCGTGGCCTACCTTCCATTGTTCCTCTTTCGTAGGCTGCGGCTCCGCTGGTGCTGCTCCGGGCGAGGACTTGCGTCGCGTCCTGGTGACGTCAGCGTCTCTTTCTCTCCTTCCAGGACCTTGCGCAGCGTCGGTGAGGAGGGCGGTGCTTCGGGTCTCGCGCGGTTTGGACGTCCACGCCCCTCTTCTTCCCGCGCGGCGTCATGAAGATGGCGCCCGATGGCGGGAAAGCGACTGAGGATGGCGGGAAACGGCTGAAGATGGCGGGCAATGGCTACGCATGGCGGGAAACTTCACTCAGGTAAGTATAAAGTCTTTTTCAGGCACGCAATACCAGTTTGTGGCGGGTTGGTCACAATCCTGCCGACTACGCCAAAGCTGACTCGCCCCCTGGGCCATGGGGTACCCGGAACCGGGCTTCTATGCGATGCTGGGGGTAGTAGTGGCAACCCGATCCCATGGCTCAGGGTGGTCAGACCAAATTGTGGCAGCCTATTTATCAGTGTTTTTGAATGTCCGACTACGTCACCTGTGGATTGCGGTCAGGAATGACCGCCGCTGCGAGGCAGACCACTGAGGCTGATGTTGGTGTGCAGCACAGGGGTAGGACAACTCCCCACGGGAAGAGTGTAGCCTCAGGGCAGTGTAGGTGAATGCTGGGGGTGATAGTGCAGGCCGCAGTAATAAGAGTTCAGAGTCCGCTTCAAACAGTCCAGGGTCTTTATTGTAGGTATTACTATTGACCCAACAGGAGTACTGGGTAGGAATGGGCCTGGGTGTCTGAGAGCATTCGGGCGAGCCCCACTGGTCAGGGTGAGTGTGAAGGCCTACCGTTCTCTCTCTGCCCTTGCTGACTATCCCCCTTTTCGTGGTGTAATAGCCCACGTTCCTGAGCTGGCCGTGTACTTCGCCTGTATGGCTTGCGACTCGGGCCTTAGGTAACTTTTGCTTCTCCGTGCTGTACTGGTCCCTCTGTGTGGCGGAGCCTCCAGGCTTCTTAGGCCAAGGGACCTGAAATCCCTCCCGGGTTGGTTACTCTGCTGCTGGGCTTACAACCCTGACAGCCTCGGACCCCAATGTCCGGTAGTGTAGTTCTCTCATCCAGGACCGGCTCTCGTCGCCTCTGTCCCTGGCTCGCATCTTCTCCTCTGCCTCACGGACTCCTTGGCTACAGCTGAACTGTCCCTACTTCTCTGGGACTAGTCTCAGTCCTGAGCTAGGTCGTCCAGTTCTCCCTAACCCTGCCCTCAGTTACAGCTTTTATAGGGGCAGCCAGCTCCCTCTACTGGCCTGGGACAGGAGGTGCTGTATGCTAATTGTCCCTGACCAGGGAACCTCCCTCCTGCTCTCAGACACAGCCTTTAGTATTTGTGGCATCCAGGCCTGGGGTGACACACTGACACCACTCCTCCAGCTGTCCCTTGGGGTTGTTGTCCTCCGCCTGACTTGACGGGGGCAAGGGCTCTAGTGTCTGTATGTTGTTATTACTGACAGTGTACAGCTTTGCTACAGTAGCATACCGGGGTAGTTTCACTTCTTCCTCACCACAATTCAACACACGGATTGGTACTCTTCCCCTGCCTACATCCACCACCCCTCTAGCTGTCAGCAGTGTAGGTCTATGCTCTGAATATACCTGTTCTACAATTGCCTGGTATTCCTTTCTTCTGATACCCATAGCTGCTCGCCACCATATCATCATTTCACTGTTTGGTGGTAATACAATGGGAAACGGGTCCGTTACCCGCGCACTGCCAATCTCCCCTCAAGACAGATTTACCTGTTGCTTGTGAATTAAGGCACGGATTTCTCTTTGTAGGACTCTCCTCTGCCCAATGCCAGCAGTCTCTGTAATCTGTTGGAGTGAAAACAGCACTTCTTCAAGGCAGTTTTCAATCACATTAGTACCAAGCACCATGTAAGGACATTTGTTATTGGGGTCATCTTCTACCACACATAACCCCTGGCATCTCATCTTCACCCTCCCCAGCTTTATTGTCACCTCTCTAAACCCCACCTGATTCAGTGGTTGACCATTAGCTGCTAAAATGACAAGACTAGAGTCTGGGGGGCTAAGATCAGCATCAGACCAAAATTGCTTGTAAAGGATATGTGGGATGGTGGTGACTTGTGACCCAGTGTCCAATAGGGCCGATGTGGGGATTCCTTCTAGCGTAATGTTGACGTACGGGCGGCCTCCCACATACACACGCCTGTCATATGGGCCCTGCTGTTTTATTCCTGGGGGTTGGCCCTGGGACCCAGGAATCTCGGGTTTAAACGACATCTTCTTGCAAAGTGGCCCAGTTTGTTGCAACAAGGGCAAACGGGTTGTCCTGAAGAATCCGTGTGGTCGGTGGCTCTGCGTCGGAATGGTGCGCTGGTCCCCTGCACGGGCAACATGAGCTTTCTCCTCATCCACTGAACATCCTCAGGTGATTCAGCTAACTGGATTTTGCTTGGTGGTTGTGCCTCCGGCCTGGCTTGCAAGAGTTTTAGCACGTAGTCCATGTTTTTGGTTAGTTGTAACACTTGATTACGTAGGTCATCAGCAGATTCGGGTACGACAGCTTGTCCTACCGATTTTACAGAGTCTTTAGGTTTAGACTCTAAGTTCATGTGAGAGGTATTAACCTGCCAGGATATGATTGCAGGTTTTGTAGGTAATGGGTCTCGTAGCACAGTTATAGCACGGTCCTTTAAGGTATTAAAATCCACATCTGGATGATCTAGGACCCCCATGTGCACCTGCTGACGATGAAAGTCTGATCTCAACCCATTCATAAACTGTTCTGCAAGCAATTTATCTTCATCTTGCACACTTGCTGGATCTACCTGTTTTATGGACCGGAGTGCCGCTTGTAAACGTAGGGCAAAGTCTCTGATGGTATCTTGCGGTCTCTGCTTGCATTGGTAGAATAGCATCCTTAGTTCAGACTGTGTGCATTTTTCAAAAGCAGCTTTGAGCTTATCAAACACATTTTCTATAGAGTCTCCATCAGCATCGCTCCAAGTCTCAGCTTCTAGCTCCGCTGCACCTATTAATTGTCCCTGCACAACGGAGACTCGCTGCTATTGACGCGCCCAGGGTGTTGGGGATGACTCGGCGCCCGGGCCTTGCTGTTAGTTTTGGGGGATGTCGCGGTGGCCGGCTCCCGGGCCCGTACCCTGGGGTCACTCTTAAAAAGAAAAAGGGGGAAAGTAAGTGGGATAGGGGAAAGTTCGTGACGCCACCCGTGGTGTCTGGTGTGGACCACCAGCGCTGCTACAGTCCTCTGAGGCCGGTGGTCAGGCAGCTTAGTTGGCGCGGCTCCCCACAGGTGGAGCGGGGCCTCAGGGCAGCGTAGGAGAGGGGATGCAGGACAGAGGGGACCCAGCCGGGTCAGAAGAAGAATAGGCACACTCACAACAGTTCACTTCAGTACCTTTACTGGTGGTGTTTCAGGCACGATCCAGGGCACTGTAGGGTGAAGGGTTCATTTCAGGACTCACCCCAGTGAGCGGGTGTGGGGCCTCCTGTTTCTTGCCTTTTCCTGATAAGTTTATGACCTGCCTGAAGCTAGGCCTAACTTGGTCTCTGTCTTGCAGCGGCTGACCTGGTGGTAGGGCCTTCTGTTGGAGATCACACTCCCTGGTCTCTTGGGCCTCAGTGACTCCTGACCCTGGGATAACTGTCAGCTTCTGGTGTTCCTGGGACATATAGTTTGCCAGGGGTTCCGGTTGTTTCTGCCGGTCCTTAGGAATCCCTGCAGACGCGGACCCGGTGTCCGGTAAATGCTTGTGGGGTGAGCTGGTTAAGCTCCTCTGCCCCCTATGTAGCTCGCTCACTCCTCTTGCCTTTGGCCGCTCGGGGCCCTCACTTGGCTTCACACTGGCAGTAGGCCTCGCTACTCTTCACCGTTCTTATGGCGTCGGCCGTTGGCTCAATAGTCTGAGCTTTGAGTCTGAACTCTCTCTAGAGGGACTGGAACTACCTCTGTCCCCTGAGGAAACTGTTCTCTAGACTGCACTGCCTAGCTCCACCTTCCCTATTTATATCCCTAACGGGCTCCCTCTGGTGGTCTGAGGTGGAAGGTGGAGGTGTGTGAATGCTATGAGGGCCTTTTGTGGAGGAATCCGTCCATGCACCCCTCTAGGATCTGTGGCACCAATGCGCAGCAGGACGCCTCATTTTCCTGTCATTGCATACATGTCCAGCACCGCACACATTTTACGTTTGAAAGCTGCTAAGGTACCGGGTTTACCTTCATACGTCGGTAACCATTTGGCCCCCGGTACGTACGGCAAGGCAATTGGCATTATCAGGGCCATCGCTTCAGATGCTGCGGCTCCTTCTCCAGCTGAGGAATCGGCTGCTGCTGCGTCTTGGGCGTCCCCTCCATCAAGGTCTCGGACATCATCTGTTTCACTCATGACGGTGCCCCCCTAGTTAATCGTTGCCAGCCGCTACAATCAACTCCTTCGGTAATCGGTGACTCTATGAGAAAAGGTCGAGCACTTAGAGTCTTTTCAGAATCAGCCACTCCCCTTCGTCAATCTCCGGCAGAGCGAAGAAGAAAAAGGACAAACAAAAAAACAAAAATGGCGTGGCTATCCTCACGCTTCTTTAGCCGCGCAACCGCGACTCTCTCCCGGCTCTGTGACGCAGCTCAATTTCTCTATGACGCAGTAATGACGGCCCGTTTTACAGTACACAAACCTTCAATAAAGTCCAATTTATTATCTCCACCTGATGAAGGCAGCGGACCGCTGCAGAAACGCATTGTGGGCATTAGAGCTTCAATAAAGAGGTTTGTTTTATCCTTTTCCAGCGCCTTATCCAATTTTCTAGCGTCCCACTGACCACTTCAATTTGCACACTGTTCACTTTTCCCTTGGGAGTTGTGGCTGGAGGCTGCAGAGAACTGGATACAATTTCAGCTGCAGGACCTGTAGTACCTGCGATGATGTCATCACCCATGTGACCCCACCCGGAATCACATGATTGGAAGCTCCATCTGCTAATCCAGAGGAGACACTGAAGGCATCGTGGCAGCGCTATCAGTGCCAGTAGCTGTTTTACCTGGGTTGTGCGGTCTGCACAACCCACTCAGGTGAGCAGACCACTGTATCTGCACGTATATTCTACTTCCATACAGGTTCACACAAGCACTGCGCTTTTCCACCCCACCCCCTTTTTTTGTCTTTCAAAGATACAGTCATGGCACCCTTGAAATTGTTCCAGAGAATGAAGTATTTCTCCCAGAAAATTATTGCAATTACACATGTTTTGTTATACACATGTTTATTGTGTGTATTGGAACAACACAAAAAAAAACCAGAGAAGAAAAGGCAAATTGGACATAATTTCACACTAAACCCCAAAAATGGACTGGGCAATATTGTTGGCGCCTTTCAAAAAAATGTGCGTAAACAACTAGGTTTCAAGCATGTGATGCTCATTCAAACTCATCTGTGGCTAGTAACCGTAGTGACTGAAACCAGATAAAAAGGGGAGAAGTTGATTCAATCATTGTATTGCGTGGCTGTGTGTGCCACACTAAGCATGGGGAACAAAAAGAAGAGAAGAGAACTGTCTGAGGACTTGAGAACCAAAATTATTTAAAAATATTAACAATCTCAAGTTTACAAGTCCACCTGCAGAGATCTTGATGTTCCTTTGTCCACTGTGTGCAATATCATCAAGAAGTTTACAACCCATGGCACTGTAGCGAATCTCCCTGGTTGTGGACGGCAAAGAAAAGTTGATGAAAGGTTAGAATGCAGGATAGTCTGGATGGTAAATAAGCAGCCCCAATCAAGTTCCAAAGAAATTCAAGCAGTCCTGCAGGTTCAGGGTTCATCAGTGTCAGCGCAAACTATCCGTTGACATTTGAATTAAATGAAACCCTATGGCAGGAGACCCAGGAACACTCCACTGCTGACACAGAAACATACACACGTGGTTAAAATTGTTGGTACCCCTCGTTTAATGAAATAAAAACCCACAATGGTCACAGAAATAACTTGAATCTGACAAAAGTAATAAATTAAAAATCTATGAAAATGAACAAATGAAAGTCAGACATTGCTTTTCAGCCCTGCTTCCACAGATTTTTTAAAAAAAATTAAATTCATGAAATAGGCCTGGACAGAAATGATGGTACCCTTAACTTTAATATTTTGTTGAACAACCTTTTGAGGCAATCACTGCAATCAAACGATTCCTGTAACTGTCAATGAGACTTCTGCACCTCTCGACAGGTATTTTGGCCCACTCCTCATGAGCAAACTGCTCCAGTTGTCTGAAGGTTGCCTTTTCCAGATGGCATGTTTCAGCTCTTTCCAAAGATGCTTAATAGGATTTAGGTCAGGGTTCATAGAAGGTCACTTCAGAATAGTCCAATGTTTTCCTCTTAGCCATTCTTGGGTGTTTTTAGCTGTGTGTTTTGGGTCATTATCTAGTTACAAGACCAATGCTCTGCGACTGAGACCAAGCTTTCTGACACTGGGCAGCACATTTCTCTCTAGAATCCCTTGATAGTCTTGAAATTTCATTGTACCCTGCACAGATTCAAGACACGCTGTTCCAGATGCAGCAAAGTAGCCCCAGAACATAACCGAGCCTCCTCCATGTTTCACAGTAGGGACAGTGTTCTTTTCTTGATATGCTTCATTTTTCCATCTGTGAACATAGAGCTGATGTGCCTTGCCAAAAACTTCCATTTTTGTCTCATCTGTCCATAGGACATTCTCCCAGAAGCTTTGTGGCTTACCAAGATGTAGTTTGGCAAATTCTAGTCTGGCTTTTTTTATGATTTTTTTCAACAATGGTGTTCTCCTTGGTCATCTCCCATGAAGTCCACTTTGGATCAAACAACGACGGATGGTGCGATCTGACACTGATGTTCCTTGAGCTTGAAGTTCACCTTTAATCTCTTTAGAAGTTATCCTGGGCTCTTTTGTTACCATTCGTATTATCCGTTTCTTTGATTTGTCATTAATTTTCCTCCTGCGGCCACATACAGGGAGGTTGGCTACAGTCCCATGGATCTTAAATTTCTAAATAATATGTACAACTGTAGTCACAGGAACATCAAGCTGCTTGCAGATGGTCTTATAACCTTTACCTTTAACATGCTTGTCTATAATTTTCTTTCTAATCTCCTGAGACAACTCTTTCCTTTGCTTCCTCTGGTCCATGTTGAGTGCGGTACACACCATGTCACTAAACAGCACAGTGAGTATCTGTAGCCCTAGATACAGGCCCACTGGCTGATTACAAGGTGGTAGGTGTGCAACCAAATATTAAGTTGTGGGTGCCAACAATTTTGTCTGGCACATTTTTGGGGTTTAGTGTGAAATGTCCAATTTGCCATTTTTTTCTCAGTTTTTTTTGTGTTGTTCCAATACACAAAGGAAACAAATATGTGCACAACAAATTGTGTAATTGCAATCATTTTCTGGGAGTAATACTTCATTTTCTGGAACAATTTCAAGGGTGCCAACAGTTTTGGGCCTCATCCAGACATCTATTTTTCACATATGTGTTTTATCCTTGTTTTTTATGGATAGAACATGTATCCATTACAGTCTGTAGTGCTGTTTACATGTCTTATTTTGGAAGGGAGGGGCAGACAATTCAGTCCAAAAAAAATGGAGATATGTCCATTTTTAATGTGAGTCGGGGATCAACACAACTGATGGTCCCAACCCCATTTATAAGGCAAGAAATCCCACTTATTAAACCTGACAGGGCACATCTGTGAAGTGAAAACCATTTCTGGTGACTACCTCTTGAAGCTCATCAAGAGAATGCCAAGAGTGTGCAAAGCAGTCATCAAAGCAAAAGGTGGCTACTTTGAAGAACCTAGAATATAAGACATATTTTCAGTTGTTTCACACTTTTTTGTTAAGTATATAATTCCACATGTGTTAATTCATAGTTTTGATGCCTTCAGGGTGAATGTACAATTTTCAAAGTCATGAAAATACAGAAAAATCTTTAAATGAGAAGGTGTGTCCAAACTTTTGGTCTGTACTGTATGTTTCATCCATGTGCTGTCCATTTTTCTGTCTGGTTTCTAGGCTATACCTGGAAAATTCCCTTTTAGCAGTATATTTGCATTTCTTGTTTTGATAGTAGTTAGAATATGTGCTGTCAGCATTCATCAATCATGTCAAAGCTGGATATAGACCGCTTAATTTTTCTTGTTCATAATAGGACCGAATTGTGAGAGAGCATTTGTGAGGGATATCATGACTGTGCATTGGTTGAGTAGTTGTTGGAGCTCTTCGCATCCGAGCTCGATCACAGAAGTGGAGGAGCTGTAGGGAGAAGTTTAGACGAGGTCCATGAAATTCACACTGGCTCAAAACAAATAAGAGACCCTATGTTTATGGTCATTGGATATCATTGGAGACTGGCCACTTCTGAAGTTCATCAGCGCTGGAAGTCTCTTAAGCAAGGAGAGCAGTGCTTACAAGCTCCTTGCTCTACAGCTTTCAAGCACTGCTATGAAGCTGGCTGAATTGCTAGATCTTGGCAGGTTCCATGCCCTGTTCTCCTCTGATGTTGTAGGGACAACCCTGCCTCTGCTTGCAGTATCGGAGAGAGCACACAGTTCACACCAGTGGCACAACCATGCCACTGCTTCAAAAAGACAACCATAAGGAGTGCACCATCCTCCATCAGGAATTAATATTTTTACAGATTTTGTTTAATAATAAGCCAATTTTCATATTGACATTTCTTAAAAGCACTTAAGATAATCTTGAGGAAAATGTAAATGAGGAGGAAGAAGTGCCTGGCCCATCCCTGTCTAATACTACAACCACTGGTGATGTCTAGGATGAATGTGGAGCAACAGCTGCAGCCCCAGTTTCTTCATCTCCAGAACATCAAACTTCCTTAGGACATAGGAGAAGCCAAAGTCGGAGAAGGATTCTTGAATAGGGATGAGAGGACCCATGGAAGTTCGGGTTCTAGTACCCAACCCAAACTTTAGTCCAAAGTTTGGATCGGGTACCAGAACTGTACCTCAACTTGAACCAGAACCCAAACCCCATTGAAAACAATGGAAACCTGAACTTTGGATCTGGGAAATAAAAATTTCTTCTCTCTCTCTCTCTCTAATGGACTTCCTTGGAACTCCGAACATTAAAACGACAGTACCTGTCCGGTATGAACCCCAAACTTTTACGTTCGGTTTCGCTCATCTCTATTCTTGACCTCTCTGCCACTTGAAAGTAAACAGTGGGTTCTGAACTATTTACAATGAAAGAAGCAAAAAGGAGGGCACCATCAGTAAGATAAGATGTTGCTCAACCCGTCACATACCCAAGCCAGAACAAGTAGCACGCAAAAAAAGGAAGGAAAGTGGTATGCATGGAAAGACAGGGAGCACTAAATGTATACCAACATGATTTTATTAATTCATAAGGGCCGGACAAACATGCAAAAAGTTAAAAACATTTAAAAAGCATAACGCTTAAATACATCAATAGTACCACATTTGAATATAACAGTGGTCAAAAAAAACCCTATATGTGTACAAACATCACCAATAGATATGTAACATCAATACTTGCACCCAGCTTATTTATGTAGACCCATGTAGGTCCCTGTGACCAAATAAATAAATCCTTCTCCTATTTTAGGTGACTCGGCAGCCGGGCCTCTAGTTGCCGGGGGATATCACGGTGGCTGGCCCGGTCCGTGACCCAGGGCGGTTAGTTAAATGGGGGAATACTTTTATTATATGGGGTTGTTGGGATTATTTGTGACTCCACCTGTGGTGTCTGGTGAGGATCACCAGCGCTGCAACAGTCCTCTGAGGCAGATGGTAGGGCAGCTTGTGATGGAATGGCTCCCCACAGGTGGAGCGGGCCTCAGGGCAGCGTGGGGAATGTACTGGATGGTGGTGCAGGGGAGAGACGGCAGGACGGTCCCGGAGGAAGGACGGACACTCACACGGGGGTAAGCTTCAGTACCTTTACTGGTGATGCTGCAGGCACGGTCCAGGGTACTCCAGGTGAAGGGCGCACTTCTGGACTCTACCCAGTGAGCGGGTATAGGGCCTCCTGATCCGTTGCTTTACTCTCTAAGCTTCTGGCCTGGCTGGAGCTGGGCCTAGCTTGGTTACTGTCTCTCTCTGCACCTGCTATCCTGGTGGTAGGGCCTTCTCTTTGGAGATCACTCTCCCTGGACGCTGGGACCTCTGTGACTCCTAGCCCTGGTTCTGCAATCAGCATTTGGTGAACCTGGGACCTGTAGTTCTCCAGGGGTTCCGGTGGTTCCTACTGGGTATAAGGAGTCCCTGTAGGCGCGGACCCGGTGTCCGGTATATATATATCGGGGTGAGCTTACTATGCTCCTCTGCCCCCTTAGTTCCACTCTCCTTTTCCTCTCGCCGTCGACCACACTCAGGGCCCTCACTACTTGGCGGCTGGCGTGCTGCGTCTTCACCGCTCTCTGAGCGTCGGCACGCTCTCTGCTCACTCTGAGCTGACTGACTGAACTGAAACTGAACACTGACTGAGAACTCAACTGAGCTGCCTAGCTCCACCTTCCCTATATATGTCCCTAACCGGCTCCCTTTGCTGGTCTGAGGTGGAAGGTGGAGGTGTATGAATGTAGTGACGGCCTCTTGTGGAGAAGTCAATCCATGCACCCTTCTGGGTTCTGTGGCATCAATGCGCAGCAGGGCTCCACATAGGCACCAAACAGTTTATGGTAACAATAACAGCACCACTATATTATATACATTCATTTAAATAAAAGCAGTGTTATCAAAATTCATAGTGGTAAATAGCCACAATTTTACCCAAGAAAAGGGAAGACGTAGGAGAGGGATTAAACGTCCCCATGCCAATATTTAGAGACTCCTAAAATACGACCTGTAAGCTGGGGTAAAAATGTACCCATGTATATCAAGGGGGTCAGAAGGACCACAACCCCACGTGTATCGCCACTAACGCTGTGGCTTCAACAGGGGAGAGGTGTGGTATTAGAGCAGCTGAGCTGGTCTCTTATTTATATCTAAAAGAAAATTTAGTAATTACCCAGGCTGGTCCCAGATGCGAAAATCACCATCCGATGCAGCCGCCATGTTGTCCCAGCGCGAGCGCATTAGAATCAGATGTGCAGAACCGGAAGGAGAGAGGTAAGTATTTCCGGGACGCATCCATCCAGCGTCTGGGTTATGCGCATGCGCGGGAACGCGCCCTATCTAGGTGCACGTGACCACGTCCCTGCATTATTGCAGGTATGTATGTGGAAGCAGGGCATGTCCGACACACTGACCCATGAGGTGGTGCAATTCATTGGGTCAGTGTGTGAGGCAGCATCATGATCATGCACTCTGACACACTAGACACCGGATCGAGGTGTCCAGATCTCAACAAGTGGCAAAAAATGGCAAAAAATAATAAATGTGGCGTAATAGGGCCAATGGCCATATATAAATAGGCGTATGAGGAAAGATAGAAAAATATACTAGGAACGCCAAAAAAGACCCTTATTGTTATTATTAGTGCCAGAGATTTTATGATAACCAAAGGAACCCCTAAGTCACATACCCAACAGAAGAGACATATAAGGGATGTGCGGCTGCACCATTCATTCAGACATACAGTACAGACCAAAAGTTTGGACACACCTTCTCATTTAAAGATTTTTCTGTATTTTCATGACTATGAAAATTGTACATTCACACTGAAGGCATCAAAACTATGAATTAACACATGTGGAATTATATAGTTAACAAAAAATGTGAAACAACTGAAAATATGTCTTATAATCTAGGTTCTTCAAAGTAGCCTCCTTTTGCTTTGATGACTGCTTTGCACACTCTTGGCATTCTCTTGAAGAGCTTCAAGAGGTAGTCACCGGAAATGGTCTTCCAACAATCTTGAAGGAGTTCCCAGAGATGCTTAGCACTTGTTGGCCCTTTTGCCTTCACTCTGCGGTCCAGCTCACCCCAAACCATCTCAATTGGGTTCAGGTCTGGTGACTGTGGAGGCCAGGTCATTTGGCGTAGCACCCCATCACTCTACTTCTTGGTCAAATAGCCCTTACACAGCCTGGAGGTGTGTTTGGGGTCATTGTCCTGTTGAAAAATAAAATGATGGTCCAACTAAATGCAAACCGGATGGAATAGCATACCGCTGCAAGATGCTGTGGTAGCCATGCTGGTTCAGTATGCCTTCAATTTTGAATAAATCCCCAACAGTGTCACCAGCAAAGCACCCCCACACCATCACACCTGCTCCTCCATGCTTCACGGTGGAAACCAGGCATGTAGAGTCCATCCGTTCACCTTTTCTGCATCGCACAAAGACATGGTGGTTGAAACCAAAGATCTCAAATTTGGACTCATCAGACCAAAGCACAGATTTACACTGGTCTAATGTCCATTCCTTGTGTTCTTTAGCCCAAACAAGTCTCTTCTGCTTGTTGCCTGTCCTTAGCAGTGGTTTCCTAGCAGCTATTTTACCATGAAGGCCTGCTGCACAAAGTCTCCTCTTAACAGTTGTTTTAGAGATGTGTCTGCTGCTATAGAACTCTGTGTGACATTGACCTGGTCTCTAATCTGAGCTGCTGTTAACATGCGATTTCTGAGGCTGGTGACTCGGATAATCTTATCCTCAGAAGCAGAGGTGACTCTTGGTCCTCTTTTCCTGGGGTGGTCCTCAAGTGAGCCAGTTTCTTTGTAGCGATTTATGTTTTTTGCAACTGCACTTGGGGACACTTTCAAAGTTTTCCCAATTTTTCGCATTGACTGACCTTCATTTCTTAAAGTAATGATAGCCACTCGTTTTTCTTTACTTAGCTGCTTTTTTCTTGCCATAATACAAATTCTAACAGTCTATTCAGGAGGACTATCAGCTGTGTATCCACCAGACTTCTGCACAACACAACTGATGGTCCCAACCCCATTTATAAGGCAAGAAATCCCACTTATTAAACCTGACAGGGCACACCTGTGAAGTGAAAACCATTTCCGGTGACTACCTCTTGAAGCTCATCAAGAGCATGCCAAGAGTGTGCAAAGCAGTCATCAAAGAAAAAGGTGGCTACTTTGAAGAACCTAGAATATAAGACATTTTCAGTTGTTTCACACTTTTTTGTTAAGTATATAATTCCACATGTGTTAATTCATAGTTTTGATGCCTTCAGTGTGAATGTACAATTTTCAAAGTCATGAAAATACAGAAAAATCTTTAAATGAGAAGGTGTGTCCACTTTTGGTCTGTACTGTATATACCCCCCTACAAAAACAATTTTAAGACACATAGAGGTGGGCCACAGTAACGACATGTTCCCATTAGAAAGGAGCGGTTCTGCTATACAGTTATAGGGTATGCAGTAAATGCAACGGCTGGCAAAAATTTGGAGGCACTCCAATGCCCCTTGCAAGAGATGTAGAGGAGGGCCTCCTGAAAAAAATGTTCCCATTATTAGGATGTGGGTCTCCCATACTGTCTGCCTATGCAGTGAATGCAATGGCTGCCAAAAATTTGGAGGCTCTCCAATGCCCCTTGCAAGAGACATAGATATGTTGATATGGTAGATATGGTGGTGGAGGATGAGGATGAGGAGAAGGAAGAGGACAAGACCAAATAGACAATATCAGGAAGCGTATAACCCATGTCTGGGTGTGAAGACAGAGGTGCATGGGAATAGAGTTAGACCTCCCCAAAAAAAGACACTGTATTTGAGTTTGTTACGCTGCTATCATTCGGTGGTGTTGAGAAGTCTGGCCCAATCCAGCCCTTGTTCATTTTTAGAAGAGTCAGCCGGTCAGCATTTTCCGTTGACAGGCGGATGCGCCTTTCTGTTATAATTCCACCAGCGGCACTAAACCCACTGTGACAAAACGTTAGCGGAAGGGCAGGCCAGGACCTCCAAGGCGTAGAGAGCCAGTTCATGCCACGTGTCCAGCTTGGATACCCAATAATTATAAGGTACAGAGGAATCACAGAGGACATTGGTACGGTCGGCAAGGTACTCCCTCAGCATCTTCTGAAACTTTTCCATCCTTGTGAGAGTACCCCACGCCTCAGGGCCTGTGCAATGGGAGGGTCTGAGAAAACTGTCCCAGAACTTTGACAGTGTTCCCCTTCCTCTGCTGGATTGGATTTGTGTCTCTCGCCTGTACTCCTTGGTTGTCCAATGAACTGTGACCTCTGCTGCCAGGGTTTTCAGATGGGAATTTTTTTAATAATTTCGCAACAAGGGCCTTCTGGTACTGCCCCATTTTATTAAGCCTGTCAGGCGCGGGAATAAGAGATAGAAAGGTCTCCTTGTACCATGTGTCTAGAAGTGTCACCAACCAGTAATGACTGTCACTCAAAATTTGGACAATGTGAGGGTCACGGAAAAGACAGCGTAACATAAACTCAGCCATGTGTGCCAGACTGCAAAGTGGCAAGATTTCCGTGTCCTCACCAAGAGGACGACTGACCACGCTCTCCTCCTCATCCTCTTCCTCCTCCCTGTCCTCAGGCCATCCATGCTGAACAGGCGGTATGACAGTTGTGCAGGTAGTACCATCTATAGCGCAGGAAACTAGCTCCTGTTCTTGCTCATCCTCCTCCTCTTCCTCAGTATCACCCAATCCACTTTGGAATGAGATGCGGCTGGGCTGTGTGGAATCATCCTGTATGGTTCCTTGCTCCATCTCATCATTCTCTGCCTGCAATGCATCCTCATTAATTGTGAGCAGACAGCGTTTCAGAAGACCGAGAAAAGGGATAGTAACGCTAATTATGGTGTCATCGCCGCTCACCATCTTGGTGGAGTCCTCAAAATTTTGGAGGATGGTACAGATGTCTGACATCCATGTCCACTCCCGAGGTCTTATGTGTGGAGTCTGCCCTGAATACTGACTGCCTTGTTGATGCTGGTAGCCAAAAGCTGCCCTCTACTGCTCACAAATATTTCCCAACATCTGCAATGCAGAGTTCCAATGCGAGGGGACATCGCACACCAGTTGGTGAGCTGCAAGCTGCAAACACTGCTGAAGCACGACAAGGGTGGCGGAAGCTCTAGCTGACTTTCTAAAATGGACACACATGCGGTGTACTTTGACAAGCAGATCTGGGTAGGTTTTGAGAATCCGCTGAAACACAAGCACATGGGCCAGGAATAGTACGTGTGTAATGTGGGGACGGCACAATGGGAGAAATAGTGGCGGCTGGGGACCGAGTACCGAGGGACGTCCACCGCCATCAGGTTGCGGAAAGCTTCCGTCTTCAAGAGCCTAAAAGGCAACATTTCGAGCGCAAGCATTCGCAAAATGTGTGAATTTAGTACTGTGCCCATGGGGCATTGGTTGCGTATTTGCGCTTGCGCTCCAAGAACTGGGGTAGGGACAACTGAACGCTGCACTGGGACAGGGACGTGAACGTGCTTGCTGATGTGCTAGTTGAGAGTGTGCAACGACAGGTGCAGGGCGAGAGGTATCTTCGCATGCGCCATGGACGGGTGATTGGCGTGCACGCACAACAGCAAAAGAAGCAGTGGTGTCACCCGCAGACACTGTTGCTGGACCCTGGGGTTCAGCCATCTTAGTCGGGTGCTTTGCTGCCATGTGCCTGATCATGCTGGTGGTGGTCAGGCTGCTAACCCCAAAAAGGCCATTTGCACCATCTGCCAGGCCAGCATCAGTAGGGGTATCTGCAGAGTCTTTAAAAAACAACCAGACTCAGGAAGACCTAACAGTTGTGCTGGCAACTTTTGTCATGTTGGCGTTACGGGGAGCGCTTTCCCACCTTGTGTCTGCGGCCACTACACTGCTTCTTCCTGCCTGATGTGGTGCTATGCCTCCCTCCCCCTGTGTGCTGCTGTCCTCGCCCTGCATGTCCGCATGCCAGGTTGGGTCAGTTACTATATCATCCACCACCTCGTCTTCCACTTACGCACCCTGGCCCTCCTCCTGACTTTTTGGCAAATGTGTCTTATCATCATCCACCTCTTGTGACAGTAATTGCACTTTCCCACCATTGCCTTTGTGTGACCATGGCTGCTCAAATATTTGGGCATCGCTACACGGGTTCTCCTCTTCACCTGCTTGAAGCCGGCCGGGCTAGTGGCCTGAATCTATAAATGGAAAAGTGAACAGCTCTTCTGGGTGTCCAAGTGTGGGATCAGTTGACTCTGGGAACTCGGCATGGTGGGAGGAAGGAGGGTCAGGGTGAGGAATATGCGGTCCAGACTCACAGCTACTGAGACTTGACCATGTGGAAGACAGGGTAGTGGTGGTGGCAAAGTGACTGGAAGCATTATCTGCTATCCAACCAACAACCTTTTGACACTGCTCTGTGTTCAATAGTGGTGTTCTGCGGTCCCCTGGGACAGGAAGGTCGAGCGACATGATGTGGGTGTTTGTTGTGGCACAATTTCAGCTTTCCCATGGCCTCGGCCTCGACCTCTGTATGCACCATCACCATCACGTCCACTTCCCCGTCCCTTAACACGCACCTTGCCCATTTTAAATGGAGGACAATATTTTCCACGTTCACTACAAATGGCTGAATTTGAACCGCAGTTATATGATACGTCTGACAGAGAGCCACGGTTTTAAAAAGCGGGCCTGTAGTTTACTAATACTATTCTTCACAGCGACCTCGTGTGAATAGCTTCACTGACACACTGCAACAAAATGGAAATGAAATCCAGAAATGGCTGATTTTGGAACGCAGTTATATGTGATACTTCTGAAGGAGAACCACGGTTTTAAGTGGCGGGCCTGTAGTTTACTAATACTATTCTTCACAGCGACCTCATGTGAATAGCTTCACCGACACACTGCAACAAAATGGAAATGGAAGCCAGAAATGGCTGATTTTGGAACGCAGTTATATGTGATACGTCTGACGGAGAACCACAGTTTTTAAAAGTGGGCCTGTAGTTTAGTAATACTATTCTTCACAGAGACTTCGTGTGAATAGCTTCATCAACACACTGCAACAAAATGGAAATAGAGGCCAATATTTTCCACGTTCAGTTCAAATTTCTGGATTTTTATCGCTGTAATATGGAAAAGATCTTGCTGTATTCTGCAGTGCTAACAAGCAAATGGAGCAGAAAAATGGTGTACTATAATAATCAGGATTAAGATAAAAAAAATTTAGCCCTGGTCCCTGATATCTGGGGCTATGTTTACAAATATCTATAATAGCAGGATCAGTCAGAACGTGCAATGGACCCTCTTGTGCAGTATGCACTGCAGTCTGCCACATACACGGCCTGCCTTGCTTTTTAAGCAAATAACCAGGATTAAGATAAAAAAAATAGCCCTGTAGACATGGCCCAAGATATCAGGGGCTATGTCTACAAATATCTGTAACAACAGCAGCAGCAGACAGAATGTGCTATATGCACTTCAGTTTGCCACAAACCCTGCCTGCCTCCTAACTCCTGCTATTACCATTCACCACTGAATATATGCAGCTGGTTTAGTCCTCCTCAGAAGGACTGTTAGTTCAGAGGGATATATGTATATGCTGTGGAATACGTATACTAACTAAAAACAAGCAAATCTCTCCCTGACTCAGCAGCAGCTATCCCTACTCTGCCTGTTTCTGGGGTAGACTGTGACGAGTATAGCAGTGCCATGTCTTATATAGACCCGATGACGTTATGCGGCCAGCCAATCACTGCAATGCCCACAACTAACATGGCTACGGCATTACAGTGCGTGGCAGGCAATTCCTACATGCTCATTGGCTCTCTAAAGAGCACCAAACATGCAGGGCGGGGTCCCGAGCTCATGCCGAGCAACCCCAGAAATACTCGCCGAGCGCTGAGCTTGTCGAGCACAGTCATGCTCGGGCGAGTACAGAGTAGTGGCGAGCACGTTTGCTCATCACTAGTAAATACATATAAATCAAAATAAATAACATATATACAAATCATTCATATTTGCATCAATTGATCTGACAGCCATGATTAATCCAACCACAATGCATTACAAAGTGCCAAGTGCATATACGAGAGTCAGTCAATAAGTAATGCCTCCTATTTTTTTTCTCCTTTTAATTGGCAAGAAATTCAAATGCAATTACATAGGTTGAAAACCACAACTTTAACGATTAATTTGTCACTTTTCAATATAATCTCCATTCATTTCCACAGTCTTGGTCCACCGTTTAACAAGGGCATGTATTCCAGCATGGTAAAAAGCATTGTCTTGCTTCCTAAGCCATTGACGCACTGACTTTTTCACGGCCTCCTCATCCTCAAAGTGAATCCCACGATGAGCTTGTTTTAGCCCGAACAGATGGAAGGTCACCACGAATGATGTCATCAACTTGCTGAATGTTGCTTGGAGTCACTGCGGTTACTGGCCTGCCACTCCGCATTTTGTCAGCCAACGGTGATGGCCCTTCAGCTGTGTTATAGCGACGAACCCATCGTCTAACAGTACTGACATCCACTGTTGCATCACCGGACACATTTTTCAGTCTCTCATGAATTCGAATAGGCGTTTCACCTTCTGCATGCAAGAATTCAATCACAGAACGTTGTCTAATACGAACATCGATGTCAGCCATTTTGTAAACGGATACAGTCCTGCCACCTGTTGGTGCAGGAAGTTGCAATTGCTGTGCATTGGAGAAGAAGGTTTGAGGAATTGTACCAAATTCGAATATTTAACATAACTACCTTATTTAAGGAGAAAAAAAATAGGAGGCATTACTTATTGACTGACCCTCGTAAATCAAAGATAAATTTTAATGTTAAATGCCAGACATATAATTAGAATGTATTGCAATATTAGTTAATAAATTGACCAGTATATAAGGGCTCAGGATACATCAGAACTTATTGTGTAAGTAACTGTAAGTAAGAGTATTGTGTAAGTAAAATATGGCAATGTCCCTCACTATACATATGTGTATCCTCTGACCATTAAGTCAAATTAAAGGAGACAAATGGATGTGTTTATAATAAACACCGTAGCGAGGAGGAGACAACAGTAGAAACCCTCACAGAAGATCCATCGCTCTATCCACATAAACATACCAGTTAGCTGCACTAACGTGTGTATATGGACTGGAGTGAGATCCCCGACGCCGCAATACGCATTTCGCCCTTTCTTCCTCAGGGGGCATGATTACTCAGGGGGCGTTATTTGTTATTAAATGTATGATGTTTCTTCTGTGTGTTGTAAGTTTTATCTCTTTTTTTCCTCTAAAATTTATGCTGTAGTAAAAAAATTTTGTTCAAAAATGGCTGTTTGCTATTATTATTCTAGTGCTGTATGTGAATTTTCCATGTTATAAAACCTCTTAACTTTCCCTTATTACCGTAAGTGAAAAATAGCCAAGAGATCATCAGTCACCTGAAACTGAGGATGAACTTCTTTATCTTTTTATACGTAATTGTTTTTATTTTGGTACACTTGAAAGGTAATCATTCTTCTTATAATAATAATTTTTATTTATATAGCGCCAACATATTCCACAGCACTTTACAATTAAGTAGGGAGTGATGACATATACAGACAATATAAACAATACAATGTATCACATTTCAACAGTTACAGGAGGGTTGAGGACCCTGCTCGCAAGCTTACAATCTATATGGAAAAGGGGGGACACAATAGGTAGAACATGGTCATCAGCCAGTATCTGTCTGTCTATGTGCAGTTACCGTGTGGTATTTGGTGTATGGAGGATGTGGAGACAGATGAATATGCAGGGGCAGATTAAGATTAACATTTAGGAGGGGACAGGGGAGAGTTAGGTTGATGAGTTGAGGTGATAGGCTTATCTAAACAAATGTCTTTTTAAAGCACGTTTGAAGACATGGGGCTAGATATCAGTCGGATCGTTTGGGGCAGTGCATTCCGGAAAACTGGGGCGGCACGAGAGAAGTCTTGGAGACGGAGGTTTGAGGTTCGGACTAAGGAGGATGTTAGTTTTAGATCAGTAGCAGAACAGAGGGCATGGGAGGGGCGATAGATAGAAATGAGGGATGAGATATAGGGCAGTGCAGAACTGGGTGAGAGAGATGAGTTTGTATTGTATTCTGTGGTGAATGGGTAACCAGTAGTGTTGAGCGAGCATGCTCGACACTGCTCGGCACTCGCCTGAGCATCTCACTACTCGGGATGTTCGGCGATCACCGAGTATTTTCGGGTTACTTTGGCGGGAGCTCGGGTCTCCGCCCTGCATATTTGGCGCTCTTTACAGAGCCAATGAACATGCAGGGATTGCCATCCAGTCACTGTAATGCCGCAGCCATGTTGGTTGTGGGCATTACAGTGATTGGCTGGCCGCACAGCATCACCTCGAGTATTTAAAACCGGGCGCCGCCATCTTGGACAGTCGCTCCAGATCAGACAGTGTAGGGAGAGTGCTGCTGAGCTAGGGAGAGATTTATACTGCGAAATACTTAGTGTAGGGTCTTTAAAGCCTGCAAAATCAACCAAACAGTCCTTCTGACAACTAATATCCATCCCAGATATCTGGCAGGCTGTATAGGAGACGCAGTGGTTATGCCAACAAACACTGCATTACAGTCCTGTGTACTGTAATGCTGCTCAAATTGCTAAACTTAGCCCCAGGTCTCAGGGGCCAGGAAAAATCCTTTTTTTTTCATCTAAATCCTCTTTTTTTTTTTTCCTCAGTCAGACTGTACAAATACCAGTCTTATTAAGCTTTTGGTATCCCCCCCCCAAAAAAAAAAAAAAAATTGAGTGTGTCTGTGAATGTTCAGACACTAATATATCTGTTTAAAAGAGTCTGCTTTCGGCCAGATAGCTAGAACTGTGGATTTGCAGTTCCACGGTTCAAATCTCTGTTTTATCCACATTTTTGCCTTTTTTCCATAAAAAAAAACAGTTTGAGTGTCTCGCTGACTGTTCAGACACAAATATATCTGTTTAAAAGATTTTGGTGTAGGCCAGAGAAATAGAACTGTGGTTTTCCTCTTCCACGGTTCTAATCTCCTTTATATTACCCTTTTGCCATTGATAGTGCGAGTGTAAGCTATTTTTTACTTCATTTACAATGGGCAAGGCACGTGGCAAGGGACGTGGAACTGGACGTGTTGGTGATGGTGCGTGCAGAGGACAGGGCCGTGGCCAAGGTGAAAATGTGCCACAACCAACAGCCATATCTTCTCGCTCCCAGTTCTTGACCGAACTACTATGGAAGCACACAACAACACTATTGCAAACTGATCAGTGTGAACAGGTTATTAATTGGATAGCAGATAATACTTCAAGTCACCTGGGCACCACCACCTCCGGTCTGTCTTCCACACGGTCAAGTCTTAGTAGCCATGAGGCTCGACCGCATACTCCTCCTCACCCTGATGCTCCTTCCTCCCACAATGCCGAGTGTCGTCAGACAGCAACTGATCCCACAGTTGGACACTCTGAAGAGCTGTTCACTGGTCCATTTCCATATTTGGGCCCCTCGCCTGCTCCGCTTGAAGTGGTGGAAGAGGAGATCCCATGTAGCGATGGGCAAATATTTGAACAGCCAGGGCCACAGGAAGGTGACGCTGGCAATTTGTCACAAGAGGTGGACGATGATGAGACACAATTGCCACGAAGTGAGGAGGAGGATCGTGGTGCAGAAGTGGAAGTGGAGGAGGTGGTGGATGATCTAGTAACTGACCCAACGTGGCAGGAGGACACGCAGAGCGAGGCCAGCAGCACACAGGGGGAGGGAGGCAGAGTACCTAAACAGGCAGGAGGAAGCAGTGTGGTGGCCGCAAACAGAAGGCGGGCATGCATTCCCCGTAACACCAACATGAGGGACGTTGCCGGTACAACCAATAGGTCTTCCAGAGTCTGGAATTTTCTTAAAGACTCTGCTGATAACTCCAAAAAGGCCATTTGTACCACCTGCCAGGCCAGCATCAGCAGGGGTGACAAAACTACCAGCCTGACCACCACCAGCATGATCAGGCACATGTCAGCAAAGCACCCGACTTTGTTGGGCGAACCCGAGGCTCCACGACCAGTGTCAGCGGGTGTCACCACTGCTTCTTCCGCTGTTGCGCGTGCAAGGCAATCCCCTGTCCATACTGCATGCAAAGATGCCCCCTTCTCTCAGTCTTCACTTGTTATGGCAGTTTCTCAAGAAACAGCATCAATGTCCACATCCACCTCCCACCGCAGCGTTCAATTGTCCATATCCCAGACCTTTGAACGAAAGCACAAATTCGCAGGCAACGCCCCACAGGCCACAGTCCTAAATTCGCACATTTCACGACTGCTTGCATTGGAAATGCTGCCTTTTAGGCTGGTGGAGACGGAATCCTTCCGCAACCTTATGGCAGTGGCCGTCCCTCGGTACTTGGTCCCCAGCCGACACTATTTTACCTGGTGTGCCATCCCCACACTACACAAGCACGTGCCCCAAAACATCTGCCGTCCCCTCAACAATGCAGTTACTGGGAGAGTCCACCTGACAACGGACACGTGGACAAGTGCTTGTGGCCAGGGACGGTACATCTCCCTGACGGCACGCTGGTTAAACATAGTGGAAGCCGGGACCCAGTCGGACCTTGGGACGGAACACATCCTCCTCACACCGAGGATTGTGGGCCCTATGTCAGTCAGAGTTCCCCCCCACAGTGTACAGCTCCTGCGCATCATCCTCCTCCTCCTCATGTTCAGCCTCCATCTCAGATATCACCACATCAGTTACAAGCTGGAAGCACTGCAGTACTGCCTCCGCCAAGCGGCAACAGGCTGTGCTGAAACTCATAAGCTTAGGTGATAAACCTCACACTGCTTGTGAGTTGTGGACAGCTGTGAAAGAGCAGGCAGATCTGTGGCTGAGACCGCTGAACCTACATCCAGGCATGGTCATGTGTGACAATGGCCATAACCTGGTGGCGGCTCTGAGGCGAGGAGAGATCACGAACGTACCATGCCTGGCTCATGTGCTTAACATCGTGGTTCAGTGGTTTCTTAAATCGTACCCCGAGTTGCCAGATCTGCTCGTCAAAGTACGGCGCCTGTCAGCTCATTTTCGGAAGTCGGCTACAGCTTCCGCCGTCCTTGCTATGTTGCAGTAGCGTTTGCAGCTTCCGGCACACCGACTGGTGTGTGATGTCCCCACACGTTGGAACTCTACCCTCCACATGTTGCAAAGGATTTGTGAGCAGAAGAGAGCAGTTGTGGAGTACCATCTGCAACAAGGCCGTCGATATTCAGGTCAGACTCCACACATAAGACCTCAGGAGTGGACTTGGATGTCTGACATATGTACCATCTTGACAAAACTTTAAGGAGTCCACCAAGATGGTGAGTGGCGATGACGCCATCATTAGCGTCAGCATCCCACTTGTCTGTCTTTTGCAACGCTGTCTGCAGAGAATTAAAGAGGAGGCATTACAGCCAGAGTATGATGAGATGGATCAAGAAGCCATAGCGGGCAATTACACACAGCCCAGCCTCATCTCATCCCAATGTGCATTGGGGGACAATGAGGGAGAGGAGGAGGAGGAGGAGGAAGAACAGGAGCTGGTATCATGCGCTGCAGACAGTAGTGCCTGTACAACTGTCATACCGTCGGTTCAGCGTGGGTGGCCTGAGGACAGGGGGGAGGAGGAGGAGTGCATGGTCAGTCGTCATCTTGGTGAGGACACGGACGTCTTGCCCGTTACCAGTCTGGCACGCATGGCTGACTTTATGCTACGCTGCCTTAACCGTGACCCTCACATTGTCAAAATGTTGGGTGACAGTCGTTACTGGTTGGTGACACTTTTAGACCCCCGCTACAAGGAGAACTTTCACTCTCTTATTCCTGAGGTGGAGAGGTCTACAAAAATGGGGCAGTACCAGAAGACCCTTGCTGCAGAACTGTTAAAAAAAATTCCCATCTGAACACGCTAGCGGCATAGGTCACAGTTCGTGGCCCAACCAAGGCATACAGGCAAGAGAGACACAACTCCAATCCAGCAGAGGCAGGGGAACACTGTTAACATTCTGGGACAGTTTTCTGAGACCCGCCCAGCTTACAGGCCCTGAGGCGCGGGGTACTCTCACAAGGAGTGGAAAGTTTCAAAAGATGGTGAGGGGGAATACCTTGCCGACTGTACCAGCGTCCTCCGTGATTCCTCTGTGCCTTTTAATTATTGGGTATCCAAGCTGGACACTTGGAATGAACTCGCTCTGTACGCCTTGGAGGTCCTGGCCTTCCCTGCCACTAGCGTGTTATCGGAGCGTGTTTTTAGTGCCGCTGGGGGAATTATAACTGATAAGCGCACTCGCCTGTCAACTGACAATGCTGACAAGCTGACCCTTATCAAAATGAACAAGGGCTGGATTGGGCCAGACTTCTCATCACCACCAAATGACAGCAGAGTAACATAAAGTCAAATCCACTGTGTTATTTCGGAGGTGTATTCCCATGCACCGCTTCACACCCGCACATGGGTATACGCTTCCTCATTTCGGCTGTTTTTTGCTCTTCTCCTTATCCTCAGCCTCCACCACTACTATATCACCAGGATGACCATGGTCCGTGTTGCCAGCATTGCAAGTTCCTCCATCCTATTTTTTGGCAGCTTTTGCTTGGAAGGCATAGTCAAAGACTGTGGGAGACCCACTCCCCAATAATGGGAATAATGTTTTTAATATGTAGTTCTGCATGGCTCTTGTAAGGGGTATTGCAAGTTCCTCTGTCCTAATTCTTGGCAGCTTTTGCTTGGAAGGCATAGGCAAAGACTATGGGAGACCCACTCCCCAATGTAACATACCTGGCAGCGTCCTTGCATAGTGGTCCATCTCCCACTGTGCAAGAGCGCGCACTTGATCTCCAGTCCAGTCTGCTAGCCTGGCTTCCCTCCATGCTGTTTGCTTGCCTCTGTTTTTGCTGCTTAAGGGCGGTGCCCGATCACTTCCTGTTTCTTGCACCTGCTGCAGACACACCCCTTGTGCGTCCTCAGCCTATTGCTGTCTGTCACCTGGTATTTAACCCAGCTCTTCCCAAGAAACCCTGCCTGAGCATTGCGTTCTGTCAGTTGGCTTCTGGTCACTGATATGCCAGGTCCCATTTATGTTTCCTGCCTTCGGTATCAGTTCCCGTGTCTGAACTGTGTCCTGCCTATCCTGGAGGCTGTATTTCCAGGCCTGTGTGTACACGCTCCTAGCCTGTTCATTACGCCATCTAGGGGCCGCATACCTAGACCCGATCCTGTATCTTGCTGCTGTGTCTGTTCTTGTCTGAATACTCTCCTAGCCTGTTTCCTGTTTTTCTCTATGTCCGTACCTTCCCTTTTCCTGCAGAATCTGATCCCGTACCTATCTCCTACTCGTTGTCTCTGTACTCCCGTTTGTGAGTTTAGAGTCCACTCGCTACTTCATTGCAAGTATCCTGTGTGTACCTGGTTCTGCCTTTCCCTTCCAGTCTGTTCCGTGTGAACAGAGCCCTGTCCCCTCTGCTCTGCCTTGCTTACCGCTCCGGCGGTTCTTGCCCGCTCTGCCCTGTCCACCGCGTCTGCGGTTTCGCTTTGCTCAGCCCTGTCCACCACGTCTGCGGTTTCGCTTTGCTCAGCCCTGTCCACCACGTCTGCGCTTTCGCTTTGCTCAGCTTTGTCTACCGCGTCTGCGGTTTTGCTCTGCTCAGCCTTGTCTACCGCGTCTGCGGTTCTGCTCTGCTCAGCCTTGTCTAGCGCATCTGCGGTTCTGCTCCGCTCAGCCTTGTCTACCGCGTCTGCGGTTCTGCTCCGCTCAGCCTTGTCTACCGCACCTGCGGTTTCGCTTTACTCTGTTTACCGCATCTGCGGCTCTGAATTTGTCTCCCAGTCTGTACTGGACCCTACCCAGCCTGCGCTCTAGTCTGCCTGTTCCTGTATTCCCCGGTGTGGGTCAACAGCCATTTCCGGAGTCTGACCTGGAGTAGACCCTGGTCCCTCTGCTCGGTTCCTCCCTGGTGCACTGGCGTCGTATGCCGTCGTGCAACCTTGGTCGGATCGGGCAGATACTTAGTTACGCCCCTCCAGGCACTCTCCGATTCATGGCACAGTGGAACCACTAAACACGCACACGCCAGTCAGTCCGATCGTGTGCATTACACCCAATAATGGGAATAATGTTTTTAGTATGCTGTACTGCATGGCTCTTTTAAGGGGCATTGCAAGTTCCTCTGTCCTAATTTTTGGCAGCTTTTGCTTGGAAGGCAAAGGCAAAGACTATGGGAGACCCACCCCCCAATAATGGGAATAATGTTTTTAATATGCTGTACTGCATGGCTCTTGTAAGGGGCATTAAAATCGTCTTGTTAAGCTACTGTGACCTCTACGTCTCTTCCAAGGGTCATTGATATTGTCTTTTTATTCCACTGCGACCTCCACCACTCTCCAAGGGGCATTAAAACAGTCTTGTTAAGCTACTGTGACCTCACGTCTCTTCCACGGGGCATTGATATTGCCTTTTTATTCCACTGTAACCTCCACCACTCTGCCAAGGGGCATTGATATTGTCTTTTTATTCCACTGTAACCTCCACCACTCTTCCAAGGGGCATTACAACCATATTGTTAAGCTACTGCGACCTCCACGTCTCTTCCAAGGGGCATTAAAACCGTCTTGTTAAACCACTCTGAACTCCACAACTCTTCCAAAGAGCATTGAAATGTTGTTTTTAATTACTGTACCTCTAACCTCCACGACTCTTCCAACGGGCATTGCATTTCCTCCTAATTTTAGTCAGCTTTTGCTTTTCAATGCATAGACGAACACTAAGGGAGACCCACTCCCCAATAATGGGTAGAAGGTTTTTAGTTCGCTTTAATCCATGTCTGTTCCAAGAGGCATTGCAGTTCCTCATAAAGCCTTCCATTCACTGCTTAGGCCAACAGTGGACAGGAGACCCAGTTGCTATAAATGGAAAAAATGGTTTAGTTAAGGCCTTCTGACCTCCATGTCACTTCCAAGGGGCATTGGAGTACCTCGAAATTTTTGGTAGGCATTGCACTCACTGTATGCCCTATAACTGTGTAGCCGAACCGCTCCTTTTGGTACAGAAACATATCCTACAAAACGTGTGGTTGACTGGCCTGATATTGATGTGAATGGTCCCTGTTCCTCCTGCTCTTTCTCCTTTGCCCCCACCTCATCCATCATTCATCACCTGAAGCTTTGTTTTAACGGGAGTCATAGAACTGGGATAGTAGCAGGAAAACATCCAGCAATCCTCGGAGGAGGTAGGATATGCGCCAAAACGCTGACCACCTCAGGCCTAGCCACTACTACATACATGCGTTTGCATTCCAAGGATCAGAAAGCTAAGGAGATGGATGGCCTCATGATCTGCAGCGGTCTACCTTCTGAACTTTGTGTTGAAGCCTGATTGGCCCAGGACCCGCAATCCTCTATGTCTGGAGGACGTGTTGCATCCCAGTGTCCAACTGTGTCCCAGCTTCCACAATATTAACCCAGTGTGAAGGCGTCAGTGAGATGGACCATCCCTGGCCACATTCACTTGTCCACGTGTTTGTGGTTAGGCTGTCCTTCCCACTAAATGCACTGGGGAGGGTACAGGTAATGTTTTGGTATGTGCGCTTGTGTATAAGGCACACCGGGACAAATAGGTGCGGCTGGGGACCGTTTATGGACACGCGGCCGCCCCCAGGTGGCTGGGGACCGTGTGTGGGCACCCGACCGCCTGGGGGTGGCTGGGGACTGGACACCCGGCCGCCCCCTGGCGGCTGGGGACCAAGCGTGGACACCCGGCCGCCGGGGACTGAATATGGATACCAGGCCGCCGACGCAGCCATGACGTGGTGGCCAGATTCCGCCTCCACATGCCTAAAAGGCCCAATTTCAAGTGCAAGCAAGCAAGCAGTATGGTATTGCAGCCTGGCGGTTGGTGGGTGGAATTGCAAGGAATAGGGGAGGTACGATTGAACACTGCCCTGGGACAAGGACTTGAAAGGGGATAGTTGCAAGTCTGCAACGACAGGTACAGGGCGGGAGGCATCTTCGCATGTGCCATGAACAGGGGGTTGGCGTGCACACACTACAGCAGAATAGGCTGTCCTTCCCACTAAATGCACTGGGGAGGGCACAGGTAATGTTTTGGTATGCGCGCTTGTGTATAAGGCGCACCGGGACAAATAGGGGCGGCTGGGGACCGAGTATGGACACCCGGCGGCTGGGGACTGAGTATGGATACCTAGCCGCCGATGCAGCCATGACATGGTGGCCGGCGTCTGCCTCCACAAGCCTAAAAGGCCTCATTTCAAGTGCAAGCAAGCTAGCAGTATGGTATTGCAGCCTGGGGGTGGGTGGGTGGCAGGCTGCACACTTACGCTTGCATTCCAAGTAAACAAAGCAGATGCTAACTTCTATCATCATCATCATGCTCCTCACCATGGCACTCTGATGGAGAAGCCAGGGCCCACCAGAGGAGTCTGGTTGTCTGGTGGGCTCGTCCAATGCTGCCCTAAAGCAGGCCAGGCTAAGAAAAGTGTGGGGAAGGTTACCGGGACAAATAGTGGCGGCTGGGGACAGAGTATGGAGACCTCGCTGCCGAAGCAGCCATGAGGTAGTGGCCAGCTTCGGCCTCCTCCAAACGAAAAGGCCCCATTTCAGGTGCAAGCTAGCAGTATGGTATTGCAGCTTGCGGGTGGGTGGGTGGTTGGCTGCATATTTGCGCTTGCATTACAAGGAATGGGGGAGGTATAATTGAACACTGCCCTGGGACAAGGACTTGCATGGGGATAATTGCAAGTCTGCATCTTCTGATGCGGCAAGGATCACTTCTGATGGGCACACTTTTAGGCAGTGACCTGGGTGTCAGAGATGCTTCCAGGGGTCTTCCCTATGCTGTTCCCATGTCTTTTCAGCACTGTATGCATGTGTCACACAGCACATGGCCAGATAAGGTTGTAAAATGTTAAAATGACATTTCCCGGTGAATGCATTTGTCACGGTTGAAAGCAATACAAAAACACATAAAAAATGCTACTTGTGAACATAGACCAAGGTGTGGAGGAGTATTTTTGTTTTTGTTTTTTTATTTTACCTTATACACAAGTCTTTACCCTGGAAAGGATGTTCCTTAACATATTTCACAGGAAAACAGTTTCAGTTTCGTTTTTGAACGTTTTATTGTGAGCCTGCAAACGTGGCTTAATACCTCTGACCAGGGCCGGCTTAAGCACCCGGCGCACCTGGGCAAGTGCCGGGGCCCTGAGCAGGAGGAGGGGCCCACTCGCCATTGGGCACCCACCACGCTATGGAACCCGTGAGCGGAGAAGAGCGGTGTCAGCGCCCGCCACCCCCCCGCTTGCTCAGGGCCCCAGCAGCCGGCACAATACTTACCTCTCCCCGTGCCTCCGCAGCGTCTTCCGCGTCCTCTGACTGTGACGTCTCAGGTCAGAGGGCACGGTGATGTCTTTACACCGTGCACGCTCTCTCCTGAGCTGTCACAGCGCAGAGCAGGAAGACATGGGCGACGCTGGAGTCTGGAGCAGCAGCAAGTGAGAAGTGAGGTGAGTATTTGATTTTTTTTTTCATGTATGGGGGCATGGGGCATTATATGGTTGGGTGGTGACATCCTGCATGGGGCATTATAAGGGAGGGGGGGGTGACATCCTGCATGGGACATTATAAGGGAGGGGGGGGGTGACATCCTGCATGGGACATTATAAGGGAGGGGGGGTGACATCCTGCAAGGGGCATTAAAAGGGGGGGAACATCTTGCATGGAGCTGTTATAGCAGAAGATGGAGTCCCTCAAGTTTAAAGGCCCCATCTATGCTATACAAGTCTGACAGTTATTTTAGGTAAAAAAAAAACAGCAAGCTGCAATGTTCCTTCTTGTATCAATAGCATGTCCTTGCTAAAAAGATAACATGTACTCCCTGGCCAGATATTTCATCTTGTAGCAATAATGTGTTCTTGCAAGAAGATAAAATGGCCTTGCTAACCAGATAAGTCTAATTAAATATTTTAAAGCATACAGAAACTAGCTTTTTTTCGCTTGTTCAGCTAAACTGTATAATCGAACCATATATGGCAAATCCGTTTCCTGCCTTCAGGGTGTATATTAGCCCTGTGTTTTGTAATAAAGGTTAGAGTATGTTTAGACACAAACATCCTGTCCTGTGTCTTCTTCTCTCCGATATCGTAATCCAAAGGATAGAAGACCAAGAATGTAGTGACGACAGAGCGTTATATGGGGGTCAGTATTCTGTATGGAGCGTTATATGGGGGTCAGTATTCTGGATGGAGTGTTATTTGGGGGCCAGTATTCTGGATGGAGCATTTTATGGAGGCCAGTATCCTGTATAGAGCGTTATATGGGGACCAGTATTCTGTATGGAGCGTTATATGGGGACCAGTATCCTGTATGGAGCATTTTATGGGGACCAGTACGATGTAACGGGGAACCTGATCCTGCGATCAGACCCGCTAAAGTCCTCGGCTAGTCTGCACGAAGACCTATAGATGCAAGGGAGGGATCCCTACAAGAACTAGGGACTGGGATAAAGTTGGGCACCTCCTAGCAGAAATTGTAGCAGTAAAAGACAAACACACAACATAGAACATAAAGGTCCGAAGACCAAGCTAAACTGACTGAGAAAGGTAGCTAAGCACCAGGCTAACTTAAGAGTAGAAATTACAATGAAGTCCAGCAAGGCCAGGAGGGCGGAGCAGGATTAAATAGGCAAACAAAGTCATGTGACCAGCAAGATAGAAAAAACCTAACAGGAGAGTTCTAACAATCATAGGCCTAAATGCATATTCATAAAATATAAGAATTTTTGTATTAAATAAATATCTATTAACAGGTAATGGTAGGAACAAAGTGCACAGTGCAAATGGTTATATACAAAAAGGACACGCAGCAGTGGAGACATTATTCATAATGATGTCAATTCATACCATGTATACCATGCTAAAACCCTTCCGTAATAGGACTGTGCCAATAAGTAACAAATCATATGGTCTATATATATAAAACTAAGTATTTGGCATGTCCTTACTGTCCAACATATGGCACTACCCAATCCAGACACAGCCTAATAGTACTATTCGTAGCCTATCTAGAAGGTAAATTCCACATTGGGATAAGTATTCATAACACACTGGTGTAAACGGAAGGCAGCAAGTCTCCAACAACAGTACGGCTGTCCCAACACGAGTTTCGAACTCCCTTCGTCAGGGGGCATACAGAGTGTATAGTGCAGGGGTTTAAAAAGGGCACCAAATGACATCGCGGCCCAGGAAGTGACGCATGCGTCACCATGTCAACTGGTATGATAGCCAGCGTCATGTGACGGCAAGACGCCACGATCACATGGGAACCACATGACCCGAAGTCAGACGGCACAGAGAGCCGGCAGGGACCGCGGAAGTATAGCGCACATGCGTACAGGGTCGCGATGGATAACAAAGAATCCCATTCCAAGAATATGCACACAATGACTGACACAGGTAAATATGAACATTGAAATCACAATATGGGCATAATCAAAATACAGAAAGGGCAGTCTGGCCACAACACCATAACCATTCAAATATCTAGATCATATAGATATAGCATGTAGACTGCAAGGAAGGTATAAAATAAAACCATGTCCATATGTTAACATTGACTCATATATACAGGTACAAAAAGTGAAACTCATATATTATATACAGTCATTACAGAGTGATCTATTTCAAGTGTTTATTTCTGTTAATGATGATTATGGCTTACAGCCAATGAAAACACAAAAGTCATTATCTCAGTAAACTAGAATAATTAACAAAAAACACCTGCAAAGGCTTCCTAAGCATTTAAAAAGGTCCCTTAGTCTGTTTCAATAGCCTCCACAATTATGGGTAAGACTGCTGACTTGACAGATGTCCAGAACGTAACTGACACACTACTGACACACTCCACAAGGTCCCAAAGTTCCAATTTTCATGTGGAAATCAAGGTCCCAGAGTCTGGAGGAAAAGTGGAGAGGCCACAATCCAAGCTGCTTGAGGTCTAGTGTGAAGTTCCCACAATCAGTGATGGTTTGGGGAGCCATGTCATCTGCTGGTGTAGGTCCACTGTCTTTTATCAAGAACAAAGTCAGCGCAGCCATCTACCAGGAAATTTTAGAGCACTTCATGCTTCCCTCTACCGACAAGCTTTATGGAGATGGAAATTTCATTCTCCAGCAGGACTTGGCACCTGTCCACATTGCCAAAAGTACCAATATCTGGTTTAAAAACAAGAGTATCACTGTGCTTGATTGGCCAGCAAACTCTCCTGACCTTAACCCCATAGAGAATCTATGAGGTATTGTCAAGAGGAAGATGAGAGACACCAGACCCAACAATGCAGACGAGCTGAAGGCTGCTATCAAAGCAACCTGGGCTTCCATAACACCTCAGCAGTGCCACAGGCTGATCGCCTCCATGCCACGCCGCATTGATGCAGTAATTGATGCAAAAGGAGCCCCGACCAAGTATTGAGTGCATTTACTGAACATGCATTTCAATAGGCCAACGTTTCAGATTTTAAAAACATTTTTCAAGCTGTTGTTAGAAAGTATTCTAATTTGCTGAGATAATAACTTTTGTGTTTTCATTGGCTGTAAGCCATAATCATCAACATTAACAGAAATAAACACTTGAAATAGATCACTCTGTTTGTAATGACTTTATTTAATATGAGTTTCACTTTTTGTATTGAAGAACTGAAATAAATTAACTTTTTGATGATATTTAATTTTGTGAGATGCACCTGTATATATGACACTTGTATAGTGCAATAGCCACGTCCTCATCAATACTACAACAAAGCTATAAATCTGTAAACACCTAGCAATAACAAAGTTACATAACTGGTTGTACATAGTGTTTACAATTGAAAGCACATAATCACCAATGAAACTCCGCATAGGACTAACAATGTATCAATGTTTTTATATGGTGTAATATTGTAGACCTAATGTCAGGCACAGCAAAAAACAAACTGGCAGACCCATAGCATAGATAGTAGTACAGTCACTATAACACATATATATGCATATATAAATGAGGATAACGTAAATAAGGAACCCTAGAGTATAAAAAGAAAACAAGTAAGCAAATAAAATTTATTAAAATCGGATAAGAACACTTGCAACAACCATGTGGACAAATACAAGCAGATAAGAACTAAAGCCACAATGATGGGTAATCAATCACAGAAAGGATGCAAAGTTAATATTTTCATTCAGTCTGCTGGGATGTAGTGTATTGAGCTTCCAAATCCAGCGAGATTCTAACTGCGCCAATCTCGGACTAGTTTTACCTCCACGTCTGTTGGGTACAATAGAGTCAATCCCTCCAATTGTGAGGAGAGAACTGTCAAATTTGTGATGTAAATTAAAGTGACTTGGTATGGTCTTGAGTGTGGATGTATCCGTGTAGTCAGATGCTGCATCAATACCCAATACATGATCACAAATACGCATCTTAAATTGTCGAGTGGTCAAGCCCACATAGATAAGTCCACATGGACAGGTGGCAAAATAAATAACCTTTTTTGTAGTGCAAGTGATACGCTTCTCAATCTTGTAGGTCTTGGACCCACTGGAATTAAAGAACGTATCACTGCGATCAACATTGGGACAAGCTACACATCAACCACACAGAACCCATCCACATCTCCTACTGGCACCATCCAAGAATGTGATCACATGACAAGGACGCCAGCTGGCATCGCGGTGAATGAAGTATGCGTCACTTTGTGGGCCGTGATATCTTTTGGCGCCCTTTTAAAACCCCTGCACTATGCACTCTATGATCACTAGTATTAGTAAAATTATTGCTATATGTTACATACTATTACACTACAACTTTTCCTATGAATTCCTTTTACTATGGAGAACCATGGGAGAGTGCATGATATTTTACCAAGGACCATGAGGAGTACAATATATTCTATGTAGGACCATATGGAGTGCATGATATTCTATGGGGGACCATGGGGAGTGCATTATATTCTATGGGGGACCATGGGGAGTGCATTATATTCTATGGGGACCATGGGGAGTGCATTATATTCTATGGAGAATCATGGGGAGTGCATTATATTCTATGGAGGACAATGGGGAGCACATTATATTCTATGGAGGACCATGAAGGGTGCCTTATATTCTATGGAGGACCATGTGAAGTACATTATATTCAATGAAGGACCATGGGGAGTGCATGATATTCTATTGAGGACCATTGGGAGAGGTGCATTATATTGTATGGAGGACTGTAGGTAGCGCATTTTATTCTATGGGGGACCATGGGGAGTACATGATATTCTATGGAGGACCATGGGGGGCGCATTATATTCTATGGAGGACCATGGGGAGTGGATGATATCCTATGAAGGACCATGGGTAGAGCATTATATTCTATGAAGGGCCATGGGGAGAGCATTATATTCTATGGAGGACCATGGGGAGTGCATTATATTCTATGGAGGACCATGGGGAGTGCATTATATTCTATGGAGTACCATGGTGAGTGCATTATATTAAATGGAGGATGATGGGGAGTTGTATGGAGGAGCATGGGGAGAGGGGCATTATATTATATGGCTGACCAATTGGAGAGCATTATATTCTATGGAAGACCATGGGGACAGCATTATATTCTATGGAGGACCAAGGGGAAATAATTATATTCTATGAAGGACCATGAGGAGGGCATTATATTATATGGCTGACCAATTAGAGAGCATTATATTCTATGGAAGACCATGGGAACAGCATTATATTCTATGGAGGACCATGGGGAGTGCATGATATTCTATGGAGGACCATTGGGAGAGGTGCATTATATTCTATGGAGGACTATAGGGTGCGCATTTTATTCTATGGAGGACCATGGGGAGTACATGATATTCAATGGAGGACCATGGGGGGTGCATTATATTCTATGAAGAACCATGGGGACAGCATTGTATTCTATGGAGTACCATGGGGAGTGCACTATATTAGGTGGAATGATGGGGAGTGCCTTATGTTGTATGGAGGAGGATGAGGAGAGGGGCATTATATTATATGGCTGACCAATTGGAGAGCATTATATTCTATGGAGGACCATGGTGGAATGCATTATATTCTAGGAAGGACCATGAGGAGTACAATATATTCTATGTAGGATCATAGGGAGTGAATGATATTCTATTGATGACTATGGGGAGAGCATAATATTCTATGGAGGACCACGTGGAGAGGATGCTATTCTATGGAGGACCAAGGGGAGAGCATTATATTCTATAAAGGACCATGGGGAGAGCATTATATTCTATAGAGGACCATGGGGAGAGCATGATATTCTATTGAGGACCTTGAGCATTATAGGGCATTATTGTAACATGCAGAAGTAGTGCTGTTGCTTCCAAATCATCCAGCAACTGTTACAAATAGCACAAGCACCGGAGATAGGAAGTGTTTTGCTCCAAAAGTATCCAGCAACTAGAGAGTTTAACACAGTCACCGGAGATAGGGATTGTTTTAGCAGAGTCCCAGGGGGATTGTGGGGAACTTTTTATTGTAGTCTGGCTGAAGCCGAAGAGAAAGGTGGCATGTTATCTGTATCTGACAGAAGGCAACTGAACAGGATTCAGATCAGGAGAGAAATTAAACACAGGTCAGATAAACTCCCTGAACTAACAGTGCAGAGTTTTATTGGGCAGGAAGATAAGGACTGAAATAAATTGTGTCACAGGGATCATCTCCCTCATCAAACCCTCCCCCCTCCATCTCCATGCAGGATAAAGAATGCTGTGTACTATTGTGTCCTTGTGAAGGAAAAGCCTGTGTTTGGGTATGCATAGAAGTGTGCTTCTAAGAGATCTAATCTATGCTGAATTGTGCTACTGAAGAGTCTGTAATACTGTGCCTTGTGAAGAAACTACGGTATTGTTACTGGAGCTGGTTGCTCAAGAAATTCAGACTGTACTTTATTGAAGATTGTTGCTGTAATATCCCTGAATTACACTGAATCAGATTAAATTCCACTGTTAAACTGTTGAAAAAGACTCTTGTCAGATCTGTCTGGTCAGCAATTGAATCTATCGTGTGCCTGAGAGAAGCTGCAGCCTATGGTTGCCCTGAGTAATGGTTCCCCCAGGATTCCAAAGAATTCATGAAGCCCTTATCTGAACCTAGCAGCGTGCGTGTAACATTATATTCTATGGAGAACCGTGGGGGGTGCATTATTTTCTATGGAGGACCATGGTGAGTGCATTATATTAGATGAAGGATGATGGGGAGTACATTATGTTGTATGGAGGAGAATGGGGAGAGCATAATACTATATGGAGGACCAAGGGAATAGCATTATATTCTATGGAGGACTATGGGGGGTGCATTATATTCTATGGAAGAGGTTGGGGAATGCATGATATTCTATGCAGGACCATGTGGGGTGCATTATATTTTATGGAGGACCATGTGGATGGAGTACATTGTATTATATGGAGGACCATAGGGAGTGCATTATACTATATGGAGGACTATGGGGATTGAATTATACTATATGGAGGACTATGGGGAGTGCAGAATACTATATATATGGGGGCACTTTTGTTGGCATTATACTTTATGGGGGCAATGAAAGAGAAGTCTAGGACTTCAGCAGTAGTAGAATTATTTTGTAAAGGTGTCATGTTACTGGCGATACTGGACTGGAGGTCAGTGGCCGGAGCAGATGTGTACAGGTGACCTGACCGTGGGAAGACTTCTGGGGACGCAGTATATGGCGGTAGTAGTTCACCCTGTCAGCAGATGCAGTATATGGTGGTAGTAGTTCACCTTGTCAGCAGATGCAGTATATGGCGGTAGTAGTTCACCATGTCAGCAGATGCAGTATATGGCAGTAGTAGTTCACCATGTCAGCAGATGCAGTATATGGTGGTAGTAGTTCACCTTGTCAGCAGATGCAGTATATGGCGGTAGTAGTTCACCTTGTCAGCAGATGCAGTATATGGCGGTAGAAGTTCACTATGTCAGCAGATGCAGTATATGGCGGTGGTAGTTCACTATGTCAGCAGATGTAGGGGCCCGCCCGAGCAAGGGCTGGCCGGGATCACACACGAGCACCAGGTTCGTTTAGGCAATAGAAGTTCGAGGTAGGAACGGCAGAGTTTTCACAAGAAGCAGGAAGGAGCCAGCAGAACACCTTCCAAATCAGGAGCTCAGATAATGCTTCACTTAGTTAGACTGAGCACCACAATACTCAGCAACAGGAAGCTGCACAGGGCCAGGTATATATAGCAGGTCCAATCAATCTCAATCAGGGCGGGAACAATCAGAAGGGCAGGTGATGATCTCTATCCCAGACGAAGTTCATATGATTTCAGGCAGGAGTTAAACAAGTTCCGAATAGCTCCACAGCAAAGGATCAGACTAGCAAGCAATGGGTCACAGGTTCAAATCCTAACAATACTCCCCTCTTAACGGCGGCCTCTGGATGCAATTTGCCCAGGCTTTGCAGGATACCGCTGATGAAATTGTCTAATCAAACGGGGAGCATTGACGTTGCTTACTGGTTCCCATGAATTTTCTTCCGTGTCGTAGCCCTGCCATTTGATTAACCCTCCGTCACATACAATAGGCCTGACAGGCACATCTCTTTTACTTTCATTTCTCCTTCCTCACCAGATTGTGTGGAAATCCCCTCCCTCCAGGTAGTCTCCTGTCTCTAGCAGCTCTGTGAAACCTCATACCACAGTTGGATTGCAGAGCTTCAGGAGGACAGATATAACTGCACTAATCTCTCAGGCTCATTGTATGTGAACACGTCACACTCAATAAGGTTGGTATTTTATGTTTTTATTCATCACAATTGTTTATTTAGCTTGTTTTATGAATGTATAGCACAAAGTGTGAGGATATTTCATAGAAATAAGGCAGATTAAAAAAGAAAGTGTGCTGCTCAGGCATATACAGTAGTTCCCTAACACATATTCCTTCTCTTGCTTCAGATTATCTGCTGAAATGGAGAGGAAAATGTACAATTTATCAAAAAACCTTGATGTTGAGAAAGTAACAAATATGCTGTTAGATGATGCAGACCCCACACTGAATGAGGATTTAGGAGAGGAAAGTGAGATTGATTCTCATGATGAGGTGGAAGTATGTGAAGTGGATTCTGAAACAGAGCCAGATGGTGACAGTGATGAGGATGAAGATGTAGAATCTTATTATATGGGAAAAGATAAAAAAAAACAATGGAACAAGAAGCCACTCCAGAAAAAACGTAGGGAACCTCAAAACATTATTACTCACCTTCCTGCAGTTATAGGAACTACAAGTAATGCAAAAACTGCAGTTGAATGCTGGAATAGTTTATTCGATGACATTCTGGACTCTATTGTCACATATACCAACCAATATATAGACATTATAAAGGACAAGTTCATCTGCAACAGAACCATCAAGGCCACAGATGAAATAGAACTGGGTGCTTTTTTGGATTAGTATACCTTGCAGGAGCTTATAGGGCAAATAGACAAAGTTTGGAGTAAAGATGGGGATGGAGTTGAAAAATTTGGCCTTGTTATGTCCATAAACAGATTCAAGCTTCTAATTCATTGCTGTTATGTTCTGCTACCAGAGCTAAGGAAAGAGAGGAGATCTGTCCCTACGATAGAACTCAGCTGAATCCCTACGATGTAACAGGGGACCTGATCCTGCGATCAGACCTGCTAAAGTCCTAAGCTAGTCTGTACGGAGACCTATAGATGTGGGGGAGGAATCCCTACAAGTACTAAGGACTGGGAGGAAAATGGACACCTCCTAACAGAAATAGTAGCAGACAGACGAACAAACAAAATATATAGAACATAGAGGTCCGTAGACCAAGCAAACTAACAGAGTTAGATACAGAGCACAGGCTAGCTAGAAAGTAGTTATACAATGAAGTCCAGCAAAGCCAGAAGGGCGGAGCAGGATTAAATAGGCCAACAAGGTCATGTGACCAGCAAAGGAAAAAACCTAAGAGCAAGGTTCTAACAGTACCCCCCCTTCTAAGAGGATCCTCCGGATCCCCTAGGACCAGGCTTATCAGGAAATCTCCTGTGAAACGCTCTGATAAGTCTGGACGCGGAAACATCATCTGACCTCACCCAAGAGTTATCCTCGGGTCCGAAACCTTTCCAGGCCACAAGATACTGCAAACTACCTCTATACCGTCTAGAGTTAAGGATGCGAGAAATTTCATATTCCCCGTCCTCCACCACCGGAGGAACAGAGGCAGAGGCATCACCATCCGACACAACAGCTTTTTTTAACAGAGAGACATGAAATACCGGATTAATTCTCCAGGAGGTAGGAACCTCCAACCTAACAGCAGATTGGTTGACAACCTGAAGCACCTTAAAGGGCCCTACAAACTTGGGACCCAATTTCTTAGAAGGAATCCTCAACCGCAGATTCCTAGAGGACAACCAAACCATGTCACCAACAGCGAACAAAACCTCCTGTCGTTTCCTATCAAAGTAGTCTTTAGATTTTCTGTTGGCCTCCTGAAGATTACCACGCACATCCGTCCAAACTCTCTCCAAATCACCGGAAAAATTCTCCTCCTCAGGCACGGCACATCCCAACTTGGAGAACGACCCAAACGACGGATGTCTCCCAGAACAACAAAAAAAAGGCGAACAACCAGCAGAAGAAGATGTATGATTGTTCAGAGCAAATTCAGCAAGTGGCAGAAACTCAGACCACCCCTCTTGATTGTCTGCCACAAAACAACGCAAGAACTGCTCAACATCCTGGTTTTTCCTTTCTGTCTGGCCATTAGATTCAGGATGATATCCGGACGAGAACGATAAATGAACTCCCAACCTGTCACAAAAGGCACGCCAAAAACGAGCCACGAACTGAGGACCCCTATCAGAAACAATGTCAGTAGGAACGCCATGAAGTCTGACAATTTCCTTGACAAAGGCCTTAGCGAGAGTTTTAGCGCAGGGCAGTTTGACGAAGGGAACCAAGTGACACATCTTGCTAAAACGGTCCATGACCACCCAGATGACAGTAAAACCCTCAGAGGGGGGAAGGTCAGTTATAAAGTCCATAGCCAAATGTGTCCAAGGAGCACTAGGAACCTCCAAAGGACAAAGCAACCCCGCAGCAGGAGTATGAGAGGACTTAGATCTAGCACATATAGTACGTTGACGCACCCACTTAATGACTTCCTTCTGCCATCCAGGCCACCAAAAACTGCGACCCACCAGTCTCTTGGTCTCAGAGATTCCGGGATGACCTGCCAACCGAGATTCGTGACACTCAACAAACAAATCTCTCCTAAAGGTCCCAGGCACAAACAACCTCCCATGAGGAGTGTTAGATGGGGCATTCTCCTGTGCTTTAAGAATCTCATCTTCCAAAACGGAGTCCAAAGCAGCTATCACAACACCTTCTTGTAAAATGTTCTCCTCTTTCTCAGCACCGACTATGGGAGAAAAACTGCGAGACAAGGCATCCGCCTTAACATTCTTAGTACCAGGGATGTAAGTAACGGAGAAATTAAACCGCGAGAAAAACAGTGCCCACCTAGCCTGACGGGCATTCAGGCGCTTGGCAGCATCAAGATATATCAGATTTTTATGATCCGTAAGAACCTGAACGGGAAATTCCGCACCTTCCAAGAAGTGGCGCCAGTGTTCAAATGCGAGTTTAATAGCCAATAATTCCCGATTACCAATATCGTAATTCAGTTCAGTCTCCGAAAATTTTTTTGAAAAAAAGGCACAGGGATGTAATCCATCCCCGTTATCCTGAGACAATACTGCGCCAACCCCCACAGAGGAAGCATCAACCTCAACCAAAAACGGCTTAGTCACATCAGGCTGCATAAGGATGGGAGCAGAGGTGAACCTCTCCTTGAGATACACAAAAGCTTCAATAGCCTCAGAAGACCACTGAACCGCATCAGCACCTTTCCTGGTGAGATCGGTCAGAGGTTTGACAATACTAGAAAAATTTTTTATGAATTTTCTGTAATAATTGGCGAAACCTAAAAACCTCTGTATCGATTTCAAACCAATAGGCCTAGGCCATTCCTGTACAGCTTGAACTTTAACCGGGTCCATCTCAAAACCTTCGCTGGAGATAATGTAACCCAAAAAACTAATTCTCTGTACAGCGAACTCACATTTCTCCAGCTTAGCAAAAAGCGAATTGTCCATTAACAACTGTAATACCTCACGTACGCTCCGCCAATGAGACTCCAGATCCGGCGAATAAATCAAAATGTCATCCAAATACACAACCACATTTTTGCCGATCAAAGGTCTAAGGATGTCATTAATAAGATTCTGAAAAAATGCAGGAGCATTGGTAAGACCAAAAGGCATCACCAGATTCTCAAAATGACCCACAGGAGTGTTAAAAGCAGTCTTCCATTCGTCACCCTCCTTCATGCGCAACAGATTGTATGCCCCCTTAAGGTCAATTTTAGAGAACCACTTGGCCCCCATTAACTGGTTAAACAGATCAGGAATCAATGGCAGTGGGTAAGGATTGCGTACAGTAATTTTGTTAATCTCACGAAAATCCAGACAAGGACGTAAACCGCCGTCCTTTTTTTTTACAAAAAAAATCCAACCGCCACAGGAGACTTAGAGGGCCTAATGTGACCGGCGGCCAAACTTGTCTGTATGTATTCCTCCAAAGCCTTCCTCTCAGGAATAGTAAGGTTAAATAAACGACTTTTAGGAAGAGTCGCTCCAGGGACAAATTCAATAGAACAATCATAGTCTCTATGGGGAGGCAAAACCTGCGATTCCTTCTCAGAAAAAACTCTCCAAAAATCCTGAATAGGAACAGGCAATTCTCCCCTATCCAAAGCTGCAATACGCCCGTTACAACACTTGTCATAACATTTATGGCTCCAAGATTTAATTTCATTGGTAGACCAATCCAGTACAGGATTGTGAAATTTTAACCAGGGCAATCCCAATATTACTGGAGAAGGCAAGTTATTCAACACTACCAAATCCAATTTCTCATGGTGAACACCATTAATAGTGAGGGGAAATTCACAGACCTTGAGAGTAATATTCTTCAAAGGGGAACCATCCACAGAAACCACAGCAATGGGGGATGATAAAGGTTCGGGTTTTAAATTGAGTCTTTCCAAGAATCCCCCATCAATTACATTCAGAGTAGACCCACAATCGACAAACACCCGAAATTCCATTAATTTTTCCTGAGCAATCGTGGAAGCAGCTAAAAATACACCCTTGGAATTTAAACAGGCAATACGGGCATGACTGACCATTTTTTTTTCTTTCTTCATACGAAGCTCACAGCCTTTAATCAAATGACCAGATTTTCCGCAATAGAAACACAAGCCTTCAAAAAGTCTACGGTCTTTTTCTTGAGAGCGAGGTGCCACCGATCTAATCTCCATCGGTTCACCACTGTTAGTACACACATTCTTATAACCAGAAACTGACATAGCAGAGGATTTGCTCTCATTAACCCTTGCACGCAGTCTTCTATCCACCCGTATAGCTAATTGCATAGCCTGTTGCAAATCTTCAGGTGTAGGATAAGCAATTAGCAGGTCTTTAACCCTTTCATTGAGCCCAGCAAGAAATAGACTTTTCAGAGCAGAATCGTTCCACCCTGTTTGAGTAGACCATCGACGGAAATGAGTACAATATTTTTCCACATTACCTGATCCTTGTCTCAAACGTCTTAACTCAGTCTCAGCTGATGCGACACGGTCAGGATCATCATATAATAGCCCCAAAGCAGAAAAAAAACTATCCACTGATCTGAAGCATGTATCACTAGGTTGCAAAGAAAAGGCCCACTCCTGAGGCTCTTTGCGCAAAAGTGACATTATGAACCCTATGCGCTGGGATTCATCCCCAGAGGACTTGGGTCTCAAACGAAAATACAATAAGCAAGCATTTTTAAATGAAAAAAATTCTCGGTGTTCACCAAAAAATAAATCCGGCAAACATACCTTAGGCTCCAAGAAATGTGCTCCAGGACAGTTACTCACGTGCTGACGGAGCTCGGCCACCTCCAGAGAGAGTCCCTGCAGGCGATGAGCCAAATCCTGAACCGACACCATGATGGAACAGAAAAATCTTTCCTTAGAGAATTTGCAGGCTGGACTTACTGTTATGTTCTGCTACCAGAGCTAAGGAAAGAGAGGAGATCTGTCCCTACGATAGAACTCAGCTGAATCCCTACGATGTAACAGGGGACCTGATCCTGCGATCAGACCTGCTAAAGTCCTAAGCTAGTCTGTACGGAGACCTATAGATGTGGGGGAGGAATCCCTACAAGTACTAAGGACTGGGAGGAAAATGGACACCTCCTAACAGAAATAGTAGCAGACAGACGAACAAACAAAATATATAGAACATAGAGGTCCGTAGACCAAGCAAACTAACAGAGTTAGATACAGAGCACAGGCTAGCTAGAAAGTAGTTATACAATGAAGTCCAGCAAAGCCAGAAGGGCGGAGCAGGATTAAATAGGCCAACAAGGTCATGTGACCAGCAAAGGAAAAAACCTAAGAGCAAGGTTCTAACAGTTGCCTTCGGTTTGACGACAGAACTACCCGAACCGAACGTAAAACACATGACCGACTTGCTCCAATTCGTGATATATTCCAAAAATTTGTTGAAAACTGTAAAAAAAAGCTATTGCCCTGGGGAGAATCTCACTATTGACGAAATGCTCCCTGGTTTTCGTGGTAAATGTGCCTTTCATCAATATATTCCATCAAAGCCTAACAAATATGGAATAAAAATGTATGCCCTTGTTGATGCCAGTAAGACCTACACTTACAACCTGGAAGTTTATGCAGGAAAACAACCAGAAGGTCCTTACTGTGTCAGCAACAAACCCAGTGATGTTGTAAAAAGACTGGCTGAGCCCTTATTTGGATCGGGTCGCAATATAACAGCTGACAATTGGTTTTCAAATTGTGATCTGATTGATTATCTGAAAATGCAGAAGCTTTCATATGTCGGAACTGTAAGAAAAAATAAAAAAGAATTGCCTACACAGTTTGTAAGTGTGAAAGGGAGACAACAGTACTGCAGTATGTTTGCATTCCATAATGGAAAGGTTTTGGTTTCCTATGTACCACAAGCAAAAAAAATTGTACTTCTTCTATCAACACTTCATGATGATGATGCCATCGATCCTGAGACTGAGGCACAAAAAAACCCGGAGATAATTACATTTTATAATGCAACCAAAGGGGGTGTTGATACAGCTGATCAGATGTGCTCAACTTTCAACGTCAGCAGAAACACCAAACGCTGGCCAATGGTCATATTTTTTGCTATGTTGAATTTGGGTGGTATAAATTCACAAGTCATTTACCCTGAAAACAAGCTTGAACCACTCCGTAGACGATTCTATCTGAAAAAATTGGCCCATGAACTAGTGCTTGGAGAGCTACGCAGGAGAAGTATGAAAACAATCGGTATCCCGGCTCGCCTTAAAGTTCAGCTCAAAAGATTCCGCCCAGAAGATGATAGTGAAAATTCACCACCTGCACCACCTCCCAAAAGAAGGAGATGCACCACCTGCACCACGGAAAGCGGAATCAGAAGGCTTTCTAATTATGAATGTCACAAATTTCATAATGCAATCTGCCTGACACATGCAAAAATGATGTGTAATTCTTGCTCTTTGCTCTGCAAGTGTAATTTTTCTGGGGAAACTTCAGGATCTAATTCTGATTGAATATGTGTTTAATAGTACTTAAGGTACCTTAAAATTGAGTTTGTTTCCATAAATTTTCTTTGTAGAGTTTTTTGACACAGTCGAACTGGGGACTATTTGGCGGGAGTTTTGAAATGTTTGTATTTCAGAGTTATTAGTTTTATGTTAAGTAAATGTTTTTTTTTTGCCCCTGATTATGTGTAGTCTCTTTTATTACATCCCTATGAAGGTTACGGATCACTTTTAGAGCACTGAAATTGCAAACATTAGATATTATAGGTATTTTTCTAGCCTGCGCCTGACAGTCACATTGTATGTGAACTCGTTAGAACCGATATTGTATGTGACGGAGGGTTAAGTATTGTAAACAATTTCTGTGTATTCGGGAATCTAAGATCTTTTCCACCACAAACTGCTCCTGTCCGTCCACTTCAATTGCATCGGGAGGCGGAGGGGAACGTTCTGGAAATGGATTGGCTGTGGCGGCTTTCAACAAAGACACGTGAAACACGGGATGAATCTTCATTGATGTTGGTAGCTGTAGACGTACAGCCAATGGACTCACAATCTTACTGATTTTGTATGGTCCCACAAACTTTTGTCCTAATTTAGGAGAAGGAATCTTCAATTTCAAATTCTTAGTGGATAACCACACTCGATCTCCAATCCTAAACGTGGGAGTGGGTCTACGATACTTGTCGGCAGTTTTTTTTATATTTCTCCTGAGCTTCCCTTAATGTGTCTTTCAGAACATTCAGATTTTTCTGTAGAAAAGAGATTCTTTCTGCGACTGCTGGTATTAATGGTGACACAGGATTCTTGGGAAGGATGTTTGGGTGATATCCAAGATTTGCAAAAAATGCGTCTATTTCGTAGAGGCATTCTGTGAATTGTTATATGAAAATTCCGCAAATGGCAACAGATCTACCCAGTCGTCTTGCAGATGGCAAATATAACAACGAAGATACTGCTCCAGCGTCTGATTCGTACGTTCTGTATGACCGTTAGATTGCGGATGATAAGCGGTTGACAATCGTACCTTGATGTCTAGCGCTGAGCATAAACTGCGCCAGAATTTAGATGTAAATTGCACACCTCGATCTGAGACGACTTCATCCGGCACTCCGTGGAGGCGAAAAACATTGCAAATTATCAGATCAGCTGTATCTTTTGCTGAAGGCAGACCTGAACACGGGATAAAATGCGCTGCTTTCGTAAGTCGATCCACTACTACCAGAATGGATGTTTTTCCCTTCGAGTCTGGTAGGTCTACTATAAAGTCCATTGAAATCGATCCCCATGGTCGAGTTGGGATGGCGAGAGGCTGCAATAGTCCCATAGGAGATGCACGTGGAGTCTTATATCTGGCACAGATGTCACAGGAATTAACGTACTTCTTCACGTCTTCTTGAAAGTTCGGCCACCAAAAGAAACGTGACAAAAATTCCTGCGTTTTCTGTACCCCTTTGTGCCCTGCAACTTTAGAATCATGCACTAGTTGTAGAACTTTTAATCGAGCTGCTTCTTGCACATATAGTCGTCGACCATCGGTCCATACTTGATTTTTAAAAAACAGATGCACGTCCTCTGATGGACGTGATAGAAACGAGTCTGTTTCGTATGCTGCTTTCAAATCTTCCAGCAAATCTCCATCATGTATTACTCCCAAGATCTTAGTATCTGCCACAATGGGTTTGGGTGTTGTTACGAGGTTAGCCTCACTTGAAAACATTCGGGATAATGCGTCTGCTTTCTTGTTACGGGTGCCTGGTCGGTATGAAATTACAAAATTGAATTGATTCAAAAACAGACTCCAACGGGTCTGCCGAGGAGAGAGGCATTTTGCAGACCTGATAAACTCTAGATTGCGATGATCGGTCAACACCAGAATTTGTTGTGCAGCCCCCTGGAGATGATGTCTCCACTCTTTGAATGCTGATATGATGGCGAGCAATTCTTTATTTACCACGTCATAGTTTTTTTTTGGCTAAAGACATACGTTGTGAGAAAAATGCGCAGGGATGCAGCAACTTCTTTTCCCCTGTCCTCTGAGAGAGGATAGCACCGACCGCACAGTCTGAAGCATCCACCTCGACGATAAAAGCCAATTCAGGGTCAGGATGGCGTAGTATGGGAGTCGTCGTGAATTTCATTTTTAAATGAGAGAATGCTTCTTGCGCTTGGGGGGTTCAGATGAATTTTGCTCCTTTTTTTGTTAGTTGCGTGATGGGTGCCACGATTTCTGAAAAATTCTTGACAAAACGTCTGTAAAAGTTGGCGAACCTCACAAAATGCTGAACTTCTTTCACATTTTTAGGGATAGGCCACTCGGTGATAGCTTGCGTTTTCTTAGCATCCATCCGTAATCCTTGAGGTGAAATTATGTATCCCAAGAACTGGATCTCTTCTTGATGGAATTCACATTTTTCTAATTTAATATATAACGAATTCTCTGGATGTCATCTAGATAAACGACCATGAACTGGTCCAACAGGTCTCGGAAAATATCATTTGCCAGGTGCTGGAAAGTAGCTGGAGCATTGCAAAGTCCGAAGGGCATCACTAGACTCTCAAAGTGTCCATATCGGGTACGAAAAGCCGTCTTCCATTCATCCCCAGGTTTTATACATACTAAATTATATGCCCCACGTAAATCTAACTTAGTGAAGATTTTCGCACTTTGCACTTTTTCTAGGAGTTCCGGGATCAACGGTAGGGGATAACGATTTTTGACCGTGACTTTATTAAGCTCCCTGTAGTCCACTACTGGCCGTAGTGCTCCATCCTTCTTTTTAAAGAAGAATATAGGGGCTCCAGCGGGCGAGGATGATGGACGGATGAATTTTTTGCTTAGATTTTCAGCAATAAATTCTTTGAGAGCCTTCAGTTCAGGACCCGCTAGAGGGTAGATAGTTCCAAATGGTATAGCTGCCCCTGGGAATAGCTCTATTGGGCAATTGTACGGTCGATGTGGGGGAAGTGTATCCGCTCCCCTCTTGTCACAGACATCTAGGAAATCTTCATACACCGCTGGTAGCTGAGGCAATTCTGGATTCTGAGCTGCTTCTAATGTGGACTCACTTGGAACCTCCGCCTGAACTTCCTTTTCGGGGAAACTAATCTTTTTTATCTCCCAATCGATGATAGGGTTTTGCTTCTGCAACCAGGGCAGACCTAAAATGCTGGGAAAATGTGGAGAAGAAATAATTAGGAATGTCAACATCTCGCGATGCTGCGGCTCAATATAGATCTCCAAAAGTCCTGTCTCATGATCCACTGGCCCTGAATTCAGTGGAGATCCATCGACCGTCTCCATCACAATAGGTGAACGTCTTTTCTGCACATCTATGCCATGTTTTTGAGCAAATGCAGAATCCATGAAAGTCCCACTGGCCCCAGAGTCGATCATGGCTGATGCGGTGATCCACTGGGAGTTAACCTTCAGTTTGATAGTTACAAAACAATGGGATTCTCGGCTCTCCTTCCTGGTATGTGGAGCTATGGATGATATGGACTGGATCTCATCTTTAGCGTAATCAGTTTCTGAGATGAAAGACTCCTCGTCGGAAGAATCAGGATCCATTATGGCCGCCACCATTTTCCTTGAACGGTTTGTGGGACGACTTGGACAGTTAATGAGAAAATGTCCTGCTTCCCCGCAGTACAAACATAGATTCTCTTTAAATCTCTGTTCTCTTCGTTCTGCACTCGCTCGTCTCTGGATCGCATCCACTTGCATTGGCTCTAATTCTGTATCTGGGAAATTTCGGCTAGGCCCTTCTTTAGTGACCGATGGCAGGGAGGAGTTATACGAGTTAGTTGAACGATTCATGGAGGTCCACTTCTCTTGTCATCGTTCAGACAGACGGGTGTCAACCCGGATGCAATGCTTGATAAAATCATCCAGATCCGAAGGGGTCTCTCCACGGGCAAGTTCGTCCTTTACTGCACTAGAAAGTCCTCTTTTAAAGAAAGTTACCTTTGCTGCATTATTCCATTCGGTGTCGACGGCCCACCTCCTATACTCCATAGCATACTCTGCGACAGGACGTTTGCCTTGCCGTAATGCCAGCAACGTTGATTCAGCTGTAGCTGCACGATTTGGGTCATCAAACATCTGCTGCATCGCTCGAATAAACTCATTCAAATTGTCTAAACGTGCGTCCCAAGTCTCAATCAGAGGATTAGCCCAAGCGATCGCTTTGTGGGTTAACAGCATAATGATGCATAACACCTTTGACCTATCGGTCGGGAACTGATTAGCATGTGTATCGAACAGGTAGCATTGATTCAAAAATCCACGAAATTTGTCTCGATCACCGCCAAAACGAAAAGGTGGTAGCTTGGGCGGCTTGGCAAACGCCGAGATGGGAGCTTGTCCTTCTAGCTGTGTAATTCGAGCAGTCAACACTTGTACCGCATTCTGCAGATCTTGGATAGCTTGTTGGCGATTCTGAACATTATGATCGCTCTGTACAATAAAGTTGACGCGCCCCTGGGCCTGTGTCGCGCTGCGTTGCGCACGCGGGAGCTTACCCGGAGCCGGATCTGTTTAGGGTTGTAGTCTCGTGGCGGTGACCCGGTCCGTGCCCAGGGAGTCAAACTGGACGGCAGTCTGTTAGCGGTAGAAAATGGTTGATGACTACGCCACCCGTTGAATGCAGCCAGGGGGCTGCTGCTGCAGGGCAGACCGCTGAGGCCGGTGGAAGGATGGTGCAGCGTGATAGTATAACCCCCAACGGGAGGGGTATGGCCTCAGGGCAGCCGACGTGGATGATGGGGGTAGCAGGAACCACTCAGAGACGGTATGGTAGCGTTCAGGGTCTTTACTGGTAACAACGATAGACCCTCCCGGAGTACTTGCTAGCGAACGGGGCCTGGTCAGTCCTTGAGCAGATGGGATCTCCCCTGGCCAGGCGTAGTTGTAGGCCTCCCAAGCTGACTGTACTCTTCTGGCTACCTTGCTAGAAGCTGATGTAAGTAGCCCACGTCCCTGAGTGTACCGTGTGGTGCTCACCCGTATGGCCGGTGACTCGGGGCCTTCTAATGGCTTCCGCTCCACGATGGCGGTGCTGGTCCCACGCGTGTGACCGGGCCTTCGGGCTTCTGGGCCAGGGGACCTGAAATCCCCTGCCTGACGGATTCTGCTGCTGGGTAGAAGTTAGTCCCCACAGCCTCGGACTCCGGGTCCGGTAAAGAATCTTCTTAGTCAGGGCGAGCTCTTTAGCTGCCAGCCCCTGACTCCTTGTGACTCTGCTGCTTCCTATGCTGCTCTTGTCTCTACTCTTCCTGGACTCCCTAACCCTGCCTCAGCCCCGGGTTTATACAGGGGAAGTTCTTCCCCTCCCAAGGCTGGGCAGGAGGTGTGGCATGCACAGGATCCCTGACCAAAGGACCTCCCACCTGCTCTCAGACGTAATATCTCTATCACTGTGACAACCAGACCCCTGGGGTGTCACACTCCCCCCTAGTGAAATTTAGTACTCCGGGACTAAACACTTTTTAGAAAAATATAACAAGGTATATCAAAGAACAATAAAATACAATAAGGAAACACAATAAGATGGTCACGGATGTCCGCAACCGGGTGCAGTCTTTGAAGAAAAGCAAAGGTGTCCATTTCACCAACACAGGGAGACGTAACCAGGTAGGGGTCTGTCCTACCCCGAGTCCTTAACAGTCTCTAGTCCATCCTGGGTTACGCTCCAACTATATACAAAGGATTCCCGGTAAATCCACCGAAGACTCCTAAAAACAACTAGAAACACAAAATTACACACAAGCAACAATAAACAGGTAAACATTGTAAAACAACTTAAACATTTAGATCCTCCAACGTGCGGGTAACTGGCCTCTAGTGGCCCTAGTGGACCTACGGAGCTGACTGTCTGGCCCTGAACTACAGGGTGTAGGAGCTGTCAAGGGTAAACTGGGCAGCTGTCTACCGGCTCTTTGTCTCACTAGGGGTACGGCAGGCTCACTATAAGCAGAGGGTGGATTCTCCTGTTCCGCTTGGGTGGAGTCTTCTGCCTCCTGGACCGGCTGCTCTTCCAGCTCTACCCGTTGCTCCGTAGGTTCTTGGGATGATGGTTGGAGGAAGGTGAGTACGGGTACCACAACTGCACCATTGACTTGAGTCCAAGACCGAGGGAAGTCCCCGAGCACGGTACTAACCATATCTTCCCTTTCTTCCACGGGTCGATGGTCTTCCTGTTCCTCCTCAGGGTTCCTCAGTTGTTCGGGGCACTTCTTCAGGTGGTCCCGGGATACAATGGCTGTGGTTTCCCCTCCGTCTTTACTGATGGTACAGACCTTCGGGTTCTCGTGGCTTGAGGGCAGTACGGTGTACGGGTCCTTCTCCCACTGGTCGTCCAACTTGTGGAGCCGTCTCTTCCTCTTCAAGACCTGCTCTCCGGGTACCAGGGGAACAGCGGGAGCATACTGGTTGTAAGTCTTCTCTTGTCTTTCCCTAGCCTGACAGAGACTTCGCTCCACGCTCTCCTGTACTTTCCGGTACTGCTGCTGCCTCTCTGTGTCCCAGTCCGTTTCTGGTGAAGTGTCCTCGGGCGTCAGGACTCCCATTTCCAGGTCAACAGGTAACTTACCAGGTCTTGCCCTCATTAGGTAAGCCGGGGTACAGTTGGTGGAACCTACCGGGATGTGGTTGTATAGGTCCACCAGATCGGGCAACTTCTCAGGCCACAGACTGCGTTCTTCCAGGGGCAACGTTTTTAGAAGATCCATTACCACCTGGTTCATTTTCTCACAAAGTCCATTAGTTTGCGGATGGTAGGGTGTCGTCCTTATCTTCCGGCAGCCATACAGATTGCAGAATTCCTGGAAGACCTCCGCTTCAAAGGCAGGTCCCTGGTCCGTCAGCACTTGGTCCGGGTACCCGTGTGGACGGCAAAAGTGCTGCTGGAAGGCTCTAGCTGCTGTTCGAGCCGTTAAGTCCTTGACGGGGACGACAACCAGAAACCGGGAGTAATGATCCACGATGGTTAACGCGTAGACGTAGCCACTTCTGCTGGGGGTCAGTTTTACATGATCCAAGGCTACCAGTTCCAACGGTTGCCGGGTGACGATGGACTGCAGGGGAGTCTTCTGGCTGGCCCGGTCCTTCCTTCTCAGATTGCACGGGCCACAGTCTCTGCACCACTTCTCGATGGTTCCCCTCATGCCTACCCAGTGGAACCGCTCGCGCAGCAGGAACTCCAGCTTTTTCCACCCGAAGTGTCCAGCTCCGTCGTGGTATGCCTCCATCACCATGGCTGCGTCTCTTCGTGGCACCACTACTTGCCAGAGTAGTTCATGCGTCCTGGAGTTAACCATTCTGCGGCACAACTTCCCCTTGTAAAGGAACAGTCGACTCTTCTCTGCCCATAGTTGTTTGGCTTCCTCTGGAGCGTCTGATTCCAGGCTAGCCTCCGGGCGAGTCAGCATCTCCTTCACCAGTCGGACGGCAGGGTCGCTGTCTTGCGTTTCCGCCCAGTTGTAGTGAGGTAAGGGGTTCAACGTAGCAGCCTGCTTACTCCTTACCCGGTGGGAATACTGGATAGTCCCATGACGGTGGAACGCAGGGAGTTCAACTTCTTCCAGTCCCTCCGGATCTTCTCCTCCGTCCGGCAGGTTGGGCATCCTGGACAGGGCGTCCGCGTTGGTATTGGAGCGCCCTGCCCGGTATTTAATTGTGAACTCGTAGTTGGACAGACGGGCCATCCACCTCTGCTCCAGGGCACCGAGTCTTGCCGTGTCCAGGTGTGTCAGCGGGTTGTTATCCGTGTATACGGTGAACCGGGAAGAAGCGAGGTAATGCCTAAAGCGCTCGGTGACTGCCCATACCACGGCCAGGAACTCTAGCTTAAATGAGCTGTAATTTTCAGGGTTCCTTTCGGTGGGTCGCAGTTTTCGGCTGGCATAGGAGATTACTCGTTCTCTCCCCTGCTGAATCTGGGACAGTACGGCTCCTAGCCCGATGTTACTGGCGTCGGTGTAGAGGATGAAGGGCTGGCTATAGTCCGGGTACGCCAAGATTTCATCCCCCGTGAGGGCCATCTTCAGCTGGCGGAAGGACTCTTCTTCTAGCTTTTCCCATTTGAAGGGCGGCTTCTGGTTCTTGGCCTTCCGGGACTGGCCTATCAGGAGGTCCTGCATAGGTGCTGCCTTTATGGTGAAACCGGGAATAAACCTTCGGTAGTAGCCTACCAACCCTAGGAACTGCCGCACTTCTTTTACGCTGGAGGGGCTTGGCCATCCCTTAATTGCGGTGATCTTATCGGGGTCGGGAGCCACTCCGTCAGCGCTCACCACGTGTCCCAGGTATTGCACCTTTGGTTTCAGGAGGTGACACTTGGAGGGTTTCACCTTTAGGCCGTAACTCGCCAGAGCTTCGAACACCTCCGCCAGGTGTTTCAGGTGGTCCTCATAAGTTTTGGAGTATACGATGACATCGTCCAGGTACAACAGGACCGTCTCGAAGTTTCTGTGGCCCAGACAGCACTCCATTAATCGTTGGAAGGTTCCTGGGGCGTTGCAGAGTCCGAACGGCATGCAGGTGAACTCGCTAAGTCCCATCGGGGTGGTGAATGCGGTCTTCTCCCGGTCCGCCTCTGCTACAGGAACCTGCCAGTACCCGCTAGTGAGATCCAAGGTAGAGAAGAAGTTAGCAGATCTTAAAGCAGCCAATGACTCCTCTATCCTTGGTAAGGGGTACGCATCCTTGTGTGTGATACGGTTGATTTTCCGGTAATCTACACACATCCTCATGGTGTTGTCTTTCTTTTTGACTAAAACTAGTGGGGCTGCCCAGGGGCTACAGCTATCCCGGATTACCCCAGCCTCCTTCATGTCTCTAAGCATCCCCTTGGCGTGTTGGTAATGTGCAGGGGGTACGGGTCGATACCTCTCTTTTATGGGAGGATGATCTCCCGTGGGGATGCGGTGTTCTACCCCCTTGACTCGCCCGAAGTCTAACGGGTGTTTACTAAACACTCTCTCATACTCTTGAACCACCCGATAGACTCCTTGTTTCTGGTGTGAGGGAGTGGAGTCAGTACCCAGATGTAGTTGCTGACACCAGTCCTCCATGTCTTTCTTAGAGCCGTTACCTTCCTCCGGGTGAGATGGAGGCAAGGGTTCCACAGATTGTATAGAATTTTGATTAGTGGTATATAATTTGGCTAGCGTGGCATACCGGGGCAGGTACACTTCCCTCTCCCCGATATTTATTATGCGAACGGGCACCCTCCCATGGCGTACATTGACCACCCCCCGTGCTGTCAAAATGGTGGGCCTACTGTCTGAGTAAACTGGTTCTACCATTGCCTGGTAATCTCTACCTCTCAGACCAATAGCTGCCCGGCACCAAATCATCATTTCACTTTTTGGGGGCATGGCAATAGGAAAAGGGTCACACATTCTTACGCTACCAATCTCACCGCCGGAGAGTTCCACTTGTTGCCGTTGCATCAGTGCCCGGATCTCTTTCTGGAGCACCCGCTGCTCGCCGGAGCTGGCATTCTTGGCAACCTGCTGTAAAAGGAAAATCACCTCTGCAAGACAATTTTCAATTACATTAGTTCCTAGAGTTATTTTTGGGTGACTCTCATGTTTGTCAATATCTACAATGATCAGTCCCTGTGCGGCCAGTTCGACTCTACCAATTTTGATGGTCACCTCTTTAAATCCGATCTGTGGCACGGGCTGACCATTGCTGGCGATGATACTCAAGTCGTCGTCAGGGTAGCGGGTAATATCCGAGTCATTCCAGTACTGCTTGAAGAGCACGTACGGGATGGTGGTGACCTGTGACCCGGTGTCCAGTAGGGCACTCATGGGAATGCCATCCAGTACCACAGGCAAGACTGGACGTCCTCCCACATATCTGTCGCGCCAGTTCGATGGGCCTGGTGATCTTTTTCCTGGGGGTTGGCCCTCTACCCCAGGTTGTGCCCGTTTAAAGAACAGTACCTTTCCATATGTCCGGGTTGATTGCAGCGGCGGCAGATGGGTCGTCCGTCCTCGCTGTATCGGTCACTGGGTCTTCCTCTGGCCGGTGGGGTCCTCCTTGGTCGACGCCACGGGATGTCCTCCGGTCCGGATGCCAGCTGGATCTTCCCTGGAGTGGAAACCTGTAAAGACTGCACAGTTCGGGTTAGCGCAGCAACGCTTTTAGCTAGCTCTTGGACCTGATGGTGTAGGTCTGGAGCCGGGTCATTGTCCAAAGCCTGCGCATCAGCTCCCACAGGCCCTGCTGACAAGGGCGCCGCCTCCTGGTAGTAAGTGGTAGTGGGGCGTCTGTGGGTCACAACGCCACCTGGTGCCGGTTCTCGGAGCACCCGGATGGCTCTGTCCTTGAACTGTGCAAATTCTAGATGAGGGTCCTGTAAGGCCATTGCCCGCAACTGGGTGCGGTGGGCATTGCAATATAAACCCTCTATAAATTGTTCGGTCAACAGCCTGTCCTCGTTTCCCACTCCATTAGGGTCGGTCTGCTTAATGGCCCTCAGGGCCTCTTGTAGGTTGAGTGCATAGTCCCTTATACTCTCATGCGCTCGCTGCTTGCACCCGTAGAATCTAAGTTTAATCTCGGCTGAGGTGCGGGTATCAAAGGTGTCCTTCAGCCGGGTTAGTATCCCTGCGACAGTCTTCCTCCCAGGTGGCCAGGATTTTACTTCCCTTTTGGCTGCCCCAGTTAGTTGGGCCACCAGGATGCTCACTTTTTGCTCTTCTGTGAGGGGGTACACCTGGAAGAGGCTATCCAGCTTTTCTCTAAAGTCATGCAGGGTATGTGACTCCCCTGAGTACTGGGGTAGCCAAGCTGCTCCCGGGATATAGGGCATGGTGAAGGGCATAACTGCAACAGCGGTAGCGCTGGCGGGGGTTGAGGCAGTGGAGCTCTCCTCCGTATCCGACATCTTCCTCCCCCCTAGTGGACCGTGGCCTACCTTGCGATGATCCTGTTCCGTAGGCCGCGGCTCCGCAGTGGATCGTCAGGGTTGAGGACCTTCCGTCGCGCTCCTGTGACGTCGGCGTCTGCTGGGCTCCTTCCAGGACCTTACGCAACGTCCGGACGTGAGGCGGGGCTTCAGTTCTCGCGCGCTTTCGGAGTCCACGCCCCTCTTCTTCCCGCGCGGCGTCCTCAAGATGGCGTCCAATGGCGGGAAAACTCCACGGATGGCGGGAAACTTCACCGATGGCGGGAAGAAGGCTGAAGATGGCGCCGGATGGCGGGAATCTTCACCGATGGCGGGAATCTTCACCACTGGTAAGTTTGAACAGTCTTTGCTTTTCAGGCACGCAGTACCCGGTGGTTGCGGGCACGTGATCCTGCCGACTACGCCAAAGTTGACGCGCCCCTGGGCCTGTGTCGCGCTGCGTTGCGCACGCGGGAGCTTACCCGGAGCCGGATCTGTTTAGGGTTGTAGTCTCGTGGCGGTGACCCGGTCCGTGCCCAGGGAGTCAAACTGGACGGCAGTCTGTTAGCGGTAGAAAATGGTTGATGACTACGCCACCCGTTGAATGCAGCCAGGGGGCTGCTGCTGCAGGGCAGACCGCTGAGGCCGGTGGAAGGATGGTGCAGCGTGATAGTATAACCCCCAACGGGAGGGGTATGGCCTCAGGGCAGCCGACGTGGATGATGGGGGTAGCAGGAACCACTCAGAGACGGTATGGTAGCGTTCAGGGTCTTTACTGGTAACAACGATAGACCCTCCCGGAGTACTTGCTAGCGAACGGGGCCTGGTCAGTCCTTGAGCAGATGGGATCTCCCCTGGCCAGGCGTAGTTGTAGGCCTCCCAAGCTGACTGTACTCTTCTGGCTACCTTGCTAGAAGCTGATGTAAGTAGCCCACGTCCCTGAGTGTACCGTGTGGTGCTCACCCGTATGGCCGGTGACTCGGGGCCTTCTAATGGCTTCCGCTCCACGATGGCGGTGCTGGTCCCACGCGTGTGACCGGGCCTTCGGGCTTCTGGGCCAGGGGACCTGAAATCCCCTGCCTGACGGATTCTGCTGCTGGGTAGAAGTTAGTCCCCACAGCCTCGGACTCCGGGTCCGGTAAAGAATCTTCTTAGTCAGGGCGAGCTCTTTAGCTGCCAGCCCCTGACTCCTTGTGACTCTGCTGCTTCCTATGCTGCTCTTGTCTCTACTCTTCCTGGACTCCCTAACCCTGCCTCAGCCCCGGGTTTATACAGGGGAAGTTCTTCCCCTCCCAAGGCTGGGCAGGAGGTGTGGCATGCACAGGATCCCTGACCAAAGGACCTCCCACCTGCTCTCAGACGTAATATCTCTATCACTGTGACAACCAGACCCCTGGGGTGTCACAAATGCGTCTACCCGTGATTTTCCATTCATCTGTTCGGTGTGCAGACTGGATATTGCACCCTGCAGTTTTCTGACACGTGTCTCCATAGTTTCTGCCCCAGCGGCCTCCATTTTTGAGAGGCTGAGTATTCTGTCACGTTACTGGCGATACTGGACTGGAGGTCAGTGGCCGGAGCAGATGTGTACAGGTGACCTGACCGTGGGAAGACTTCTGGGGATGCAGTATATGGCGGTAGTAGTTCACCTTGTCAGCATATGCAGTATATGGCGGTAGTAGTTCACCTTGTCAGCAGATGCAGTATATGGCGGTAGTAGTTCACCTTGTCAGCAGATGCAGTATATGGCGGTAGTAGTTCACTATGTCAGCAGATGCAGTATATGGCGGTAGTAGTTCACTATGTCAGCAGATGCAGTATATGGCGGTAGTAGTTCACCATGTCAGCAGATGCAGTATATGGCGGTGGTAGTTCACTATGTCAGCAGATGCAGGGGCCCGCCCGAGCAAGGGCCGGCCGGGATCACACACGAGCACCAGGTTCGTTTAGGCAATAGAAGTTCGAGGTAGGAACAGCAGAGTCTTCACAAGAAGCAGGAAGGCGCCAGCAGAACACCTTCCAAATCAGGAGCTCAGATAATGCTTCACTCAGTTAGACTGAGCACCACAATACTCAGCAACAGGAAGCTGCACAGGGCCAGGTATATATAGCAGGTCCAATCAATCTCAATCAGGGCGGGAACAATCAGCAGGGCAGGTGATGATCTCTATCCCAGACGAAGTTCATATGGTTTCAGGCAGGAGTTAAACAAGTTCCGAATAACTCCACAGCAAAGGATCAGACTAGCAAGCAATGGGTCACAGGTTCAAATCCTAACAAAAGGCTGCAAAGTTGTGAGAAATGCTCTTTTCTGTGACCCTGACAAGTATTTATTTATTTTTTTGGGTGGGTAGGGCCCAATTAGAACTTCTGCTATGGGGTCCCATGACTTCTATGTACGTCCCTGTGCTTATCCATACGGCGAGACTCAGGAGGGACGGAGCGCTATTTGCCTCCTAGAGTATAGATTTTCCTAGCATAGTTCGCCGACACCATATACAGAGCCCCTGAGTGCTAGAAGAGCAGAGTACCTCCTCAAGTGACCCCATTTTGGAAATTATACCCCTCTGGGAATTTATTTAAAGATGTAGTCACCTTTTTGACTACATGTGTGTTTTCCAGAAACAAGCAGCATTGGATGTTGCTCAGTGAAAATTGCAAACTTCTGTTGTAGTGATCAGTACGTTGTGGTCCCCAGTATGTTGTAGTCCACAGTACGTTGTAGTGCCCAGCTTGTGCTTCTGGAGACATGCACCCATAAATTAGGCGGGCTGTAATCACTACAGAAATGTCAAACATGTGGACGCTAAATGTGATTTAGGGAGACTGTAAAGCTCAGAAGGGAGAGGCGCATTTGGATTTGGGAGCGCAGAATTTGCTGAATTTCTTTTGGGGGGTGAGGAGCCATTTTACTTTTCCAGAGCCTTTGTGCTACCAGTAACGTGGAAGCCCCTATATTTCCATTGACAGATGACAGACCTGAGTGGGGGCTTTTTTTGTGGATTGATTTGAAGCTTTTGTTAGGAACATTTTACATAACATTTTGAATTACATTTTTCCAGCGCTCTACGCTGAGCACTTGTATCGGCGTTTCCATTTAAATTTCCAAGTGACATGATTCAGATGAAACCCCCTAGGGATGCTTTCACCATAATGAGGCAGCAGAGTTACTCTGGACTCCATCTAGCATCTGTTCAGCTTTGTCTTTTTTTTCAGAGGTGCACAAAACTGTGGCCGACGGCACTTTTATGCACGCCTAAAAAGACGGACACCGTGGGATGATAGACCAGATGGCGTCCACAGTGCCTGCATCTGCCTCATTATAGGGAATCTTCCACCCGGGGTTCCGTCTGAATCACCTATTTCAAAGTTTTACATGGAAACCCCAGTGTAAGCGCTCAGCACAGAGCGCAGGATAAATGTGAGTCGAGTCTTACGGAGATCTGCAATATTTGGGAAACCGAATGAACAAATCAACAACAGGTTGATATTTGAGAGCTATACTTTTTTATATTTCTGCCAACACTCATGTGAGGGCTTGTTTTTTGCGGGACAAGTTGACATTTTTATTGGTACCATTATTGTTTTTTTATCAGTTTCTATTCTGATGTTTTTGGGAGGTAGAATGAACAAAAACCAGCAATTCAGGAATTGTTTTTTTTTCTTATGCTGTATTGCTGCTCCACGTGTAGTAAAATTAATAAGGCAGCTTCTTCGGGTCAGTACGATTACAGCGATACCACATTTATATATTTTTTTTATGTTTTGGCGCTTTTACACAATAAAAACTATTTTATAGAAAAAATAATTATTTTTGCATCGCTTTATTCCGAGAGCTATAACTTTTTATTATTTTTCCGCTGATGGAGCTGTATAGCAGCTTGTTTTTTGCAGGACAAGATGACATTTTCAGCGCTACCATTTTTGTTTACATATGATTTCATTTTATTATTACACTTTTTGTTCTGCAGTATGATGATTTTTTGTGCTTAGTTTTTTTTGTTTGTTTTTTTACAGTGTTCACTGAAGGGGTTAACTAATGGAACATTTTTATAGGGTGGGTCATTCCGGACGCAGCGATACCAGATATGTGTACTTTTTCTGTTTGATTTGTATTTTTTCATAAAAATATTTGTTTATATGCACAATAAATATATAGATTTTTTTTATTATTTAAGTTTTAAAAAATTTATTTTTTTCTTTTTACTTAGTCCCCTTATGGGACTTTCACAGCTCTGATCACAGTTTTAAAGCATAGCAATGCAGTAGCAGTACCATGTTTCATTATCATTGCGGAAAAATCCGCAGCACAACCAATTTGGGCCCTATTTCGCGGCGAAATCGCGCCCATTGACTTCCATTGAACCGCATAAAATCCACATGTATACAAGTATACATGCGGATGTTATGCGGTTCAATGCGCGGATGGTACCCGGGATGGGAGAAGAGGAGACTCTCATCTGACCTGGGTACCAACGTACCTGCAAGTTAAAAAAGAATTATAAAGTGAAAAATAAAAGAAAATATTCATACTCACCCCTCCGTCGGCCCCCGGCGGCGATCTTCTCTCCTTGGCGGCCCGCGGTGTATTGATAGAACCTGCGGTGATGTCATTTAGTCAGCTGATGGTCACGTAACCATCAGCTGACCGCTGACGTCAGCGGTCGCGTGACCATCAGCTGACTAAATTACGTCACTGCAGGTCCTGGCAGTACACCGCGGGCCGCCAAGAAGAGAGGATCGCCACCAGGAGGAGACCGGGGGCCGACGGAGAGGTGAGTATAAGTTTTTTTTTTTTTCTCTTTTTACTTTTTAATTCTTTACACTAGATGCACGATTTGAAGCAGAAATCTCCTCATAAGTTGGTCACACAATATAAATCCATGCCAGTTGCATGGATTTATATTGTGTGACCAACTTGCCAAGCCCTTTTCCAAGTGATGCTCAAAATCGCTTGGAAAACCGTTTGAAAAAAACGCATGCATAAACGCATGTAAAATCCGCATGCGTTCTTTCTGCCAAGGAGATGCAGAAACGCTGAGGAAATTTCTACTTCAAATCTGCATCGTGGGCACATACACGTATTGTGAGTCCGTAAAAGTGGTGTAATACCTCTGACAATATTGTTCACAACAGTGACCTGGGAATCAGAGATGCTTCCATCGGTCTTCCCCATGATGTTCCTATGTCATTTGAGCACTGTTCCCATCGATTTGGGCAATTTTTAGGCCCTCTGCTGATCTCCGATGGGGGGGTGGGGGCGCCGGAAAAATGCTCGAGTTTCCCATAGACTTACATTGGGCTTGTTGCTCGAATCGAGCACCCGAGTATTCCAATTTGCTCGACTTGAGCATTTTAGTACTCGCTCATCACTAATTGCCACCTGTTCACATGGGCCAATAAGTGAACCAAGCTTTTTTTTTTTTTTTTACTATGACATGGGAGATGTTTCTGAATGAAGCCGGGACAACGTCATCCATAACTGTGTGGAGCGGGAAAGCTATAGTGACAGGTGAAGCTACACCTGTACCACGTCAGCAGCACAGAGGAATTATGGGACTTCTATGAGGATCTATTCAGCGTGCGTGAACATTCTGACATTGTAACTGACATATCTGCTATGAATAAAGAAAAAGAAAGAAGGGGGCTGGAGGCAAGGAACCTAGATGGAAGCCCCAAATGACCGGGAGGGGACAGGAGGGTGTAATTTGAACTTAAAAGGATAGGGATTGGATATAGGTTGAAGGGCGGGCATTTGAGGGGGGGGGGGGTAGATAAAGCAGAAAGGGTGGGGTGAGAAACGGTCAGTTCAGAGAAGAAAGCATTGGAACGCGACAGGCCGGACACGAGAGTCGGGGTCTGGAAATCAAGGAAGGTCACAGACGGCAGGAAGGACCAGAGCCAGGATTGACGGAGGATGAGCAGCGGAGACGGCGGCGAGTGCTCAGGTCCCCCCTGGTGACGAGGAGGCCAGGGGCGCGGGCCTTGCGCTGCAGCAGGAGTCGGACGGATCAGAGAGTGGGGAGGATAGAGGTGAATCCAGGTGTCGGCAGGACACAGGAATTTCGGCTGGCAGGGACACAGCACCTGCGCAGCTGGGTGAGTTTGCTTCTATGTCTTGTTTGTCGCCCGCTGGGTCATTACTGTATGAGGGAGTTGATAGGCAGTCGGCGGGGCCCAGCGGGCAAAATATTAGGGGAGGTTGCGGGTCAGATATAATGGGTCTTAGAGACATTTTGTTTAATATGTTGCAATTTTTAGCTAGAATAGATAGTGGGGGGAGTTAATCAGGGTGGATTGGCACCCGCGGCAGCGACGTGGGAGCCTAGTCAACCGGTGTCTTTGCAGGTGGGAAGCGAGATGGGCAGGTTGGGGGTCAGTGCAGATATTATACCTTCTGGGGTATCGGTTTGTGTGCAGACAGAGAAGGACAAGGCGGATAATGTAAGACTGGACGATAGGGCAAAAGGGGAAGTTTATGTGTGCTTTGAGGGGCCGTTGGGGGCACACCTAAACAAAGAGGTAAAGGAAAAAATTTGGCGGGATGAGTACGTAGAGATTTTTTCCCTTCTTCCATTGGAAAAGTTTAACCTGGATAAGGGAAAAAGGGATGAGAGTAGAAAAGAGGAGGAGGAGAAGCGTAGGTGGAGGTTGATTCCTCAGACGTTTGTAAATTGGTTACAGGCTTTCGCAATATTGGCTAGTGTTATTGGGGAGAAAGCTCCTGATAATTGCTCAGGCTTATTCTGCTACCTTGATGCTTTCGGGGAGGCCCAGAGGACTTACGGGGGTCAGGCGTGGTTAAGATATGATGAGCAATTTCGGCAGAGAAAAGCAGACCGACCGGAGATCAGATGGGATCAGAAAGACATTGGGTTGTGGTTGAGGGTTATGGCTCCAGTGAGGTATGGGCAGTCCTTTCACGGGGAACAACAGTAGCGGGAATCAATCAGCGGGACATGGGGGAGGTAGTCAGGGGGCGCAAAACATTAAAAAGGAAGCGGGAACTTGCTGGCAATTTAATGATGGCCAATGCAAGTACGGGAACTCCTGTAAATTCAAGCATGTGTGCTCCCATTGTAATGGAAGTTCACATCGAGCATCAAAATGCTTTAAGAGAGGAAAAGGAAAGCCGTTGGTGGTTACCGGTCAAGGGGGTTACTCCGGTGAGGGTTCACGCGATGGCCCCCTTTCTAAATAGGTATCCGGATCAGTTGAAGGCTAAAGTTATTGAGGATGGGTTTTTGGATGGTTTTAGAATACCAGCTCCTGATCATGTAGTTCCTTTTTCGGTTAAAAATTTAATGTTGGCTCACCGTTATCCAGAGGTGGTTAAGACGAAGTTAGCTAAAGAGGTTGAATTGGGCAGGATGGCGGGACCGTTTCAGGAATTGCCTAGCATCAAGGTGATTATTTCACCGTTAGGAGTTGTGCCCAAGAAAGAGGTGAATAAGTTTCGCTTGATTCAGCATTTGTCATACCCTAAAGGGCTTTCAGTGAATGATGGCATTGCGCAGGAGTTGTGTTCGGTCCAATATACATCTTTTGATGCGGCGGCACAATGGGTACGGAGGTATGGGCCAGGCTCGTTGCTAGCTAAGACTGATATTGAGTCTGCTTTTAGGTTGTTGCCAGTTCACCCGGATAGCATCCCGTTGTTGGGATGTTTTTGGGAAGGGGAGTATTATGTTGATAGATGTTTGCCAATGGGTTGTTCAATTTCGTGTTCTTTGTTTGAAACTTTCAGTAGTTTTTTAGAATGGGTAGTGAAGGACCTGGCTTCTGTGAAGTCGGTCATTCATTATTTGGACGACTTCTTGTTTATAGGTCCCCCGCAATCATTGTTGTGTAGGAATTTGTTAGGTACTATGGAGTGGGTGGCAGAGCATTTTGGCGTACCTTTGGCAGTAGAAAAGACGGAAGGCCCTTGCACAACCCTAAGTTTCCTGGACATTGTAATTGATACTGAAAGGATGGAGTGTCGGTTACCAGATGATAAATTGATTTTGCTTAAACAGGAGGGCGATAGGATCCGGAGATTGCGCAAGGTGACACTGAAAGAGTTACAGTCACTGTTAGGGCGTTTGAATTTTGTGGGCAGGATTATGCCAATGGGAAGAATATTTTGTCGCAGGTTGGCTGGAGCGACAGCAGGAGTGCGGGCTTCGCATCATTTTATTCGCTTAAATAAACAACACAAGGAGGATCTGAAAGTTTGGAAGTTGTTTCTGCAAAATTATAACGTAAGATCGTTAATACAGGAGGAGTTTTTGAACAGTTATGATTGTGAGATATTTACGGATGCTGCAGGAGGTGCTGGTTATGGGGCATACTGGAAAGGACGGCGGAGTGTAGGTGAGTGGCCGAATATGTGGAAAGAGAGGGGTCTTACGAGGAACTTGGCATTTTTGGAGTTGTTTCCTATTGTTGTGGCGGTGAATATTTGGGGGGAGTGTTTTGCCAACAGGAGAATTCGGTTTCACTGCGATAACATGGGAGTGGTATCGGTCATCAACAGTTTGTCGGCCTCGTCGCCGCCTGTAATTAGGTTGCTGAGGGAACTTGTACTTTGTTGCTTAAGTTGAACGCTTGGATTACAGCAGTCCTTGTGCCAGGTGTAAAAAATTCCATAGCAGATGCCTTGTCTCGTTTTCAGTGGGATCGTTTTCGGGCACTAGCACCAGAGGCAGAGGACGTGGGTCAAGAATGCCCTTCGCGGTTGTGGCAGATGGTTATGGAGGAGCGGGACTGTTAATACAAGAGTCTATCACAAGGCAGACCTGGGCATCATACGAGGCATCGTGGCGAGTATGGCAAAGTTGGATTCGGGAGTGGGGTGGAGTGGAGAGTGAGGTAGATAGAGAGACGGCTGTGTTGTTTCTGCTGGGAAGGGCGGCGGAGAGCGGATGGTCTGTTTCAAAAGTTGGCAAGTTTGTGGCAGGATTAGCATTTGGTTTTAAATTGCTGGGTATGAAGGATGTTACGAAGGCCTTTTTGGTGAAGCAAACTTTGAAGGGCTTTAGGAGAGGAGGTAAAGTGTTAGATAAACGTAGGCCGGTAACCTTTAGTATCTTGGAACGTTTGGGTTTGGTAATGGATAGGATTTGTTGTTCATTTTTTGAGGCCACATTGTTTAGATTGGCTTTTGCATTGGCATTTTTTGGTGCACTGAGGATAGGTGAATTGGTGGCACCAAGCAGGAATAAGGTTGGGGGTTTGTTTGCTGAGGATATGAGCGGTTGAAATGGGGGCATTGAATTTTGGATAAGGCGGGGGAAGACAGATCAATTGGGCAGAGGAAAACGTGTGGTCTTAGGTGAGGTTAAGGGATCTTTGGTTTGTCCTAGGACATGTTTAATGGCTTACTGGCAGGTTTGCTCAGGGAGGAAGGGCCCATTATTGTGTCATGAAAATGGTGAATTTTTATCGCGTTTCCAGTTTATAGCAGTGTTTAAGAAGGGTATTGCTGAGTTGGGCCTTAGCCCTGAGGTATATGGGTCACATTCCTTCAGAATTGGCGCGTCGTCGGAAGCGGATGGTTTGGGGTTAGGCAAGGAAGTGATAAAACGCATTGGGAGATGGAGTTCCGATCGATACCTGTCTTATGTAAGGAATTAGGCATTCGGTCTAATGTAATTATCTTTTGGATTTAAATATTTTTGGTTGTCTTGTTGCAGGTGGAGTCCCGTTGTTAGTGTGGATTATGGGGCACTCTTTTGTCCACTGGGGGGCGCTGCGGGAGGACGTGAGGCCCGACGGTAGGCAATTGGGCTTCAGCCGAGAGCAAGCCGTGGTTCGGTGGTTGGGTTTCCGAGGGATGGTGTGGAGAAGAGTACTGCCAGAGTTCCATAAAGCAGCTCGTTTGGATCGGGCACCGGATATTTTAGTGCTGCACATGGGAGGGAATGATTTGGGGGCTCGACCGGTCAGGGAATTGATGAGGGACATTAAAATTGATCTTTTAAGGCTATGGACATCGTTTCCTGAGGTGTTGACTGTTTGGTCTGAGGTGGTGCCCAGAAAAACATGGATGGAGGCCAGATCATTGAAGGGAATTAATAGGGCACGTATAAAGTTGAACAGAGCCATATCAGCTTTTGTTAACAGGAATGGGGGAGTAAGCGTACGGCATCTTGATCTGGAAGTGGGAGTTGGAGAATTTTGGGCAAAGGATGGCGTGCATTTGAATGATATAGGCATCGATTTATGGGCACTGGCCATACAGGGGGGGATTGAAAGGGCTTTGGTGGTGTTGGGGCGCTCACGAGCCTGAGGTGGTCAGGGCTGTTCGTTTGTGGCGGGGGGGGGGGTTCGGGTTCTTGGAGTTGGCACGGAAGTGTCGGTAAAAAAGGAGATTATCAAGTTACTGGCATTGGCTTGATTAAGTGGGGTGATCTGGCATTTTGGTTTTGGGGGCTCTGGACGGGGTTTTACCCTGGGAGCTTTTGGTGCCCTTGAGCTGGTGTGGTACGGCTGAGGGTAACATGGTGGTTCAAGTACTGTTTGGTTTATGCCAGATCATTTTTTTTAACTCCAAGAACCCTTACCCTTGTTATTATAATGTTTATATGTTAATATTGTTGTTTGTTAATAAAACGGCCGCTGTGGCCAAATTTATCCAAAGAGAAAATTACAGGTGCAGTGTTTTATTTGGCATGGGTGAAAAGGGGAGGGGGAATGTGAACAATGGAACCCGGGTTGGCCGTACACGGTCAGGAGGTGGAAAGATGGTGCCAGCCTCTGGTAGAAGACTGAAAAAAGGTATCAACAAATACATGTTGAAACCATTGTTAGACTTGGAATAGGTTGATTCTGAATGTTTCCTGTTAATTGATGGTGATGAACACAGACACTCATTGTCTCCTTATTAGTGTTGAGCGAGCACTAAAATGCTCGGGTGCTCGAAGCTCGGGCCGAGCTCGCCATGATACTCGGGTGCTCGACCCGAGCAACGAGCCCAATGTAAGTCTATGGGAGACCCGAGCATTTTTGCCCCGGCAGTCTGTTGAAAGCCTAAAAGGTGCCCAAAACGATAGTGACAGTGCTCAAATGACATGGGGACAGCATGGGCATCACCCCAGGAAGCATTTCTGACCCCCAGGTCACTGCTGTCAACAACGTGGTCAGAGGTATTAAGCCACTTTTATGGGCTCACAATAAAACGTTCAAAAACGAAACTGAAACGGTTTTCCTGTGACTGAACACATCCTTTCCAGGGTAAAGACTTGTGTATAAGGTAAAATAAATAACCAAAAACAAAAATACCTCATACACCCGCTCTACTCCATAAACGCGCGGCTCCGCTCCGCACACCTCATACACGCGCGTCTCCGCTCCGCACACCTCATACACGCGCGTCTCCGCTCCGCACACCTCGTACACGCGCGTCTCCGCTCCGCACACCTCGTACACGCGCGTCTCCGCTCCGCACACCTCGTACACGCGCGTCTCCGCTCCGTACACCTCGTACACGCGCGTCTCCGCTCCGCACACCTCGTACACGCGCGTCTCCGCTCCGCACACCTCGCATACGCGTGTCTCCGCTCCGTACACCTTGTACACGCTCGGCTCCGCTCCGCACACCTCGTACACACGCGTCTCCGCTCCGTACACCTCGCATACGCGCGGCTCCATTCTGCTCCGCACACCTCGTACACGCGCGGCTCCACTCCGTACACCTCGTACACGCGCGAATCTGCTCTGTACACCACGAACACGCGCGGCTCTATTCAGCACACCTCGTACACGCGTAGCTCTATTCCGCACACCTCGTACACGCGTAGCTCTGTTCCGCACACCTCGTACATGCGCGTCTCCGCTCCGTACACCTCGCATACGCGCGGCTCCATTCTGCTCCGCACACCTCGTACACGCGCGGCTCCACTCCGTACACCTCGTACACGCGCGAATCTGCTCTGTACACCACGAACACGCGCGGCTCTATTCCGCACACCTCGTACACGCGTAGCTCTGTTCCGCACACCTCGTACACGCGCGGCTCCGCTCCGTACACCTCGTACACGCGCAAATCCGCTCTGTACACCTCGTACACGCGCGGCTCCGCTCCGTACACCTCGTACACGCGTGGCTCCGCTCCGTACACTTCGTACACGCGCGGCTCCGCTCCGAACACCTAGTACACGCGCGGCTCAGCTCCATACACCTCGTACATCTGCGTCTCCGCTCCGTACACCTTGTACTTGCGCGGCTCCACTCTGCTCCGCACAACTCATACACGCTCGTCTCCGCTTCGTACACCTCATACACGCACGGCTCCATTCCGTACACCTCGTACACACGTAGATCTGCTCCGTACACCTCGTGCATGCGCCACTCTGCTCCGCTCCGTACACCTCGTACACATGCGGCTCCGCTCCGTACACCTCGTACACGTGAGGCTCTGCTCCGTACACCTCGTACACGCGTGGCTCTGCTCCGTACACCTCGTACACGCGTGGCTCTGCTCCGTACACCTCGTACACGCGCGGCTCCGCTCCGTACACCTCGTACACGCGCGGCTCCGCTCCGTACACCTCGTACACGTGCGGCTCTGCTCCGTACACCTCGTACACACGCGGATCCGCTCCATACACTTCGTACACGCACGGATCCACTCCGCTCCGTACACCTTGTACATGCGCGGCTCCGCTCCGTACACCTCGAACACGCGCGGCTCCGCTCCGTACATCTCGTACATGCTCAGCTCTGCTCCGTACACCTCGTACACGCGCTTCTCTGCTCTGTACACCTCATACACGCACGGCTCCGCTCCGTTCACCTCGTATACGCGCGGCTCCGCTCTGCTCCACACACCTCGTACACGCGTGGCTCCACTCTGTATACCTCGTACACACGCGGCTCCGCTCTGTACACTTGTACACGCGCAGCTCTGCTCCGTACACCTCATACACGCGCGGCTCCGCTCCGTACACCTCGTACACGTGCGGATCCGCTCCGTACACCTCGTACACGCACGGATCCACTCCGCTCCGTACACCTCGTACATGCGCGACTACGCTCCGCTCCGTACACCTCGTACACGCGCTTTTCTGCTCCGTACACCTCATACACGTACGGCTCTGCTCCGTACACCTCGTACACGCGCAGCTCCGCTCTGCTCCGCACACCTCGTACACGCGTGGCTCCGCTCCGTACACCTCGTACACGCGCGGCTCCGCTCTGTACACCTTGTACACACCCGTCTCTGCTCTGTACACCTCGTACACGCGCGGCTCCGCTCTGTACACCTCGTACACGCACGGATCCACTCCGCTCCGTACACCTCGTACATGCGCAACTCCGCTCCGTACACCTCGAACACGCGCGGCTCCGCTCCGTACACCTCGTACACACGCGGCTCCTCTCTGTACACCTTGTACACGCGCCGCTCTGCTCCGCACACCTCATACACGCGCAGCTCCGCCCTGCTCCGCACACCTCGTACACGCGCGGCTCCGCTCCGTACACCTCGTACACGCGTGTCTCCGCTCCATACACGCTTGGCTCCGCTCCTTACACCTCGTACACGCGCGTCTCCGCTCCGTACACCTCGTACACGCTCTGCTCCACTCCGTACAGCTCGTACACGCGCGGCTACGCTTCGTACACCTCGTACACGCTCCGCTCCGTACACCTTGTACTCGCGCGGCTCCGCTCTGCTCCGCACAACTGGTACATGCGCGTCTCAGCTCCGTACACCTCATACACGTGCTGATCCGCTCCGTACACCTCGTACACGCGCAGATCCGCTCCGTACACCTCGTACACGCACGGCTCCGCTCCGTACACATCGTACACGCTCTGCTCCACTCCGTACACCTCTTACACGCGCGGCTCCGTTCCGTGCACCTCGTACACGCGCGGCTCCGCTCCGTACACCTCGCATACGCGCAGCTCCGCACACCTCATACACGCGCGGCTCCGCTCCGTATACCTCGTACACGTGCGGATCCGCTCCGTACACCACGAACACGCCCGGCTCCGCTCCGCACACCTAGTATACGCGTGTCTCCGCTCCGCACACCTCGTAGACGCGTGTCTCCGCTCCGCACACCTCGTAGACGCGTGTCTCCGCTCCGCACACCTCGTAGACGCGTGTCTCCGCTCCGCACACCTCGTAGACGCGTGTCTCCGCTCCGTACACCTTGTACACGCTCGGCTTCGCTCCGCACACCTCGTACACGCGAGTCTCCGCTCCGTACACCTCGCATACGCGCGGCTCTATTCTGCTCCGCACACCTCTTACACGCGCGGCTCCGCTCCGTACACCTCTTACACGCGCGGCTCCGCTCCGTACACCTCTTACACGCGCGAATTTGCTCTGTACACCACGAACACGCGCGGCTCCGCTCCGCACACCTCGTACACGCATGGCTCTGTTCCACACACCTCGTACACGCTCGGCTCCGCTCCGTACACTTCGTACACGCGCAAATCCGCTCTGTACACCACGAACATGCGTGGCTCCGCTCCGTACACCTCGTACACGCGCGGCTCCGCTCCGTACACCTCGTACACGCGCGGCTTCGCTCCGTACACCTCGTGTACGCGCGGCGCCATTCTGCTCCGCACACCTCGTACACGCGCGGCTCAGCTCCATGCACCTCGTACATGCGCGTCTCCACTCTGCTCCGCACAACTCGTACACGCTTGTCTCCGCTTCGTACACCTAATACACGCACGGCTCCGCTCCGTACACCTCGTACACGCGTAGATCTGCTCCGTACACCTCGTACACACGCTGGGCTCCCTTCCGTACACCTCGTACACGTGCGGCTCCGCTCCGTACACCTCGTACACGCGTGTCTCCGCTCCGTACACGCTTGGCTCCGCTCCGTACACCTCGTACACGCGCGTCTCCGCTCCGTACACCTCGTACACGCTCTGCTCCACTCCGTACACCTCGTACACGCGTGGCTCCGCTCCGTACACCTCGCACACGCTCCGCTCCATACACCTTGTACTTGCGCGGCTCCGCTCTGCTCCGCACAACTGGTACACGCGCGGCTCAGCTCCGTACACCTCGTAAACGTGCGGCTCCGCTCTGTACACCTCGTACACGTGCGGCTCCGCTCCGCACACCTCGTACATGCGTGGCTCTTCTCCGTACACCTCGTACACACGCGGCTCTGCTCCGTACACGCACGGATCCGCTCCGCTCTGTACACCTCGTACATGCGCGGCTCCGCGTCGTACACCTCGAACACGTGCGGCTCCGCGTCGTACACCTCGAACACGTGCGGCTCCGCGTCGTACACCTCGAACACGTGCGGCTCCGCGTCGTACACCTCGAACACGTGCGGCTCCGCGTCGTACACCTCGAACACGTGCGGCTCCGCGTCGTACACCTCGAACACGTGCGGCTCCGCGTCGTACACCTCGAACACGCGCGGCTCCGCTCCGTATTTCTCGTACACGCTCGGCTCTGCTCCATACACCTCGTACACGCGCTTCTCTGCTCCATACATCTCATACACGCACGGCTCCGCACCGTACACCTCGTACACACGCGGATCCTCTCCGCACACCTCGCACACACGCGGCTCTGCTCTGTACACCTTGTACACGTGCGGCTCTGCTCCGTACACCTCGTACACGCGTGGATCCGCTCTGCTCCGCACACCTCGTACACGCGTGGATCCGCTCTGCTCCGCACACCTCGTACACGCGCGGCTCTGCTCTGCTCCACACACCTCGTACACGTGCGGCTCCGCTCCGTACACCTCGTACACGCGCGGCTCCGCTCCGTACACCCCGTACATGCGCGGATCCGCTCTGCTCCGTACACCTCGTACACGCGCGGCTCCGCTCCGTACACCTCGTACACGCAGCTCCGCTCCGCACACTCGTACACGCGCGGCTCCGCTCCGTACACCTCGTACACGCACGGATCCGCTCCGTACACCTCTTACACGTGCGGCTCCGCTCCGCACACCTCGTACACACGCGAATACGCTCCGTACACCTCGTACACACGTGGGATCTGCTCCACTCCATACAGCTCGTACACGCGCGGCTCCGCTCCGTACACCTCGTACACACATGTCTCCACTCCGCACACCTCGTACACGCGTGGGATCCGCTCCGCTCTGTACATCTCGTACACACGCGGCTCCGCTTCGTACACCTCGTACACACGCTGCTCCGCTCCGTATACCTCGTACACGCGCGAATCCGCTCCGTACACCACGAACACGTGCGGCTCCGCTCCGCACACCTCGTACACACTCGGCTCCGCACACCTCATATACGCGCGTCTCCGCTCTGCTCCGCACACCTCGTACACGCGTGGATCCGCTCTGTACACCACGAACACGCGTGGCTCCGCTCCGTACACCTCGTATACAGGCTTGTCTCCGCTCCGTACATCTTGTACACGCTCGGCTCCGCTCCGTACACCTCGTATACGCGCGGCTCCGCTCCGTACACCTCGTACACGCGCGGCTCCGCTCCGTACACCTCGTATACGCGCGGCTCCGCTCCGTACACCTCTTATACGCGCGGCTCCGCTCCGTACACCTCTTATACGCGCGGCTCCGCTCCATACACCTTGTATACGCGCGGCTCCGCTCCGTACACCTCGTGTACGAGCGGCTCCATTCTGCTCCGAACACTTCGTACACGCGCGGCTCCGCTCCGTACACCTCGTACACTCGCGGCTCCTCTCTGTACACCTCTTACACGCGCGGCTCCGCTCCGTACACCTCGTACACGCTCTGCTCCGTACACCTTGTACACGCGCGGCTCCGCTCTGCTCCGCACACCTCGTACACGCGCGGCTCTGCTCTGCTCCACACACCTCGTACACGTGCAGCTCCGCTCCGTACACCTCGTACACGCGTGGCTCCGCTCCGTACACTTCGTACATGCGCGGCTCCGCTCTGCTCCGCACACCTCGTACACGCGTGACTCCGCTCCGTACACCTCGTACACGCAGGTCAGCTCCGCACGCTCGTACACGCGGCTCCGCTCCGCACGCTCGTGCACGCGCGGATCCGCTCCGTACACCACGAACACGTGCGGCTCCGCTCCACACACCTCGTACACGCTCTGCTCCGCACACATCGTACACGCGTGGATCCGCTCTGTACACCACGAATACGCGTGGCTCCGCTCCGTACGCCTCGTATACAGGCTTGTCTCCGCTCCATACATCTCGTACACGCTCGGCTCCACTCCGTACACCTCGTATATGCGCGGCTCCGCTCCGTACACCTCGTGTACGCGCGGCTCCATTCTGCTCCGCACACTTCGTACACGTGCGGCTCCTCTCTGTACACCTCGTACACGCGCGGCTCCGCTCTGTACACCTCGTACACGCTCTGCCCCGTACACCTTGTACTCGCGCGGCTCCGCTCTGCTCCGCACAACTGGTACACTCGCGTCTCAGCTCCGTACACCTTGTACACGCGCTGATCCGCTCCGTACACCTTGTACACGCGCTGATCCGCTCCGTACAGGTCGTACACGCGCAGATCCGCTCCGTACACCTCGTACACGTGCCGCTCTGCTCCACTCCGTACACCTCGTACACGCGCGGCTCCGCTCCGTACACCTCGTACTCGCTCTGCTCCACTCCGTACACCTCGTACACGTGCGGCTCCGTTCCGTACACCTCGTACACGCGCGAATCCGCTCCGTACACCTCGTACACGCGCGAATCCGCTCCGTACACCTCGTACACTCGCGGCTCCTCTCTGTACACCTCGTACACGCGCGGCTCCGCTCCGTACACCTCGTACATGCGCGGATCCGCTCCGCTCCGCACACCTCGTACACGCGTAGCTCCGCTCCGTACACCTCGCACACACGCGGCTCTGCTCCGTACACGCACGGATCCACTCCGCTCTGTACACCTCGTACACGTGCGGCTCCGCTCCATACACCTCGTACACGCGCGGCTCCGCTCTGCTCCGCACACCTCGTACACGCGCGGCTCTGCTCCGTACACATCGTACACACAGCTCCGCTCCGCACACTCGTACACATGCGGCTCCGCTCCGTACACCTCGTACACGCGCGGATCCGCTCCGTATATCTCGTACACGCGCGGCTCAACTTATTTAGCTCTGTATGGCAGTATTACCTGGGCGGTGTGTTATTTAGCTCTGTATGGCGGTATTATCCGGGCGGTGTGTTATTTAGCTCTGTATGGCGGTATTATCCGGGCGGTGTGTTATTTAGCACTGTATGGCGGTATTATCCGGGCGGTGTGTTCTTTAGCATTGTATGGCGGTATTATCTGGGCGGTGTGCTATTTAGCTCTATATGGCAGTATTATCTGGGCGGTGTGTTATTTAGCACTGTATGGCGGTATTATCCGGGCGGTGTGTTAGGGTACTCTGCCTCCCTCCCCTTATGTGCTGCTGGCCTCGCTCTGCGTGTCCTCCTGCCATGTTGGGTCAGTTACTAGATCATCCACCACCTCCTCCTCTTCCACTTCCGCACCACGGTCCTCCTCCTCACTTCGTGGCAATTGTGTCTCATCATCGTCCACCTCTTGTGACAAATTACCAGCGTCGCCTTCCTGTGGCCGTGGCTGTTCAAATATTTGGCCATGGGATCTCCTCTTCCACCACTTCAAGCGGAGCAGGCGAGGGGCCCAAATATGGAAATGGACCAGTGAACAGCTCTTCAGAGTGTCCAACTGTGGGATCAGTTGCTGTCTGACGACACTCGGCATGGTGGGAGAAAGGAGCATCAGGGTGAGGAGGAGTATGCGGTCGAGACTCACGGCTACTAAGATTTGACCGTGTGGAAGACAGACCGGAGGTGGTGGTGCCCAGGTAACTGGAAGTATTATCTGCTATCCAATTAATAACCTGTTCACACTGATCAGTTCGCAATAGTGGTGTTGTGTGCTTCCCTAGTAATTCAGTAAAGAACTGGGAGCGAGAAGATGTGGCTGTTGGTTGTGGCACATTTTCACCTTGGCCACAGCCCCGTCCTCTGCACGCACCATCACCAGAACGTCCAGTTACACGTCCCTTGCCACGCGCCTTGCCCATTGTAAAGGAAGTACTATAGCTTACACTCGCACTATCAATAGAAAAAGGGTAATAAAAAGTAGATTAGAACCGTGGAAGAGGAAAACCACAGTTCTATTTCTCTGGCCTACACCCGACTCTTTTAAACAATCTGAACAATCAGGGAGAAACTATTACTGTTTTTCTTTACGGAAAAAATACCAAAAGCTGAATAATAGAGACTTTTTACCGTGGAATGGCAAAACCACAGTTATTGTTTACTGGGGTATACTGTTTTTTTTTTTTAGGTAAAAATGGCCCAAAAGTGGATAACAAAGAGGTTTGAATCGTGGAACTGCAAAACCACAGTTCTATTTCTCTGGCCTACACCAGAATATTTTCAACAAATATATTTGTGTCTGAACAATCAGGGAGACACTACTACATTTTTTTTTTATGGCAAAAAATGCCAAAGGCAGGATAATAGAGATTTTTTACCGTGGAACAGCAAAACCACAGCTATAATTTACTGGTGTATACCAGACTCTTTTAAACACATATATTGGTGTCTGAACAATCAGGAGACACTATTACTGTTTTTCTTTACGGAAAAAATACCAAAAGCTGGATAATAGAGATTTTTTACTGTGGAACTGCAAAACCACAGTTCTATTTCTCGGGCCTACACCAGACTATTTTAAACAGATATATTGGTGTCTGAACAATCAGGAGATACTATTACTGTTTTTCTTTACGGAAAAAATACCAAAAGCTTGGATAATAGAGATTTTTTACCTTGGGACGGCAAAACCACAGTTATAATTTACTGGTGTATACCAGACTCTTTTAAACAGATATATTTGTGTCTGAACAATCAGGAGACACTATTACTGTTTTTCTTTACGGCAAAAGATGCCAAAAGCAGGATAATACAGAGATTTGACCCGTGGAACTGCAAAACCACAGTTCCATTTCTCGGGCCTGCACCAAACTATTTTCAACAGATATATTTGTGTCTGAACAATCAGGAGGCACTATTACTGTTTGTCTTTGCGGCAAAAAATGCCAAAAGCAGGATAATAGAGATTTTTCATCGTGGAACGGCAAAACCACAGTTATAATTTACTGGTGTATACCAGACTCTTTTAAACAGATATATTGGTGTCTGAACAATCAGGAGACACTATTACTGTTTTTCTTTACAGAAAAAATACCAAAAGCTGGATAATAGAGATTTTTTACCGTGGAACGGCAAAACCACACTTCTATTTCTCGGGCCTACACCAGACTATTTTCAACAAATATATTTGTGTCTGAACAATCAGGGAGACACTATTACTGTTTTTTTTTACGGTAAAAGATGCCAAAAGTAGGATAATAGAGATTTTTTACCGTGGAACGGAAAAAACACAGTTATAATTTACTGGTGTATACCAGACTTTTTAAAATAGATATATTTGCCGCTGAACAGTGAGCGACACACTCAAACTGTTTTTTTTAAGGTAAAAATGGCCCAAAAGTGGATAATACAGAGGTTTGAACCGTGGAACTGCAAAACCACACTTCTATTTCTCTGGCCTACACCAGACTCTTTTAAAAAAATATATTTGTGTCTGAACTGTCACAGACACACTTCTTTTTTTTTTTTCTTTTTTTTGGGGGGGGGGGCACCAAAAGGTTAATAAGATGGGTATTTGTACAGTGTGAAGGAGGAAAAAAAAAAAAAGAGGATTTAGATGAAAAAAAAGGATTTTTCCTGGCCCCCGAGACCTGGAGCTAAGTCCAGCAATTTCAGCAACAGGAGCACACAGGACTGTAATGCAGCGTTTGCTGGTATAACCACTGCGTCTCCTATACAGCCTGCCTGCCTGATATCTGGGATGGATATTAGTCCTGAGAAGGACTGTTTGGTTGATCTGGCAGCCTTTACAGACCCTACACTAACTATTTCGCAGTATATATCTCTCCCTAAATCAGCAGCGCTGTCCCTACACTGTCTGATCCCAGCCGTCTGTGTCCTAGATGGCGGCGCCCGGTTTTAAATACTCGAGGTGACGCTGTGCGGCCAGCCAATCAATGTAATGCCCACAACCAACATGGCTGCGGCATTACAGTGACTGGCTGGCAATCCCTGCATGTTCATTGGCTCTGTAAAGAGCGCCAAACGTGCAGGGCGGAGACACAAGCTCCCGCCCGAGTAACCCGGAAATGCTCGGTGCTCGCCGAACATACCGAGTAGCTTGATGCTCGGGCGAGTACCGAGTAGTGTCGAGCATGCTCGCTCAACACTGCTCCTTATCTGTGGAGAAAAAAAAGGAAAAATATATAAAATAATTAATTTATCAGACAATAAGAAACTAAATGAGAAACTAAATATTTCCAAGAATATTCTAAAAATAACATTATAGTTTTGAAAATAATAGAGGATTTTTTCTTGCCTCCATCCCAGGTGGATGAGGCCACGCTTGTATCACTTCACTAGTACAGAGGAATTATGGCACTTGTAGGAAGAGCTGGTCAACGTGAGCTCTCATTCTGATGTTGCAACTGCCATATCCACTGGAGAGAAGTAGGAAAATGGGGTGGAAAGATGGTGCCAGCCATGGATATGTGTCACCCTGGCCTGGATGCCACAAATGTATAATAAAGCTGTGTCTGAGAGCAGGAGGGAGGTTCTCTGGTCAGGGACCATTAGCATGCTGCACATCCTGTCCCAGGCCAATAGGGGGAGCAGGCTGCCCCTATAAATGCTGGAAATGGGGGCAGGGTTAGAGAGAGCTGGACGACCTGTCTCTGAAGCGAGAGGCGTCCCAGAGAAGGGAGAGTCAGTTGAGCTGTAGCTGAGGAGGTCGTGTGGCAGTAGAAGAGCCACGAGCCAGGGACGGAAGGCGAGGTGAGCCTGTTCTGGCTGAGAGAGAAACTGATCTACCGGACTTTGGTGTCCGAGGCTGTTAGGATTCCAAGTCTTACAGCAAATAACCAGCCCGCAGGGGATTGTATGTCCCTTGGCCTAAGAAGCCCAGAGGTTCCGCCACAGCAGAAGGGACCAGCAAAGTTGCACCAGGCCAAGAGTAGAAAGGGACCCAAGTTGCAAGCCATACGGGCGAGAAGACACGGCGAACTCAGGAACGTGGGCTGTTACACCACGAGGAGGGAAATAGCCAGAAAGAGCGCAGAGAGCACGGTAGGCCTTCACCCTCACCCTGACCAGGAGGGCTTCCCACTTGTTCTCAGACATCCAGGCCCCCTCATAGCCGGTACTGTTTTTGGGTCGTCTCACCTGTTCCAATAAAGACCCTGAACTGTTCAAGAGGCCTCCTTTTTCTGGCTATTGCGATCGGAATCATCCCCTCCATCATCCACTTACACTGCCCTGGGGCTACACTCCTCCCGTGGGGAGTTATACTACTCAGTGCTGCACACTTACATCTGCCCCAGCGGTCTGCACTGCAGCGGCGGTTATCCCTGACCGCAATCCACGGGTGGCGTAGTCGGAACTTCCCATACATATAACAAAAGACGGTTCCCCTTTAAGCCTGACACCCTGAGCACGAGACCGGGTCGCCACTACTACTCCCCGTCCGCATCCAGAGGCCCGGCCCTGAGTATCCCACGGCCCAGGGGGCGAGTCAGCTTTCTGGCGTAGTCGGCAGGATTGTGACCAACTCGCCACAAACGGGTATTGCATGCCTAGAAAAGACTTCATACTTACCTGAAAAAGAGGTTTCCCGCCATCCGGAGCCATTTCCCGCCATCTTCATCCGTTTCCCGCCATCCTCAGCCGTGTTCCCGCCATTGGACGCCATCTTTAGGACGCCGCGCAGGAAGAAGAGAGGCGTGGACGTCCAAACCGCGCGAGACCCGAAGCCACGCCCTACACACCGACGCTGCGCAAGGTCCTGGAAAGAGTGAGAGCGACGCTGACGTCACCAGGACGCGACGCAAGGTCCTCGCCCGGAGCAGCACCAGCTGAGCCGCGGCCTACGGAAGAGGATCAACGGAAGGTAGGCCACGCTTAACTAGGGGGGAGGAAGATGACGGACGCGGAGGGACCTTCTACCACCAGCGTGGCTGCAGCAGCGGTGATGCCGTTCTCCATGCCCTACATCCCCGGAGCAGCCTGGCTGCCCCAATACTCAGGGGAATCCCATACCTTAACTGACTTTAAAGAAAGACTACACAGTCTATTTAAAGTTTATCCCCTGACAGAAGAACAGAAAGTGAGCATTCTGACGGGGCAGTTAACCGGCGCAGCCCAGCGGGAAGTGAAATCATGGTCAGATGAGGAGAAAAGGACTGTAAGGGACATTCTGACCCAGCTGCGGAGTACCTTTGACACCCGTACCTCAGCAGAGATCAAAATGCGGTTCTATGGCTGTAAACAGCGGGCACAGGACAGCATCAGAGACTATGCCCTAAATTTGCAGGAAGCCTTGAGAGCCATCAAACAAGCTGACCCTGTCAGCGTGCAGGATACAGATAAGCTACTAACAGAACAGTTCATAGAAGGTCTGCTGTCTAGTGCCCACAGAACCCAGCTGCGCCTCATGTTCTTTCAAAACCCTGGTCTAACCTTTGCCCAATTCAAGGACAGGGCAATAAGGGTGCTCCGTGAACCTGCACTAAGTGGCGCTATAAACCCCCGGCGCCCTGCTCTCACCTATCACCAGGAGGCAGCGCCCTCTTCTATGGACTCTGTGGGGGCCGATGCACAGGCCCTGAACCAAGCCCCGTCGAAAGATCTGCACCACCAAGTCCAGGAGCTGACCAGGAGCGTCGCGGCGTTGACCAGGACTGTCCAGGCGTTACAAGTGGACCCGTCAAGACCCATCGAGTTGGCTTCAAGTCCGGAGGATGTCCCGTGGCGTCGACAGAGGAGAACCCCGTCGTTCCGAGGGAGGCCCACAGACCGCTACGCAGAGGATGGACAGCCCATTTGCCATCGATGCAGCCAGCCCGGACACATTTCCAGGTACTGTAATTTAAACGGGTCCAACCTGGGGCAGAGGGCCAAACCCCAGGCATAAGATCACCAGGCCCTTACAATTGGCGTAATAAGTACGTTGGGGGGTGCCCGGTTTTACCCGTGGTGCTGGACGGTATCCCCATGAGTGCCTTGCTGGATACCGGGTCGCAAGTAACTACTATCCCTTATGTACTTTTTAAGCAGTATTGGACTGATGCTGATATAACACGGTATCCAGACAATGACTTGAGCATCATCGCCAGTAATGGCTTGCCCGTGCCGCAGATGGGGTTCAAAGAGATGACCATTAAGATTGGTAAAGTTGAACTGTCAGCACAGGGGGTGATTATTGTGGACATTGACCGTCGTGAAAGTCACCCTAAAATAACTGTGGGTACTAACGTGATTGAAAATTGTCTTTCAGAGATAATTGTAATTTTACAGCAGGTGGCGGTGAATGCTAGTTCCAGCCAACAGAGAGTCCTCAACAAAGAGATAAAGGCTCTGATGAGGTGGCAGCAGGTAGAACTGTCTAGTGGTGAGATCGGTAGCGTAAGAATGAGTGACCCATTCCCCATTTCCATGCCTCCCAAAAGTGAAATGATGATCTGGTGTCGGACTGCAATCGGGTTGAGAGGCAGAGACTACCAAGCCATGGTAGAACCCGTGTACTCCGACAGCAGGCCCACCATTTTGACAGCCCGGGGGGTGGTTGATGTCCGTCATGGGAGGGTGCCCGTTCGCATCCTCAACATTGAGGAGAGGGAGGTACACTTACCCAGGTACGCTACACTTGCCAAACTGTTTGCTGTTGAACACAAAGCTATCAGGGCCGTGGAACCGTTGCCCCCATCTCCACAGGCGGAGGGTAATGGCTCCCAGAAACAAAAGGAGGACTGGTGCCAGAAACTCCATTTGGGTGCTGACTCCACTCCCCTGCACCAAAAACAAGGAGTCTACCGGGTGGTTCAGGAGTACGAGAGAATTTTTAGTAAGCACCCGCTAGACTTCGGCCGAGTAAAGGGAGTAGAACACCATATCCCCACGGGAAGCCACCCACCAATAAAAGAGAGACACAGACCTGTACCCCCTGCACATTATCAGAACGCAAAGGGCATGCTGAGAGAAATGAAAGAAGCTGGGGTCATTAGAGATAGCTGTAGCCCCTGGGCAGCCCCCTTGGTTCTGGTAAAAAAGAAAGACGGTACCATGAGAATGTGCGTGGACTATAGACAAATCAACCGTATCACTCATAAAGACGCGTACCCGTTACCTAGGATAGAGAAGTCTTTGGCAGCCCTAAAATCAGCTAACATCTTCTCTACGTTGGACCTTACTAGCGGGTACTGGCAGGTTCCTGTGGCAGAGGCTGACAAGGAGAAGACCGCCTTCACCACCCCGATGGGATTGAGCGAATTCAACTGTATGCCCTTCGGGCTCTGCAACGCACCAGGGACCTTCCAGAGGCTGATGGAATGCTGTCTAGGGCACTGAAACTTCGAGACGGTCCTACTTTACCTGGACGACGTGATCGTCTATTCGAAGACCTACGAGGACCATCTAAAACACCTGGCAGAGGTGTTCGAAGCCCTGGCAGGCTATGGCCTGAAGGTGAAACCATCAAAGTGTCACCTGTTGAAACCGAAGGTCCAGTACCTAGGGCACGTGGTGAGTGCAGAAGGAGTAGCCCCCGACCCTGACAAAGTCACAGTAATCAAGAGCTGGCCAAGCCCCTCAAACATCAAAGAATTGAGGCAGTTCCTCGGGTTGGTGGGCTACTACCGAAGGTTCATCCCCGGGTTCACTAAGATGGCAGCTCGAATGCAGGACCTCCTGATAGGTCAATCCAAATCCAGAAGTCAAAACCACCCTTCAAGTGGGACAAGCCGGAAGAGGAGTCCTTCCGCCAGTTGAAGATGGCCCTCACGGGGGATGAGATCCTGGCCTACCCCGATTATGGCCAGCCTTTTATCCTCCACACAGACGCCAGTAATGTGGGGCTGGGAGCCGTACTGTCACAAAACCAACAGGGCAGAGAAAGGGTGATCGCATATGCCAGCCGGAAGTTGAGGCCCACTGAAAGAAACCTGGAGAATTACAGCTCCTTCAAGCTAGACTTCTTGGCAGTGGTGTGGGCCGTCACAGAACGGTTTAAGCATTACCTGGCCTCCGCAAAGTTCACCGTGTACACGGACAACAACCCGTTGACACACCTGGACAATGCAAGACTAGGTGCCCTAGAGCAGCGGTGGATGGCGCGACTCTCGAATTATGACTTCACGATCAAGTACCGGGCAGGCAGAACCAATGCCAATGCTGACACCCTATCAAGAATGCTTCACTTACCTGACGGAGGCGAAGACCCAGAAGAGCTGGAGGAGGTAGAACTCCCTGCGTTTCACCAGTATGGAGCAACTCAATACTCCCACCGCGTGAAGGAGGAAGACTTAACAACCATCATGATCAAGCCGAGACCCAAGATAGTGACCCTGCAATCCGCATGGTGAAAGACCTGCAGACCCGGGAAGATGTCCGTCTAGATCCGGATGCTCCAGAGGAAGCCAAGCAGCTATGGAAAGAGAAGAGCAGGCTGTTCCTCTATGAAGGTAAGCTGTGCAGGAGACTCGTCAACCACCGGATTCATGAGCTGACCTGGCAAGTCGTGGTCCCAAGGCGAGATGCAGCTATGGTCCTGGAGGCTTACCATGACAGAGTGGGGCACTTCGGCTGGAAGAAACTGGAGTTCCTGCTAAGAGGATGGTTTTTCTGGATCGGCATGAGAGGGGCTGTAGAGAAGTGATGCAAAGACTGTGGCCCTTGTAATCTAAGGAGGAAGGACCGCACCAGCCAGAAGACACCCTTGAGGCCCATTGTCACCAAGCAGCCTCTTGAGCTGGTAGCTCTGGACCACGTCAAATTGGCTCCAAGCCGGTCAGGATACGTTTATGCCCTGACAATCGTGAACCACTATTCCCGATTTCTAGTGGTGGTCCCTGTAAAAGACTTGACAGCTCAAATGGCGGCCAGAGCCTTCCAGCAATATTTCTGCCTCCCACACGGGTATCCGGAACAGGTCCTGACAGACCAGGGTCCAGCGTTCGAGGCTGAAATCTTCCAAGAGTTCTGCAACCTCTATGGCTGTAAGAAGATTCGGACAACGCCTTACCACCCACAAACCAACGGGATGTGTGAGAAAATGAACAATATAGTCATTGATCTCCTGAAGACGTTGCCCCTGGAGGAACGCAGCCTGTGGCCAGAAAAACTGCTGGACCTGATAGACTTATACAATCATATCCCGGTGAATGCTACAAACTGCACCCCGGCTTACCTGATGCGAGCCAAACCAGGTAAGCTGCCCATAGACCTGGAGATGGGAGTCCTAACACCCGAGGACACCTCCCCAGATGCGGACTGGGATACGGAAAGGCGACTGCAGTAGAAGAAGGTACAGGAGAGTGTGAAGAAGAGCCTGGCCCAGGTGAGAGAAAGGCAAGAGAGACTCTTCAACCAACACGCCCCTGCTGGTCCCCTAGAACCTGGTGAGCAGGTCCTGAAGCGATAGAGAAGGCTACACAAGCTGGACGACCAGTGGGAAAGGGAACCCTACACAGAACTGCAGTCTGATCACTACAACCCGAAGGTGTGCGTGATCACCAAGGATGGAGGAGAAACCACTAGTACCGTCTCCAGAGATCACCTAAAAAGGTGCCCCGAGCAACTACAAAGTGCAGAAGAGGATCAAAGTGACCTTGAACCCGCAGAGGACAAGGAAGAGATGATCAGCACAGTTCTTGGGGAGTTCCCTCAGTCCTGGACTCGAATAAACAATGCCATAGTGGTACCCGTCCTACATTTCCTGCAACTAATTCAGCAACAACCTACACTAGAGCAGGAAGGGGAAGAAGAACAAGCAGCCCCAGAGGCAGAAGAGCTTGTACCAGCAGCCCAGGAGAATCAACCCTCTGCTGACAATGAGCCTGCCATGCCTGCGGTAAGCCAAAGGACCCGCAGACAGCTGCCTGCCCTGCCTGTAAATCTAGCCAATGACTGCACCCCGAGCGCTAGTGAGAAAAGCCAGGTTAGACCACCACCAGACAGTTGGTTACGTAGGTCAACCCGGAGCACTAAAGGGCAAATACCAGCTCGCTGGAGAGTGTAGGGTGTGATAGCAAATGTAAATAGCCTGCAAAATGTTGAATTGTTTAAAATGTAATTGCATGACCAGTAACTACGCTTTTTCTCAGTTTCTTTCAGTTAATACATGGACTAACAGGTTATGAACTGTGAGTAACCGAGACTTTCCTGTAAATATGTTTGGAGCTTAACCAACGGAAGGAACAAGGACTGTCAAAGACTTGGGGCTACGGCAGACTCCCACCTGGTTTGAGCTCCCCGTTGTTGTTGGTGAGATGGACACCTGGTCACAGTTATAAAATAATGCCTAATGAAGCATATAGGGTTCTTATAAAAAGGATTCGCTGTAAAAAAAAACAACTTGTGAATCCTATAATCTTAATACTTCATAGGATATATTGTCATCTACCACCCTATATTTTAGATTATATAAAAAAAAAATAATAATAATTTTTACATACAACATAAAACAATGCATAAATATAAAGTTATAAAATTACAATCAGTTTCTACCATTGTAATTAGGAAAAGTAGACGAAGAAAGGAAAGAGAAAAAAAAAGAGAAAAAAATAAAAAAATAAAAAAATTCCAAAAAAATCCCCCAAAAAATCGCCCAAAAAAATAAATAAAAAAAATAAAAATTTTTTCTTTAAATTTTTTCTCCTTTCTCTCTCTCCTCCCTCCTCCCCTCCCTCTCTCCTTTCCCCTCTTCCCTCCTTCTCTCTCTCCTCCCCCCTCCTCCTCCATATAAAAGATATATATAATAAATTTGCTAAAATATGAAAACACATAGACTCGATAGATAGACTCGAACGCCCCCATATATAGATTTGCATAACTGGGGGCAAACCTCGTCCCCATCGCGCAGCCCCTCAGCTGCCGATACATCACCCCCTCAAAAGAAAATACATTGTTCTCAAGAATGAAAGTTATACCCCTCAATAAAAAGTTTTTTTGAGGATCTTGTAAGTTAGGGTCCTCATCTAGGAATATTTTAATTGCCTGTAAACCCAGAAGACCGAACCATTCAGCTCCTATTAGCAATAATGTTATAAATGTAATGTCCCTAAATGCTTATGCTGTCAATCCATTGATAACGGAGCCAAAACATTCGTCTCTGCGGTCACTGGAGAGATATATCCCATTCGCTTTAGACTTACATGTCAGTCCTCATATGTGATCTATCTGCTCCAGTGCACCTGCGGCCTGCAATACATTGGCCGCACTATCCAGGAAATGCACTCAAGATTAAATAAACATCGCCAAAACATTAGAAACGGCTTTCCCCTACATAGTGTTTCTAATCATTTCTTAAAAGAACATCAAAAAAATCCTAATAACCTAAAACTAACTATCATTGATCATATAGTTGATACACACCCTGATAGACTAAATCGTCTCATTACATGTGAAAATTATTGGATTTTCAAAATGGGAACCTTGTCTCCTGAAGGTTTGAACCTTAATATAGAGAAGACAACTTTTTAAATAATTGTTTTCATATTTTAGCAAATTTATTATATATATCTTTTATATGGAGGAGGAGGGGGGAGGAGAGAGAGAAGGAGGGAAGAGGGGAAAGGAGAGAGGGAGGGGAGGAGGGAGGAGAGAGAGAAAGGAGAAAAAATTTAAAGAAAAATTTTTTATTTTTTTTATTTATTTTTTTGGGGGATTTTTTTGGGGATTTTTTTGGGAATTTTTTTTTTTCTCTTTTTTTTTCTCTTTCCTTTTTTTTCTCTTTCCTTTCTTCGTCTACTTTTCCTAATTACAATGGTAGAAACTGATTGTAATTTTATAACTTTATATTTATGCATTGTTTTATGTTGTATGTAAAAATTATTATTATTATTTTTTTATATAATCTAAAATATAGGGTGGTAGATGACAATATATCCTATGAAGTATTAAGATTATAGGATTCACAAGTTTTGTTTTTTTTTACAGCGAATCCTTTTTATAAGAACCCTATATGCTTCATTAGGCATTATTTTATAACAATCCTTTTTACTCTATTGAGCATATATGAACTCAAGGGGTTAATATAGAGGTATTACTCTGTATCTGGCCCCGCCCCTTTTAAGTAATTGTATACCTAGTCAAATGTATATAAGGATCAATTGTTTGCTGCTTGTCACACCTGATGAAGGTGGCTGTGTCCACCGAAACGCGTTGTGTGTGTATTAATAAATCAGTCCTTTTAATATTTTTGCCCTGTTATTGGCACTCTGGTACTGCTATTCATATTCACTGATTGTCCCTTTCCCCCTGTTGGGGTGTGGTAGAGCTGCCTTTAATCTATTGTTTTTTCACCTGTGGGAGCAATTTAATTAAAATTACTACCCTGGTTTTCCAAGCTGCGCTGCCTTAACCCCTCCGGAACGTTGCCGGGGGTGTTGGTGAAGCTGGGCGTCCATCTCGGCGTTACATGCTACTAACCTGACCACGTGATCCACCACCGAGAGATCAGGATCTGTGAACGCCGCTGGAAATAGATGACAGCCACCAACAGAGCGGAGCTTGTGGAGCTTTACACTGGGGTTGTGCAGAGGTGCACAACTTCATAAGGTTAGTAGCCATCCTCACACCCCTCTAACAATTGCAATACTGAGTCACCCATTGCGCCTTGTTCTCTCCTCTCTTTACATATTGAGTCTGCTATTGCTGGGGGCTTAGCCTCAAGACCAGGAGCTGCAAATTGGGCGACCCAGATTGTTCTACACATCGAGAGACGGAAAAACCTTGCAGAATCATCAACAGATAAGAACTGTGTTTAAGACTTTAAAATCTAAATTGCTGGATCATTATGGACTTTTATGTGACCAATAGAGAGAAATTTAGATTATCTCTGATCAATACAGCCCTTAGTAAAGACTTTAAAGATGGCGACAGATGCATATATAATAATCCAACTATGCTGAATGATATAGATCAAAAAAGGTTACGTGGACTGTTTTTGAACTTAGAAAATAATAGCAAAATAGAAATAACTAATCACATAGACACAATGTTTTTAGAACATTACATTAAGGATAACATAATACCCAAGGGATTGAGAATGAATCTCAATTCATCCTTTCCTCAGGATATTGTTTTTACTGAAAGATGGGACAGGTGTATTTCTGATTGCTCAACAACACTGATCAGATTGTTGATTGATAAAAGGAATACTCTGGCTATGCATGCTTTAGAAACAATAGCTAAAATTAAAGGGGATTTGGAGTTCTTTTCTTCATCTACGGAATATTTTGCCACAGATAATGAGGTAAAACTAAGACTGGCTAAGTTTGAAAATGATTTAATAAATAAAAAAGCAAAAAAATATGAAAGAGATATAAAAGACTCTAAAAAAGAAAAAATCCAATCACCACTTCAAATTTCACCTGTTCCCATCATCTCTATGCAGAGAACAACTAGGGATAATCCATCATCCCCTATTCTAAGCAATGATACTGATAACCATACAAAACAAGTGAATAGTTTTCAAAAACAGTTTTTTATGAATAAAAAACAACAAGCAATATATGAGACTCATAAAAAGAAGTTATCCATTAACAATAATTACAAGAAAAATACTGCATTTAATTCTAATTTGGAAAAAAATAATGACCTTATAATAGAGGGAATGTGTATGGAAATTACTCCTCCCTCCATACTGATTACTGATCCACCTATTTTATCCACACAAGCAGCAGATGTAGAATTTATTGCTAATCCGCCTACTATTTCCACACAAGTAGCAGATATTGATGAACTGAACTTCACATTACATATTAACACACAGGAGATATCCCATAGTGGATCTAATATCTCAGAGCTTTCTAGTGCAATACAGATTCCTATTGCTGGGGAGTTATCTGGACAGATCCCGTTAGCGGATACACTGAATATTTTTCATCAAGGGAGACCCTCTGATAAAACAAGTGGTATAAACCACATAAAACCCCCTATAAACAGAATGACATCCTTGGAATTATCTCCGATTTTGAATGAAAATAGTATCTTGATAAATCCTCAAACACAGAATGCAGTTGCATCTCAAACTAATAAAACGAAAATTACACATTTTTTTCACGTGGTCCCCGGACGTTGTCCAAAACGAAAAAGAAATTTAGGGAATGTAGAGGGAGTGGAAAAACCCGAGGCCTCAATAACAAAAATAGTCCAAATGCCGAAATTGAGACATAATCCAAATATAAAGAAAATGAAATCTTGCCAATGAACCAGAATACAAATTCCCTGCAGATAGAAACCCCTATCGGTTGTGGGGGTATTTTTAATATTTCTAGCTATGTGCTATCTGAAGCTGAACAATCCTTGTTAGGTCGAGGATTATCTTTCTGTCCAGCTGTCCCATTTAATAATTTCACTTTGTTCTGTGATTTAAATGAATTTATAAGGAAATTGACACTAAAAAGGCATTTTCTATTGGAAGATAAGAGAAAATCACATCCTATTAGTTCATGCTCAACAGTATCCCCCTCCATTCAAGAATCTAATATACCAGGCCCCCCATTACTGGACCCTTTCACTCATGTAAATGTGAAGGGGAAAAATAATTTCTATCCATTACATCACAAAGGTTCACACCTTGAAACTTTCCAACAATTAATTTTGAGGGACCTTAGGACATTCCCCCCAATTTCAAAAAAAGTGAACAACTTGAACTACCAGGAGAAATGTGCATTAAAAACCCTTCAGGATAATAAAGAAATAATTATAAAGAGAGCAGATAAGGGAGGGGGGACTGTGATAATGAACAGGGGCTGGTACATCAAGGAGGGCCTCAGAATCTTAGACGACTCAAACTACTACGTGAAATTAGAAGCAGACCCATCTGTAACCATTTTTTTGGAGTACAAAGGACTTGTAGCAGGGGCCTCTACAGCTGGCTTCCTCAATAAAAAAGAAAAATCCTTTTTAGACATTAAAAAATTCAAAGTCCCTTATTTTTATTTTTTACCCAAAATTCATAAAGATAAATTTAATCCCCCTGGACGTCCTATTATTTCTGGTATTAATTCTATCACATCCAACTTATCCCACTATATTGATCTTTTTTTACAGAAGTACGTTTTATCCCTAGATTCTCATTTAAAGGATTCCACACATTTAATTAGACTATTGAGTGAATTACCCCCTCTTCCAGGCTGTCTTCTTATTACACTCGATATAAGCTCTCTTTATTCCAATATCACACATGTATTGGGTTTACAGGCAATTAAAATATTCCTAGATGAGGACCCTAACTTACAAGATCCTCAAAAAAACTTTTTATTGAGGGGTATAACTTTCATTCTTGAGAACAATGTATTTTCTTTTGAGGGGGTGATGTATCGGCAGCTGAGGGGCTGCGCGATGGGGACGAGGTTTGCCCCCAGTTATGCAAATCTATATATGGGGGCGTTCGAGTCTATCCACATCGCGCAATCCCTCGGCGCCGATAAACCCATCGTTATGTACCGCCGCTTTATAGATGATCTGTTTATCATATGGAGGGGAAATACTGTGGAGGCTGCCAAATTTATTGATGAATTAAACTCTAACGACTGGGGTCTTTCCTTTACCTCTACCATATCTGAGAGTAATATTCAATATCTTGACCTTCAGATAAATATAGACAATTCGGGTAAAATATCCACATCTACCCACTTTAAGGAAGTGGATGTAAAGAGCTATCTTGAATTTGACAGTGGCCATCTACCCAGCTGGATTAGAAATATACCATATGGTCAATATTGGCGTGTCAGAAAAAATTGTACACATGATTCGGATTTTTTTCTGGAATCTAAGGTTTTACAAAAACGTTTTAGAGCTAAGGGATACCCCCGGAAATTATTAGAGGATGCTTTCTCCAAAACTAGATCCCTATCACAGAACCTGTGTATCAACAAATCCAAGAATACCAGCCAAGAGCCAAACAACGATTTCAGTTTAAATCTGATTACTACTTATGGTAAACCTACGCAAGTGTTATCCAGTTTACTAAAAAAAATACTGGTTCATTTTAAGTAATGATCCAATATTAACTGGTCATTTACCGGAATTTCCTCATGTCATATATCGGAGGAGTAAAAATCTAGGAAACTATATAGCCCCTAGCAATACAACAATTGGTAGAAGACCGAACCATTCAGCTCCTATTAGCAATAATGGATGTTATAAATGTAATGTCCCTAAATGCTTATGCTGTCAATCCATTGATAACGGAGCCAAAACATTCGTCTCTGCGGTCACTGAAGAGATATATCCCATTCGCTTTAGACTTACATGTCAGTCCTCATATGTGATCTATCTGCTCCAGTGCACCTGCGGCCTGCAATACATTGGCCGCACTATCCAGGAAATGCACTCAAGATTAAATAAACATCGCCAAAATATTAGAAACGGCTTTCCCCTACATAGTGTTTCTAATCATTTCTTAAAAGAACATCAAAAAAATCCTAATAACCTAAAACTAACTATCATTGATCATATAGTTGATACACACCCTGATAGACTAAATCGTCTCATTACACGTGAAAATTATTGGATATTCAAAATGGGAACCTTGTCTCCTGAAGGTTTGAACCTTAATATAGAGAAGACAACTTTTTAAATAATTGTTTTCATATTTTAGCAAATTTATTATATATATCTTTTATATGGAGGAGGAGGGGGGAGGAGAGAGAGAAGGAGGGAAGAGGGGAAAGGAGAGAGGGAGGGGAGGAGGGAGGAGAGAGAGAAAGGAGAAAAAATTTAAAGAAAAATTTTTTATTTTTTTTATTTATTTTTTTGGGGGATATTTTGGGGGGATTTTTTTTGGAAATTTTTTTTTTTTTCTCTTTTTTTTTCTCTTTCCTTTCTTCGTCTACTTTTCCTAATTACAATGGTAGAAACTGATTGTAATTTTATAACTTTATATTTATGCATTGTTTTATGTTGTATGTAAAAATTATTATTATTATTTTTTTATATAATCTAAAATATAGGGTGGTAGATGACAATATATCCTATGAAGTATTAAGATTATAGGATTCACAAGTTTTTTTTTTTTTTTACAGTGAATCCTTTTTATAAGAACCCTATATGCTTCATTAGGCATTATTTTATAACAATCCTTTTTACTCTATTGAGCATATATGAACTCAAGGGGTTAATATAGAGGTATTACTCTGTATCTGGCCCCGCCCCTTTTAAGTAATTGTATACCTAGTCAAATGTATATAAGGATCAATTGTTTGCTGCTTGTCACACCTGATGAAGGTGGCTGTGTCCACCGAAACGCGTTGTGTGTGTATTAATAAATCAGTCCTTTTAATATTTTTGCCCTGTTATTGGCGCTCTGGTACCGCTATTCATATTCACTGATTGTCCTTTTCCCCCTGTTGGGGTGCGGTAGAGCTGCCTTTAATCTATTGTTTTTTCACCTGTGGGAGCAATTTAATTAAAATTACTACCCTGGTTTTCCAAGCTGCGCTGCCTTAACCCCTCCGGAACGTTGCCGGGGGTGTTGGTGAAGCTGGGCGTCTATCTCGGCATTACATGCTACTAACCTGACCACGTGATATACCACCAAGAGATCAGGATCTGTGAACGCCGCTGGAAATAGATGACAGCCACCAACAGAGCGGAGCTTGTGGAGCTTTACACTGGGGTTGTGCAGAGGTGCACAACTTCATAAGGTTAGTAGCCATCCCCACACCCCTCTAACAATTGCAATACTGAGTCACCCATTGCGCCTTGTTCTCTCCTCTCTTTACATCTACTGATGTCTATGGGACTTACAGCAAAACCCAAGCAAATTTATTGCACTGATGTAAGAAATTCTGTAAAGACAACGGTGGCCATAAGTCAACATGGTAGTCAGTTGTTCTACCAATATGGAAGTGTCCATCTAAAAAAAACTAAGAATTGTTCTTTCTACAATAACATAAACCTGAATTTTATCTGGAAGTTATTACTTTTATCTGTTAAAGTTTCTCCACTATTAGAAGTCTCATTAGCACTAATAGTGATGTCGTCATCGGAGCTGTGAAATAAATATAACAATATGTGAGCCCACCACTAATCATTAGTCCCCATAAAGTCTCTAGTAATAGAGAAGATATATGTCCTACCTGGTGTTATTGTCCGAATCACTATCTGAAGTTGGTACTTTCAGATCTGAGGGAACAAAAAAACATAAATCTCTTTTTAGAATAGTATAATAGCAATGACCGAGACTCAATATTAAAAAAACAAATGCTAATGAAGTATTCAGTGCACCCCTATATGTACATGGGGAAAATGATCCCATTCAGCTACAGTAAACTGCACTGTGGCCAACTTTAGTCAATGTGGCTCAACATGAGAACAAATTCCCAAATCCAAATTCTATCTGAATTAAGAACTGCAGCATGAAGATTCCTAACCAAATGTTAAAAAGAAATATTAAATGTAAACTCATTTACCACGGAAGTAAAAATTGCAGTCTCAGTGGGTGCGACCATAACCAGACCTGTGGAGTCAAAGAGTCCGGCGACGCCAACATAATTTCAGTTAAATGTATGTCTGAGGATGTACATTCAGCTCAAATATATTGTGCCACAGAGAGCCGCCTGCTAAATACACCACAATATGGCCATCGTGGATAGCGCATGAGGTCACTTGCCATGAGCCGCCACCAGCCTGCACTAGTTATAGAGCAGGAAGAGACCTGCTGGCTGTGGGAGCCGGTGAGGTAAGAATAATCTTTTTTTTTTAATATGTTGGATAATACACTCAGGATGGAGTATGTTTTCACAAGAAGGGACCAGGATAGGTAACATTATTACAAGAAGGGGCCAGGATTCCCAGGGACATTATTACCAGATAGGGATGAGGAGGGGTTACATTACCATTGAATAGGGACCAGGATGGGATACATTATTAATGGATAGGGGGCCAAGCCGGGGGACATTATTACAGGATAGGGACCAGGACAGGAGACATTATTACAGAATAGGAGCAAGGAAGATGGACATTATTATAGTAAAGAGATCACGATGTGGGACGTTATTACAGGATGGCAGCCAAGAAGGGGAACAAATTACAGGATGGGGGCAGGACGGGGGACTTCTGAGGTCATAGGTCCAAGTTTTGCCCCATGGCTCATAGAACTCTAATTATGTCCATGCTCTTTGCCGTAGACATACAATAGAGATATATCCAAACCCTTACCAAAATGTGCACATGAGCGGCACCCAATGACTACAATGACTCTAATGACAGCAATAAATATACCAGAACCTTTTCTGGATCAGAGTCCAGTACCTGGTTTTCTCGCTGATGAGCAGGAATTCAAGCCACTGGTGTTATTCAGGCCTGGGGACCTGGGAATTGGCTGCTTCCTTGGAAGAGACTGGAAAAATATCAAACATGTCAACTAAAATCAATCTTTAAACCTAAATATCTCCAATTTATAATTAGTCCATATTCTATTGTTTTCCATTTAGACACCTACTTAAATGTGTTTACCATTGGCCTATGCTTACTTCATGTACAGAGTATGAGGAGTGTAGGAAATACTTATGGGCAGGATATGGATAGGGGTGGTGATGACAATTAAGTGTTTTCATACAATATTATTATATATCCTGTAATACCACAACTGAGGGTAGTCTTTCCTCTGCAAACATAATCCAACCTATCACCCCATAATCCCTCTTTCTGGAGCTATGTTTTTGGTCCCCTCATCTTGTTCTGGGATTTTTGACCCAAATGTATTTTAAGTAATTAACAATATAAAATTGAAAGTTACCTGATGGAAATCTTCATCATCACTACTGTCCTCGCTATCAGAAAGAACAATCATACGCTTAAAGCGCTTCTTTTTCATCATATTTGCAAAATAATCACTCAGAACACTCCTCTCTCTACAAACGCCTACAGACACCTTCAACAGAACTTTGGATGACGGGGTGTTCTATATCGTTATGTTTTTTGTGACATCATTGGAATGATGCATTTCTTTTATTTTTTTAAAAAATTTATTTAAATATCTGTATGATGATCTGTAATATGAACAAAAAAGAAAACCAGACAAAAACAACAATCCTTCTAATTCCCCCGCTCCCACCCAACTCCAACTGTTCAGAAAAAAACAAACATAAACCAACATTAAAAGAAACAACAAAACCACTGGTAACCTGGCTGTATCATTATCCCTCTTACTTACGTTTTAATGCTCTCCGCTACATTTTTTCCAAAATCTCTTCCAACCTGCCCTTTTTCTTACACAGTTTATCTTGCCCATTTTGTACTCTATTTGGGGACAATAATATAACCAATGGATCAATTTATGATTTCATTGAGGGAGATCTCACTTATGTTTTTATAAGTATATTGTGCCATGGTGCAGCTGTAATATTTACTGTATACTTTTATTAACTAAGCTTAAAGGTGAAATTACACATGTAGGCTACGGTTATTGGTATATAAATAAAATTATTATATTATATAATATTGTATATTATATATCAATTTATAAATATTTCATAGATTCTTTTTTACAGTTCCAACTAATCAACAAATAATCCATTTTTCTATGAGAGGCAATGTGAAAATTATTTGAATTCTTCATACTCTTCACCGCATGATGAATGTGACAATGTCAAAATCAATCACTTTACTTAACTTTTTCTCCAACACATTAAATGGCATCAACTCCCCTTCATTGATTAAATCTTTAACCAAATAAAACCAATTCTCTTCAAAAACCTTGTGTTTTGTATCTTAACAAATTCTTGTATATTTATATTGTCCCATAAGGGGGTTAATTCAATTGTCGTGATAATATTTAATATCTTCTTTAAAGATCCCAAAGTACAATTCCATGAATATTGTCCATCTTCTATATTCACATAAATCAACATCTCTGATTCTAATAATTCATACATGGACTATAACGCCCCATTTGGTCTTATTGAGCAGAAATCTTTCCAAATTAAAATTCCTGAAATTTTATGCCGCAAGTAATTAGGTGCCAGAAATATCTGTGGAGAAAATGGCCGGTGAAGCATCAGTCTCACTCAGACTTCAGAAGATATTGTCTTTTTATTCTCACCCTCTGACAACCTAAAATCAGGTTGTTTAAAAGCATTTTCATGAATCTAAAAATTCTCTTATTTACTCATATCAGGCAGACTCTTAATATATATAGAACTAGAAGCGAAAGACCATCATCTTAATCAGGACTATTCTATCTGCATTAGATAACAGCATCTTAAACCACACTAATATCTTCTGTCTTACTTTCCTAATTAACCATATAGTGTTAAGTGATACCACACTTGTATCCTCAATGTGATAATTATCTCTAAATTTTCCGAACTATATTTTTTTCTAGTAAAATCTGTAAATCTTCCCATAATTGTCTAATGAAGTTGACGCGCCCCTGGGCCTGCTGTGTCGCGCAGCGTCTCGCGCTCGGGGGCTTACCCGGAACCGGATCAGATGAGGGTTGTAGTCTCCGAGTGGCGGGGACCCGGTCCGTGCCCAGGGAGTCAAACTCAGTGTGTGGCAGTCTTGATAGGTGTTATTTGAGTGTCGACTACGCCACCCGTTGATTTGCAGCTATGGAGCTGCCGCTGCAGGGCAGACCGCTGAGGCCGGTGTAGAATTGCGCAGCGTGATAGTATAACCCCCAACGGGAGGGGTATGGCCTCAGGGCAGCCGACGTGGAAGATGGGGGTAGCAGGAACCACTCAGAGACGGTGCGGTGTAATTCAGGGTCTTTACTGGTAACAACGATAGACCCTCCCGGAGTACTTGCTAGCGAACGGGGCCTGGTCAGTCCTTGAGCAGATGGGATCTCCCCTGGCCAGGCGGAGTTGTAGGCCTCCCAAACTGACTGTACTCTTCTGGCTACCTTGCTAGAAGCGGATATAAGTAGCCCACGTCCCTGAGTGTGCCGTGTGGTGCTCACCCGTATGGCCGGTGACTCGGGGCCTTCTAATGGCTTTCGCTCCACGATGGCGGTGCTGGTCCCACGCGTGTGACCTTGCCTTCGGGTTTCTGGGCCTGAGGACCTGAAATCCCCTGCCGGTCGGCTTCTGCTGCTGGGTAAGAGTTAGTCCCCACAGCCTCGGACGCCGGGTCCGGTAAGAAAGCTTCTCAGTCAGGGCGAGCTCTGCAGCTGCCAGCCCCTGACTCGTAGTAGTATTGCTCCCACTGAGCTTCTGCTGTTTCTTCCTATGACTGTTTCTCGTCTCTACTCTCCTTGACTCCTAACCCTGCCTCAGCCCCGGGTTTATATAGGGGAAGTTCTTCCCCTCCCAAGACTGGGCAGGAGGTGTGGCATGCACAGGATCCCTGACCAAAGGACCTCCCACCTGCTCTCAGACATAACATTACATTACTGTGGAAACCAGACCCCTGGGGTGCCACATTCCCCCCTAGTGAAATTTAGTACTCCGGGACTAAACATATTTTAGAAAAACATAACAAGATATAACAACAATAATAGTACAATAAGAAGAAACACATAAAGGTGGTCACGGATATCTGTAACCGGGTGCAGTCTTTGAACAAAGCAAGGTGTCCATTTCACCAAAACAGGGAGACGTAACCAGGTAGGGGTCTGTTCTGCCCCGAGTCCTTAACAGTCTTTAGTCCGTCCTGGGTTACGCTCCAACTATGTACACAGGATTCCCGGTAAATCCACCAAAGACTCCTATAAACAACTAGAAACACATAATTATACACAAGCAATAAGAAAAACAGGTAACCACAAATAAAACAACTTATACATTTCAAATCCTCCAACGTGCGGGTAACTGGCCTCTAGTGGCCCTAGTGGACCTACGGAGCTGACTGTCTAGCCCTGAACTACAGGGTGTAGGTGACGCGCCCCCTGGGCCATATTCTTTAGGGGAATACCCGGAGCCGGATCAGATGGGGGTTGTAGTCTTCCGAGTGGCTGTGACCCGGTCCGTGCCCAGGGTGTCAAGCTCAGTTGTATGTGGCAGTCCTACAGATGTTATAAAGTTCTTAATGTCGACTACGCCACCCGTTGTATTGCGGTCACTATGGCCGCCGCTGCAGCAGGGTCCGCTGAGGCTGATGGTGTTGGTGCAGCTTTTGGTAGTATAACCCCCAACGGGTGGGGTATAGCCTCAGGGGGTCAGGTGCAGAGAATGGGGGTTGTGGTGGTGCAGCATAGATGTTAAATGAAGACAGAGTCGGGTTGTGCAGTTTAGGGTATTTACTCACTGCTGATGTTCCGGTCACTCCAGCTTCAAGTGACCACCCGAGCCGTGCTGCGTCCACCAGGTCCTGGATTCAGCAAACCCCCAAACAAGTCCGGAGCGTGACCCTGAGCTCTCCTTCTGTCCTTTCCTCTGGCCGTCCCCACTAGTGATCCACCTAGGTCCAGCTCCCTCGGGCCTTCTGTTGGGACACCCTTGGCCTTGGGTTCCCTGACCCTCCACGTGGTATGCCTTCGGGGTGGATGTGGTGGGTGGCCGTGGCAGACGCTGCCCACGGCCTCCGGTCTCTGGCTAGGGTGTGCTTTTGCCCCCACCAGTTTGGGATCCGGTACCCTATTGCCGACTCTTCACCCGGGGATTGAATTTGGGTTCTCAGAGTCCTCTCTTTGTCTCCTCTGGGTCTTTCCTTCTCTGCTCCACTCTCTCTCTCTCTGGGGCTTCTCTGCTCCTTGCTCTGACAGACTGACTCCTCTGCAAAGACTGACTGACTGACCCTGATCTATGATGGTGCCCACCTTATATACTCCCTCTATGTGTGAGCTCAGGCGACCAGCACCCAATGAGCTCCTATCTTTACCCAGGCTGCTCCCCCTATCTGCCCCTACACTACTTGGGATGTACCACCCCCCTCCCACTCCAGCCAGGAACAGACTCGGTCGTACCTGCACATTTCTAAGTGGGAGTACCGTTGGTCTGCTCCTCGGAAATGGGATGTGTGTAGTGCATGCAGCCTACCGAGCTCAGGTCCACACTCCATCCTTACCCGGGAGTGGAATATCACACCTCTGGGTTGAGGTGCAATACCCCTGTAGCAGCCGAATCCTCAGGGTGCTACATTCCCCCCTGGTAAATCACAGCACGTCCTCGGGCTGTAAGAACAAAACACCACAAAACATACAAATTTTTGCATAAACATATAAAACATATAAAACAACATATATTAGCAGCATCATAAAACTTTTCATATAAAACATTCTCGTCGCCTCTGGCTCCTCCTCCGGTCACTGTGCAACGTGTGACCGGGTAAAGTGCGACAGTCTTTTCTTGAAAAATGGTTTTCCTATAAAACCGGTAGGGGGCGCTTTAGGAAGCGCAACTATATACAAAAGGGGTAGTGGCCGCTCTCAGTCCTCGGCCAGGTATTAGGGAGGAATGACCGCTCTCAGTCCTCGGTCAGTGGGATTTAAGGGTTAAACGGGTAAACAGTTCACACTTGCTGGTCCCCACGGGGACTATATTAGCAACAACGGTTCACTGTGCCCCGACGGGCAACTATATACAGCTTCTACTCCGCTGTACTCAACGACGACGTCCTCCTGCTCTTTCTTTGTGATTCACTTTAGCTTCAGACCCATCCGGGTCCTCTTGCTCTTCCTCCTCACACCGCAGCTCTTCCTCCGTCAGGCGATGCACATGGAGGGCGTAGGGTCCTTTGGCACACTTGTGCCGGGTGAAGGTGACCTCGTCCCCGATGTAAAGGTCACGACCTCTGTGTCCCTCCGGTAGGTGGGACTCAACGTCTCTCCTGGTCACGAAGACGTCGCCTAGGGTGCGGTGGTCTCGGATGAAGCCCCACCCATGCTGCATGTTAAACTTTATCACAGTCCCGGTGGTGCGGGGACTATGCGCTGCACGGGGGTCTCTCCTGGCCCGGCTCTTCTGCTCCGCGCTCCTTATTTGAGCTTGCTGTTCCCGGACCCGCCTCTCTCTCCGCTCCCTCTCAAAGACCTCGAGCTGTTGGCGGCAGCACTCAGCACGCTCCGCTGCAGCTGCCCGAGTCTCCTGAGTGAACCCCATGAGGTCTTCTCCGGTGGGGTCCCACTCAAACTGGGTCTCTTCTAACGGGGGCGAGATCCTCTTTACGGGCTTTGGAGCCGGGATCAGGGGTGCACACATGGCCCCAGCCTTCCTCTGCCGTTCCAGTTCATGATATTCCTGGGGCCAGATGAAAGGCTGCCCATCCGGGCACGTGTGTTGGGTAAACAGGTCCTCTCCCAGATGCGGCACTTTTGGTCTTATGGGCGCGGTGGTGTTAGCGCCCGGGTTGCCCGGGCCTTGCGGCCAGGCCTGGGGTATCTGGAAGGTGAAGGGCACCGTAAGGACGGCGGCGCCCTGGGCTACTTGGCCCTGCGACCAGGCCGGGGGCTCCGCGGAGGTAGGGGGCGCTGTTGGTATTGCGGCGCCCGGGGGTACTAGGCCTTGCGACCAGGCTGGTGGTACTTCCTGCTTGGTCACGCTCGGGGTCGAGGCGTGTGACGTCACAGGGGTCGCGGCTCCCGTTTGAGGCCTAGTCTGCGGCGGTGACGTTGCAGCGACGGGCACGGCAGGATAGACTTCGGGCTCTGCGACGGGGAGCTGGGGCAGGTACGCGGTTTCCCGGTTTGGGGTATAGACGTCCCCTTTACCTGCCTCCACTCGTTCGGCTCCCTTCTCGGCGCCGTCTCCGGCCTTCAGTCCTCCTGCGCCATCCTCAGAGGCGGTTTGTCTCCTCGTCTCGGGTGGCGTGCTCCGCTGACGGGTCTCGGTCTGCTGGGCCATCTCTCGGCTCCACTGCGCCAACGTCTCTCGCTGCACCCGGGCCATCCTCCGTGCGAGGCCCTCCAGAGCGGTCTGCGCACACTCCCGGTCTCGGGGGAGCTGTGCTAGGACCTCCACTAGGCCTAGTGGGGTCGTTGTTTCCAGCAGGCTCCTGACCAACGGGTCGGTGCTGCTCTGCTCTCCTACAGTTGTCTCCAGCAGGCTCCTGGCCAGCGGGCCGGTGCTGCTCTGCTCTCCCTCCTCTGTTTCTAGCAGGCTCCTGGCCAACGGGCCGGTGCTGCTCTGCTTTCTCGCCATCTCCGGGTAAGCTCCTCCGATACTCTTCTCCAGGCTTCTTGCCTCCGGGTGCGCTCGCTCCAGACTGCTCCAAGCGACACCCATCTTTTCTCTCTTCTTCTCAGTCCTCCCACTTCGAGGGCGGTCCCGGGGCCACTTGGTGATTGTCAGCTCCAGGGGCAGTTCTTTCACGCTGACAGACACCTCTAGCATCACAGTCTCTGTTGGTGGGGGCGGTTTCCACTTTTGGCGCCATTTTCGGTCCTGGCCCACGATGGGAGGCGGCCTCTTGCCATCCTCTGGCACGCCCATAATGGCGTCCGCTCTTCCAAGGCGGGAAACCTTTGGAAATGGCGGGAATCGTCTCCCAGTGGCGGGAAACTCTGCAGATGGCGGGAAAAAGCTGTTAATGGCGGACAACCGGCGGGAATCGATCTGTGATGAGGTCCGATGGCGGGGACCCTCCGGAACCGGCAGGAGACTTCTTTTTGAGGTAAACTCGTTCTTTTCTTCAGGCACGCAGTACCCGGTTGTTGCGGGCACGTAATCCTGCCGACTACGCCAAAGTTGACGCGCCCCCTGGGCCATATTCTTTAGGGGAATACCCGGAGCCGGATCAGATGGGAGTTGTAGTCTTCCGAGTGGCTATGACCCGGTCCGTGCCCAGGGTGTTAAGCTCAGTTGTATGTGGCAGTCCTACAGATGTTATAAAGTTCTTAATGTCGACTACGCCACCCGTTGTATTGCGGTCACTATGGCCGCCGCTGCAGCAGGGTCCGCTGAGGCTGATGGTGTTGGTGCAGCTTTTGGTAGTATAACCCCCAACGGGTGGGGTATAGCCTCAGGGGGTCAGGTGCAGAGAATGGGGGTTGTGGTGGTGCAGCATAGATGTTAAATGAAGACAGAGTCGGGTTGTGCAGTTTAGGGTATTTACTCACTGCTGATGTTCCGGTCACTCCAGCTTCAAGTGACCACCCGAGCCGTGCTGCGTCCACCAGGTCCTGGATTCAGCAAACCCCCAAACAAGTCCGGAGCGTGACCCTGAGCTCTCCTTCTGTCCTTTCCTCTGGCCGTCCCCACTAGTGATCCACCTAGGTCCAGCTCCCTCGGGCCTTCTGTTGGGACACCCTTGGCCTTGGGTTCCCTGACCCTCCACGTGGTATGCCTTCGGGGTGGATGTGGTGGGTGGCCGTGGCAGACGCTGCCCACGGCCTCCGGTCTCTGGCTAGGGTGTGCTTTTGCCCCCACCAGTTTGGGATCCGGTACCCTATTGCCGACTCTTCACCCGGGGATTGAATTTGGGTTCTCAGAGTCCTCTCTTTGTCTCCTCTGGGTCTTTCCTTCTCTGCTCCACTCTCTCTCTCTCTGGGGCTTCTCTGCTCCTTGCTCTGACAGACTGACTCCTCTGCAAAGACTGACTGACTGACCCTGATCTATGATGGTGCCCACCTTATATACTCCCTCTATGTGTGAGCTCAGGCGACCAGCACCCAATGAGCTCCTATCTTTACCCAGGCTGCTCCCCCTATCTGCCCCTACACTACTTGGGATGTACCACCCCCCTCCCACTCCAGCCAGGAACAGACTCGGTCGTACCTGCACATTTCTAAGTGGGAGTACTGTTGGTCTGCTCCTCGGAAATGGGATGTGTGTAGTGCATGCAGCCTACCGAGCTCAGGTCCACACTCCATCCTTACCCGGGAGTGGAATATCACACCTCTGGGTTGAGGTGCAATACCCCTGTAGCAGCCGAATCCTCAGGGTGCTACATAGGAGCTGTCAAGGGTAAACTGGGCAGCTGTCTACCGGCTCTTTGGCTCACTAGGGGTACGGCAGGCTCACTATAAGCAGAGGGTTGATCCTCCTGTTCTGCTTGTGTGGAGTCTTCTGCCTCCTGGACCGGCTGCTCTTCCAGCTCTACCTGTCGCTCCGTAGGTGCTTGGGATGCGGGTTGGAGGAAGGTGAGTACGGGTACCACAACTGCGCCATTGACTTGAGTCCAAGACCGAGGGAAGTCTCCGAGCACAGTACTAACCATGTCTTCCCTTTCCTCTATGGGTCGAGGGTCTTCTTGTTCCTCTTCAGGGTTCCGTAGCTGTTCGGGACACTTCTTCAGGTGATCCCGGGATACAATGGTTGTGGTTTCACCTCCGTCTTTACTGATGGTACAGACCTTTGGGTTGTCGTGGCTTGAGGGCAGTACGGTGTACGGGTCCTTCTACCACTGGTCGTCCAACTTGTGGAGCCGTCTTTTTCTCTTCAAGACCTGCTCTCCGGGTACCAGGGGAACAGCGGGAGCATACTGGTTGTAAGTTTTCTCTTGTCTTTCCCTAGCCTGACAGAGACTTCGCTCCACGCTCTCCTGTACTCTCCGGTACTGCTGCTGCCTCTCTGTGTCCCAGTCTGCTTCTGGTGAAGTGTCCTCGGGTGTCAGGACTCCCATTTCCAGGTCAACAGGTAACTTACCAGGTCTCGCCCTCATTAGGTAAGCCGGGGTACAGTTGGTGGAACCTACCGGGATGTGGTTGTATAGGTCCACCAGATCGGGCAGCTTCTCAGGCCACAGACCGCGTTCTTCCAGGGGCAACGTTTTCAGAAGATCCATTACCACCTGGTTCATTTTCTCACAAAGTCCATTAGTTTGCGGATGATAGGGTGTCGTCCTTATCTTCCGGCAGCCATACAGAGTGCAGAATTCTTGGAAGACCTCCGCTTCAAAGGCAGGTCCCTGGTCTGTCAACACTTGGTCCGGGTACCCGTGTGGACGGCAGAAATGCTGCTGGAAGGCTCTAGCTGCTGTTCGAGCTGTTAAGTCCTTGACGGGGACGACAACCAAGAACCGGGAGTAGTGATCCACGATGGTTAGTGCGTAGACGTAGCCACTTCTGCTTGGGGTCAGTTTTACATGATCCAAGGCTACCAGTTCCAACGGCTGCCTGGTGACGATGGACTGCAGGGGAGTCTTCTGGCTGGCACGGTCCTTCCTTCTTAGGTTGCACGGGCCACAGTCTCTGCACCACCTCTCGATGGTTCCCCTCATGCCTACCCAGTGGAACCGCTCGCGCAGCAGGAACTCCAGCTTCTTCCATCCGAAGTGTCCAGCCCCGTCGTGGTATGCCTCCATCACCATGGCTGCGTCTCTTCGTGGCACCACTACTTGCCAGATTAGTTCATGCGTCCGGGAGTTAACCATTCTGCGGCACAACTTCCCCTTGTAAAGGAACAGTCTACTCTTTTCTGCCCACAGTTGCTTGGCTTCCTCCGGAGCGTCTGGGTCAAGGCGAGCCTCTGGCCGAGTCAGCATCTCCTTTACCAGCCGGACGGCAGGGTCGCTGTCTTGCGTTTCCGCCCAGTTGTAGTGAGGCAAGGGGTTAAACGTAGCGGCTTGCTTACTCCCTACCCGGTGGGAACACTGGATAGTCCCATGACGGTGGAACGCAGGGAGTTCGACTTCTTCCAGTTCCTCTGGATCTTCTCCTACGTCCGGTAGATTTGGCATCCTGGACAGGGCGTCCGCGTTGGTATTGGAGCGTCCTGCCCGGTATTTGATAGTGAACTCGTAGTTGGACAGACGAGCCATCCATCTCTGCTCTAGGGCACCGAGTCTTGCTGTGTCCAGGTGTGTCAACGGGTTGTTATCCGTGTACACGATGAACCGGGAAGAAGCGAGGTAGTGCTTAAAGCGTTCGGTGACTGCCCACACCACTGCCAGGAACTCTAGCTTAAAGGAGCTGTAATTCTCCGGGTTTCTCTCGGTGGGTCGCAGTTTTCGGCTGGCGTAAGCGATTACTCGTTCTTTCCCCTGCTGGATCTGGGACAGCACAGCTCCTAGCCCGATGTTACTTGCGTCAGTGTAGAGGATAAAGGGCTGGCTGTAATCGGGGTACACCAGGATTTCATCCCCCGTGAGGGCCATCTTCAGCTGGCGGAAGGACTCTTCTTCTAACTTCTCCCATCTGAAGGGCGGCTTCTGGTTCTTGGCCTTCCGGGACTGGCCTATCAGGAGGTCCTGCATAGGAGCTGCCTTTTTGGTGAAACCGGGGATGAATCTGCGGTAATAGCCTACCAACCCAAGGAACTGCCGCACTTCCTTTATACTGGAGGGACTTGGCCATTCCTTAATTGCGGTGATCTTATCAGGGTCGGGAGCCACTCCGTCAGCGCTCACCACGTGTCCCAGGTACTGCACCTTTGGCTTCAGGAGGTGACACTTAGAGGGTTTCACCTTCAGGCCGTAACTTGCCAGGGCTTCGAACACTTCCGCCAGATGTTTCAGGTGGTCCTCATAAGTCTTGGAATATACGATGACATCGTCCAGGTACAACAGGACCGTCTCGAAGTTTTTGTGTCCCAGACAGCATTCCATTAATCGTTGGAAGGTTCCGGGTGCGTTACAAAGTCCAAACGGCATACAGGTAAACTCGCTAAGTCCCATCGGGGTGGTGAATGCGGTCTTCTCCCGGTCCGCCTCTGCTACAGGAACCTGCCAGTACCCGCTAGTGAGATCCAAGGTAGAGAAGAAGTTAGCAGATCTTAAAGCAGCCAAAGACTCCTCTATCCTTGGTAAAGGGTACGCATCCTTGTGTGTGATACGATTGATTTTCCGGTAATCTACACACATCCTCATAGTGTTGTCTTTCTTTTTGACTAAAACTAGTGGGGCTGCCCAGGGGCTACAGCTATCCCGGATTACCCCAGCCTCCTTCATGTCTCTAAGCATCCCCTTGGCGTGTTGGTAATGTGCAGGGGGTACGGGTCGATACCTCTCTTTTATGGGAGGATGATCTCCCGTGGGGATGCGGTGTTCTACCCCCTTAACTCGCCCGAAGTCTAACGGGTGTTTACTAAACACTCTCTCATACTCTTGAACCACCCGGTAGACTCCCTGTTTCTGGTGGGAGGGAGTGGAGTCAGTTCCCAAGTGTAGTTGCTGACACCAATCCTCCATTACTTTCTTAGAGCCGTTACCTTCCTCCGGGTGAGATGGAGGCAAGGGTTCCACAGACTGTATAGAGTTTTGGTTGATGGTATATAATTTGGCTAGCGTGGCATACCGGGGTAGGTATACTTCCCTCTTCCCGATATTTATTAGGCAAACGGGCACCCTCCCATGGTGTACATTAACCACCCCCCGTGCTGTCAAAATGGTGGGCCTACTGTCTGAGTAAACTGGTTCTACCATTGCCTGGTAATCCCTACCTCTCGGACCAATAGCTGCCCGGCACCAAATCATCATTTCACTTTTTGGGGGCATGGCAATAGGGAAAGGGTCACACATTCTTACGCTACCAATCTCACCGCCGGAGAGTTCCACCTGTTGCCGTCGCATCAGTGCCCGGATCTCTTTCTGGAGCACTCGCTGCTCGCCGGAGCTGGCGTTCTTGGCAACCTGTTGTAAAAGGAAAATCACCTCTGCAAGACAATTTTCAATTACATTAGTTCCTAGCGTTATCTTTGGGTGACTCTCGTGTTTGTCAATGTCTACAATAATCAGTCCCTGTGCTGCCAGTTCGACTCTACCAATTTTAATGGTCGCCTCTTTAAATCCGATCTGTGGCACGGGCTGACCATTGCTGGCGATGATACTCAAGTCGTCGTCAGGGTAGAGGGTTATATCCGAGTCATTCCAGTACTGCTTGAAGAGCACGTACGGGATGGTGGTGACCTGTGACCCGGTGTCCAGTAGGGCACTCATAGGGATGCCATCCAGTACCACAGGCAAGACTGGACGCCCTCCGACACATTTGTCGCGCCAGTTCGATGGGCCTGGTGGTCTTTTTCCTGGGGGTTGGCCCTCTACCACCAGGTGGTGCCAGTTTAAAGGACAGTACCTTGCCATATGTCCGGGTTGATTGCAGCGGCGGCAGATGGGTCGTCCGTCCTCGTTGTACCGGTCACTGGGTCTTCCTCTGGCCGGTGGGGTCCTCCTTGGTCGACGCCACGGGATGTTCTCCGGTCCGGATGCCAGCTGGATCTTCCCTGGAGTGGAAGCCTGTAAAGACTGCACAGTTCGGGTTAACGCAGCAACGCTTTTAGCTAGCTCTTGGACCTGATGGTGCAGGTTTGGAGCCGGGTCATTGTTCAAAGCCTGCGCATCAGCCCCTACAGGCCCTGCCGACAAGGGCGCCGCCTCCTGGTGGTAAGTGGTAGCTGGGCGCCTGTGGGTCACAACGCCATCCGGTGCCGGTTTTCGGAGCACCCGGATGGCTCTGTCCTTGAACTGTGCAAATCCCAGATGAGGGTCCTGTAGGGCCATTGCCCGCAACTGGGTTCGGTGGGCATTGCAATATAAACCCTCTATAAATTGTTCAGTCAACAGCCTGTCCTCGTCTCCCACGCCGTCAGGGTCGGTCTGCTTAACGGCTCTCAGGGCCTCTTGTAGGTTCAGGGCATAGTCCCTTATACTCTCATGGGCCCGCTGTTTGCACCCGTAGAATCTAAGCTTGATCTCGGCTGAGGTGCGGGTATCAAAGGTGTCCCTCAGCCGGGTTAGTATCCCTGCGACAGTCCTCCCCCCAGGTGGCCAGGACTTTACCTCCCTTCGGGCTGCTCCGGTTAATTGGGCCACCAGGATGCTCACTTTTTGCTCTTCTGTGAGGGGGTACACCTGGAAGAGGCTATCCAGCCTTTCTCTAAAGTCCTGCAGGGTATGTGACTCCCCTGAGTACTGGGGTAGCCAGGCTGCCCCCGGGATATAGGGCATGGTGAAAGGCATGACCGCGACAGCGGTGGCGGTGAAGCTCTCCTCCGTATCCGACATCCTTCTCCCCCCTAGTGGACCGTGGCCTACCTTGCGATGATCCTCTTCCGTAGGCCGCGGCTCCGCAGTGGATCGTCAGGGTTGAGGACCTTCCGTCACGCTCCGGTGACGTCGGCGTCTGCTGGGCTCCTTCCAGGACCTTACGCAACGTCCGGACGTGAGGCGGGGCTTCAGTTCTCGCGGGCTTTTCGGAGTCCACGCCCCTCTTCTTCCCGCGCGGCGTCCTCAAGATGGCGTCCAACGGCGGGAAAACTCCACGGATGGCGGGAAGAAGGCTGAAGATGGCGCCGGATGGCGGGAATCTTCACAGATGGCGGGAAGAAGGCTGAAAATGGCGCCGGATGGCGGGAATCTTCACCACAGGTGAGTTTGAAAGTTTCTTTTTCAGGCACGCAGTACCCGGTGGTTGCGGGCACGAAATCCTGCCGACTATGCCAAAGTTGACGCGCCCCTGGGCCTGCTGTGTCGCGCAGCGTCTCGCGCTCGGGGGCTTACCCGGAACCGGATCAGATGAGGGTTGTAGTCTCCGAGTGGCGGGGACCCGGTCCGTGCCCAGGGAGTCAAACTCAGTGTGTGGCAGTCTTGATAGGTGTTATTTGAGTGCCGACTACGTCACCCGTTGATTTGCAGCTATGGAGCTGCCGCTGCAGGGCAGACCGCTGAGGCCGGTGTAGAATTGTGCAGCGTGATAGTATAACCCCCAACGGGAGGGGTATGGCCTCAGGGCAGCCGACGTGGAAGATGGGGGTAGCAGGAACCACTCAGAGATGGTGCGGTGTAATTCAGGGTCTTTACTGGTAACAACGATAGACCCTCCCGGAGTACTTGCTAGCGAACGGGGCCTGGTCAGTCCTTGAGCAGATGGGATCTCCCCTGGCCAGGCGGAGTTGTAGGCCTCCCAAACTGACTGTACTCTTCTGGCTACCTTGCTAGAAGCGGATATAAGTAGCCCACGTCCCTGAGTGTGCCGTGTGGTGCTCACCCGTATGGCCGGTGACTCGGGGCCTTCTAATGGCTTCCGCTCCACGATGGCGGTGCTGGTCCCACGCGTGTGACCTTGCCTTCGGGTTTCTGGGCCTGAGGACCTGAAATCCCCTGCCGGTCGGCTTCTGCTGCTGGGTAAGAGTTAGTCCCCACAGCCTCGGACGCCGGGTCCGGTAAGAAAGCTTCTCAGTCAGGGCGAGCTCTGCAGCTGCCAGCCCCTGACTCGTAGTAGTATTGCTCCCACTGAGCTTCTGCTGTTTCTTCCTATGACTGTTTCTCGTCTCTACTCTCCTTGACTCCTAACCCTACCTCAGCCCCGGGTTTATATAGGGGAAGTTCTTCCCCTCCCAAGACTGGGCAGGAGGTGTGGCATGCACAGGATCCCTGACCAAAGGACCTCCCACCTGCTCTCAGACATAACATTACATTACTGTGGAAACCAGACCCCTGGGGTGCCACATTTTCATGAATTGATAATAAAACCCATTTACTCTAGTTGATGTCCAAGGCAGAGTGAGCACTTAAAACCCTAATGACATTCGTGGTCCACAGGAGGAATTTTCCCTTTCTCTAATGCAGTAAGGAACCTCTTCCAAAACTCTTCAAAACCGTTTCAGGAAAAGAAAAACTCCTCCAAAAACTTCCCAAGAAAGGAAAGTTTCCTGAAACTATTTCCATTGAAAAACATATGGTCTACAAATTCCTGAAACTCTGTGTGAACATAGCCTTAGACTAGTACCGATATGATATTGATGATCTCTAAAAAGAATAGCCCATTAATATCAAGGTCCAAGTAAAGACTTTTAGGTCCTGATTCATTAAACAGTTTTCTATTGAAAAACTCCTTGAAATGTGACAAACTTTTGGCATGTAAAATTTTAGAAGCTTTCAGCATTTTTACACTAGACCATGAATGACTCTGCCAAAGTGGGCAGAGTTTATGCAGAATTGCGTGTTGCGATGCTCTCCTATCAAATTAATCATAGTTTGGCTCACAAACATGGTGTAAATTATACCAGAAATGTAGTTCAGCCAGGGGTAACAGTTCTGGCAAGGAACATATGACTTGTAAAATGCATCAAATTCATTAAGTGGAGCGTGCCACTTAATGAATTTGGTGCATCTTACTCCAGTACACCTTTCATTAAGACTTGTGTGAAAAACTCCAGTTTTAATGAATTGGGCCTTAAACTTTTACTATAGTTTGAATAAGGTACACAATAGTTACTATATAAATTGGCACAGCTGGCAGGTGTTTTTCAGATGTACTGCATTTATCTGATTTTTTCTTGTGCCCATTTTAGACTTGATCTTCTAATCTATATAAATGAAAATGGAAATGTTCGTTTGTTCAAAATCTTAAATCTCCGAAAGTTCTTCACCGATTGCTTTGAAATTTTGACACAACGTTTCATTCGAATACACGCATGTGTGTAATCTCTATATCTACACAGGCAATGGAACAGCAAAAAATATTGTATACCCACAAACATTGTGAAATTAAATATTTTAGAAACGTGCGCTTTCTCTTTTCATTCTTTTCCATTTAACCAGAATGAGCCACAGCAACGTGTGGCCGGGTACAGCTAGTACTAAATATAAATCTGCTGTACTGTGTCTATCGGATTGTATATTTGCCTTATTTTGGCTGGAAGCATTTCTTCCTATTGATACTGTACCATTATATCCTAGAAAGCACTTACTGCAGTAGTAGAAGCTTGTTATACTCCACTTTTATAAAATGCCTTTTATCCAATAATGCTCAATGTTGTAAAATAATGATAAAAGACTTTCTATACATTCTGCTCAAATTTTACAAAAATTTGCATTCGCCAAAATGTGGATTTTTTCTAATTCGCTTAAAGGCAGTTTCAGCAATATGACAGCCGCTGGGCAACATTTTCCTGAACCGTAAAGGGCCATCAAAAGGTTAAAAAAAAAGTTTAAAAATCCTGTACTGCTCACATCTTGGGCCCCTCTACTCCTCACTATCAACTAGGAAAAACAATTTACCAAATACATTGTTTATAATGTGGGTTAGGCCATGGAATTAGGCCTAAACTATGCCAAAAATATAAAATAAGACACTCCTTATAACATGGTAAAAAAAAGTGAAAACTAAATTTTTTGATGCACTGCCAATTTGTAAGTTTTTCCACGTACAAAGAATGGATAGGTCTGTAATTTTAATCATAGGTTCACTTCACCTGTGAGAGACAGAATCTTAAACAAAATCCAGAAAATCACATTGTATGATTTTTACTTAATTAATTTGCATTTTATTGCATGAAATAAGTATTTGATACAGAAAAACAGAACATAATTTTTGGTACAGAAACCTTTCTTTGCTATTACAGAGATCAGACGTTTCCTGTAGTTCATGATCAAGTTTGCAGACACTGCAGCATCAGGGATTTTGGCCCACTCCTCCATACAGATCTTCACTAGATCTTTCATACTTTGGGTCTGTGGCTGGGCAACATTGAGTTTCAGCTCCCTCCAAAGATTTTCTATTGGGTTCAGGTCTGGAAACTGGTTAGGCCACTCAAGGACCTTAAAATGCATCTTATGGACTCACTCCTTAGTTGTCCTGGCTGTGTGTTTCAGGTCATTGTCATGCTGGAAGATCCAGCCACGACAAATCTTCAATGCTCTTACTTAGGGAAGGAAGTTGCTGTTGACCAAAATCTCGCAATACATGACCCCATCCACCCGCCCTTCAATACGGTGCAGTCGTCCTGCCACCTTTGCAGAAAAGCACCCCCAAAGTAATATGTTTCCCCCACCATGCTTCATGGTTGAGACGGTGTTCTTGAGGTTGTACTCATCCTTCTTCTTCCTCCAAACATGGCAAGTTGTAGCATCGGCGTCTCTGCCCCTTGCCAGGCAGAGACGCCATCCCTCTCACCGCCGCGCTCCCCGCCCGGCGTCCTCCAGCGCTCCTCTTCCTGCTTCTGCCGGCTCCGCCCTAAGGAGTCCCCGGCCAATTGCCGGAGGTCCTCCCATATATAAAGCACTTCCTCCAATATGGAGGTGCCCGAGCAATAGTTGATGCACAGTGTACTTACCTCTGCTTCAGCCCTCAGGTCCCGCTGCTTGCCTGACTACTAGTCCTGCCCGCCAGCCTGACTATCATTCTAGTCCGCCAGCCTGACTACTCTCCAGCCCGACAGTCTGTCTTCTGTTCAGTCAGCCAGTCTGTCTATGGGCTTTGCCCACCAGCTTACCTGGAAGCACCTGCCCGCTACCTACCGTGCCTACCTGGAGGCTCCTGCTTGTTACCTGCTGTGCCTACCTGAAGGCTCCCACTTGCTACCTACCGTGCCTACCTGGAGGCTCCCGCTTGCTATCTCCCATGCCTATGTGACACCCCAGGGGTCTGGTTGTCACAGTGATAGAGATATTACGTCTGAGAGCAGGTGGGAGGTCCTTTGGTCAGGGATCCTGTGCATGCCACACCTCCTGCCCAGCCTTGGGAGGGGAAGAACTTCCCCTGTATAAACCCGGGGCTGAGGCAGGGTTAGTGAGTCCAGGAAGAGTAGAGACAAGAGCAGCATAGGAAGCAGCAGAGTCACAAGGAGTCAGGGGCTGGCAGCTAAAGAGCTCGCCCTGACTAAGAAGATTCTTTACCGGACCCGGAGTCCGAGGCTGTGGGGACTAACTTCTACCCAGCAGCAGAATCCGTCAGGCAGGGGATTTCAGGTCCCCTGGCCCAGAAGCCCGAAGGCCCGGTCACACGCGTGGGACCAGCACCGCCATCGTGGAGCGGAAGCCATTAGAAGGCCCCGAGTCACCGGCCATACGGGTGAGCACCACACGGTACACTCAGGGACGTGGGCTACTTACATCAGCTTCTAGCAAGGTAGCCAGAAGAGTACAGTCAGCTTGGGAGGCCTACAACTACGCCTGGCCAGGGGAGATCCCATCTGCTCAAGGACTGACCAGGCCCCGTTCGCTAGCAAGTACTCCGGGAGGGTCTATCGTTGTTACCAGTAAAGACCCTGAACGCTACCATACCGTCTCTGAGTGGTTCCTGCTACCCCCATCATCCACGTCGGCTGCCCTGAGGCCATACCCCTCCCGTTGGGGGTTATACTATCACGCTGCACCATCCTTCCACCGGCCTCAGCGGTCTGCCCTGCAGCAGCAGCCCCCTGGCTGCATTCAACGGGTGGCGTAGTCATCAACCATTTTCTACCGCTAACAGACTGCCGTTCAGTTTGACTCCCTGGGCACGGACCGGGTCACCGCCACGAGACTACAACCCTAAACAGATCCGGCTCCGGGTAAGCTCCCGCGTGCGCAACGCAGCGCGACACAGGCCCAGGGGCGCGTCAATTTTGGCGTAGTCGGCAGGATCACGTGCCCGCAACCACCGGGTACTGCGTGCCTGAAAAGCAAAGACTGTTCAAACTTACCAGTGGTGAAGATTCCCGCCATCTTCAGCCTTCTTCCCGCCATCCGTGGAGTTTTCCCGCCATTGGACGCCATCTTGAGGACGCCGCGCGGGAAGAAGAGGGGCGTGGACTCCGAAAGCGCGCGAGAACTGAAGCCCCGCCTCACGTCCGGACGTTGCGTAAGGTCCTGGAAGGAGCCCAGCAGACGCCGACGTCACAGGAGCGCGACGGAAGGTCCTCAACCCTGACGATCCACTGCGGAGCCGCGGCCTACGGAACAGGATCATCGCAAGGTAGGCCACGGTCCACTAGGGGGGAGGAAGATGTCGGATACGGAGGAGAGCTCCACTGCCTCAACCCCCGCCAGCGCTACCGCTGTTGCAGTTATGCCCTTCACCATGCCCTATATCCCGGGAGCAGCTTGGCTACCCCAGTACTCAGGGGAGTCACATACCCTGCATGACTTTAGAGAAAAGCTGGATAGCCTCTTCCAGGTGTACCCCCTCACAGAAGAGCAAAAAGTGAGCATCCTGGTGGCCCAACTAACTGGGGCAGCCAAAAGGGAAGTAAAATCCTGGCCACCTGGGAGGAAGACTGTCGCAGGGATACTAACCCGGCTGAAGGACACCTTTGATACCCGCACCTCAGCCGAGATTAAACTTAGATTCTACGGGTGCAAGCAGCGAGCGCATGAGAGTATAAGGGACTATGCACTCAACCTACAAGAGGCCCTGAGGGCCATTAAGCAGACCGACCCTAATGGAGTGGGAAACGAGGACAGGCTGTTGACCGAACAATTTATAGAGGGTTTATATTGCAATGCCCACCGCACCCAGTTGCGGGCAATGGCCTTACAGGACCCTCATCTAGAATTTGCACAGTTCAAGGACAGAGCCATCCGGGTGCTCCGAGAACCGGCACCAGGTGGCGTTGTGACCCACAGACGCCCCACTACCACTTACTACCAGGAGGCGGCGCCCTTGTCAGCAGGGCCTGTGGGAGCTGATGCGCAGGCTTTGGACAATGACCCGGCTCCAGACCTACACCATCAGGTCCAAGAGCTAGCTAAAAGCGTTGCTGCGCTAACCCGAACTGTGCAGTCTTTACAGGTTTCCACTCCAGGGAAGATCCAGCTGGCATCCGGACCGGAGGACATCCCGTGGCGTCGACCAAGGAGGACCCCACCGGCCAGAGGAAGACCCAGTGACCGATACAGCGAGGACGGACGACCCATCTGCCGCCGCTGCAATCAACCCGGACATATGGAAAGGTACTGTTCTTTAAACGGGCACAACCTGGGGTAGAGGGCCAACCCCCAGGAAAAAGATCACCAGGCCCATCGAACTGGCGCGACAGATATGTGGGAGGACGTCCAGTCTTGCCTGTGGTACTGGATGGCATTCCCATGAGTGCCCTACTGGACACCGGGTCACAGGTCACCACCATCCCGTACGTGCTCTTCAAACAGTACTGGAATGACTCGGATATTACCCGCTACCCTGACGACGACTTGAGTATCATCGCCAGCAATGGTCAGCCCGTGCCACAGATCGGATTTAAAGAGGTGACCATCAAAATTGGTAGAGTCGAACTGGCCGCACAGGGACTGATCATTGTAGATATTGACAAACATGAGAGTCACCCAAAAATAACTCTAGGAACTAATGTAATTGAAAATTGTCTTGCAGAGGTGATTTTCCTTTTACAGCAGGTTGCCAAGAATGCCAGCTCCGGCGAGCAGCGGGTGCTCCAGAAAGAGATCCGGGCACTGATGCAACGGCAACAAGTGGAACTCTCCGGCGGTGAGATTGGTAGCGTAAGAATGTGTGACCCTTTTCCTATTGCCATGCCCCCAAAAAGTGAAATGATGATTTGGTGCCGGGCAGCTATTGGTCTGAGAGGTAGAGATTACCAGGCAATGGTAGAACCAGTTTACTCAGACAGTAGGCCCACCATTTTGACAGCACGGGGGGTGGTCAATGTACGCCATGGGAGGGTGCCCGTTCGCATAATAAATATCGGGGAGAGGGAAGTGTACCTGCCCCGGTATGCCACGCTAGCCAAATTATATACCACTAATCAAAATTCTATACAATCTGTGGAACCCTTGCCTCCATCTCACCCGGAGGAAGGTAACGGCTCTAAGAAAGACATGGAGGACTGGTGTCAGCAACTACATCTGGGTACTGACTCCACTCCCTCACACCAGAAACAAGGAGTCTATCGGGTGGTTCAAGAGTATGAGAGAGTGTTTAGTAAACACCCGTTAGACTTCGGGCGAGTCAAGGGGGTAGAACACCGCATCCCCACGGGAGATCATCCTCCCATAAAAGAGAGGTATCGACCCGTACCCCCTGCACATTACCAACACGCCAAGGGGATGCTTAGAGACATGAAGGAGGCTGGGGTAATCCGGGATAGCTGTAGCCCCTGGGCAGCCCCACTAGTTTTAGTCAAAAAGAAAGACAACACCATGAGGATGTGTGTAGATTACCGGAAAATCAACCGTATCACACACAAGGATGCGTACCCCTTACCAAGGATAGAGGAGTCATTGGCTGCTTTAAGATCTGCTAACTTCTTCTCTACCTTGGATCTCACTAGCGGGTACTGGCAGGTTCCTGTAGCAGAGGCGGACCGGGAGAAGACCGCATTCACCACCCCGATGGGACTTAGCGAGTTCACCTGCATGCCGTTCGGACTCTGCAACGCCCCAGGAACCTTCCAACGATTAATGGAGTGCTGTCTGGGCCACAGAAACTTCGAGACGGTCCTGTTGTACCTGGACGATGTCATCGTATACTCCAAAACTTATGAGGACCACCTGAAACACCTGGCGGAGGTGTTCGAAGCTCTGGCGAGTTACGGCCTAAAGGTGAAACCCTCCAAGTGTCACCTCCTGAAACCAAAGGTGCAATACCTGGGACACGTGGTGAGCGCTGACGGAGTGGCTCCCGACCCCGATAAGATCACCGCAATCAAAGGATGGCCAAGCCCTTCCAGCGTAAAAGAAGTGCGGCAGTTCCTAGGGTTGGTAGGCTACTACCGAAGGTTTATTCCCGGTTTCACCAAAAAGGCGGCGCCTATGCAGGACCTCCTGATAGGCCAGTCCCGGAAGGCCAAGAACCAGAAGCCGCCCTTCAAATGGGAAGAGCTAGAGGAAGAGTCCTTCCGCCAGCTGAAGATGGCCCTCACGGGGGATGAAATCTTGGCGTATCCGGACTATAGCCAGCCCTTCATCCTCTACACCGACGCCAGTAACGTCGGGCTAGGAGCCGTACTGTCCCAGATTCAGCAGGGGAAAGAGCGAGTAATCGCCTATGCCAGCCGAAAACTGCGACCCACCGAAAGGAATCCCGAGAATTATAGCTCATTTAAGCTAGAGTTCCTGGCCGTGGTATGGGCAGTCACCGAGCGCTTTAAGCATTACCTCGCTTCTTCCCGGTTCACCGTATACACGGATAACAACCCGCTGACACACCTGGACACGGCAAGACTCGGTGCCCTGGAGCAGAGGTGGATGGCCCGTCTGTCCAACTACGAGTTCACAATTAAATACCGGGCAGGGCGCTCCAATACCAACGCGGACGCCCTGTCCAGGATGCCCAACCTGCCGGACGGAGGAGAAGACCCGGAGGGACTGGAAGAAGTTGAACTCCCTGCGTTCCACCGTCATGGGACTATCCAGTATTCCCACCTGGTAAGGAGTAAGCAGGCTGCTACGTTGAACCCCTTACCTCACTACAACTGGGCGGAAACGCAAGACAGCGACCCTGCCGTCCGACTGGTGAAGGAGATGCTGACTCGCCCGGAGGCTAGCCTGGAATCAGACGCTCCAGAGGAAGCCAAACAACTATGGGCAGAGAAGAGTCGACTGTTCCTTTACAAGGGGAAGTTGTGCCGCAGAATGGTTAACTCCAGGACGCATGAACTACTCTGGCAAGTAGTGGTGCCACGAAGAGACGCAGCCATGGTGATGGAGGCATACCACGACGGAGCTGGACACTTCGGGTGGAAAAAGCTGGAGTTCCTGCTGCGCGAGCGGTTCCACTGGGTAGGCATGAGGGGAACCATCGAGAAGTGGTGCAGAGACTGTGGCCCGTGCAATCTGAGAAGGAAGGACCGGGCCAGCCAGAAGACTCCCCTGCAGTCCATCGTCACCCGGCAACCGTTGGAACTGGTAGCCTTGGATCATGTAAAACTGACCCCCAGCAGAAGTGGCTACGTCTACGCGTTAACCATCGTGGATCATTACTCCCGGTTTCTGGTTGTCGTCCCCGTCAAGGACTTAACGGCTCGAACAGCAGCTAGAGCCTTCCAGCAGCACTTTTGCCGTCCACACGGGTACCCGGACCAAGTGCTGACGGACCAGGGACCTGCCTTTGAAGCGGAGGTCTTCCAGGAATTCTGCAATCTGTATGGCTGCCGGAAGATAAGGACGACACCCTACCATCCGCAAACTAATGGACTTTGTGAGAAAATGAACCAGGTGGTAATGGATCTTCTAAAAACGTTGCCCCTGGAAGAACGCAGTCTGTGGCCTGAGAAGTTGCCCGATCTGGTGGACCTATACAACCACATCCCGGTAGGTTCCACCAACTGTACCCCGGCTTACCTAATGAGGGCAAGACCTGGTAAGTTACCTGTTGACCTGGAAATGGGAGTCCTGACGCCCGAGGACACTTCACCAGAAACAGACTGGGACACAGAGAGGCAGCAGCAGTACCGGAAAGTACAGGAGAGCGTGGAGCGAAGTCTCTGTCAGGCTAGGGAAAGACAAGAGAAGACTTACAACCAGTATGCTCCCGCTGTTCCCCTGGTACCCGGAGAGCAGGTCTTGAAGAGGAAGAGACGGCTCCACAAGTTGGACGACCAGTGGGAGAAGGACCCGTACACCGTACTGCCCTCAAGCCACGAGAACCCGAAGGTCTGTACCATCAGTAAAGACGGAGGGGAAACCACAGCCATTGTATCCCGGGACCACCTGAAGAAGTGCCCCGAACAACTGAGGAACCCTGAGGAGGAACAGGAAGACCATCGACCCGTGGAAGAAAGGGAAGATATGGTTAGTACCGTGCTCGGGGACTTCCCTCGGTCTTGGACTCAAGTCAATGGTGCAGTTGTGGTACCCGTACTCACCTTCCTCCAACCATCATCCCAAGAACCTACGGAGCAACGGGTAGAGCTGGAAGAGCAGCCGGTCCAGGAGGCAGAAGACTCCACCCAAGCGGAACAGGAGAATCCACCCTCTGCTTATAGTGAGCCTGCCGTACCCCTAGTGAGACAAAGAGCCGGTAGACAGCTGCCCAGTTTACCCTTGACAGCTCCTACACCCTGTAGTTCAGGGCCAGACAGTCAGCTCCGTAGGTCCACTAGGGCCACTAGAGGCCAGTTACCCGCACGTTGGAGGATCTAAATGTTTAAGTTGTTTTACAATGTTTACCTGTTTATTGTTGCTTGTGTGTAATTTTGTGTTTCTAGTTGTTTTTCGGAGTCTTCGGTGGATTTACCGGGAATCCTTTGTATATAGTTGGAGCGTAACCCAGGATGGACTAGAGACTGTTAAGGACTCGGGGTAGGACAGACCCCTACCTGGTTACGTCTCCCTGTGTTGGTGAAATGGACACCTTTGCTTTTCTTCAAAGACTGCACCCGGTTGCGGACATCCGTGACCATCTTATTGTGTTTCCTTATTGTATTTTATTGTTCTTTGATATACCTTGTTATATTTTTCTAAAAAGTGTTTAGTCCCGGAGTACTAAATTTCACTAGGGGGGAGTGTGACACCCCAGGGGTCTGGTTGTCACAGTGATAGAGATATTACGTCTGAGAGCAGGTGGGAGGTCCTTTGGTCAGGGATCCTGTGCATGCCACACCTCCTGCCCAGCCTTGGGAGGGGAAGAACTTCCCCTGTATAAACCCGGGGCTGAGGCAGGGTTAGTGAGTCCAGGAAGAGTAGAGACAAGAGCAGCATAGGAAGCAGCAGAGTCACAAGGAGTCAGGGGCTGGCAGCTAAAGAGCTCGCCCTGACTAAGAAGATTCTTTACCGGACCCGGAGTCCGAGGCTGTGGGGACTAACTTCTACCCAGCAGCAGAATCCGTCAGGCAGGGGATTTCAGGTCCCCTGGCCCAGAAGCCCGAAGGCCCGGTCACACGCGTGGGACCAGCACCGCCATCGTGGAGCGGAAGCCATTAGAAGGCCCCGAGTCACCGGCCATACGGGTGAGCACCACACGGTACACTCAGGGACGTGGGCTACTTACATCAGCTTCTAGCAAGGTAGCCAGAAGAGTACAGTCAGCTTGGGAGGCCTACAACTACGCCTGGCCAGGGGAGATCCCATCTGCTCAAGGACTGACCAGGCCCCGTTCGCTAGCAAGTACTCCGGGAGGGTCTATCGTTGTTACCAGTAAAGACCCTGAACGCTACCATACCGTCTCTGAGTGGTTCCTGCTACCCCCATCATCCACGTCGGCTGCCCTGAGGCCATACCCCTCCCGTTGGGGGTTATACTATCACGCTGCACCATCCTTCCACCGGCCTCAGCGGTCTGCCCTGCAGCAGCAGCCCCCTGGCTGCATTCAACGGGTGGCGTAGTCATCAACCATTTTCTACCGCTAACAGACTGCCGTTCAGTTTGACTCCCTGGGCACGGACCGGGTCACCGCCACGAGACTACAACCCTAAACAGATCCGGCTCCGGGTAAGCTCCCGCGTGCGCAACGCAGCGCGACACAGGCCCAGGGGCGCGTCACCTACCTGGAGGCTCCCGCTTGCTACCTGCCGTGCCTACCTGGAGGCTCCTGCTGTCACTTGCTGTGACCACCTGTCAGCCTACCTGGAGGCTCCTGCCTGTCACTTGCCGTGACCACCTGACAGCCTACCTGGAGGCTCCAGCCCGTCACTTGCCGTGACCACCTGACAGCCTACCTAGAGGCTCCTGCCTGTCACCTGCTGTGTCAGCCAGTCCATCCACCAGGACCACTCGTCAGCCTGCCTGCTGTGCCCATCTGCTATACCGGTCAGTCCTCGCCATCTGTCCTGTGGGAGTCACCCGCTCTCTTACAAGGTCGTCCCCAGAGTAGCACCTGGTCCCTCTGCTCGGTCCCTCCCTGATCACGGAGTCGTTAGCCGCCGTACGACCTAGGTCGGTCCGAGTTGATACTTAGTTACGCCCCTCTGGGTCCCTCCTTGCACAGCAGCACAGAGGTTCCACCACCCGGATCCGTAACAGTTTGCTCGGGCCATGGAACCCGGTGGCCCCCAAGCTCCTTCGCTCTCTGAACTGTACCAGGAGGTTTCTCGTCAGCGATCCCAACAGGAAGCCATCCTAAACTTCCTGCGGAGTGTCAACTTCCGCCTGGACACACTGACTGTTCCACCTGTGTCCGCCTCGAGTCGTGCGACTCCCGCTCCAGCAGCTCCGCTGCCCACCTTTACCATGGCATCCAACCCAGGTCCCCGGCTTTCTGCACCTCCTCGTTTTGGAGGTGACCCCGCTCTAGCTCGGGGTTTCATAAACCAGTGCACCCTGCACTTTGAACTTTTGGCACATCAGTTTCCCTCCGACCGGGCCAAGGTGGCGTTCATCATGTCTCACCTCACTGGAGAAGCACTGGCATGGCTAAATCCCCTGTGGGAGAGAGGGGATCCCCTGGTGTCCGATCTATCGCCTTTCCTTGCTGCTTTCCGGAAAGTCTTCGATGATCCAGGACGAAAATCCTCTACTGCCTCCTCTCTGCTTCTTATCCGCCAAGGGAGTCTCACCGTGGGCCAATATGCCATACGGTTCCGTACCCTCGCTTCTGAGCTTGCCTGGGACAACGAGGCCCTGGTGTCCATCTTCTGGGAGGGCCTTTCCGGTCAAATTAAGGACGAGTTAGCCGGCCAGGACATTCCTACCACCCTGGAAGACCTGGTGTCGCTAGCTACCCGGATCGACATCCGTTTCCTGGAACGTGCTAAAGAGACTTCCCGGGAGCGAAGATTTCCTTGTCTTGCTCCTACTTTCCAGAGACCTGCCTCCATATTAGCAACTCCCTGGGCATGCTCACCCGAACCTATGCAGGTCGACCAGACCAAGATGGTCAAATCTCGCCAAGAGTCACGCCGAGCCGAGGGGAGCTGTTTCTACTGTGGCAGTAAGGAGCACTTCATCCGTTCCTGCCCGGTGAAGCTGGGAAACGCCAGTGTCTAGGACCGCTCGGAGAGGTCATCCTAGGCAAAAGTAAACCCTCTCCTTCCCTGACTTTGTCTGTCTCCATCTCCTGGAGAGAGAACCGCTACTTTGAAATAGCACACCTAGATTCCGGAGCAGCTGGGAACCTCATTTCCCAGTCCCTGGTAGAGAAATATCACATTCCCACAAAACCTCTGGCTGAACCATTGGCAGATGCCTCCGTGGATGGAAGACTCCTTCCGGTGACCATCCTGCTCGTCACAGAACCTATAACCCTGCAGGTGGGAATGCTGCACTCTGAGAGGATCTCCTTCCATGTGCTTTCCGGTCTCTCTCACTCCCTATTGCTTGGTCTACCCTGGCTTCAGAAACATGAACCTGTGCTGAATTGGCAATCTGGTGAAGTTCTCCGTTGGGGGCAGAATTGCCATAAGACCTGCCTGGTCCCGGTCTGCCCGGTTCGTCCTCCTCCCACCCCGGCTAATCTACCCGGTTTACCGGCCCCTTCTGGTCCTATGCAGATGTATTAGACATAAAGGAAGCAGAGACACTGCCACCTCATAGGCCATATGATTGCCCAATCGACCTGGTACCCGGAGCCACTCCACCCCGTGGGCGTATTTACCCGTTGTCTTCCGTGACCTTGTATATTCCTGCGTGGTGGTCTACCTGGGCGACATCTTGGTCTTCTCTCCGGACCTTCCCACACACCGGAGGGATGTTCGTCAGGTCCTGCTTAGGCTCAGGCAGAATCACCTCTATGCAAAATACGAGAAGTGCCTCTTCGAGCAGACCTCCCTTCCATTCCTGGGCTATATTATCTCCCAGACAGGTCTACGAATGGACCCCGAGAAGCTCTCTGCCGTCTTAAAGTGGCCCCGTCCGGAGGGGTTGAAGGCGATTCAGCGATTCCTGGGCTTCGCCAACTACTACCGTCTCTTCATCCCGCACTTCTCTTCCCGGATTGCTCCCATCTCTGCGCTCACCCGTGAGGGAGTAAATCCCAAGGTATGGCCGCCCGAAGCTAAGGAGGCCTTCTTTTCCTTAAAGCAAGCCTTCTCCTCTGCCCCAGTGCTGCAGTGTCCGGACTGCAACAAACAGTTCTTCCTGGAGGTTGATGCTTCCTCCTCCTGAGCCGGAGCGGTGCTCACCCAAAAATCTTCATCTGGGAGAATGGTAACCTGCGGCTTCTTCTCCAAACTCTTCTCCTCGTCTGAGCGCAACTACTCCATAGGAGACCGAGAACTGCTAGCCATTAAATTGGCGCTGGAGGAGTGGCGTTACCAGCTTGAAGGGGCTCTATGCCCAGTGATCATCTATACTGATCACAAAAACCTTGCATATCTCCAGAATGCCCAAAGACTCAATCCGCGTCAGGCCCAGTGGTCTTTGTTCTTCGCTCACTTCGACTTTATCCTACATTTCCGCCCGGCGGACAAGAATGTTAAAGCTGACGCCTTGTCCCGATCCTTCCTGTCCTCCGATCTAGAGGAGGAGCCTATGCACATCATCGACCCCTCCAAAGTGATGATGTTACTAAGAAAATCGCTGATTGGTCGCTGCCCGCGACCAATCACCGATTTGGGCATCACATTTAAATAGCGGCCGCGACTAATCACCGATCTTGGCGCCACATTTAAACACTGCTGTGCTGATTGGTCGCGGACGCTGCCCGCGACCAATCACCGATTTGGGCGCCACATTTAAATAGCGGCTGCAACCAATCACCGATCTTGCAGACACATATAAACACCGCTGTGCTGATTGGTCGCGGACAGCATCCGCGACCAATCAGCACAGCGGTGTTTAACTTTTGCGGCAAGATCAGTGATTGGTCGCGGACGAAGACCGCGACCAATCATCGAATCGTATTGGTGAGGACCGGGGAGTGGAATCGTATTGGTGAGGACCGGGAAGCGCTGCTGCCTGTGCGGCTACTTCCGCTGCGAGAACCCGGGACATGAGCGGGCGCTCACAGCAGAAGTATCCCGACCCGCAGCGGGGTCCTTCTGCTGCTACCGACTGGGAGATGAGCGCCTCGCGCCGGTCATCTTCCGGCTGCATCTCCGTCCCGCAGATGAGCCGCTAACGGCCGCCATCTTTTTTCAGAAATCCCGCGGCGCTGATTGGCCGCTGCCGGACCAATGAGCGACGCGGGATTTTCAGGACAGACAGAAAGACAGACAGACAGACATACAGACAGACGGGATAAGACGATTATATATATATAGATGTGTGCAGTGATTGGGGGGATGAGGAAGCCACACATACCAGGAATGGGGGATTGAGGAGGCCACACATACCAGGAATGGGGGATTGAGGAGACCACACATACCAGGAATGGGGGATTGAAGAGGCCACACATACCAGGAATGGGGGATTGAGAAGGCCACACATACCAGGATTGAGGAGGCCACACATACCAGGAATGGGGGATTGAGGAGGCCACACATACCAGGAATGGGGGATTGAGGAGGCCACACATACCAGGAATGGGGGTTTGAGGAGGCCACACATACCAGGAATGGGGGATTGAGGAGGCCACACATACCAGGATTTGGGGATTGAGGAGGCCACACATACCAGGATTTGGGGATTGAAAAGGCCACACATACCAGGATTGAGGAGGCCACACATACCAGGATTTGAGGAGGCCACACATACCAGGATTGGGGGATTGAGCAGGCCACACATATCAGGATTGAGGGGTTGAGGAGGCCACACATACCAGGATTGAGGGGTTGAGGAGGCCACACATACCAGTATTGAGGGGTTGAGGAGGCCACACAGACCAGGATTGAGGGGTTGAGGAGGCCACACACACCAGGATTGGGGGATTGAGGAGGCCACACATACCAGGATTGGGGGATTGAGGAGGCCACACATACCAGGATTTGGGGATTGAGGAGGCCACACATACCAGGATTTGGGGATTGAGGAGGCCACACATACCAGGATTGAGGGGTTGAGGAGGCCACACATACCAGGATTGGGGGATTGAGGAGGCCACACATACCAGGATTGGGGGATTGAGGAGGCCACACATACCAGGATTGGGGGATTGAGGAAGCCACACATACCTGAATTGGGGGATTGAGGAGGCCACACATACCAGGATTTGGAGATTGAGGAGGCCACACTTACCAGGATTGGGGGATTTAGGAGGCCACACGTACCAGGATTGGGGGATTTAGGAGGCCACACATACCAGGATCCTCTGAGGCTGACCGGTCCTCTGAGGCTGAGCGCGAGGGGGCGTCGCTCCCGGACACCTTGTGGACATCCAGGGCGTACCACCCCCGCACCCCATGGTGGCGGGTGTATGTAAGTACGTCACCCGGGAAGAGGTTCTGGCCAGGGTGTCCCTTTTTCAGCCGCGGTTCGACGTCCTGCCTGCTGACGAAGACGTCGTCCTGATACTGGGGACTCCTTATGAACCCCCACCCCGCCTCATGGTGGAAGCGGACGACTTGCCCTTCCACACGGGGGCTTAGACGGGTTGCCTCTTCCTGTCGGGCCCGGGACTTTGCAGCCTTGGCGCGCACCTCGAGGCGCTCGCAGCGGACCTCCCTCTGGCGTTGCTCCCGGCTGAGTTGGAGAATCTGCTCACGGCACCGCTCGCTCCTCCTGCGCTCTTCAGCCCGGGTCTCCCGGGGGAAGCCCATCAGGTCACCCACCTGGTTGTCCCAGGTCCACTCCTCAACCTCCGGCCAGGTGACTGTTGGTGCGGGTAGCGGTGACATAAGGGGTTGCTACGGGTCCTCTGCAAGTGCGGACCAGTCCGGGTTGGGGTCGGTGGAAACCCCAGCAGCCTCAGGTACTTCCGATTCGGGATTTGGACGGCAATGCAGGTCTCCGCCTATAGCTGAAGCTTGCAGCTCCGGGGCAAAGACCTGCTCCCAGGTGACCGCGCCGGGCAGGAGATATTCGGCCATGAGGTCCAGTATGGGTACGGTAGGCTCAGAAGCCGGGGCAGGGGTAGCACACTCACCTGCCTCTGGGCCGCTCGCGACCTCTGTCACCGCTTCTCCCTGAGCTTCAGCTCCTTGGCGGCGGGTCTGTATGCGCAGCAGCATTTCTTCCCGCCACGCAGCAGACGCCACCTTCTGGGCCTCGTCCAGTTTCTGTGCAAGACCCGGGGCTTCCTGGTGGAGAAATGCAATATCTCCCACTGTAAGTCTGGTGCCGCTTCGCTCCCTGCCGGGGGAAGGACCTGGACCGGGTTCGGAAGACTCGGTAGGTTGTGCTCCAGAAGCGTCCATGTCCGCTCCCGAAGGTCGCCAAACTCCAACTGCTATGGCCGCACCTTGTTGTTTTTCTTCTTCCTCCTCTTTCAGGGCAGTTCCTGGGCGGTGTGCAGACAGGCCCGCCTTCTTTCAGCCCATCCGGTTTGACGGGCATTACCCCGCGGATAGTCTCTGATGGAAGGGGCGGTCCGCACTTTTGGCGCCATGTGGGAGCCCAGCCCACGATAGGAGGTGTTATAAGGCCATCTTTCCACAGAACTATGACGCCTGTCTTCTTGGGTGGGCGCCATTTTAAGTGAAAACGACAGTCTAAGGTGTAAAGCACACAGTACCCGGTAGCAATGGGTAATTCCTTCCTTTGCTGCGTGCACGCGATCCTGCCCACTACGTCAAGTTGTGTGACTCACGCGCGCCTCCTGTAAGCCCTACCCTGGGAGATAGGGACTCGGAGTCGGGTCCTGTGATGTTGATGGGGGTGCAGCCATGGCCCGGACCCGCTCCGTGCCCAGGGCCGTCACACTAAAAAAGAAAGATGGAACGGGCTTATCCGGGTTGAGTGGCTGATCTTGACTACACCACCTGTGGCACCTGCTGAAGGCCACCAGTGCTGCTGCAGTCCGCTGAGGCATGGTGTTATCGCAACTGTCGTTGTTGCTACTCCCCACAGGCGGAGCAGGGCCTCAGGGCAGAGGGACAGGATGGAGGGGGTAGTAGTCTAGGAGTTCTGGTGCTGCGTAGTGTGGTGTAGCGCAGAATAAAGAGTCCGGAGGCCATAGGGGTTAACTTCCAGGGTTTTTACTCACGGTGGAGATTGCAGTAGGAAGGCGTCTCCCTGCTCCTGCGGTCACCAAAGACGGGGGTCCGACAACCTCCGAGTAAGTCCAGTGTTAAATCAGGACCCCACAACAGAGTGTTCCTAGACTTCAGACTGGGTCCTTTCCTGTCTGTGTGTGTGTAGATAGGCCGGGTCTCCCTCTGAACTACGCTCAGAAAAAGGGTACGGGTGGCAGCTCCGCTCCTTCCGTTACCCGGTCGGATATTCAGGGCCTACCGGGCTTCTCTGACCAGGACGTGGAGTAGCAAGGTTAGGTATCGGGGGCCGGTATCCCTCTTGCAGCCGGAATCCTTCTGAATAGATCAGCATAGCGAGGACAGGTGGCGTATACCGCTCCGTCTGCATCCTCCCTGGGATCCATTTGCGGTGGAGCTACACTCCCAAGCTCCAGGCCTTCTTGGTCATGGTCCTTGACCGGGTTGAGACATACACTATCTGCAACCTGCCCCTCGACCCAAGGCCAGGGTACGAGGGCAGTGCCTCCATCCGCTGCAGGTCCACACAGGATCCACGTTCAGGGTGGGAGATCACGATCAGAAGACAGTCAAAGAACCAAAAACCAAAATGGCTTTGTATTAAATATCAATTATTAAGTGTCACTAAAATGTGAGTCCTCCACCCTCACCCACTAATTGGTTCCCCCTTCTCTTGGTTCCCCAGTCTCCCGAGTACCAGTAGGGGCAGCACCTAGTGCCTTCTAGCCCCCTCTGGTGGGAGAAGTGTGGTGTTGGATGTGGAGGTGGGGTCTTGACCATCACACTGTTCTTACCTCAGAGGAGGAACACTACACCCCATTAGAGAGGTGCAGCATCCCTGTGGCGGTCGAACCCTCAGGGGCGCCACATGGAAAACAAGTCAAAATTCCTTGAAGGTGAGTATCCTAGACCTTTCGATAGTACGGATATGTGTTCCTCTTTCAAAATTTGCGCTGAAAGGTTCCATACTGGAACCGCTTCATTTAAAATATTTTCTTTCTGTTGTTTTTTCTTATTGGGATGCCTTCTTCCTCCCCGCCTCCCCCGTTTTTTGAAAGATTCAGACCTTGTTTGTTTCTGGATATTCCAGGGTTTTCCACACTACTTTCTTCAGAATCCTCAGATTCTGTGGTGGTAATTGTAGCATTGGCATCTCTGCCCCCTGCCAGGCAGAAACGCCATCCCCCCTGCCGCCGCGGTCCTGCTCCGGCGTCTTCCGGCCTCCCTGCTGCTGCTGCTGGTGCACGCAGCTTCCCTGGCATTGTGCTTAGGGCGCGATCCCTCCCTCTTAAAGGTACTGCGCGCGCCATCCTAAAAAGTCCCCGACCAATGGCCGGAAGGCTTTCTCTATAAAAGGCACCTTCTCCAATATGGAGGTGCCCGTGCAAGGCTGTTGCTCTGTTATACCTACTTTGCTTTAGCCCTCAGGTCCTCTGCAAGTCAATCCTGTTCGCCAGTCTGTTCTTCAGTCCAGTCCGCCAGTCTGACTACTTTCCAGCCCGACAGTCTGTCTATGGGATCTGCCCGCCTGCTTACCTGGAAGCATCTGCCTGCTAACTGCCGTGCCTGCCTGCTTACCTGGAAGAACCTGCCTGTTACCTGTTGTGTTCGCCAGCTTGCCTACCCGGAGCACCTGTCTGACAATCTGCCGAATCAGCCTGCTTGTCTACCCGTACCACCCGTCAGCCTGCCTGCTGCGCGTTTCCGCTGTACTGGTCTGCTCCTGCCTTCAATCTCATGAGCGTCACCTGCTCTCATACAAGGTCGGTCCCAGAGTGGCACCTGGTCCCTCTGCTCGGTCCCTCCCTGGTTCTTGGTCAGGCCGAGTAGATACTTAGTTACGCCCCTCTGGTCCCTCCTTGCACTGCAGCACAAAAGTTCCACCACCCCGATCCGTAACAGTAATTGTCTCAATCGATGTTTCAGGGTGGAAAATAACCTTTCTTTTTTTGTTTCCAAGGACTTTTCCTCTGCTAGTACAGGTATCACATACCCTATACAGGATTTTATGAATTGTGACACCACAGGGGTGGTTAACTTGGTGGAGTGCATCGAGTGTAAACTCCAATATGTAGGGTGTACAATTGGCCCTTTAAAAAGACGTATTAGAAGATATATGTCTGATGCAGTTGGAGACTTAAAGGTGGGAATTTCAGCAATATCCAGGCATTTTTCTGCTTGTCATGGGGGTGATACAACCAGGCTGAAGTTCTGTGGTATAGAAAGAGTGAGACGATCTGCACGGGGCGGTGATTTCAGGAGGAAAATTTTGAAAAGGGAAAGCTACTGGATGTTCAAGCTGGATACAAGAACACCTGTCGGCTTGAATGTTAGAAGGGATCTTGTTTTACAATATAATTAAGATGATGTTATCATCCAGTGCTATCTCTGTTAAATAAATAAAGGATACATGGGAGAGGAAAGAAACCCAAAAAATTATATGAGTCTCCGAAGTGCATTTCTCTCTCTCTTTCTTACACATTAACGTGCAATAAATATTTAGATTGTGGAACACAGGGTCAATTTAACCATTTCTAGAAGTTAAAGTAGAAAGTGGATGTGAAACCAAACGAGTGTGAACAAGCGTTTGTAGCGACGAATAATTAAGGAAAAAAATAAAAAATTCACAATGACATATATTTTTCTTTTTCTGTTATAGAGAAATAAGTGGAGGAGAGATTAATAATACATTAATAATAGGTCATTGTGAACAAAAAGTTATCAATTTCTTTCTTTTTTGACAGCAAACTGTAAGTAATTTTTCGTTCCATATATACTAATAAATAATGCCAACATATCTTTTGTATACAGCAATGGACAATTGAAAATAACAGTTTTATTATATACGGTAATACGATATATATAGGGATATCTACATGAAAGCTGGAATAAACTGGACAAACTAAACTGGTCACTTCCCGCTGTGGGAGATTTTTTATTCAGCTACACATACATATATTTCGTTGGTATATATTGTGTTTCGTATACTTATTACAGTTTCCAACATGCAGAATCTACACTGTTCAGCTAATTTGTTTCAATTCTCTTGCCAGAAACCTCAATGTCAGGACTTTTATTATAACGTCTGTAGCATTAAATAGCCACATAAAGAAAAAAGCCTGTCTCCAACTTGGAAACGAAGATGTAGCACCTGAACGTCACAAGAATTAATTAGTTAACTGATTGGAATTCCTTTGTCAGTTTGCTGTTCTTTTGTATTTATACCCTGCCTGTATTCCAATGTATGTACCATGATTAAGGCTTTTCTAAGTCGAAACGCGTAGCGTTTTTTTTTACTCTGTATGCCCATATGGTGTGAATTGTCTTTTTTTGTAAGTGCATTTTTTATGGAAATATCATCCTTCAAATAAATGGAAATTTTAATTACACCACATCGCTGGAGTCTCCTCACTCGCTGGATTTTGGTCTGAAGTTGTGTTCAATGCAGCAGCCTGCTGCTATCCGAGCAGAAAGGAGGAAACACCGGGAAGGAGTTTATAGGTGAGCGGACTTCATCATTTTCTTTGTATACATACCATCATGGTATGTATGTCCACCCTCATCCCTCTTCCTGGTATTCTTGGCACCCCTCATCCTGGTATGCTTGGCACCCCCTGATCCCCATCACGTTACAAACAAAAAAATTAAGCAATCATACTCACCTCCTCTCTCCGCCACCACTGCGTCCTGCTCTGCTGGTCAAAGGGATCTCACTGTGTGAGCCGCGCATGGCGTTACTAACATGCTCCCTCACACTGTGAGGTGCTGTACCGGAATATTCACTGTTCCCCACGCCGGGACTGTGTGCGTGGGGAGCAGTGACCATTCACTCTCCTTAATAGCGTGCATATTGTACCCGCAGCGCGGCTCCTGCTGCCTCTTAGCAGTCACATGTGCCCACTATTAAAGACCATGAATATTCACTACAACCCATGGGCGTGGGTTGCAGTGAATATTCATGGTCTTTAATAGCGGGTAAAGTGACCGCCGAGCTGCAGCAAGAGCTGTACTGCGGCTACAGTGTGCACGCTATTAAGGTGAGTGAATGGTCACTGCTCCCCACGCACACAGTCCTGGTGTGGGAAGCAGTGACTATTCTGGTACAGCATCTCACAGTGTGAGTGCGCATGGCAGTAACGCCTTGCGTGGTTCACACAGATCCCATTGGCCAGCAGAGCAGAACGCAGCACTGGAGGAGAGAGGAGGTGCATATAATTGTTTTTTTTTGTGTGTGCAGCGTGATGGGGATCAGGGGTTGCCAAGCATACCAGGATGAGGGGTGCCAAGCATACCAGGAAGAGGAATGAGGGGGGCCATACTTACCAGGAAGAGGGATGAGGGGGGCCATACATACCAGGAAGAGGGATGCTGGTGGCCATACATACCAGGATGAGGGATGAAGGGTGCCATATATACATGGAGCCGCGCTGCAGGTACAGTGTGCATGCTATTAAGGAAAATAAATATTAATTTCTTTAGTAGCGGGCACATTGTAGGCTGCAGTAGATGGCTGTTACCCCCTGTGCCCCGCTCCTCCACCACTGTCACTCCCCCTACAAGCCCCCACCACCCACAGCCACAGTATTTATATATATATATATATATATATATATATATATATATATATATATATATATATATATCTCGGACTATAAGACGCACCCCCCACTTTTTGGAGGAAGAAAGTGCATCTTATAGTCTGAAAAATACGGTAATTGTTGCACCAGAAATTTTTAGGGGCTTTACAGCAAAAGGGGTGAATATATATGCAGATGCCAATTTTTAGTTATTTGATTCCATAAATTTGATTTATGCCTATATTTTTCACACTTCACCAACTTAGACTATTTAGTGCTGATGCATCACACACAAATTGGATTACAAAAATATTTAAACACAGGTTGTAATTTAACAAAATAGATTAAAAGCCAAGGGAGAGAATACTTTCACAGGCCACTGTATGTTCAGGTTTGCTGTAAAATTCTAGATGACTTCTGTGGTGTCAGAAACATGTTGTGTGTGTGACATGGTCAGACATATTCTATTTAATTTATGAAGGAGGGACTCTGATACACCCTGTATTAGACATAAATGAGGGCCTCATACACAGTCTGTTCAAATTGTTAGGTAGTGGTACTGCTAGACTCATATAGTCTAAGCACTAAGTTCAAGAGCCGCCAAAAATTAAAAGGAGGGACTGCAATACACCCTGGAAGACATGTATAGGAGGGTCTCAGAAAACATTTTTTGCATTTTTAAGGAGTGGAACTCCTAGACTGCTAAAGTCTATGCACTAAGTGCAAGGGCTGAAAAACATTTACCCCAGGGAGGTATACCTATATATATGTGAGAGAATTGTTGAGATAGGCCTCATACACATCCTGTAAAAATTATGAAGCATAGCATCATACACACCCTGGAAAAATTAAGAGAGAGGGTCGCATGATGACCCTCTAAAATTATTAGAGAGGACTGCATCATGACCCTCTAAAAAATTTGGAGTGAGGGCCGCATGGTAAGTGAGGACACACATCCTCGGCCTTCTGTGTGCACCATCAGCAGCACATCCACTTCCCCGTCTGTTACCGCACACCTTGTGAATTTTAAATTAGGTATGTAATATATGCCTGCAAACTTTCCGGTATTAATAGGGAAAAGAAACTATGTAGCCCTAAAAATGGTGCTTGTTTTTAGGTTGCAGCAGCAGTATACCTATAGAAGGACTGTAAGGCAATAAACCCAGCCTATATTCCTCTAACCTAAAACTATCCCTCCTCCATCAGCTATCCCTACACTGAATGCAGGTAACAGCGGTTTACTAGAGAAAGGACAGTATGTAGCCCTGAAAAAGAATTTTATTTTAATGGTGCATCAGCGGTATAAAATTACTGTAATAGCAATTAAACATTGACCATAATCCTGCTATAAGCTAAGCTCTCTCTCCTAGATCAACTCTCCCTGAACTGCTTCCAGAGGAGTGTGTGCAGAGCATCGCGTCTCCGGGTCTTATATAAGATCCAATGACGCGATGCGGCAGGCCAATCACAGTAAAGCCAGTAACCAACATGGCTACGGCATTACCATGTATGGCAAGAAATCCCTGCATGATTTTTGGCTGTCTAACATGGCATGGCGATCGATCACCCACAATACTAGATTGAGTAAGGAGCTTACCCGAGCACCCCAATGCCTGATCGAGTATCTAGCAGTGGCGAGTACATTTGCTGATCACTAGTAGTGATATGATAATCGGACACTTATCAGTTAGATCTTGTCTAGTAGACATCCTAAAATATTGGAGCTGTGCTACTAATGGAGTTATAAACGAGGCTGATCCAGACCTAAATATTGGTCCTGAAATATCTGGGGTAAGACCTCTGATGATTGGTAACTTGTGGAGCACCAGGTTCTGATATGGAGGAGTTTAAATGAGAATTGCCTCTTGTAAGTGATAAGGTTACTGCTTGTCACCTGTTATCTGGAGCTGGTGAGCTTTAAGGCCCTGTCACACATAGCGACGCTACAGCGATCCCGACAACGATATGACCTGTCAGGGATCGTTACTGCGTCGCTTTGTGATCGCTGGTGATCTGTCAAACAGGCAGACTCACCAGCGATCAGGGGAGCAGCGACATCGTGGAAAGAATCTTTCCATGATGTCCTGCTCCTGGTTACCAGTCTGCTGAAGCAGGAGCAGGCTGGTAACCATGATAAACAGTGGGTTACTAGGGGCACATGTACACCTAGTAACCCGCTGTTTATTATGGTTACCACTCTGCTACGTTGAGTTGGAGGAAACCCACGCAATCACGGGGAGGACATACAAACTCCTTGCAGATGTTGTCCTTAGTGGGATTGGATCACTGGACCCCAGTGCTGCAAGGCTTCAGTGCTAACCACTGAGCCACCGTGCTGCCCCAAACGTAATTCAGACAAGTTGTTTCCGTTACAACAGCTCCATCCATCGCTTCTTCAGCCTTGTACTGTTTAGCGAGGAGAGCTGTCCGCCTTGTCTCTTCACCCTGAGTTGCTCTTGTTGCTGTGACATCCTTACGTGGTGGCCAGTTGTTTTATTCGGGCTCCACAGTGGCGGCAATAACATTTATTCTTTGGTATTTTATTGAAACGCCCGCATCTACAAAGATAGAAGGAATATTGGTTAACAGACTGGCATGAATGTTGGTTAGTACCATGGATTGTATCAAAAAGTATAAATTGTAAAAAAAAATATGAAGAACTGTCTGTAGGCAACAAAATATAATATGTATCATCCTCAACCCTACAGTTTCCAGACGTCAGTCTACTCTGATAGTAGTAAAATATAGAAGCGTAATACCAACAGAGCCGCTCCGGTGTCATTCCACAGTGATTGCGTTTCATGAGGTATAGAATCATGAGATTTACTTACTTGCTATTACATAAAGTACATTGATAGTAGAAGTTATACTTTATGATATAATTGTGATACTTCGTCACGTCTGACAGCTCAGGATGGATATATTTGATGCTTTTTTCATAATCCTGCCATAACGGTCCATGGTTGTCGTTAATTTCACCGTTGATCAACCAGCAGACAGCATGGCACATCTCGTGTGCAAGTGTGGATCGCAATCGCTCTGAAAATAAAAGAGTTTATACAGGCATGAGATGAACTAAGTACACCCTGTTTGAAGTCTTTGGTTGTACATTTCAGGACATAATAAAACATATGTGGTCCTTAGAAGGTCTTCAAAGAAGGAAGATACAACCTGAGATGAACAACTCCATGTCATTATTTATTTATCAAAAACTGTGAGAAAAATTAGGTGCATCCCAAGAATCAATAGCTTGGTAAGCAAGTCCATGTGGATGAACAATTAATTAATTGGAACCTGTCAGTTCCGGTAATGCTGTTAACCTGCAGATATAGGGTTAACAAGCAGGTCACTAGTGCTATGAAGGTGCCTGGCCACAGCACTGGAAGTGTGACACCAGGAAGAAAATTAACTTTATTTCCCACAGAAGCTGCCGGCTTTCAGTCATGCAGACATGCCTGGATCAATTACAGTCATCACTTAGAGCACTGAGAGCAGTGGCTGTAAAAACACCCTGACACTGACTGAGAGCCACACTGAACTGTGCACAGTAGAGCTGGCTGTCAGTCAGTGCCGGGATGTGCTTACAGTCGCCGCTCTCAGTGACCGGTGACTGTAATTGCTCTGAGTACGCCTGTTCTCTGCAAGCCGGCAGCTCCTGGATGAAGTAAAGTTCATTTTCTCCCGGGTGCTGCACTTTCAGTACTGCGGCTGGGCACCCTCATAGCACTATTATCCTATACAATAACCCTACATCTGCAGGCTAATAGCATTATTGGACCTTACAGGTTCCCTTTTAGTTCATATTATTAGCAGCATATGGCGGCTGCTTCACTTATTAATTCCTATTAAAGCAACAAAGGTGTACTTAATCTTTCACACACTGCTTTTCTATGTTGGCCTAGTTTTTGTCAAATACATAATGTCACAGAGTTATTTATTAGGAGTTGTTGTTTCCTGAGGTTGTATTTCCCAAACTTTAAGACATTCTAAGCACCAAATGATTTTATTTTTATCCTGATGTAAATCCATGGAATTCAAAGAGGGTGTACTTAGTTCTTCTCAATGAGTATATGAGATGTATGATATCCCAAGTAGCAGCTTTTTACCATGTATACACGTTATCTTATGAAGCTGCTGGAAGTGATGTGAAACCTACCGGCAGAATCCAAGACTTTATCGGAAAGCTGAATAATGGAATAACGTTGGTTATTCTTCTGTATGTTACCGCTTCGTCCGGATGTTGTTTTCAGTCTCTTATTCCACACAATTTTCATTTTTTCAGGAACATAAAAAGAGGAAACAATTTCCATTAAATCTGTAAACTCTTAGGTCCAAATCTATCAAAGTACCCAACGCTCATATGTAATTTACTTTACTGGTCTTCTTATATGGGGCATGGGGTATTGTGGGAAGTCCAAGTTGTGACAGCAACAACAAAAATTAACTTACTGTATTATTATATGTCCAAATGTCAACTAAATGGATTTATTTATAAATGTAAAAATCCTTTGAACTTCAAACCATAATCTGAGAATCTCTATGTCTGTGAATGGTGGATATCATGTAGGTCTCCCCTCATTCCATAGATAACAACAGGGTTTTCCACAGATTTTCAATAACTCATTTTCAGAAGTGTAACCAAGGTATTAGGGTGCCCTCCAGAAAGCTAAAGCCACTTTTCTTGGAAATAATTGTTGGAGGAGGGAGATGATGTATTTGTCATGTATAACCCAGATACGGATGAAAGCATACCTGATTAAAGAAGACTGTTTCATTATACAGCTGATACAGTTCTTGCGCTAGCTCCTCTTTATTCTCCTGGAAGTTTGTCACGTAGATGGAACTTGGTGATATGATGTCTTCCAGGAAACAACCAGGGATTTTGCACATCGGCATACTGGGAAAAATAAGGAATCATTTATAAATTCACAAGAAACATTTCTTACCTAGTTCATGGTTTTATATAGAGATATTTATGTACAACATAACTCACCTCTCCTCTGTGTCGGAGGTCTCCTCAGCATCAGATGGTTCATTATCTGTTCAGAAATATGGAACAGTGAAAATATTTTTCTAAGTTTTAGGCTCAAAACTCATGATAAGGCATGTCAGTATACAGGTCCATGCTAGAGAGGGGTCTATAAACATGGAGTCTGGAGAGCCAATAAGACTGCAAATATAGGTTCAAGCCAGAGCAGAATACATCTCTGACCAGACTACCAGGGATCCTCAGGATCCAACATTAGGACCAGAATCGGACATGATAATGAGGTCCAAACCCAACAGGACCCAGGAGTTTTAGCAGACGTCTACCCCACCTGCTGCTCAGTTAAACTGTCCTTATTGATTATATGATTTCTGTGTTCAGTAGAAGATTAGAAGTGAACATGTCCTATGTAGCCGGAGTGTGGACCCTCAAAAATCTCAACCATTCTAACAATGGTTTTCAGGAAATAAATGGAAGCTAAGATTAGATAATTTCCAACTAGATATGAAAAGTTAAGTCACTTAATATGTTCTGCACAGGTAATACTATCATATTAGTTATTTATGGCAGATCAAAAGTAAAGGTCTGTCCAGTGGGGCCTCCATCTAACATGAAACTAGACGTCCCATGACCTTATTTGCTGTGTCATGGTAACTTTCACAGGTTTTAATGTAGATGTGGGAGCACTTGTATAAGACTATATTGATGTCTATGGGACTTACAGCAAAACCCAAGCAAATTTATTGCACTGATGTAAGAAATTCTGTAAAGACAACGGTGGCCATAAGTCAACATGGTAGTCAGTTGTTCTACCAATATGGAAGTCTCCATCTCTAAAAAAAATTAGAATTGTTCTTTCTACAATAACATAAACTGAATTTTATCTGGAAGTTATTACTCACTTTTATCTGTGGAAGTTTCTCCACTATTAGAAGTCTCATTAGCACTAATAGTGATGTCATCATCGGAGCTGTGAAATAAATATAACAATATGTGAGCCCACCACTAATCATTAGTCCCCATAAAGTCTCTAGTAATAGAGAAGATGTATGTCCTACCTGGTGGTATTGTCCGAATCACTATCTGAAGTTGGCATTTTCAGATCTGAGGGAACAAAAAAACATAAATCTCTTTTTAGAATATTATAATAGCAATGACCGAGACTCCATATTAAAAAAACAAATGCTAATGAAGTATTCAGTGCACCCCTATATATACATGGGGAAAATGATCCCATTCAGCTACAGTAAACTGCACTGTGGCCAACTTTAGTCAATGTGGCTCAACATGAGAAGAAATTCCCAAATCCAATTTCTATCTGAATTAAGAACTGCAGCATGAAGATTCCTAACCAAATGTTGAAAATAAATATTAAATGTAAACTCATTTACCACGGAAATAAAAATTGCAGTCTCAGTGGGTGCGACCATGACCAGACCTGTGGAGTCAAGGAGTCCGGCGACGCCAACATAATTTCAGTTAAATGTATGTCTGAGGATGTATATTCAGCTCAAATATATTGTGCCACAGAGAGCCGCCTGCTAACTACACCACAATATGGCCATCGTGGATAGCACATGAGGTCACTTGCCATGAGCCGCCACCAGCCTGCACTAGTTATAGAGCAGGAAGAGACACTGCTGGCTGTGGGAGCCGGTGAGGTAAGAATAATCTTTTTTTTCAATATGTTGGATAATACACTCAGGATGGAGGATGTTATCACAAGAAGGGACCAGGATAGGGAACATTATTACTAGAAGGGGCCAGGATTAGGGACATTATTACCAGATAGGGATGAGGAGGGGTTACATTATCATTGAATAGGGACCAGGATGGGATACATTATTAATGGATAGGGGGCCAAGCCGGGGGACATTATTACAGGATAGAGACCAGGACAGGAGACATTATTACAGAATAGGAGCAAGGAAGATGGACATTATTATAGTAAAGAGATCACGATGTGGGACGTTATTACAGGATGGCAGCCAAGAAGGGGAACAAATGTCAGGATGGGGGAAGGACGGGGGACATTATTACAGGAAAGGGGCCAGGACAGGAGACATTATTACAGAATAGGAGCCAGGACGATGGACATTATTACAGTAAAGAGATCACGATGTGGGACATTATTACATTATTACAGGATGGCAGCCAAGAAGGGGAACAAATTACAGGATGGGGGCAGGACGGGGGACTTCTGAGGTCATAGGTCCAAGTTTTGCCCCATGGCTCATAGAACTCTAATTATGTCCATGCTCTTTGCCGTAGACATACAATAGAGATATATTGAAACCCTTACCAAAATGTGCACGTGAGCTGCACCCAACGACTACAATGACTCTAATGACAGCAATAAATATACCAGAACCTTTTCTGGATCAGAGCCCAGTACCTGGTTTTCTCGCTGATGAGCAGGAATTCAAGCCACTGGTGTTATTCAGGCCTGGGGACCTGGGAATTGGCTGCTTCCTTGGAAGAGACTGGAAAAATATCAAACATGTCAACTAAAATCAATCTTTAAACCTAAATATCTCCAATTTATAATTAGTTCATATTCTATTGTTTTCCATTTAGACACCTACTTGTTTACCATTGGCCTATGCTTACTTCATGTACAGAGTATGAGGAGTGTAGGAAATACTTATGGGCAGGATATGGATAGGGGTGGTGATGACAATTAAGTGTTTTCATACAATATTATTATATATCCTGTAATACCACAACTGAGGGTAGTCTTTCCTCTGCAAACATAATCCAACCTATCACCCCATAATCCCTCTTTCTGGAGCTATGTTTTTGGTCCCCTCATCTTGTTCTGGGATTTTTGACCCAAATGTATTTTAAGTAATTAACAATATAAAATTGAAAGTTACCTGATGGAAATCTTCATCATCACTACTGTCCTCGCTATCAGAAAGAACAATCATACGCTTAAAGCGCTTCTTTTTCATCATATTTGCAAAATAATCACTCAGAACACTCCTCTCTCTACAAACGCCTACAGACACCTTCAACAGAACTTTGGATGACGGGGTGTTCTATATCGTTATGTTTTTTGTGACATCATTGGAATGATGCATTTCTTTTATTTTTTTAAAAAATTTATTTAAATATCTGTATGATGATCTGTAATATGAACAAAAAAGAAAACCAGACAAAAACAACAATCCTTCTAATTCCCCCGCTCCCACCCAACTCCAACTGTTCAGAAAAAAACAAACATAAACCAACATTAAAACAAACAACAAAACCACTGGTAACCTGGCTGTATCATTATCCCTCTTACTTACGTTTTAATGCTCTCCGCTACATTTTTTCCAAAATCTCTTCCAACCTGCCCTTTTCTTACACAGTTTATCTTGCTCATTCTGTACTATAGTAAAGAGAATAATATAACCAATGGATCAATTTATGATTTCATTGAGGGAGATCTCACTTATGTTTTTATAAGTATATTGTGCCATGGTGCAGCTGTAATATTTACTGTATACTTTTATTAACTAAGCTTAAAGGTGAAATTACACATGTAGGCTACGGTTATTGGTATATAAATAAAATTATTATATTATATAATATTGTATATTATATATCAATTTATAAATATTTCATAGATTCTTTTTTACAGTTCCAACTAATCAACAAATAATCCATTTTTCTATGAGAGGCAATGTGAAAATTATTTGAATTCTTCATACTCTTCACCGCATGATGAATGTGACAATGTCAAAATCAATCACTTTACTTAACTTTTTCTCCAACACATTAAATGGCATCAACTCCCCTTCATTGATTAAATCTTTAACCAAATAAAACCAATTCTCTTCAAAAACCTTGTGTTTTGTATCTTAACAAATTCTTGTATATTTATATTGTCCCATAAGGGGGTTAATTCAATTGTCGTGATAATATTTAATATCTTCTTTAAAGATCCCAAAGTACAATTCCATGAATATTGTCCATCTTCTATATTCACATAAATCAACATCTCTGATTCTAATAATTCATACATGGACTATAACGCCCCATTTGGTCTTATTGAGCAGAAATCTTTCCAAATTAAAATTCCTGAAATTTTATGCTGCAAGTAATTAGGTGCCAGAAATATCTGTGGAGAAAATGGCCGGTGAAGCATCAGTCTCACTCAGACTTCAGAAGATATTGTCTTTTTATTCTCACCCTCTGACAACCTAAAATCAGGTTGTTTAAAAGCATTTTCATGAATCTAAAAATTCTCTTATTTACTCATATCAGGCAGACTCTTAATATATATAGAACTAGAAGCGAAAGACCATGATCTTAATCAGGACTATTCTATCTGCATTAGATAACAGCATCTTAAACCACACTAATATCTTCTGTCTTACTTTCCTAATTAACCATATAGTGTTAAGTGATACCACACTTGTATCCTCAATGTGATAAGTATCTCTAAATTTTCCGAACTATATTTTTTTCTAGTAAAATCTGTAAATCTTCCCATAATGATGAAGTGACTGCGGGCAAGGCCGCGCATTGGTATCTATAATCTGGCCCAGCAAGATCCCCACACACAGACTCCATCTTGATAACCGTATCTTTACTCGTATACATTTTTAACAGCAAAGAAAAACAATAAATGACAACAGTAAATATGCACAGTAATAACGTGTAGTGATAAGCTGACCCTCACTGTCCCTACTCACACGTTACCAGTCCTTTACTCCAGAAGGATGTGTCCCCCGTCGCAGGCCTGTCTGTCTTTGCAGGAAGGGGTCCCAGCCGGAGAAAAAAAACAGGAACAACAAATTACGCTGAAAGGAGGGAATACTTCGGCCTCTCGCCAGAGGACCCGCTTACAGTCTCTCTGATCCGGATAGCAGCTTTGGTGGATCCCTTATGTAGTCCACACTCCAGTAGCAGGGAGTGTAATAGCAGTATCCCTCAGCAGTGAAGAAGCTGGGGAAGGCCCCGAGGATATGGTGTCAGGTAAAAGAAATCCCGTTGAGAGTCTCTCCTGCGCCACGCACGAGGGCCTGCACACCGTCCTGGCTCTTTTCACAGCCCACAGCAAACTCCTCGCGCGCTTTTTTCTGCTTCCCACTTTGGTCACGTGACTCTCTAGGGCCGGACACAGGAGGCTCAGTCTTTTGCTCTGTCATCACACCCTGCGCAGGTGCAACCTCTGGCCACAAGGTGGCAACATCATCCTGTGTAATCACTTCTGTAACAGGCTCTATATCAATAATCACAGAACAGCCAGAGCCGGCCAGCTCACTACACGCCCCCCCACTCAAAGGTTGGCAGTCCCTGTCAACGACCGGCTCCAGGGAGGCGATGGCTGTGGATGTGACAGGGGGCGGCTGGGAAGAGGGCCACACATATTGGTCTCTGTAGGACTGTCCTGGAGGTACCCCTGCAGTGGTCCTCGTTGTCCGCCTAACGGGTTGGATCCCCTCTCTCCTATCAGTCACCCCACTCTCTTTCCCAGTCGACATGTCAGTAGAGGAGGTAATCGGTTCAAGTGCGTCAGTCGGACGGACAGGGGTAGGCATGCATTCAGTCTCTACATCCCCGGGGTCAGTGTCTCCGACAGTATTAGTGATATCCATCTCTCTAGGTATCACAGTAGGGGAGTCAGGCTGGGAACGGCAGGGGCGCAACATATTACGGTGCAAAGTTCGGATGCAGCCGCTGTCTTCGCTCGGCACTCGATAGACGGGGCCACCGGGGTACGGCTGTCCAATTACTCGATAGACTTCGGTCTCCCACTTGGGCCGGAGTTTCCCTTGCGGCTTCTTTATTCGGACTAGGACCAGTTGACCTACATTCAGTGGGTCTTCTTGTACCGGAAGTGGGTCAGCGTGTACTTGATCCTGAATTTGTCGGCCTACTAGCCGGTAGACAGTCTTTATTCTCTGGCGGTGTGTTTGTAGCCAGGAAGGATAGGTACCACAGGTATCTTCTTCAGAGCTAGACAGTTGCAACTCATGGATGTCTTTGCCTGGACGGCCAAAGAGAAGGGTGTATGGGGTATATCCGGTGACGGAATGGACCTGATTATTATAGGCCCACAGCAGTTCCGGGAGGAATCGAGGCCAGTCGGGCTTTTTGTCTTCAGCCAAAGTCCGGATCAGTTGTAAGAGGGTCCGGTTAAAGCGTTCACACGCGCCATTCCCTTGTGGATGGTAAGGGGTGGTCCTGGACTTCTTGATTCCATACATCCGTTGGAGTTCTTCAATGACTCGCCCTTCGAAACAAGCCCCCTGATCAGAGTGTAGCCGCTCCGGACACCCGTAGACCCGAACGAATTGCTGACAGATGGCCTGTGCAGCTGATTCAGCAGTCTGATCCTTGGTAGCAACAGCGACAGCGAATTTCGTGAAGTGGTCCACCATCACCAGACAGTACTGGTAGCCACTATTCGCCGTTCTGATCAATAGATAGTCCACCATCAACAGCTCGAGGGGCCTCGACGTCTTAATAGTCTGGACGGGGGCACGCTGCTCCGCGGACTTGTGGAATTCACAGGTACGGCATGCTTGACAGACGTTTTCAACCAACTTACGGAGCCCCGGACAAAAAATGAACTGCTGGGTCCACCGGAGGGTCTTGTCTATGCCGAAGTGGCCGTTCCTTCTGTGAGCTTCGCCCACCATCTCATGGGCCAACTGCACCGGGACGACAATCTGCAAACACTCCTCCAGCATATGGGATAAAAGGGCCCTGCGACACAGGACTCCATCTTTCACGATCAGCCGATCCCACTGGGCAAGCAGAGCCAAGGCTCCGGTCGATAGTCGGGCTCTCACTTCGGAGGGCGGTTTCTCTTGTTTATTCACATACTGTTTCAGTAAGACGTGCTCGGGATCTCGATCTTGAAGCTTGGCCCATTCTTGCTGGGACAGGGGAGATCCCACTACGGCTTCAATCCCTCCTACCGCATACTGGCGGCTATCTTCTATTTGCTTTGCGAGCCGGGCAAAGTCAGGCATCTCATCTTCCTCCAACTCTTCATCCCGGTCCCCCACTGGCGGGGATGATGTCACTCTAGACAGGCTGTCAGCATTCTGATTCTCATTCCCCGCTCTGTATTTAATTTTGTACTGGAATCTAGAGAGCCTGGCTATCCAGCGCTGTTCCATTGCCCCTAGTTTGGCATTCTCTAGGTGGGCAAGAGGATTGTTGTCCGTCATGACCAGCACTTCCGCTCCTGTCAGATAGCCAGCAAATTTCTCCGTCATAGCCCAAGTCAGAGCCAGGAGTTCCAAGCGGAAGGAGCTGTAATTGACGGGATTCTTTTCGGTGTCACGGAGAGACCTACTGGCATAGGCTATCACGCGTTCTTTATTATCTTGAACTTGAGAGAGGACCGCCCCTAGACCTTGAAGGCTGGCGTCGGTGTGCAACTGAAACGGTAATGTGTAGTCTGCATATGCCAGAACAGGGGGTGATGTTAGAGCAGCCTTAAGTGCCTGAAAGGATTTTTCTCGGTCAGGCCCCCAACTGATGCGTCGTCCTCTGGGGCTGTTCGCGGTCCCTCGGAGAACCTCATGCAGTGGTTCAGCAAGCCGAGCAAAGTCCTTGACAAACCGACGGTAGTAGCCTGCTAGCCCCAGAAAAGCCCGGACTTCTTTGACGGTAGTTGGCTGCGGCCACTCTTGAACGGCTGCTATCTTCTCCGGAGAGGGCTGGACGCCTTCGGCCGAGATCCGGTGGCCCAAGTAGTCGATTTCCTGCTGGAACAGACGGCACTTGCTGGGCTTCAACTTCAAGCCGTGTCTCCTCAAGCGCTGGAACACTTGGCCAAGCTTGTGAAGATGATCCTCAAAGGTGGCGGAGTATACCACGATGTCGTCAAGGTATATCAGCGTAAACTCAAAGTTGAAGTCCCCCAGACAGCGTTCCATTAGTCTCTGAAAGGTCCCCGGTGCGTTATTCAAGCCGAACGGCATCCGGTCGAACTCATACAGGCCCATGGGAAGGATGAAGGCGGTCTTTTCCCTGTCCTTCTCACTCATTGGAACCTGCCAATATCCACTGGCCAGGTCTAGGGACGAAAAATATTTGGCCTTCTTCAGGGCGGTCAGTGACTCTTCGATCCGAGGAAGTGGATATGAGTCCCGGATAGTGCAAGCGTTCAGCCTACGGTAGTCCACGCAAAACCTTAGGGAACCATCTTTCTTCTTGACTATCACCACGGGTGCAGCCCACGGGCTCTGGCTTTCACGTACCACTCCGGCGCGTAGCATGGATTCTAACAGGCTTTTCACCTCCTGGTATTGCTGAGGTGGTATCTGCCGGTACCTCTCGCGGATAGGGGGGGTATCGCCCGTGGGTATCTCGTGCTGGATACTGGTGGTACACCCAAAGTCTGTGTCATGCTTTGCAAAGGAGTCTTGGTGTTCCCGCAGGAGTTCCTCCACTTGAGACACTTCTTGTTTGGTGTACTGAGACGTGTCTAGCTGCACTTTTTCCCGTAGTTTTCGCCCAATGTCTTCATCGTCTACTTGAGCGTTTATGGCTGAGACGGTTACCGTCCAGTCGCCTTCTGTAGACGGGGTGAATTCTAGGGGCCCAATGGGATTCACTTCCGTGGGTAGAGCATATACCCGGGCAAGTTGAGTGCCGGCTTCAAGGGCTAGGCCTACGTCTGCGGTGTTGTTTAGCCTGACAGGGACTCTCCCGTTCCTCACGACGGCTAGAGTGCGAGCAACTAGTGGGTTTAGCTTACCCCCACTTGGGGTCCTCGGCTCGATCAACACTTCAACCCCCTCAAGTTGTCGGTGGGTGTTAAGAGGTAAGGAAATGACTGTCTCTTTTTCAGCGGGCAAAGTAATCCGGGTACGGCGTGGCACCGTAATGGCGGCTAGGGGTAGTTGTTCCTCTGCCATCTGTTGAAGTCCAACGGTCCGGATTACGCGCTGGAACGCCAGACGAGTAGGCTTATGTTTGGTGACTTTCTGCCAGTATTTGGGTCCTTTTCTTGTCAACAGCATAAGATCCAGGTCTTTCAAAATGTTCATTCCAACTATCACTGGGGTCTCGGAGCCGAAACCTTCCTTGACGATGACAATCCCTCGTTTCCCTAAGTCCTGTCCGCAGGCCTTTGTGTCCATCCAAGCAACTCCGGTCACTGGAATAGGTAGATTATTAGCCGCAATAATCTTAATGGCGGTGTCTGGGTCACGAGCAGTTCTTGGTTTGAGGTAATTTTCGTAAAACTGTTCAGAGATCGTGGTCACTTGTGACCCAGTGTCCATCAGTCCCTGTACGGCAATTCCCTCCAGGACAACGTCAAGTGTCGGGCTATTCGAGGCAAGAGCACTCCGCCATCGGCTCTGTTTTTCCACACCCATCTCCTTGGCCTCCCCTGCTGCGCGAGCCTCAGCTGCAGGGGTGTCTAGTTTAACGGCGGCCATTGTGGTGAGGCCCAGCGTGGTAGCTCTGCTTGTGGATATGGCTGGGGTTCAATTCGCTGGTCTGATTGAAATTCCCTTCGCTGGGGTGACTGAGGGTTTGTTCGTTGGTGCGACGGAGGTTGTTGCGGAGGGAAGTGTTGAGGACAACGATTTGTCCTATGGCGAGGATCACCGCATGACCAACACTGTCCCACGGGACGACTAGGCTGTCTTCGCTGGTCTCCCTGTCAGTCTAATGTTAACTGTAATACCTGTTGCTGTAAGTCTGCTACCATCTGTTTCAGGTCTTCCGTGTCACTGTTCGGATTTTTAATGTCAGATATGGATCTGCACGCAGCACCTTGAATCCCCACATCCATGACGGGTCCCCTTGAACGTTCTATGGCTTCCTGTTTGACTTCAGCAAAAGTAAGAGCCGGCATCATCCGGATCAAGTCCTGTAACGTGCGGTTAAGATACTGGTCTCTCAGTCCTATTACAAATTGGTCTCTCAGTACCAGGTCACGAGAAGCCATGCCAGCTAGTTGCTCCCCTTTTCCACAGGTTTGTTCAAGGAGTACCTGAAGGGCGTTCGCATATTGGGGAATATCCTCCCATTCAAGCTGCATCCGTCTAAAGAACATGTGTCGCAGTGTTCCCTGGTATGTGGTCGGCCCATAGGTGTTCTCCAGCACCCGCACCAAATCATCTACTGTACGCTGGCCCCTGACCGTCTCCAGTCTGACTGTCGTCCATGCCTCCCCCTCTAGCGTCAGTACCGCCATTTCTGCCAAGGTCTTAGGGTCAATATTATACATTTCCCCCAGTATCCGGACTTGTTCCGCCCACTCTGGTACAGGGTAGTTTCGTCCGCCAAATTTCCTGACCTGATTCACAATAGACACCGGCGGGGGTTTCTGACTGTACACATGGCCTGGGTGGGAATCTTGTTGGTCACAGATCCTGCCGACTACGCCAGATGAAGTGACCGTGGGCAAGGCCGCGCATTGGTATCTATAATCTGGCCCAGCAAGATCCCCACACACAGACTCTATCTTGATAACCGTATCTTTACTCGTATACATTTTTAACAGCAAAGAAAAACAATAAATGACAACAGTAAATATGCACAGTAATAACGTGTACTGATAAGCTGACCCTCACTGTCCCTACTCACACGTTACCAGTCCTTTACTCCAGAAGGATGTGTCCCCCGTCGCAGGCCTGTCTGTCTTTGCAGGAAGGGGTCCCAGCCGGAGAAAAAAAACAGGAACAACAAATTACGCTGAAAGGAGGGAATACTTCGGCCTCTCGCCAGAGGACCCGCTTACAGTCTCTCTGATCCGGATAGCAGCTTTGGTGGATCCCTTATGTAGTCCACACTCCAGTAGCAGGGAGTGTAATAGCAGTATCCCTCAGCAGTGAAGAAGCTGGGGAAGGCCCCGAGGATATGGTGTCAGGTAAAAGAAATCCCGTTGAGAGTCTCTCCTGCGCCACGCACGAGGGCCTGCACACCGTCCTGGCTCTTTTCACAGCCCACAGCAAACTCCTCGCGCGCTTTTTTCTGCTTCCCACTTTGGTCACGTGACTCTCTAGGGCCGGACACAGGAGGCTCAGTCTTTTGCTCTGTCATCACACCCTGCGCAGGTGCAACCTCTGGCCACAAGGTGGCAACATCATCCTGTGTAATCACTTCTGTAACAGGCTCTATATCAATAATCACAGAACAGCCAGAGCCGGCCAGCTCACTACAATTGTCTAATGTTTTCATGAATTGATAATAAAACCCATTTACTCTAGTTGATGTCCAAGGCAGAGTGAGCACTTAAAACCCTAATGACATTCGTGGTCCACAGGAGGAATTTTCCCTTTCTCTAATGCAGTAAGGAACCTCTTCCAAAACTCTTCAAAACCGTTTCAGGAAAAGAAAAACTCCTCCAAAAACTTCCCAAGAAAGGAAAGTTTCCTGAAACTATTTCCATTGAAAAACATATGGTCTACAAATTCCTGAAACTCTGTGTGAACATAGCCTTAGACTAGTACCGATATGATATTGATGATCTCTAAAAAGAATAGCCCATTAATATCAAGGTCCAAGTAAAGACTTTTAGGTCCTGATTCATTAAAGAGTTTTCTATTGAAAAACTCCTTGAAATGTGACAAACTTTTGGCATGTAAAATTTTAGAAGCTTTCAGCATTTTTACACTAGACCATGAATGACTCTGCCAAAGTGGGCAGAGTTTATGCAGAATTGCGTGTTGCGATGCTCTCCTATCAAATTAATCATAGTTTGGCTCACAAACATGGTGTAAATTATACCAGAAATGTAGTTCAGCCAGGGGTAACAGTTCTGGCAAGGAACATTTGACTTGTAAAATGCATCAAATTCATTAAGTGGAGCGTGCCACTTAATGAATTTGGTGCATCTTACTCCAGTACACCTTTCATTAAGACTTGTGTGAAAAACTCCAGTTTTAATGAATTGGGCCTTAAACTTTTACTATAGTTTGAATAAGGTACACAATAGTTACTATATAAATTGGCACAGCTGGCAGGTGTTTTTCAGATGTACTGCACTTATCTGATTTTTTCGTGTGCCCATTTTAGACTTGATCTTCTAATCTATATAAATGAAAATGGAAATGTTCGTTTGTTCAAAATCTTAAATCTCCGAAAGTTCTTCACCGATTGCTTTGAAATTTTGACACAACGTTTCATTCGAATACACACGTGTGTAATCTCTATATCTACACAGGCAATGGAACAGCAAAAAATATTGTATACCCACAAACATTGTGAAATTAAATATTTTAGAAACGTGCGCTTTCTCTTTTCATTCTTTTCCATTTAACCAGAATGAGCCACAGCAACGTGTGGCCGGGTACAGCTAGTACTAAATATAAATCTGCTGTACTGTGTCTATCGGATTGTATATTTGCCTTATTTTGGCTGGAAGCATTTCTTCCTATTGATACTGTACCATTATATCCTAGAAAGCACTTACTGCAGTAGTAGAAGCTTGTTATACTCCACTTTTATAAAATGCCTTTTATCCAATAATGCTCAATGTTGTAAAATAATGATAAAAGACTTTCTATACATTCTGCTCAAATTTTACAAAAATTTGCATTCGCCAAAATGTGGATTTTTTCTAATTCGCTTAAAGGCAGTTTCAGCAATATGACAGCCGCTGGGCAACATTTTCCTGAACCGTAAAGGGCCATCAAAAGGTTAAAAAAAAAGTTTAAAAATCCTGTACTGCTCACATCTTGGGCCCCTCTACTCCTCACTATCAACTAGGAAAAACAATTTACCAAATACATTGTTTATAATGTGGGTTAGGCCATGGAATTAGGCCTAAACTATGCAAAAAATATTAAATAAGACACTCCTTATAACATGGTAAAAAAAAGTGAAAACTAAATTTTTTGATGCACTGCCAATTTGTAAGTTTTTCCACGTACTAAGAATGGATAGGTCTGTAATTTTAATCATAGGTTCACTTCACCTGTGAGAGACAGAATCTTAAACAAAATCCAGAAAATCACATTGTATGATTTTTACTTAATTAATTTGCATTTTATTGCATGAAATAAGTATTTGATACAGAAAAACAGAACATAATTTTTGGTACAGAAACCTTTCTTTGCTATTACAGAGATCAGACGTTTCCTGTAGTTCATGATCAAGTTTGCAGACACTGCAGCATCAGGGATTTTGGCCCACTCCTCCATACAGATCTTCTCTAGGTCTTTCATACTTTGGGTCTGTGGCTGGGCAACATTGAGTTTCAGCTCCCTCCAAAGATTTTCTATTGGGTTCAGGTCTGGAAACTGGTTAGGCCACTCAAGGACCTTAAAATGCATCTTATGGACTCACTCCTTAGTTGTCCTGGCTGTGTGTTTCAGGTCATTGTCATGCTGGAAGATCCAGCCACGACAAATCTTCAATGCTCTTACTTAGGGAAGGAGGTTGCTGTTGACGAAAATCTCGCAATACATGACCCCATCCACCCTCCCTTCAATACGGTGCAGTCGTCCTGCCACCTTTGCAGAAAAGCACCCCCAAAGTAATATGTTTCCCCCACCATGCTTCATGGTTGAGATGGTGTTCTTGAGGTTGTACTCATCCTTCTTCTTCCTCCAAACACGGCAAGTTGTAGCATCGGCGTCTCTGCCCCTTGCCAGGCAGAGACGCCATCCCTCTCACCGCCGCGCTCCCCGCCCGGCGTCCTCCAGCGCTCCTCTTCCTGCTTCTGCCGGCTCCGCCCTAAGTAGTCCCCGGCCAATTGCCGGAGGTCCTCCCATATATAAAGCACTTCCTCCAATATGGAGGTGCCCGAGCAATAGTTGATGCACAGTGTACTTACCTCTGCTTCAGCCCTCAGGTCCCGCTGCTTGCCTGACTACTAGTCCTGCCCGCCAGCCTGAATATCATTCTAGTCCACCAGCCTGACTACTCTCCAGCCCGACAGTCTGTCTTCTGTTCAGTACGCCAGTCTGTCTATGGGCTTTGCCCACCAGCTTACCTGGAAGCACCTGCCCGCTACCTACCGTGCCTACCTGGAGGCTCCTGCTTGTTACCTGCTGTGCCTACCTGAAGGCTCCCACTTGCTACCTACCGTGCCTACCTGGAGGCTCCCGCTTGCTATCTGCCATGTGTCGCGCCCCCTGGGCCAGTGCTGTTTGGGGATTACCCGGAGCCGGATCAGATGGGGGTTGTAGTCTCCGAGTGGCGGCGACCCGGTCCGTGCCCAGGGTGTCAAACTCAGTGTGTGGCAGTCTTGATAGATGTTATTGGTGTTCTTTAGTGTCGACTACGCCACCCGTTGATTTGCGGTCAAAAGGCCGCCGCTGCAGCAGGGTCCGCTGAGGCTGTTGGTATGTGTGCAGCTTTGGTAGTATAACCCCCAACGGGAGGGGTATAGCCTCAGGGGGTCAGATGTAGAGGATGGTGGTTGTGCAGGTGCAGGAGAGCTAAGCAAGAAGACTCAGAGTCGGGCTGTGCAGTTCAGGGGTTTTTACTTACGGGTGTTCTTATGGTCACTCTGGCCTGAAGCGACCACCCGAGCCGTGCTGCGTCCACCAGGTCCTGGACTCGGCCAACCCCCAAGCAATTCTGGAGCGTGGTCCTGAGCTCCTGTCTGACTTTCCCTCTCTTCTGGCCGTTCTCACTAGGGATCCACTTATGTCCGGCTCCCTCGGGTCTCTTGGTGGGTACACCCCTTCTGGGTTCCCTGACCCTATACCTGGTATGCCTTCCTAGTGGATTTAGTGAGGGTCATGGCAGATCCTGCCCACGACCTCCGATCTCTGGCTAAGGTGTGCTTTTCTCTCTGCCAGCTTGGGATCCGGTACCCTGGGTGCCAACCCTTCACCCTGCCGTTTGTATTCTGGGGTCTTGGGGTTCCTTCTTCTTCTATCTGGGTCCTTCTGACTCCTCTTTCTCTCAGACTTGGCCTTGGAGCTGGGCCCAGCCGGAACCACAACTCCCTGTTAGCCCTTCTGGCTGAGTTTCTCTGCTCTGCTACAGACTGACTCACTCTACAAAAGACTGACTGACCCTGATCTAAGATGGTGCCCACCTTATATACTCCCTCTATGTGTGAGCTCAGGTGACCAGCACCCAATGAGCTCCTAGCCTTACCCAGACTGCTCCCCCTATCTGCCCCTACACTACTGGGATGTTCCAACCCCCTCCCACTCCAGCCAGGGACAGACACTATCGTACCTGCACATATATTGGTGGGAGTACCGTCGATCTGTCCCCCGGAAATGGGATGTATGTAGTGTATGCAGCTATCTGAGCTCAGTTCCACACTCCATCCTTACCCGGGAGTGGAATACCACACCTCTGGCTTGAGGTGTAATACCCCTGTAGCAGCCGAGTCCTCAGGGTGCTACACCATGCCTACCTGGAGGCTCCCGCTTGCTACCTGCCGTGCCTACCTGGAGGCTCCTGCTGTCACTTGCTGTGACCACCTGTCAGCCTACCTGGAGGCTCCTGCCTGTCACTTGCCGTGACCACCTGTCAGCCTACCTGGAGGCTCCAGCCCGTCACTTGCCGTGACCACCTGACAGCCTACCTAGAGGCTCCTGCCTGTCACCTGCCGTGTCAGCCAGTCCATCCACCAGGACCACTCGTCAGCCTGCCTGCTGTGCCCATCTGCTATACCGGTCAGTCCTCGCCATCTGTCCTGTGGGAGTCACCTGCTCTCTTACAAGGTCGTCCCCAGAGTAGCACCTGGTCCCTCTGCTCGGTCCCTCCCTGATCACGGAGTCGTTAGCCGCCGTACGACCTAGGTCGGTCCGAGTTGATACTTAGTTACGCCCCTCTGGGTCCCTCCTTGCACAACAGCACAGAGGTTCCACCACCCGGATCCGTAACAGTTTGCTCGGGCCATGGAACCCGGTGGCCCCCAAGCTCCTTCGCTCTCTGAACTGTACCAGGAGGTGTCTCGTCAGCGATCCCAACAGGAAGCCATCCTAAACTTCCTGCGGAGTGTCAACTTCCGCCTGGACACACTGACTGTTCCACCTGTGTCCGCCTCGAGTCGTGCGACTCCCGCTCCAGCAGCTCCGCTGTCCACCTTTACCATGGCATCCAACCCAGGTCCCCGGCTTTCTGCACCTCCTCGTTTTGGAGGTGACCCCGCTCTAGCTCGGGGTTTCATAAACCAGTGCACCCTGCACTTTGAACTTTTGGCACATCAGTTTCCCTCCGACCGGGCCAAGGTGGCGTTCATCATGTCTCACCTCACTGGAGAAGCACTGGCATGGCTAAATCCCCTGTGGGAGAGAGGGGATCCCCTGGTGTCCGATCTATCGCCTTTCCTTGCTGCTTTCCGGAAAGTCTTCGATGATCCAGGACGAAAATCCTCTACTGCCTCCTCTCTGCTTCTTATCCGCCAAGGGAGTCTCACCGTGGGCCAATATGCCATACGGTTCCGTACCCTCGCTTCTGAGCTTGCCTGGGACAACGAGGCCCTGGTGTCCATCTTCTGGGAGGGCCTTTCCGGTCAAATTAAGGACGAGTTAGCCGGCCAGGACATTCCTACCACCCTGGAAGACCTGGTGTCGCTAGCTACCCGGATCGACATCCGTTTCCTGGAACGTGCTAAAGAGACTTCCCGGGAGCGAAGGTTTCCTTGTCTTGCTCCTACTTTCCAGAGACCTGCCTCCATATTAGCAACTCCCTGGGCACGCTCACCCGAACCTATGCAGGTCGACCAGACCAAGATGGTCAAATCTCGCCAAGAGTCACGCCGAGCCGAGGGGAGCTGTTTCTACTGTGGCAGTAAGGAGCACTTCATCCGTTCCTGCCCGGTGAAGCTGGGAAACGCCAGTGTCTAGGACCGCTCGGAGAGGTCATCCTAGGCAAAAGTAAACCCTCTCCTTCCCTGACTTTGTCTGTCTCCATCTCCTGGAGAGAGAACCGCTACTTTGAAATAGCACACCTAGATTCCGGAGCAGCTGGGAACCTCATTTCCCAGTCCCTGGTAGAGAAATATCACATTCCCACAAAACCTCTGGCTGAACCATTGGCAGATGCCTCCGTGGATGAAAGACTCCTTCCGGTGACCATCCTGCTCGTCACAGAACCTATAACCCTGCAGGTGGGAATGCTGCACTCTGAGAGGATCTCCTTCCATGTGCTTTCCGGTCTCTCTCACTCCCTATTGCTTGGTCTACCCTGGCTTCAGAAACATGAACCTGTGCTGAATTGGCAATCTGGTGAAGTTCTCCGCTGGGGGCAGAATTGCCATAAGACCTGCCTGGTCCCGGTCCGCCCGGTTCGTCCTCCTCCCACCCCGGCTAATCTACCCGGTTTACCGGCACCTTACTGGTCCTATGCAGATGTATTAGACAAAAAGGAAGCAGAGACACTGCCACCTCATAGGCCATATGATTGCCCAATCGACCTGGTACCCGGAGCCACTCCACTCCGTGGGCGTATTTACCCGTTGTCTTCCGTGACCTTGTATATTCCTGCGTGGTGGTCTACCTGGGCGACATCTTGGTCTTCTCTCCGGACCTTCCCACACACCGGAGGGATGTTCGTCAGGTCCTGCTTAGGCTCAGGCAGAATCACCTCTATGCAAAATACGAGAAGTGCCTCTTCGAGCAGACCTCCCTTCCATTCCTGGGCTATATTATCTCCCAGACAGGTCTACGAATGGACCCCGAGAAGCTCTCTGCCGTCTTAAAGTGGCCCCGTCCGGAGGGGTTGAAGGCGATTCAGCGATTCCTGGGCTTCGCCAACTACTACCGTCTCTTCATCCCGCACTTCTCTTCCCGGATTGCTCCCATCTCTGCGCTCACCCGTGAGGGAGTAAATCCCAAGGTATGGCCGCCCGAAGCTAAGGAGGCCTTCTTTTCCTTAAAGCAAGCCTTCTCCTCTGCCCCAGTGCTGCAGCGTCCGGACTGCAACAAACAGTTCTTCCTGGAGGTTGATGCTTCCTCCTCCTGAGCCGGAGCGGTGCTCACCCAAAAATCTTCATCTGGGAGAATGGTAACCTGCGGCTTCTTCTCCAAACTCTTCTCCTCGTCTGAGCACAACTACTCCATAGGAGACCGAGAACTGCTAGCCATTAAATTGGCGCTGGAGGAGTGGCGTTACCAGCTTGAAGGGGCTCTATGCCCAGTGATCATCTATACTGATCACAAAAACCTTGCATATCTCCAGAATGCCCAAAGACTCAATCCGCGTCAGGCCCGGTGGTCTTTGTTCTTCGCTCACTTCGACTTTATCCTACATTTCCGCCCGGCGGACAAGAATGTTAAAGCTGACGCCTTGTCCCGATCCTTCCTGTCCTCCGATCTAGAGGAGGAGCCTATGCACATCATCGACCCCTCCAAAGTGATGATGTTACTAAGAAAATCGCTGATTGGTCGCTGCCCGCGACCAATCACCGATTTGGGCATCACATTTAAATAGCGGCCGCGACTAATCACCGATCTTGGCGCCACATTTAAACACTGCTGTGCTGATTGGTCGCGGACGCTGCCCGCGACCAATCACCGATTTGGGCGCCACATTTAAATAGCGGCTGCGACCAATCACCGATCTTGCAGACACATATAAACACCGCTGTGCTGATTGGTCGCGGACAGCATCCGCGACCAATCAGCACAGCGGTGTTTAACTTTTGCGGCAAGATCAGTGATTGGTCGCGGACGAAGACCGCGACCAATCATCGAATCGCATTGGTGAGGACCGGGGAGTGGAATCGTATTGGTGAGGACCGGGGAGCGCTGCTGCCTGTGCGGCTACTTCCGCTGCGAGAACCCGGGACATGAGCGGGCGCTCACAGCAGAAGTATCCCGACCCGCAGCGGGGTCCTTCTGCTGCTACCGACTGGGAGATGAGCGCCTCGCGCCGGTCATCTCCCGGCTGCATCTCCGTCCCGCAGATGAGCCGCTAACGGCCGCCATCTTTTTTCAGAAATCCCGCGGCGCTGATTGGCCGCTGCCGGACCAATGAGCGACGCGGGATTTCCAGGACAGACAGACAGACAGAAAGACAGACAGACAGACATACAGACAGACAGACGGGATAAGACGATTATATATATATAGATGTGTGCAGTGATTGGGGGGATGAGGAAGCCACACATACCAGGAATGGGGGATTGAGGAGGCCACACATACCAGGAATGGGGGATTGAGGAGACCACACATACCAGGAATGGGGGATTGAAGAGGCCACACATACCAGGAATGGGGGATTGAGAAGGCCACACATACCAGGATTGAGGAGGCCACACATACCAGGAATGGGGGATTGAGGAGGCCACACATACCAGGAATGGGGGTTTGAGGAGGCCACACATACCAGGAATGGGGGATTGAGGAGGCCACACATACCAGGATTTGGGGATTGAGGAGGCCACACATACCAGGATTTGGGGATTGAAAAGGCCACACATACCAGGATTGAGGAGGCCACACATACCAGGATTTGAGGAGGCCACACATACCAGGATTGGGGGATTGAGCAGGCCACACATACCAGGATTGAGGGGTTGAGGAGGCCACACATACCAGGATTGAGGGGTTGAGGAGGCCACACATACCAGTATTGAGGGGTTGAGGAGGCCACACAGACCAGGATTGAGGGGTTGAGGAGGCCACACACACCAGGATTGGGGGATTGAGGAGGCCACACATACCAGGATTGGGGGATTGAGGAGGCCACACATACCAGGATTTGGGGATTGAGGAGGCCACACATACCAGGATTTGGGGATTGAGGAGGCCACACATACCAGGATTGAGGGGTTGAGGAGGCCACACATACCAGGATTGGGGGATTGAGGAGGCCACACATACCAGGATTGGGGGATTGAGGAGGCCACACATACCAGGATTGGGGGATTGAGGAAGCCACACATACCTGAATTGGGGGATTGAGGAGGCCACACATACCAGGATTTGGAGATTGAGGAGGCCACACTTACCAGGATTGGGGGATTTAGGAGGCCACACGTACCAGGATTGGGGGATTTAGGAGGCTACACATACCAGGATAGGGGGATTGAGGAGGCCACACATACCAGGGATTGTGGGATTGAGGGGGCCACACATACCAGGGATTGTGGGATTGAGGGGGCCACACATACCAGGGATTGTGGGATTGAGGGGGCCACACATACCAGGGATTGTGGGATTGAGGGGGCCACACATACCAGGGATTGTGGGATTGAGGGGGCCAGACATACCAGGGATTGTGGGATTGAGGGGGCCACATATACCAGGGATTGTGGGATTGAGGGGGCCACACATACCAGGGATTGGGGGATTGAGGAGGCTACACATACCAGGGATTGTGGGGGCCACACATACCAGGGATTGTGGGATTGAGGGGGCCACACATACGAGGATGGGGAAATTTACCAGTAGCTGCTGCATTTCCCACCCTAGGCTTATACTCAAGTCAATAGGTTTTCCCATTTTTATGTGGTAAAATTAGGGGCCTCGGCTTATATTCGGGTCGGCTTATTTAAAATATATGGTATTTTAAAATCAGTGAGTACATGATGCCCATAATACTGCAGGATTGTGGCGTGCATTATACTATATGGGGGCTGCATTTTACCCTATGGGGTGTGTAATATACTGTATGGAGGACTATGGGGAGTGCATTATATAATATGGAGGATTATGGGGGGTGCATTATACTATATGGAGGTTTATGGGGGGAGCATTATACTATATGGAGGATTATGGGGTCGCATTATACTATGTGGAAGATTATTGGTGGTGCATTATACTATATGGAAGGCTATGTGGGGCCATTCTAATATTTTGAGGGCTATGTGGTTGGCCATTATACTGTATGAAAGCAATTACACAGTGTGAATGTTTGTGTGGGGTCATTATACTGTTTGGAGGGCTGTGTGGGGGCCATTATACTGTTTGGAGGGCTGTGTGGGGCCATTAGAGTGTATGGAGGGCTCTGTGGGGTTCACAGTTGGGGGATTATACTGTGTTAGGGTCACCATACTTTGCCGTGGGAGTTGAAGTGGGGTACAATAGGGTCATTATACTGTGCATTGTGGAGGAATGCACCATAGGGGTATCATACTGTTTGGGGGGCACTTTTGTTGGCATCATACTTTATGGGGGCAATGAAGGAGGAATCTACGGCTTCAGAAGGAGGTAAATTACTATGTAAAGGCTGGAAAGTTATGTGATCTGCTTTTCTTTGACACAGTCAAACATTTATTTTTTGTAGGGGGGGGCCCAATTAGAGCTTCTGCGGGCCCCATGACTTCTATGTACGCCCCTGATTGGATAGCAGATAATACTTCCAGTTACCTGGGCACCACCACCTCCGGCCTGTCTTCCACACGGTCGACTCTTAGTAGCCGTGAGTCTCGACCGCATACTCCTCCTCACCCTGATGCTCCATCCTCCCACCATGCCGAGTGTCGTCAGACAGCATCTGATCCCACACTTGGACACTCTGAAGAGCTGTTCACTGGTCCATTTCCATATTTGTGCCCCTCGCCTGCTCCACTTGAAGTGGTGGAAAAGGAGATCCCATGTAGCGATGCCCAAATATTTGAACAGCCACGGCCACAGGAAGTCGACGCTGGCAATTTGTCACAAGAGATGGACGATGACGAGACACAATTGCCAGGAAGTGAGGAGGAGGATCGTGGTGTGCAAGTGGAAGAGGAGGAGGTGGTGGATGATCTAGTAACTGACCCAACGTGGCAGGAGGACATGCAGAGTAAGGCCAGCAGCACACAGGGGGAGGGAGGCAGAGTACCCCAACAGGCACGAAGAAGCAGTGTGGTGGCCGCAGACATAAGGAGGGCAACCGTTCCCCGTAACACCAACACGAGGGACGTTGCCAGTACAACCGGTAGGTCTTCCAGAGTCTGGAATTTTTTTAAAGACTCTGCTGATAACCCAAAAAAGGCCATTTGTACCACCTGCCATGCCAACATTAGCAGGGGTGACAAAACTACCAGCCTGACCACCACCAGCATGATCAGGCACATGGCAGCAAAGCACCCGACTTTGTGGGGCAAACCCCAGGGTCCACGACCAGTGTCAGCGGGTGTCACCACTGCTTCTTCCGCTGTTGTGCGTGCAATAGAACCCCCTGTTGTGTGTGCAAGGCAATCCCCTGTCCATACTGCATGCAAAGATGCCCCCTCCTCTCAGTCTTCACTTGTTATGGCAGTTTCTCAAGAAACAGCATCAACGTCCACGTCCCACAGCAGCGTTCAATTGTCCATATCCCAGACCTTTGAACGAAAGCGGAAATTCGCAGCTGACGCCCCACAGGCCACAGTCCTAAATTTGCACATTTCACGACTGCTTGCATTGGAAATGCTGCCTTTTAGGCTGGTGGAGACGGAATCCTTCCGCAACCTTATGGCGGTGGTCGTCCCTCGGTACTTGGTCCCCAGCCGACACTATTTTGCTCGGTGTGCCATCCCCGCACTACACAAGCACGTGTCCCAAAACATCTGCCGTGCCCTCAACAACGCAGTTACCGGGAGAATCCACCTGACAACGGACACGTGGACAAGTGCTTGTGGCCAGGGACGGTACATCTCCCTGACGGCACACTGGGTAAACATAGTGGAAGCCGGGACCCAGTTGGACCTTGGGACAGAACACATCCTCCCCACACCGAGGATTGCGGGCCCTATGTCAGTCAGAGTTGCCCCCACAGTGTACAGCTCCAGCGCATCCTCCTCCTCCTCCTCCTCATGTTCAGCCTCCATCTCAGATATCACCACATCAGTTACAAGCTGGAAGCACTGCAGTACTGCCTCCGCCAAGCGGCAACAGGCTGTGCTGAAACTTCTAAGCTTAGGTGAGAAACCTCACACTGCTTGTGAGTTGTGGACAGCTGTGAAAGAGCAGGCAGATCTGTGGCTGAGACCGCTGAACCTACATCCAGGCATGGTCGTGTGTGACAATGGCCGTAACCTGGTGGCGGCTCTGAGGCGAGGCGAGATCACACACGTACCATGCCTGGCTCATGTGCTTAACCTCGTGGTTCAGCGGTTTCTTAAATCGTACCCCGAGTTGCCAGATCTGCTCGTCAAAGTACGCCGCCTGTCAGCTAATTTTAGCATGTCGGCTACAGCTTCCGCCGCCCTTGCTGGGTTGCAGCGGCGTTTGCTGCTTCCGTCACACCGACTGGTGTGTGATATCCCCACATGTTGGAACTCTACCCTCCACATGTTGCAAAGGATTTGTGAGCAGAAGAGAGCAGTTGTGGAGTACCAGCTACAACTAGGCCGTCGATATTCAGGTCAGACTCCACACATAAGATCTCAGGAGTGGACCTGGATGTCTGACATATGTACCATCCCGACAAACTTTGAGGAGGCCACCAAGATGGTGAGTGGCAATGACGCCATCATTAGTGTCAGCATCCCATTTGTCTGTCTTTTGCAATGCTCTCTGCAGAGAATTAAAGAGGAGACATTACAGCCAGAGTATGATGAGATGGATCAAAAGCCGTAGCGTAGCAACAGCCCAACCTCATCTCATCCCAACGTGCATTGGGGGACAATGAGGGAGAGGAGGAGGAGGAGGAGGAAGAACAGGAGCTGGTATCATGCGCTGTAGACGGTAGTACCTGTACAACTGTCATACCGTCGGTTCAGCGTGGGTGTCCTGAGGACAGGGGGGAGGAGGAGGAGTAGGAGGAGGAGAGCATGGTCAGTCGTCATCTTGGTGAGGACACGGAAATCTTGCCCGTTACCAGTCTGGCACGCATGGCTGACTTTATGTTACGCTGCCTTAACCGTGACCCTCGCGTTGTCAAAATGTTGGGTGACAGTCATTACTGGTTGGTGACACTTGTAGACCCCCGCTACAAGGAGAACTTTCACTCTCTTATTCCTGAGGTGGAGAGGTCTACAAAAATTGGCCAGTACCAGAAGGCCCTTGCTGCAGAACTGTTAAAAAAATTCCCATCTGAACATGCTAGCGGCAGAGGTCACAGTTCGTTGACCAACCAAAGCGTGCAAGCGAGAGAGAGGCAACTCCAATCCAGCAGATGCAGGGGAACACTGTCAACATTCTGGGACAGTTTTCTCAGACCCTCCCTTCGAACAGACCCTGAGGTGCGGGGTACTCTCACAAGGAGTGGAAAGTTTCAAAAGATGGTGAGGGGGTACCTTGCCGACCGTACCAGCATCCTCCGTGATTCCTCTGTGCCTTTTAATTATTGGGTAGCCAAGCTGGACACTTGGAATGAACTCGCTCTGTACGCCTTGGAGGTCCTGGCCTGCCCTGCCGCCTGCGTGTTATCGGAGCGTGTTTTTAGTGCCGCTGGGGGAATTATAACTGATAAGCGCACTCGCCTGTCAACTGACAATGCTGACAAGCTGACCCTTATCAAAATGAACAAGGGCTGGATTGGGCCAGACTTCTCATCACCACCAAATGACAGCAGAGTAACATAAAGTCAAATCCACTGTGTTATTTCGGGAGGTGTATTCACATGCACCGCTTCACACCCACACATGGGTATACGCTTCTTCATTTCGGCTGTTTTTTGCTCTTCTCCTTATCCTCAGCCTCCACCAACACTATACCACCAGGGTGACCGTGGTCCGTGTTGCCATTATTGAAAGTTCCTACATCCTGATTTTTGTCAGCTTTTGCTTGGAAGGCATAAGCAAAGACTGTGGGAGACCCACTCCCCAATAATGGGAATAATATTTTTAAGATGCTGTACTGTATGGCTCTTGTAAGGGGCATTAAAAGCGTCTTGTTAAGCTACTGGGACCTCCACGTCTCTTCTGAGGGGCATTAAAACCGTCTTGTTATACCACTCTGACCTCCACGTCTCTTCTGAGGGGCATTAAAAGCGTCTTGCTAAGCTACTGGGACCTCCACGTCTCTTCTGAGGGGCATTAAAACCGGCTTGTTAAACTAGTGTGACCTCCACCACTTTTCCAAGGGGCATTAAAAGCGTCTTGTTATATCACTCTGACCTCCACGTCTCTTCTGAGGGGCATTAAAAGCATCTTGTTAAGCTACTGTGACCTCCACGTCTCTTCTGAGGGGCATTAAAGCCGTCTTGTTATACCACTCTGACCTCCATGTCTCTTCTGAGGGGCATTAAAAGCGTGTTGTTATACCACTCTGACCTCCACGTCTCTTCTGAGGGGCATTAAAAGCATGTTGTTATACCACTCTGATCTCCATGTCTCTTCTGAGGGGCATTAAAACCGTCTTGTTAAGCCACTGGGACCTCCACGTCTCTTCTGAGGGGCATTAAAAGCGTGTTGTTATACCACTCTGATCTCCACGTCTCTTCTGAGGAGCATTAAAAGCGTGTTGTTATACCACTCTGATCTCCACGTCTCTTCCAAGGGGCATTAAAACCGACTTGTTATACCATTCTGACCTCCACGTCTCTTCTGAGGGGCATTAAAACGGTCTTGTTAAGCTACTGGGACCTCCACAACTCTTCGAACGGGATTTGCATTTCTTCATAATTTTTGGCAGCTTTTGCTTGGAAGGCATAAGCAAATACTATGGGAGACCCACTCCCCAATAATGGGAATAATGTTTGTAATATGCTGTACTGCATGGCTCTTGCAAGGGTATTGCAAGTTCCTACGTCCTAATTTTTGGCAGCTTTTGCTTGGAAGGCATAAGCAAATACTATGGGAGACCCACTACCCATTAATGGGAATAATGTTTGTAATATGCTGTACTGCATGGCTCTTGTAAGGGTATTGCAAGTTCCTACGTCCTAATTTTTGGCACCTTTTGCTTGGAAGGCATAAGCAAAAACTATGGGAGACCCACTTCCCAATAATGGGAATAATGTTTGTAATATGCTGTTCTGCATGGCTCTTGTAAGGGTATTGCAAGTTGCTCCGTTCTAATTTTTGGAAGCTTTTGCTTGGAAGGCATAAGCAAATACTATGGGAGACCCACTCCCCAATAATGGGAATAATGTTTGTAATATGCTGTACTGTATGGCTCTTGTAAGGGGCATTAAAACTGTCTTGTTAAGCTACTGTGACCTCCACGTCTCTTCCGAGGGGCATTAAAACCATCTTGTTAAACTACTGCGACCTTTACCACTTTTCCAAGGGACATTAAAACCGTCTTCTTAAGCTACTGCAACCTCCACCACTTTTCCAAGGGGTATTAAAAGTGTCTTGTTATGCTACTGCGACCTCCACGTCTCTTCCGAGGGGCATTAAAACCGTCTTGTTAAGCTACTGCAACCTCCATGTCTCTTCCAAGGGGCATTAAAACCGTCTTGTTAAGCTACTGTGACCTCCACCACTTTTTCAAGGGGCATTAAAACCGTCTTGTTAAGCTACTGTTACCTCCACGTCTCTTCCGAGGGGCATTGAAATGTTGTTTTTAATTACTTCTAACCTCCATGACTCTTCCAACGGGCATTGCATTTCCTCCTAATTTTAGTCAGCTTTTGCTTTTCAATGCAAAGGCGAAAACTAACGGAGACCCACTCCCCAATAATGGGTAGAAGGTTTTTAGTACGCTGTAATCCACGTCTGTTTCAAGGGGCATTGCAGTTCCTCATAATTTTTGGAAAGCCTTCCATTCACTGCTTAGGCCAACAGTGTACAGGAGATCCAGTTGCTATAAATGGAAAAAACGGTTTAGTTAAGGCCCTCTGACCACCATGTCACTGCCAAGCGGCATTGGAGTGCCTCGAAATGTTTGGTAGGCATTGCACTCACCTTATGCCCTATAACTGTGTAGCAGAACCTCTCCTTTTGTTACAGAAACATATCCTACAAGACATGTGTGCTTGACTGGCCTGATATTGATGTGAATGGTCCCTGTTCCTCCTGCTCTTTCTCCTTTGCCACCACCTCATCCATCATTTATCACATGAAGCTTTGTTTTAACGGGAGTCATAGAACTGGGAAAGTAGCAGGAAAACATCCAGCAATCCTCGGAGGAGGTAAGATATGCGCCCAAACGCTGACCACCTCAGGCCTAGCCGCTACTACATACATGCGCTTGCATTCCAAGAAAACAAAGCAGATGCTAACTTCAGGCCAGTCTAAGAAAAGTGTGTGGGTCGGTAACAGGAGAAATAGGGGCGGCTGGGGACCGTTTATGGACACCCAGCCACCCCCATGCGGCTGGGGACCGTGTGTGGACACCCGGCCGCGGGGCGGCTGGGGAACGAGTGTGGACACCCGGCCGCCCCCTGGCGGCTGGGGACAGAGCGTGTACACCCGGCCGCCGGACGGCTGGGGACTGAGTATGGATAAAAGGGCCACGGACGCAGCCATGATATGGTGGCTGGCATCTGCCTCCACATGCCTAAAAGGCCCAATTTCAAGTGCAAGCAAGCTAGCAGTATGGTATTGCAGCCTGGGGGTGGGTGGGTGGCAGGTTGCACACTTACGCTTGTGACGCGCCCCCTGGGCCAGTGCTGTTAGGGATACCCGGAGCCGGATCAGATGGGGGTTGTAGTCTCCGAGTGGCTGTGACCCGGTCCGTGCCCAGGGTGTCAAACTCAGTGTGTGGCAGTCCTTATAGATGTTACTAGATGTTCTTTTATGTCGACTACGCCACCCGTTGATTTGCGGTCAATACGGCCGCCGCTGCAGCAGGGTCCACTGAGGCTGATGATGTGAGTGCAGCTTAGGTAGTATAACCCCCTACGGGAGGGGTATAGCCTCAGGGGGTCAGCCGTGGAGGATGGTGGTTGTGAAGGTGCAGCAAGGAGACTCAGAGGCATAAAATGCAGTTCCAGGGTTTTACTTACTGGTGTTGCTCGGGTCACTGTGTACAGCAGTGACCACCCAAGCCGTGCTGCGTCCACCAGGTCCTGGACTCGGTCAACTCCCAGGCAACTCCGGAGTGTGGTCCTGAGCTCCTTTCTGTCTCTCCCTTCTTCTGGCCGTTCCCACCAGGGATCCACCTAAGTCCGGCTCCCTCGGGCCTCTTGTTGGTCAAGCCTCCTCTGGGCTCCCTGACCCTATTCTTGGTCTGCCTTCCGCGTGGATTTAGTGGGTGATCGTGGCAGATCCTGCCCACGACCTCCGGTTCCTGGCTAAGGTGTGCTGTAGCCTCTGCCAGCTTGGGATCCGGTACCCTGTTGCCGACCCTTCACCCTATTAGCTCTCTTATGGGCTCTTGGGGTCCCCTCTGCGCCTCTGGGTCTCTCTCTCTTCTCCTCTGCTCTGCTTCTCAGGTTCTCAGACAGACTGTCTGACTGACTGACTGTGGCTGACTGACTCTGATCTAAGATGGTGCCCACCTTAAATACTCCCTCTATGTGTGAGCTCAGGTGACCAGCACCCAATGAGCTCCTAACTTTACCCAGGCTGCTCCCCCTATCTGCCCCTACACTACTGGGATGTTCCACCCCCCTCCCACTCCAGCCAGGAACAGACACTGTCGTACCTGCACATTTCTCTAGTGGGAGTACCATCGGTCTGTTCCTCGGAAATGGGATGTGTGTAGTGCATGCAGCCTACTAGCTCAGTTCCACACTCCATCCTTACCCGGGAGTGGAATATCACACCTCTGGGTTGAGGTGCAATACCCCTGTAGCAGCCGAATCCTCAGGGTGCTACATTCCCCCCTGGTAAATCACAGCACGTCCTCGGGCTGTAAGATATAAACAAAAACATCCAAAACATACAATTTTTTTTTCATAAAACATAAACATATAAAACATCATATATTATCAGCATAAACTTTTCATATAAACATTCTTGTTTCTGGTTCCTCCGGTCACGGTGCAACTTGTGACCGGGTAAAGTGCGACAGTCTCTTTTGGAAGAAAACAGTTTCCTATAAAACCGGTAGGGGGCGCTTTAGGAAGCGCAACTATATACAAGGGGATATGGCCGCTCTCAGTCCTCGGCCAGGTATTAGGGAGGATTGACCGCTCTCAGTCCTCGGTCAGAGGGAATAGGGACACACGGGGTTAACAGTTCACTCTTGGCTGGTCCCAACGGGGACTATATTTTAACTAGAACAGTTCTTGGTACCCCGACGGGCAACTTTATACAGTCTCTCTCTACCGTACTTCAACGACGGCGTCCTCCTGCTCTTTCTTGTTGGTTGGTTTCAGTTTCAGACCCGTCCGGGTCCTCTTGCTCCTCCTCACACCGCAGCTCCTCCTCCGTCAGGCGATGCACATGGAGGGCGTAGGGTCCTTTGGCACACTTGTGCCGGGTGAAGGTGACCTCGTCCCCTACATACAGGTCACGACCTCTGTGTCCCTCCGGCAGATGGCTTTCTACGTCTCTGCGGGTTACAAAGACGTCGCCGGGGGTCTGATGGTCTCTAATAAAGCCCCATCCGTGCTGCATGTTGAATTTTATCACAGTCCCGGTGGAAGGGGGACCATGAGCTGCACGGGGATTCCTCCTGGTCCGGCTCTTCTGCTCCGCGCTCCTTATCTGCGCTTGCTGTTCCCGGACCCGCCTCTCTCTCCGCTCCCTCTCGAAGACCTCGAGCTGCTGCCGGCAGCACTCTGCACGCTCCGCTGCGGCCGCCCGAGTCTCCTGGGTGAACCCCATGAGGTCTTCTCCGGTGGGGTCCCACTCGAACTGTGCCTCCTCCAGCGGGGGCGAGGTCCTCTTTACAGGCTTCGGAGCCGGAATCAGGGGCTCGTCTAGGGGTCTCTCTTTCCGGAGTCGGGGATGGTGAAACTCCGGTGGCCATATGAAGGGCTGCCCATCCGGGCACGTATGCTGGGCGAACAGGTCCTCACCCAGGTGCGGTACTTTAGGTGCTATGGGCGCCGTGGTGGTAGCGGCGCCCGGGTTGACCAGGCCTTGCGACCAGGCTTGGGGCACGCTAAAGGAAAAGGGCACCGTAAGAACGGCGGCGCCCGTGGTTACTCGGGCCTGCGGCCAGGCCGGTGGCTCCGCGGAGGTAGGGGGCGCTGTTGGTATTGCGGCGCCCGGAGGTACTAGGCCTTGCGACCAGGCCGGTGGTATTTCCTGCTTGGCCACGCTCGAGGTCGAGGCGTGTGACGTCACAGGGGTCGCGGCCGCGGTTTCCGGTTGAGGCCTAGTCGGCGGCGGCGACGATGCAGCGACGGGCACGGCAGGGGGAATTTCGGGCTCTGCGACGGGGAGCTGGGGCAGGCACGCGGTTTCCCGGCTCGGGGTAGAGACGTCCCCTTTACCTGCCTCCGTCCGTTCAGCTCCCTTCTCGGCGCCGTCTCCTGCCTTCATTCCTCCTGCGCCATCCTCAGAGGCGGTCTGTCTCCTCGTCTCAGGTGGCGTGCTCCGCTGACGGGTTTCGGTCTGCTGGGCCATCTCTCGGCTCCACTCCGCCAACGTCTCCCGCTGCACCCGGGCCATCCTCCGTGCGAGGCCCTCCAGCGCGGTCTGTGCACGCTCCCGGTCTCGGGGGAGCTGTGCTAGGATCTCCAGCAGGCCTTCTGGAGTGGCGACCTGCAACAGGCTCCTGACCACTGGGTCGGTGCTGCCTGACTCTCCCTCCATCTCCGGGTAGGCTCTCTCTGGACTCTCTTCCAGACGTCTTGTCTCCGGGTGCGCTCTCTCCAGACTCCTCCAGGCTGCACCCATCTTCGTTCTCTTGTTCTGTCTCCGCCCACATTGAGGGTGGTCCCGGGGCAACTTCAGTTCCAGGGGCAGTTCTCTCACGCTGATGGACACTTCCAGCATCACAGTCTCTGTTGGTGGGCGCGGTTTCCGCTTTTGGCGCCATTCTTCGACCTGGCCCACGATGGGAGGTGGCCTTTTGCCACCCTCTGGCACGCCCATAATGGCGTCCGCTCCCCCAAGGCGGGAAATCTTCGGAAATGGCGGGAATCGTCTCCCAGTGGCGGGAAACTCCATGGATGGCGGGAAAAAGCTGCAAATGGCGGACAACCGGCGGGAAACGACCTGTGATGGGGTCCGTTGGCGGGGACCCTCCGGAACCGGCAGGAGACTTCTTTTTGAGGTAACGGTGAACTTTTCTTCAGGCACGCAGTACCCGGTTGTTGCGGGCACGTTATCCTGCCGACTACGCCAAAGTTGACGCGCCCCCTGGGCCAGTGCTGTTAGGGATACCCGGAGCCGGATCAGATGGGGGTTGTAGTCTCCGAGTGGCTGTGACCCGGTCCGTGCCCAGGGTGTCAAACTCAGTGTGTGGCAGTCCTTATAGATGTTACTAGATGTTCTTTTATGTCGACTACGCCACCCGTTGATTTGCGGTCAATACGGCCGCCGCTGCAGCAGGGTCCACTGAGGCTGATGATGTGAGTGCAGCTTAGGTAGTATAACCCCCAACGGGAGGGGTATAGCCTCAGGGGGTCAGCCGTGGAGGATGGTGGTTGTGAAGGTGCAGCAAGGAGACTCAGAGGCATAAAATGCAGTTCCAGGGTTTTACTTACTGGTGTTGCTCGGGTCACTGTGTACAGCAGTGACCACCCAAGCCGTGCTGCGTCCACCAGGTCCTGGACTCGGTCAACTCCCAGGCAACTCCGGAGTGTGGTCCTGAGCTCCTTTCTGTCTCTCCCTTCTTCTGGCCGTTCCCACCAGGGATCCACCTAAGTCCGGCTCCCTCGGGCCTCTTGTTGGTCAAGCCTCCTCTGGGCTCCCTGACCCTATTCTTGGTCTGCCTTCCGGGTGGATTTAGTGGGTGATCGTGGCAGATCCTGCCCATGACCTCCGGTTCCTGGCTAAGGTGTGCTGTAGCCTCTGCCAGCTTGGGATCCGGTACCCTGTTGCCGACCCTTCACCCTATTAGCTCTCTTATGGGCTCTTGGGGTCCCCTCTGCGCCTCTGGGTCTCTCTCTCTTCTCCTCTGCTCTGCTTCTCAGGTTCTCAGACAGACTGTCTGACTGACTGACTGTGGCTGACTGACTCTGATCTAAGATGGTGCCCACCTTAAATACTCCCTCTATGTGTGAGCTCAGGTGACCAGCACCCAATGAGCTCCTAACTTTACCCAGGCTGCTCCCCCTATCTGCCCCTACACTACTGGGATGTTCCACCCCGCTCCCACTCCAGCCAGGAACAGACACTGTCGTACCTGCACATTTCTCTAGTGGGAGTACCATCGGTCTGTTCCTCGGAAATGGGATGTGTGTAGCGCATGCAGCCTACTAGCTCAGTTCCACACTCCATCCTTACCCGGGAGTGGAATATCACACCTCTGGGTTGAGGTGCAATACCCCTGTAGCAGCCGAATCCTCAGGGTGCTACACTTGCATTACAACAAAACAAAGCAGATGCTAACTTCTATCATCATCATCATGCTCCTCACCTTGGCACTCTCAACTTCCCTGATGGAGAAGCCAGGGCCCACCGGAGGAGTCTGGTTCTCTGGTGGGCTCATCCAATGCTGCCCTAAAGTAGGCCGGGCTAAGAAAAGTCTGTGGGGATGTTCCGCGGAGAAATCGGGGCGGCTGTGGACTGTTTATGGACACCCGGCCACCCCCAGGCCACTGGGGACCGAGTGTGGACACCCGGCCGCCCCCTGGCGGCTGGGGACTGAGTGTGGACACCCGGCCGCCGGGCGGCTGGGGACTGAGTATGGATACCTCGCTGCCGAAGCAGCCATGAGGTAGTGGCCAGCTTCGGCCTCCTCAAAACTAAAAGGCCCCATTTCAAGTGCAAGCTAGCAGTATGGTATTGCAGCCTACGGGTGGGTGGGTGGTTGGCTGCATATTTGCGCTTGCATTGCAAGGAATGGGGGAGGTACAATTGAACATTGCCCTGGGACAAGGACTTGCATGGGGATAGTTGCAAGTCTGCATCTTCTGATGCGGCAAGGATCACTTCTGATGGGCACACTTTTAGGCAGTGACCTGGGAGTCAGAGATGCTTCCAGGGGTCTTCCCCATGCTGTCCCCATGTCTTTTCAGCACTGTATGCATGTGTCACACAGCACATGGCCAGATAAGGTTGTAAAATGTTAAAATGACATTTCCCGGTGAATGCATTTGTCACAGTTGAAAGCAATACAAAAGTGCAAAAACGCATAAAAAATGCTACTTGTGAACATAGCTCAAGGTGTGGAGGAGTATTTTTGTTTTTGGTTATTTATTTTACCTTATACACAAATCTTTACCCTGGAAAATAAATTCCTTAACATATTTCACAGGAAAAAAGTTTCACTTTCGTTTTTGAACGTTTTATTATGAGCCTGTAAAAGTGGCTTAATACCTCTGACCACGTTGTTGACAGCAGTGACCTGGGGGTCAGAAATGCTTCCTGGGGCGATTCCCATGCTGTCCCCATGTCATTTGAGCACTGTCACTATCATTATAGTTGTTAGCCAAAATCTTGTGAGACATGACCCCCTCCATCCTCCCTTCAATACAGTGCAGTCGTCCTGTCCCCTTTGCAGAAAAGCACCTCAAAAGTATGTAGTTTCCCCCACCATGCTTCACGGTTGGGACGATGTTCTTGGGGTTGTAATCATCCTTCTTCCTCCAAACACGCCGAGTGGAGTTGATGCCAAAAAGTTCTATTTTGGTCTCATCTGACCACATAACCTTCTCCCAAGCCTCCTCTGGACCATCTAGATGATCATTGGTAAACTTCAAATGGGTCTGGACATGTGCTGGTGTGAGCAGGGGGTCACTGCGATCTTTGGGAGGCAGAATGAACAACCCAGCAGCAGGTGAAGAATTGGTTTCATTTATTTTTTACGTCATTCCTCATGCGGTAGCAAAATTCTTTCTTATTTTCTGCACTTTTTGACCCAAAAAAACAATTATAATTTAGACAATTCTGTATATGTACTGAAATACGTCACCCACAAAAAAGTACAACTCATCGTAAATGCTGTACTTTTAATGTTGGGGAGCAGGAAAGAATAAAAAGCTGGACTGTGGAGTAAGTATCAGAAGAAGGTACCGATTCCAGCTGCATGAAGAAAAATGTAAAAAACGTCTAGATTGTTAATATTGTATAATATAAATTATTTCATGTATAAATTCCTGAATATTTACTCTTAATTGTTATTAGTAATTATTATCGATGGAAGTTTGGCTTACTGACCCCACAGCCCTAGTTTAAAGGGTTTTTCCCAGAAGTGAATTCATATCACTGGAGTACAGTATGTCTTATTAGGTGGATATGGATAACACTTAAGTAAAGCCACATTTAGGTATAAGGGTTCAAGTGTCTGGAAAATCTAAGGATCAGAACATGTTTTTCCTTGGATTGACTGTCATTCATAGATGTAACAGGATCACTCGTCCTCTCCTCCACTTTTGGCCAAGGTTTATAGGGTAAATCTAAGACATGAAATGGATATTCTCCTGTTTGTAACCCCTCACACTAGACATATATAACGTATAGTACTGATATGCCATGAATGTCAGTAATATTCCAATAAATGCAATTGAACATAATTCAATTTGATTTTTTTTTAATTAAGAATATCATGGAAGGATGAAAGGATGTTTTTGGAGGGGCCTTCTTCTTCTGCAGATGTTCCTTGCTGGTCAGAAGGCCACAGGCTGATGGTACAAATCCTTCCATAGAGATGCAGCTTTGATGGTGGACATGCTGCACCCTCTTCAGGGTGCTAGACGTGGGGTCTTTCTGCTCTCGAGATGTTTATGCTGCCCCGCTGACAGGCTGCAAATATACAGCTTTCTCTGATTGAGTGAGCAGCCCTGGATAATCCTCGCCGGCAGGATGATATCAGCCGACGGAAGATAGAACCTATGAGAGGAGACATAACTAATGTAAGTAATGGCACTCCATATTAGAGGATACTACGGTAGTGTCACTGTGGCAGGACGGTAGAGGAGTCTTATCCTTACAGAGGTGCGGGGTCATTGTCAGTCATTGTACATGTGACAATCCCACCACTGACAGAGAACATCTGCTCCACATGACTTCTTCTCACTGACTGACATCACACAACATGGAGCTTGTGGTCACACTTACCTCTTCTACTTCTCCCCTCTTCTACTTTTTCTGCTTCTTGTTGTTTTCTCAATGCAGATTTTTTTCTCCCGTGAACTGGAAGTTCTAATCAAGAATCAAGAAAAAGATGTAGATTATAAACACCTAAAAGATTAGCTTTGTATCTTTATAGAGGTATCTTATTCTTGTACCCTGTAGTCCTCTTAATTTATTATTGCACCATAATAGAGAGAATATGTCATATATACATAACATAACCTGAGGGTCTGAGAAATAGATTTCCTTGTGAACTGATTAATATAAAACCTGATATGTGTTGTCAGTTTTTATATTAATCAGATCACAAGGCAATCTATTTCTCAGACCCTTAGATTATGTTATGTATATATGACATATTCTTTCTATTATGGTGCAAAAATAACAGACGCCTTATTACCATCACATTACTTGCAGGATGCCACAGTGTTGCCTTATAATCAGTGTAACATTAAGGACATAAGGAGGATCAGTATAGGCTCATATGGAGCCATGGGTACAGTATTCAATATCAGTTTGGCAGAAGACTGAATGGCTCCTTATAACTTAATGCATTATATAAAAGAGTGAGTTTTTTACACAATGAAGTGCTGGACTGTACTTTGTTTTATAGGTAGTAATTTTCTGAGCCTTTATGTGCACGTTCACATTACACTTTTTGATCTGAGGCTGTAATAGGATGGCCAATAGACCTGTACATACCTGACAATGGGAATGACTGGCTGTCTTTGGCAGTGAAACGCTGCTTGTCACCATCAGATTCAGGAGAGGAAGATTCTTTCTTCCTGTTTGGTAGAAGAGAAAAATATAAATTACAAGTGAAAACAATACAAAAGGGAAGAACATCTGTGTGCAAGGCCTGTTAGGACGTTTGGATAACATGGAGGGGATGCAATGCACAGGACTCCCAGCAAGAATGGAGAATCACTACTAATGTTAGCCTGTAATGATCTGGAAATGAATGGCTGGTCTCAATGATCACCTTTTATCACCAGCATTCTCACAAGCCAGAACCACGGTGATGAGCAATCAAGGGGTCATGGATCCTGGATTTAGTATTGAGTTACATTTGTCTTGCATTTGGTGTTCTGAACATACATCAGACTTGAACCCCATAATAGTAATTTACTCACATGTCTGAGTGTTTTGCGTTTTCTGGGGAATACCCTGGAGGTGACTTGGGTTCTTCATTGTTCATCATTTTGGTATTGATGGAACAGAGCTAAAGCATGGAGAAAAATAAAATATATGTATAGTTCTAAACTTTATCTTAGTTATAGGTTTTATTGATCTTTTGGGTCACATACTTACTTTAGAAAGCCTATGAGAAGATGATAGAAACTTTTGGATTTCTGGCCAGTCATTGTCCTCACTTGAGTCCTCCTCATCTGAATCACTATGTTGGTATCTGCTACGTCGAGCTGCAAAGTACAAGTGTTATTAGAGATTACTAGTTACGGACAGTCACCATGTTATAATAATTATGGAGACTGATTGTCAAATAAAATGAAAGACAAGACAAACAGCAGCTTTCTGAAGATAATGTCTCATTCTCCTTACTGTCAAAGTAGCGGGTGTCCTCATCTGACTTAATATGAGGAATGAACTGTGGCTTCTTACTTAGAAGATTGTTAAAGTCCAAGTTTTCTAGAAATGGATGAATCTTTATCTCATTTGCTCCTCCTAGAAAATAAAAGACAATAGAAAGATATACAGACATTGTCAGGGAGATGGTTCCATATCTGTACATTTTATGTTAAGCTGAACTGAAGATGTAACAGAGCCAAAGTTAAGGGAATATAGTGAAAGTCATAGCATGAAGAATGGAGAATGCGCAAGTTGGTAGAGTAGAGCACCTCAGTGCTGATCCTCATGGATGTAATCATTTTTCTTGTCACAGAGGTGTAATAAGTTATTATTAATACTTTTATATACATTACCTGTCCCAAGTCTATATGCTGGATCTTTTCTGAGCAGCTCAGTGATGATATCTTGAGCATCGGGTGGAGGAGCAGAATTATTAAATTTCCAAGTTATGTCATCTGTTATATAAAAAGCAAATATTACAGAAAATGAAACCTCTTTATTTACTTTATTAAAATTAAAATCTTTTGCATTAACACAAGTAACTAATCCACAGAACCAACCTAATCAAATAACAATGACATCACATATCATTCAGATATTTTTACTTACGCCCATGAAATGGGACACGTCCTACAAGAAATTTATGTAGGATGATTCCAATTGACCACCAGTCAGCTGGCCTTCCATAGCCTTCCTGTAAAAGCACTTCTGGAGCTGTGTAACTATAGGTGCCACAAATCTGGAAACCAACAGAGGAATGAGATGATGATCAGTGAAAATAATTGTGACAAATAGCATTAGTGGAAATGTTTTCTAAATGAGAAAATATCAGAGAAGGAGAAATATATGAGATCAGTAAAGAAAAAGTTGGTGCCTACCTCATTATCACAGAACTCTCTGGTGATGTCCTCAGTTGGAGCCTTGTAGATGTTTGATGTTGGTCTCATGAGGCAGAGTTTGGACAGCCCAAAATCGGTGACTTTAATATGACCGGTTGATGTTACCAGGAGACTATGAAAAAAAGGATGGTATAAGCCCCAAATAATAACCCATAGACTTTATGACAATTTCTGACTTTTTCGTATTTACTGTACATCAAGGGTCAATTACTTTGAAGGCTTCAGGTCTCTGTGCATTACACCGTAGCTATGCAGGTATTCAACAGCTAAAACTGTTTCTGCGATGTACATACGAGCCAAGGGGACAGGTAAACGCCCACAGTGTTTCAAGAGAGTGTCACAGTCTCCTCCTACAGGAGAAAGAAAATATGACAGGAGAGGGTTTGTTACAATGGGTTTAATCTGCAGGTTAATAGCATTCTGAAGGTACCAGCCACCGCACTGACTGCCCGGCTGTCCCGGCTGACATCTGGTTTTTACCTTTCACCTTCTCAATGAGATGTGTTCTTACACAGTCTGATATTGTGAGAAATAATGGGACACGGACAGACTGCTGGTACACTCGAATTATACTGACAATTTATAACATTAAGGCTGAATTCACACATCTGTGTGTCACAGTCTGAGTCCAACCATCATCCAGGGACTGGCAGCCGGTATATTGACCCGAAATTAACAAGCGCATAAGCAAATATGTAAAGTTCAGGTCAGGAGACCAATGGCCGGTCTGTGAATAATGGTCTGTACTCAGACCGTGACACACAAACGTATGAATTCAGCCTTATTCCGACATTTCTAGGAGGGATCACAGAGGAACTTCACAATTGTTAATTGGAGTACCAGTATTTACTATATTCTGCCCATGAATTTGTCTGATCAGTGATGTATTTTTTAGCATAGTCTGCAGTGTTATAATAGTCTGCAGTGTTATAATAGTCTGCAGCCGTCTGTGTTGAAGCGGTGTCTATTCACCATATAGTGTAAGTACAACTATGCGCTTTTTTTCTTACATATAGCTATCCACTCTCCTCTCATGGTTAGATATTAACATCAACAAGATTCTATTATACCATGCTGACAGATTGCTGACACCTCTATGAATTATATATTTATTTAGCTTATTAATTGTAAGATACATAGTATAGCTTATACTTTTTGGCCGTAGTAGTGTCCCTTTGTTGTAGGAGTTACCTTGTTATTTTTAACTATGGATTCCATGTGACTAATACAGATTCATGTTTTTATATTGGACATTGTGTCATTGCACTTGTTTTGCAGCTTTTGCACATTTGTGGTTTTGCTTTATATACTGTATAATGTAGAGCGTATACTATATACTGCAGAGTGACCCTATACAGAAAGGCAGAGCCGGGCTTCATCTACAAGCCTCTTATTACTTTCTCTATGAAATGCTCATCTATACAAACTCTTATAATAAAGTCAAATCCTCCTTTTAGCCATAGTAGAGATTTCTGCCACGCTCAGTGAGGACGTACGCCGGAGACTTCACAGAGATAATAATTTTTCGGGCATCTTGGTAACAGATAGGTGCTAGAGATAAGCAGATCCGGGCTGGATATAGATATGATAGATATGACCTACCTGCTACATACTCCATGACCATACACAGATGATGGGTAGTTGGAAAGGAGCAGAACATGGAGGCCACAAAGGGACAATCAGAGAATGTTAGGATGTCCCTCTCTAGAAAGGCACGTTCCAGGCTTATTGGATCTCTCAAGTTCCGCTTGTCCAGTTTCTTCATAGCGAATGTCTGGTTTGTGTCTTTGTGGCGCACTAAGTGGATGGTCCTGGAGAGGAGGAAAATCCATGATTCATAATGAATTATTACTAACGTTCTGTTTATAGACATCTTCAAATGATCTCCTGTACTAATGGTTAATACTAGATGTACGGCCAACACTAGAAATCCATGAAATAACATTACATAAATGATCATCTATGGGAGATCCTCATCCATGCCACATCCTGAATGACCTGAATAGTGACAATTAGACGTGGATTGTAGAGATGAGCAAATAAATTTGAGTGGAATAGAATTCTACTTAAATTTTACAAAGATCCGCATTCGCCAAAATGGCGATTTTCTTTTTGTAATTTGCTTCCTCACGCAATGAGCAAAATGGCAGGCGTTGGCCACTATTTTCTAAACCTTAAAAGACCATCAAAATGTTAAAAAATAAACAAATTCTTATACTCATCTCTCCAGCCCTTCCAACTCAACCGACTGGACTTTGCTGCATCCTCAAATCTCTTCTGCTAGTGCTGACATCCAAATGTCTCTCAGGCTTGGTTGGATCATTCGGCATCGAAGATGTCCGTGAGAATTCTGTGCAAGTGCATGAAGGATCACATCATGACGCTGTGACCCTTCATGTGCTTGTATAGAACCCTCCTGGACCTCCTCAAAGCCAGAAGTTCTGGCCTGGACTGAGCTGCGGTGTTCTGATGATGCGGTGAGAATTGGACAAGTGACGGTGAGGGGTGAAGGGATTGGAGAGTTGAGTAGTAAGGTAAGTAAGTGTATATTTCATTTTTTACATTTATTAGGCTCTGGGGTCAGGAGAGATCCAGAGCATAATAAGGAATAATACATTTGCATAGAATAACTTCTCCATAAATCGGATGAAAGTCTGCGTGATCAGGCGAATTAGAATTTTGCCAGAACCGCTCAATTCTAGTGGACAGTGATGTGGACTCGTATAATTTCTCTGTGGTAACATTGTACTGGCAGGGCACAGAGACTGAGGCATCGCCATAAGGAGCCCTAGGAAATGTATATTATCTCAAACTATAGGCTCACCCAAAAGCTCCACTGCTGATCAGTTTGATCGGTTTGTAGTCAGTCTTGCAAGGATTTCTCCCCACATTCAATGATCCGTTCAAGGCCTAGAAATAATAAGAAATTATGTTAAGACATAGAAGCTCCAGATGCAGGAAAGTCTCCCTTCTATATTATGTCCCTGCTGATTACAGTGCAGCACGTGTAGAAGATGTGATGCAAGTCTGACCCTCTGCAGACACTATTATATTATAAGGGGAAACCCTTCATATATACATTACATACATATATATATATATATATATATATGCGTATGGCAGGGGAGGATAAGGGACAACACAAAGGAGAGAGCAGGAATAATAACATCACACACAATAGGTCTGATCTGCCTAAGAGCAGCGATATCCCATTGTCATCTGGGGTGTAATATTATATGTGTAATTCATTCCCCGTTATCTGATGATATACAGACTTCTCTGATACTTACACTGGCAGATTCGTGGATCTCTGGTGTCTCACATTTTCCATCAGTAATTGCCGGCACAGTTATTTCTAAAATAATGATAAAATAATGAAGAGATGTCATTTATCAGTCTGTATCAGTACTTAATATACAACACATCCATATAATGAAGGAAATGACAAGACCTCTGTAAATGATATAAAACTAGGTATATGGTATTCTGTACATACTGTATACATGTATGGCACATCCATAGATAGATATACTGCACCATAAATGTGCGACTGTTCAGGATCTGATTAATTCTTGAACAATTACATAATTGGGGAACTATGAGCCACCTTGTACATTTTGGAGCTGAGAAGAGCACAGAGGAGAGAAGCAGAATTCCATGAGCCCTCTCCATTATAGTCTATACAGAGGATAAAGAATAAATCTACATATTCTCTGTGGTTCTCTATAATATCTCGATATTTGAATGTAAAATATTAGATGATCGGCTTACCTTCCATCAGATCATTTTCTACCTTTAGCTGACTAATATTAAAGTCAGGCATATTCACGTTTTGCCCCTCTTCGGAGTCACCTTCTGCTGTTTCCTGATGGTTAGAATATGTACAATTAGTATAACATTTCACAAATACTAAATTACTGTATACACAAAGCAGGAAGGACTAAACCTGGATTTACTGGATAATTTCAATATTGAGGGGACTATTCACAGCCGCCCCATCTAGTAAATCCACATTAATAAATAAGGGACTTGTATCTACAACTGTTCTCTAATAACTTCTATTATCAGAACAGCAGCATTTACCAGAAGAAAATTGTGATGATCGAGCAAAACAGATACAGAATACAAACTCCGTATCGCTGAGTACAGACTGTCATCACAGATGATGGAGCCACAGGAACAGGCTGTCATAATATCCTGTGCCTGGCTGGAGATGACAGGGAGGCCTCTAACATCATAAATCTGACCTTCTGCTATATGACTGGTAATCTGGAGAAGATCAGACAACAAGGACATGTGATTTAGAACACGATGGATCCTTACCAGGTGCTCCGGTGAGCGGGCCGGACTCTTCAGTATACACAGGACATTTTGGGCCAGTTGTTTAAAAAAGGCCAATTCTCCACTTTGGGATTTTTCTTCAGCCTATCAAAATGCAAATATATAGAAAAGGAAAATAATGAGGGAAAGTGCAGAATCTAGGAGGCCATTTATGTCACCATTTTGCTCCGCTCTCCAGCTATAATTACTACATAGCTGGGTATTTGGTATAGAAACCTATCAGATACCCCATGCCCTGTAAACCCGCCGTATTCAGCCATGTGTGATAGAACCCCCTCCCTAACTAGCCTCGTGTAACATAATTCTGTTAAATAAATGCTTTAAAAAGCATTTATAAGCTCTGCTTTCCCTATGCTAATGAGGGTTTTGACTAGTTGATGGTGCGTTAGTTTCCAGACTAGTCACCCCTCTTCCATGCTCATGTAAATTATGTTATCACGCCCAAAGGGATATCATAGGAGAGAGCTGACTAGACTGGGGAACTAACGCTCCATCAGCTAGTCAAAACCCTCATTAGCATAGGGAAAGTGGAGGTTATAAATACTTTTTTAAAATAATTAATTTACCCGAATTATGCTACACAGAGCTGGTTAGGGAGGGTTTTTTTATCACAAATGGCTGAATACTGCGGGTTTACAGGGCATGGGGGACCTGACAGGTTCCCTTTAAATAAACTTGTATTCAATTATTATTAAATACACAATTATTAAATACAATATTAGATACACGGGGTATCACTGTTACACTAGGGCTATATACACTTGTATAAGCAGTGGTGGTGAAATATGATGTCATAATAGCAGTGATGCCGTGATGGAATGTTGTGATGGAATCTTAACAGAGTATCTCAACTTAAAAGAACGTTGCCTAGCAATAGTTAAGGTGACAACTCCATATTCTAAGTATTAGAACCAGATGCTGGAATTTAAGAAAGAGCTATGGGTACTTTTCTCTTCTGATCAGTGAGGGTATTTTTATGCTCTAAGGTAAATTATTAATATCTACTATACACAGTAAAAATCCTAATTATGTATTTATGATATTTATGAGAAATCTGGATTCAGGTTCTAAAAGAAGTATCTTTTCTAAGATATCAGGGCTGGACTGGGAATGAAATCAACCCCTGACATTTGTATCAATCCGGCCCAAGCTACACTTTTACACCCACTTCCCAAGATGGGGACCTCTTGACATAGGAGAAAATCTAAATTGTATTACTATTAATCATACTACTATATAGGGGTGACCAACTAAGCCTCTTTATACTAATAGTAATGATAATAATAATAATAATAACAATAACATTTGATCCTGCTAATAATAATAACAACAATAATAATAATAAATTGTGCAGATTGTCTGCTATTTACCTGTTCTACTAATGTCTTGATGTTCAGCTGTAAATGCTCAAGATATTCAAATGTAATGCGACCTTGGTGATATTTGGTCAGGCAGTCCCTTACTAACTCCATAACCAGCCGGTAAGTGAAGCTGAGGACGCCATCGGGTAGTGGTAGCACAATGTCAGGGGTATAGGTGGTAAGAATCCCCTGGAGTAGTGCCAACTCCTGAAATTTGTCTGGAAGAAATCCAGACATTTCAATCAAATCCAAGCGCAATCAGTATATCACTAGTAAATAGCTAAACACTGAAAACAATGACACCGGGGTGTCACTGTGACAGGGGGCCTATAAACACTTGTATAAGTAGTGGTAGTGAATTATGATGTCATAATAGCAGTGATGACATGATGGAATCTTGTGATGGAATCTTAAAGGGGCATTTCACCTTATAAGGAAGTTGCCTAGCAACAGTTAAGGCAACAGCACCATAGACTGAGCATCAGTACTAGATGCTGGAATGCAAAAGGATATTTTTATGATCTAAGATAAATTATTAATATCTGTTATACACATTAAAAAACATAATTACGTATTTAGAAGAAATCCGGATTCAAGTGCTAAGAAGTATCTTTACTGAGGGACCAGGCCTGGACTGGTAATGGAATCCCTCCCTGGCATTTGCATCACATTAGTCCATTCTACACCCGTACACCCACTTCCCAGCGTGAGAATCTTTTTTACAAATATGACACTGCTTGAAATTGGAGAAATTTAAAATGTTATTACTACAATTTATCACGCTCGCAATTGCTCGATCGTCAACTGCCTGAGCATCTCACTGTTCGAGATGCTTGGCGCTCGGCGAGTATTTCCCGGATGCTCGGGAGGGAGCTCAGGTCCCCGCCCCGCATGTTTGGCGCTCTTTACACAGCAAATAAACATGTGGGGATTGCCTGCCACTCACTGTAATGCCATAGCCATGTTGGTTGTGGCATTACAGTGATTGGTTGGCCACATAGCGTCATCAGGTCTATATAAGACCCGGGACCCTATGCTCATCACAGTCTACCCCTGAAACAGGCAGATTAGGGAGAGATACTGATGAGTGAGGGAGAGAAATGGCAGATTATTAGTGAAGTATTAGGTATTCCACAGCAAGATATATATCGATTTGAACTAACAGTCCTTCTAAGGACTAATCAAGCTGCATATATTAATCCGGATGATAGCAGGAGTTAGGCAGGCAGAGTTTGTGGACAGTGTATACAGCAGAATAGGGTCTATTGCACAGGCTGTCTGCTGGTGTTACAGATATTCATAGCCATAGATATCAGGGCTAATTTTTTGTTTTGCTCACAATCCTGATTATTTGTTTAAAAAGCAATATAGTGCACCATTTTTACAGCTCCATTTGCTTGTTAGCAGAATACATTCAAATTTGTTTGATTTTATTCACATTGCTGTATTGTGGAAGCAGAGAAAATTGCCCATCAACAGACATGATCCGATATTACTGCTGTAATAAACGTGAAATTTTTTAGAGTTTGCCAAATGTTACACTCCATTTCAAGTCTGCCAGCTGTGTGTTGTTGAACCTATTCACACTTGGTCCCTGACCAATACCACACTACAAGGCCACTGCCTAAAACCGTGGTCATCACGCGTAATCCCATATTACTGAAGTAATAATACAGTCATTTTGTGGAGGGTGCCAAATATACTCCATTTAAAATTATCAATGTGCGTGGCAAGGGACGGAGAAGTGGACGTGATGGTGATGGTGCACGCAGAGGCCGAGACCATGGGCAAGAAGAAACTGTGCCTGTTGAGGGAGCACCACATATTCCTCATCCTGATTCTCCTTCCTCCCACCATGCCGAGTGCCCAGAGACAAATGATCCCACACTTGGACACTCCGAAGAGCTGTTCACTTTTTCATTTATAGATTTGTGCCTCTTGCATGGCCCGGGGCAAGAGGAGATCGCATGTAGCGATGCCAAAATATCTGAACAGCCACGGTCACATGAAGGCAATGGTGAGAAACTGTCGCAGGTGGTGAATGATGATGATGAGACACAATTGCAAGCAAGTCAGGAGGAGGCCCAGTCATGGAAGATGAGGTGGTGGACGATGAAGTCACTGACCCAACCTGGCAAGATGACATGTTTAGCGAGGACAGCAGCACAGAAAGAGTGGGAGTGTCACGCACAGTGTAGGAAAGACAAAGTGTGACACGAATGAACGAGAGGAAGGGAGCCCAGACACTAGGGAAAGGGGGAAGTGGAGACCTCCAAGGCTGGCCTGCCATCACTCTGCCTCCCCTACCTTCCCTATATTGGTTCCTCACCAATCACCACACAGGAACCTATCCCTGTATTTCCCTAGTACTTGGCCCTGGATAGGGAAGGGGGGGGGATCCCCCCTAACAGCTAAAGACAGCAAGGGGAGACAGACACAGGGAAAGTAGCTTAGATTGAGTCGACTTCAGAGAGATGGCACACACGTCCTCTTAGCACCAGAGAGTAAGTTGTAGCACCACAACAGGCAGGAACAAGTAGTGGGGTGGCCACAGACACAAGGCGGGCAACTGTTCCCCTGAACATCAACACAAGGGAAGTTGCCAGTCCAACTGTTAGTGTGGTGCCCCTGAGAGTTCGACCGCCACAGGAATGCTGTACATCTTTAGTGGAGTGCGGTGTTCCTCCTCTGAGGTAAGGCCGGTGTGATGGTAGTGACCTAGCCTTTTGCATCCAACACCACATTCCACCAGAGGGAGCTAGTATGCACTAGTGCTGCTCCCCTGGTTACAGGGAGACTGGGCAACACAAAGTGGTAGGAACCAGTTAGTGGGTGTGGGTGGAGGAACACTAGTAAGTTACACTTCAAATTTCATATTTAAGAGAATGCCATCTTTGATCTTGGTTCTTCGTTGGTCTGTTCTCTGGTCTCTCTCTTTTTGGTTCTTGGGCTGTCAAGCGGTCTAAAATTACTGTGTGTAATGTGACTTCCCTCTGGGAGTGCAGATTCTGTGTGGGCCTGCACCGGTATGGGACACAGCCCTCGTACCCCGATCTATGGGACGAGAGGAAGGTTGCAGACAAGGAATGTCTCAACCTGGCCAAGGACCAGGATCAAGAAGGCCCGGGAGCTTTAGAGTGTGGCTCCCTAGCAAATGGGTCCCGGGGAGGATGCAGATGGAGTGGAGCACGCCACCTGTCCTCGCCTACCTGATCTATTCAGAGGGATTCCGGCTGCGAGAGTGGTACCGGCCCCCGACACCCGACCTCGCACTCTATGTCCAGGACGGGAAAGCCCGGTTAGGACCTGAGGATCCCGCCGGGCCTCGGATGGAGAGGAATTGCCACCCGAGCCCTACACCTGAGAGGAGCTCAGAGGGAGACCCAGCCTATCTACACACGCACAGACGGGAAAGGGTAAAGTCTGTAGTGCAGGAACACTCTGGTGTAGGGATGCTACCTCACACTTGACTTCCTCGGAGGTAGTCAGACCCCCGTCCCTGGTGGCCGCAGGACTCCGCGAGGAGCAGGGAGAAGCCTTGCGCTGCTTGAGAGAGAACTGTGAGTAAAGCCTTGGAAGTTCATCCCTATGGCCTCCGGACTGTTCATTACGCGCCATAACACGCGACGCGGTGCCCTTACTCCCCGCACTACTAACCCTCCTCTATCCTGCCTTGCCTGCCCTGAGGCCACGCTCCGCCTGTGGGGAGCAGTGAGATCTCTAGCCGCCATGACACCGGGCCTCAGCGGACTGTAGCGGTGCTGGTGGCGCATCACCAGACACCACAGGTGGCGTAGTCGACAATTACCACTCAACCCGGAAAGCCATAACATCATTTTTAATGTGACGGCCCTGGGCACGGAACGGGTCCAGGCCACGGCTGCATCCCCCTGCAACATCTGACCCGGCTCCGAGTATCCCCCATCTTCCCAGGGCTGGACTTGCGAGCGTCACATCACTGGCGTAGTCGGCAGGATTGCGTGCCCGCAGCAACGGAGAAAGTGCCCATTGCTATCGGGTACTGTGTGCCTTACACCTTGGACTTTTGTTTTACACTTAAAATGGCGCCCGCCCAAGAAGAACAGGCACCATTATGCTGTGAAAAGACTGTCTTTGTACACCTCCCATCATGGGCTGGGTTCCCGCTTGGCGCCAAAAATGTGGACTGCCCCTTCCATCAGAGACTGTCCGCGGGGTAATGCCCGTCAAAGTGGATGGGCTGAACGAAGGCGGGCCTGTCAGCATTCCACCCAGGAACCGCCCCGAAAGAGGAGGAAGAAGAGAAGCAACAAGGTGCGGCCATTGCAGTCGGAGCTTGGCAGTCAACGGAGGCAGACATGGATGTCTCCGGGGAGCAAGACCACGCGACCACTGAACCCGGTTCAGGCCCTTCACCCGGAAGAGAGCAAGGCGGCAGCGTATTGACTCCGGGAGATATTGAGTTTCTCCACATGGAGGCTCCGGGACTTGCTAGGAGGCAGAAGGAGGCCCAGGAGGCGGCAACGGCAGCGTGGAAAGCGGAGATGCTGCAACGTATCCGAGACCGCCGCCGAGGAGTGGAGGTTCCAGGACCAGACGACCCAGAGGTCGAAGTAGAGAGTGACCTAGCGGCGGGTGAGTCTGTAACCCCTGCCCCGGCTGCAGAGCCAACAGAGACTATCCTGGACCTCATGGTGGAGTACATAGCCCCCCACGCGGTCACCTGAGAGCATGCGCTAGTTTCTGAGCTGCAATCGGCAGCCGTCGGTGGGGTCCTGCGGTGCCGCCCAAGCTCGGAAACGGAGGTGCCTGGAGCTGCGGAGGAGGCTACCGGTTCCAACCCAGACAGGTCCGCATCTTCCGAGGACTTGCAGCAACCCGTCCTCGCCCTGCTACCTGCACCAGCGGTGACCTGGCCCGAGGCTGAGGAGTGGACCTGGGAAAACCAGGGGGGCCACCTAATGGGTTTCCCGCGGGAGACCCGAGCGGAAGCGCGAAGGAGGAGCCAATGGTGCAGCAATTAAATCTTCCAGCTAGCACGGGAACAACGTCGGCGGGAGCACCGCTGCGAGCGCCTCGAAGTCAGGACCAAGGCTGCAAAGACTCGGGCGCGACAGGAGGAGGCCACCCGTCCCAGTCCCCGGTATGAAGGCCAGATTGTTTGATTTCACCATGAGGCGGGGTGGGGGTTTATCCGGTGTCCCATGCTCCAGGACGATGTGTTCGTCAGCAGGCGGGACGTCGTGCCACGCCTTAAGAAGGGACATCACGGCCGGAACCTCTTCCCGGGCGATACTGTGACTTTCACTCGCCACCAGGGGGAGCGTGGGTGGTACGCCCTGGACGTTCGCAAAGTGTCTGGGAGTGACGCCACCCCGCCCTCAGCCTCAGGTGACCGGCTAGCCTCTGTCGGGAGGAATGAGCCTTTCCCTCCACGTGAGCCCCAAGTCTAGAGCAGCCCCCGGCTGCTGTTGTTGTTGATTCAGGTTCAAACAATTGCTGCTATTTTTTGTGTTTTTCCTTTATATAGAGACTTTGGTCCCTGCGGACTATGGCAGGCGGCGGACTGCATTGTAAATAGTTATGCATCTATTTAGGTGCTCCCTATTGGTTTTATACAAAACCATGTCTTCTTTCTACCTCAGACCTCAGAAGCAAAACATGTCTGGAGTGGCTTGTGTGGGGGTCCAGCTCCGGATCTTCATGCCCTGCAGCCACCCCAGGGCCCACGTAGAGGGTTTAGGGCAGGTCCCTCTTGCTACTGAACTGACCCTCGTCACCTTTAACCAGTCCGCTGCCTTGATCAAAAAGTCTCTTGTCTTAATTTATAATTTTGCACTTTTATATCTTTATACTTTTATAATTTTATACTTTGCACTTTTGTACTCTTATAACTGTTATGCAGCATTACAAGAAATGTGCCTCCCATAAAGGGATGATAGTTTTACTTGTTATATAAAAAGAAATTTTCCTGGGTGTTGCTTCCTTTGCAGCCCGCGGACGTGCTGTGTTTTACCAGGGGGGAATGTGGCGCCCCTGAGGGTTCGACCGCCACAGGAATGCTGTACTTCTTTAGTGGAGTGTGGTGTTCCTCCTCTGAGGTAAGGCCGGTGTGATGGTAGTGACCTAGCCTTTTGCATCCAACACCACATTCCACCAGAGGGAGCTAGTATGCACTAGTGCTGCTCCCCTGGTTACAGGGAGACTGGGGAACACAAAGTGGTAGGAACCAGTTAGTGGGTGTGGGTGGAGGAACACTAGTAAGTTACACTTCAAATTTCATATTTAAGAGAATGCCATCTTTGATCTTGGTTCTTCGTTGGTCTGTTCTCTGGTCTCTCTCTTTTTGGTTCTTGGGCTGTCAAGCGGTCTAAATTACTGTGTGTAATGTGAACTCCCTCTGGGAGCGCAGATCCTGTGTGGGCCTGCACCGGTATGGGGCACAGCCCTCGTACCCCGATCTATGGGACGAGAGGAAGGTTGCAGACAAGGAATGTCTCAACCCGGCCAAGGACCAGGATCAAGAAGGCCCGGGAGCTTTAGAGTGTGGCTCCCTAGCAAATGGGTCCCAGGGAGGATGCAGATGGAGCGGAGCACGCCACCTGTCCTCGCCTACCTGATCTATTCAGAGGGATTCCGGCTGCGAGAGGGGTACCGGCCCCCGACACCCGACCTCGCACTCTATGTCCAGGATGGGAAAGCCCGGTTAGGACCTGAGGATCCCGCTGGGCCTCGGATGGAGAGGAATTGCCACCCGAGCCCTACACCTGAGAGGAGCTCAGAGGGAGACCCAGCCTAAATACACACACACAGACGGGAAAGGGTAAAGTCTGTAGTGCAGGAACACTCTGGTGTAGGGATGCTACCTCACACTGGACTTCCTCGGAGGTAGTCGGACCCCCGTCCCTGGTGGCCGCAGGACTCCGCGAGGAGCAGGGAGAAGCCTTGCGCTGCTTGAGAGAGAACTGTGAGTAAAGCCTTGGAAGTTCATCCCTATGGCCTCCGGACTGTTCATTATGCGCCATACTACGCGACGCGGTGCCCTTACTCCCCGCACTACTAACCCTCCTCTATCCTGCCTTGCCTGCCCTGAGGCCACGCTCCGCCTGTGGGGAGCAGTGAGAACTCTAGCCGCCATGACACCGGGCCTCAGCGGACTGTAGCGGCGCTGGTGGCGCATCACCAGACACCACAGGTGGCGTAGTCGACAATTACCACTCAACCCGGAAAGCCCTAACATCATTTTTAATGTGACGGCCCTGGGCACGGAACGGGTCCAGGCCACGACTGCATCCCCCTGCAACATCTGACCAGGCTCCGAGTATCCCCCATCTTCCCAGGGCAGGGCTTGCGAGCGTCACATTAGCTCTTCCAGAGTCTGGCTCTTTTCTACAGACTGTCTAGAACCCCAAAAAGGTCATTTGCAACACTGCCATGCCAGTATCAGCAGGGGCAGCAAAACTACATGCCTGACCACCACCAGCATGCTAAGGCACATGACAGCAATGCACCCGACTAGTTAGGCCGAATGACAGGGTCCAGAAACCGTTTCTGCGGGAGACACCACTGCCCGTTCCGCTGTTGTGTGTGCATGCCAATCCTCTGTCCATGGCGTAGGCAAAGCTGCCCCCACCCTGCACATGTTGTCGCACACTTGCAACCATCACTGTCCACGTCCGTGTCCCAGTGCAGCGTTCAGTTGTCCCTACCCCAGTCCTTTGAATGAAAGGGCAAATACGCAGCCAATGCCCCACCCCACAATACTAAACTCCCACATTTCTCCAATGCTTGCACTTGAAATGTTGCCTTTTAGGCTTGTGGAGACAGAATCTTTCCGCAACCTGATGGCGGTGTCTGTCCCTCAGTACTTGGTTCCGAGCCGCCACTATTTCTCCTGGTGTACCGTCCCCGCCTTACACAAGCATGTTTCACAGAACATGCCCTGCGCTGATTCGTGGGGTACTCTAACAGAGAGGGAAAAGTTTTGGAAGATGCTGAAGGAGTACCTTGCTGACTGTACCAACGTCCTCCGTGATTCCTCTGTGCCTTATAACTAATGGGTATCCAAGCTAGAAACGTGGCATGAACTGGCTTTCTACGCCTTGGAGGTCCTGGCCTGCCCTGCTGCTAGCGTTTTGTCAGAGTGGGTTTTTAGTGCCGCCGAGGGCATTATAACTGATAGGCTCATCCGCCTGTCAACTGAAAATCCTGACAGGCTGACTCTTATCAAAATAAATAAGGGCTGGATTGGGCCAGACTCCTCAACACCACCGGATAATAGCAGCGGAACATAAAGTCAAATCCAGTAGCTTTTTTTTGGGAGGGAGTCTATTCCCATGCACCTCTTCTCACCCAAACAAGCATATATGTTTCCTGATTTAGTCTATTTTCTGTTGTCCTCCTCCTTCTCCTTCTCCTCATCCTCCACCACCATATCACCAGGGTCACGGCGATGAAATACCCACATCATTTTTTTAAGGGTGTTTATGATGCCCATAGGAAATTTTTTTAGAGGCCTACCTCTAACATTCTGTATGTTATACAGTATGTTCCTGTATACTCCCCAGGGGTAAATATTTTTCAGCCCATGCACTTAGTGCATGGGCATTACCAGTATAACAGACACACTGCTTAACAATGTACCAATTTTTTTAATGAGGACCTCCTATACGTCTCTTCAAAGAGTACTGTAGTGAGTCCAATTTTTGGCAGCCCTTGCAGTCACTGCATGGGCATTACCACTATAGGATACCCACTCCTTAATAATGGGAACAATTTTTTTTTAATGAGGCCCTCCTCTACATCTCTTCAAGGGGGTATTGGAGTGCGTTCAAAGTTTTGGCAGCCATTGCAGTCACTGCATGTGCAATTACAGTATAGGAGACCCACTCCTTTATAATGGGAACATTTATTTTTACTGAGGCCCTCCTCTATGTCTCTTCAAAGGGGTATTGTAGTGCATATAAATTTTTGGTAGCCATTGCAGTCACTGCATGTGCAATCACAGTATAGGAGACCCACAACTTTATAAAGGGAACATTTTTTTTCTACTGTGGCCCTCCTCTACATCTCTTCAAAGGAGTATTGTAGTGCGTCCAATTTTTTGGCAGCCCTTGCAGTAACTGCATTGGCATTACCACTATAGAAGAGGGCCAACTGTTGGCCCTTTAACAATAGTGCTGCCTGATGGCCCTGTAAAAATAGGCTTTGTGACTTTCAAAGTCTCTTCTTTATAAATGAAACAGGATGTATCTGATCATGTCTCATACACCACATGGGCAGATAAGGTAGTAAAATGATAAAATTACATTTACTGGTGAATGTATTTTTCACTGTTGAACGCAATGCAAAAGTGCAAAAATGCATCAAAAACAATACGTATGAATATAGCCCAAGGTGTGGAGGAGCATTTTTGGTTATTTATTTGCCTTATATACAAATCATTACCCAGGAAAAAATGTTCCTTAACATTTTTTCCAGGAAAATCTGTTTTTGTTTAGTTTTTGAATGTTTTATTGTGAGTCCGTAACAGTGGCATAATAATCTGACAACATTGTTGACAGCAGTGACCTGGGAGTCAGAGATGCTTCCAGGGGTCTTCCCCATGTTGTTCCCATGTCATTTGAGCACCGTTCCCATCGATTTTGGCAATTTCCCGTTGACTTACATTGGGCATCTATAATATAACGGGAGATGTGTCCGTCTGTCCGAAGCATCTATAGACTGCACAGGCGCGATGCGCCTGCACAGTCTGGCCCCAGACACAAGAACGCATTCAGCTGTTATAGGTGACCAGTAAGAGGAGCATGGTGCCGGAGATCGCAGTATGCGTAGGCACTGAATGCATACTGCAATCTCCAGCGGCACATTTGCAGTGTGTCTTCAACAAATGGCGCCAGACAGTGCGGTATGCGCAGGCGCGAACTCCGGCGCCATTTTGTTGAATACACTCTGTAAATGTATCTTCACTAAAATGGCGCCAGATGTTGCGCTATGCAGGTGCTGATTCTGGCGCCATTTTAATAAAATAACACATGCGAAACGCTGCAGGGGAGCGATGGAAAGGTGAGTAGGAGTGTCTTTTTTTTAAGTGATACAGGATGGGGGCAGCACAAAACAAGCAGGATAGGGGCAGCACAACACAAACAGGATGGGAGCAGCACAACACAAATAGGATGGAGGCAGCACAACACAAACAGGGTTGGGGAAACACAAGACAAACAGGAAGGGGGTAGCACAACACAAAACAGGGTGGGGGCAGCACAAAACAAACAGGATGGGGGCACACAAAACAGGACGGGGCGCACAAAACAGGAAGGGGGAGCAGGATTAAGGCGCACAAAATAGGATGGGGGAGCAGGATGAAGGCGCACAAAACAGGATGGGGGTGCACAAAACATAATGGGGGAGCAGGATGAGGGCGCACATAACAGGGTGGGGGAGGAGGATGGGGGTGCACATAACAGAATGGGGGCGCACAAAACAGTATGAGGAAGCACAAAACAGGATGGGGCGCACAAAACAGGATGGGGCGCAGGATGGGGGTGCACATAACAGGATGGGGACGCACATAGCAGGATGGGGGCAGCACAAAACAAACAGGATGGGGCAGCACAAAACAGGATGAGGGAGCAGGATGGGGATGCACAAAACAGGATGGGGAAGCAGGATGGGGTCAGCACATAGCAGGATAGGGGTGCACACAGCAGGATGGGGGTGCACATAGGAGAATGGGGGCGCAAATAGCAGGATGGGGCACACAAAGCAGGATAGGGGTGCACATAACAGGATGGGTGCAGCACAAAACAAACAGGATGGGGGCAGCACAAGACAGGATGGGGGAGCAGGATGGGGGCGTACAAAACAGGATAGGGGAGCACGATGAGGCGCACATAACGGGATGGGGGAGCAGGATGGGGCCTACATAACAGGATGGGGGCAGCACATAACAGGATGGGGGAGCACATCCCAGGATGGGGGAGCATGGACCAGGATAGGGGACCATATACCAATAAAAATGCTCGCCACCCGGGCGTAGAACGGGTTCAATAGCTAGTAATAATAATGGCGCATCTGTGCTTACTTTTCTTATATTACAAATAATAGTCCCACCGGGCCTCTTTATAGTAATAATAATAATATTAATGATACCCACCTGGGCCTTCTTTTAATAATAACTCCTCATGGGCTTTCTTCTAATAATAACAGTGCCCCCTGGGCCTCCTCATAATATTAATAATATCCCTTTGGGCTTCTGGGCTTCCTCATAATAACAATAGCAATCTCCTGTGGCTCCTTTCCTTATATTGAAAACTAGATGGTGGCCCGATTCAAACGCATCGGGTATTCTAGAATGTGTATGCAGCAGACCGGGCGCAATCAGCAGAGCGGTGATTAAATTTGGCGCCAATATCACTGATTGGTCGCAGCCGACGGCCAGCGGCCGTGACCAATCAGCGAACCGTGTTAGTGAGGGCCGGAGAGCGTGTTTAAATTTGGCGCCAATATCCCTCCTGGATATCTCTGTAATTGTATCGATCTGAAGAATTAATTTAACTTTACTACTATACTGCACAGTGAGCTTCCCAATAAATCTAAATAAAAAGTTATTGAAGATTTATATATTTTTTATTGTCACTTATATCATACCAAAAAGTAGTCATAAAATCCTCGTCCTGGGGTTGCAATTTTATGTAAAAAACAAACAGACTGTACTTTACTCACCCTCCTCGGGCCGGCACTGAGTATCCCGGCTCAATAATTGGCTGCAGCGCTGTCAGTAAAAGGCACATGGAGCAGCTATGGAGATTCTGGACCCGGGAGAGGGCGAGTAAAGCAGAGTATATATTTTTTTAAAACAAACTAAACCCGGGGAACAGGAGTTTTTCTAAAGCGGAAAATGTACCCAAAATAAAAAAAAACAAGACCTCCTGCAGTTCTGTCTCGGAAGTTATGGGTTCCAGAAAATGGGGAGAAAAAAATCTGAATTAAAAAAGTTGTACATTAGTAATAAAAAAATAAAAAAATAAATACATTCTGTACTATTGTGATTTTATTTAACTGTCAAATAAAGACGATAATAATATTAATAATTGCAATAATAATTTTTATTTCTATAGCGCCAACATATTCCGCAGCATGTTACCTTTTAGAGGGGACTTGTACAGACAATAAATTAATTACAAAATAACACATCACTCAGATACCAAAAGGAGTGAGGGCCCTGCTCGCAAGCTACAATCTATGAGAACGATTACATGTCAGTCATATCTAATGGTAAACTGTGTAAAAAATGAATAAATACAATCCAGAATTGCTGCTTTATTTGATCATTTTACCTCCCAAATAATATAATAAAAGGTGATATGTTCTACACTGGTACTATTAAAAATGACAGCTTTTCATTCCAAAAGTAAGTCCTCAGCTCCATTTACAGAAATTTGTAAAACTTAGGGTTCTCTGAGAGAGAGGGAGAGAAAAACACAAAAACTTTTTGACACAAAAACTTAGGACTTATTTTTCATTGTACTTTTTGTACAAAGGTAATAAAACTGGATAAAGCTACATAAATTTGATATTATCATAAATGTGCTAAGCCATAAAATAAGCTTAATATTTTATTTGTTCAGCATGTCAAAAGAATAACAATTTTAAAGGTAAATAAAAAAAAAAACACAAGCAGTATCACTATTTTGTTTCTAGCCCTTCCCATAAAGAGATAATGAAAAATCTTTAATTAGCTATATGTACACTAAAATGGTGCCACTGACAAATACAGCTCATTGTGAAAAAAACATGCCCCATAAGGCTTTATGGATAAAAAATAAAAAGGGAACGCTGTGTATCTGTACTTAGACACATACTGGTTGGTGACTGGTACATGAACCTTTATTAGAAAACCCCTATTTATTATAATGATGGCGGGACCATACAATACAAGCACTTTCTACCTATTGTGTCCCCCCTATTTCTTTATATATTGTAGCTTGTGAGCAGGACCCTCACCCCACCTGTATCTGGTGAACTATGTGTTACTCTATAATGCCTTTATTGTCTGTACATGTCCCCGCTTAATTGTAAAGTGCTGCGGATAAGGTTGGCGCTATATAATTAACAAAAATATGATGTTATTGTAAAAAGGTTTGTAAATGTGGATGAGAAAAAAAATTCTTCTAAAGACTAAAAAATACCTTGTCCTTGAAGGGTTAATTAGGCCATTATGGCGTGCCAAAAGCTGTAGTTTTCTTTAAACTTTGTGAGCCATTAGGGGTATTTTCAGACATCCCTTGTTTCTGCAGAAGGGAACATAGTTTATAGTTTAAAAATCTTGATATCAAGGAAGATGTTATATACAGTATCTGGTTTGAAATCAGGTTATCAATGCATAGCCATGGCATTCTGTTGCCTTAACCCCTTTACGACCAATGACGGACATAGCCCGTCATGACCGGGTGTCATTTCCTATACTATAGCGGGCTATGCCCATCATGACTTTGAACAAGGGCCGGACTGGGACAAAAAGCAGCCCTACCACACAAACCCCACAAGCCCACATACTATAACACCCATCAGCCCTGATAAGTGAATTTTGCCCCTCACCACTCTCTTAAAGCGAACCTGTCAGCAGGATTTAGCCCTATAAATTAAAGGCATGGCTATAATGGCGCTGTGATCCTGATTAATCTGATATGAAGTTATCAGAAAATGACGTCTTGAGTGCTTCGGGCGGGACATGGGGCAGGGTCTAAATGGCGCTGGAGGCAGCGCATGTGCAGATCGAAATCTCGGCACTGAACTAAGCAGAGATATCAATCTGCGCATGCGCCACCTCTGGCGCCATTTTCTTGAAGTCCTGCCCTGAATTTTAAAAAGGAGGCAGGTCACTGAATAATCAATGATCAATAATAAAAAGAAACAGAGGAGGATAGTGGGGGGTCGGAGAACGAGAAGAGGACCCTGCCTCCACGTCCCATCCCGCAGCATACTGAAGTGCACAAGACGTCATTTTCTGAAAACTTCATAAGGTGAGTATTAAACAACCACTGAGCGGATCCCTTCACATCAGGTATCAGATTAATCAACATCGCAGTGCCATTATAGCCATGCCTTTAGTTTATAGGGCTAAATCCTGCTGACAGGTTTGCTTTAAGCGACGGTACTGCACATCCGCCTGCCATTGAATTGAATAGGAGGAGGATGTGCAGTACCCCGCGCCAGCCGCTGCAACTTGACGGCCAAGCTTCACAGGTGAGCACTTCTGGCCGGCGGCCCCCGCCGGCACCAATAGCAGTTGATCGGCAGGGGTGCCGGGTGCGGGACCCCAGCTGATCAAACATTGATGCCCTATTCTATGGACAGGGCATGAATGAAAGCGTAGTAGACAACCCCTTTAAGCAGCGGGTGAAAAGCTTTTAGGACACATACCCATAAATCAAAGGGATTTATAAAAAGAAAATAAGCAGCACCCCGATTAATTGTGGAAAAGTGGAGGACTCTTTATTAGCCCATGTGGCAACATTTCTGTTCCATTATAGCAGAGAAATGTTCTGTTATGGATCCGAAACGTGGCCACATTGTCTAATAGAGTCGTCCACTTCTTCACAATTAATTGGAGTGCTGCTTATTTTTATAAAATATATATACAGACACATTCATTATTAGAGCAGATACTGAGATTTACACCATGTATACAGGACAGGAGAAGTATACACGACGTGCACAGCTCCACAATATATACTGTGTTCAGGAATATAGAGTAGAGCTGTGTATATAGTATATACTGTAGAGACGTGCCAGTGTATATAGTGTGGATTCCACACTTTATACACAGCACCATACTATATAAACATCTGTAAACTATATACTATAGATGCACAACTCTACATTATACACTTTATTAAGACAGCATTACAATATGTACTAGACTACAATATATCCACTAATGCCAAAATTTACAATATATCTACAAATTCCCTCAGGATCAATAAAATGTATTGCATTGTATATTATGATGCATACGTCACATACAGTGGTGGCCAAAAGTATTGGCACCCCTGCAATTCTGTCAGATAATACTCAATTTCTTCCTGAAAATGATTGCAATCACAAATTCTTTGGTATTATTATCTTCATTTAATTTGCTTGCAAGGAAAAAACACAAAAGAGAATGAAGCAAAAATCAAATCATTGATCATTTCACACAAAACTCCAAAAATGGGCCAGACAAAAGTATTGGCACCCTCAGCCTAATACTTGGTTGCACAACCTTTAGCCAAAATAACTGCGAACAACCTCTTCCGGTAACCATCAATGAGTTTCTTACAATGCTCTGCTGGAATTGTAGACCATTCTTCTTTGGCAAACTGCTCCAGGTCCCTGATATTTGAAGGGTGCCTTCTCCAAACTGCCATTTTGAGATCTCTCCACAGGTGTTCTATGGGATTCAGGTCTGGACTCATTGCTGGCCACCTTAGAAGTCTCCAGTGCTTTCTCTCAAACCATTTTATAGTGCTTTTAGAAGTGTGTTTTGGGTCATTGTCCTGCTGGAAGACCCATGACCTCTCAGGGAGACCAAGCTTTCTCACACTGGGCCCTACATTATGCTGCAAAATTTGTTGGTAGTCTTCAGACTTCATAATGCCATGCACACGGTCAAGCAGTCCAGTGCCAGAGGCAGCAAAGCAACCCCAAAACATCAGGGAACCTCCGCTATGTTTGACTGTAGGGACCGTGTTATTTTCTTTGAATGCCTCTTTTTTTTTCCTGTACACTCTATGTTGATGCTTTTTTGCCAAAAAGCTCTACTTTTGTCTCATCTGACCAGAGAACATTCTTCCAAAACGTTTTAGGCTTTCTCAGGTAAGTTTTGGCAAACTCCAGCCTGGCTTTTTATGTCTCGGGGTAAGAAGTGGGGTCTTCCTGGGTATCCTACCATACAGTCCATTTTCATTCAGACGCCGACGGATAGTACGTGTTGACACTGTTGCACCCTCGGACTGCAGGGCAGCTTGAACTTGTTTGGATCTTAGTCGAGGTTCTTTATCCACCATCCGCACAATCTTGCGTTGAAATCTCTCGTCAATTTTTCTTTTCCGTCCACATCTAGGGAGGTTAGCCACAGTGCCATGGACTTTAAACTTCTTGATGACACTGCGCACGGAAGGCACAGGAACATTCAGGTCTTTGGAGATGGACTTGTAGCCTTGAGATTGCTCATGCTTCCTCACAATTTGGTTTCTCAAGTCCTCAGACAGTTCTTTGGTCTTCTTCCTTTCTCCATGCTCAATGTGGTACACACAAGGACACAGTACAGAGGTTGAGTCAACTTTAATCCATGTTAACTGGCTGCAAGTGTGATTTAGTTATTGCCAACACCTGTTAGGTGCCACATGTAAGTTACAGGTGCTGTTTATTACACGAATTAGAGAAGCATCACATGATTTTTCAAACAGTGCCAATACTTTTGTCCACCCCCTTTTTAGGTTTGGTGTGGAATTGTATCCAATTTGGCTTTAGGACAATTCTTTTTGTGTTTTTTCATTGAAGACAAATTAAATGAAGATAATAATACCAAAGAATTTGTGATTGCAATCATTTTCAGGAAGAAACTGAGTATTATCTGACAGAATTGCAGGGGTGCCAATACTTTTGGCCACCACTGTAGGAGACACACAGAGTAAATATCATAAAGGAGACACTGCTGAATATATAACACATTGAGACTGCTGTATATACATTATATAGGTGATACTGTGACTGCTGTACTGTATATGTTATGTAGCTGATACTCGATTATAAAACAGCAGTTGTAGTATCCCCTATATAATGTATGTAAACGGCTGTATATACATTATATAGGTGATACTGTGATTATACACAGCATTCTATATACATTATATAGTCGATATTGCGACTGCTGTATATATATGGCACCCCAGGGGTCTGGTTACCACACTAATAGAAATATTACGCCTGAGAGCAAGTGGGAGGTTTCTCTGGTCAGGAGCCCTAAGCATGCAACACCGCCCGCCCAGACCTGGGAGGGGAGGAATCTGCCCTTATAAACTGGGTCTGGGGCAGGATTAGGTCAGTCAGAGCCTGGAGACAGTTCCAGACAGAGGGAAAGCAAGAGCAAGGAGCTCTGTAGGAGCAGGAGCGAGTGCCCGGGGCTAGAAGCTAGATAGCTCACCCTGGCTGAAGACATTAAGACTGGACACGGAGTCCGAGGCTGTGGGGACATCCAGGTCCAGCAGCAGAATCCAACCGGCAGGGGATTCCATGTCCTCTGGCCAGAGAAGCCCGAAGGCACGGTCACAAGCAAGGGACCAGAACCGCCATCGTGAAGCGGAGGCTAACAGAAGGCCCCAAGTCACCGGCCGTACGGGTGAGCACCACACGGTATACTCAGGGACGTGGGCTACTTCTACCCGCACACAGCAAGGTAGCCAGGAAAGAGTACAGATAGACGGGGAGGCCTACAACTCCACCTGGCCAGGGGAAATCCTGCTAGCTCTCAGACTGACCAGGCCTCTACTGCTAGCCAGTACTCCCGGGAGAGTCTGCTTTATAACATCAGTAAAGACCCTGAACTGCACTGCACGGACTCTGAGTTATTCCTGCTGCGCTCGTGCACCATCACTCCCATCATCCACACTAACTGCCCTGAGGCTATACTCCTCCCGTGGGGAGTCATCCCGTTCTTAGCTGCACACACAACACCGGCCTCAGCGGTCTGCCTTGCAGCGGCGGTCCCCACTGACCGCAAACCACGGGTGGCGTAGTCGGACTATTATCTCACTAATAAGACTGCCACTGAATTGACCACCCTGGGCACGGACAGGGTCAGCGCCATGGAGACTACAACCCCCAGCGATCCGGCTTCGGGTATTCCCTGCACAACACAGGCCCAGGGGGCGCGTCAACTTTGGCGTAGTCGGCAGGATTCAAACCAACCCGCCGCAACGGGTATTGCGTGCCTGAAAGACTTTTGCACTTACCTGAGAGAAGTTTCCCGCCGTCCGGAGTCGTTTCATGCCATCGGACGCCATCTTGGGTCGTTTCCCGCCATCTTCTGCCGTCTTCCCGCCATCCGCAGCCTCTTCCCGCCATCGGACGCCATCTTCGGGACGCCGCGCGGGAAGAAGAGGGGCGTGGACGCCGAAAGCGCGCAATATCCTAAGCTCCGCCCCACGCGCTGACGCTGCACAAGGTCCTGGAAGGGAGAGGGAGCGACGCTGACGTCACAGGAGCGCCACGCAAGGTCCTCAACTCCGACGATCGACTGCGGAGCCGCGGCCTACTGAAGAGGATCATCGCAAGGTAGGCATGGTCCACTAGGGGGGAAGGAGGATGTCGGATACAGAGGGAAGCTCCACCGCCACAGCTGCCGCCAGCGCAACCGCTGCTGCGGTCATGCCATTCACCATGCCCTATATCCCGGGGGCAACCTGGCTACCCCAGTACTCAGGGGAGTGACATACCCTAAGTGACTTTAGGGAAAGACTGGATAGCCTCTTCCAGGTATACCCCCTCACGGAAGAGCAAAAAGTGAGCATCCTGGTGGCCCAGTTAATCGGGGCAGCCCAAAGGGAGGTAAAGTCCTGGCCACCTAGGAAGAAGAGGACTGTCAGAGAAATACTAGCCCGGCTGAAAGACACATTTGATACCCGAACCTCAGCCGAAATAAAGCTCAGATTTTACGGGTGCGAACAACGGGCACATGAAAGTATAAGAGACTATGCTCTAAACCTACAAGAGGCCCTGAGAGCCATTAAGCAGGCAGACCCTGACAGCGTGGGGAATGAAGACAAGCTGTTGACCGAACAATTTATTGAGGGTCTACTGTGCAATGCCCACCGAACCCAGTTGCGGGCAATGGCCTTACAGGACCCTGACCTGGACTTTGTACAGTTCAAGGACAGAGCCATCCGGGTGCTCCGAGGACCGGCACCAGGTGGCGCTGTGACCCACAGGCGCCCTGCTATCACTTATCACCAGGACACGGCGCCCTTGTCTGCAGGGCCTGTGGGAGCTGATGCGCAGGCTTTGAACAATAACCCTGCAACAGACCTGCACCATCAAGTCCAAGAGCTGACTAAGAGCGTTGCCGCGCTAACCAGAACTGTGCAGTCTTTACAGGTCTCTTCTCCAGGAAAGATCCAGCTGGCATCCGGACCGGAGGACGTCCCGTGGCGCCGACTGAGGAGGACCCCACCGGCCAGAGGAAGACCCAGCGACCGATACAACGAGGACAGACAACCCATCTGCCGCCGCTGCAATCAACCCGGACATATGGCAAGGTACTGTCATTTAAACGGGCACAACCTGGGGTAGAGGGCCAACCCCCAGGCATAAGATCGTCAGGCCCATCGAGCTGGCGTGACAAATACGTAGGGGGATGTCCGGTCTTGCCTGTGGTACTGTATGGCATTCCTATGAGTGCCCTACTAGACACTGGGTCACAGGTGACTACCATCCCGTACGTGCTCTTCAAGCGGTACTGGAATGACTCGGACATAACCCGCTACCCAGATGACGACCTGAGCATTATCGCCAGCAATGGTCAGCCCATGCCACAGATAGGATTTAAAGAGGTGACCATCAAGGTCGGTAAGGTTGAACTGCCGGCACAAGGACTTATCATTGTGGACATTGACCGTCGCGAGAGTCACCCAAAAATAACCCTAGGTACTAACGTAATCGAAAACTGTCTTGCAGAGGTGATTCTTATTTTGCAACAGGTTGCCAAGAACGCCATTTCCAGCCAGCAGCTTGTCCTCCAAAAAGAGATCCGGGCACTGATGAAACGGCAACAGGTGGAACTATCTGGTGGTGAGATTGGAAGCGTGAGAATGTGTGACCCGTTCCCTATTGCCATGCCCCCGAAAAGTGAAATGATGATTTGGTGCCGGACAGCTATTGGTCTAAGAGGTAGAGACTACCAAGCAATGGTAGAACCCGTCTACTCAGACAGTAGGCCCACCATTTTGACAGCACGGGGGGTAGTCGATGTACGCCATGGGAGGGTGCCCGTCCGCATCATAAATATCGGGGAGAGAGAAGTATACCTGCCCCGGTATGCCACGCTAGCCAAATTGTTCACCATCAACCAGAACTCTGTACAGGCCGTGGAACCCTTGCCTCCATCTCAACCAGAGGAAGGTAACGGCTCTAAGAAACCAATGGAGGACTGGTGTCAGCAACTGCATTTGGGTACTGACTCCACTCCCTCACACCAAAAACAGGGAGTCTATCGGGTGGTTCAAGAGTACGAGAGAGTGTTTAGTAAACACCCGCTGGACTTCGGGTGAGTAAAGGGGGTAGAACATCACATCCCCACGGGAGACCATCCTCCCATAAAGGAGAGATACTGACCCGTACCCCCTGCATACTATCAACACGCCAAGGGGATGCTAAAAGACATGAAGGAGGCTGGGGTAATTAGGGACAGCTGTAGCCCCTGGGCAGCTCCACTAGTCCTAGTGAAAAAGAAAGACAACACCATGAGAATGTGTATAGACTACAGGAAGGTCAACCGTATCACACACAAAGATGCGTACCCGTTACCAAGGATAGAAGAGTCCTTAACTGCATTAAAATCTGCTAACTTCTTCTCTACTTTGGATCTCACTAGTGGGTACTGGCAGGTTCCTGTAGCAGAGGCGGACCGGGAGAAGACTGCATTCACCACCCCGATGGGACTCAGCGAATTTAACTGTATGCCATTCAGGCTCTGCAACGCACCAGTAACCTTCCAACGGTTGATGGAATGCTGTCTGGGACACCGGAACTTCGAGACGGTCCTATTATACCTGGACGATGTCATCGTCTTTTCCAAGACCTATGAGGACCATCTGGAACACCTGGCAGAAGTGTTTGAAGCTCTGGCAAACTATGGTCTAAAGGTAAAACCCTCAAAGTGTCATCTACTGAAGCCAAAGGTACAGTACCTGGGACACGTGGTGAGTGCTGACGGAGTAGCCCCCGACCCCGACAAGATCACCGTGATTAAGGACTGGCCAAGACCATCCAGCATAAAGGAAGTGCGGCAGTTCCTCGGGTTGGTAGGCTACTACCGAAGATTCATTCCCGGTTTTACCAAGAAGGCAGCTCCTATGCAGGACCTCCTGATAGGCCAGTCCAGGAAGGCCAAAAACCTGAAGCCACCCTTCAGATGGGAAAAGCTGGAAGAGGAGTCATTCCGCCAGCTGAAGATGGCCCTCACTGGGGATGAAATCCTGGCGTACCCTGATTACAGCCAGCCCTTTATCCTCTACACGGACGCAAGCAACATCGGGCTAGGAGCCGTACTGTCCCAGATCCAGCAGGGGAGAGAACGGGTAATTGCTTACGCCAGCCGAAAACTGCGACCCACGGAAAGAAATCCTGAGAATTACAGCTTGCTCAAGCTAGAGTTCCTGGCAGTGGTGTGGGCGGTAACCGAACGTTTTAACCATTACCTTGCCTCTTCCAGGTTCACCGTGTACACGGACAACAACCCGTTGACACACCTGGACACTGCAAGACTGGGTGCCCTGGAGCAGAGATGGATGGCCCGCCTGTCCAATTATGAGTTCACGATCAAATACCGGGCAGGATGCTCCAATACCAACGCGGACGCCCTGTCCTGGATGCCAAACCTACCGGACGGAGGGGAAGATCCAGAAGAACTGGAAGAGGTCGAACTCCCTGCGTTCCACCGTCATGGGATAACCCAGTATTCCCACCGTGTGAGGGGCCAGTGATCCGCTGCGTTCAACCCCTTACCCCACTGCAACTGGGCGGAGACGCAAGACAGTGACCCCGCAGTCCGTCTGGTGAAGGAGATGCTGACCCAGGCTGACGCCCGCCTGGACCCAGACACTCCGGAAGAGACCAAGCAACTGTGGACGGAGAAAAGCAGACTGTTTCTCTACAAGGAGAAGTTGTGCCGCAGAATGGTCAATTCCCGGACACATGAACTGATCTGGCAGGTTGTGGTACCGAGACGGGACGCAGCTATGGTGCTGGAGGCCTACCACAATGGGGCAGGGCACTTCGGATGGAAGAAGCTGGAGTTCCTGCTGCGTGACCGGTTCTACTGGATAGGCATGAGAGGAGCCATTGAGAGATGGTGTAGAGACTGTGGCCCGTGCAATCTAAGAAGGAGGGACCGTGCCAGCCAGAGGACTCCCCTGCAGCCCATCCTCACCAGGCAGCCCCTGGAACTGGTCGCTCTGGACCATGTTAAACTGGCTCCAAGCAGAAGCGGGTATGTCTATTCCCTAACCATCGTGGATCACTACTCCCGGTGGATCACTACTCCTGGTGGTGGTCCCTGTCAAAGACTTGACGGCTCAGACAGCAGCCAGAGCCTTCCAGCTGCACTTCTGCTGCCCACACGGGTAACCGGACCAAGTGCTGACGGACCAAGGACCAGCCTTCGAAGCGAAGGACTTCAAGGAGTTCTGCAACCTGTATGGCTGCAAGAAGATAAGAACAACGCCCTATCACCCCCAAACCAATGGACTCTGCGAGGAGATGAACCAGGTGGTGATAGATCTGCTAAAAACATTGCCCCTGGAAGAACGCAGTCTGTGGCCTGAGAAACTGCCCGATCTGGAGGACCTGTATAACCACATCCCGGTAGGTTCCACCAACTGTACCCCGGCTTACCTAATGCGAGCAAGACCTGGTAAGCTGCCTGTTGACCTGGATATGGGAGTCCTGACACCCAAGGACACCTCGCCAGATCCAGACTGGGATACAGAACGGCAGCAGCAGTACCGGAAAGTACAGGAGAGCGTCGAGCGAAGTCTATGTCAATCAAGAGAAAGGCAGGAGAGGACTTATAACCAACATGCTCCCGCTGTTCCCCTGGCACCTGGAGAGCAGGTCTTGAAAAGAAAAAGGCGGCTCCATAAGTTGGACGACCAGTGGGAAAAGGACCCGTACACCGTACTGCCCTCAAGCCACAATAATCCAAAGGTGTACGTCATCAGCAAGGATGGAGGAGAGACCACAGCCACTGTCTCCAGAGACCACCTGAAAAAGTGCCCCGAGAAGTTGCAAAGCACGGATGAAGATCAGGAAGACCCTCAACCCGTAGAGGAAAAGGAGGAAAAGATCAGCACCGTACTCGGAGACTTTCCCCGGTCCTGGACACAAGTAAACAACGCTATCGTGGTGCCCGTCCTCACCTTTCTCCAGCCAGCCCCTCAAGTGCCTACAGAAGACCAGGTAGAGCTGGAAGAGCAGCCGGCCCAGGAGGCAGAAGAGTCCACACCAGCAGCGCAGGAGGATCAACCCTCTGCTAGTAGTGAGCCTGCCGTGCCCCTAGTGAGCCAAAGAGTACGCAGACAGCTGCCCAGTTTACCCATAACACCTCCTACACCCTGTAGTGCAGGACCAGTTAGTGAGCTCCGTAGGTCCACTAGAGTCACTAGAGGTCAGATACCCGCTCGCTGGAGAATATAAAGTAATGCACTGTAAATTTACCTGTTTCTTGAAAATGTTTACGGTTTTTGTTGTTGCCTGGTGAGGAGTCTGGAGCAGCGGCAGCAGGTGAGAAGTGAGGAGAGTATTTTATTTTATTTTTTTCTTTATGTATGGATGTATGGAGAATGACATCCTACATGGGGCATTATGTGGAGGAGGAGTGACATCCTGCATGGGGCATTATATGGGGAAGGGAATGACATCCTGCATGTGGCATTATACGGGGGGAGTGACATCCTGTATGGGGCATTATATGGGGGAGAAGTGACATCCTGCATGGGGCATTATACGGGGGGGAGTGACATCCTGTATGGGGCATTATATGGGGGGGAAATGACATCCTGCATGGGGGATTATATGGGTGGTATGATATTCTACATGAAGCATTATATGGGGGGGAGTGACATCCTCCATGGGGCAGTATGTAGGGGGAAGTGACATCCTGCATGAGGCATTATATGAAGGGGAATGACATCCTGCATGGGGTATTATATAGGGGGGAAAATTACATCCTGCATGGGGCATTATATGGGGGGAGTGACATCCTGCATGGGGTATTATATGGGGGAGTGACACCCTGCATGGGGCATTATATGGGGGGGTGACGTCCTGCATGGGCCAATATATGGGGGAGAAGTGACATCCTGCATGGGGTATTATTTGGGGGGAGTGACATCCTGCATGGGGCATTATATGGGGGGGGATGATATCCTGCATTCGGCATTATATGGGGGGGATGACATCCTGCATGGGCCATTATATGGAGGAGAAGTGACATCCTGCATGGGGCATTATATGGGGGGGATGATATCCTGCATGGGGTATTATATGGGGGGGGAATGACATCCTGCATGGGCCATTATATGGAGGAGAAGTGACATCCTGCATGGGGTATTATATTGGGGGGAATGACATTCTGCATGGGGCATTATATGGGGCAAGTGACATCCTGCATAGGGCATTATATGGGGGAAAGTGACATCCTACATGGGGCATTATATTTGGGGGGAATGACATCCTGCATGGGGTATTATATGGGGGGGGATTACATCCTGCATGGTCCATTATATGGGGGGAATGACATCCTGCATGGGGTATTATATGGGGGGGGATTACATCCTGCATGGGCCATAATATGGGGGGAGAATTGACATCCTGCATGGGGCATTATATGGGGGGGGGTGACATTCTGAATGGGTCATTATATGGGGGGGGAGTGACATCCTGCATGGGTCACTATATGGGGGGGAAGTAACATCCTAAATGGGGCATTATATGGGGGGGGAGTGAAATCCTGATTGGGGCATTATATGGGGGGGAGTGACATCCTGCATGGGACATTATATGGGGGGAGAAGTGACATCCTGCATGGCGCATTATGTGGGATGGGGACAGCCTGAATGGGACATTATGTGTGTGTGCGGGGGAACAACCTGCATGGGGCATTATGTGGGGGGACACAGCCTGCATCGGGCATTATATGGGGGTTAGTATCCTGTATGGAGCATTATAACGGGGACAGTATCCTGTATGGAGCCTTATATGGGGGCCAGTATCCTGTATGGAGCGTTATATGGGGCCCATAATACTGTATGGAGTACTATGTGGTTCTCATAATACTGTATGCAGGACTATACTGTACAGTCTGCACTACGCGCTGCAAGGATTCGCCGGTTTCTGAACTATTGTGGAATTTACAATAGATATCGTTCATGTAATGTAAGAAGTGAAATTCTTTGGCATTGTACTATATACACTGCTCAAAAAATAAAGGGAACACTTAAACAACAAAGTATAACTCCAAGTAAATCAAACTTCTGTGAAATCAAACTGTCTACTTAGGAAGCAACACTGATTGACAATCAATGTCACATGCTGTTGTGCAAATAGAATAGACAATAGATGGAAATTATTGGCAATTATCAAGACTCAATAAAGGAGTGGTTCTGCAGGTGGGGACCACAGACCACTTCTCAGTACCAATACTTTCTAGCTGATGTTTTGGTCACTTTTGAATGTTGGTTGTGCTTTCACACTCGTGGTAGCATGAGATGGACTCTACAACCCACAGAAGTTGTTCAGGTAGTGCAACTCATCCAGGATGGCACATCAATGCGAGCTGTGGCAAGAAGGTTTGCTATGTCTGCCAGCGTAGTGTCCACAGGCTGGAGGCGCTACCAGGAGACAGGCCAGTACACCAGGAGACGTGGAGGGCCCTATAGGAGGGCAACAACCCAGTAGCAGGATCGCTACTTCTGCCTTTGTGCAAGGAGGAACACGAGGAGCACTGCCAGAGCCCTGCAAAATTACCTCCAGCAGTAAACAAATGTGCATGTGACGCGCCCCCTGGGCCAGTGCTGTTTGGGGATTACCCGGAGCCGGATCAGATGGGGGTTGTAGTCTCCGAGTGGCGGCGACCCGGTCCGTGCCCAGGGTGTCAAACTCAGTGTGTGGCAGTCTTTACAGATGTTATTAGTTGTTCTTAGTGTCGACTACGCCACCCGTTGATTTGCGGTCAAAAGGCCGCCGCTGCAGCAGGGTCCGCTGAGGCTGGTGGTATATGTGCAGCTGTGGTAGTATAACCCCCAACGGGAGGGGTATAGCCTCAGGGGGTCAGGTGTAGAGGATGGTGGTAGTGGTGGTGCAGTGTGGATGGTAAGAAGACTCAGAGTCGGGCTGTGCAGTTCAGGGTTTTTACTTACTGCTGTTCTGTTGGTCACTCTGGCCTTGAGTGACCGCCCGAGCCGTGCTGCGTCCACCAGGTCCTGGACTCGGCCAACCCCCAAGCAATTCTGGAGCGTGGTCCTGAGCTCCCTTTCTGACTGTCCTCTCTACTGGCCGTTCCCACCAGGGGTCCACTTATGTCCGGCTCCCTCGGGTCTCCTGTTGGGTGAACCTTCTTTGGCTTCCCTGACCCTATGCTCGGTGTGCCTTCTTAGTGGACTTGGTGAGGGGCTGCTCCACATGTAATGTCGCAGCCTCCGGTTCTTAGTTGAGGGTAGTTTCTCTCCTCCACTAATTTGGGATACGGTTCCCTTGCGTGCCCACACTTCACCCTTCTGGTTGTATACTGGGTTCTTGGGGTTCCTTCTTCTCCCCCTCTGGGTCCTTCTCTTCTCCTCTCTCTCTTCTCTCTGCAGGCGCTCCTGGACCTCTCTCAGGACTGACTGACCCTCTACAGAAGACTGACCCTGATCTAAGATGGTGCCCACCTTATATACTCCCTCTATGTGTGAGCTCAGGTGACCAGCACCCAATGAGCTCCTAGCCTTACCCAGACTGCTCCCCCTATCTGCCCCTACACTACTGGGATGTTCCACCCCCCTCCCACTCCAGCCAGGGACAGACACTGTCGTACCTGCACATATACTGGTGGGAGTACCGTCGGTCTGTCCCCCGGAAATGGGATGTATGTAGTGTATGCAGCTATCTGAGCTCAGTCCCACACTCCATCCTTACCCGGGAGTGGAATACCACACCTCTGGCTTGAGGTGTAATACCCCTGTAGCAGCCGAGTCCTCAGGGTGCTACACATGTGTCTGCACAAACGGTTAGAAACCGACTCCAAGAGGGTGGTATGAGGCCCCGACGTCCACAGATGGGGGTTGTGCTCACAGCCCAACACCGTGCAGGATGCTTGGCATTTGCCACAGAACACCAGGATTGGCAAAGTCGCCACGGGTGCCCTGTGCTCTTCACAGATGAAAGCAGGTTCACACTGAGCACATGTGACAGACGAGACAGAGTCTATAGACGCCGTGGAGAGCGATCTGCTGCCTGCAACATCCTTCAGCATGACCGGTTTGGCAGTGGGTCAGTAATGATGTGGGATGGCATTTCTTTGGAGGGCCGCACAGCCCTCCATGTGCTCGCCAGAGGTAGCCTGACTGCCATTAGGTACCGAGATGAGATCCTCAGACCCCTTGTGAGACCATATGCTGGTGTGGTTGGCCCTGGGTTCCTCCTAATGCAGGACAATGCCAGACCTCATGTGGCTGGAGTGTGTCAGCAGTTCCTGCAAGATGAAGGCATTGAAGCTATGGACTGGCCCGCCCGTTCCCCAGACCTGAATCCAATTGAGCACATCTGGGACATCATGTCTCGCTCCATCCACCAACGTCACGTTGCACCACAGACTGTCCAGGAGTTGGCGGATGCTTTAGTCCAGGTCTGGGAGGAGATCCCATAAGAGACCATCCGCAACCTCATCAGGAGCATGCCCAGGCGTTGTAGGGAGGTCATACAGGCACGTGGAGGTCACACACAATACTGAGCCTCATTTTGACTTGTTTTAAGGACATTACATCAAAGTTGGACCAGCCTGTAGTGTGTTTTTCCACATTAATTTTGGGGGTGACTCCAAATCCAGGCCTCCATTGGTTAATAAATTTGATTTCCATTGATGATTTTTGTGTGATTTTGTTGTCAGCACATTCAACTTTCTACACAACAAAGTATTCAATGAGAATATTTCATTCATTCAGATCTAGGATGTGTTATTTGAGTGTTCCCTTTATTTTTTTGAGCAGTGTATATATATTTGTCTGTGGTATCTGTGCATCATGAATCGTGGTATATGTTAAAGGGGCCCACTGAGACAATTTCGCCCAGGGCCCACAAAAACCTGGAGCCGGCCCTGGGTATACGCTTCAGGATTTCGTCTATTTTATGTCGTCCTCCTCCTTCTCCTCATTCTCCACCACTATATCAAGTTAATCATCATTCAACCCCTATCCCCCATTCATTTTTTTAAGCATATTTATGATGAACAACTTTTAGAGGCATGCGTCTAATATTCTTTAAAATATATATGTATAAATAAAACAACCACAAATACTACCGCGCTTTATGCTCCCGCTTTACCCCGCCGGCTCATCAATACAGACCCAGCTGGACGTATGGTAACAGCGCGCATCAACTGCTGAACTATTGCGCTCGGTCTGGCTGGCTGACGACTTCCACAACCAACAGCTGATGGCTGAGATTCTGCAAAGCCTGCCTGATCAACACACCTTTCTCCGGAAGTAGCCCATACTTCTCAGAGTAAGTGCTGCCACTTTTCTCTCTCTGTTTCTTTCTCATGGAGCTATTGTTGATTGTAGCTAGGATCAATGTGTGTATCCTCACTGAGGGGGCAGTTAGAAGTAGGATATCTATTTGGGTAGCACTTTTATTTTCTCTTTTTGTTTTTATCTACACCCATCTAGTCAGAGCCACCAGTTCTGAGTGTACTTAGCGCGGTAGTATTTGTGGTTGTTTTATTATTATTATTATTATTATTATTACATTGTGCAGGCAGATACACACAGAGCCTGCTTACTACCAGCAGCTTTTATATCCTGTGTGAAGCGCCAGTGTGTTTTTTAGTTTTTTATATATGTATAAAGGTTTTTCAGCCCATGCATGGGTATTACCAGTCTAAGAGACTGACTCCTTAATAATGGGAGAAAAATAAATCTGAGGCCCTCCTCTACATCTCTTCAAAGGGGTATTGAAGTGCCCCCTAATTATTGGCAGCCCATGATCTTAGTATATACTCCTTCATATTTTTTTTTAATAACATTTTTCTGAAGCCCTTCACTACATCTATTCAAAGTGGTATTGGAGTGCCTCCTAATTTTTGGCAGCCCATAAACTTTCTTATGAGGGTGTTTATGATGCCCTTAGGAACAATTTTTAGATGCCTACCTCTAACATTCCATAACATATATACAGTTGCATCTCACTAAATTGGCATATCATCAAAAAGTTAATTTATTTCAGTTCTTCAATACGAAACTCATATATTACAGTATTTTCCGGAGTATAAGACGACAGCGTGTATAAGACGACCCTCAACTTTTCCAGTTAAAATATAGAGTTTGGGATATACTCGCCATATAAGACTACCTCTCTTTTAACGCAAATACGGTAAAAATTAAAAAAAAAATCAGATTTGATTTCAATATGGTAATTTTAAAGTGATGAACCTTACCAGCGATTGGCTGGTTGTTGTATACAAATCCTGCTTGGATTGGTCAGCTCTCCCTGTCTCCAAGACTATCAGAGCGGTAGCGCATCCCTCAGGCCCTTGTATCATTACTGGTACCTCCTTCTCTGCCTCTCTGATCTCGCTCCTGAGGACTACAGTGAAGCATGCTTCACTTAGGCTAAGTGCCCACGTTGCGGAACTGAAGCATATTTTTTACGCTTCTCCCCGGCGGGAAAATCTCATGCGGATTTTACATGCGGTTTTCCCGCCAGGTAGAAGCGTTTGTGAGGCGTCTTTGCAGCGTCTTTGCATGCATTTCCGCATGCGGGTTATCAAGCACTTCTCCAAGTGATTTAAGCATCACTTGGAAAAGTGCTTGACAACTTGTTCACACTATATAAATCCATGCAACCGGCATGGATTTATATAGTGTGACCAAGTAATAGTTAAAAAAAAAGTATCAGAATGGTAAAAAATAAAAAAATAAAGTTTATACTCACTTTCCGATGCATTCTCTGCCCCGTCCGGAGTCTTGAGCGGCTCACGCTGTTGTGTGCAGGACCTGCGGTGAAGTCATTGAGTCATGTGATGGGTCACATGACTCAATGACGTGGCAGGTCCTTCACACAACAGCGCGACGGAGGTTAAACATCAGAAGATAAGTATAAACTTTATTTTTTCTTTTTTTTACAGGTTCTTTGGTACCCAGGTCTGGAGGAGAGTCTCCTCTCCTCCAGACTTGGGTACCATCCGCACATTGATTCCGCATGCGGAAACGCAAAATTAATGAACATGCTGCGGATTTTTGACCGCAGCATATACGCTGAGGAAAAATCCACAGCATGGGCATTGACATTGCGGAATGCCATTGGGGACCATGGGGTGCGGATATACATGCGTTTTACAAGCGTTTACGCTGCGGAAATTCCGCAGCATATACGCTTGTAATACGCAACGTGGGCACGCAGCCTTACACTTTCCCGGTGAGGCGCCCCCTCACCTCGTCACTACAGTCCTCAGGAGCGAGATCAGAGAGGCAGAGAAGAAGGTACCAGTAATAGGATACAAGGGCGGACCAGAGGGATGTGCTACCGCCCTGATAGTCTTGGAGACAGGGAGGGCTTATCAATTACCATAAATACCGTATTTTTTGGACTATAAGACTCACCAGACCATAAGACTCACCTAGGTTTTAGAGGAGGAAAATAGAAAAAAAATGTAAGCAAAAAATGCACTTTTAAGGGGGAGGGGCTCTTCTGCTGACACTAGTATAGGGGTAATGTCCCCCAATTCTGACAATATCCCCCATCCTGGTATATTTGCCCCCCCCCCTTTCTTTTATACGTGGCATCCCTCCATCCTGGTATGCATGTCACCCCTCATCCCTATCCTGGTATGAATGACACCCCTCATCCCTGTCCTGGTATGCATGGCACCCCTCATCCCTGTCCTGGTATGCATGGTCCCTCTAATCCCCATCATGCTGCACATAAATAATAAACACTCCTACTTACCTTTCTTCTCTCCTCCTGCGCTGCGTCCTGTCTGCACTGATCTCGCCATGTGAGCCGCGCATGACGTCACTACCATGCGCGGCTCACAAGGAGAGATTAGCTGCCGGAAGTCACTGCTCCCCTCGCCGGGACTGTGTGCGCGGGGAACAGTGACTTCATGCTCCTTAATAGCCAGCACACAGTGTAGCCACGCTGCGGCTCCTGCTGCTGCCGGCTATCTTGTGTGCCCGCTCATTAAAGGGCATGAATATTCACCCCCTCCCCACGCCCATGGGCGTGGAGAGATGCTGAATATTCATACCCTTTAACAGCGGGCACAGGCGATCGGCAGCAGCAGGAGCCACTCTGGCTACACTGTGTGCCGCTATTAAGAAGCATGAATATTCATTGCTCCCCACGCCCCATGGGTGTGGGGAGCAGTGAATATTCATTTTCTTTAGCAGCGGGGACAGTGTAGGCTGCAGAAGGCGGCTGCTGCCTCCTGTGCCCCGCTCCTCAGCGGCTACCGCTCCCCCCACACCCCACACATCATATATATATACCCCCTCCTCCCCCAACATTCGGAGTATAAGGGTATACGCCCTATAAGAAGACACCTGGGGTATAAGACGGCTCCTGACTTTTGAGAAGATTTTCAGGGGTTAAAAAGTCGTCTTATACGCCGGAAAATACTCTATATAGAGTCATTACAAACAGAGTGATTTATTTCAAATGTTTATTTCTGTTAATGTTGATGATTGTGGCTTACAGCCAATGAAAGCACAAAAGTCATTATCTCAGTAAATTATAAAAATTTATAACAACAGCTTTAAAAATTATTTTTAAAATATGAAATGTTGGCCTACTGAAATGTATGTTCAGTAAATGCACTCAATACTTGGTCGGGGCTCCTTTTGCATCAATTACTGCATCAATGTGGCGTGGCATGGAAGCGATCAGCCTGTGGCACTGCTCAGGTGTTATGGAAGCCAAGGTAGACGGCTGCGCTGACTTTGGTCTTGATAAAACACAGTGGACCTACACCAGCAGATGACATGGCACCCCAAACCATCACTGGGGTGGATGGGTGTACCTCCGGGGTGGGCCGCCGGAAAAATGCTCAAGTTTCCCATTGACTTCCGGGATCCAAAGCTCGGAATGGGCTGAGACGCCTTGCAAGTGGATGTTCATTAAAAGAAGCATTGAAAACAGATGTGAGTGCCAGGATCTTTCTTTTCCCCCATCTGACCTATCCATCAAAACAATGGCTGTCCACTTTCCCCAATCCCACAAGCTCGCTGCCTAGGGGTAACCCTGTGCTCTAATCAGAGGCGTAGCTAGGGTTTTGGTTCGGGAGGGTGAAACTTCTTAGTGGGCCCCTAACCAGGTAACCCTGATTACAACTATGGTGGCACACCCTAATAGTGGATGTAGGAGAACCTCAGCAGATGACTGCACCGTTACTGAAAATAATCTCTATACAAAGACCAGCACTGATATTATCGCCATATGGTGACATATATTGATAGATACCAGTCATGCAGAACATATAAGAGATCACAGCACAGCTATATATAGTACCTTACAGGTGATGTTTTTTTCTGATTAAACTGTTCACTGTTCCCGTCTTTTCCATCTGGCCCAGACCGACACGACAACTCCTCCATCCAGGACTCAGAGTCTTGGGATGCAGAGATTGCAACACAGACACATTTGACTCCTTACTAGAGATGAGCGTTGTTCTACTCGAACTGTTCGCCAATCTCAAATTCGAGCTGTTTTGGGCGGTGTTCGAGCCGGTCGGCGAACACGAACAATTTGAGAAAAATTCGGCTGTTCGAGGTTATGTTCGATAACTGTTCGTGCACCAAAATCATAACTGGATTTTTTCTCAGTAATGATGAAAATTAATGTTAATACGCAGTTTGAGTGTACAGCGGGGCGGGGGGAGGGGCAGGGGATGGATCTCTGCAGGAACAATGAAGATCTCCATTTTTTTTTCTCTTTCCCGCATTTGCAGTGGGGAGGTGCAATCTGTCAGCCTATCAGCAGCGCACACACGGAGCGAAGTGCTTTTTTTCACACAAGCAAGGGCATGTGTGATTGGCAGTGTATGTCACATGTCCTTGCCCTATAAGACCAAGCCATTTTCCCCGTCGCCACCATTTTCTCACTGCTGCAGCTGCGTGTTAGACGGCACCGCTGTTGCTGTGTGCGCTATACCTTGTTAATTTCAAGCCAATTTTCGCACAAATCTACAGATAGCTTGGGAGTAGGGAATAGTTGTGATTGCAGTCCTTTTAAGGACTAGGTTACAGCATTTCCTACGACTTTTATCAGGCAGGTCTGTGCTCTTAAATAGATAGATTGTGGGAGTAAAGACTAATTGTAATTGGAGTCCTTTTCAGGACTAGGTTACATCAGTTCCTATCAGTTTTTGCCAGGCAGGTCTGTGCCAGTGCTGTGCAAGTTTTTTTCACAGCATTTGGCTGAATCTAGCAAAGCTAATCCTTTTTGGCCTATTGCAGAGTGTGTTAGTCAGTGGAGTAGCCTATCTGTGTTGCAAGATATACCACCTGTGTATAGAATACCAATTTTTTTACTGCACCTAGTGAAGTAAAATCTTTTGGGCATAGCATCATTCTATTAGTCCATCTATACTGACCTCCATCAGGTTGCAAACTGAATATAATTTTTTTCTGCATCTAGCTCTGAAAAAATATTTGGGCTTCTAGCAGTGTGTGGGACTTGGTCTATTAGTCCATCTATACTGACCTCCATCAGGTTGCAAATTAAAAATAATTTTTTTCTTCATTTAGCTCTGAAAAAATATTTGGGCTTCTAGCAGTGTGTGGGACTTGTTCTATTAGTCCTTCTATACTGACCTCCAGCAGGTTGCAAATTGAATATAATTTTTTTCTGCATCTAGCTCTGAAAAAATATTTGGGCTTCTAGCGGTGTGTGGGACTTGGTCTATTAGTCCATCTATACTGACCTCCATCAGGTTGCAAATTAAAAATAATTTTTTTCTGCATCTAGCTCTGAAAAAATATTTGGGCTTCTAGCAGTGTGTGGGAATTGGTCTATTAGTCCATCTATACTGACCTCCATCAGGTTGCAAATTAAAAATAATTTTTTTCTTCATTTATCTCTGAAAAAATATTTGGGCTTCTAGCAGCGTGTGGGACTTGTTCTATTAGTCCATCTATACTGACCTCCATCAGGTTGCAAATTAAAAATAATTTTTTTCTGCATCTAGCTCTGAAAAAATATTTGGGCTTCTAGCAGTGTGTGGGACTTGGTCTATTAGTCCATCTATACTGACCTCCATCAGGTTGCAAATTAAAAATAATTTTTTTCTGCATCTAGCTCTGAAAAAATATTTGGGCTTCTAGCAGTGTGTGGGACTTGGTCTATTAGTCCATCTATACTGACCTCCATCAGGTTGCAAATTGAATAAAAAAAATTTCTGCATCTAGCTCTGAAAAAATATTTGGGCTTCTAGCAGTGTGTGGGACTTGGTCTATTAGTCCATCTATACTGACCTCCATCAGGTTGCAAATTAAAAATAATTTTTTTCTGCATCTAGCTCTGAAAAAATATTTGGGCTTCTAGCAGTGTGTGGGACTTGGTCTATTAGTCCATCTATACTGACCTCCATCAGGTTGCAAATTAAAAATAATTTTTTTCTTCATTTAGCTCTGAAAAAATATTTGGGCTTCTAGCAGTGTGTGGGACTTGTTCTATTAGTCCTTCTATACTGACGTCCAGCAGGTTGCAAATTGAATATAATTTTTTTCTGCATCTAGCTCTGAAAAAATATTTGGGCTTCTAGCGGTGTGTGGGACTTGGTCTATTAGTCCATCTATACTGACCTCCATCAGGTTGCAAATTAAAAATAATTTTTTTCTGCATCTAGCTCTGAAAAAATATTTGGGCTTCTAGCAGTGTGTGGGACTTGGTCTATTAGTCCATCTATACTGACCTCCATCAGGTTGCAAATTAAAAATAATTTTTTTCTGCATCTAGCTCTGAAAAAATATTTGGGCTTCTAGCAGTGTGTGGGACTTGGTCTATTAGTCTATCTATACTGACCTCCATCAGGTTGCAAATTAAAAATAATTTTTTTCTTCATTTAGCTCTGAAAAAATATTTGGGCTTCTAGCAGTGTGTGGGACTTGTTCTATTAGTCCATCTATACTGACCTCCATCAGGTTGCAAATTAAAAATAATTTTTTTCTGCATCTAGCTCTGAAAAAATATTTGGGCTTCTAGCAGTGTGTGGGACTTGGTCTATTAGTCCATCTATACTGACCTCCATCAGGTTGCAAATTGAATAAAAAAATTTTCTGCATCTAGCTCTGAAAAAATATTTGGGCTTCTAGCGGTGTGTGGGACTTGGTCTATTAGTCCATCTATACTGACCTCCATCAGGTTGCAAGTTAAAAATAATTTTTTTCTGCATCTAACCCAGCCAATAGTTTTGGCCTAATACCACAGTTTGGCCACTCAGCTCTGCTCGGTTACCATCCATTGTTTTTTTGTGCAAACAACTCCAGAGTTGTGAATTAGTTAACCACCAAAATGAGTGGAAAAAGGCCTGCTGCTGGTGGAAAGGGGAATAGGCGTGTTGGGAAGGGGAAAAAAGGTTGTGTCCGTGGGGTAGGTGCAGAAGAAAGACCATCTTCCAGCCAAACTAAAATGTCTACTTCTTTTAGCGGACAATGTGATAAGATCCCTTTCTTACGGCCACGCCAATCGCTACAAATTCCAGATGAGGCACAAAAACAGCAGGTGCTTCAACGGATATCAAGTGCTCCTTTAAGTGGGCTCTCCTCCACATCAACTTCAACATCACAAATACTCCAGTCCTCAAAGGTGTCACCCAAATCGCACTTGCTTCCTCACAGCTCCCAAATCTCCAGCTGCCCGTCTGAGTATGAGGTAGAACAGATGGTTGAGTCTGCAGAGCTGTTTACTCATACTATAGCCTGGGAATCAGAGGTCGACTCCAGCGCTTCTGTGAATCCAGACGAGGAAATGATCTGCACTGATGCCCAGAATCTTTATGAGTCGGATCCAGGACCAGACGCAGAAGGTTCTGATCATAATGTAGACCCTCATTCCCAAACTGTAACTCCTGTTGGTGGAGACAATGAGGAAGACGATGATAAGACTCAAATACCTGATTGGAGCGACAACTTTAGTTTTTTGTCAGGGTAGGAACAGGTTGGCTCTGAGGACGACGGGTGTGATAACGCACAGGGTGATGATGATGAGGTCGGAGATCCCACTTACTGTCAACCCACAGTCAGCCAAGAGATGAGGTCAGCAGAGGAGGTGGAGGAAGATGCTAGTGACGACGAGGTCAGGTTGCGCCTTCCTGGACAGAGACGTAGTACTGGAAGCACGTCAACAACTGCATCCTCAAACACAACTCTGCCTCTCACCACAAGTCATGGTGGCTCTTCAGGTCGCATGGGTGCTAAGCCTTGCATAGCCTGGGCATTTTTTCAGATCGATAAAGATGACCCAACTCGTGTTATCTGTAACATTTGTCAGCAAAAGCTAAGTAGAGGCCAAAAAATACATAGTTTGAGTACTTCATGCATGAACCGGCACATGGACATGAAGTATAAGTTGCAGTGGGAAGCTCAGTGTGCTACAATGCGGTCTAGCCGGCCGGGCCAACCACCGTCTGCCATATCTTGTGCATCCGCGGCCTCTTCATCCTCTGTGACTGGGGGGACAGCAGTCACACCTGTTTTGGGGCGCAGACCTGCCACCTCTTTACCCGCAACAGCCAGCGTGATTGGCAGGTCATCATTTTCTTTGGAGGTGGTAACACCAGCTGGTCTTGAGCGCTGTCCGACATCGATAGCACCACCTTTGGATCAAGGCAACCTAACATGTCCGCCTGCATCTTCCTCACAGACCGGCAGTTTGCCGGGGACACCCTTATCAACCCCGTCTAAGCACAACAGCCAGCCCTCGGTCCCTCAGATGTGGACAAGTAAAAGACCATTTCCTCCTAGCCATGAGAAAGCTAAGAGGTTGAATTTCACCATCTGCAAGCTCTTGGCTACAGAAATGCTGCCTTTCCGCCTGGTGGACACAGAGGATTTTCGAGACCTTATGTCCGTCGCAGTGCCCCAGTACCAGATGCCCAGTCGGCACTAATTCTCAATGAAAGGTGTGCCTGCGCTCCACCAGCATGTCGCACACAACATCACCGCTTCTTTGAGAAACTCTGTGTGTGACAGGGTGCATTTCACCACAGACACTTGGACGAGTAGGCATGGACAGGGGCGTTACATGTCGCTGACTGGGCACTGGGTAACTATGGTGACAGCAGGACAAGGGGCTGCTGTCCAAGTCTTGCCGTCCCCACGAGTTGTGCGTCAATCCTCTTTATGTCATTTTTCCTCCACTGCTTCTGCCTCCTCAACCTCCTCTCGGTCTTCCACCTGCACCCAAAGCCTGTCTGGTCATGCCACAAGCTTTCTAACTGCGCAGAAGGGATCCTGCACACCTCCTTACTATGCTGGCAGTAGGGCTCAACGTCATCAGGCGGTTTTTACATTGAAATGTCTGGGAAATGTGAGTCACACAGCTGAGGAGTTGTGGTCAGCTCTGGAGAACCAATTTCATGAATGGTTGTCTCCACTGGACCTGAAACCAGGGAAGGCCGTGTGCGACAATGCTGCAAACCTGGGTGCGGCCCTTCGCCGGGGCAATGTCACACACGTGCCTTGTATGGCTCACGTGTTGAACCTGGTTGTCCAGCAATTTTTAGCCCACTATCCCAGACTAGATGGCCTTCTGCAGAGGGCACGGTCGCTGTGTGCTCACTTCCGCCGTTTGCATCCCGCAGCTCAGCGACTTACATCTCTACAGAAGTCGTTGGGCCTGCCACTTCACCGGCTAAAATGCGATGTGCCTACCCGGTGGAATTCAACTCTGCACATGTTGCAGCGACTGTGGCAGCACCGACAAGCCCTGGCGCAATACGTTCTGACGTATAGCCTGGGCCAACGAGATTCAGAGGTGGGGCAAATCACGCTGGAGGAGTGGTCTCAGATCAGGGACCTATGCACCCTTCTGCACAGTTTTGAAATGGCGACGAAGATGTTTAGTGCTGACGATGCCATTATCAGCATGACTATTCCGGTGATTTACATGCTGGAGCACATGTTAAACAGAATTCGGAGTCAGGTGGTGGCACAAGAGGAGGTGGAGGAAGTAGAGGAGGAGGAGTTGTATGCGGAAGGGCTAACATCTGCAAGGTCCAGACGGTCGGCAGCACCAGGGCGGCAGGCATGTGAGGGTGGGGGAGATGATTTTACCAGGGCGCATGGTAGCAGCCAAACTAGTGAGGAAGGTGCAGGAGCCCAGGAAGAAGTGGAGGACGAACTGATGGAAGACTCATCAGATGAGGGAGACCTTGATCACATTTCTGTTGTGCGAGGTTGGGGGGAGAGGACAGAGGAAGGAAGCATGATTGTTACCTCGCCACCAACACAACAGGGACTTGGTGCTCCTGGATGCGCAACACACATGAGTGCCTTCTTGCTGCACTACCTGCAACATGACCCTCGAATTGTGAGAATTAGAAATAATCCTGACTACTGGGTTGCCACACTGTTAGATCCCCGGTACAAAAGTAAATTTGCAGAAATTATTCCTGCCATAGAAAGGGATGCACGCATGCAGGAGTATCAGCAGAGACTGTTGCAGAATCTTACATGTGCTTTTCCACAAAATACCAGTGGTGCACGTAGTGAATCTCACAGTTCCAACTTGCCAACCGTGGGACCGTCAAGTGTTCAGCACTCAAACCGTAACAGAACCACAGTATCTGCTGGTAACATCAATTTTGCGGAATCATTTCACCACTTTTTTAGCCCATCCTTTGCAAGGCCACAGGAGACAAGAAGTCTGACACATAGTCAACGCCTAGAGACGATGGTACAGGAGTATCTCCAAGTAAACATTGAAGCCACGACTGTGTCACTGTACCCTTGCTCTTTTTGGGCTTCCAATCTGGATAAATGGCCGGAGCTAGCCACTTACGCCTTGGAGATCTTGTCATGCCCCGCAGCCAGCGTTCTGTCTGAACGTGTGTTCAGCGCTGCTGGTGGTGTGCTGACAGATAAGCGCACGCGGCTCTCCACTGATAATGTAGACAGACTCACGTTCATAAAGATGAACAAATCATGGATCCGAAACGACTTTTCTACCCCTGTGTCATCCTGGGGAGAGTAAAAGCTTGATGATTGGTTAAAATCACCCTACCAACCGTTTTAAGCTTTCAAATTACTAATCATGTTTATCTGTATCTTGACTGGAAAATAATTTGGGCTTTGTAGCAGTGTGCAGCACTGATCCTATTAGGCCATCTATAATAAGCTTCACCAGATTTAAAATTAAAAATAATTTTTAGCTGCATCTAGCCCGGAAAATAATTTTGGGGCTCCGAGATGCGCAAGACACATAAGTGCCTTCTTGCTGCACTACCTGCAGCATGACCCTCATATTGTCAGAATTCGAAGTAATCATGACTACTGGGTTGCCACACTCTTAGATCCCCCAAACTTTTCGATCAACCTTTTCATTTTAATAAAGACCAAAAAAATGGTCATTTTTGAAATTATAAGCATTAGCAGGTTGTTAGAAACTGAAATCAAACAGTTTTCAACTCAAAACTTTATTCTAGGTGATGTTACATTTTCACATAGGACCCCTTGTTCGAAAGGAGCTTCTGAACTCTCTCGTCCATTGAATTTGTCAGGTTTTGGATGGTTTCTGCTTCAATTGTTTTGCATGAGGACAGAATACCCTCCCAGAGCTGTTGCTTAGATGTGAACTGCCTCCCGCCATCATAGACACTCCTTTTAATGATGCTCCAAAGGTTCTGAATGGGGTAGAGGTCAGGGGAGCATGGGGGTCACACCATAAGTTTGTCCCCTTTTATGCCCATATCAGCCAGAGATGCAGATGTTTTATGTGCAGCATGAGATGGTGCATTATCATGCAGAAAAATGATCTTGCTGTGAAATACACGGTTCTTCTTCTTGAACCATGGCAGGAAGTGCTGTTTGAGAAAATCCACATACATTATGGAGTTCATCTTTAGCGCCTTCAGGGATCCTAAAGGGGCCGACAATCTCTCTCCCCATGATTCCAGCCCAAAACATTACTCCACCTCCTCCTTGTTGGCGCTGTAGCCGTGTTTGCGTGGGGTGTCCATCAACCAGCCATCCTCCACTCCATTCATCTGGACCATCGAGCGCTGCACGGCACTCATCCGTGAACAAAACAGTTTTGAAATCAGTCTTCATGTAATGTTTGGCCCACTGGAGCCGTTTCTGCTTGTGTGAAGTGGATAGAGGAGGTCGACAGGATGGCGTATGCACAGCTGCAAACCTCTGAAGGACCCTGCATCTTGTTGTTCGGGGGACGTTGGAGGCACAAGCAGCTTCAAAAACTTGTCTGCTGCTATGACAAGGCTTTTTTGCCGCTGCTCTTTCAACCTGACGTAATTGCCTGTAGGAAAGAGTCCTCAATTTGCCCTTATCAGCACGCACACGTGTGTACTGTGAATCAGCTACATACTTCTTGATTGCCAAGACACTTCATCCTGATCATCGCACAATGTTGATTGTAGTCATGCCTTGACCTAAACACTCCACAATTTGTTGCTTCTCAGCAGCCGACACATCCTTTTTCTTTCCCATTTTGGCAGAAAATGTAGGCTGCTTAATAATGTGAGAGAGCCTTCTTAAGTAGTCTTGCCTTTCATTGGACACACCTGCCAAACTAATTAGCACAGGTGTCTGCAATTGCTTACAGTGATATAAAGAGCCCTGACACACATCACCATCAATGAGTTTAACTGACAAACAAACAAATTCTTCCCTTATCACTCCTAAACACTTTTTGCATAATAATTTGGAACGCGGTGTACATGTGCTTTTCCACAAAACACCAGTGGTTCACGTAGTGAATCTTACAGTTCTAACTTGCCAACCGTGGTCTGTATGGAATTGTTCAATAAAGGGCCCAAAATTAAGATAACATAGATGGGAGAGGTCTCTATGAATAGGAATTCCTAAGTATTTGATACCCTGTGAGGGCCAGGCAAAGGGAAAGTTGGACTGGATGGAATCCTATATGGATTTAGGGAGGGAGACATCGAGGGCCTCAGACTTCGCTGCATTGATTTTAAAATTTTACCATGTAACAAAGTGATCTATTTCAGCCATAACAGCAGGGATGGATATATGTGATTGAGTGATATATACTAGGACATCATCAGCAAATAGAGAGCACTTGTACTCGGTGCCTCCCACCTCAATCCACCTAATATTGGGGTTATGGCGAATTGATGAGAGCAGGTGCTCCGTCACTAGGATGTATAAGAGAGGGGACAGAGGACATCCCTGCCTTGTCCCATTGGTGATTGTGAAAGGTGATGAAAATGTTCTGACGCACCCCCTGGGCCTTGGGACACCCGGAGCCGGACCCTTTTTGGTGGATGCTGGTGGTTGTAGTCTTCGTGGCGGCGATCCGGTTCCGTGGCTCAGGGCGGTCAAACCAGTGGCGGAACTATTTATGTGGTTTTGATGTTTAAATGTCCGACTACGCCACCCGTGGATTGCGGTCAGAGTGAACCGCCGCTACAGGGCAGACCGCTAAGGCTGGTGTTGTGGGTGCAGCAGAGCGTAGCATAACTCCCCACGGGAGGAGTATAGCCTCAGGGCAGTGTATGCGGAGGATGGGGGTGATGGTGCAGGGCAGCAGCAGTAACGACACGGAGTCAGTGATGCAGTTCAGGGCCTTTACTCACAGTTCTTATTATCCAGACCACGTCTGCAGGTAACGGCTGCCCACGTCGTACTGTGCTCACCAGGTGAGGGGCTCAGACAACTCCCAGATAACTTTGGAGCGCTTCACAGGACCCCCTTTGTGTGTCCTTTGTCTGGCCTTTCTTACCAACACTTCTGTCCGGCTGCCTCGGGCCTCCTCTTGGTAAACTTGGCGCCAGTTTCCCTGACCCTATGTGGTGCCTTCCTAGCGGGTGGAGCAAGGGGCTGCGCCACATAAAATGTCAGAGCCTCCGGTTTCTAGCTGAGGGTCGTTTCCTGCCTCCACTAGTTCGGGGACCGGTCTCCCCCTTTGGCCTGACCCCTCCACGCAGGTGGATTCGGGCGTGCGGTGGCGACTCGCCCGTCCGCACCCCTGGGATCCCTTCATTCCTCGTTCCTGGAGCCTTCTCCGCTCCTCATCCTTCCTTCTCCCTCTTGCAGGCCTGGGCCTCTGTTACTAGGCCCGCCTCCGGAGCAGAGCTCATGCAGAGCCCCTGCTCCCTGCCACTTCTGCTCAGACTTCTCTGCACTGAACTAAGATGGTGCCCACCTTTTATACTCCCTTCTCAATGCACCCAGGAACTGCTTCCTCCCTGCTCCTGCACTGCAGGGTTCCCCTTCCTCAGTGTTCCCTCCCCCCACTCCAGCCAGGGACAGGGACTGTCGTGCCCATCTCAGGGGCATATTGGTCGCCCTGCCCCACGGCAATGTGGTGTAATGCATGCAGGTGTCGGGTCCTGATCCACACTCCATCCTTATCTGAGAGTGAGATATCACACCTCTGGGTGAGGTGCAATACGTCTGTAGCAACCGAGCCCTCGGTGCTACAGTTCCATTTATCTTCAGCCTAGGTGACGTATTGTGATACAGGGCCGTGATTTTGGCTATAAAAGGGTCCCCTAGACCCCTACCCCAAGCTTTTTAAGAGAATCATATATGGCGTGCCAGGAGACTCTATGGAATGCTTTCTCAGCATCCAACGAGAGTATCTACTTACAAATTTTTAACTGCATCTAGCCCAGGAAATACTTTGTGCCTAGTAGCAGTGTCTGCTAGTCAGCGGATTATCCCGGCTGTTAAGCAAGCTACACCACCTGTAGTTTGGACACTTAATTTTTTCAAAGGAAATGCTTCGGGACCACGGGATACTTAGTGAAGAGCATCAGGAGGCACCCCAAGGCATAGGGGCTGGGACTGGCACTAGGATGCCTTGCGGTGGACAGCCGAGCTCGATCCTTATAAAAGCTTTTTAACTGCAGCAGCTTTAGTGGACGCTACTGGAGCTGGAATTACGCGGCTGCTGGCATGAGACTTGCCCTCCAATAGATCCTTGTAAATGGATTTAAAGTGTATTCATTCAAATTAGAGGGACAATTTAAATTAAAAAGCTTAGAGCTGCCTCCACCACAGGGGGGCTCTCTCGACCCACCAGCGGACAGGCACCAGTATTGGGAGAGGGGGGCTGGCCGTCAGGGTTCACCGCGGCTCTGGCACAAACCCGGCGACACGGAGGTGGCACGGGCAGGAGCGGACTGGCCGTCTCGGCTTCTCACTTTTTGGATTTTAGAAGGGCATGACATGCCTATATCTGTGTCTCCCCCTCCTTTTACTCCTCCACCTCTTTTCTTTTCGCATGACTATATGTACTTGTCACTTTTCCATGTGTTAGTTGTGTCTTCTGAGCAGTTTGTCAGCTTTTGGACACCTTTGAAGGTGTTTTCTATGTGTTTCTATGTGTTTTTGTTTGCCTGCCATTGGTTTTAACGGTGTTCGAAGGTGTTCGACGAACAGTTCGACGAACAGTTCGGCGAACACACGGGTGTTCGACGAACCGAACCGAACTCGAACACTACGGGGGTGGCTCAACACTACTCCTTACATTTCAGGCACCATCCCCATCTATTCCCAACCTGAACACACTCCTCATCCTGCTGATACCAAAATTCTGAGCCTCTGTTGCTGTATGTGTCCCTATTACTGCACCTGCTGTGTGCTCTCTAGATGGTAAAACACACCTCTAGAATATACTAATGCTGTGTGCAAGTGTCCTAGAAAACAGTGCCCACATTGTGCCCCCTAGAAAGTAATAATGCCCTTTGTGTGTCCCTCTGACAGTCACAATAACCTGAGTTCCCCTATAATGATAAGTGCCCACTTAAGATTTAATAATGTCCTGAGTCCCCTCCTATGTACAGCTCCCGTCTACACAGTATGATGCTCTCCTATACATAGTATAATGCCCCCTCACTGTATAGTACCCCCACACAGTATACTGACCCCTAAGTAACCTCCAAACTGATGGCTTCAACACTGTATGATGGCCCCACACTGTGCAAAGACCCCACATTATCTCCCACACTGTATGATGGCCCCCAAAACTATACAAAGACCCCACATTATCTCCCACACTGTATAAATAGCCTACATATAGTATGATGCACCAGATAGTCCTCAATATAGTATAATGCACTCCCCATAGGCAGAGTCTGTAGTAAAATGCACCCCCCATAGGCAGAGTCTGTAGTAAAATGCACTATTTTGTCAACTTTTCTTTTTTTTTTTCTTTTTAAATAGAATCAGTCAGTTCATTTAGGGTTAAAACTGAGTTTTCTGAGACTCTGGACTCATGTGTAATTGAGCTTCTGAACAGGTGATGTCGGTGGCCGGCTACTTTCTCCATATGCCTTTAAAAGTTTTTCCATTTCAACATTGTATTATGCCATGAATAAGGATCTACGTATCTGAAACGCGTAAGCCTCTGTATGCTTTTATTTGCACTATGGTCTCATGTTTTTAATTTTTTCAAAATGAAGGCTATTTTTTAAGTCAATTTCACGAGTTGCCGGATAACTACCCTTTCATCACTGCCTAATGTCTCCCAGACGGGGATCTTTACAATCCGAGCACCGTGCCTCATGAGAAAGTGGACCGAGCAGGCTGACCCAGGTGAGCTGAAATATTTTTTCTACATTACTCACTACTAACCGTCTGAACATTTTTTCGTGCTCCCTGGTGTAAAATCATTGATATAGGGAGGAAAAGTTCATTGCTATATACCCCTATAAATCTGAACATGCCAGCTGCTCATAAGAGATGTTAGCATTGTCTATGATTATAAAAAAACTTTAGAGGACATGGAAACTATTTTTAAGGATACCACCTTTTTGAGCCTAAATGATAAAGCGAGACTGGATGCTTCTATCATTTCTAAGAAGAAACCAGCCACCAGTAATGATGGTCATGAGGGAATAAGACAGAGCATGAACCAACTTGAGAAATATTTGTCTGCACGCCTCAAAACGTGGTGGGACTATACAATGTTTGAGAAATATGTGGAAAACCTTATGATCCCTTGTGGATTAAGGATAAAGAAACAATCAACCATCCAGTTTGATGAAAAATTCCAAAGAGAGTGGAATGATATATTAACAGGCTGTTCTTTGAATTTTATGGACTTGCTGATCCATTATGAGCAGAGAAAGGTCAAAGAATTAGATCTGAGAATAAAAGAAATTGAGAACTCTATGACCGAATATGTGGAAAATGAAGAGTATAGAAAAATGAGATCTGACGTAATGGAGAGGCTTAAAGCACTAGAGGACACCATAGCTGACAATAAACAGAAAAAATATAACCGTGATTGTAAAGATTGCGAAACAGACCATGTATATGATTGGCGACCTCTGCGCAGACCGAATAGAAATTTGAAAAGTCCGAAAAAGCCTAAGTCTATCTTGAAAAACCCTGGTGGTAATAGATTTCCTGCGATTGGGGAAACACCTAGGGTTACCTTCAGCTCCTCTGAATATGAATCTACAAATGGAGAAGCAGAAGGCAGTGATGAAGTGGGCTTTATAATATCCAGTGAAAGGTCCAGCACTTCAAAAAACGGGACTGTTTTAAATCAGCATCAAAATGAGCATCGAAATACGCATCGAAATCAGGATCAAAACAGAGACCTAATAGAAAATAGGGGCGCAAGCATAAACATAGGAGAGAGGAGACACAATTACGGCACCAGATTTCTGAAATAAATCAATTCCAATATCCTTACTAAGAATGATTTAGATGTTTTGGAGAAAGGAATGAATTTTGTTCTGGAAAATAATGGGGACTTTTTTTCCACGATTTTGGATGTGATCAAATTTATAAGGAAACTCACTATTAAAAAACATTTCTATAATCAAGATCAGCAAATAACTGACATTAATGATATTTTGCTACCGGAGAATATTTATAAAGGACTTTCCTTTCAGCAACAGTTTTTCATTATACAACTGAATACCCTGTCCGATAATGACATGAAAGAAAACCTTGTGAATGATGGCATGCTTTCTTCTAGAATATCTAATGAGAATTTCTATCCCATACAGTCGAGAGCTCCCATCATGGATGATTTTTAGTTAATGGTAGAAAATGATTTTAAACAAATCTATTCTAAAAAAATCAGATAAGGATAATCTAACAAGGGGGGAAAGAAGAGCTCTAAATAATATAAAAAATAACACCAATATTATAGTGAAGAATTCTGACAAAGGAGGGTCAGTGGTAGAATTGGATAAAGAGTTTTATGCTAGAGAGGTAAATAAGATTTTGAATGATGAACAGTCATACCGTAAAATAAGTTATGATCCCACACAGATTATAGGAGAAAAGTTGGATAAGATCTTACAAGAAGGGGTGGACCTGGGTATCCTGAATTTAAAGGAAAAGGATTATTTACAACCTAGTAATCCAAGAATACAGATTTTTCATGCGTTTCCAAAAACGCACAAGGACCAGTTTCCACCCCCTCTGAGACCTATAGTCTCAGGCATAGGTTCACTGCTGGAGAGATTGGGTTCATGGTTGGATGATAGGTTACAACTATTGGTAGTGATATCACCCAGTTATTTCAGAGACAGTAAAGCGCGTTCTAACCATCATGAATGATGTGACATGGAGTGAGGATGTAACTTGGATGACCTGTGATGTCAGAACTTTATATTCCTGCATTCCGCACAGTTTGGCCATTCAAGCATTAACGGAACAACTAAATGCAAATTCTAATTACTCTGATGAAATGAAGGAATACATTCTTGATGTTACTCTTTTCTTGCTTCAAAATAATTACTTCAAGTTTTCCCATCAGTTTTATGTACAGTGCCAGGGATGTTCCATGGGGGCCAAATTCTCACCATCTCTGGCAAATCTGTGCATGAACTGGTGGGACTCTAAATACATTTATGCTATTTCTACCCCTTATTCAGACTATCTGCGGTATTACATGCGCTTCATAGATGATATTTTAATTGTTTGGAGTGGACAGGAGAGTGACATTCTCGGGTTTGAAAATGATTTAAACACTAATGAATTGAATTGATCCTTTACTATTGAAGCAAGAAAGGAAGAAATTTCCTTTTTAGATTTGAAATTAAAGGGTGATATTAATAACCATAGGGTGGAATGCAACCTTTTTTGTAAAAAAAATAGCTGGCAATTCTATATTGCACGCCTCGAGCCAGCACCCTAAACATGTTATTAGTAACATACCCATGTAAGAGGGAAGACCCGGGTGTAAGTACTTTCAGAGCAAGGGATCCGGAACTGCCGGGGCCGTACCTTCTGTTGCAGGGGGGAGACAGACTGCGAGCACAGGAGTCATGTGACTGGGAAGTGTGGAGTGTGTCCAGAGACATAGCTGGGAGGTCAGGTGATCAAGGGACTCCTGGTGTGACTAGAGAGAGGAAGAGACGAGGACGTTTTGCGCAGGAAAGCGGAGCTGAGTCCTGCGCAGGAGAACAGTGTGAGAGGGTCCAGGCTCCTGGCTCGAGTACTGGAAGCAGGAGTCGGTTGCAGTGGACCGGAGGAGTCAAACCCGACTATAGAGACAAGGGACGCAGGGTCCGTGGAGCCGAGGCATGTGAGGTACCGTGTTATGGACTAGGGGCTCCGCTGGTAAAACCGGAGACCGCCCGCTGCCGCCAGAAGACGGAGCATTGTTTGGGCGGGGAAGCCTGAAGAAATCAGCACCTACATCTGCTGGCAACTGCCTTGTGGAGGAAAAGAGTCAGCTAAGTTTACAAACTGACGTTTACAACCTGTTCGGCTCTGCTACATCTTGTCAGACTGTGAACTGTTAGTTATAGACTTTCACCTGCTATTTCCCTTGTTTTCCCCCATATTTTCCTTGTTGCTCCCTGCGTGGAGATTGTCCTTGTTCTTATAAACTCCCCCGGTTTATTAACCCTGTATTGTTTGCTCTGTGTTTCTGTGTCACTGCTTCTAAAGTACCCGTGTTACATCCAAAGGAGAGTTCATAAGGGCACGGATGTGTTGCACTGATGGCTCAAATCTGAACAGGAATGTCAAATTATTAAAGAGAGGCTAATAAATCGAGGGTATGACACTAAAACCATAGAAACATCAAAAGATAAAGCTAATGGTAAGACCAGGGATCAATATTTAGCACAGAGTTCCAAAAATGTAAATAGAATAAATAAATTCCCGAAAAAAGTGATATTCTCAACCACATATAACAAAAATTATTATAATGTTATTGGTGTTGTACGGAAATATTTGCCATTGCTTTATACTGATAATACTCTAAAGGAAACTTTGAAAAATAGATGCAAATTTGTTCCAAAGAGGTCACGCACAGTGGGGAACATTATTTCTCCTAGTGAATTTAGAAAAAACGAACATAGAAAGAGGGGGAATTCTTGACTATCCACAAAAGGCTCATTTAAGTGTGGACAAAGGCAATGTGGCTTGTGTCCGTACATGATTAATAACAACAAATCGGTAATTAATAATGAGGGACAAATACAGTTATATGAAAAAGTTTGGGCACCTCTATTAATCTTAAGCTTAATGTTTTATAAAAATTAGTGTTTTTGCAACAGCTATTTCAGTTTGATATATGTAATAACTGTTGGACACGGTAATGTTTCTGCCTTGAAATGAGGTTTATTGTACTAACAGAAAATGTGCAATCTACATTCAAACAAAATTTGACAGGTGCATAAGTATGGGCACCCTTATCATTTTCTTGTTTTAAATCCTCCTACCTACTTTTTACTGACTTACTAAAGCACTTTTTTTGGTTTTGTAACCTCATTGAGCTTTGAACTTCATAGCCAGGTGTATGCAATCATGAGAAAAGCTACTTAAAGTGGCCACTTGCAAGTTGTTCTCCTGTTTGAATCTCCTCTGAAGAGTGGCATCATGGGCTCCTCAAAACAACTGTCCAATGATCTGAAAACAAAGATTATTCAACATAGTTGTTCAGGGGAAGGATACAAAAAGCTGTCTCAGAGATTTAACCTGTCAGTTTCCACTGTGAGGAACATAGTAAGGAAATGGAAGAACACAGGGACAGTTCTTGTTAAGGCCAGAAGTGGCAGGCCAAGAAAAACATCAGAAAGGCAGAGAAGAAGAATGGTGAGATCAGTCAAGGACAATCCTCAGACCACCTCCAGAGAGCTGCAGCATCAACTTGCTGCAGATGGTGTCACTGTGCATCGGTCAACTATACAACGCACTTTTCACAAGGAGAAGCTGTATGGGAGAGTGATGCGAAAGAAACTGTTTCTGCAAGCACGCCACAAACAGAGTCGGCTGAGGTATGCAAAAGCACATTTGGAGAAGCCAATTTCTTTTTGGAAGAAGGTCCTGTGGACTGATGAAACCAAGATTGAGTTGTTTGGTCATACAAAAAGGCGTTATGCATGGCGGCAAAAAAACCCAGCATTCCAAGAAAAACACTTGCTACCCACAGTAAAATTTGGTGGAGGTTCCATCATGCTTTGGGGCTGTGTGGCCAATGCCGGCACCGGGAATCTTGTTAAAGTTGAGGAACGCATGGATTCCACTCAGTATCAGCAGATTCTTGACAATAATGTTCAAGAATCAGTGATAAAGTTGAAGTTACGCAGGGGATGGATCTTTCAGCAAGACAATGATCCAAAACACCGCTCCAAATCTACTCAGGCATTCATGTAGAGGAACAATTACAATGTTCTGGAATGGCCATCCCAGTCCCCAGACCTGAATATCATTGAACATCTGTGGGATCATTTGAAGAGGGCTGTCCATGCTCGGTGACCATCAAACTTAACTGAACTGGAATTGTTTTGTAAAGAGGAATGGTCAAAAATACCTTCATCCAGGATCCAGGAACTCATTAAAAGCTACAGGAAGCGACTAGAGGCTGTTATTTTTGCAAAAGGAGGATCTACTAAATATTAATGTCACTTTTCTGGTGAGGTGCCCATACTTATGCACCTGTCAAATTTTGTTTGAATGCAGATTGCACATTTTCTGTTAGTACAATAAACCTCATTTCAAGGCAGAAACATTACTGTGTCCAACAGTTATTACATAGATCAAACTGAAATAGCTGTTGTAAAAACACCAATTTTTATAAAACATTAAGCTTAAGATTAATAGGGGTGCCCAAACTTTTTCATATAACTGTATACTGTCTAGTGACATTTATGAACTGCGGCAGTAATCATTGTGTTTATGTGATTTTCTGCACACAGTGTAATAAACAGTATGTTGGGTCCACAAGCCGCACTTTGAGAAAACGTTTGTCAGAACACATACAGTACAGACCAAAAGTTTGGACACACCTTCTCATTTAAAGATTTTTCTGTATTTTCATGACTATGAAAATTGTACATTCACACTGAAGGCATCAATACTATGAATTAACACATGTGGAATTATATACTTTACAAAAAAGTGTGAAACAACTGAAAATATGTCTTATATTCTAGGTTCTTCAAAGTAGCCACCTTTTGCTTTGATGACTGCATTGCACACTCTTGGCATTCTCTTGATGAGCTTCAAGAGGTAATCACCGGAAATGGTCATCCAACAATCTTGAAGGCGTTCCCAGAGATGCTTAGCACTTGTTGGCCCTTTTGCCTTCACTCTGCGGTCCAGCTCACCCCAAACCATCTCAATTGGGTTCAGGTCTGTTGACTGTGGAGGCCAGGTCATCTGGCATAGCACCCCATCACTCTCCTTCTTGGTCAAATAGCCCTTACACAGTCTGGAGGTGTGTTTGGGGTCATTGTCCTGTTGAAAAATAAATGATGGCCCAACTAAACGCAAACCGGATGGAATAGCATGCCACTGCAAGATGCTGTGGTAGCCATGCTGGTTCAGTATGCCTTCAATTTTGAATAAATCCCCAACAGTGTCACCAGCAAAGCACCCCCCACACCATCACACTTCCTCCTCCAGGCTTCACGGTGGGAACCAGGCATGTAGAGTCCATCCGTTCACCTTTTCTGCATCACACAAAGACACGGTGGTTGGAACCAAAGATCTCAAATTTGGAGTCATCAGACCAAAGCACAGATTTCCACTGGTCTAATGTCCATTCCTTGTGTTCTTTAGCCCAAACAAGTCTCTTCTGCTTGTTGCCTGTCCTTAGCAGTGGTTTCCTAGCGGCTATTTTACCATGAAGGCCTGCTGCACAAAGTCTCCTCTTAACAGTTGTTGTAGAGATGTGTCTGCTGTTAGAACTCTGTGTGGCATTGACCTGGTCTCTAATCTGAGCTGCTGTTAACCTGCGATTTCTGAGGCTGGTGACTCGGATAAACTTATCCTCAGAAGCAGAGGTGACTCTTGGTCTTCCTTTCCTGGGGCGGTCCTCATGTGAGCCAGTTTCTTTGTAGCGCTTGATGGTTTTTGCAACTGCACTTGGGGACACTTTCAAAGTTTGCCCAATTTTTCGGACTGACTGACCGACCTTCATTTCTTAAAGTAATAATGGCCACTCGTTTTTCTTTACTTCGCTGCTTTTTTCTTGCCATAATACAAATTCTAACAGTCTATTCAGTAGGACTATCAGCTGTGTATCTACCAGACTTCTGCACAACACAACTGATGGTCCCAACCCCATTTATAAGGCAAGAAATCCCACTTATTAAACCTGACAGGGCACACATGTGAAGTGTAAACCATTTCCGGTGACTACCTCTTGAAGCTCATCAAGAGAATGCCAAGAGTGTGCAAAGCATTCATCAAAGCAAAAGGTGGCTACATTGAAGAACCTAGAATATAAGACATATTTTCAGTTGTTTCACACTTTTTTGTTAAGTATGTAATTCCACATGTGTTAATTCATAGTTTTGATGCCTTCAGTGTGAATGTACAATTTTCATAGTCATGAAAATACAGAAAAATCTTTAAATGAGAAGATGTGTCCAAACTTTTGGTCTGTACTGTAAGATATATTTTCAGTTGTTTCACACTTTTTTGTTAAGTATATAATTCCACATGTGTTAATTCATAGTTTTGATGCCTTCATTGTGAATGTACAATTTTCAAAGGCATGATAATACAGAAAAATCTTTAAATGAGAAGGTATGTCCAAACTTTTGGTCTGTACTGTATGTGTTCTGACAAACATTTTCTCAAAGTGCGGCTTGTGGACCCAACATACTGTTTATTACACTGTGTGCAGAAAATCACATAAACACAATGATTACTGCCGCAGTTCATAAATGTCACTAGACGGTATATTTGTCCCTCATTATTAATTACCGATTTGTTGTTATTAATCATGTACGGACACAAGCCACATTGCCTTTGTCCAAACTTAAATGAGCCTTTTGTGGACAGCCAAGAATTCCCCCTCTTTCTATGTTCGTTTTTTCTAAATTCACTAGGAGAAATAATGTTCCCCACTGTGTGTGACCTCTTTGGAACAAATTTGCATCCATTTTTCAAAATTTCCTTTAGAGTATTATCAGTATAAAGCAATGGCAAATATTTCCGTACAACACCAATAACATTATAATAATTCTTGTTATATGTGGTTGAGAATATCACTTTTTTCTGGAATTTATTTATTCTATTTACATTTTTGGAACTCTGTGCTAAATATTGATCCCTAGTCTTACCATTAGCTTTATCTTTTGATGTTTCTATGGTTTTAGTGTCATAACCTCGATTTATTAGCCTCTCTTTAATGATTTGACATTCCTGCTCATATTTGACGCCATCAGTGCAACACCTCCGTGCCCTTATGAACTCTCCTGTGGGTATGTTACTAATAACATGTTTAGGGTGCTGGCTCGAGGCGTGCAATATAGAATTGCCAGCTAATTTTTTACGAAAAAAGTTGCATTCCACCCTATGGTTATTAATATCACCCTTTAATTTCAAATCTAAAAAGGAAATTTCTTCCTTTCTTGCTTCAATAGTAAAGGATCAATTCAATTCATTAGTGTTTAAATCATTTTCAAACCCGAGAATGTCACTCTCCTGTCCACTCCAAACAATTAAAATATCATCTATGAAGCGCATGTAATACCGCAGATAGTCTGAATAAGGGGTAGAAATAGCATAAATGTATTTAGAGTCCCACCAGTTCATGTACAGATTTGCCAGAGATGGTGAGAATTTGGCCCCCATGGAACATCCCTGGCACTGTACATAAAACTGATGGGAAAACTTGAAGTAATTATTTTGAAGCAAGAAAAGAGTAACATCAAGAATGTATTCCTTCATTTCATCAGAGTAATTAGAATTTGCATTTAGCTGTTCCGTTAATGCTTGAATGGCCAAACTGTGCGGAATGCAGGAATATAAAGTTCTGACATCACAGGTCATCCAAGTTAGATCCTCACTCCATGTCACATCATTCATGATGGTTAGAATCTCTCCAGCAGTGAACCTATGCCTGAGACTATAGGTCTCAGAGGGGGTGGAAACTGGTCCTTGTGCGTTTTTGGAAACGCATGAAAAATCGGTATTCTTGGATTACTAGGTTGTAAATAATCCTTTTGCTTTAAATTCAGGATACCCAGGTCCACCCCTTCTTGTAAGATCTTATCCAACTTTTCTCCTATAATCTGTGTGGGATCATAACTTATTTTACGGTATGACTGTTCATCATTCAAAATCTTATTTACCTCTCTAGCATAAAACTCTTTATCCAATACTACCACTGACCCTCCTTTGTCAGAATTCTTCACTATAATATTGGGGTTATTTTTTATATTATTTAGAGCTCTTCTTTCCCCCCTTCTTAGATTATCCTTATCTGTTTTTTTTTTAGAATAGATTTGTTTAAAATCATTTTCTAACATTAACGGAAAATCATCCATGATGGGAGCTCTCGACTGTATGGGATAGAAATCCTCATTAGATATTCTAGAAGAAAACATGCCATCATTCACAAGGTTTTCTTTCATGTCATTATCGGACAGGGTATTCAGTTGTATAATGGAGAACTGTTCCTGAAAGGAAAGTCCTTTATAAATATTCTCCGGTAGCAAAATATCATTAATGTCAGTTATTTCCTGATCCTATTTATAGAAATGCTTTTTAATAGTGAGTCTCCTTATAAATTTGTTCACATCCAAAATCGTGGAAAAAAAGTCCCCATTATTTTCCGGAACAAAATTCAGTCCTTTTTCCAAAACATCTAAATCATTCTTAGTAAGGATATTGGAATTGATTTATTTCCAAAATCTGGTGCCGTAATTGTGTCTCCTCACTCCTATGTTTATGCTTGCGCCCCGATCTTCTATTAGATCTCTGTTTTGATCCTGATTTTGATGCGGATTTCGATTCTGATTTTGATGCTGATTTAAAACAGTCCCGTTTTTTAATGTGCCGGACCTTTCACTGGATATTATAAAGCCCACTTCATCACTGCCTTCTGCTTCTCCATCTGTAGATTCATATTCAGAGGAGCTGAAGGTAACCCTAGGTGTTTCCCCAATCGCAGGAAATCTATTACCACCAGGGTTTTTCAAGATAGACTTAGGCTTTTTCGGACTTTTCAAATTTCTATTCGGTCTGCGCAGAGGTCGCCAATCATATACATGGTCTGTTTCGTAATCTTTACAATCATGGTTATATTTTTTCTGTTTATTGTCAGCTATGGTGTCCTCTAGTGCTTTAAGCCTCTCCATTACGTCAGATCTTATTTTTCTATACTCTTCATTTTCCACATATTCGGTCATAGAGTTCTCAATTTCTTTTATTCTCAGATCTAATTCTTTGACTTTTCTCTGCTCATAATGGATCAGCAAGTCCATAAAATTCAAAGAACAGCCTGTTAATATATCATTCCACTCTCTTTGGAATTTTTCATCAAACTGGATGGTTGATTGTTTCTTTATCCTTAATCCACGAGGGATCATAAGGTTTTCCACATATTTCTCAAACATTGTATAATCCCACCACGTTTTGAGGCGTGCAGACAAATATTTCTCAAGTTGGTTCATGCTCTGTCTTATTCCCTCATGACCATCATTATTGGTGGCTGGTTTCTTCTCTTCTTCTTAGAAATGATAGAAGCATCCAGTCTCGCTTTATCATTTAGGCTCAAAAAGGTGGTATCCTTAAAAATAGTTTCCATTTTCTCCAAAGTTTGTTTATAATCATATCACAGGTCCCGGAAGAGTGCATTGATGGATTCCTCCACAAGAGGCCCCCATAACCATTGACACATCTTCACCTTCCACCTCAGACCACCAGAGGGAGCCCATTAGGGAAAGATAAATAGGGAAGGTGGAGCCAGGCAGCAGTTGGTCTAGTCCAGGGTTCCCCAACTCCAGTCCTCAAGGCCCACCAACAGGTCATGTTTTCAGGATTTCCTTAGTATTACACAGGTGATAATTGCATCACCTGCACAGGCAATAATTCCATCACCTGTGCAATACTAAGGAAATCCTGAAAACATGACCTGTTGGTGGGCCTTGAGGACTGGAGTTGGGGAACCCTGGTCTAGTCTATTCTGGTTTAGCAGTGAGTCCAGTACAGTTTGAGAAGAGTTACCTCAGAGGACAAAAGCCTGTTCCAGATCCTGCAGTGGAGCTTATCAAGATCAAGACTAGAGATGAGCGTTGTTCTACTCGAACTGTTCGCCAATCTCAAATTCGAGCTGTTTTGGGCGGTGTTCGAGCCTTTCGGCGAACACGAACGATTTGAGAAAAATTCGGCTGTTCGAGGTTATGTTCGATAACTGTTCGTGCACCAAAATCATAACTGTCTTTTTTCTCAGTAATGATGAAAATTAATGTTAATACGCAGTTTGAGTGTACAGCGGGGCGGGGGGAGGGGCAGGGGATGGATCTCTGCAGGAATAATGAAGATCTCCATTTTTTTTTCTCTTTCTCGCATTTACAGTGGGGAGGTGCAATCTGTCAGCCTATCAGCAGCGCACACACGGAGCGAAGTGCTTTTTTCACACAAGCAAGGGCATGTGTCATTGGCAGTGTATGTCACATGTCCTTGCCCTATAAGACCAAGCCATTTTCCCCGTCGCCACCATTTTCTCACTGCTGCAGCTGCGTGTTAGACGGCACCGCTGTTGCTGTGTGCGCTATACCTTGTTAATTTCAAGCCAATTTTCGCACAAATCTACAGATAGCTTGGGAGTAGGGAATAGTTGTGATTGCAGTCCTTTTAAGGACTAGGTTACAGCATTTCCTACGACTTTTATCAGGCAGGTCTGTGCTCTTAAATAGATAGATTGTGGGAGTAAAGACTAATTGTAATTGCAGTCCTTTTCAGGACTAGGTTACATCAGTTCCTATCAGTTTTTGCCAGGCAGGTCTGTGCCAGTGCTGTGCAAGTTTTTTTCACAGCATTTGGCTGAATCTAGCAAAGCTAATCCTTTTTGGCCTATTGCAGAGTGTGTTAGTCAGTGGAGTAGCCTATCTGTGTTGCAAGATATACCACCTGTGTATAGAATACCAATTTTTTTACTGCACCTAGTGAAGTAAAATCTTTTGGGCATAGCATCATTCTATTAGTCCATCTATACTGACCTCCATCAGGTTGCAAATTGAATATAATTTTTTTCTGCATCTAGCTGTGAAAAAATATTTGGGCTTCTAGCAGTGTGTGGGACTTGTTCTATTAGTCCATCTATACTGACCTCCATCAGGTTGCAAACTGAATATAATTTTTTTCTGCATCTAGCTCTGAAAAAATATTTGGCCTTCTAGCAGTGTGTGGGACTTTCTCTATTAGTCCATCTATACTGACCTCCATCAGGTTGCAAACTGAATATATTTTTTTCTGCATCTACCTCTGAAAAAATATTGGGCTTCTAGCTGTGTGTGGGACTTGTTCTATTAATCCATCTATACAGACCTCCATCAGGTTGCAAACTGAATATAATTTTTTTCTGCATCTACCTCTGAAAAAATATTTGGGCTTCTAGCAGTGTGTGGGACTTGTTCTATTAGTCCATCTATACTGACCTCCATCAGGTTGCAAATTAAAAATAATTTTTATCTGCATCTACCTCTGAAAAAATATTTGGGCTTCTAGCTGTGTGTGGGACTTGTTCTATTAGTCCATCTATACTGACCTCCATCAGGTTGCAAACTGAATATAATTTTTTTCTGCATCTAGCTCTGAAAAAATATTTGGCCTTCCAGCAGTGTGTGGGACTTTCTCTATTAGTCCATCTATACTGACCTCCATCAGGTTGCAAATTAAAAATAATTTTTATCTGCATCCAGCTCTGAAAAAATATTTGGCCTTCTAGCAGTGTGTGGGACTTTCTCTATTAGTCCATCTATACTGACCTCCATCAGGTTGCAAATTAAAAATAATTTTTTGTCTGCATCTAGCTATGAAAAAATATTTGGCCTTCTAGCAGTGTGTGGGACTTTCTCTATTAGTCCATCTATACTGACCTCCATCAGGTTGCAAACTGAATATATTTTTTTTCTGCATCTACCTCTGAAAAAATATTGGGCTTCTAGCTGTGTGTGGGACTTGTTCTATTAATCCATCTATACAGACCTCCATCAGGTTGCAAACTGAATATAATTTTTTTCTGCATCTACCTCTGAAAAAGTATTTGGGCTTCTAGCTGTGTGTGGGACTTGTTCTATTAGTCCATCTATACTGACCTCCATCAGGTTGCAAACTGAATATAATTTTTTTCTGCATCTAGCTCTGAAAAAATATTTGGGCTTCTAGCTGTGTGTGGGACTTTCTCTATTAGTCCATCTATACTGACCTCCATCAGGTTGCAAATTAAAAATAATTTTTTGTCTGCATCTAGCTCTGAAAAAATATTTGGCCTTCTAGCAGTGTGTGGGACTTTCTCTATTAGTCCATCTATACTGACCTCCATCAGGTTGCAAACTGAATTTTTTTTTTCTGCATCTACCTCTGAAAAAATATTGGGCTTCTAGCTGTGTGTGGGACTTGTTCTATTAATCCATCTATACAGACCTCCATTAGGTTGCAAACTGAATATAATTTTTTTCTGCATCTACCTCTGAAAAAATATTTGGGCTTCTAGCTGTGTGTGGGACTTGTTCTATTAGTCCATCTATATTGACCTCCATCAGTTTGCAGACTGAAAATAATTTTTTGTCTGTATCTAGCTCTGAAAAAATATTTGGCCTTCTAGCAGTGTGTGGGACTTTCTCTATTAGCCCATCTATACTGACCTCCATCAGGTTGCAAATTAAAAATAATTTTTATCTGTATCTACCTCTGAAAAAATATTTGGGCTTCTAGCTGTGTGTGGGACTTGTTCTATTAGTCCATCTATACTGACCTCCATCAGGTTGCAAACTGAATATAATTTTTTCTGCATCTAGCTCTGAAAAAATATTTGGCCTTCTAGCAGTGTGTGGGACTTTCTCTATTAGTCCATCTATACTGACCTCCATCAGGTTGCAAATTAAAAATAATTTTTATCTGCATCCAGCTCTGAAAAAATATTTGGCCTTCTAGCAGTGTGTGGGACTTTATCTATTAGTCCATCTATACTGACCTCCATCAGGTTGCAAATTAAAAATAATTTTTTGTCTGCATCTAGCTCTGAAAAAATATTTGGCCTTCTAGCAGTGTGTGGGACTTTCTCTATTAGTCCATCTATACTGACCTCCATCAGGTTGCAAACTGAATATATCTTTTTTCTGCATCTACCTCTGAAAAAATATTGGGCTTCTAGCTGTGTGTGGGACTTGTTCTATTAATCCATCTATACAGACCTCCATCAGGTTGCAAACTGAATATAATTTTTTTCTGCATCTAGCTCTGAAAAAATATTTGGGCTTCTAGCTGTGTGTGGGACTTGTTCTATTAGTCCATCTATACTGACCTCCATCAGGTTGCAAACTGAAAATAATTTTTGTCTGCATCTAGCTCTGAAAAAATATTTGGCCTTCTAGCAGTGTTAGGGACTTTCTCTATTAGTCCATCTATACTGACCTCCATCAGGTTGCAAATTAAAAATAATTTTTATCTGCATCTACCTCTGAAAAAATATTTGGCCTTCTAGCAGTGTGTGGGACTTTCTCTATTAGTCCATCTATACTGACCTCCATCAGGTTGCAAACTGAATATATTTTTTTTCTGCATCTACCTCTGAAAAAATATTTGGCCTTCTAGCAGTGTGTGGGACTTTCTCTATTAGTCCATCTATACTGACCTCCATCAGGTTGCAAACTGAATATATTTTTTTTCTGCATCTACCTCTGAAAAAATATTGGGCTTCTAGCTGTGTGTGGGACTTGTTCTATTAATCCATCTATACAGACCTCCATCAGGTTGCAAACTGAATATAATTTTTTTCTGCATCTACCTCTGAAAAAATATTTGGGCTTCTAGCTGTGTGTGGGACTTGTTCTATTAGTCCATCTATACAGACCTCCATCAGGTTGCAAACTGAAAATAATTTTTTGTCTGCATCTAGCTCTGAAAAAATATTTGGCCTTCTAGCAGTGTGTGGGACTTTCTCTATTAGTCCATCTATACTGACCTCCATCAGGTTGCAAACTGAATATATTTTTTTTCTGCATCTACCTCTGAAAAAATATTTGGGCTTCTAGCTGTGTGTGGGACTTTCTCTATTAGTCCATCTATACTGACCTCCATCAGGTTGCAAATTGAATATAATTTTTTTCTGCATCTAACCCAGCCAATAGTTTTGGTCTAATACCACAGTTTGGCCACTCAGCTCTGCTCGGTTCCCATCCATTGTTTTTTTGTGCAAACAACTCCAGAGTTGTGAATTAGTTAACCACCAAAATGAGTGGAAAAAGGCCTGCTGCTGGTGGAAAGGGGAATAGGAGTGTTGGGAAGGGGAAAAAAGGTTGTGTCCGTGGGGTAGGTGTTAAAGCAACAGTAACATCTGCAGAAGAAAGACCATCTTCCAGCCAAACTAAAATGTCTACTTCTTTTAGCGGACAATGTGATAAGATCCCTTTCTTACGGCCACGCCAATCGCTACAAATTCCAGATGAGGCACAAAACAGCAGGTGCTTCAACGGATATCAAGTGCTCCTTTAAGTGGGCTCTCCTCCACATCAACTTCAACATCACAAATACTCCAGTCCTCAAAGGTGTCACCCCAATCGCACTTGCTTCCTCACAGCTCCCAAATCTCCAGCTGCCTGTCTGAGTATGAGGTAGAACAGATGGTTGAGTCTGCAGAGCTGTTTACTCATACTATAGCCTGGGAATCAGAGGTCGACTCCAGCGCTTCTGTGAATCCAGACGAGGAAATGATCTGCACTGATGCCCAGAATCTTTATGAATCGGATCCAGGACCAGACGCAGAAGGTTCTGACCATAATGTAGACCCTCATTCCCAAACTGTAACTCCTGTTGGTGGAGACAATGAGGAAGACGATGATGAGACTCAAATACCTGATTGGAGCGACAACTTTAGTTTTTTGTCAGGGCAGGAACAGGTTGGCTCTGAGGACGACGGGTGTGATAACGCACAGGGGGATGATGATGAGGTTGGAGATCCCACTTACTGTCAACCCACAGTCAGCCAAGAGATGAGGTCAGCAGAGGAGGTGGAGGAAGATGCTAGTGACGACGAGGTCAGGTTGCGCCTTCCTGTACAGAGACGTAGTACTGGAAGCACGTCAACAACTGCATCCTCAAACACAACTCTGCCTCTCACCACAAGTCGTGGTGGCTCTTCAGGTCGCATGGGTGCTAAGCCTTGCATAGCCTGGCCATTTTTTCAGATCGATAAAGATGACCCAACTCGTGTTATCAGTAACATTTGTCAGCAAAAGCTAAGTAAAGGCCAAAAAATACATAGTTTGAGTACTTCATGCATGAACCGGCATATGGACATGAAGCATAAGTTGCAGTGGGAAGCTCAGTGTGCTACAATGCGGCCTAGCCGGCCGGGCCAACCACCGTCTGCCATATCTTGTGCATCCGCGGCCTCTTCATCCTCTGTGACTGGGGGGACAGCAGTCACACCTGTTTTGGGGCGCAGACCTGCCACCTCTTTACCCGCAACAGCCAGCGTGATTGGCAGGTCATCATTTTCTTTGGAGGTGGTAACACCAGCTGGTGTTGAGCGCTGTCCGACATCGATAGCACCACCTTTGGATCAAGGCAACCTAACATGTCCGCCTGCATCTTCCTCACAGACCGGCAGTTTGCCGGGGACACCCTTACCAACCCCGTCTAAGCACAATAGCCAGCCCTCGGTCCCTCAGATGTGGACAAGTAAAAGACCATTTCCTCCTAGCCATGAGAAAGCTAAGAGGTTGAATTTCACCATCTGCAAGCTCTTGGCTACAGAAATGCTGCCTTTCCGCCTGGTGGACACAGAGGATTTTCGAGACCTTATGTCCGTCGCAGTGCCCCAGTACCAGATGCCCAGTCGGCACTACTTCTCAATGAAAGGTGTGCCTGCGCTCCACCAGCATGTCGCACACAACATCACCGCTTCTTTGAGAAACTCTGTGTGTGACAGGGTGCATTTCACCACAGACACTTGGACTAGTAGGCATGGACAGGGGCGTTACATGTCGCTGACTGGGCACTGGGTAACTATGGTGACAGCAGGACAAGGGGCTGCTGTCCAAGTCTTGCCGTCCCCACGAGTTGTGCGTCAATCCTCTTTATGTCAAAGTTCCTCCACTGCTTCTGCCTCCTCAACCTCCTCTTGGTCTTCCACCTGCACTCAAAGCCTGTCTGGTCATGCCACAAGCTTTCTAACTGCGCAGAAGGGATCCTGCACACCTCCTTACTATGCTGGCAGTAGGGCTCAACGTCATCAGGCGGTTTTTACTTTGAAATGTCTGGAAAATGTGAGTCACACAGCTGAGGAGTTGTGGTCAGCTCTGGAGAACCAATTTCATGAATGGTTGTCTCCACTGGACCTGAAACCAGGGAAGGCCGTGTGCGACAATGCTGCAAACCTGGGTGCGGCCCTTCGCCGGGGCAATGTCACACATGTGCCTTGTATGGCTCACGTGTTGAACCTGGTTGTCCAGCAATTTTTAGCCCACTATCCCAGACTAGATGGCCTTCTGCAGAGGGCACGGTCGCTGTGTGCTCACTTCGCCGTTCGCATCCCGCAGCTCAGCGACTTACATCTCTACAGAAGTCGTTGGGCCTGCCACTTCACCGGCTAAAATGCGATGTGCCTACCCGGTGGAATTCAACTCTGCACATGTTGCAGCGACTGTGGCAGCACCGACAAGCCCTGGTGCAATACGTTCTGACGTATAGCCTGGGCCAACGAGATCCAGAGGTGGGACAAATCACGCTGGAGGAGTGGTCTCAGATCAGGGACCTATGCACCCTTCTGCACAGTTTTGAAATGGCGACGAAGATGTTTAGTGCTGACGATGCCATTTGACTATTCCGGTGATTTACATGCTGGAGCACATGTTAAACAGAATTCGGAGTCAGGTGGTGGCACAAGAGGAGGTGGAGGAAGTAGAGGAGGAGGAGTTGTATGCGGAAGGGCTAACATCTGCAAGGTCCAGACGGTCGGCAGCACCAAGGCGGCAGGCATGTGAGGGTGGGGGAGATGGTTTTACCAGGGCGCATGGTAGCAGCCAAACTAGTGAGGAAGGTGCAGGAGCCCAGGAAGAAGTGGAGGACGAACTGATGGAAGACTCATCAGATGAGGGAGACCTTGATCACATTTCTGTTGTGCGAGGTTGGGGGGAGAGGACAGAGGAAGGAAGCATGATTGTTACCTCGCCACCAACACAACAGGAACTTGGTGCTCCTGGATGCGCAACACACATGAGTGCCTTCTTGCTGCACTACCTGCAACATGACCCTCGAATTGTGAGAATTAGAAATAATCCTGACTACTGGGTTGCCACACTGTTAGATCCCCGGTACAAAAGTAAATTTGCAGAAATTATTCCTGCCATAGAAAGGGATGCACGCATGCAGGAGTATCAGCAGAGACTGTTGCAGAATCTTACATGTGCTTTTCCACAAAACACCAGTGGTGTACGTAGTGAATCTCACAGTTCCAACTTGCCAACCGTGGGACCGTCAAGTGTTCAGCACTCAAACCGTAACAGAACCACAGTATCTGCTGGTAACATCAATTTTGCGGAATCATTTCACCACTTTTTTAGCCCATCCTTTGCAAGGCCACAGGAGACAAGAAGTCTGACACATAGTCAACGACTAGAGACGATGGTACAGGAGTATCTCCAAGTAAACATTGAAGTCATGACTGTGTCACTGGACCCTTGCTCTTTTTGGGCTTCCAATCTGGATAAATGGCCGGAGCTAGCCACTTACGCCTTGGAGATCTTGTCATGCCCCGCAGCCAGCGTTCTGTCTGAACGTGTGTTCAGCGCTGCTAGTGGTGTGCTGACAGATAAGCGCACGCGGCTCTCCACTGATAATGTAGACAGACTCACGTTCATAAAGATGAACAAATCATGGATCCGAAACGACTTTTCTACCCCTGTGTCATCCTGGGGAGAGTAAAAGCTTGATGATTGGTTAAAATCACCCTACCAACCGTTTTAAGCTTTCAAATTACTAATCATGTTTATCTGTATCTTGACTGGAAAATAATTTGGGCTTTGTAGCAGTGTGCAGCACTGATCCTATTAGCCCATCTATACTAAGCTCCACCAGATTTAAAATTAATAATAATTTGTAGCTGCATCTAGCCCGGAAAATAATTTTGGGGCTCCGAGATGCGCAAGACACATAAGTGCCTTCTTGCTGCACTACCTGCAACATGACCCTCATATTGTCAGAATTCGAAGTAATCATGACTACTGGGTTGCCACACTCTTAGATCCCCCAAACTTTTCGATCAACCTTTTCATTTTAATAAAGACCAAAAAAATGGTCATTTTTGAAATTATAAGCGTTAGCAGGTTATTAGAAACTGAAATCAAACAGTTTTCAACTCAAAACTTTATTCTAGGTGATGTTACATTTTCACATAGGACCCCTTGTTCGAAATGAGCTTCTGAACTCTCTCGTCCATTGAATTTGTCAGGTTTTGGATGGTTTCTGCTTCAATTGTTTTGCATGAGGACAGAATACCCTCCCAGAGCTGTTGCTTAGATGTGAACTGCCTCCCGCCATCATAGACACTCCTTTTGATGATGCTCCAGAGGTTCTGAATGGGGTAGAGGTCAGGGGAGCATGGGGGTCACACCATAAGTTTGTCCCCTTTTATGCCCATATCAGCCAGAGATGCAGATGTTTTATGTGCAGCATGAGATGGTGCATTATCATGCAAAAAAATGATCTTGCTGTGAAATACATGGTTCTTCTTCTTGAACCATGGCAGGAAGTGCTGTTTGAGAAAATCCACATACATTATGGAGTTCATCTTTAGCGCCTTCAGGGATCCTAAAGGGGCCGACAATCTCTCTCCCCATGATTCCAGCCCAAAACATTACTCCACCTCCTCCTTGTTGGCGCTGTAGCCGTGTTTGCGTGGGGTGTCCATCAACCAGCCATCCTCCACTCCATCCATCTGGACCATCGAGCGCTGCACGGCACTCATCCGTGAACAAAACAGTTTTGAAATCAGTCTTCATGTAATGTTTGGCCCACTGGAGCCGTTTCTGCTTGTGTGAAGTGGATAGAGGAGGTCGACAGGATGGCATATGCACAGCTGCAAACCTCTGAAGGACCCTACATCTTGTTGTTCGGGGGACGTTGGAGGCACCAGCAGCTTCAAAAACTTGTCTGCTGCTATGACAAGGCTTTTTTGCCGCTGCTCTTTTAACCTGACGTAATTGCCTGTAGGAAAGAGTCCTCAATTTGCCCTTATCAGCACGCACACGTGTGTACTGTGAATCAGCTACATACTTCTTGATTGCCAAGACACTTCATCCTGATCATCGCACAATGTTGATTGTAGTCATGCCTTGACCTAAACACTCCACAATTTGTTGCTTCTCAGCAGCCGACACATCCTTTTTCTTTCCCATTTTGGCAGAAAATGTAGGCTGCTTAATAATGTGAGACAGCCTTCTTAAGTAGACTTGCCTTTCATTGGACACACCTGCCAAACTAATTAGCACAGGTGTCTGCAATTGCTTACAGTGATATAAAGAGCCCTGACACACATCACCATCAATGAGTTTAACTGACAAACAAACAAATTCTTCCCTTATCACTCCTAAACACTTTTTGCATAATAATTTGGAACACAGTGTACATGTGCTTTTCCACAAAACACCAGTGGTTCACGTAGTGAATCTTACAGTTCTAACTTGCCAACCGTGGTCTGTATGGAGTTGTTCAATAAAGGGCCCAAAATTAAGATAACATAGATGGGAGAGGTCTCTATGAATAGGAATTCCTAAGTATTTGATACCCTGTGAGGGCCAGGCAAAGGGAAAGTTGGACTGGATGGAATCCTATATGGATTTGGGGAGGGAGACATCGAGGGCCTCAGACTTCGCTGCATTGATTTTAAAATTTGACCATGTAACAAAGTGATCTATTTCAGCCATAACAGCATGGATGGATATATGTGATTGAGATATACTAGTACATCATCAGCAAATAGAGAGCACTTGTACTTGGTGCCTCCCACCTCAATCCACCTAATATTGGGGTTATGGCGAATTGATGAGAGCAGGTGCTCCGTCACTAGGATGTATAAGAGAGGGGACAGAGGACATCCCTGCCTTGTCCCATTGGTGATTGTGAAAGGTGATGAAAATGTTCTCATGCACCCCCTGGGCCTTGGGACACCCGAAGCCGGACCCTTTTTGGTGGATGCTGGTGGTTGTAGTCTTCGTGGCGGCGACCCGGTTCCGTGGCTCAGGGTGGTCAAACCAGTGGCGGAACTATTTATGTGGTTTTGATGTTTAAATGTCCGACTACGCCACCCGTGGATTGCGGTCAGAGTGAACCGCCGCTGCAGGGCAGACCGCTGAGGCTGGTGTTGTGGGTGCAGCAGAGCGTAGCATAACTCCCCACGGGAGGAGTATAGCCTCAGGGCAGTGTATGCGGAGGATGGGGGTGATGGTGCAGGGCAGCAGCAGTAACGACACGGAGTCAGTGATGCAGTCCAGGGCCTTTACTCACAGTTCTTATTATCCAGACCACGTCTGCAGGTAACGGCTGCCCACGTCGTACTGTGCTCACCAGGTGAGGGGCTCAGACAACTCCCAGATAACTTTGGAGCGCTTCACAGGACCCCCTTTGTGTGTCCTTTGTCTGGCCTTTCTTACCAACCCTTCTGTCCGGCTGCCTCGGGCCTCCTCTTGGTAAACTTGGCGCCAGTTTCCCTGACCCTATGTGCTGCCCTCCTAGCGGGTGTAGCGAGGGGCTGCACCAAATAAAATGTCACAGCCTCCGGTTTCTAGCTGAGGGTCGTTTCCTGCCTCCACTAGTTTCGGGGACCGGTCTCCCCATTTGGCCTGACCCCTCCATGCAGGTGGATTCGGGCGTGCGGTGACGACTCGCCTGTCCGCACCCCTGGGATCCCTTCGTTCCTCGTTCCTGGAGCCTTCTCCGCTCCTCTTCCTTCCTTCTCCCTCTTCCAGGCCTGGGCCTCTGTTACTAGGCCCGCCTCTGGAGCAGAGCTCATGCAGAGCCCCTGCTCCCTGCCTCTTCTGCTCAGACTTCTCTGCACTGAACTAAGATGGTGCCCACCTTTTATACTCCCTTCTCAATGCACCCAGGAACTGCTTCCTCCCTGCTCCTGCACTACAGGGTTCCCCTTCCTCAGTGTTCCCTTCGCCCACTCCAGCCAGGGACAGGGACTGTCGTGCCCATCTCAGGGGCATATTGGTCGCCCTGCCCTACGGCAATGTGGTGTAATGCATGCAGGTGTCGGGTCCTGATCCACACTCCATCCTTACCTGAGAGTGAGATATCACACCTCTGGGTGAGGTGCAATACCTCTGTAGCAACCGAGCCCTCAGGGTGCTACAGTTCCATTTATCTTCAGCCTAGGTGACGTATTGCGATACAGGGCCGTGATTTTGGCTATAAAAGGGTCCCCTAGACCCCTACCCCAAGCTTTTTAAGAGAATCATATATGGCGTGCCAGGAGACTCTATGGAATGCTTTCTCAGCATCCAACGAGAGTATCTAATTACAAATTTTTAACTGCATCTAGCCCAGGAAATACTTTGTGCCTAGTAGCAGTGTCTGCTAGTCAGCGGATTATCCCGGCTGTTAAGCAAGCTACACCACCTGTAGTTTGGACACTTAAATTTTTCAAAGGAAATGCTTCGGGACCAAGGGATACTCAGTGAAGAGCATCAGGAGGCACCCCAAGGCATAGGGGCTGGGACTGGCAGTAGGATGCCTTGCGGTGGACAGCCGAGCTCGATCATTATAAAAGCTTTTTAACTGCAGCAGCTTTAGTGGACGCTACTGGAGCTGGAATTACGCGGCTGCTGGCATGAGACTTGCCCTCCAATAGATCCTTGTAAATGGATTTAAAGTGTATTCATTCAAATTAGAGAGACAATTTAAATTAAAAAGCTTAGAGCTGCCTCCACCACAGGGGGGCTCGCTCGACCCACCAGCGGACAGGCACCAGTATTGGGAGAGGGGGGCTGGCCGTCAGGGTTCACCGCGGCTCTGGCACAAACCCGGCGACACGGAGGTGGCACAGGCAGGAGCGGACTGAACGTGTCGGCTTCTCACTTTTTGGATTTTAGAAGGGCATGACATGCCTATATCTGTGTCTCCCCCTCCTTTTACTCCTCTACCTCTTTTCTTTTCTCATGACTATATGTACTTGTCACTTTTCCATGTGTTAGTTGTGTCTTCTGAGCAGTTTGTCAGCTTTTGGACACCTTTGAAGGTGTTTTCTATGTGTTTCTATGTGTTTTTGTTTGCCTGCCATTGGTTTTAATGGTGTTCGAAGGTGTTCTACGAACAGTTCGACGAACAGTTCGGCGAACACACGGGTGTTCGACGAACCGAACCGAACTCGAACACTACGGGGGTGGCTCAACACTAATCAAGACTCAGTTGTAGCTCAGAGTAGTGAGCTTTAGGTGTGCCGGCGCCATAAGATCAGTGAAGCGCGGCAAGCTGCCGTTAGTGTGAGCAGCCTAGTGATGGCCCGAGTAGGCCGAAGGCGAGTGGAGAGTTAGTACATAGGGGGCAGAGGAGCTTAACTAGCTCACCCCGAAGCATTTACCGGACACCGAGTCCGAAGTTTACTGGGATCTCTAAGACCCAGTAAGGCATAACCGGAATCCCTGGGGAACTACAAGTCCCAGGGTTGCTAAAGTGCTGATATGTAACAGAGCCAGGAGACACATAGGCCCGCAGCTAAGGTGCGTGTACTCCAAGAAAAGGCCCTACCACAAGGTCAGCCAGCGCAGGACAGAGACAAAGTTAGGCCTAGCTCCAGGCAGGTCAGAAACTTACTACGCAGAGGCAAGAGACAGGAAGCCCAAAACCCGCTCATTGGGGAGGATCCTGACATGCACCCTTCACCCTACAGTGCTCCAGGACGTGCCTGAATTTCCAGCAGTAAAAGGTACTGAAGTGACTATCGTGTCTGTCCCTGTTCTTGTTCGGACCCGGCTGGGTCTCTCTGTCCTGCATTCCCCTTCATACACTGCCCTGAGGCCTAGCTCCACCTGTGGGGAGCCATACTATCGAGCTGCCTTATCACCGGCCTCAGTGGACTGCGCAGCGCTGGTGATCCTCACCAGAAACCACAGGTGGCGTCACGAACTCTTTCCTAAAATTAATAAATATCCACCCTTTTAAAGAGAGACCCCAGGGTACGGGCCCGGGAGCCGACCACCGCGACATCCCCAAGGCAAAGGCCCGGGTACCGAGTCATCCCCATCCCCTGGGCTAGTCAGAACCAAAGAGAATGAAACAAATGCTAACATCTCTTATGAGCAGCTGGCATGTTCAGATTTATAGGGGTATATAGCAATGAACTTTTCCTCCCTATATCAATGATTTTACACCAGGGAGCATAAAAAAATGTTCAGACGGTTAGTAGTGAGTAATGTAGAAAAAATATTTCAGCTCACCTGAGTCAGCCTGCTCGGTCCACTTTCTCATGAGACACGGTGCTCGGATTGTAAAGATCCCCGTCTGGGAGACATTAGGCAGTGATGGCGAGATCAGTGCAGACAGGACGCAGCGCTGGAGGAGAGAAGAAAGGTGAGTAGGAGTGTTTATTTTTATGTGCAGCATGATGGGGATTAGGGGGACCATGCATACCAGGACAGGGATGAGGGATGCCATGCAGACCAGGACAGGGATGATGACCACAAATACTACCGCGCTATGTACACTCAGAACTGGTGGCTCTGACTAGATGGGTGTAGATAAAAACAAAAAGAGAAAATGAAAGTGCTACCCAAATAGACATCCTACTTCTAACTGCCCCCTCAGTGAGGATACACACATTGATCCTAGCTACAATCAACAATAGCTCTATGAGAAAGAAACAGAGAGAGAAAAGTGGCAGCACTTATGACTCGCCCCCTGGGCTGTGGGGTACCCGGAACCGGGCCTTCTTGTGTACAGTGCAATGTTGGGGGTAGTAGTGGCAACCCGATCCTGTGGCTCAGGGTGGTCAGACCAGTGGCAGTCTTTTATGTGTTTTAGGTTAATGTCCGACTACGCCACCTGTGGATTGCGGCTATTATTAACCGCCGCTGCAAGGCAGTCCACTGAGGCTGATGGTGTGTGCAGCAGAGATAGTATAACTCCCCACGGGAAGAGTGTAGCCTCAGGGCAGTGTAGTAGGATGCTGGGGGTGATGGTGCAGACGCAGCATAAATCACACAGAGTCAGTGATGCAGTCCAGGGTATTTTACTCACAATTGTTATCCGAGTCACTTCTGCCGGCAATGACTGCCCAAGCCGTGCTGCGTCCACCAGGTGAGGAGCTCGGTCAACCCCCAGGCAATTCAGGAGTATGGCACAGGACCCCCTTTTATCCTTTCTCTGGCCTCTCGTGCCCCACCAGTGACCACACTTCTGTCCCGCTGCCTCGGGCCTTCTCTTGGTGAAACCTGTCGCCGGTTTCCCTGACCCTATGTGGTGCCTTCCTAGTGGGTGTAGCAGGGGGTCGCACCATAAGATGTTCATGACCTCCGGTCTTTGGCTGAGGGATGATTTACCTCCACCAATTTGGGAATCCGGTACCCTTCTGCGGCCTGACCCTTCACCCGATATCACGCGGGCTTGCAACGGTTACTGTCCGTTCTGCTCTCTCTCTGGGTCCCTTCTGCCTTCTTGTTTCTGGAGCCTTTCCACTCCTCTTTCTCTCCACCTTTCTTCCTTCCTTCTCCTTCTCCTCTTCTCCTTCCTGGCTCCGGTCTTCACCCTAGGCCTGCCTCGTGGAGCTGAGCTCAGGCTGAGCCACAGCTCCCTGTCAGCCCTCTCTGGCTGAACTCCTTCTCTTCTCTCCACTGAACTGAACACTCTCCTAAGATGGCCCCCACCTTTTATCTACTTCTCTGTGTCTGAGCTCAGGTGACCTGCAACCAATGAGCTCCTTCCTATGCTCCAGAAACCGTCCCCTTCTGCTCCTACATCACTGGGTTCTCTCCCCCCTCCCCACTCCAGCCAGGGACATGGTCAGTTGTGCCTGCAATAAATGGGAGCACCGTCGAGCTGTGCCCCGGAAATGAGGAGTGTGTGTATGCAGCTACTGAGCCCTGGTCCATACTCCATCCTTACCTGGGAGTGGAATATCACACCTCTGATTGAGGTGCAATACCCCTGTAGCAACCGAACCCTCGGGGTGCTACATTCCCCCCTGGTAAACCACAGCACATCCTCGGGCTGGAACAAAGCAAAAGACAATTCAAAAACATGCAAAATTTTTAGAATGCATTCGCATATAAGACTATAACCAGTTATCCCATCCCTTTATGGGAGGCACTTTTCTCTTTCAACGTTACTGACACATTTTTCTCTTTTAACAAGTATTACAAGACTTTCTTCACACATATAAAACACCATAAAACTCTTTTAGCAGCATATAAACTTTTTCAGGTAAAACATTCTTTTTAGTAAATTCTTTTCTTCACTGGCCACTGTGCAACTTGCGACCAGGTGTCCATTTTCCTATTAAGTGTAAAACTTCAGCAAACTTTCAAACATGAGGGACACTTTGTCCCGAGGTAGACATTGCAGTTCTTTTATAAAGCCTTAGGGGTCGCTTTAAGAAGCGCAACTATTTACAGGGAATTGGCCGCTCCCAGTCCTTGGCCGTTTGGAAAGGGGAATGGCTGCTCTCAGTCCTCAGCCAGGTAGGGAAGAGGGATGGCTGCTCTCAGTCCTCAGCCAAGTAACAGTTCAATCAGGATCAACTTTATATCACACAAACAGTTCCTTTTACCCTGACGGGTAACTATGTACACAGGTACTCTGCCACTCACTAGTAGCGGTATCCTCCGGATGCTCCTTTTCCTCCTCATATTGATCTTCAGACCCGTCCGGGTCCTCTTGGTATTCGGCTTCTGGTTCAGGGTGCTGCTCCTCTCTGATTCTCTGGACATGAAGGGCATATCATCCCTTTAGGCCTCAGTGTCGGGTGTAGGACACTAAGTCTCCTGGGAACAGATCTCGCTCCGGGTGGCCTGGCAGGTGGCTCTCCACATCCCTCCGGGTAACGAACACATCCGTGTCCGTGGTCGGGTCCTGGATGAAACCCCATCCTTGTACCTGTTGGAACTTGACTACAGTCCCGATGATTCTGGGACCTTGCGCAGCCTGGGGGTCTCGGCGGACGCGCATCTTCTGCTCCGCACTCCGGGCGTGTAGCTGTTCCTGCCTCTGTCGCCGCGCCCGCCTCTCCCGTTCGAACTGCGCCACCTGTTGGTTACAGAACTCCCGTCTGCGGGCTGCGGCCGCCCGCGTCTCCTGCGAGAACCCCATGAGGTCTTCTCCTGTCGGGTCCCACTCATACTGGACCTCCTCGAGCGGGAGCTGGGGGCCTTCAACAGGCTGTGGGTCAGGCAGGGGTGGTAGCAGAGGGGCTCCGGTCTCTGCTGGCAGGCTTTTCCGGAGATTAGGGTGCACCCATCCCTCTGGCACGGGGACGGGCTCTCCATGCGGACTGGACAGTTGGGCATACAGGTCCGCGCCCAGGGGTGGTGGTTTTGGGACCAGGGTCGCACGCGGTCGGGAGGCGCCTGGGGTGGTCAGGCCCTGCGACCGGGCCTGTAGCGGGACGCTTCCTTCCGCGCTCGGGGTCAGAGGGCACGACGGAGGGCGTGGTTCAGCGACGGTGCTCGTGGCTTGCGGCCTAGGTGTTTGCGGCGGGAGCGTGGAAGCTGCAGCGGCTCCCAGGACTTCTGGCTCCTCGATGGGATCCAGCGGTAAGGCTACGGTGTCAGGACCCAGGGCAGGGGCATCCGCCTTACTTGCCTCCTCTGCAGCGTCGTCCTCAGCCTCCGGTCTCCTCTCTCCGTCCTCGGGGGCAGGCATGCTGTCGGGTGCTGGTAGTGTCTCTTGCTGCCGGGCCGTGACCCGCCGGGCCATCTCCTCCTTCCATCCGGCGATGACGTCCCTCTGCGTTCGGACCATTCTCCGGTCCAGCTCCTCCAGCACAGTCCGCAGGAATTCAGGGTCTTCTGCGGGGAGCTGAGCCATCAGCTCCGTGAGGCTGTACGGGGCAGCCTCGGCCTGCAGCAGGCCGCTTGCCAGGGTGCTGGAGTTGACAATCCTCTCCATCTCCGGGTGTGGTCTGGTGAAACTGATCCAAACCACACCCTGCCCCGCGGTTTTCTTCTCTTTCCACCCCTGTTGGGGGTGGTCCTGGGGCAATCTGCTGACAATCACTCTCAGGGGCAGCCCCCCCACCTTGATGGACATCTCTACAGCCGCACTCATGGCTGTTGGCGGTGGGCTCTTTCTTTGGCGCCATTCTGGGACCTGGCCCACGATAGGAGGTGGCTTCCTGTTGTCTTTTGGCGCACACATTATGGCGTCCGTTCTTCTGGGGCAGGCGCCATTTTTAACACAGTGAAACATTCTCTTTTCAGGCACGCCATACCCGTTTGTGGCGGGTTGATCACAATCCTGCCGACTACGCCAAAGCTGACTCGCCCCCTGGGCCGTGGGGTACCCGGAACCGGGCCTTCTTGTGTACAGTGCAATGTTGGGGGTAGTAGTGGCAACCCGATCCCATGGCTCAGGGTGGTCAGACCAGTGGCAGTCTTTTATGTGTTTTAGGTTAATGTCCAACTACGCCACCCATGGATTGCGGCTATTATGAACCGCCGCTGCAAGGCAGTCCACTGAGGCTGATGGTGTGTGCAGCAGAGATAGTATAACTCCCCACGGGAAGAGTGTAGCCTCAGGGCAGTGTAGTAGGATGCTGGGGGTGATGGTGCAGACGCAGCATAAATCACACAGAGTCAGTGATGCAGTCCAGGGTCTTTTACTGACAGTTGTTATCCGAGTCACTTCTGCCGGCAATAACTGCCCAAGCCGTGCTGCGTCCACCAGGTGAGGAGCTCGGTCAACCCCCAGGCAATTCAGGAGTATGACACAGGACCCCCTTTTATCCTTTCTCTGGCCTCTCGTGCCACACTTCTGTCCAGCTGCCTCAGGCCTTCTCTTGGTGAAACTTGTCGCCGGTTTCCCTGACCCTATGTGGTGCCTTCCTAGTGGGTGTAGCATAAGATGATCACGACCTCCGGTCTTTGGCTGAGGGATGATTTACCTCCACCAATTTGTGAATCCGGTACCCTTCTGTGGCCTGACCCTTCAACCGATATCACGCGGGCTTGCAACGGTTACTGTCCTTTCTGCTCTCTCTCTGGGTCCCTTCTGCCTTCTTGTTTCTGGAGCCTTTCTACTCCTCTTTCGCTCCACCTTTCTTCCTTCCTTCTACCACTACAGGCTGGTCCAACTTTGATGTAATGTCCCTAAAACAAGTTTAAATGAGGCTCAGTATTGTGTGTGGCCTCCATGTGCTTGTAAGACCTCCCTACCACGCCTGGGCATGCTCCTGATGAGGTTGCGGATGGTCTCCTGTGGGATCTCCGCCCAGACCTGGACTAAAGCATCCGCCAACTCCTGGACAGTCTGTGGTGCAACGTGACGTTAGTGGATGGAGCGAGACATGATGTCCCAGATGTGCTCAATCGGATTCAGGTCTGGGGAACGGGCGGGCCAGTCCATAGCTTCAATGCCTTCATTTTGCAGGAACTGCTGACACACTCCAGCCACATGAGGTCTGGTATTGTCTTGCATTAGGAGGAACCCAGGGCCAACCGCACCAGCATATGGTCTCACAAGGGGTCTGAGGATCTCATCTCGGTACCTAATCGCAGTCAGGCTACCTCTGGCGAGCACATGGAGGGCTGTGCGGCCCTGCAAAGAAATTCCACCCCACACCATTACTGACCCACTGCCAAACCGGTCATGCTGAGGTATCTTGCAGGCAGCAGATCACTCTTCACGGCGTCTATAGACTCTGTCAGGACTGTCACATGTGCTCAGTGTGAACCTGCTTTCATCTGTGAAGAGCACAGGGCACCAGTGGCGACTTTGCCAATCCTGGTGTTCTGTGGCAAATGCCCAGTGTCCTGCACGGTGTTGGGCTGTGAGCACAACCCCCATCTGTGGACGTCGGGCCCTCATACCACCCTCAAGGAGTTGGTTTCTAACCATTTGTGCAGACACATGCACATTTGTGGCCTGCTGGAGGTCATTTTGCAGGGCTCTGGCAGTGCTCCTCCTGTTCTTCCTTGCACAAAGGCGGAAGTAGCGGTCCTGCTGCTGGGTTGTTGCCCTCCTACAGCCCCCTCCACGTCTCCTGGTGTATTGGCCTGTTTCCTGGTAGCGCATCCAGCCTCTGGACACTATACTGACAGACACAGCAAACCTTCTTGCCACAGCTCGCATTTATGTGCCATCCTGGATGAGCTGCACTACCTGAACAACTTCTGTGGGTTGTAGAGTCCATCTCATGCTACCACGAGTGTGAAAGCACAACCAACATTCAAAAGTGACCAAAACATCAGCCAGAAAGCATTGGTACTGAGAAGTGGTCTGTGGTCCCCACCTGCAGAACCACTCCTTTATTGAGTGGGTCTTGATAATTGCCAATAATTTCCATCAATTGTCTATTCTATTTGCACAACAGCATGTCACATTGATTGTCAATCAGTGTTGCTTTCTAAGTAGACAGTTTGATTTCACAGAAGTTTGATTTACTTGGAGTTATATTTCATTGTTTAAGTGTTCCCTTTATTTTTTTGAGCAGTGTATATAGTACAAAGCCAAAGAATTTCACTTCTTACATTACATGAACAATATCTATTGTAAATTGTACAATAGCTCAGAAACCGGCGAATCCTTGCAGCGCACAGTGCAGACTGGACAGTATAGTCCTCCATACAGTGTTATGGGCACCACATAGTACTCCATACAGTATTATGGGCCCCATATAATGCTCCATACTGGATACTGGCCCCCATATAAGGCTCCATGCAGGATACTGGCCCCGTTATAACGCTCCATACAGGATACTAACCCCCATATAATGCCCCATGCAGGCTGTGCCCCCCCACATAATGCCCCATGCAGGTTGTTCCCCTGCACACATACATAATGCCCCATTCAGGCTGTCCCCCTCCCACATAATGCGCCATGCAGGATGTCACATCTCCCCCCATATAATGCCCCATGCATGATGTCACTCCCCCCATATAATGCCCCAATCAGGATTTCACTTCCCCCCCCATATAATGCCCCATTCAGGATGTTACTTCCCCCCCATATAGTGACCCATGCAGGATGTCACTCCCCCCTCTATATAATGCCCCATTCAGGATGTCACTTCCCCCCCATATAATGCCCCATGCAGGATGTCACTTCCCCCCCATATAATGGCCCATGCAGGATGTCACTCTCCCCATATAATTCCCCATGCAGGATGTCACTCCCCTCCATATAATACCCCATGCAGGATGTCACTTCTCCTCCATATAATGGCCCATGCAGAATGTCACTTCTCCCTCATATAATACCCCATGCAGGATATCATCCCCCCCCCATATAATGCCCCATGCAGGATGTCACTCCCCCCCTCAAATAATACCCATGCAGGATGTCACTTCTCCCCCATATAATGGCCCATGCAGGACGTCACCCCCCCATATAATGCCCCATGCAGGGTGTCACTCCCCCCATATAATGCCCCATGCAGGATGTCACTCCCCCCATATAATACCCCATGCAGGATGTCACTTCTCCCCCATATAATGGCCCATTCAGTATGTCATTCCCCCCCCTATATAATACCCCATGCAGGATGTCATTCCCCCCCATATAATGCCTCATGCAGGATGTCACTTCCCCCCATATAATTCCCCATGCAGGATGTCACTCCCCCCATATAGTGTTTCATGCAGAATGTCATACCCCCCATATAATTCCCCATGCAAGATGTCATTTCCCTCCCATATAATGCCCCATACAGGATGTCACTCCCCCCCGTATAATGCCACATGCAGGATGTCATTCCCTTCCCCATATAATGCCCCATGCGGGATGTCACTCCCCCTCCACATAATGCCCCATGCAGGATGTCATTCTCCATGCGCCCATACATAAAGAAAAAAATAAATAAATAAAATACTCTCCTCACTTCTCATCTGCTGCCGCTGCTTCGGACTCCTCACCCGCGCCAGCGTCTTGCTGCTCTGCGCTGTGATGGCTCAGGAGAGGGCGCGGTGGAGAGACGTCACCGCGCCCTCTGACCTGGGACGTCACAGTCAAAGGATGCAGAAGACACCGAAGCTGCTGCGGAGGCACGGGGAGAGGTAAGTATTGTGCCGGCTGCCGGGGCACTGAGCAAGAGGGGGGGTGGCGGGCGCTGGCACAGGCACCGCATCGCACCGCTCACAGGTCCCATAGCTCGCAGGTGGTCCCACATCAGCTCAGGGCCCCGGCACTTGCCCGGGTGCTGACGCGGGGCCTGTTGGGGAGGCAGAATGAACAAAAACCATCAAGTTAGGAATTGTTTGTGGGATTTTTTTTATGTCATTCAGGGTGTGGTAAAATTGATAAGGCAGCTTTATTTTTTGTGTCAGTACGATTACAGCGATACCACATTCATATTTTTTTATGTGTTGGTGATTTTACACAATAAAAACTTTTTTAGAAAAAATAATTATTTTTGCATCGCTTTATTCTGAGAGCTATACTATTTTTTATTTATCGGCTAATAGAGCTGTAAGATGGCTTGTATTTTGCGTGACAAGATGACGTTTTCAGTGGTAGCATTTTTATTTATATTCATAATTTTGATCGCTTTTTATTCCTCTTTTTTTCCAGCGCCGATCTGAAAGCAGTGGGTGCTACTGCTGTATATACATTATACAGGTGATACTGCTGTATATACATTATACAGGTGATACTGCTGTCTATACATTATAGAGGTTCTACTGCTGTGTATACATTATACAGGTGCTACTGCTGTATATATATTATACAGGTGCTACTGCTGTATATGTATCACCTATATAATTTATATACAGCAGTCTACTGTATATACATTATACAAGTGCTACTGCTGTCTATACATTATACCGGGGATACTGCTGTATATATATTATACAGGTGCTACTGTTGTATATGTATCACCTATATAATTTATATAAAGCAGTCTATATACATTATACAAGTGCTACTGTCGTATATGCATCACCTATATAATTTATATACAGCAGTCACAGTATCACCTGTATAATGTATATGGACTGCTGTGTATACAATGTATACTGTTTGTGATACTGCTACTGCTGTATATACATTATATAGGTGATGCTGCAATTATACACAGCAGTAGCAGTATCACCTACAGTTAGGACCATATATATTTGGACAGAGACAACATTTTTCTAATTTTGGTTATAGACATTACCACAATGAATTTTAAACAAAACAATTCAGATGCAGTTGAAGTTCAGACTTTCAGCTTTCATTTGAGGGTATCCACATTAAAATTGGATGAAGGGTTTAGGAGTTTCAGCTCCTTAACATGTGCCACCCTGTTTTTAAAGGTGTTAGAACCCTCCTGTTAGTTTTTTCTATCTTGTGTTTTGCGGTCACGTGACCATCTGCCTATATATTCCAGCTCCGCCCTTCTGGCTTTGCTGGACTTCAGTGTTGTTTGACTGTCTTTCTAGCCAGGTGCTTCGGTGCCTATCTCTGTCAGTTCGCTTGGTCCTCTGGGACCTCTAGTACGTTTTGTCAGTTTGTCTTTTGTGCTCTGCAACAACTTCTGTTTAGGAGGTGTCCCATTTTTTTCCAGTCCTTAGTTCATTTAGGAACCCCTTAATTCTATAGGTCTTCGTTCAGACTAGCCGAGGACTAAGGCGGGTCTGTTCACAAGGAACAGGGAGCCCACTACATCGTAGACATTCAGCTTAGTCTTACTGTAGGGACAGCTTTCCCTTATCTTTCCTTAGTATATGTTGCAGATCATAACAAAAGGGACCAAAAGTAATTGGACAGACTAAATAATTGTAAATAAAATGTTCATTTCTAGCACTTGGTTGAAAACCCTTTGTTGGCAATGACTGCCTGAAGTCTTGAACTCATGGACGTCACCAGACACTGTTTCCTCCTTTTTGATGCTCTGCCAGGCCTTCACTGCGATGGTTTTCAGTTGCTGTTTGTTTGTGGGCCTTTCTGTCTGAAGTTTAGTCTTTAACAAGTGAAATTCATGCTCAATTGGGTTGAGATCAGGTGACTGACTTGGCCATTCAAGAATATTCCACTTCTTTGCTTTAATAAACTCCTGGGTTGCTTTGGCTTTATGTTTTGGGTCATTATCCATCTGTATGAAACGACGATCAATCAGTTTGGCTGCATTTGGCTGGATCTGAGCACACAATATGGCTCTGAATACATCAGAATTCATTCGGCTGCTTCTGTCCTGTGTCACATCATCAATAAACACTAGTGACCCAGTGCCACTCGCAGCCATGCATGCCCAAGCCATCACACTGCCTCCACCATGTTTTACAGATGATGTGGTATGCTTTGGATCATGAGCTGTACCACGCCTTTGCCATACTTTTCTCTTTCCATCATTCTGGTAGACGTTGATCTTGGTTTCATCTGTCCAAAGAGTGTTCTTCCAGAACTGTACTGGCTTTTTTAGATGTTTTTTTTAGCAAAGTCCTGTCTACCCTTTTTATTCTTGATGCTTATGAGTGGCTTGCACCGTGCAGTGAACCCTCTGTATGTACTTTCATGCAGTCTTCTCTTTATGGTAGATTTGGATATTGATACGCCTACCTCCTGGAGAGTGTTGTTCACTTGGTTGGCTGTTGTGAAGGGGTTTCTCTTCACCATGGAGATTATTCTGCGATCATCCACCACTGTTGTCTTCCGTGGGTGCCCAGGTCTTTTTGCATTGATGAGTTCACCAGTGCTTTCTTTCTTTCTCAGGATGTACCAAACCATAGATTTTGCCACTCCTAATATTGTAGCAATTTCTCGGATGGGTTTTTTCTGTTTTTGAAGCTTAAGGATGGCTTGTTTCACCTGCATGGAGAGCTCCTTTGATCGCATGTTTACTTCACAGCAAAACCTTCCAAATGCAAGCACCACACCTCAAATCAACTCCAGGCCTTTTATCTGCTTAATTGAGAATGAAATAACGAAGGGATTGCCCACACCTGTCCATGAAATAGCCTTGGAGTCAATTGTCCAATTACTTTTTGTCCCTTTAAAAACAGGGTGGCACACGTTAAGGAGCTGAAACTCCTAAACCCTTCATCCAATTTTAATGTGGATACCCTCAAATGGAAGCTAAAAGTCTGAACTTCAACTGCATCTGAATTGTTTTGTTTAAAATTCATTGTGGTAATGTCTATAACCAAAATTAGAAAAATGTTGTCTCTGTCCAAATATATATGGACCTAACTGTATATATTGTATATACAGCAGTCATTATACAAGTAATACTGCTACTCCTGTATATACATTATACAGGTGATACTGCAATTATACAAAGCAGTATCGCCTATATAATGTATATACAGCAGTCGCAATATCGACTATATAATGTATATAGAATGCTGTGTATAATCACAGTATCACCTATATAATGTATATACAGCCTTTTACATACATTATATAGTTGATACTACAACTGCTGTTTTATAGTCGAGTATCAGCTACATAACATATACAGTACAGCAGTCACAGTATCACCTATATAATGTATCTATAGCAGTCTCAATGTGATATATATTCAGCAGTGTCTCCTATATGATATTTACTCTTTGTGTCTCCTATGTGATGTATGCATCATAATATACGATGCAATGCATTTTATTGATCCTGAGGGAAATTGTAGATATATTGTAATTTTTGGCATTAGTAGATATATTGTAGTCTAGTACATAGTGTAATGCTGTTTTAATAAAGTGCATAATGTAGAGTTGTGCATCTATAGTATATAGTGTACAGATGTTTATATAGTATGGTGCTGTGTATAAAGTGTGGAATCCACACTATATACACTGGCACAGCTCTACAGTATATACTATATACACAGCTCCACTCTATGTTCCTGAACACAGTATATATTGTGGAGCTGTGCACGTCGTGTATACTTCTCCTGTCCTGTATACATGGTGTAAATCTCAGTATCTGCTCTAATAATGAATGTGTCTGTATATATATTTTTATAAAAATAAGCAGCACTCCAATTAATTGTGAAAAAGTGGACGACTCTATTAGACAATGTGGCCACGTTTCGGATCCATAACAGGACATTTCTCTGCTATAATGGAACAGAAATGTTGCCACATGGGCTAATAAAAGTCCTCCACATTTCCACAATTAATTGGAGTGCTGCTTATTTTCTTTTTATAAATCCCTTTGATTTATGGGTATGTGTCCTAAAAGCTTTTCACCCGCTGCTTAAAGGGGTTGTCTACTACGTTTTCATTGATGCCCTGTCCATAGAATAGGGCATCAATGTTTGATCGGCTGGGGTCCCGCACCCGGCACCCCTGACGATCAACTGTTATTGGTGCTGGCGGTGGGGGCCGCCGGCCTGAAGTACTCACCTGCGATGCTTGGCCGTCAAGTTGTAGCGGCCGGAGAGGGGTTCTGCACATCCGCCTCCTATTCAATTCACTGGCAGGCGGATGTGCAGTACTGCCGCTTAAAGCAAACCTGTCAGCAGGATTTAGCCCTATAAACTAAAGGCATGGCCATAATGGTGCTGCGATGCTGATTAATCTGATACCTGATGTGAAGGGATCTGCTCAGTGGTTGTTTAATACTCACCTTATGAAGTTTTCAGAAAATGACGTCTTGTGCACTTCAGTATGCTTCGGGGTGGGACGTGGAGGCAGGGTCCTCTTCTCGTTCTTCGACCCCCCACCAGCCTCCTCTGTTTTTTTTTATTATTGATCATTGATTACTCAGTGACCTGCCTCCTTTTTAAAATTCAGCGCAGGACTTCAAGAAAATGGCGCCAGAGGCGGCACATGCGCAGATTGATATCTCTTCTTAGTTCAGAACTGAGATTTCGATCTGAGCATGCGCTGCCTCCAGCGCCATTTAGATCCTGCCCCATGTCCTTTCCGAAGCACTCAAGACGTCATTTTCTGAAAACTTCATATCAGGTGCATTTGGAAGTGCATTGAGCTGTAGGGTGCATTGCTGCAAAAGGGGAAAAAATAAAAAAATAAAAAAACCTCTTTAAATCTTCTTCTATAGCGAGTGTGAACGAGCTGAGTGTGACCGGAGCGTAAGTGCAAACGGAAGTAAGTGTGTGACTTGTTGTTCAGTGACTTGGATTCAGGCAGTTTGGAAGGGAGGAATTTGGACTGAATTGCTGTCTGTTTATTATTAATTCTTTACATTTCTTCTTACTTAATGTTTCTGTCTAGGGCAATCCTCATTAGGAAATGAGCTCCATTATTGACAATGCTGTCCAGTGTACATCTTGCCACATGTATGCAATCCTTGAACAGCCGGTCGTGGATGCATACTGCTGTGCATGTTGTGCGTTTGGAAGCCCAGGTACTGGATCTAAATGAGCAGATGGCAACACTGAGATCCGTTGACAATATGGAAAGGAGTCTGCTCCTCACTGAGCAGCTGCTCACTGGGGTAGATGTGGGGGAGGGTGGTAGTAGTGAGCTGCAGGACAGTGAAGCAGCTAGCTGGGTGACAGGAGGGGGGGGTAGAGGGAAGAGTGCCAGGGAGGCTAGTCCTGATCTGTCACACCCCAATAAGTTTGCAAAGTTGGCAGATGAGGGGGGTGTCGGTACAGGGGTAGCACTGCTGCAGCTAGACATGTCCCCTGAAAGCCGGAGGAGTGTCAGCTCCAGTAAGAGGGGAAATAGGAGAGCAGGGCAGGCCAGGCAGGTGCTGGTAGTGGGGGACTCAATTATTAGGGGAACAGATAGGGAAATCTGTCACAAAGACAGGGATCGTCGAACAGTGTGCTGCCTACCTGGCGCACGAGTCCGGCACATTGCTGATCGGGTTGAAAGATTACTGGGAGGGGCTGGTGAGGACCCAGCGAACATGGTGCACATTGGCACAAATGACAAAGTTAGAGGTAGGTGGAAGGTCCTTAAAGATGATTTCAGGGAATTAGGCTACAAGTTTAAAGCAAGGATCTCCAAGGTGGTAATCTCTGAAATACTACCTGTACCACATGCCACGCCAGAGAGGCAACGGGAGATTAGGGAGATAAATAAGTGGCTCAAGAACTGGTGTAGGAAGGATGGATTTGGGTTCATGGAGAACTGGGCCGACTTCTCAGTTGGCTACAGACTCTACACTAGGGACCGGCTGCACCTCAATGGGGAGGGTGCAGCTGTGCTGGGGGAGAAAATGGCTAGAAGATTGGAGGAGTGTTTAAACTAGGGATTGGGGGGGAGGGTATTCATTTTATAGGTGGGGAAGATAGTGCAGATAGTGACCTGGGCACATATAAAGAAATTGGGGGTGGGGTTAGAACAGTTAATAAAGTAAGAAGGAATAGAGGTACAGAGAGATACATAAAATGCATGTACAGTAATGCCAGTAGCCTCACCAACAAAATGGAGGAATTAGAATTAATTTTGTTGGAAAATAATTATGACATGGTGGGGATATCTGAGACATGGCTGGACGAGAGCCATGACTGGGCAGTTAATTTACAGGGCTATAGACTGTTCAGAAATGACCATACAAACAAGCGAGGGGGGGGTGTTTATATGTAAAATCATCCTTAAAACCCATCTTGCGGGAGGATATATGTGAATCTAATGAAACTGTAGAGTCCCTGTGGGTGGAGATAAGGGGAGGAGGAAAAAATAATAAATTGCTGATAGGGGTTTGTTATAAGTCTCCAAAAATAATGGAAGCAGCGGAGAATATCCTCGTAAAGCAAATAGATGAAGCAGCGACTCAAGGAGAAGTCATTATTATGGGGGACTTCAACTACCCTGAAATACAATGAGGGACAGAAACCTGTAGATCCAGCAAAGGTAATAGGTTTTTGACAATTATGAGAGACAATTACCTTTCACAGCTGGTTCAGGACCCAACAAGAAGGGGGGCACTGCTAGACCTAATATTAACCAATAGGCCAGACCGCATATCAAATATACGAGTTGGGGGGCACTTGGGTAATAGCGATCACAAAATAATACGTTTTCATGTAACCTTTAATAAGATGTGTAGTAGAGGGGTTACAAGGACACTAAACTTCAGGAAGGCAAATTTCCAACAGCTGAGAGATGATCTTAGTGCAATAAACTTGTACGATATCCTGAGACATAAAACCACACAAAGCAAATAGGAGACATTTATTAGCATCCTGAATAGGACCTGTGCACAATATATACCCTATGGGAATAAACATGCTAGAAATAGGAGGAAACCACTGTGGCTAAATAGAGCTGTAAGGGGTGCAATAAGTGACAAAAAGAAAGCATTTAGAGAACTAAAGCAGGTAGGTAGTGATGAGGCATTAAATAAATATAGAAAATTAAATAAATTCTGTAAAAACCAAATCAAGGCAGCAAAGATTGAGACAGAGAGACTCATTGCCAGAGAAAGAAAAAATAATCCCAAAATATTCTTTAACTACATAAATAGTAAAAAACTAAAAATTGATAGTGTTGGCCCCCTTAAAAATAGTCTGGGTGAAATGGTGGATGAGGATGAGGAAAAAGCCAATATGCTTAATGATTTTTTTTCAACTGTATTTACACAAGAAAATCGCATGACAGAAAACATGATTAGTGATAACAAAAATCATCCATTGAATGCCACTTGCTTAACCCAGCAGGAAGTACGGCGGCGTCTAAAAATCACTAAAGTGGACAAATCCCCGGGCCCGGATGGGATACACCCCCGAGTACTGCAGGAATTAAGTAACGTCATAGATAGACCATTATTTTTAATCTTTAAAGATTCCATAATAACAGGGTCTGTACCACAGGACTGGCGTATAGCAAATGTGGTGCCAATATTCAAAAAGGGGACAAAAACGGAACTTGGAAACTATAGGCCAGTAAGCTTAACCTCTACTGTGGGTAAAATCCTGGAGGGTTTCCTAAGAGATGCTATACTAGAGTATCTGAAGAAAAATAACCTCATGACCCAATATCAACATGGGTTTACGAGGGACCGTTCCTGTCAAACTAATTTGATCAGCTTTTATGAGGAGGCAAGTTCCGGACTGGACCAAGGAAATGCAGTGGATGTTGTGTATATGGACTTTTCAAAAGCTTTTGATACGGTTCCACACAAAAGGTTGATACATAAAATGAGAACAATGGGGATAGGGGAAAATATATGTATGTGGGTTAATAACTGGCTCAGTGATAGGAAACAAAGGGTGGTTATTAATGGAACACACTCAGACTGGGTCTCAGTTAACAGTGGGGTACCACAGGGGTCAGTATTGGGCCCCCTTCTTTTTAACATATTTATTAATGACATTGTAGTGGGCATACAGAGTAATATTTCAATATTTGCAGATGACACTAAACTCTGCAGGGTAATTAATACGGAGGAGGACAATTTTATATTACAGGAGGACCTATGTAAACTAGAAGCTTGGGCTGATAAATGGCAAATGAGTTTTAATGGGGATAAATGTAAGGTAATGCACTTGGGCAGAGGAAATAAAATGTATAATTATATGCTTAATTGTAAAACACTGGGCAAAACTGTAACTGAAAAAGACCTGGGTGTATTGGTGGACGACAAGCTCACGTTTAGTGGCCAGTGTCAGGCAGTTGCTGCAAAGGCAAATAAAATAATGGGATGCATTAAAAGAGGCATAGATGCTCATGAGGAGAACAGAATTTTACCTCTATACAAGTCACTAGTGCGACCACACTTAGAATACTGTGTACAGTTCTGGTCTCCGGTGTATAAGAGAGACATAGCTGAACTAGAGAGGGTGCAGAGAAGAGCGACCAAGGTTATTAGAGGACTGGGGGGTCTGCAATACCAAGACAGGTTATTTCACTTGGGGTTATTTACTGTGGAAAAACGAAGGCTGAGGGGTGATCTTATTACTATGTACAAGTATATGAGGGGACAGTACAAAGACCTTTCTACTGATCTTTTTACTCTGAGGCCTGAGACGGGGACAAAGGGGCATCTTCTACGTCTGTAGGAAAGAAGGTTTAATCATAATCACAGACGGGGATTCTTTACTGTAAGAGCAGTGAGACTATGGAACTCTCTGCCTCATGATGTTGTAATGAGTGATTCACTACTAACATTTAAGAAGGGCATGGATGCCTTTCTTGATAAGTATAATATTACAGGTTATATACACTAGATTCCTTGATAGTGCGTTGATCCAGGGAACTAGTCTGATTGTCGTATGGAGTCGGGAAGAATTTTTTTTCCCCAATGTGGAGCTTAGTGTTTGCCACATGTTTTTTTTTTGCCTTCCTCTGGAACAACATGTTAGGCTATGGGTTGAACTAGATGGACTTAGTCTTCCTTCAACCTTAAAACTATGTTACTATGTAGGTATCAGATTAATCAGGATCACAGCGCCATTATAGCCATGCCTTTACTTTATAGGGCTAAATCCTGCTGACAGGTTCGCTTTAAGAGAGTGGTGAGGGGCAAAATTCACTTATCAGGGCTGATGGGTGTTATAGTATGTGGGCTTGTGGGGTTTGTGTGGCAGTGCTGCTATTTGTCCCAGTCCAGCCCTTGTTCAAAGTCATGATGGGCATAGCCCGCTATGGTGTAGGAAATGACACCCGGTCATGACGGGCTATGTCCGTCATTGGTCGTAAAGGGGTTAAGGCAACAGAATGCCATGTCTATGCATTGATAACCTGATTTCAAACCAGATACTGTATATAACATCTTCCTTGATATCAAGATTTTTAAACTGTAAACTATGTTCCCTTCTGCAGAAACAAGGGATGTCTGAAAATACCCCTAATGGCTCACAAAGTTTAAAGAAAACTACAGCTTTTGGCACGCCATAATGGCCTAATTAACCCTTTAAGGACAAGGTATATTTTAGTCTTTAGAAGAATTTTTTTTCTCATCCACATTTACAAACCTTTTTACAATAACATCATATTTTTGTTAATTATATAGCGCCAACCTTATCCGCAGCACTTTACAATTAAGCGGGGACATGTACAGACAATAAAGGCATTATAGAGTAACACATAGTTCACCAGATACAGGTGGGGTGAGGGTCCTGCTCACAAGCTACAATATATAAAGAAATAGGGGGGACACAATAGGTAGAAAGTGCTTGTATTGTATGGTCCCGCCATCATTATAATAAATAGGGGTTTTCAAATAAAGGTTCATGAACCAGTCACCAACCAGTATGTGTCTAAGTACAGATACACAGCGTTCCCTTTTTATTTTTTATCCATAAAGCCTTATGGGGCATGTTTTTTTCACAATGAGCTGTATTTGTCAGTGGCACCATTTTAGTGTACATATAGCTAATTAAAGATTTTTCATTATCTCTTTATGGGAAGGGCTAGAAACAAAATAGTGATACTGCTTGTGGTTTTTTTTATTTACTTTTAAAATTTTTATACCTTTGACATGCTGAACAAATAAAATATTAAGCTTATTTTATGGCTTAGCACATTTATGATAATATCAAATTTATGTAGCTTTATCCAGTTTTATTACCTTTGTACAAAAAGTACAATGAAAAATAAGTCCTAAGTTTTTGTGTCAAAAAGTTTTTGTGTTTTTCTCTCCCTCTCTCTCAGAGAACCCTAAGTTTTACAAATTTCTGTAAATGGAGCTGAGGACTTACTTTTGGAATGAAAAGCTGTCATTTTTAATAGTACCAGTGTAGAACATATCACCTTTTATTATATTATTTGGGAGGTAAAATGATCAAATAAAGCAGCAATTCTGGATTGTATTTATTCATTTTTTACACAGTTTACCATTAGATATGACTGACATGTAATCGTTCTCATAGATTGTAGCTTGCGAGCAGGGCCCTCACTCCTTTTGGTATCTGAGTGATGTGTTATTTTGTAATTAATTTATTGTCTGTACAAGTCCCCTCTAAAAGTTAACATGCTGCGGTGCTATAGAAATAAAAATTATTATTAATATTATTATTATCGTCTGTATTTGACAGTTAAATAAAATCATAATAGTACAGAATGTATGTATTTTTTTTTCATTACTAATGTACAACTTTTTAATTCAGATTTTTTTCTCCCCGTTTTCTGGAACCCATAACTTCCGAGACAGAACTGCATGAGGTCTTGATTTTTTTTATTTTGGGTACATTTTCCACTTTAGAAAAACTCCTGTCCCCCGGGTTTAGTTTGTTTTTAAAAAAAATATATACTCTGCTTTACTCGCCCTCTCCCGGGTCCAGAATCTCCATAGCTGCTCCATGTGCCTTTTACTGACAGCGCTGCAGCCAATTATTGAGCCGGGATACTCAGTGCCGGCCCGAGGAGGGTGAGTAAAGTACAGTGTAGCGCCCCGAGGATTCGGCCGCTACAGGGGTAATGCACCTCTGCCAGAGGTGTGATATTCCACTCCCGGGTAAGGATGGTGTGTGGACCAGGGCTCGGTAGGCTGCATGCATCACACACACCCCATTTCCGGGGGACAGTTCAACGGTACTCCCATTAGACAGAAATGCAGGCACGACAGAATCTGTCCCTGGCTGGAGTGGGGAGGGGGGAGGAAAACCCAGTGATGTAGGAGCAGATAGGGGTTGGGTTTCTGGGCATAGGTAGGAGCCCATTGGTTGCAAGTCACCTGGGCTCATACACAGAGACGGAGGTAGGCACCATCTTAGAACAGTGTTCAGTCTGAGAGAGGAAGTGACAGAGCAGGGCCTCTGTGGAGCTCTGCTCCGGAGGCAGGCCTAGCCTGTGAGGCCAGAGCCAGCAGAAAAGACAGGAACAGAAAGGAAAGGAAGAAAGGAACAGAACACCAAGAGAGGCCCAGAGACACAAAGGCAGAAGGAACCCCAAAGGCCCAGGAGATTGCGGGTGACGGGTTGGCAGAACAGGGTACCGGATCCCAAGTTGGTGGAGGCGACTAATCCTCAGCCAAGAACCGGAGGTCGTGATCACATCTTGGTGCGACCCCTCACTACACCTACTAGAAAGGCACACCACATAGGGTCAGGGAGGTGAGCACCAAGCCCTCCCAAGAGAAGGCCCGCGGGAGCTGGACAGACGTAGTGTCACTGGTGGGGCACGGCCAGAGAAAGGAGTAGAAGGGAGTCCTGTGACACACTCTGGAATTGCCTGGGGGTTGACCGAGCTCCCTGCCTGGTGGACACAGCACGGCTTGGGCAGTCATTGCCCGCGGAATGACTTGGGACATAAAGAACTGTGAGTAAAGAACTTGAACTGCAACCCCACGTCTCTGTGCTTCATCGCCGCACCAGCACTACTAGTGCTGGGACGCCCGCGCACCATCACTCCCATCATCCACATTCTCTGCCCTGGGGCTGCACTCTTCCCGTGGGGAGTTACACTACCTCAGCTGCATACACCATCAGCCCCAGCGGTCTGCCTTGCAGTGGCGGTCCGCACTGACCGCAATCCACGGGTGGCGTAGTCGGAAAATTAACCTAAAACCTATAAAATACCGCCATCGGCCTGACCACCCTGGGCTACGGGACCGGGTCGCCGCCACGGAGACTACAACCCCCAGAGACCCGGCTCCGGGTAACCCACACACGTCCACACTAGGCCCAGGGGGCGAGTCAGCTTTGGCGAAGTCGGCAGGATCGTTACCAGCCCGCCACTAACGGGTATTGCGTGCCTGAAGGAGACTTTGCACTTACCTGAGAGAAGTTTCCCGCCATCCGGAGTCGTCTCCCGCTATCTTCAGTCGATTCCCACCATCTTCAGTCGTTTTCCCGCCATCTTCGGCCGTTTTCCCACCATCAGACGCCATCTTCAGGGCACCGCGCGGGAAGAAGAGGGGCGTGGATGTGCAGGGCGTGCGAGACTTGAAGCCCCGCCCTACGCACCGACGCTGCGCAAGGTCCTGGAAGGGAGAGAGAGCGACGCTGACGTCAGCAGAGCGCGACGCCAGGTCCTCAACGCAGACCATCGCGAGCGGAGCTGCGGCCTACAGAAAAGGATCGCCGGAAAGTAGGCCACGGTTAACCGGGGAGGAAAAAGACATCAGGAACGGAGGGCAAGATGGAGGACCGGCAGCAGACTAAGCTGCCCAGCATCGGCAGTGCCCCAGCCGTCGCGGGCCCCGACCAGCGCCAGGAGAAGACGCGTGACGCAGGAGCGGTCGAAGGAGCAGGTAAGAGGAGTCTCCCTGTCCCGGGCGCTGCCAGCATCAGCCTGCTCCCGGGCCCCCGGGTGGAGCCGCCGATCCCGGGCGCTGCAGACACTGACCTGCTCCAGACCCCGCAACAAGCCCTGCAGCCTAGCCCTCCAGCCCTGGGCACTGCCGCCACCAGCCCGCGCCCAGGCCCAAAGTCGCACCCTCTGACCCCGGGCGTCATCAACAGCGGCCTTCTCCAGACCCCGCCGCAAGGCCTACTGCACCGCAGCGCAAGGGAATGGGTACGCCCTCCACGTCCATAGAGTGGTAGGAGAGGAGGAGCAGTACCACTCAGACCCCAAGTACCAAGAGGACCCGGACGGGTCTGAACACTACCACCAGGAGGAGCAAGGAGCATCAGGAGGACACCGTTACCAGTGAACGGTAAAGTGTAACTGTACATAGTTACCAGTCAGGGTATGAGAACTGTTAAAGGGACTGTTTCCAGAGAAAGTGTGGTCCCCGTTGGGACTGATATAGAACTGTGTAGAAGTTACCCCCTATATCCCTTATCTGGCTGGGGACTGAGAACAGCCATCCCTTTTCCTTAATCTGGCTGGGGACTGAGAGCAGCCATTCCCCTAAGAAGAAAGAACACCTGGTCGCAAGTTGCACCGCGGCCAGTACCCAAGAATATGTTTTACTTAAAAAAAAAAAATAAAATGTTTTAGAATGAAAAGTTTTATATGCTGCTAAAGTAATAATGCAAATGTTTGGTAAGGTGTTTTATTTGACAAAAGAGTTCCGGTAGTAATGACCATATCTGGTGAAAGAAAAATGTTGAAAAAGAGGAAAGTGTTTCCCATAAAGGGAATTAAATAATTTCGTCCGTTTTCTATGTGAAAAGTTTTGAAAAAGTTTTGAAAAAGTATTGCATGTTTTTAAATTGTCTTTGCTCTTTTCCAGCCCGAGGACGTGCTGTGGTTTACCAGGGGGGAATGTAGCGCCCCGAGGGTTCGGCCGCTACAGGGGTATTGCACCTCTGCCAGAGGTGTGATATTCCACTACCGGGTAGGGATGGTGTGTGGACCAGGGCTCGGTAGGCTGCATGCATCACACACACCCCATTTCCGGGGGACAGTTCAACGGTACTCCCATTAGACAGAAATGCAGGCACGACAGAATCTGTCCCTGGCTGGAGTGGGGAGGGGGGAGGAAAACCCAGTGATGTAGGAGCAGATAGGGGTTGGGTTTCTGGGCATAGGTAGGAGCCCATTGGTTGCTAGTCACCTGGGCTCATACACAGAGAGGGAGGTATAAGAGGTGGGCACCATCTTAGAACAGTGTTCAGTCTGAGAGAGGAAGTGACAGAGCAGGGCCTCTGTGGAGCTCTGCTCCGGAGGCGGGCCTAGCCTGTGAGGCCAGAGCCAGCAGAAAAGACAGGAACAGAAAGGAAAGGAAGAAAGGAACAGAACACCAAGAGAGGCCCAGAGACACAAAGGCAGAAGGAACCCCAAAGGCCCAGGAGATTGCGGGTGACAGGTTGGCAGAACAGGGTACCGGATCCCAAGTTGGTGGAGGCGACTAATCCTCAGCCAAGAACCGGAGGTCGTGATCACATCTTGGTGCGACCCCTCACTACATCTACTAGAAAGGCACACCACATAGGGTCAGGGAGGTGAGCACCAAGCCCTCCCAAGAGTAGGCCCGCGGGAGCTGGACAGACGTAGTGTCACTGGTGGGGTACGGCCAGAGAAAGGAGTAGAAGGGAGTCCTGTGACACACTCTGGAATTGCCTGGGGGTTGACCGAGCCCCCTGCCTGGTGGACGCAGCACGGCTTGGGCAGTCATTGCCCGCGGAATGACTTGGGACATAAAGAACTGTGAGTAAAGAACTTGAACTGCAACCCCACGTCTCTGTGCTTCATCGCCGCACCAGCACTACTAGTGCTGGGACGCCCACGCACCATCACTCCCATCATCCACATTCTCTGCCCTGGGGCTGCACTCTTCCCGTGGGGAGTTACACTACCTCAGCTGCATACACCATCAGCCCCTGCGGTCTGCCTTGCAGCGGCGGTCCCCGCTGACCGCAATCCATGGGTGGCATAGTCGGACAATTAACCTAAAACCCACAAAATACCGCCATCGGCCTGACCACCCTGAGCCACGGGACCGGGTCGCCGCCACGGAGACTACAACCCCCAGAGACCCGGCTCCGGGTAACCCACACACGTCCACACTAGGCCCAGGGGGCGAATCATACAGTCTGTTTGTTTTTTACATAAAATTGCAACCCCAGGATGAGGATTTTCTGACTACTTTTTGGTATGATATAAGTGACAATAACAATAAAAATATATAAATCTTCAATAGTTTTTTATTTAGATTTACTGGGAAGTTCACTGTGCAGTATAGTAGTAAAGTTAAATTAATTCTGCAGATCGATACGATTACAGAGATATCGAGGAGGGGGGCTATTATTTTCAATATAAGGAAAGGAGCCACAGGAGATTGCTATTATTATTATGAGGAAGCCCAAAGGAATATTATTAATATTATGAGGAGGCCCAGGGGGCACTGTTATTATTAGAAGAAAGCCCATGAGGAGTTAATATTAAAAGAAGGCCCAGGTGGGTATCATTAATATTATTATTATTACTATAAAGAGGCCTGGTGGGACTATTATTTGTAATATAAGAAAAGTAAGCACAGATGCGCTATTATTATTATTACTAGCTATTGAACTCGTTCTACACCCGGGTGGCGAGCATTTTTATTGGTATATGGTCCCTTATCCTGGTCCATGTTCCCCCATCCTGGTATGTGCTCCCCCATCCTGCTCCCCCATCCTGTTATGCACTGCCCTCATCCTGTTATGTGCTGCCCCCATCCTGCTCCCCCATCCTGTTATGTGCGCCTCATCGTGCTCCCCTATCCTGTCTTGTGCTGCCCCCATCCTGTTTGTTTTGTGCGGCCCTATCCTGCTTTGTGCGCCCCATCCTGCTATTTGTGCCCCCATTCTGCTATATGCGCCCCCATCCTGCTATGTACACCCCCATCCTGCTGTGTGCACCCCCATCCTGCTCCCCCATCCTGTTATGTGCTGCCCCCATTCTGTTATATAGGTCCCCATCCTGCTCCCCCATCCTGTTATGTGCGCCTCATCGTGCTCCCCTATCCTGTTTTGTACGCCCCTATCCTGTTTGTTTTGTGCTGCCCCATCCTGTTTGTTTTGTGCTGCACCCATCCTGTTATGTGCACCTGTGACGCACCTCGTTCTCGAAGGAGCCCTCTTTGGTTTACCCTGGGTGATGGGGGACATGGTGTTACTTCGGCCAAAGTTCTTACTACTCCCCACAGGCGGAGCAAGGCCTCAGGGCAGAGGGACAGGATGGAGGGGGTAGTAGTTGAGGAGAAGGGATACTGCATCCCACTGTGTAGCGCAGAAATGACAGTCCGGAGGCCATAGGGGTGAACTTCCAAGGCTTTACTCACTTAGATGGCAAAGGAAGGCGACTCCCTGCTCACCGCGGAGTCCTGCGGTCACCAGAGACGGGGGGTCCGACAACCTCCGAGTAAGTCCAGCATTCAGTCGCGACCTTACAGCAGAGTGTTCCTGAACTACTGACCAAAACCTTTCCTGTTCATGTGTGTACAAATAGGCCGGGTCTCCCTCTGAGCTCCTCTCAGAACAAGGGTATGGGTGGCAATTCCCCTCCATACGATACCCGGTGGGATCCTCTGGGCCTAACCGGGCTTTCCCATCCAGGACGTAGAGTAACAAGGTCGGGTGTCGGGGGCCGGTACCCCTCCTGCAGCCGGAGTCCCTCTGAATATATCAGGTAGGCGAGGACAGACTTGTAAGTCCTCCACCCTCCCCCACTAACTGGTTCCTACCACTTTGTGTTCCCCAGTCTCCCTGTAACGAGGGGAGCAGCACCTAGTGCATACCAGCTCCCTCTGGTGGAGAAGTGTGGTGCTGGATGCAAAAGGTTAGGTCACGACTATCACACTGGCCTTACCTCAGAGGAGGAACACTACACTCCATTAGAGAAGAGCAGCATCCCTGTGGCGGTCGAACCCTCAGGGGCACCACATTCCCCCCTGGTAAAACACAGCAAGTCCGCAGGCTGCAAAAGAAGCAACACCCAGGAAATTCTCTTTTTATAATAACAAGAAAACTATCATCTCTTTATGGGAGGCACATATCTTAAACGTTACTTAACACGGCATACAATATAAAAGTACAAAAGTATAAAATTATAAAAGTGCTAGCATTTTCCAGAGACATTATTGTAAACAGACAGATAAAGTGCACGGACGCAGAGTCAGTTCAGAAGTGCGAGGGACCTGTCCTAAACCCTCAACCTGGGCTCTGGGGTGGCTGCAGAAGATCCCGAGTTGGACCTCCCGGAGAGCCACCCTGACAGGTTTTTCTTCTGAGGTTTTGAGGTAGAGAATATTCGCGGTTTTGCATAAAACCAATATGGAGCACCTAAAAAGATGCAAACTATGTACATGGGGAAAGAGTCTGTCTGCTGCAAGTCCGCAGGGACACGTGTCTCTATAAAAAACAGGTAAGAAATCAAACATAATAGAAAAAGTCAACACATCAAAACTTGTGAACAAAACTGCAACAGCCGGGGGCTGCTTTAAACCTCGGGCTGTCTCCTTGGAAAGGGCTCATTCCTCCTGACAGAGGCTAGCTGGTCCCCTGAGTCTGAGTGCGGGGTGGTGTCGCTCCCAGACTCTTTATGCACGTCCAGGGCGTACCACCCACGCTCCCCCTGGTGGCGAGAGAAAGTCACTGTGTCGCCCGGGAAGAGGTTCCGACCGGAGTGTCCCCTCCTGAAACGCGGCTCGACGTCCCGCCGGCTGACGAACACATCGTCCTGGAACTGGGGACACCGAATGAACCCCCACCCCGCCTCATGGTGGAAACGGACGACTTGGCCTTCAAATTGGGGACTGGGATGGGTAGCCTCCTCCTGACGCGCCCGAGATTTAGCAGCTTTGGTCCGGACCTGGAGACGCTCACAGCGCTGCTCCCGCCGACTCTGCTCCCATGCGACCTGGAATATCTGGTCGCTGCACCACTGGCTCCTCCTCCACGCTTCAGCCCGGGTCTCCCAGGGGAAGCCCATTAGGTCGCCCCCCTGGTTTTCCCAGGCCCACTCCTCAGCCTTGGGCCAGGTTACTGCGGCTGTCGGTAGCGGGGTAAGGACGGGTTGCTGCGAGTCCTCTGTAGACGCGGACCAGTCCGGGTTGGGGCCGGTAGTTTCCTCCGCAGCTTCAGGCACCTCCGAATCAGGGTTTGGGCAGCATCGCAGGTCCCCACCGATGGTTGCCGATTGCAGCTCTGGAGCCAACGCTTGCTCCCAGGTGACAACGTGGGGAATTAGATACTCTGTCATGAGGTCCAGGATAGTCACGGTAGGCTCTGCAGCCGGGGCAGGGGTTGCACACTCACCCGCCGCCGGGTCGCCCTTGACCTCCGTCACCGCGTCGACTTGTCCTGGAACCTCCACTCCTTGGCGGCGCGTCTCGGATACGCAGCAGCATCTCCTCCCGCCACGCAGCCGTCGCCGCCTCCTGGGCCTCTCTCTGCCTTCTTAAGAGTTCCGGAGCTTCCTGCTGGAGAAACGCAATATCTCCCGGGGTCAACCCGCTGCCGCCTTGCTCTCTGCCGGGTGAAGGGCCTGAACCGGGTTCAGTAGATGCGTGGTCTTGCTCCCATATCCGCCTCTGTTGACTGCCAAGCTCCGACTGCAATGGCCACACCTTGTTGCTTTTCTTCTTCCTCCTCTTTCGGGGCGGTTCCTGGGCGGAATGCTGACAGGCCAGCCTTCGTTCAGCCCATCCGGTTTGACGGGCATTACCCCGCGGACAGTCTCTGATGGAAGGGGCAGTCCACATTTTTGGCACCAAGCGGGAGCCCAGCCCACGATGGGAGGTGTTCAAAGGCAATCTTTTCACAGCATTATGGCACCTGTTCTTTTGGGCGGGCGCCATTTTAAGTGTAAAACGACAGTTCAAGGTGTAAGGCACACAGTACCCGGTAGCAATGGGCACTTCTTCCTTTGCTGCGGGCACGCGATCCTGCCGACTATGCCAGGTTGTGACGCATCTCGTTCTCGAAGGAGCCCTCTTTGGTTTACCCTGGGTGATGGGGGACTCGGTGTCGGGTCCTGTGACGAAGAGATGGGATGTAGCCGTGGCCCGGACCCGACCCGTGCTCAGGGCCGTCACATGAAAAGGAAGATGTTGTGGGCTCGTCCGGGTTGAGTGGCTTATTTTAACGACTACGCCACCTGTGGTGCCTGGTGAAGGGTCACCAGCGCCTCTACAGTCCGCTGAGGCATGGTGTTACCACGGCCAAAGTTCTTACTACTCCCCACAGGCGGAGCAAGGCCTCAGGGCAGAGGGACAGGATGGAGGGGGTAGTAGTTGAGGAGAAGGGATCCCGCATCCCCCTGTGTGTCGCTGAAATGACAGTCCAAGGCTTTACTCACTTAGATGGCAAAGGAAGGCGACTCCCTGCTCCCCGCAGAGTCCTGCGGTCACCAGAGACGGGGGTCCGACAACCTCCGAGTAAGTCCAGCATTCAGTCGCGACCTTACAGCAGAGTGTTCCTGAACTACTGACCAAAACCTTTCCTGTCCGTGAGTGTACAAATAGGCCGGGTCTCCCTCTGGGTGGGATTCTCTGGGCCTAACCGGGCTTTCCCGTCCAGGACGTAGAGTAACAAGGTCGGGTGTCGGGGGCCGGTACCCCTCTTGCAGCCGGAGTCCCTCTGAATATATCAGGTAGGCGAGGACAGGTGGCGTACACCGCTCCGTCTGCATCCTGCCTGGGATCCATTTGCTGTGGAGCCACACTCCTGGGCTCCGGGCCTTCTTGATCATGGTCCTTGGCCGGGTTGAGACATTCCCCGTCTACAACCTACCTCTCGTCCCAAGGCCAGGGTACGAGGGCTGTGTCCCTGCCGGCGCAGGCCTACACAGGATCTGCGCTCCCGGAGGGAAGTCACATTACACACAGTATTTTGACAGCACAGAGCGACCAACTAATCCACTAGGGAGAATTAGCAGAAGGACTAAAAGGACCAAGATCAAAGATGGCTTTCTATTAAATATGAAATCTAAAGTGTCACTAACTTGTAAGTCCTCCACCCCCACCCACTAACTGGTTCCTACCACTTTGTGTTCCCCAGTCTCCCTGTAACCAGGGGAGCAGCACCTAGTGCATACCAGCTCCCTCTGGTGGAGAAGTGTGGTATTGGATGCAAAAGGTTAGGTCACGACTATCACACTGGCCTTACCTCAGAGGAGGAATACTACACTCCATTAGAGAAGTGCAGCATCCCTGTGGCGGGCGAACCCTCAGGGGCGCCACACACCCCTATCCTGCTTTGTGCGCCCCATCTTGCTATTTTCGCACCCATTCTGCTATGTGTGCCACCATCCTGCTATGTACACCCCCATCCTGCTTTGTGCACCCCCATCCTGGTATGTGCTACCCCATCCTGCTCCCCCATCCTGTTATGTGCTGCCCCCATCCTGCTACCCCATCTTGCTATGTGCGCCCCATCCTGATCCCCTATCCTGTTTTGTGCATCCCCATCCTGCAACCTCATCCTGTTTTGTGCTGCCCCATCCTGTTTGTTTTGTGCTGCCCCCATCCTGCTATGTGTGCCCCCATCCTGTTATGTGCACCCCCATCCTGCGCCCCATCCTGTTTTGTGCGCCCCATCCTGTTTTGGGCTCCCTCATCCTGTTTTGTACGCCCCCATCCTGCTCCCCATTATGTTTTGTGCACCCCTATCCTGTTACTCCATTAAGTTTTGTGCACCCCCATCCTGTTTTGTGCGCCTTCATCCTGCTCCCCCATCCTATTTTGTGCGCCTTCATCCTGCTCCCCCATCCTGATTGTTTTGTGCTGCCCCCCCTGTTTGTGTTGTGCTACCCCCTTCCTGTTTGTCTTGTGTTTCCCCAACCCTGTTTGTGTTGTGCTGCCTCCATCCTGTTTGTGTTGTGCTGCTCCCATCCTGTTTGTGTTGTGCTGCCCTTATCCTGTTTGTTTTGTGCTGCCCCCATCCTGTATCACTTAAAAAAAACACTCCTACTCACCTTTCCATCGCTCCCCTGCAGCGTGTCGCATGTGTTATTTTATTAAAATGGCGCCAGAATCAGCGCCTGCATAGCGCGATATCTGGCGCCATTTTAGTGAAGACACATTTACAGAGTGTATATAGAAAATGGCGCCGGAGTTCGCGCCTGCGCATACCGCACTGTCTGGCCATTTTGTTGAAGACTCACTGCAAATGTGCCGCTGGAGATCGCGGTATGCATTCAGTGCCTACGCATACCGCGATCTCCGCCACCAAGCTCCTCTTACTTGTCACCTATAACAGCTGAATGCGTTCTTCTGTCTGGGGCCAGACTGTGCAGGCGCATTGCGCCTGTGCAGTCTATAGATGCTTCGGACAGACGGACACATCTCCCGTTATATTATAGATGCCCAATGTAAGTCAACGGGAAACTCAAGCATTTTTCTGGAGATCACCCCCCTCCCCTCAGAGGTCTGCAGGGGGCCTACAAATTACCAAAATCGATGGGAACGGTGCTCAAATGACATGGGAACAGCATGGGGAAGACCCCTGGAAGCATCTCTGACTCCCAGGTCACTGCTGTCAACAATGTTGTCAGATTATTATGCCACTTTTACGGACTCACAATAAAACATTCAAAAACTAAACAAAAACAGATTTTCCTGGAAAAAATGTTAAGGAACATTTTTTCCTGGGTAATGATTTGTATATAAGGCAAATAAATAACCAAAAATGCTCCTCCACACCTTGGGCTATATTCACACGTAAAATTTTTGATGCATTTTTGCACTTTTGCATTGAGTTCAACAGTGAAAAATACATTCACCAGTAAATGTAATTTTATCATTTTACTACCTTATCTGCCCATGTGGTGTATGAGACATAGAATCATAGAATCATAGAATGGTAGAGTTGGAGGGGACCTCCTGGGTCATCTGGTCCAACCCCCTGCTCAAAGCAGGATTCACTAAATCATCTCAGACAGATTTCTGTCCAGCCTCTGTTTGAAGACGTCCATTGAAGGGGAACTCACCACCTCTCGTGGCAGCCTGTTCCACTCATTAATCACCCTAACTGTCAAAAATTTTTTTCTAATATCTAATCTGTGTCTCCTCCCATTTAGTTTCATCCCATTGCTTCTAGTCTTTCCTTGTGCAAATGAGAATAAAGATGATCCTTCTACAATGTGACAGCCCTTGACATATTTGTAGACAGCTATTAAGTCTCCTCTCAGTCTTCTTTTTTGCAAGCTAAACATTCCCAAATCCTGCAACCGTTCCTCATAGGACATGGTTTGCAGACCAGTCACCATTCTGGTCGCTCTTCTCTGAACTTGTAGTTAGTTTGTCTATGTCTTTTTTAAAATGTGGTGCCCAAAACTGTACACAGTATTCCAGATGAGGTCTGACCAAAGAGGAGTAAAGACCGATAATGACTTCACGTGATCTAGACTGTATGCTTCTGTTAATACATCCCAGAATTGTATTTGCCTTTTTTGCTGCTGCATCACACTGTTGACTCATGTTCAGTCTATGATCTATTAGTATACCTAAGTCTTTTTCACATGTACTGTTGCTTAGCTCTATTCCTCCCATTCTGTATATGCTTTTTTCATTTTTATTGCCCAGATGTAGTACTTTGTATTTTTCCCTGTTAAAAACCATTCTGTTGGTTGCTACCCACTGCTCCAGTTTATTTAGGTCTTTTTGAATCCTCTCTCTCTCTTATCTAGTATTAGCTATCCCTCCTAGCTTTGTGTCATCAGCAAATTTAATCAGTTTACCCTCAATTCCTTCATCTAAATCATTGATAAAGATGTTGAACAATACAGGTCCCAGGACAGAGCCCTGTGGTACCCCACTTGAGACATTCATCCAGCTGGATGTGAAGCCATTTACAACCACCCTTTGAGTCCGATCACTAAGCCAGTTATGAATCCACCTAACAGTTGCCTGGTCCATTGCATACTTGGTCATTTTTTCAATAAGGATGGTGTGAGATACTTTGTCAAATGCTTTGCTGAAGTCAAGATATACTATATCTACAGCATTTCCCTGATCCACCCAGTCAGTGATTCTGTCATAGAAGGAAATTAAGTTAGTCTGACATGACTTGTTAGTTACAAACCCATGCTGACTCTGGTTAATCACTTCATTCTTATCCATGTACTTACATATATGTTTTTTAATAATTTGTTCAAAGATCTTTCTTGGTATAGAAGTCAGACTCACCGGCCTATAGTTCCCTGGGTCCACCTTCTTCCCCTTTTTGAAGATAGGAACAACATTTGCTCTTCTCCAGTCTTCTGGGACTTCTCCTGTTCTCCAAGAATTTTCAAAGATTATGGAGAGTGGTTCTAAAATTTCTTCTACGATCTCCTTCAGTACTCTGGGGTGTAATTCATCTGGACCTGGAGACTTGAACTCATTTATGTTAGCTAAATATTCCCTCACAATCTTTCTGTTTACAGATCACTGTCCTTTTAAAGGAATAGAGGAATCCAAGTTAAGATCAGTTCATGTTACATTTTCTTTCTGAGAGAAAACAGATGCAAAATAGGAATTAAAAAGTTCGGCCTTCTCAACATCCTCTCTTACCATTTCTCTATTTTCATCCTGTAAAAATCCTATAGCATCTTTGACTTTTCTTTTACTTTTGACATACCCCCAAAATCCTTTTTTATTGCTTTTGACATCTCTTGCAAGCCTTAATTCATTGTCAGCTTTAGCTAACCTGATACGTGCCCTACAGGATCTGCAGACTGCATTATAATCTTCTTTAGATATGCCTCCCTCTTTTCCATTTAATAAACATTTCTTTCTTTCTTTTTAGCATGTGTTTAAGTTCTGTGTTCATCCATCCTGGTTTCCTTAAATGCTTCCCATTCTTCCTACTTTTCGGGATTGTTAACGATTGTCCTTTGAGAATCTCATTTTTAAAAATTTCCCATCCTTCCTGGACATTTTTGTCCTTAAGGACATCCAGCCATTGGATCCTTCCTATTCTCTTTCTGAGTCTCTTAAAATCTGCCTTTCTAAAATCTAACCTTGAAGTTTGAGTCTTCACATGTCTTCCTCCTCTAGTTATCCAAAATTCTATAATAGCATGATCGCTGCCTCCTAGGGTCCCAGCCACCTTTACCTCCTCAACCATTTCCTCCCTGTTTATAAGGATTAGATTAAAAGTAGCAGATCCCCTTGTTTTCTCCCCTACCTTTTCGAAGATAAAGTTGTCAGCAAGAGAGGATAAGAATTTGCTTGACCTGTTAGTTTTACTTGAGAGAGATTCCCAACAAATGTCTGGATAGTTGAAATCTCCCATGACCACTACGTCATATTTTTTGGAGAACTTGGTCATTTGATACATAAAGAGCTCATCCATATCTTCAGCTTGCCCAGGTGGCCTGTAGTAAATGCCTACAATGGTGTCCTTTCCGTTGTTCTCTCCTTGTATTCTTACCCAAACAGTTTCCACAGAATTCCCAGTCTCTGAAGCTTCAATCTCTGTGCAGATATACGCTTTTCTAACATACAATGCGACACCTCCTCCTCGATTATCAAGTCTGTTTCTTGCAAATAAGTTGTATCCTTTTAGCCTTGTATTCCGATCATGTGTATCGTCCCACCAAGCTTCAGTGATTCCAATGACATCATATTCCTTTTCCTGCATTAGTAGTTCCAGTTCTCCTTGTTTGTTGCCCATGCTTTGTGCATTTGTATAAAAACATTTTAGTTTGTGATTGGTTTCTCTTCCTCCCATATTTTTATTATTTAAATTGTTTTGTCTTTGTTCTTCCTTCCCACTTCCAGTAGCAGAGATCTCAATAGTATTTGTCAGCTGTATGGCTTTTTCTGGCCTTTTGCTTCCCTTCCCACATTGTTCTAGTTTAAAGCTCTCCTGATGAGTGTAGCAAGGCGACTTCCAAATACACGTTTTCCAGTCTTCGTAAGGTGCACCCCATCTCTAGCAAGTAGTCCATCGTATAGGTAATTCATTCCGTGATCCAGAAATCCAAATCCTTGTTGACGGCACCATCGACGTAGCCAGTTGTTCACCTGTAGAATCTTATTCCACCTCATTGTTCCATGGCCATCCACTGGGAGGATGGATGAGAAGACCACCTGCGCTCCCAATTCTTTTACTTTCTTGCCTAAGTCTTCAAAGTCACTGCAGATGGTTTCCAGGTCCTTTCTTGCGGTGTCATTTGTCCCCACATGTATTAGCAGGAATGGGTAGTGATCTGTAGGTCTGAAGAGTCTTGATATCCTGTCAGACACATCTTTAATTTTTGCTCCTGGAAGACAGCACATTTCTCTTGAGGTTATGTCTGGTCTGCAGATAGCGGCCTCTGTTCCTCTTAGCAGGGAATCCCCCATGACCACCACTGTCCGTTTTTTCTTCACAACATTCTTCTTTCTCCATCCAGGAGGATTCCGAGGGCTTACAAGGTTATTCATTGCTGGCAAAGTCTTATTTTGAGGTATTTCTTCATGGTTCTCCTGCGTGAGAGCCTGGTACTGGTTCCTGAGCAGGATGGGTTCTGACTGCCTCTCGATCCTCCTGCTTCTGTGGGTCACATGCTTCCATTCCTCTGTTTCATCAGGTGCAGTTCGAATTTCTTCTCTTTCTGAATCATGAAGAGATAATTCTGTTCTGTCTAAGAACTCTTCACCTTCCTTAATGATTTTCAAGGTAGTTAACCTCTCTTCTAGATTTCGCAACTTTTCCTCCAACAGGGACACAAGCTTGCATTTCTGGCATGTGAAGTTTGGCTTTTCCACTGGCAAGTCTGTGAACATGTAGCAGAATATGCAGCTCACCAAATGGCTCCTGGACTCTTCCATGCTCTTACTGTTAATGTTCTGAAAACAGTGAAAAAAGCTTCAAAATGGCGCGCGGTTTACCGATGTCCTCTTTTCAGCTCCAACAGCCAAAATCCAGTGTTCTTTGAGCTCGCGGAGACTCTTCACTTACCCCAAAATGCAGTGGGAATATGCAAATTATCTCCTCAGGACTCCTCCCCTGGTTTACCGATGTCCTCTTTTCAGCTTCAACAGCCAAAATCCAGTGTTCTTTGAGCTCGCGGAGACTCTTCACTTACCCCAAAATGCAGTGGGAATATGCAAATTATCTCTTCGGGACTCCTCCCCTGGTTTACCGATGTCCTCTTTTCAGCTCCAACAGCCAAAATCCAGTGTTCTTTGAGCTCGCGGAGACTCTTCACTTACCCCAAAATGCAGTGGGAATATGCAAATTATCTCCTCAGGACTCCTCCCCTGGTTTACCGATGTCCTCTTTTCAGCTCCAACAGCCAAAATCCAGTGTTCTTTGAGCTCGCAGAGACTCTTCACTTACCCCAAAATGCAGTGGGAATATGCAAATTATCTCCTCAGGACTCCTTCCCTGGTTTACCGATGTCCTCTTTTCAGCTCCAACAGCCAAAAATCCAGTGTTCTTTGAGCTCGCGGAGACTCTTCACTTACCCCAAAATGCAGTGGGAATATGCAAATTATCTCCTCAGGACTCCTCCCCTGGTTTACCGATGTCCTCTTTTCAGCTCCAACAGCCAAAATCCAGTGTTCTTTGAGCTCGCGGAGACTCTTCACTTACCCCAAAATGCAGTGGGAATATGCAAATTATCTCCTCAGGACTCCTCCCCTGGTTTACCGATGTCCTCTTTTCAGCTCCAACAGCCAAAATCCAGTGTTCTTTGAGCTCGCAGAGACTCTTCACTTACCCCAAAATGCAGTGGGAATATGCAAATTATCTCCTCAGGACTCCTCCCCTGGTTTACCGATGTCCTCTTTTCAGCTCCAACAGCCAAAATCCAGTGTTCTTTGAACTCGCAGAGACTCTTCACTTACCCCAAAATGCAGTGGGAATATGCAAATTATCTCCTCAGGACTCCTCCCCTGGACTCCTCAGGACTCCTCCCATGATCAGATACATCCTGTTTCATTTATAAAGAAGGGACTTTGAAAGTCACAAAGCCTATTTTTACAGGGCCATCAGGCAGCCCTTACTATTGTTAAAGGGCCAACAGTCGGCCCTCACTATTATTAGAGGGCAATCAGCCGGCTATGCTTTGTTGTTCCCATTATTAAACAGTGGGTCTCCTATACTGTTATTGCGTATGCAGTGACTGCAAGGGCTGCCAAAAATTTGGATGCACCCCAATACCCCTTTGAAGAGATGTAGAGGAGGACATCCTTAAAAAAAATGTTCCCATTATTAAGGAGTGGGTCTTCTATTGTGGTAATGCCAATGCAGTTACTGCAAGGGCTGCCAAAAAATTGGACGCACTACAATACTTTTTTGAAGAGATGCAGAGGAGGGCCTCAGTAAAAAAAATGTTCCCTTTATAAAGTTGTGGGTCTCCTATACTGTGATTGCACATGCAGTGACTGCAATGGCTACCAAATATTTGTATGCACTACAATACCCCTTTGAAGAGACATAGAGGAGGGCCTCAGTAAAAAAAAATTGTTCCCATTATAAAGGAGTGGGTCTCCTATACTGTGATTGCACATGCAGTGACTGCAATGGCTGCCAAAACTTTGAATGCACTCCACTACCCCCTTGAAGAGATGTAGAGGAGGGCCTCATTAAAAAAAATTGTTCCCACTATTAAGGAGTGGGTATCCTATAGTGGTAATACCCATGCAGTGACTGCAAGGGCTGCCAAAAATTGGACTCACTGCAATACTCTTTGAAGAGACGTAGAGGAGGTCCTCATTAAAAAAATTGTTACATTGTTAAGCAGTATGTCTCTTATACTGGTAATGCCCATGCACTAAGTGCATGGGCTGAAAAATATTTACCCCTGGGGAGTATACAGGAACATACTGTATAACATACAGAATGTTAGAGGTAGGCCTTTCAAAAAATTTCCTATGGGCATCATAAACACCCTTAAAAAAATGATGTGGGTATTTCATCGCCGTGACCCTGGTGATATGGTGGTGGAGGATGAGGAGAAGGAGAAGGAGGAGGACAACAGAAAATAGACTAAATCAGGAAGCATATATGCTTGTTTGGGTGAGAAGAGGTGCATAGGAATAGACTCCCTCCCAAAAAAAAGCTACTGGATTTAACTTCATATTCCGCTGCTATTATCCGGTGGTGTTGAGTCTGGCCCAATCCAGCCCTTATTTATTTTGATAAGAGTCAGCCTGTCAGGATTTGGACAGGCAGATGAGTCTATCAGTTATAATGCCCCCGGCGGCACTAAAAACCCACTCTGACAAAACGCTAGCAGCAGGGCAGGCCAGGACCTCCAAGGCGTAGAGAGCCAGTTCATGCCACGTATCTAGCTTGGATACCCAATAGTTATAAGGCACAGAGGAATCACGGAGGACGTTGGTACAGTCGGCAAGGTACTCCTTCAGCATCTTCCAAAACTTTTCCCTCTCTGTTAGAGTACCCCACGAATCAGCGCAGGGCATGTTCTGTGAAACGTGCTTGTGTAAGGTGGGGACGGTACACCAGGAGAAATAGTGGCGGCTGGGAACCAAGTACTGAGGGACAGACACCGCCATCAGGTTGTGGAAAGATTCTGTCTCCACAAGCCTAAAAGGCAACATTTCAAGTGAAAGCATTGGAGAAATGTGGGAGTTTAGTATTGTGGCCTATGGGGCATTGGCTGCGTATTTGCACGTTCATTCAAAGGACAGGGGTAGGGACAACTGAACGCTGCACTGGGACAAGGACGTGGACGGTGATGGTTGCAAGTGTGCGATAACATGTGCAGGGTGGGAGCATCTTTGCCTACGCCATGGACAGAGGATTGGCGTGCACACACAACAGTGGAACGGGTAGTAGTGTCTCCTACAGAAACAGTTTCTGGACCCTGTCATTCGGCCTAACTAGTTGGGTGCATTGCTGTCATGTGCCTGAGCATGCTGGTGGTGGTCAGGCTTGTAGTTTTTCTGCTCCTGCTGATGCTGGCATGGCAGTGTTGCAAATGGCCTTTTTGGGGTTCTAGACAGTCTTTAAAAAAGAGCCAGACTCTGGAAGAGCTAACAGTTGGACTGGCAACTTCCCTTGTGTTGATGTTCAGGGGAACAGTTGCCCACCTTGTATCTGTGGCCACCCCACTACTTGTTCCTGCCTGTTGTGGTGCTACTGTGGCACCCCAGGGGTCTGGTTTCCACAGTAATAGCAATATTACGTCTGTGAGCAGGTGGGAGGTCTCCTGGGCAGGAATCCTAAGCATGCCACACCTCCTGCCCAGTCCTGGGAGGGGAAGAACTTCCCCTACATAAACTGGGGCTGAGGCAGGGTTAAGAGAGAGGAGTTCCAGACAGAGACGGAGTCTGGTCTGGACACGCAGAAACAGGGACAGAGAGACATCAGGAGCTCTGTAGGAGCCAAGGAGAAGCGCCAGGGGCTGGAGCTGTGCAGAGCTCGCCCTGGGAGAAGGTACTAAAACCGGACACAGGAGTCCGAGGCTGTGGGGACTAAGATATAGCCAGCAGCAGAATCCATCTGGCAGGGGATTCCAGGTCCTCTGGCCATAAAAGCCCGGAGGCTCAGTCACAACGAAGGGACCAGCACCGCCATTCCGGAGCGGAGGCTAACAGGAGGCCCCAGGTCACCAGCCATACGGGTGAGCACCACACGGTATACCCAGGGACGTGGGCTACTTGTAACCGCCGAAAGCAGGGTAGCCAGGAAGGGTACAGACTAACGGGAAGGCCTACAACTCCACCTGGCCAGGGGAACTCCGGCTTACTCGCAGACTAACCAGGCCCCAACTACTAGCCAGTACTCCCGGGGGAATTTGCCTTGTACCATCAGTAAAGACCCTGAACTGTACCCTCGCGTCTCCGTGCTTCCTTGTCGCACCATTAGTGCTGGGACATCCACACCATCACTCCCAACATCAACCTCATCCTCTGCCCTGAGGCCATACCCCTCCCATTGGGGGTTATACCATCCACGCTGCACATCCGTACCACCGGCCTCAGCGGACTGCCCTGCAGCGGCCGCATTCAACGGGTGGCGTAGTCGGACACTAATACCATTATACCAATAACTGCCACTTAGTTTGACCACCCTGGGCACGGACCGGGTCACCGCCACACGAAGACTACTACCCCCATCGGATCCGGCTCCGGGTATTCCCCGCGCGCACGCGCGCCGCACTACAGCACTGGCCCAGGGGGCGCGTCAATTTTTGGCGTAGTCGGCAGGATTACGTGCCCGCAACCACCGGGTACTGCGTGCCTGAAAAAAGAGACTTTTATACTTACCTGTGGTGAAGTTTTCCGCCGTCCGGAGTCGTTTCCCGCCATCTGGAGCCGATTCCCGCCATCCGACGCCATCTTCTGCCTTCTTCCCGCCATTCGTGGAGTTTTTCCACCATTGGACGCCATCTTGAGGGCGCCGCGCGGGAAGAAGAGGGGCGTGGACTCCGAAAGCCCGCGAGAACTGAAGCCCCGCCTCACGTCCGGACGTTGCGTAGGGTCCTGGAAGGAGCCCAGCAGACGCCGACGTCACAGGAGCGCGACGGAAGGTCCTCAACCCTGACGATCCACTGCGGAGCCGCGGCCTACGGAAGAGGATCATCGCAAGGTAGGCCACGGTCCACTAGGGGGGAGGAGGATGTCGGATACGGAGGAGAGCTTCACTGCCACAGCCACCGCCAGCGCCACCGCTGCTGCGGTCATGCCTTTCACCATGCCCTATATCCCGGGGGCAGCCTGGCTACCCCAGTACTCAGGGGAGTCACATACCCTAAATGACTTCAGAGAAAGGCTGGATAGCCTCTTCCAGGTGTATCCCCTCACGGAGGCGCAAAAAGTGAGCATCCTGGTGGCCCAATTAATCGGGGCAGCCCAAAGGGAGGTAAAGTCCTGGCCACCTGGGAGGAAGAGGACTGTCAGAGACATACTAACCCGGCTGAAAGACACATTTGACACCCGCACCTCAGCCGAAATAAAACTAAGATTTTATGGGTGCAAACAACGGGCACATGAGAGTATAAGAGACTATGCTCTAAACCTACAAGAGGCCCTGAGAGCCATTAAGCAGGCAGACCCTGACAGCGTGGGAAATGAAGATAAGCTGTTGACTGAATAATTCATTGAGGGTCTACTGTGCAATGCCCACCGAACCCAGTTGCGGGCAATGGCCTTACAGGACCCTGACCTGGACTTTGCACAGTTCAAGGACAGAGCCATCCGGGTGCTCCGAGAACCGGCACCAGGTGGCGCTGTGACCCACAGGCGCCCTGCTATCACTTACCACCAGGAGACGGCGCCCTTGTCTGCAGGGCCTGTGGGAGCTGATGCGCAGGCTTTAAACAATGACCCAGCTACAGACCTGCACCATCAGGTCCAAGAGCTAACTAAAAGCGTTGCCGCGCTAACCCGAACTGTGCAGTCTTTACAGGTTTCTACTGCAGGGAAGATCGAGCTGGCATCCGGACCGGAGGACATCCCGTGGCGCCGACCAAGGAGGACCCCACCGGCTAGAGGAAGACCCAGCGATCGATACAACGAGGACGGACGACCTATTTGCCGCCGCTGCAATCAACCCGTACATGTGGCAAGGTACTGTCATTTAAACGGGCACAACCTGGGGTAGAGGGCCAACCCCCAGGCATAAGACCATCAGGCCCATCAAACTGGCGTGATAAATACGTAGGGGGACGTCCAATCTTGCCTGTGGTACTGGATGGCATTCCTATGAGTGCCCTACTAGACACTGGGTCACAGGTCACCACCATCCCGTACGTGCTCTTCAAGCAGTACTGGAATGATTCGGACATAACCCGCTACCCAGACGACGACCTGAGTATCATCACCAGCAATGGTCAGCCCGTGCCGCAGGTGGGATTCAAGGAGGTGACCATTAAAATCGGTAAAGTCGAACTAGCGGCACAAGGACTGATTATAGCGGACATCGACCGTCATGAGAGTCACCCTAGAATCACCCTGGGAACCAATGTAATTGAAAATTGTCTTGCAGAGGTGATTCTCATTTTACAGCAGGTTGCCAAGAACGCCAGTTCCGGCCAGCAGCGTGTGCTCCAAAAAGAGATCCGGGCACTGATGAAGCGGCAACAGGTGGACCTATCTGGTGGTGAGATAGGTAGCGTGAGAATGTGTGACCCGTTCCCTATTGCCATGCCCCCAAAAAGTGAGATGATGATTTGGTGCCGGGCAGCTATTGGTCTAAGAGGTAGAGACTACCAAGCAATGGTAGAACCCGTCTACTCAGACAGTAGGCCCACCATTTTGACAGTCGATGTACGCCATGGGAGGGTGCCCGTTCGCATCATAAATATCGGTGAGAGAGAAGTACACCTGCCCCGGTATGCCACGCTAGCTAAATTGTTCACCATAAACCAGAATTCTGTACAGGCCGTGGAACCCTTGCCTCCATCTCAACCAGAGGGAGGTAACGGCTCTAAGAAACCAATGGAGGACTGGTGTCAGCAACTACATCTGGGTACTGACTCCACTCCCTCACACCAGAAACAAGGAGTCTATCGGGTGGTTCAAGAGTACGAGAGAGTGTTTAGTAAACACCCGTTAGACTTCGGGCGAGTAAAGGGGGTAGAACACCACATCCCCACGGGAGACCATCCTCCCATAAAGGAGAGATACCGACCCGTACCCCCTGCACACTACCAACACGCCAAGGGGATGCTTAGAGACATGAAGGAGGCTGGGGTAATCAGGGACAGCTGTAGCCCCTGGGCAGCTCCACTAGTCTTAGTCAAAAAGAAGGACAACACTATGAGAATGTGTGTAGACTACAGGAAGGTCAACCGTATCACACACAAAGATGCGTACCCGTTACCAAGGATAGAAGAGTCCTTAGCTGCATTAAAATCTGCTAACTTCTTCTCTACTTTGGGTCTCACTAGCGGGTACTGGCAGGTTCCTGTAGCAGAGGCAGACCGGGAGAAGACCGCATTCACCACCCCGATGGGTCTCAGCGAATTTAACTGTATGCCGTTCGGGCTCTGCAACGCACCAGGAACCTTCCAACGGTTAATGGAATGCTGTCTGGGACACCGGAACTTCGAGACGGTCCTGTTATACCTGGACGATGTCATCGTCTATTTCAAGACCTACGAGGACCACCTGAAACACCTGGCAGAAGTGTTCGAAGCTCTGGCAAACTACGGCCTAAAGGTGAAACCCTCCAAGTGTCACCTCCTGAAACCAAAGGTGCAATACCTGGGACACGTGGTGAGTACTGACGGAGTGGCTCCTGACCCTGATAAGATCACCGTGATTAAGGACTGGCCAAGACCCTCCAACATAAAGGAAGTGCGGCAGTTCCTCGGGTTGGTAGGCTACTACCGAAGATTCATTCCCAGTTTCACCAAAATGGCAGCCCCTATGCAGGACCTCCTGATAGGTCAATCTCGAAAAGCCAAAAACCAGAAGCCGCCCTTCAGGTGGGAAAAGCTGGAAGAGGAGTCCTTTTGCCAGCTGAAGATGGCCCTCACGGGGGATGAAATCCTGGCATATCCAGACTACAGCCAGCCCTTTATCCTCCACACGGACGCAAGCAACATCGGGCTAGGAGCCGTGCTGTCCCAGATCCAGCAAGGGAAAGAACGGGTAATCGCGTACGCCAGCCGAAAGCTACGACCCACCGAGAGGAACCCTGAGAATTATAGCTCATTCAAGCTGGAGTTCCTGGCAGTAGTGTGGGCAGTGACCGAACGTTTCAAGCATTACCTTGCCTCCTCCAAATTCATCGTGTACACGGATAACAACCCGTTGACACACCTGGACACTGCAAGGCTCGGTGCTCTGGAACAGAGATGGATGGCTCGCCTGTCCAACTTTGAATTCACCATCAAATACCGGGCAGGACGCTCCAATGCCAACGCGGATGCCCTGTCTAGAATGCCGAACTTACCGGACGTAGGGGAAGATCCAGAAGATCTGGAAGAAGTTGAGCTCCCTGCGTTCCACCGTCATGGGATTACCCTGTATTCCCACCGTGTGAAGGACAGGCGCTCCGCGACGTTCAATCCCTTGCCCCACTACAACTGGGCAGAGACGCAAGACAGTGATCCCGCAGTCCGTCTGGTGAAGGAAATGCTGACCCAAGCCGATGCCAGTCTGGACCCAGACGCCCCAGAGGAGACTAAGCAACTGTGGAAGGAGAAAAGTAGGCTGTTCCTCTACAGGGAGAAGTTGTGCCGGAGAATGGTTAACTCTCGAACACATGAGTTGACCTGGCAGGTAGTGGTCCCCAGACGAGACGCGGCTATGATTCTGGAGGCGTACCACAACAGAGCAGGACATTTCGGGTGGAAGAAGCTGGAGTTCTTGTTGCGTGAACGGTTCTACTGGGTAGGCATGAGAGGAGCCATCGAGAGGTGGTGCAGAGACTGTGGACCGTGCCACCTAAGAAGGAAGGACCGTGCCAGCCAGAAGACTCCCTTGCAGCCCATCATCACCCGACAGCCACTGGAACTGGTAGCCCTGGACCATGTGAAACTGGCTCCAAGCAGATCTGGGTATGTCTACGCCCTCACAATCGTAGATCATTACTCCCAGTTCCTGGTGGTGGTCCCGGTCAAGGACTTAACGGCTCAAACAGCAGCTAGAGCCTTCCAGCAGCACTTCTGCCGTCCACACGGGTACCCGGACCAAGTGCTGACAGACCAAGGGCCAGCCTTCGAAGCGGAAGTCTTCCAGGAGTTCTGCAACCTGTATGGCTGCACGAAGATAAGAACAACGCCCTATCACCCTCAAACCAATGGACTCTGCGAGAAGATGAACCAGGTGGTGATAGACCTCCTGAAAACATTGCCCCTGGAAGAACGCAGTATGTGGCCTGAGAAGCTGCCTGATCTGGTGGACCTATACAACCACATCCCTGTAGGTTCTACCAACTGTACCCCGGCTTACCTAATGAGAGCGAGACCTGGTAAGCTGCCTATCGACCTGGATATGGGAGTCCTGACGCCCGAGGACACCTCGCCAGAGGCAGACTGGGATGCAGAACGGCAGCAGCAGTATCGGAAAGTACAGGAGAGCGTCGAGCGAAGTCTGTCTCAAGCTAGAGAAAGGCAAGAGAGGGCTTATAATCAGTATGCTCCCGCTGTTCCCCTGGTACCTGGAGAGCAGGTCTTGAAGAGGAAAAGACGGCTCCACAAGTTGGACGACCAGTGGGAGAAGGACCCGTACACCGTACTGCCATCAAGCCATGAGAACCCAAAGATTTGCGTGATCAGTAAGGATGGAGGAGAAACTACAGCCGTTGTCTCCAGAGACCATCTGAAGAAGTGTCCCGAGCAGCTGCAAAACCCTGAAGAAGAAGATCAAGAAAACCCTCGACCCGCAGAGGAAAGGGAAGAAATGATCAGGACTGTACTCGGAGACTTCCCCCGGTCTTGGACACAAGTAAACGGTGCTGTCGTGGTACCCGTCCTCACCTTTCTCCAGCCAGCCCCGCAAGTGCCCACAGAGGAACCGGAAGAGCTGGAAGAGCAGCCGGCCCAAGAGGCAGAAGAGTCCACACCAGCAGTACAGGAGGATCAACCCTCTGCTAGTAGTGAGCCTGCCGTGCCCCTAGTGAGCCAAAGAGTGCACAGAAAGCTGCCCAGCTTGCCCATAACACCTCCTACACCCTGTAGTGCAGGACCAGTGAGTGAGCTCCGTAGGTCCACTAGGGTTACCAGAGGCCAGATGCCCGTACGTTGGAGAATCTAAGTTGGCTAATTGCTTTAACTATTTTATGTTTACCTGTTTTGTTGTAGCCGTTGCTAATTATGTTTTTCAGTTACAGATTTCTTTATATGGACTGACAGGTTATGGACAGTGAGTAACCGGAACTCTGTTGTAAATATGTTTGGAGCGTAACCCAGGAATGGACTAAAGACTGTTAAGGACTCGGGGCAGGACAGACCCCTACCTGGTTACGGCTCCCTGTTCTTTGGTGAAATGGACACCCTTATTGCTTCCCGGTTACGGACACGCCGTGACCATCTCATGTATTTAATTGTTATTGTTTATACCCTGTTATGTTTTCAAAAATATGTTTAGTCCGGGAGTACTAAATTTCACTAGGGGGGAATGTGGCACCCCAGGGGTCTGGTTTCCACAGTAATAGCAATATTACGTCCGTGAGCAGGTGGGAGGTCTCCTGGGCAGGAATCCTAAGCATGCCACACCTCCTGCCCAGTCCTGGGAGGGGAAGAACTTCCCCTACATAAACTGGGGCTGAGGCAGGGTTAAGAGAGAGGAGTTCCAGACAGAGACGGAGTCTGGTCTGGACACGCAGAAACAGGGACAGAGAGACATCAGGAGCTCTGTAGGAGCCAAGGAGAAGCGCCAGGGGCTGGAGCTGTGCAGAGCTCGCCCTGGGAGAAGGTACTAAAACCGGACACAGGAGTCCGAGGCTGTGGGGACTAAGATATACCCAGCAGCAGAATCCATCCGGCAGGGGATTCCAGGTCCTCTGGCCATAAAAGCCCGGAGGCTCAGTCACAACGAAGGGACCAGCACCGCCATTCCGGAGCGGAGGCTAACAGGAGGCCCCAGGTCACCAGCCATACGGGTGAGCACCACACGGTATACCCAGGGACGTGGGCTACTTGTAACCGCCGAAAGCAGGGTAGCCAGGAAGGGTACAGACTAACGGGAAGGCCTACAACTCCACCTGGCCAGGGGAACTTCGGCTTACTCGCAGACTAACCAGGCCCCAACTACTAGCCAGTACTCCCGGGGGAATTTGCCTTGTACCATCAGTAAAGACCCTGAACTGTACCCTCGCGTCTCCGTGCTTCCTTGTCGCACCATTAGTGCTGGGACATCCACACCATCACTCCCAACATCAACCTCATCCTCTGCCCTGAGGCCATACCCCTCCCGTTGGGGGTTATACCATCCACGCTGCACATCCGTACCACCGGCCTCAGCGGACTGCCCTGCAGCGGCGGCTTCATAGCCGCATTCAACGGGTGGCGTAGTCGGACACTAATACCATCATACCAATAACTGCCACTTAGTTTGACTACCCTGGGCACGGACCGGGTCACCGCCACACGAAGACTACTACCCCCATCGGATCCGGCTCCGGGTATTCCCCGCGCGCACGCACGCCGCACTACAGCACTGGCCCAGGGGGCGCGTCACTACAACTTCCTCTCTGGTGCTAAGAGGACGTGTGTGCCGTCTCTCTGAAGTCGACTCAATCTAAGCTACTTTCCCTTTGTCTGTCTCCCCTTGCTGTCTTTAGCTGTCATGGGGGGTCCCCCCTTCCCTATCCAGGGCCTAGTACTAGGGAAATACAGGGATAGGTTCCTGTGTGGTGATTGGTGAGGAACCAATATAGGGAAGGTAGGGGAGACAGGGTGATGGCAGGCCAGCCTAGGAGGTCTCCACTTCCCCCTTTCCCTAGTGTCTGGGCTCCCTTCCTCCCGTTCATTCGTGTCGCACTTTGTCTTTCCTACACTGTACGTGACACTCCCACTCTTTCTGTGCTGCTGTCCTCGCTAAACATGTCACCTTGCCAGGTTGGGTCAGTGAATTCATCGTCCACCACCTCGTCTTCCATGTACGCACACTGGGCCTCCTCCTGACTTGCTTGCAATTGTGTCTCATCATCATCATCCACCTTCTGCGACAGTTTCTCACCATTGCCTTCATGTGATCGCGGCTGCTCAGATATTTTGGCACCGCTACATGCGATCTCCTGGCCATGCGAGAGGCACAAATCTATAAATGAAAAAGTGAACAGCTCTTCGGAGTGTCCAAGTGTGGGATCATTTGTCTCTGGGCACTCGGCATGGTGGGAGGAAGGAGGATCAGAATGAGGAATATGTGGTCCAGACTCACGGCTACTGAGACTTTTTTTTTTTAAATCAAATAAATTTTTATTAAACATATTCTGATCATACAATATTTCTCAAAGCATTAAATTGTGAAAGAAAACATAACATACCCAAACATCCCTTCAATCCCCCCCCCCTCCCACCCATTCCGACAGCATTCCCCTCCCCTATGTTATATCTTAAGAAACAAAGACAAAAAAACTCATATTAACCAATTATGGTAGAAAACCAGAGGTGCATTATACAAATATTAGTTTATACTATATGATACATGTTTGAAATCAGTGCTCTCAAATTCCCTTATATTGTATCCAAGGCTCCCATATCTTTCCAAATATATTCTGTTTCCCTCTTTTTTCATATATACCTCTTTCCATCTGTATAATGTATTCTACTTGTTTAGAATATTCTTCCCCCGAGGGGGGGTCAACTCCAGTCCAATTTCTTGCTATTACTTTCCTAGCACAGTAAAGTAGTCTAGCAATGGTTATTTTAATATTTTTATCAGCTAAGATTTCTTCCACATAGCCCAACAAGCATGTAATAGGATCACCAGAGACACCGCATCTATACGCCCCTTCAATCGTAGCAACAACCCCAGACCAAAACCTTAATAGCCTAGGGCATTCCCGCGTCATGTGAAATATGCCCGCCTCCCCTTTTCCACATCTTGGGCACTCTGAGTTAACCCTCAGCCCCATTTTGTGCATAATTACCGGAGACCTATAAACTCTGTGAATTACATAAATGTGTGACAGTCTTGCAGGTTCGCTCATAGAAAGCTTAGGTATATACTCCAGGATGTTTTCCCAAATATCTTCTCTTATGAATCCCACTTCCTCTTCCCATTTACTTTTAGATCTCAATGGAAACTCCAGGAGAAATGTATGCATCAAGTCTCTATACGTGCCCGAGATTACTCCCCTGGTACCCCCCTCCTAACAAATATACTCCAGTACTAGATGTGCTTCCACTACCAGTCGTTGTTTGGTTCTTTGGGATTTAATTGCATGATTAACCTGCCCATAGTGATACCATTCTGTATTTGGCAGCAAGAATTCTTTCTGCAACTGCGAGAAAGGTTTAAGACTTTCCCCCTCCATTATTTGATACATATAATTAATTCCTCTACCTGTCCATTCTCTTATATTACCAATCTTTTGTATCTCTGGGAGATTATTATTATTCCATATAGGTGTAAACTTGGTTAGTCCCCTTACTCCCCTTACCTTCTTTACTGTGTTCCAGGTTTTATGTATAAGATCTATTGTAGGCATTTTTTCCCCCAACCTATTCATGTCTCCTCCCTCCAGGCCCTCAAGTATCTGTCTTTCCCCAATGGAATACTCCAATATTCTTTTAATAGATCCGCCAGACCCGGAGCATGACCACCCTTTAAAATGCTGACTCTGAGCTGCCAGAAAATATATTTCCAGGTTTGGCGGCGCCAATCCGCCCTCATCTTTGGGTCTTTGGAGAACTTCTTGCCTTATTCTTGCCTGCTTCTTCCCCCATACCAGAGCTCTGATCATCACATTTAAGGACTTAAATCTCTATTTAGATATCCACATAGGAGCATTATGTAAGACATACAACAACTTGGGCATCAAGATCATTTTTAAAAAGGTTTATTCTCCCCATCACTGTTATATGTAGTTTAGTCCATATATCTATTTTAGTTTTCACTTTTTGAAGTAATGGTGATAAATCGATATTAAGGTAGTCTGTTACTGGTAAAGATACTTGTATTCCCAAATATTTAAATACTTTTTTACACTGCAAGTTATTGGCTTCCTTTTCTCTATCTGTCCATTCTACCTCTCGATCCACTTTAAACAAAACTGATTTGGACCAGTTAATCTTCAGCCCCGATATCGCCCTGAACCTCTCAATTATCTGCATGGCACAACTCAATGACTCAAATGGATCACCCAAAACAATAAAAGATTGTCCGCATACAGAGCAATTTTTTCCTCTAATATTCCATACTTGAACCCTTGGACCTCCTTTGTTTCCCTGATGACTGCAGCCAAAGGTTCGATTGCTATAGCAAAGAGGAGCGGTGACAGTGGGCACCCCTGTCTGGTTCCCCTATCCAAATGGAATGAAGGGGATATCGCTCCGTTAACTATAATCTTGGCAGTAGGTTGGGAATACAACAATTGAACCCACTCGATAAACCTTGGTCCAAAACCGAATTTTTGCATGACTCTCCACAAATATTCCCATTGTACACTATCGAACGCCTTTTGGGCATCCAGTGAGGCGATTACTCTACGACCTGGGTTATCAGTCTGTAATTGGAGATTAAGATACAATCTTCTTATATTAACCGCACTAGATCTATTGGGCTTGAATCCCGACTGATCCGGATGTATCAAGGAGGAAATGATCCCAGTCAACCTATTAGCCAGGACTTTGGCCATGATTTTAACATCAGCTGTCAGCAAAGAGATTGGTCTATATGATTCAGGTATTCTAGGGTCCTTCCCCTCCTTAGGAATCACCACTATCACCGCCTCCCTCATAGAAGCAGGCAGCAATCCTCCCTCATTGGCCTCTTCAAATACTTTCAATAGTTTAGGCAACAAAAGTTCTGCAAATTGTTTATATACTTCTGACTGTAGCCCATCCATACCCGGGGCCTTCTCATTACTCATGCCATGCAGAGCAATCTCCATCTCCTCCACAGTAATGGAGGAATCCAACCTCTCTCTGCTCTCATTGTTTAGCTTAGGGAGCGACACTAAATCAACAAAATTATCTATCTCCTCAAATGCCACTATCCCTTCCGAGGAGTAAAGTTTTTTTTATAAAAGTCTCTAAAGATTTTCAGTATCCCCTCCAGTTCTGTAACAACCCTCCCCTTATCATTTACCATTTCATGGATAAATGAACTACTCCTTTGTGCCGATGCTATAACTGATAATAGATGTCCCACCTTCTCCCCCTCAGCATAGAAACTGGCTTTCCGGAACGCCTGTATTTTTGCCATTTTATCTATTAAAATCTTATTTATCTTAACCTGCGCATTCCTAAGGTCACGCTGGGTTTCAGGTGTATTATTATTTACTAGATGGTGGCCCGATTCTAACGCATCGGGTATTCTAGAATATGTATGCGGCCGACCGGGCGCAATTAGCAGAGCGGTGTTTAAATTTGTCGCCAAAATCGCTGATTGGTCGCAGCCGGCAACCGCGACCAATTAGCAAAGCGGTGTTTAAATTTGGCGGCAATATCGGTGATTGGTCGCGGGCGGCGGCTGCGACCAATCAGTGAACCGTGTTAGTGAGGACTGTAGAGCGTGTTTAAATTTGGCGCCAAAATCGCTGATTAGTCGCGATCGCGACCAATCAGCAGAGCGGTGTTTAAATTTGGCGCCAATCTCGCTGATTGGTTGCGGCCGCGACCAATCAGCAGAGCGGGGTTTAAATTTGGCGCCAATAATGCTGATTGTTCGCGGTCGCCGGCCACGACCAATCAGCAGAGCGGCGTTTACATTTGCCGCCCATATCGCTGATTGGTCGTGGCCGGCCACCGCAACCAATCAGCAGAGCGGGGTTTAAATGTGGCGCCAATAATGCTGATTGGTCGCGGTGGCCGGCCGCAACCAATCAGCAGAGCGGCGTTTAAATTTTCCTTCCATATCGCTGATTGGTGGCGGGCGTCGACCGCGACCAATCAGCGTCGTATTAGTGAGGACCGGGGAGCGGCGCTGCTTGTGCGGCTACTTCCGCTGCGAGAAGCCAGGAGATGAGCGGCTGCTCGCAGCAGAAGCATCCCGACTGGCGGCGCCGCTCCCTGGTCCTCCGTTCAGCTAGCGGTCGGGAGATGAGCGCCTCGCGCCGGTCATCTCCCTGCTGCATCGCCGCAGACCTCCGTCCTGCAAATGAGCCACTAACGGCCGCCATCTTTTTCTCAAACCCCGCGTCGCTGATTGGCCGCGGCCGGACCAATCAGCGACGCGGGATTTCCTGGACAGACAGACAGACAGACGGGATAAGATGATTATATATATAGATAGCTTCTTCCTTTGCCCTTCCCAATGCTTCCAGACTTTCTACTTCTTTTTTAGTTTGTGATTTACGCCTACAGATATCTCTAAATAAGAGCCCTCTAAGAAAGGCCTTCATCGCATCCCACTCTATTAATTTACACTGTGTTCCAAATTATTATGCAAATAATATTTTCTCAGATTTTCCCAAATTACCTATATGAATTGCAGTCATTGTAATTTTCCAGTCAAATAACTATTAGAGTACAATTGAAAGGTTTTTGTACAAACTGCCTATGATAATAGTATATTTTTAAAAAAATAAAACACTCAAACTGCACTCAAAATGCATGTTCCAAATTATTATGCACAGCAGAGTTTTCAACCTTTTCATTTTAATAAAGAACAAAAAAATTGTCATTTTTGAAATTATAAGCATTAGCAGGTTATTACAAACTGAAATCAAAAAGTTTTCAACTCAAAACTTTATTCTAGGTGATGTTACATTTGCACATAGGACCCCTTGTTCGAAAGGAGCTTCTGAACTCTCTCCTCCATTGAATTTGTCAGGTTTTGGATGGTTTCTGCTTTAATTGTTTTGCATGAGGACAGAATACCCTCCAAGAGCTGTTGCTTAGATGTGAACTGCCTCCCGCCATCATAGACACTCCTTTTGATGATGCTCCAGAGGTTCTCATGGGGTTGAGGTCAGGGGAGCATGGGTGCCACACCATAAGTTTGTCCCCTTTTATGCCCATAGCAGCCAGAGATGCAGATGTGTTATGTGCAGCATGAGACAGGGCATTCATGACCATCCTCCGAAATCAGGTGGGTAACACCAGCTGTCTGCAGACTCCTCCCTTCTGGCACTTTGCCTCCCGGTATAGTAGTCCATTTCTTACTACTAGAGACTCTAGCTGCCGAGTCAGCAGGACAGACTCCTCTGTTCTTAATGCATTCTTTTCAGGCCTCCAGCCCCTCTTAACCCACCATCGGACTACCCCCACTGATCGATCCTCCTGCTGCACCTTTCTGACTTGACTAAGAGTCAGTTGAGGGAGAGAGTCTGAATTCACATTTGTCACTCGGCAGTACAACAACGGGAGCGCTTCATTGGATACTCCTAAGAATTTAGCACAGCACTGCATAGGGAGGGCATTAGTTTGATGTCTATGGCACAGAGTCTTCACCTCATGGGCAGGGACCTCTATCCATCCTTCTTCTTCCTCATTTAAAGGTTCCCTAGGCAGGCGAGACAGTGTGTCTGCATCAATGTTACTGATCCCCGGTCGATACTTTAAGCCGAAATCATACAAAGAGAGTGCGGCAAGCCACCCGTACCCCGTGGCATCCAGTTTTGCGGTGGTTCTCTCGTAGGTTAATCGATTGTTGTCGGTATGAACCGCGAAGTGTACCCCATAGAGGTAGTCATGCAGCGTGTCCACTACAGCCCATTTCAAAGCCAGAAACTCCAATTTGTGAGCTGGGTAGTTGCGTTCACTGGGAGTCAATCCTCGCAATCCGAGAGTACTGGGGTACAAATCTTCGGTAGTATCCAAAAAATCCTAAAAAGGACCTAAGCTCCCTCAGCTTGGTGGGCTTAGGCCAGTTTACCACAGCCTCCACTTTGGCGGGGTCGGTGGAAATTCCTTCTCTGCTGACTATGTGCCCCACATATTTCACAGTCGTCTGGCAAATCCGGCACTTGTCAAGGGACAACTTCAACCCAGCCTCCTTCAGCCTGTCCAGCACCTTGAACAACCGCTGGTTGTGTTCTTCCAGAGTCTTCCCAAAAACAATAAGATCATCTAGATAAACCAAGACCTCCTGTAAGTGCATGTCCCCCACTACTTTGTCCATACATCTCTGAAAAGTGGCTGGACCACCTGTCAATCCTTGAGCTAGTCTCTGAAACTTGAAGAACCCAATGGGGCAGATAAAAGCAGTCTTCTCCTGATCTTCTTTTGACATGGGTATCTGATAGTAGCCACTCCGGTAATCTAACACAGAAAACCATTGGCTCCCTTGCAGGCAATCCAAAGCTTCATCTATTCGGGGCACAGTGTACTGGTCAGGGACCGTACGTTTGTTCAAGGTATGATAATCCACACACATTTGAATATCTTCATTTTTTTTTTCGAGCTATCACGATGGGGGAAGCATAGGGGCTACTAGACTCTATGATGACTCCTGTGTCTAACATACCGCGTAGATGCTGCCTGACATCTTCAATATCCGCAGAGGCCAATCTTCGTGATCTCTCTCTGAAAGGCGTTTGATCCTTCAACCGAATGCGATACTCTACTCCTTGGGCGAGGCCCATGTCCCATTCGCCTAAAGAGAAAGCTGCCCCCACATCATCATGCCATCGATGACCAACCCCCTCTCTTCTCTTTTCAGCTCACTTCCTTCAAAACAAGGGTCAAAGCTTTCAGGCTGCAGTTTCCTCTTCTCCTCCTCTGTCCTCACATAGGTTTCCAGACAGATTGGGTGGATGGATAGGGTTTGTGAGTAATTTTCTCACCCAACTTCACGACACCACTGAGCTAACGTACGGAAGATGTTGGCATTTGTTCCCACTATGACAGGTGTTGTTCTCTCATCTGCCTCTGCCTCAGGGCAGATTAGCTCTATGATGGGTGTAACGGGTCTGGGAGGCGGAACCTCTGAGCTACTATACAAGGGGGCGGTCCTTGTAAGGGAGCGGGTGGCGACCAGGGAAGACGGGCAGGAAGTCACAGCAGGTGACCGGGACAGTCTCTGAGTGAAGGGGCTGGAGGTCACGGCAAGTGACCGGGGCAGTCTCTGGATGAACGGGCAGATGGTCACGGCAAGTGACCGGGGCAGTCTCTGAATGAACGGGCAGATGGTCACGGCAAGTGACCGGGGCAGTCTCTGAATGAACGGGCAGATGGTCACGGCAAGTGACCGGGGCAGTCTCTGGATGAACGGGCAGATGGTCACGGCAAGTGACCGGGGCAGTCTCTGGGTAAAGGGTTGGTACGACCTGTGGCGGCTGATGATAGACGTGAGCTCCCAGGTGAGCAGGCGAGAGTCTCTGGATGAACGGGTGGTCACAGCATGTGACGGCGGAGCCTCCAGGAAGACCAACAGACAGGCGGCAGATGAGCGCTCCCAGGTGAGCGGGCAGAAGTCTCTGGACAGGCGGGTGGTCACAGCACGTGACGGCAGAGCCTCCAGGTAGGCTAGCAGACAGGCAGCAGATGAGCGCTCCCAGGTGAGCGGGCAGGAGTCACTGGACAGGCAGGTGGTCACAGCACGTGACGGCGGAGCCTTCAGGTAGGCTAGCAGACAGGTAGCAGATGTGTGCTCCCAGGTGAGCAGGCAAGCTGGTCCATAGACAGACTGACAGGAGTTGGAAGGCAGACCGTCGGACCTCAGGCAAGCAGGCAGGTGGCTGAAGTGCGCTCCCAGGTGAGCGGACAGGCTGGTCCTTAGACAGACTGACAGGAGTAGTAAGGCAGACCGTCGGACCTCAGACTAGCAGGCAGGTAGCAGATAATCAGGCAGGAATCTGGCAGGTATCTGGCAGGTAACTGGCAACGGGACCTGAGGGCTGAAGCAGAGTAGTGAACAGTGCAACAACATTGCTCGGGCACCTCCATTTTGGAGGAGGTGCCTTATATATGGTGAAGTCCTCCGGCCATTGGCCGGGGACTCCTTAGGACGGCGCGCGCGGCCCCTTTAAGAGGGAGGGAGAGCGCGCGCGCCCTAAGCACAGTGGCCGGGAAGGAGCGCGCGCTGCCAGCAGAGCGGGAGGAGGACGCCGGGCACGGAGCAGAGAGGTGAGGGGAACAGCGTCCCTGCCTAGCAGAGGGCAGGGACGCCGGCGCTACAGTACCCCCCCCTTTAGGCCCCCCCTTTTTTAGGCCAGACAGAAATTTAGCTAGGATAAGAGGGGCATGGATGTTCTCCCGGGGCTCCCACGTTCTCTCCTCAGGACCAAACCCCTTCCAATCTACTAGAAAAAAGGTCTTTCCTCTTACCCTTTTGGTGGCAAGAATGTTCTCTACCTCAAACTCGTCCTCAGCAGAAACCGGAGCAGGAGGCGTACCTGTAGACTTGGAAAAAGAGTTAAGTACCACAGGTTTGAGGAGAGATACATGAAAGGAGTTAGGGATCCGTAAGTTGGCCGGGAGTTTCAATTTATAGGCCACCGGGTTGATCTGACTGATGATCTCCAGAGGACCGATGAACCGAGGCCCTAACTTGTAAGAAGGTATCTTGAGTCGGACATATTTAGATGAGAGCCAGACTTTATCTCCAGGACGAAATTGTGGAGGATCCAGGCGTTTTTTGTCAGCGTGTCTTTTCATCCGTTCGGACGACTGAAGGAGTGCGGATCGGGTACTCTCCCAAATGGAGGAAAATTTGCTAACGAGAGATTCCGCAGCCGGGTTGTCCACAGAGGTGGAGACAGGAAAAGGAATCCGAGGATGCTGACCGAAGACTACAAAAAACGGGGATTTGGAGGAGGATTCGCTCTCGTGATTGTTATAAGAGAACTCGGCCCATGGTAGGAGATCCACCCAGTCTGAATGATGGGCATTAACGAAGTGCCGGAGGTAACTGGTCAGGTTCTGATTGATCCGCTCCACTTGACCATTGGACTGTGGGTGGTAAGCGGAAGAGAAGTCCAGGGTGACGTCTAGCAGTTTACAAGTGGCTCTCCAGAAACATGAGGTGAACTGTACCCCACGATCCGACACGACGTGGAGGGGCAGGCCATGAAGACGGAAGATGTGGCGGATAAAGTCTTTAGCCAGCTCGGGTGCAGACGGGAGGGCTGGCAGGGGAATAAAGTGAGCCATCTTGGAAAAGCAATCAGCGACCACCCAAATGACCGTACAACCGGCGGAGACGGGGAGATCAGTTATGAAGTCCATAGCAATATGCTGCCAGGGGGCAGCAGGCACAGGAAGCGGAAGGAGGCGACCGGCTGGCAGGTGTCTCGGGACTTTGTTGCGGGCGCAGGACACACAGACAGAAACAAAGTCTATTACGTCCTTGTGCAGGGTAGGCCACCAGTAGTGCCGGGCAATAAGCTGGAGGGTCTTTTTCTGACCGGCGTGGCCAGCTAGTTTAGACGAATGGCCCCAGTGTAGGATCTTCTTCCGATCAGGTACTGAAACAAACGTCTTACCGGGAGGGAGACGATTTAGACTCACGGGAGCCACCTGCATTACTCTGGCGGGATCGATGATATGTTTAGGTTCTTCCTCGAGATCGGACACCAGAAAGGATCGGGACAAGGCGTCTGCTTTGACGTTTTTGTCAGCCGGGCGAAAATGAAGAACAAAATCAAAGCGAGCAAAAAACAAGGACCACCGGGCTTGGCGCGGGTTAAGTCTCTGGGCATGCTGGAGGTAAGCCAAGTTCTTGTGGTCAGTGTAAATTATTACCGGGTGAAGAGCCCCCTCGAGTAGGTAACGCCACTCCTCCAACGCCAGCTTGATGGCCAATAACTCTCAGTCTCCTATGGAATAGTTGCGCTCAGAAGAGGAGAAGAGTTTGGAGAAGAAGCCACAAGTTACCATTCTCCCGGAAGATGATTTTTGAGTAAGTACCGCTCCGGCTCCAGAGGAGGAGGCGTCAACTTCCAGGAAGAACTGCTTGTTGCCGTCCGGGCGATGCAGCACCGGGGCAGAAGAGAAGGCCTGTTTTAGGGAAAGAAAGGCCTCCTCTGCTTCGGGCGGCCACTCTTTGGGATTAGTACCCTTACGGGTGAGCGCGGAAATTGGGGCAGTCCGGGAAGAGAAGTGTGGTATGAAGAGGCGGTAGTAGTTAGCGAAACCCAGGAATCGCTGAATGGCCTTCAACCCCTCCGGTCGAGGCCATTTATCGATGGCAGACAGTTTCTCTGGATCCATTCGTAGGCCGGTCTGAGAAATAATGTAGCCCAAAAACGGAAGCGAGGTCTGCTCAAAGAGGCACTTCTCGTATTTAGCGAAGAGGTGATTCTGCCTGAGCCTGAGCAGGACCTGACGAACGTCCCTCCGGTGAGTCTGGAGATCCGGAGAGAAGACCAAGATGTCGTCCAGGTACACCACTACGCAGGAGTAGAGAAGGTCCCGGAAGATGTCATTGACCAACTCTTAAAAGACGGTAGGAGCGTTACAGAGACCAAAGGGCATTACCAGATATTCATAGTGGCCGTCCCGGGTGTTGAATGCCGTCTTCCATTCATCCCCCTGACGGATACGAACCAGGTTGTACGCCCCACGGAGGTCCAGTTTGGTGAAGATTCTAGCCCCCCTCAGACGATCAAATAACTCCGGAATGAGCGGAAGGGGGTACTTATTCTTCACCGTGATCTGGTTAAGGCCTCTATAGTCTATACAGGGACGGAGAGAGCCGTCCTTCTTTTTGACGAAAAAGAAGCCTGCTCCCGCCGGGGAGGTAGATTTCCGGATGAATCCCCTGGCCAGATTCTCCTCAATATATTCGGACATCGACCGGGTCTCAGCAGCGGATAATGGATAAATACGCCCACGGGGAGGAGTAGTACCAGGTAACAGGTCGATAGGGCAGTCGTATGGTCTATGAGGGGGTAGTGTCTCTGCTTCCTTTTTATTAAAGACATCAGCATAAGACCAATAAGGAATCGGAAGTCCAGGTAGATTAGCTGGGGTAGGAGAAGGACGGACGGGATGGACGGGAACCAGACAGGTCTTATGGCAGTCCTGTCCCCAGCGAAGGACTTCTCCGGTCTGCCAGTCAAGCACGGGTGCATGTCTCTGGAGCCAAGGTAGGCCTAGCAAGAGGGCGTGGGAGAGTCCAGGCAGAACATGAAAGGAGATACTCTCAGAATGCAGCATTCCCACCTGCAGAGTAATGGATTCGGTGATGAGTTGGATGGGGCGTGGTAAGAGACCCCCATCCACGGCAGCAACAGACAAGGGTACAGCCAGAGGTTTGGTGGGGATGCGGTATTTCTCTACCAGGGACTGTGAAATAAGATTCCCGGCTGCTCCAGAGTCAAGTTGGGCTAGTTCGAAATAACGCTTCTCCCCGCAGACGATTGAGACTGACAACAGCAGAGATGGAGAGGATTTATTCTTGTCTAGGTCGACCTCTCTGAGTGAACCTAGACACAGGCGTTTCCCGACCTCTCCGGGCAGGTACGGATCCGGTGCTCCTTACTGCCACAGTAGAAGCAGCTCCCCTCGGCACGGCGTAAGTCCTGACGGGTTTTGACCATCTTGGTCTGGTCGACCTGCATAGGCTCAGGAGAGTGTACCTGGGTAGAGACGGAGGGAGTGACGGGTTTCTGAAAAGTAGGAGCTAGACGTGGTAACCTCCTCTCACGGGTGACCTCTTTGGCACGCTCCTGGAACCGTAGGTCAATCCGGGTGGCAAGAGTTATTAGGTCATCGAGAGTGGTAGGGATGTCCCGACCGGCAAGTTCATCTTTAATACGGCCGGACAGACCCTCCCAGAAGACGGATACCAGAGCGTCGTTATCCCAGGCCAGCTCCGAGGCAAGGGTACGGAACCGTATGGCATATTGGCCCACGGTGAGACTTCCCTGATGGAGGCGTAGCAGTGATGATGCGGATGAGGTCTTCCGTCCGGGTTCGTCGAAGACTTTCCGGAAAGCCGTGAGAAAAGCAGGCAAGTTGGACACCAGGGGGTCTCCTCTCTCCCATAGAGGATTTAGCCAGGCCAGGGCCTCCCCGGTGAGATGGGACATGATGAATGTAATTTTGGCTTGGTCGGAGTTAAACTGGTGGGACAATAGTTCAAAGTGCAGGGTGCACTGATTTATGAAGCCCCGAGCCTGGGTGGAGTCGCCTCCGAAGCGAGGAGGTGCAGAAAGCCGGGGTCCGGGGTAGGATACCATGGTATTAGTAGGCAGCGGAGCTGCCGGATTGCGAGACATGGCACTGGCGGAGGTTGCTGGTGGAGCAGTCAGAGTGTCCAGGCGAGTATTGACATTCCGCAGGTGACCCAGGATGGACTCCTGTTGGGACCTTTGACGGGACAGTTCATGACACAGGTCCGAGAGCGAGGGAGCTTGGGTGCCACCGGGTTCCATGGCCCGAGCAAACTGTAACGGGTCTGGGAGGCGGAACCTCTGAGCTACTATACAAGGGGGCGGTCCTTGTAAGGGAGGGGGTGGCGACCAGGGAAGACGGGCAGGAAGTCACAGCAGGTGACCGGGACAGTCTCTGAGTGAACGGGCTGGAGGTCACGGCAAGTGACCGGGGCAGTCTCTGGATGAACGGGCAGATGGTCACGGCAAGTGACCGGGGCAGTCTCTGAATGAACGGGCAGATGGTCACGGCAAGTGACCGGGGCAGTCTCTGGGTAAAGGGTTGGTACGACCTGTGGCGGCTGATGATAGACGTGAGCTCCCAGGTGAGCAGGCGAGAGTCTCTGGATGAACGGGTGGTCACAGCATGTGACGGCGGAGCCTCCAGGAAGACCAACAGACAGGCGGCAGATGAGCGCTCCCAGGTGAGCGGGCAGAAGTCTCTGGACAGGCGGGTGGTGACAGCACGTGACGGCAGAGCCTCCAGGTAGGCTAGCAGACAGGCAGCAGATGAGCGCTCCCAGGTGAGCGGGCAGGAGTCACTGGACAGGCAGGTGGTCACAGCACGTGACGGCGGAGCCTCCAGGTAGGCTAGCAGACAGGTAGCAGATGTGTGCTCCCAGGTGAGCAGGCAAGCTGGTCCATAGACAGACTGACAGGAGTTGGAAGGCAGACCGTCGGACCTCAGGCAAGCAGGCAGGTGGCTGAAGTGCGCTCCCAGGTGAGCGGACAGGCTGGTCCTTAGACAGACTGACAGGAGTAGTAAGGCAGACCGTCGGACCTCAGACTAGCAGGCAGGTAACAGATAATCAGGCAGGAATCTGGCAGGTATCTGGCAGGTAACTGGCAACGGGACCTGAGGGCTGAAGCAGAGTAGTGAACAGTGCAACAACATTGCTCGGGCACCTCCATTTTGGAGGAGGTGCCTTATATATGGTGAAGTCCTCCGGCCATTGGCCAGGGACTCCGCGGCCCCTTTAAGAGGGAGGGAGAGCGCGCGCGCGCGCCCTAAGCACAGTGGCCGGGAAGGAGCGCGCGCTGCCAGCAGAGCGGGAGGAGGACGCCGGGCACGGAGCAGAGAGGTGAGGGGAACAGCGTCCCTGCCTAGCAGAGGGCAGGGACGCCAGCGCTACAATGGGTATCTCTTTATCCACTCCAACAACAGTCTTTGGGAATTGTAGTGTCACGGACACGTATCCTCGGTAGGGGTAGCTGTGCTCACTCAGTCCCCACACCACGAGTCCAGACAACGGTTTCAGAGGCACATTGGATAAATATCTCTTATACCATCCTTCGAAGATGATGGACACTTGAGATCCGCTATCCAGCAACACTGAACAAGGTTGACCATTGATATATGCGGGGACATGTGGGGCTGGTCCCACTAACCCTTTAGGCAGTGTTTTCGATGAGGCACTATTGGATGGGGAGGTAGAGTAGGTCTTAGTTGCTGATGGGGGCTCAGTATGGGGTTCTACTGGCCCCCTTTCCCGTTTCCCGACTTCCTCTGAGGGTGATGGGGAAGATGTGAAGAGTTCTTTGAGCTTCACCTCTTCGGACACTGACGAGCTATATGGCCTGGACTCCCACAGACAAAGCACCCTTCTGCTTTCCTACTCTCCACTCTACAGAGGTCATCATTCTCTCTTCCTGAAGCCAGGGTTTGCTTCCTGGCTACCTCTGCAACACTTTGTAGCCGCTGTATTGTCTTGGCCTGGGCACTTAACAATTGTGTAATCTGCTCCCATTGTTTCTCGATGACTTTCAACAGTTCTGTCTCTCGGCAGTCGGCTGCTGGCTTCAGGGCAACAGTAGTCACCCGAGGGGATGTCTTCTCTCTTGCGGCCAAATAACCTCCTCCTTGCGAACTTCCTTAAGCAACTCATGAAAAGAACCAGGAATCTTCTCCCTATCACAAGACCTCATCCGCTGGGCAATTGGATCATGCGTGAGAGCTCCTTTGAGTACTTGGTCCAGACGACACTGATCAACTTCTTTAGGGCTGACTCCACCTTTAGATACTATTCTATGAACCAGCTTATCTAGTCGGTATAGATAGTCGGACATCTTCTCATCTGGTTGTTGGTAGGTGGTACGGAGTTTATAGAGTAGATCAGTAGCATCTTCAGGGGATCCAAAAGCATCTTCTAAAGGACTCATAAAATCTTGATAAGTTGCTAGTGGCTTGCTCCGCCAAGCAGCCTGCACCACTTTCATAGCAGTACCCTTCAAACTTTCTACTATTCTCTGATTCTTTACGGCATCAGTGCACTGCCACCCTTCTAAGCACAGTAAGGTGACATCCCTCCAAGTATCATATCCTTCTTCTCCAGCAGGGGTGGGGAGGGCACCTGAGAAAGTTCTTAGACGACGGTAGTTCCCTTCTGGCTGCATCTTTGCAAACTGACTGACTAACTTTTCCATAGCTGTCATAAGCACATCACCAGGGGCCGCTGTCTCTTCAGGATTGACTCTAAGTGGAGTAGAGGGGGACATATACTAGTCTTTCTAGGCTGAGTGGTTGATTCCTGTTGCCGGGTCTCAACTTCGGACTCAGTAGGCCAAGTGATCTTCCATTGTTGACCATACTCTGGGGACACGGCTATCATGGATGGGAAGTATTCTTTCCTCAAGATCTGCCCGTTTGAGATCAGGGCTGTGGGTAACTGTCCCCCCTTTTCCTTCCTGCAGTCAACCACTTTAGGGTGGGCAAGTTCAGTGAATCGGTTAACTATTTTCAGTATCTCTTCATCAGACGCATCACAGAGCTCACCACTCACTGCAAAGCTTTGTTTAGCTGTAACATCCATCTCTTCACACCACAAATACACTTCTTGCTCTGTTAAAGTCTCCATAGTAAATACTCCTGTGTTAGTTCTGGATCTCAGCAGTGCCTCCACTGTAACACCCCTTTAGGGCTACCACGGTATGCTGGGTGTTATGGGGGGTCTCACCTCTCTAGGGCGCAGTGCCTCCACCCGAATCTTGATTGGAGCTCTCACTGGGACTGCAGAAGGACTGTTATCTTCTGCCAGGGATTGATTCGGGAAGCCCCTGCCACAGCTCAGTACACACTCACCCGGAACAGGAGTAAAACTGTTTAACAGGTTTATTGCTATGAAGGAGAAATGAGGTGGATTTAAAGAAATAATATACAATACGAGTAACGGTGCTCTGTAAAAGTCATATACATATCACAATCCAATCTACCCCGACCCTGCAAATATAATGTAGCAGGGTTTCCCTTTTTTGTATTAACTCAGTCCAAATGTTGGGGCACAGTTGCCGCGCATGTTGGCGCGCAAATTATAACCGTTGGTGCACTTAGATGAATATTAATGGCAATAGTCTGGGTTGTAGTGTACTCACTGTAAATAGCGCTGGTAGAACCACAAGTCTCAGAAGGGCACTCACGGTGCGTCTCAAATGGTCGTATGTTTCCCTGGACACCAGCTGGGGGCGGCAGGATTCAGCCCTTTATATGGTGGGAGTGCATGCAGAACTCTCCGAGTCCTTGATGTCACTTGCTTCACAGGGTGACAAGGCCGCGCTCTCTCCAGCAGCACGGGTATAACAGAGGGGACGGCAACACTCTGCAGCGTAGAGGAATCCAAATCCACAGCGCTCCGTCTTTCACAGCAAGCTGCCACGCTCTCTTTCCTCTGAACTTTCACTTCCTTGCCAGCTCAATCCCCCCAAGTCCCTCCTCCTCCAATCCACTCTCTCTCCTTCTATCCTTCCAGGCTGTGTCATCTGACTGAAACAAGGGTCCCTGGGAATTGAAGTCCACTGCAGCTCAGGGGAAAAATGATTAATGTCTGTAGGTCCCTGTTTAACAGCAGCTGCAAAGCTCTTCTTAGTGTCTGTAAGTCCCAGTATACCAGTAGCTGATCTGACAGTTCCATGTGCAGGTGTTACATAAAGATTTAGCATTAATATCAATCCATTCTGTGGCCTCCTCTGGCTTTACGAAAAAGAAAACTTTATCCATAGCTACCACTCGCAGTTTGGCAGGGAACAACATTGAGTACGTTGCACCCAGTTCTCTTAGACGTCTTTTAACTCCTCCAAATTGCATTCGCTGCTTCTGGATAGCTACCGAATAATCAGGGTATATGCAAATCCGTTGGCCATTTATTGTAATCTCATCACACTCCCTTGCTTTGCGAATAATGATGTCTCTGTCCCTATAGTGGAGTAGCTTTGCAATCATAACACGCGGTCCTTTGCCCGGGGGTTGAGGCTACATTAATACTCTGTGTGCACGCTCCACCGCGTAAAATTTAGTGAGAGAGTCCACTCCAATCTTCTCTCTCAGCCATTTCTCAACAAAATCAGTGGGCTCTCTTCCTTCAGACTTTTCCGGAAGTCCAACTATCCTAATATTTCTTCTGGAGCGGTTCTCCAGATCATCATTTTTGGCCATAACTTCAGAAATTTGTTGTTTAAACTGTTTTTCAGACTTTGTGAGTTTATTAATCCGATCCTTAGTCTCTCCCACTCTGGTTTCCACCTCACCAGTCCTGGTATTAACCTTTTGCATATCTTTTTTAATGATAGCCACTTCAGATTGTACACCCAGGACTTGCTGTGTTAATGTAGTTAGTGCCTGTTTACAGAAAGACACCACAGCAAACACATCCTTGATAGTGGGGTTCTCCAGTATATCACACTCCTCCTGTGTTGTCGCAGACATCATCTCCCCAACAGTATAATTACTCCCTGGGGACATTCCTCCTTCTCCCTCAGTCAGTGGCGCCATCACTTCTTCCCCGTCCACCTCCTCCCCTCTATCCGACTCCTGCTGATCGGTGCACTCCACATTGCGGGCATATCTCTCCAGCTTCGCCGCTACACTCATGCGGCGTTGGCAGGCTGCGCTAGCTTTGGCCGCCTCCTCCCTCTTCTCAGCGCCATCTTGGAAGCTGCTTCCTTCTCCCCAGCCCGCATCTTTCTGTCTCCGGCGTGTCATACCGGCTCACCTCCACACGCCGCAGCCCTCCCGATGATCCGCAGCACTTCCCACACCTTCCGGTCGGCTGAGGCTGGCGGTGGCGGCCGGAACGGATCTCCTAATTGACTAGGCACCGGCGGGAGAGCGCGAAAACACGTCCACTCACATTGCCTACGAGGCTCAGCCCCCCACGGCTACTGAGACTTGACCATGTGGAAGACAGGGTTGTGGTGGTGGTGGCAAACTGACTGGAAGCATTATCTGCTATCCAACCAACAACCTTTTCACACTGCTCTGGCTTCAAGAGTGGTGTTCTGTGGCCCCTAGTAATTGGGACAGGAAGGTAGTTCGACATGGTGTGGGTGTTTGTTGTGCTCCCTCAACAGACACAGTTTCATCTTGCCCATGGTCTTGGCCTCTGCGTGCACCATCACCATCACGTCCACTCCCCCGTCCCTTGCCACGCACCTTGCTAATTTTAAATGGAGTATATTTGGCACGCTCCACAAAATGACTGTATTATTACTGCAGTAATATGGGATTACGCATGATGACCACGGTTTTAGGCAGTGGCCTTGTAGTGTGGTATTGGTCCGCGACCAAGTGTGAATAGGTTCAACAACACACAGCTGGCAGACTTGAAATGGAGTGTAACATTTGGCAAACTCTAAAAAATTTCACGATTATTACAGCAGTAATATCGGATCATGTCTGATGATGGGCAAGTTTCTCTGCTTCCACAATTTTTGGATGTATTTTGCTAACAAGCAAATGGAGCAGTAAAAATGATGCACTATATTGCTTTTAAAACAAATAATCAAGATTGTGAGCAAAACAAAAAATTAGCCCTGATATCTAGGGCTATGGATATCTGTAACAGCAGCAGACAGCATGTGCAATGGACCCTATTCTGCTGTATACACTGTCCACAAACTCTGCCTGCCTAACTCCTGCTGTCATCCGGATTAATATATGCAGCTTGATTAGTCCTTAGAAGGACTGTTAGGTCAGATGGATATATATCTTGCTGTGGAATACCTAATACTTCACTAATAATCTGCCATTTCTCTCCCTCACTCATCAGTATCTCTCCCTAATCTGCCTGTTTCAGGGGTAGACTGTGACGAGCATAGGGTCCCGGGTCTTATATAGACCTGATGACGCTATGTGGCCAGTCAATCACTGTAATGCCACAACCAACATGGCTATGGCATTACAGTGAGTGGCAGGCAATCCCCACATGTTTATTTGCTGTGTAAAGAGCGCCAAACATGCGGGGCGGGGACCCGAGCTCCCTCCTGAGCGTCCCGGAAATACTCGCCGAGCGCCAAGCATCTCGAACAGTGAGATGCTCAGGTAGTTGACTATCGAGCAATTGTGAGCGTGATAAATTGTAGTAATAAAATTTTAAATTTCTCCAATTTCAAGCAGTGTCATATTTGTAATAAAAATTCTCATGTTGGGAAGTGGGTATACGGGTGTAGAATGGGCTAATGTGATGCAAATGCCAGGGAGGGATTTCATTACCAGTCCAGGCCTGGTCTCTAAGTAAAGATACTTCTTAGCACTTGAATCCGGATTTCTTCTAAATACGTAATTATGTTTTTTAATGTGTATAACAGATATTAATAATTTATCTTAGATCATAAAAATATCCTTTTGCATTCCAGCATCTGGTACTGATGCTCAGTCTATGGTGCTGTTGCCTTAACTGTTGCTAGGCAACTTCCTTATAAGGTGAAATGCCCCTTTAAGATTCCATCACAAGATTCCATCATGTCATCACTGCTATTATGACATCATAATTCACTACCACTACTTATACAAGTGTTTATAGGCCCCCTGTCACAGTGATACCCCGGTGTCATTGTTTTCAGTGTTTAGCTATTTACTAGTGATATACTGATTGCGCTTGGATTTGATTGAAATGTCTGGAATTCTTCCAGACAAATTTCAGGAGTTGGCACTACTCCAGGGGATTCTTACCACCTATACCCCTGACATTGTGCTACCACTACCCGATGGCGTCCTCAGCTTCACTTACCGGCTGGTTATGGAGTTGGTAAGGGACTGCCTGACCAAATATCACCAAGGTCGCATTACATTTGAATATCTTGAGCATTTAAAGCAGAACATCAAGACATTAGTAGAACAGGTAAATAGCAGACAATCTGCACAATTTATTATTATTATTGTTGTTATTATTATTAGCAGGATCAAATGTTATTGCTATTATTATTATTATTATCATTATAATTAGTATAAAGAGACTTAGTTGGTCACCCCTATATAGTAGTATGATTAATAGTAATACAATTTAGATTCTCTCCTATGTCAGGCAGGGTTATATTTGTAACAGAGATCCCCAGTGGGTGTAAAAGTATAGCTTGGACAGGATTGATACAAATGCCAGGGCTTGATTTCATTCCCAGTCCAGCCCTGATATCTTAGAAAAGATACTTCTTTTAGAACCTGAATCTAAATTTCTCTGAAATATCATAAATACGTAATTATGATTTTTACTGTGTATAGTAGATATTAATAATTTACCTTAGAGCATAAAAATACCCTCACTGATCAGAAGAGAAAAGTACCCATAGCTCTTTCTTACATTCCAGCATCTGGTTCTAATACTTAGAATATGGAGTTGTCACCTTAACTATTGCTAGGCAACGTTCTTTTAAGTTGAGATACTCTGTTAAGATTCCATCACAACATTCCATCACGGCATCACTGCTATTATGACATCATATTTCACCACCACTGCTTATACAAGAGTATATAGCCCTAGTGTAACAGTGATACCCCGTGTATCTAATATTGTATTTAATAATTGTGTATTTAATAATAATTGAATACAAGTTTATTTAAAGGGAACCTGTCAGGTCCCCCATGCCCTGTAAACCTGCAGTATTCAGCCATGTGTGATAAAAACCCCTCCCTAACCAGCTCTGTGTAGCATAATTCGGGTAAATTAATTATTTAAAAAAAGTATTTATAACCTCCACTTTCCCTATGCTAATGAGGGTTTTGACTAGCTGATGGAGCGTTAGATCCCCAGTCTAGTCAGCTATGATATCCCTTTGGGCGTGATAACATAATTTACATGAGCATGGAAGAGGAGTGACTAGTCTGGGAACTAACGCGCCATCAACTAGTCAAAACCCTCATTAGCATAGGGAAAGCAGAGCTTATAAATGTTTTTAAAAGAATTTATTTAACCGAATTTATGTTACACGAGGCTAGTTAGGGAGGGGGTTCTATCACACATGGCTGAATACGGCGGGTTTACAGGGCATGGGGTATCTGATAGGTTTCAATACCAAATATCCAGCTATGTAGTAATTATAGCTGCAGATAGGAGCAAAATGGTGACATAAATGGCCTCCTAGATTCTGCACTTTCCCTCATTATTTTCCTTTTCTATATATTTGCATTTTGATAGGCTGAAGAAAAATCCCAAAGTGGAGAATTGGCCTTTTTTAAACAACTGGCCCAAAATGTCCTGTGTATACTGAAGAGTCCGGCCCGCTCACCGGAGCACCTGGTAAGGATCCATCGTCTTCTATATCACATGTCCTTGTTGTCTGATCTTCTCCAGATTACCAGTCATATAGCAGAAGGTCAGATTTATGATGTTAGAGGCCTCCCTGTCATCTCCAGCCAGGCACAGGATATTATGACAGCCTGTTCCTGTGGCTCCATCATCTGTGATGACAGTCTGTACTCAGCGATACGGAGTTTGTATTCTGTATCTGTTTTGCCCGATCATCACAATTTTCTTCTGGTAAATGCTGCTGTTCTGATAATAGAAGTTATTAGAGAACAGTTGTAGATACAAGTCCCTTATTTATTAATGTGGATTTACTAGATGGGGCGGCTGTGAATAGTCCCCTCAAATTATCCAGTAAATCCAGGTTTAGTCCTTCCTGCCTTATGTATACAGTAATTTAGTATTTGTGAAATGTTATACTAATTGTACATATTCTAACCATCAGGAAACATCAGAAGGTGACTCCGAAGAGGGGCAAAACGTGAATATGCCTGAATTTAATATTAGTCAGCTAGAGGTAGAAAATGATCTGATGGAAGGTAAGCCGATCATCTAATATTTTACATTCAAATATCGAGACATTATAGAGAACCACAGAGAATATGTAGATTTATTCTTTATCCTCTGTATAGACTATAATGGAGAGGGCTCATGGAATTCTGCTTCTCTCCTCTGTGCTCTTCTCAGCTCCAAAATGTACAAGGTGGCTCATAGTTCCCCAATTATGTAATTGTTCAAGAATTAATCAGATCCTGAACAGTCGCACATTTATGGTGCAGTATATCTATCTATGGATGTGCCATACATGTATACAGTATGTACAGAATACCATATACCTAGTTTTATATCATTTACAGAGGTCTTGTCATTTCCTTCATTATATGGATGTGTTGTATATTAAGTACTGATACAGACTGATAAATGACATCTCTTCATTATTTCATCATTATTTTAGAAATAACTGTGCCGGCAATTACTGATGGAAAATGTGAGACACCAGAGATCCACGAATCTGCCAGTGTAAGTATCAGAGAAGTCTGTATATCATCAGATAACGGGAAATGAATTACACATATAATATTACACCCCAGATGACAATGGGATATCTCTGCTCTTAGGCAGATCAGACCTATTGTGTGTGATGTTATTATTCCTGCTCTCTCCTTTGTGTTGTCCCTTATCCTCCCCTGCCATACGCATATATATATATATATATATATATATATATATATATATATATATATATATGTATGAAGGGTTTCCCCTTATAATATAATAGTGTCTGCAGAGGGTCAGACTTGCATCACGTCTTCTACATGTGCTGCACTGTAATCAGCAGGGACATAATATAGAAGGGAGACTTTCCTGCATCTGGAGCTTCTATGTCTTAACATAATTTCTTATTATTTCTAGGCCTTGAACGGATCATTGAATGTGGGGAGAAATCCTTGCAAGACTGACTACAAACCGATCAAACTGATCAGCAGTGGAGCTTTTGGGTGAGCCTATGGTTTGGGATAATATACATTTCCTAGGGCTCCTTATGGCGATGCCTCAGTCTCTGTGCCCTGCCAGTACAATGTTACCACAGAGAAATTATACGAGTCCACATCACTGTCCACTAGAATTGAGCGGATCTGGCAAAATTCAAATTCGCCTGATCACGCAGACTTTCATCCTATTTATGAAGAAGTTATTCTATGCAAATGTATTATTCCTTATTATGCTCTGGATCTCTCCTGACCCCAGAGCCTAATAAATGTAAAAAATGAAATATACACTTACTTACCTTACTACTCAACTCTCCGATCCCTTCACCCCTCACAGTCACTTGTCCAATTCTCACCGCATCATCAGAACACTGCAGCTCAGTCTAGGCCAGAACTTCTGGCTTTGAGGAGGTCCAGGAGGGTTCTATACAAGCACATGAAGGGTCACAGCGTCATGATGTGATCCTTCATGCACTTGCACAGAATTCTCCAGGACATCTTCGATGCCGAATGATCCAACCAAGCCTGAGAGACATTTGAATGTCAGCACTAGCAGAAGAGATTTGAAGATGCAGCAAAGACCAGTCGGTTGAGTTGGAAGGGCTGGAGAGATGAGTGTAAGAATTTGTTTATTTTTTAACATTTTGATGGTCTTTTAAGGTTTAGAAAATAGTGGCCAACGCCTGCCATTTTGCTCATTGCGTGAGGAATCAAATTACAAAAAGAAAATCGCCATTTTGGCGAATGCGGATCTTTGTAAAATTTAAGTAGAATTCTATTCCACTCAAATTTATTTGCTCATCTCTACAATCCACGTCTAATTGTCACTATTCAGGTCATTCAGGATGTGGCATGGATGAGGATCTCCCATAGATGATCATTTATGTAATGTTATTTCATGGATTTCTAGTGTTGGCCGTACATCTAGTATTAACCATTAGTACAGGAGATCATTTGAAGATGTCCATAAACAGAACGTTAGTAAAAATTCATTAAAAATCATGGATTTTTCTCCTCTCCAGGACCATCCACTTAGTGCGCCACAAAGACACAAACCAGACATTCGCTATGAAGAAACTGGACAAGCGGAACTTGAGAGATCCAATAAGCCTGGAACGTGCCTTTCTAGAGAGGGACATCCTAACATTCTCTGATTGTCCCTTTGTGGCCTCCATGTTCTGCTCCTTTCCAACTACCCATCATCTGTGTATGGTCATGGAGTATGTAGCAGGTAGGTCATATCTATCATATCTATATCCAGCCCGGATCTGCTTATCTCTAGCACCTATCTGTTACCAAGATGCCCGAAAAATTATTATCTCTGTGAAGTCTCCGGCGTACGTCCTCACTGAGCGTGGCAGAAATCTCTACTATGGCTAAAAGGAGGATTTGACTCTATTATAAGAGTTTGTATAGATGAGCATTTCATAGAGAAAGTAATAAGAGGCTTGTAGATGAAGCCCGGCTCTGCCTTTCTGTATAGGGTCACTCTGCAGTATATAGTATACGCTCTACATTATACAGTATATAAAGCAAAACCACAAATGTGCAAAAGCTGCAAAACAAGTGCAATGAAACAATGTCCAATATAAAAACATGAATCTGTATTAGTCACATGGAATCCATAGTTAAAAATAAGAAGGTAACTCCTACAACAAAGGGACACTACTACGGCCAAAAAGTATAAGCTATACTATGTATCTTACAATTAATAAGCTAAATAAATATATAATTCATAGAGGTGTCAGCAATCTGTCAGCATGGTATAATAGAATCTTGTTGATGTTAATATCTAACCATGAGAGGAGAGTGGATAGCTATATGTAAGAAAAAAAGCGCATAGTTGTACTTACACTATATGGTGAATAGACACCGCTTCAACACAGACGGCTGCAGACTATTATAACACTGCAGACTATTATAACACTGCAGACTATGCTAAAAAATACATCACTGATCAGACAAATTCATGGGCAGAATATAGTAAATACTGGTACTCCAATTAACAATTGTGAAGTTCCTCTGTGATCCCTCCTAGAAATGTCGGAATAAGGCTGAATTCATACGTTTGTGTGTCACGGTCTGAGTACAGACCATTATTCACAGACCGGCCATTGGTCTCCTGACCTGAACTTTACATATTTGCTTATGCGCTTGTTAATTTCGGGTCAATATACCGGCTGCCAGTCCCTGGATGATGGTTGGACTCAGACCGTGACACACAGATGTGTGAATTCAGCCTTAATGTTATAAATTGTCAGTATAATTCGAGTGTACCAGCAGTCTGGCCGTGTCCCATTATTTCTCACAATATCAGACTGTGTAAGAACACATCTCATTGAGAAGGGGAAAGGTAAAAACCAGATGTCAGCCGGGACAGCCGGGCAGTCAGTGCGGTGGCTGGTACCTTCAGAATGCTATTAACCTGCAGATTAAACCCATTGTAACAAACCCTCTCCTGTCATATTTTCTTTCTTCTGTAGGAGGAGACTGTGACACTCTCTTGAAACACTGTGGGCGTTTACCTGTCCCCTTGGCTCGTATGTACATCGCAGAAACAGTTTTAGCTGTTGAATACCTGCATAGCTACGGTGTAATGCACAGAGACCTGAAGCCTTCAAAGTAAGTGACCCTTGATGTACAGTAAATACGAAAAAGTCAGAAATTGTCATAAAGTCTATGGGTTATTATTTGGGGCTTATACCATCCTTTTTTTCACAGTCTCCTGGTAAGATCAACCGGTCATATTAAAGTCACCGATTTTGGGCTGTCCAAACTCTGCCTCATGAGACCAACATCAAACATCTACAAGGCTCCAACTGAGGACATCACCAGAGAGTTCTGTGATAATGAGGTAGGCACCAACTTTTTCTTTACTGATCTCATATATTTCTCCTTCTCTGATATTTTCTCATTTAGAAAACATTTCCACTAATGCTATTGGTCACAATTATTTTCACTGATCATCATCTCATTCCTCTGTTGGTTTCCAGACTTGTGGCACATATAGTTACACAGCTCCAGAAGTGCTTTTACAGGAAGGCTATGGAAGGCCAGCTGACTGGTGGTCAATTGGAATCATCCTACATAAATTTCTTGTAGGACGTGTACCATTTCGTGGGCGTTCCCAATACGAGACTTTGAGCCGTATTTTATGGGGTAAGTAAAAATATCTGAATGATATGTGATGTCATTGTTTTTTGATTAGGTTGGTTCTGTGGATTAGTTACTTGTGTTAATGCAAAAGATTTTATTTTTAATAAAGTAAATGAAGAGGTTTCATTTTCTGTAATATTTGCTTTTTATATAACAGATGACATAACTTGGAAATTTAATAATTCTGCTCCTTCACCCGATGCTCAAGATATCATCACTGAGCTGCTCAGAAAAGATCCAGCATATAGACTTGGGACAGGTAATGTATATAAAAGTATTAATAATAACTTATTACACCTCTGTGACAAGAAAAATGATTACATCCATGAGGATCAGCACTGAAGTGCTCTACTCTACCAGCTTGCGCATTCTCCATTCTTCATGCTATGACTTTCACTATATTCCCTTCACTTTGGCTCTGTTACATCTTCAGTTCAGCTTAACATAAAATGTACAGATATGGAACCATCTCCCTGACAATGTCTGTATATCTTTCTATTGTCTTTTATTTTCTAGGAGGAGCAAATGAGATCAAGATGCATCCATTTCTGGAAAACTTGGACTTTAACAATCTTCTAAGTAAGAAGCCACAGTTCATTCCTCATATTAAGTCAGATGAGGACACCCGCTACTTTGACAGTAAGTAGAATGAGACGTTATCTTCAGAAAGCTGCTGTTTGTCTTGTCTTTCATTTTATGTGACAATCAGTCTCCATAATTATTATAACCTGGTGACTGTCTGTAACTAGTAATCTCTAATAACACTTGTACTTTGCAGCTCAACGTAGCAGATACCAACATAGTGATTTAGATGAGGAAGACTCAAGTGAGGACAATGACTGGCCAGAAATCCAAAAGTTTCTATCATCTTCTCATAGGCTTTCTAAAGTAAGTATGTGACCCAAAAGATCAATAAAACCTATAACTAAGATAAAGTTTAGAACTATACATATATTTTATTTTTCTCCATGCTTTAGCTCTGTTCCATCAATACCAAAATGATGAACAATGAAGAACCCAAGTCACCTCCAGGGTATTCCCCAGAAAACGCAAAACATTCAGACATGTGAGTAAATTACTATTATGGGGTTCAAGTCTGATGTATGTTCAGAACACCAAATGCAAGACAAATGTAACTCAATACTAAATCCAGGATCCATGACCCCTTGATTGCTCATCACCGTGGTTCTGGCTTGTGAGAATGCTGGTGATAAAAGGTGATCATTGAGACCAGCCATTCATTTCCAGATCATTACAGGCTAACATTACTAGTGATTCTCCATTCTTGCTGGGAGTCCTGTGGATTGCATCCCCTCCATGTTATCCAAACGTCCTAACAGGCCTTGCACACAGATGTTCTTCCCTTTTGTATTGTTTTCACTTGTAATTTATATTTTTCTCTTCTACCAAACAGGCAGAAAGAATCTTCCTCTCCTGAATCTGATGGTGACAAGCAGCGTTTCACTGCCAAAGACAGCCAGTCATCCCCATTGTCAGGTATGTACAGGTCTATTGGCCATCCTATTACAGCCTCAGATCAAAAAGTGTAATGTGAACGTGCACATAAAGGCTCAGAAAATTACTACCTATAAAACAAAGTACAGTCCAGCACTTCATGGTGTAAAAAACTCACTCTTTTATATAATGCATTAAGTTATAAGGAGCCATTCAGTCTTCTGCCAAACTGATATTGAATACTGTACCCATGGCTCCATATGAGCCTATACTGATCCTCCTTATGTCCTTAATGTTACACTGATTATAAGGCAACACTGTGGCATCCTGCAAGTAATGTGATGGTAATAAGGCGTCTGTTATTTTTGCACCATAATAGAAAGAATATGTCATATCGTATACATAACATAATCTAAGGGTCTGAGAAATAGATTGCCTTGTGATCTGATTAATATAAAAACTGACAACACATATCAGGTTTTATATTAATCAGTTCACAGGGCAATCTATTTCTCAGACCCTCAGGTTATGTTATGTATATATGACATATTCTCTCTATTATGGTGCAATAATAAATTACGAGGACTACAGGATACAAGAATAAGATACCTCTATAAAGATACAAAGCTAATCTTTTAGGTGTTTATAATCTACATCTTTTTCTTGATTCTTGATTAGAACTTCCAGTTCAGGGGAGAAGAAAATCTGCATTGAGAAAACAACAAGAAGCAGAAAAAGTAGAAGAGGGGAGAAGTAGAAGAGGTAAGTGTGACCACAAGCTCCATGTTGTGTGATGTCAGTCAGTGAGAAGAAGTCATGTGGAGCAGATGTTCTCTGTCAGTGGTGGGATTGTCACATGTACAATGACTGACAATGACCCCGCACCTCTGTAAGGATAAGACTCCTCTACCGTCCTGCCACAGTGACACCACCGTAGTATCCTCTAATATGGAGTGCCATTACTTACATTAGTTATGTCTCCTCTCATAGGTTCCATCTTCCGTCGGCTGATATCATCCTGCCGGCGAGGATTATCCAGGGCTGCTCATTCCATCAGAGAAAGCTGTATATTTGCAGCCTGTCAGCGGGGCAGCATAAACATCTCGAGAGCAGAAAGACCCCACGTCTAGCACCCTGAAGAGGGTGCAGCATGTCCACCATCAAAGCTGCACCTCTATGGAAGGATTTGTACCATCTGCCTGTGGCCTTCTGACCAGCAAGGAACATCTGCAGAAGAAGAAGGCCCCTCCAAAAACATCTCATCATTCTTCCATGATATTCTTAATTAAAAAAAATCAAATTGAATAATGTTCATTTGCATTTAATGGAATATTACTGACATTCATGGCATATCAGTACTATACGTTATATATGTCTAGTGCGAGGGGTTACAAACAGGAGAATATCCGTTTCATGTCTTAGATTTACCCTATAAACCTTGGCCAAAAGTGGAGGAGAGGACGAGTGATCCTGTTACATCTATGAATGACAGTCAATCCAAGGAAAAACATGTTCTGATCCCTAGATTTTCCAGACACTTGAACCCTTATACCTAAATGTGTCTTTACTTAAGTGTTATCCATAGGAAGCTGTGACGCCTCTACTCGAAAGCCCTTTTCTTTACCCTGGGAGATGGGGGACTCGGAGTTGGGTCCCATGATGGAGAGATGGGGTGCAGCCGTGGCCCGGACCCGACCCATGCTCAGGGCCGTCACAATTAAAAGGATGGTGTGGGCTTATCCGGGTTGAGTGGCTGATTCCGACTACGCCACCTGTGGCACCTGGTGAAGGCCACCAGCGCTGCTGCAGTCCGCTGAGGCATGGTGTTATGGCGGCCCAAAGTTATTACTACTCCCCACAGGCGGAGCAAGGCCTCAGGGCAGAGAGACAGGATGACAGGGGTAGTAGTAGAGGAGTACGGGTGCCGCGTCGTGCGGTGTAGCGCAGAATAAACAGTCCGGAGGCCGTAGGGGTGAACTTCCAAGGCTTTACTCACATTAGAGATGGCAGAAGGAAGGCGACTCCCTGCTCCCCGCGGAGTCCTGCGGTCACCAGGGACGGGGGTCCTACTACCTCCGAGCAAGTCCAGCATTCAATCAGGACCCCGCACCAGAGTGTTCCTGAACTACAGACCGTATCCTTTCCTGTCTGTGTGTGTAGATAGGCCGGGTCTCCCTCTGAACTCCTCTCAGAAAAAGGGCACGGGTGGCAGCTCCGCTCCTTCCGATACCCGGTGGGATCCTCAGGGCCTACTGGGCTTTCCTGACCAGGACATGGAGTAGCAAGGTTGGGTGTCGGGGGCCGGTACCCCTCTTGCAGCCGGACTCCCTCTGAATATATTAGGTTGGCGAGGACAGGTGGCGTATACCGCTCCGTCTGCATCCTCCCTGGGATCCATTTGTTGTGGAGCTACAGGTCCACACAGGATCCACTTTCAGGGTAGGAGATCACAGTACATGACAGCCAGGCAAGATGACTAACCAGGACCGTCAAAGACCGGACTACCAGGACCAGCGAAAGACTAGATTCCCAGGTCCAGCGAAAAGACCACGAACCAAGATGGCTTTTTATTAAATATGAATTTTAAGATGTCACTAAATTGTAAGTCCTCCACCCTCACCCACTAACTGGTTCCCCTAACTCTTGGTTCCCCAGTATCCCTGTAACCAGGAGGGCAGCACCTAGTGCATACTAGCCCCCTCTGGTGGAGAAATATGGTGTTGGATGCTAAGGTTGGGTCCCGACCATGACACTGTTCTTACCTCAGAGGAGGGACACTACACTCCATTAAAGAAGTGCAGCATCCCTGTGGCAGTCGAACCCTCAGGGGCGCCACAAAGCAGTTCCTGTGCTGTACATCCTGGGGTTCGCAGCAGCCACATTCCCCATATCCACCTAATAAGACATACTGTACTCCAGTCATATGAATTCACTTCTGGGAAAAAGCCTTTAAACTAGGGCTGTGGGGTCAGTAAGCCAAACTTCCATCTATAATAATTACAAATAAAAAATGTACTGCAACAAATAAGAGTAAATATTCAGCAATTTATACATGAAAATAATTTATATTATACAATATTAACAATATAGACGTTTTTACATTTTTCTTCATGCAGCTGGAATAGGTACCTTCTTCTGATACTAACTCCACAGTCCAGCTTTTTATTCTTTCCTGCTCCCCAACATTAAAATTACAGCATTTATGATGAGTTTACCTATGATAAAAATTACAGACCTCTCCATGCTCTGTAGGTGGGAAAACTTGCAAAATTATCAGTGTATCAAATACTTATTTTCCCCACTGTATATATTTTATTTTATAGGCATCCTCTGCATAAAAATAAAAAATCATACTCACACGTATTACTCCAAGACAGTATAGTCCTCCATACAGTATTATGGGCACCACATAGTCCTCCATACAGTATTATGGGCACCACATAGTCCTCCATACAGTATTATGGACCCCATATAAGGCTCCATATAGAATAATGGACCCTATATAATGCTCCATACAGAATAATGGGCCCCATATATTGCTCCGTACAGTATTATGGGCCCCCATATATTGCTCCATACAGAATAATGGACCCATATAATGCTCCAGATGGAATACTGGCCCCCATATAATGCTCCAAACAGAATGCTGGCCCCCCATAATGCTTCATACAGAATAATGGACCCCATATAATGCTCTTTACAGAATAATGGGCCCCGTATATTGCTCTGTACAGTATTATGGGCCCCATATATTGCTCCATACAGAGTCTGTATCAGAAGTGTAGCAGGCAGAGTCTGTATCAGATGTACAGCAGGCAGAGTCTGTATCAGGAGTGCAGCAGGCAGAGTCTGTATCAGAATGCAGCAGGTGTTGAGGGAGGGCAATAACCCTTCACGATTGACCAAGTGAGTGTCAAATTATTATGTTGATTGCAATCCCCAGAAAACAAAACGGAAACAATGTTCTGTATTGGGAGGATTCAAAGAATCTCTGATCCCGTTTATTTTGCTTAGCATTTTATATTGTTTTGAATATTTTAATAGCCAATCAACTCTGCAGCCATACTACAGTACTATAGGCTAACCAATGTTAGTACAATTATTACGGAAACACATATTTGGTCATATTATCATCGTTAGTTCGAAGCACTATGGAAATTGTACAAGGTCAATCTGGGCCTAAACTAGTTAGATAACAGGAGCGGAGTGTCTGACAAAATATAAAATGTTCTTGTGAGAAAAAGTTAGTGTGGGAAAGTTCCACGGGAAGAGAAAGAAAGAAGTATGTTATGCAATGAGTGATAATAACATGATTTTAAAGCAAGCAGACAAAATGTAGTTGCTCTAGCATGAGTATCAATATGTCCTTTTCATTCCCCCCTAAAAATTATGTTATTATCAACAACAGAGGTGCTATCCCAGGGTCATGCTTTGAGCCTGAGTTACATTGGTCTTCACTCAATTAGTGCCCTTGTTACCAATCGAGGCTGTCGCGGCATGTCCATCCCCCCTTGTTTGTTGACATAATCATAAAGCTCTGATCTTCAGACATGAGGTTGGTCGGGGCATGCGGGTAAAGGTCATCTAAAGGTCATCATTCCCTTGTCGTTCAGGTCCTCAATGCTGGTTACATCTGGGAGGTCCGTGTACAGTAGCACTGGATGTCGGTTTACAGCGTCCTCCTTGCTCTCTGATGACTGGCAGGTTTTCTTCATGCAAAATGGGATACAATAAAAGACTAGTTTTAGTAAGACATATATTAACAAGATGCAAGCAGCAATATGCAACACTCCTTGTAATATTCCAGAAATCCACCCACCAATCCCTTTAAACCAATTAGCAGGATTTAAAAAGGAAAATGTATCAGACCACCAATGGTCTTTGGTCAATTCGTTATGTTTGTTATATTCTTCCCTGAGTTTCCTAATGTCTTCCATTTTAGTCTTTAACCGTATGGTAGAGTCGGGGTCAATATAGTGACAACAGGCTGGGCCTATAACCTGACACATCCCTCCATGAGCTGCTGTCTAATAGTCCAGCACTAAAGTATGTTGATTGGCCACTATAATAAGTTGATTCTGCACTGCAACAGTAGTATTAATTACTTCCAAAATATTCCAAATCTGGTCATCTAAGTAATCAGTGACTTCCACTAATTTGTCCCACATTTGTGTTACCATAGGGTAGAGGAAGACAGTACTGACTATCTTATTGGGTATACCCATTTGTACTAAATGAGGTCTTCCTGATGGGCGTGGGGTGTTGTCTTTGGCACGTTTATAGATGGTATGAAGAGGGATGGCTCTCATATCTACTTTACTATGGGGAATAAGATAAGTGGCTGGAGTTAGCCGGGCCAACGTACAAGTCCCCCCTACTCCGACTGGGAGCCATTTATACGCATTATTCCCACAGACCCAATATTTGGCTGATGGTAGATCCCATAAAGCAGAGTGCTGTAATACTAACTTATGTACCAAATCGATAAAAACTGTGTTATTTGATAGCATACACCATGAAGGCATTTGTCCCAGGGGGCTACAATATCCAACTTCTGGATTACCACATGTTGGATCACTAGACTTATATTCAAAAAATTCATGTTTTACTGCTGTTGTGGTTGTCAGGAGCACTTGGTATGGTCTGTCATACAATGGTTCTAGTCCGTGTTTCCGAACATGCTTCTTCACATACACATAATCTCCGGGATTAAGGATATGACAACCTTCTGCATCAGCTGGATCTGGAATAGAAGATAATACTAACGCATGGGTGTTAGTTAAGGCTTTGGCAAGCTGAATCACATATTGCACAACATAATATGTTTCTTCTGATAATTGTTGTGGGGTAAATCGAGCTATAGCTGGTTGTGACCTAAATAATATCTCATAGGGTGACAGTTTGTGTTTCCCTATGGGGGTGGTGCGTATGTGATATAGTACAATGGGAAGGAGCTCAGGCCACTGGGCCATAGTCTCCTGCATCATTTTGGTTAACTGCCTTTTAAGTGTGCCATTCAATCTCTCCACCTTGCCGCTTGACTGTGGATGATAAGGAGTATGCAGCGCCACTGTTGATCCGATCATGGTAAGTATTTCTTGATATACACATGAGGAAAAGGCTGGTCCTTGATCACTTTCAATAATTTCTGGAACTCCATACCAGCAAACAACTTCAGAGACCAGCTTCTTGGCGGTAGTCTTGGCAGTCATGTTTGGAACGGCGAATGCTTCTGGCTAACTGGAAAACATATCCACTACCACTAAGCAGTATTCATATCATCCTGCTTTAGGGAGAGTGATGTGCAATCGTTGGAATGGATACTCTGGTTTGGCAAGGTGTTTTGTCGGTACATTCTGTAATCTACCTGGGTTGCAGGTTTGGCATATTGTGCAACCTTTGTTCTGTGCACTTAACACGGTGGAAATTCCTGGAGCCCAATAGAGTTTCTGTACCAGTAGCAAAGCTTGATTCTTCCCTCGATGTACCGGTCCATGGGCCTAGGCCGCAACGGCTGGATACAGGAGTCGAGGCAAACAGTACAGTTGTTCCTTCTTCCATAGCCCATCTATCAATTTAGCACCCGCCTCCTTCCACGACTGGCGTTCTTCTTTAGAGACTTTCTGCTGTGTGGAGCGTAGCTTTGTGATTGGAGGGACCGGTTGATGCTCTCTTGACATAAAAGTAATTGAAATAACCAGGCTTCATCTCCTCCGCTATTTCTACATATCCTTCATCACAAATCTCATGTGCGACTTTCCTGAACTTCTCAGCGTCTTCCAACAATCCACAGTCAACTAATCTACCCCTTTGCTGCCGGATGCCTTCATCCCACAACACAGGCTGAAGCCTCCCCTCCACAGGAAAATTTAACACCTTAAACACTTTTGGTGCATTCTTAAAAGATCTTTTCCCCTCTCGACTGACCATGATATTCATCACATCCTCTCCCTCCTGTCTCTCTCTCTTCCCTCCTGTCTCTCTCTTTCTCTCCCTCTCCCTCCTCCAGGGGAGACAAATTCTTTCTGCTCCACGGAAACATTGATTAATCACTACAACTGACAAAAATATCCTTAATTTGTGCACAGCACGAGTCCAGACCTCAGCTGCTGTTTCACTGACTTTATTTCACCTCTTCCCGTCGGGGAGTCTCGAATGGCCAGATGAAAGGAGGAGAACTCTCGTCCGCAGTTCTCCAGACACTAGATATACATATATCTGGGTGCGTGCCCTACCCAATCTTCGATCACCTGCCGCGACCGAACCTAACAGTGTTCAGTCTCCTAAGGATTTTTGTCAGAAGTTGAGAAAGATTCACACAATATTCACTTGTCAATCCGAGGTGATACTGCTTTGAAAGTAAATAATATCAGACCCCTAATGGGACTACACCCCTTATAGTCTCACCTTTGACTATATCCAACCAAGACGTCCGAAGATGCTGCAAACAACCACACACCACGTGGAAACCACGCCAAACGGTCAGTGTCACTAGAAAAGAACTTGTGCACTTACCGTGGCTTTTTGTGGGGGATGATCAGTCCCAATTCCAGTGGGGGAGGCTTAAAGCAGGTCTCTCTTTGTGGACGTCCAGAGGTGGAGGGGCGTCCCTGGTTAGGGATCCGAGTCAGGGCTCCAGCTGTTGAGGGAGGACAATAACCCTTCACGCTTGACCAAGTGAGTGTCAAATTATTATGTTGATTCAAATCCACAGATAACCAAACGGTAACAATGTTCTGTATTGGGAGGATTCAAAGAATCTCTGATCCCATTTATTTTGCTTAGCATTTCATATTGTTTTGAGTATTTTAATAGCCAATCAACTCTGCAGCCATACTACAGTACTATAGGCTAACCAATGTTAGTATAATTATTACGGAAACACATATATGGTCATATTATCATCGTTAGTTCGAAGCACTATGGAAATTTTACAAGGTCAATCCTGGCCTAAACTAGTTAGATAACAGGAGCAGGAGTCTGACAAAATGTTCTTGAGATAAAAAGTTAGTGTGAGAAAGTACCATGGGAAGAGAAAGAAAGAAGTATGTTATGCAAGGAGTGATAATAACATGATTTTAAAGCAAGCAGACAAAATGGAGTTGCTCTAGCATGAGTATCAATATGTCCTTTACACAGGTAGAGTCTGTATCAGAGTGCAGCAGGCAGAGTCTATATCAGGAATGCAGCAGGCAGAGTCTGTATCAGGAGTGCAGCAGGCAGAGTCTGTAACAGAGTGCAGCAGGCAGAGTCTGTATCAGGAGTGCAGCAGGCAGAGTCTGTATCAGGAGTGCAGCAGGCCGAGTCTGTATCAGGAGTGCAGCAGGCAGAGTCTGTATCAGGAGTGCAGCAGGCAGAGTCTGTAACAGGAGTGCAGCAGGCAGAGTCTGTATCAGGAGTGCAGCAGGCAGAGTCTGTATCAGGAGTGCAGCAGGCAGAGTCTGTATCAGGAGTGCAGCAGGCAGAGTCTGTAGCAGAGTACAGCAGGCAGAGTCTGTATCAGGAGTGCAGCAGGAAGAGTCTGTATTGGGAGTGCAGCAGGCAGAGTCTGTATCAGGAGTGCTGCAGGCAGAGTCTGTATCAGGAGTGCAGCAGGCAGAGTCTGTATCAGGAGTGCAGCAGGCAGAGTCTGTAGCAGAGTACAGCAGGCAGAGTCTGTATCAGGAGTGCAGCAGGAAGAGTCTGTATTGGGAGTGCAGCAGGCAGAGTCTGTATCAGGAGTGCTGCAGGCAGAGTCTGTATCAGGAGTGTAGCAAGGACTGGTACGCAACATTACACAACTTAGACTGCAGAACAGGAACGTTCCACTACAACCAACCCAATAGATGAAGACCCAATCAGGATTCCCCACATTTAAAAAAATTTGTGGCAGATCACTTATTTCACTACTGTACAAATAGTGTAAATAAAACCCACACCTCTTCCAGTACAGCCAACCCAGGAGATGGAGACCTAACCAGGAGTGTTCACATTGCCCTAAATGAGGGCCTAACACCACCGAAGTGTCATCAATGTCATCAGACTACAAGTAGTTTAACACAGACTCATACCTGTCCCACTACAGCCAACCCAGGAGATGCAGACTCAATCAGAAGTGTTTACATTTTAAAAAATAGGGCCTAAGACCACCATTTCCGTGGCCAACAGATTGGAGATGGTGGAGTTCAACCTCTTAGCTTTTTCATGTGTAGGATGAAACAATCTTTTACGTGACCACAACAGCGGGATTGAGGGCTGGCTGCAGTGCTGAGAGAGGGCAGAGTACGGTGAAACGGACAAACCGATAGACTGTGAGTGAGGTGCAGGCGAAGATGTTATGGTGGATGGAGAAACGTGTGGTGTGATCAGAGAAACAAACACAGCAGGCATGTCTGCTTCACTTACAGCTGACGGGTAGTCACTCAGCCTAACTGCAGCAGGCATACTGCTGGTTCTGTCGGACACCTGCGTGACACCAATTGACACGGTAACAGAGGAGGAGGAAGAAGCAGCAGAGGTGTTTGATGGGGCAGCTGATGGTTGTTTATTGAAAATCAATTTAGAGTTTATTACGTTTACGTACCCGTTTGGGGAGAATAATATCTGCACCAAATGCTCAATTTCACTACAGTATAACTATAGAAATGCATGGAGACCAAACCTCTTCCACTACAGTCAACCCAATGGATGGAGACCCATTCAGGATTCCCCACATTTCCAAAAATTAGTGGCAGACGCCAGCAAAGTGTAATCAATTTCACTATAGTAGAAATAGTGTGAATGAGACCCACAACTCTTCCTGTACAGACAACCCAAGAGATGGATACGTAACCAGGAGTGTTCACATTGCCCTAAATGAAGGCGTAACAAACACCACCGAAGTGGCATCAATTTCACTAGAGTATAAGTATTGCAAAGGAGGCCAAAATCAGTTCCTCTACAGCCAACCCAATAGATGGAGACCCAATCATGATTCTCCACATTTCAAAAAATTTGTGGCAGACACTTGCAATGTCTCATCAATTTCACTACAGTAGAAATAGTGTAAATAAGACCCACACATATTCCAGTACAGCCAACCCAGGAGATGGAGACCTAACCAGGAGTGTTCACATTGCCCTAAATGAGGGCCTAACACCACCAAAGTGGAATCAATGTCATCAGACTACAAGTAGTTTAACGCAGACCCAAACCTGTCCTACTACAGCCAACCCAATGGATGGAGACACAATCAGAATTCTCCACATTGCCCAAAATTAGGGCCTAAGACCTGCAGCAGCAGCAAGAACAGACACAGAAGCCATATCCCAGGCTGCAATTTCAAGAGATCAATGCAGCACACTCAAAATGACAACATCGCCTACTCTGTACAGTCTGCAATTGGGGTGCAAAAGTCCTTGGAGATTCATAACTTGTTCATCTTGATGAAAGTTAGGCGGTCTACACATTCAGGGGACAGCCGGGTGCGCTTATCCATCAAGACGCTACCAGCAGCGCTGAAGACATGTTCAGAGAGAACACTGGCTGCCGGGCATGATAAGACCTCCAAAGCATGAGAGGCGAGCTCAGGCCATTCATCCATTTTTGAAGACCAAAATGGAAAAGGGTCCAAGCCCTCCCTGATGGTATTGATATTGAACTATAGATACTCCTGCACCATCCTCTCCAGTCGTTCACTACGTGTCAGACTTGTACTCTGTTGTGCTGGCGCCTGAGCTGGAGCAAAAAATGTGTGAAAGGACTCCCAAAAATTGCTTCTGCCACTTACTCTGCTGCTGCTGCTAATGTTTTGGTGTTGACGAACTGACGTGCCGGAGGTTGAAAAACTACAGCTGTGATGCACACTGTGTGCCCAACTGTTACCTTGGGGAAAACCTTTATTAAGGTTGCTTAAAAGCTTGTTTCGATACTCCAACATAAGCGGGGCCCTTTCCAGGGTGGGAAGCATCTGGCAAAATTGACTCTTATAACGTGGATCTAACAGAGTGGCAACCCAGTAGTCAGCATTATTTCAAATCCTAACTATTCGGGGATCATGTTGCATCAAGAAGGCACTCATATGTCTGGCTCTTCCTGGAGGTCCAAAGCCAGGCTGTATTGTGGGTTGTGTGACACTGATGTTTGTTTCCTCCGTCCCCTCCTGCCAACCACCTTCAAGCAAGAGGGGATGATTATCCTCTTCATCCTCTGACAGCTACTTGCCCATCACCTCTTCCTCCTCCATTAGTTCCTCAGCTCTTGCACCTTCACTTACAGTTTGCCTGGTATCACCAAACCCCCTCGATTGCTGTAATCCACCGTCACTTGGCATCCGCCTGTGTGATGACAGTCTGGAAATTCGAGACATTGTTATGCCTTCCGCATCCTCCTCTTCTTCTGGGGCCACCACCTCCTGCCGCAGGTTATTCAAAGATTGCTCCAGTATGTATATGACCGGAATAGTGATGCTGATGACGGCATCGTCAGCGCTAACCAGTTTAGTAGCCATTTCCAAACCGTGCAGAAAGGTGCAGAGGTCCTTAATCTGTTCCCACTCCATAAACGTGATATGCCCTAAGTTCATACTGCGTTGCCCCAAGCTATACGTCATGACATACTGCGTCAGAGCTCGTTGCTGCAGGCACAGTCGCTGCAACATGTACAGAGTAGAATTCCACCACATCGGCACATCAAAGATCAACCTGTTAACTGGCAGGGACAAAGACCTCTGTATCAATGCAAGTCGATGACATGAGGGGTGCGAACAGCGGAAGTGAGCGCACAGCTTCTGTACTTTGTGACGCAGCTCATCCAGGCCAGGATAGTGGCGGAGAAATCGCTGTAACACCAGGTTGAGGATGTGAGCCATGCAAGGCACTTGTGTGAGCTTGCCTCGGACTTGGGCCACTAACGGGTTCGCACCGTTATCGCATACGGCCTTCCCTGGCTCTAGGTTCAGTGTAGACAGCCATTGCTCAAACTGAGCCTGGTGAGCTGCCCACAACTCTTCACCTGCATGACTGCGATCTCCAAGGTATATTAATTTGAAGACTGCCTGATAACTGTGAGCCCTGATTGCGCAGTACGGAGGTGGCGTGTATTCGCTCTGCACCCTTGGAATGCGTGTCTCATTAAGGCAGAGGTTGAGTGCACAGGTGGAGGCCCTAGAGGAGGTGGAGGACGCAGAAGCAGCGGAGAAAGTGGGAAATACAGAGGTTTCTTCTACAAGCCTAGGGGATTACAAGATTTGTGGAGCAGCCCCTTCCCGCTTGCCCCCACAGCCTCCAGAGTCACCCAGTGCCCAGTCAGCGAGATGTAAACACCTTGGCAATGCTTACTCGTCCAGGTATCTGTGGTGAAATTCACCCTGGCACATGTAGATTTAGAAAAGGAACGGGTTATGTTGTCAGCTTTCTTAGAGAAGTAATGGTGACTGGGCAGCTGGTACTGGGGGACTGTGATGGCCATCAGTTTTCAGAAACCGTCTGTATCTACCAGGCGGAAAGGCAGCATTTCCGTGGCTAACAGTTTGGAGATGGTGGAGTTCAACCTCTTAGCTTTGTCATGCGTAGGATGAAACAATCTTTTACATGACCACAATTGCGGGACCGAGGGCTGGCTAAGGTGCTGAGAGAGGGCGGAGTATGGTGAACCAGAAAAACTGGTGGAGCGTGAGGTGCAGATGTTACGGTGGATTGAGAAACATGCGATGTGCTCGGTGAAAGAAACACAGCAGGCGTGTCCGTTTCTGTTACAGCTGACGGGCTGTCACTCAGCCTGACTGGAGCGGGTAAAGAACCGGAGGTTCTGCGATGGGAGACCTGCGTGACAATATTTGGCACGGTAACAGATGAGGAGGAAGAAGCAGTGTATGCGTTTGATGGGGCAGCTGATGGTTGTTGAGGTGCTCTGGCCCGCATTTCAGCGCGGTAAGATTCCCAGCGTAAAGAATGTTGTTTGAGTATGTGAACGTTCATGCATGTAGTAGTCAAATTATTGCATTTTTCCCTCTACTAAGTTTTTTATTGCAAAGATTGCAGATAACGTGAGTTGGCTCATCCTTTGCAGTGACTGCTGACTGCTGGCCACAGCCACAATTGTGGCTAAGGATGCAGTTCTCCTCGAGCTTGCATCACTCCGTGTCTGCGCTGTACGGTGAAATGTAACCTCCTCGTCTTCCTCCTCCACCTCCTCAGATGAGCTACTCGGCTGCGCGACTTTGGGTTCACATCAAGTAGGATCTTCAACCTCATCATCATCCAATGTGTTAACCCATTCCTTGCCCTCAGAGTGACCCCTCTCTTCTTGTTGCCCTGACAGCACAGTACAGTCCGCATAAGCCACAGGTATCTGAGTTTCATTGGGATCACCTCCCTCCCCTATGGTTAACGTCTGGTGATGAGGGTCAGGAACCTGCTCGGACCCTACTTCGTCCTGCCCCGAATCCAAGTAAAAAAAATTTTGGGCATCGGTGCAGATGCTTTCCTCCCCTTTACTTTGTGACTGTTTGGAGTACACGTCTGATGCCCATGGTATAGAATGGGTGAAGAGTTCTACAGACTCGCCCATCTGTGGTTGGCTACAGTCAGTTGGGCAGTTGGCCAGTTGTGACGCGGGGGGATGCATGGGTAATTGGGGTGCCACCTCTATGGACTGTACTGCGTGTGATGTTGAGGTGGAGGAAGATGAGGAGAGGGCACTGGAAGCAGAGCTTGCCATCCACTGGAGCACCTGCTCTTTCTGAGCCTTATCAACAAGGCGTATCGCTGTGCGGCTGCCAAAGGGAGGGAGTGCAGTAGGCCACCCACTAACATAAGTTGTCAGTTGTCTTTGGATAGGACCTGTTTGTGTTGGTTCACTAGTGCTTTCACTAACATTATCACGTACCCCACGTACATGTTGAACACCAAGCTTATTCCCCCTTCCACCACGCCCTCTCTTTTTCACACTCATGTTGGTCAGATACAGTGGTAGGAGCACGCAATTAACTAAAGAAAATATATTTTTTTCTGTGAAATAGCTCAGCACACATCTGAGTTTCAGTGACACTAAATGACAAGGTAAGATATGGCCTGCCATATAATGTTACTAAACAACAAAGGAGATTTGTTACTGTGCATGAGGCCGAAAAAACCTACGAGATATTCTCCAAACAATTTCAAACTGAGATGTCCCCTGCTGTATTACTTTAGGAACAGAAGAAATTTTTTTTGGAATGTGGATGAGGCCAGTATCACATAGAATATATGCTCCAAAATATTTCAAACTCAGATTTAGCCAGCTGTACTACTTTACTCAGAGCAAAAAATACTTTTTGGGTTACTCTGCATAAGCTCTGCGTCCAGCTGACTTTGACCGCCACTGATGTAGTAGCTTGCTTATAGCTCTGTATGACTTTTGGCACAGGAATATTTTTGGATTGGGCCTAGTAAGAGAAGTTTTTATTTTTTTACTGTGAAACCAGGACAAGTTCAACGCCACTGAAATAGGATCTGCCTTTTAGTAGACTGGATCAACTTTGCCACAATAAAAAAACCTTTGGTGGACTCTGCCTGCCAACCAAAAATATATATAGGTTTGACTCTGCGTACAAGCTGAATTTGACCACCACTGACGAAGTAGCTGGCTTATAGCACTGTATGACTTTTGGCACAGGAAAAAATATTTTTTGGACTGGGCGTAGCAAGAGAAAAAATGCATTTTTTTACTCTGAAACCAACTGAAGTTCAACGCCACTAAAATAGTATCTGCCACTAGAAAAAACTTTAGTGCACACAGCTTTCAATATCACAATAGCAACAGAAAAAAAAACAGATTTAGTGCTCTGCAATAAGAAGCTCTGCAGACTGTGCAGAGCACAATTTCCACCCCACTAAATGAAAAGGTGCACTGCGCTTGCTTCATCACATTAGCAAGCGCAAAAAAACATTCAAGGTATAGTGAGACATGGAGCTCTATACCAGCGGTGCACAGCACTGTTGTATGGCATGGACCCTCTGTTTCTGTCAGAATCTCAGTACTTGCACAAGAACACCAAAAATGTCCTGCACCAGCGGTTGCAGAGGTACACAGGCCAGGAATTATCTACACTATCTGACTACCACACAAGCGCCCATCTATCTAGCTAATATCTCTCATTACACAGGAGAACACTGAGCTGCGTCTGTCTCCAGCAGTGACATGGACATAATGGCGCTGAGGGAACATGGCCTCTTTTTATATTGAGAGGACATGTAGAAGCCCTTAAGTCTGGACAGTGTTGATGCTTCCTGCGCTATGATTGGCTGGCCGCGCTTTCCTCAGTTAAAGTTACCGCCTACAGAAAAAGAAAAAAAACATTGCGCCACTGATCTGACCTGATCTAAGCTCTCCACAGCCCCCACACTCACCTGGCACATGTCACTGCTCATCATACACTTGCACTATGCTAACAAAACAGTTCAAAACGCCGTGGTTGCCCTGTATTTGCGGTCCTGCGCAAATTCATCAAACTTTTCCGATTTTAAGAAAAATTGCTTGCCTTTGCAGTCACAAATCCGAATGTGCCATATTTGTGCCAAATTTGAAACTTTCGAACATTCGACAAACAAATTTGCTCAACACTAGTCATAAGGGTAAAGGGAAAAATGAGGAAGAATAGGTCATGCATTCTCAATATTTTCCACTAGAGGACAGTGTTGTTTTACTTCAGTAAAAGGGACATTATTTTAGAAAGTTAAACAATATTAGCACAAAACAGAATTTCCCACTATAAAGCAAGATCTCATTTGGCAGGGTTACCAATAACAGTTCAGTAGCTGGCAATGAAAATGTGAATCCAGTGTGGTATGAATCTATGTTGTATCGATCCATAATACAGCAGTTCATACTGAAAGGCTGCGCCAAGCGTCATTTTTTTTTCTCTACGTGAAAAACATGAATACAGATTTATACAAAATCTGCGAGAAAATTTGCAGCACGTCATATTAGGAAGAAATCGCCCCCTAGAATGAATTCTGTATGGAAACCTCCCCCCGCAGAGTGCCTACAGCGCTGAGGGTCTGATTTTACACAGAGTATCTTTATCATGTTTTTTTTCTATTGTGCTTTCATTGACATTTTCACAGTTTTCTGCTTAAAACACTGGACAATTATATAAAACACAACAAAGCAGAATATTACAATGTCTATATACGCAGCTTTTGGGAGGTTTGGGGTCAAAAAGTGACAAAATAAAAACCGCTACCAAAATTGGTTGTTAAAAATTGCATTAAACACTTGAAATACAGGGCATTATAAAACTCTTGAAGGAATTCAATTAGGGAAAATTGGTCATTGGAAAGGCAGCAAAAACATATTTACAATAAATATTTTCCGTGACTTTGTGATGTATGTAAAAGTCACTAGCCACAATCCAACTAGACTGTTTCTGTCCTCACTCAATACACTTGCATTGAGCAAGGCAGAGCCCATCTAGTCAGATTGTGGCCAGGAGTATGCATATCTAAAACTTGTGGTCACATGACCGCCGTTCTATAGGGTCATCACACTTTTTTTGCATAAATTTATATTGAGGCCCCTCCTGTAGTATCATCACTGTGGTAGATCGCTCACTTAGCTGCACATGGAGGTAGACACAAGTAAGCTGTCTCTTTAAATCTCTTGTTGGTTTATTAAAATGCGGCATAAACCAACATTGAGTCCATAAAAATAATCACTGTCCTTTGGTCAAAATAGGAAAGCAAACAAAGCAAAAGTGGTCATGCAAAACACAGTCCTTGTGTTAGCAGGGGTTCACCTGCCCAGAGTTTAGCAACTCCACATGGTTCTGGTCAGCTCGACACAATCATGTCTGGAGTTAGTGACTCGCCCCCTGGGCAGTGGGGCACTCGGATCCGGGCAGTAGGGGAACGATGGGAGTAGTAGTGGCAACCCGGTTCCGTGGCTCAGGGTGGTCTGGCCAGTGGTAGTCCGTTATGTGCTGTTGATTATGTCCGACTACGCCACCCGTGGATTTGCGGTCATTAGGAACCGCCGCTGCAAGGCAGACCGCTGGGGCTGATGATGTATGCAGCTGAGATGGTGTGACTCCCCACGGGAAGAGTGCGGCCCCAGGGCAGTGTAGTGGATGTTGGGAGTGATGGTAGTGAGAGTCCCAGTGCTGATAGTGCTGGAGGAGCAAGGAGCACGCAGACAACAGGTTGCAGTCCAGGGTCTTTACTAGAACAGGTAAATTGACCCACAAACAGTCCCTGCTAGGAGGGGACCTGGATGTCTGAGAGCAACAGGGAAATTGGCCCTGGTCAGGGTGAGGGTGTATGCCTACCGTGCTTTCTGTGCTCCTTCTGGCTATCTCCTCCTTATAGGGTAATAGCCCACGTTTCCGAGCTTTCCGTGTATTCTCGCCTGTATGGCCTGCAACGTGGGTTCCTTTCTGCTCCCAGCCTTGTATGGCTTTGCTGGTCCCTTCTGTTGTGGCAGGGCCTCCAGGCTTCTTAGGCCAAGGAATATACAGTCCCCTGCGGACTGGTTCTCTGCTGGAGGATGTGGAATCCTCCCAGCCTCAGACACCAAAGTCTGGTAAATTAAGTCCGTTATCTGCCAAGACAGGCTCACTTCGCCTCTTGTCTCTGGCTTGTGGCTCTCCTACTGCCACACTTCCTCTTAGGTGCAATACAACTGTCCCTCTCTGCTCTGGGACCTGAATCCTGAGACAGGTCGTCCAGCTCTCCCTAACCCTGTCCCCAGCACCAGCTTTTATAGGGGCAGCCTGCTCCCCCTACTGGCCTGAGACAGGAGGTACTGCATGCTAATGTTCCCCTGACTAGAGAACCTCCCCCTTGCTCTCAGACACAGCTTTATTACATTTTGTGGCATCCAGGCCAGGGTGACACATTAGCATCCCCAGACTTACTGAACTGAATGCCTCAACAGGTCGAACATTTAAACCCCAGACCACACCCTGGGGTGGAGATATGGTGAACGACCTCCCACCTGCTCTATAGTCGTTCACCAAAAAAAATGGCCCATTTAAATATGGCTGATTAATCCTCTCAGCACATAACATGCAGGAGAAGACTTCCAGGTTTCACATCACTGAAACTAATAGGCTCAGTGAAACATATCTCCCCTCCAGCACTCTGCAAGTGACTTTGTCACATCACATATAGAGTCTCTCCTACAGTGTAATCACATATAGAGCCCCCCATAATATAATAACATATAGAGCCCCCCATATTGTAATCACATATAGATGTGTGGCACCCCAGGAGTCCGGTTGCCACAGTGGCATTGGCTCCCTCACAGAGGGTGATGCCATGCCTGGAAGCAAGGAACGGTCTCCTAATCAGGTTTGCCAGCATACAACACTTTCCTGGCTCCAGACCAAAAAGGGGAGCCCCTCCCCTTTACACTGGAATCTGGAGGCGGGGTTAATAAGCGTGAGTTGAGAGGAGTTGGAGAAAGGAGGACAACGAGGAAGGACTTGGGGAAGGGAGCTGTGAATAAGCTCGCCCCAGATGGAAGCACAAGTGGGAGCGACACTTAAGGAAGGCCCGAGCTGCCTGCCATACAGGTGAGGAAAAAGACGCTTTACTCAGGGACGAGGGCCGCAGCATAGCTTCAAGCAGCAGGGCCAACGAGAATAGCGCAGAGGGAAGGCCTACAACTCCACCTGGTGAGGTGGATCCCCAACTTGGTTCCAGGCCGCCCAGACCTCTACTACCAGCTAGTACCCGTGCCCCGGTCGGCTTAACAAACCACAAGTAAAGATAAGAGGAAACCGCCATTAAGCTGTGGACTGGTCATTATCTGCGCCATCACCTGCATTACACCGCACCAACAACATCTACCTCCACAATTCTACATATACTGCCCTGGAGCTTAGCTCTGCCTGTGGAGAGCTGAACCAACTCTGCTGCGTCACCACCAGCTCCAGTGGATCTGCACCGCAGTGGTGGCCCTATATAGCCGCATACCACAGGTGGCGTCACGAACATTATCTCCAAAAACTTTATTCACCTTTTACTTTCCCTTTAATTAACCGGGTCACTGCCACCGTGACATCCCCCAGCATCGACCGGCCCGGCTACCGAGTACCCCACGGCCCAGGGGGCGCGTCAACCTGGCGTCACGAACAGGATAAACAAAGCCCGGTATAACTGGGTACTGTGTGCTATAGACTTTACTGAACTCTATCATCATGTCTTTTGCCGTCAGCCGAGGGGAAGTTGGAGGCCCGATCCGGAACCACCGGGTAATCGATGCCTCTCGCCGGCAGAGCGGCATACTGGTACGTCAGCAGAAACCCAGGACCTGGCTGAGGTTCACTAGGGGGGAGGAAGATGCCCAACCTGGGAGAGGATTCAGCAGCGGGCGCAGCCGCCGCCACTGTAAAGTCGTTATCAATGCCATATATACCAGGTGCGGCGTGGTTGCCCTAGTACTCAGGGGAGTCGCACACCCTAAGCGAATTTGAGGAGAGACTGCTCAGTTTGTTTCAAGTGTACCCCCTGTCTGAGGAGCAAAAAGTCAGCATCCTCATAGGCCAGCTAATCGGTGCAGCCCAGAGGGAGGTGAAGTCCAGGCCGGGCAGGGACAAAAGCACTGTTAAGGATATTCTGGCCCTGTTGAAGGAAACCTTTGACACCCGCACAGCAGCAGAGATTAAAATGAAGTTCTACGGGTGCAAACAAAGGGTGCAGGACAGTGTACGGGACTATGCTCTAAACCTGCAGGAGGAGCTGCGGGCCATTAAACAGGTAGACCCCTACAGTGTGCAAGACGAGGACAGATTGCTAACTGAGCAGTTTATCGAGGGGCTCCTGTCTAACGCTCACCGGACACAACTGCGCATTATGGCTCTGCAAAACCCTGATCTGGACTTTGCGCAATTTAAAGATAGAGCAATCCGGGTGCTGCAAGAATCAAAGCCAAGTGGCACTGCACCCCTCCAGCGCCCAGCTGTAACATACCACCAGGAGGTGGCATCCTTTTCCCCGGCACCTGTGGAGGCTGACACGCAGACCCTAGATAATGACCCCTCTGCAGACCTACGCCTTCAGGTCCAGGAGCTGACCAAAAGTATGGCTACACTAACCAAAACCGTGCAGGCCATGCAAGTGTCTCCAAAAGAAAGAATCCAGCTGGCCTCCAGTCCAGATGACGTCTCGTGGTGACGACAGGACTGACAACCCATCTGCCGTCGCTGTCAAAAGGCGGGGTACCTTGCAAGATTCTGCGATTTAAACGAGCAACCACTGGGGCAGAGGGCCAACCCCCAGGAGTAAGACGACCAGGCCCACAGAGCTGGCGAGACAAGTACGTGGGAGGACGACCGGTCCTACCTGGCGTGCTTGTTGGCATCTCGATGAATGCGGTGCTGGACACTGGTTCCCAGGTGACAACGATGCCACATATCCTTTATAAATGATACTGGACTGATTCAGACATTACCCGCCGTCCAGATGAACATATTAACATCTATGCCAGCAATGGTCAGCCCTTGCCTCAGGTGGGGTATAAAGAGGTGACCATAAAGGTTGGCCGAGTAGAATTGCTATCACAAGGGATGATTATTGTTGATATTGATCGCCGAGAAAGCCATCCTATGATAACCTTAGGCACCAATGTGATAGAGAATTGTCTTGGGGAAATTATTGTTTTGTTGCAACAGGTCGCAGAGTCTGCCAGCTCTGGTCAGCAGCGAGTTCTGCAAAAGGAGATCAAACCCCTGATGCAGAGACAACAGGTAGAGCTGTCTGGAGGAGAAGTCGGCATTGTCAGAATGAGTGATCCATTTCCCATTGCAATGCCCCCTAGGAGTGAAATGTTAATATGATGTCGGGTAGCCATAGGTCTCAGGGGTCAAGATTATCAAGTCCTGGTAGAACCCGTGTACTCTGATAGTAGGCCCACCATCTTGACAGCCAGGGGGTAGTCGATGTCCGCAAGAGGAGAGTACCGATACGCATCCTGAATTGTGGGGAGAAAGATGTCCATTTACCCCGGTATGCTACCCTTGCTAAGTTATTCACTGTTAGTAACAATGCAATAAAGGCAGTGGAACCCTTGCTTCCGTCCGAACAGGCGGAAGACAATGGCCCCAAGGGTCAGATGGAGGATTGGTGTCAGAAGCTACAAGTAGGCACTGACTCAACCCCTTTGCACCAAAAGCATGGAGTATACCTGGTAGTCCAAGAATATGAGCGAGTCTTTAGCAAACACCCACTAGACTTTGAGCAGGTAAAAGGGGTCCAACATCATATCCCCACAGGAGATCATCCCCCCATTAAAGAGAGGTACCGGCCTGTACCACCAGCTCACTATCAATGTGCCAAAGGACTGTTACAGGAGATGAAGGAGGCTGGGGTAATCAGAGATAGTTGTAGCCCCTGGGCAGCTCCATCAGTCCTCGTTAGAAAGAAAGATGGTACAATGAGGATGTGTGTTGATTACAGGCAGATTAACCGCATTACACATAAGGACGCCTACCCATTATCCAGAATTGAGGAATCATTAGCTGCACTGAGATCTGCTATCTATTTCTCCACTTTAGATCTCACCAGTGGGTATTGGCAGGTTTCTGTGGCAGAGGCGGACAGAGACAAGACCGCGTTTATGACACCAATGGGCCTCTGTGAGTTCAACTGCATGCCATTGGGGCTCTGCAATGCCCTGGGAACTTTCCAGCGGTTAATGGAGTGTTGCCTAGGACACAAAAACTTCGAAACCATTCTGCTGTATTTAGATGACGTAATCGTCTACTCAAAGACGTACGAAGATCACCTGGAGCACCTGGCCAAAGTGCTCGAAGCCCTATCTGGTTATGGCATGAAAGTAAAGCCGTGCAAGTGACTCGCCCCCTGGGCCGTGGGCACTCGGAGCCGGGCAATCGGGAAACGATGGGGGTAGTAGTGGCGACCCGGTTCCGTGGCTCAGGGTGGTCAGACCAGTGGTAATCCCTTTATAAGTTTTAAGCGATGTCCGACTACGCCATCCGTGGATTACGGTTATTAGGAACCGCTGCTGCAAGGCAGACCGCTGGGGCTGATGATGTATGGGGCTGGGATAGTGTGACTCCCCACGGGAAGAGTGCGGCCCCAGGGCAGTGTAGTGAATGGTGGGAGTGATGGTGGTGAGAGTCCCAGTACCGGTAGTGCTGGAGGCGCGAAGGAGCACACAAACAACAAGTTACAGTCCAGGGTCTTTACTCACAGTTCATTTGTTCCGGGTCACTTCTGTCAGCAGTGACCGCTCGAGCCGTGCTGCGTCCACCAGGTGTGGGGCTCGGTCAACTCCCAGGCAGCTCAGAGGTATGGCTCAGGACCCCCTTCAATCCTTCCTCTGGCCTGCCTCACCAGTGACCCACTTTTGTCCATCTGCCGCGGATCTGCGCGGGTAAACGTGGGCCCCGTTCCCCGCTGTCCTTTATGGTGCCTTCCTAGCAGGTTTGAAGAGGTGCTGCACCAATAAATGGTCACAGCCTCCAGTCTTTGGCTGAGGGTTGTTTCACCTCCACCAACTTGGGATCCGGTACCCTTAATCTGCCTGACCCTTCACCCGGTATTCTCGTGGGTTCTTAGGGTCCCTTCCACCTTCTTGTTCCTGAGCCCCTCTGTTCCTCTGTCTCTTCTTCTCCTCTTTTCTGCTCCTCCTTCTTCTCCTTTCCCGTGGAGCTGGGCTGAGAAGGAACCACAGCTCCCCTTCACCTCCTCTCTCTCTCCACTCTACTCCTCGGCCTTTCTCTAGGCCCACTCTGGAGTAGAGCTCCTACAGAGCCTCTACTCCCTGTCTTCTCCTCAGTCTGCACAGACTGACTGAACTCCACCCAGAGCTATGATGGTGCCCACCTTTTATACCTCCCTATAGCCATGAGCCCAGGTGACCAGCAACCAATGGGCTCCTATCTACGCTCAGGAACCAACCCCTATCTGCTCCTACATCACTGGGTTTTCCTCCCCCCTCCCCACTCCAGCCAGGGACATGGTCTGTCGTACCTTCATTTCTGTCTAATGGTAGTACCATTGAGCTCTCCCTCGGAAATGGGGTGAGTGTGCTGTATGCAGCTAACTGAGCCCTTGTCCATACTCCATCCTTACCCGGGAGTGGAATACCACACCTCTGGCAGAGGTGCAATACCCCTGTAGCGGCCAAGCCCTCGGGGCGCTACACAAGTGCCACCTGTTGAAGCCCAAGGTGCAGTACCTAGGTCATGTGGTAAGCGCCGAAGGTGTAGTACCAGACCCTGAAAAAGTCACCGTGATCAAGGTCTGGCCAAGACCCTCCACTATCAAAGAAGTGCGGCAGTTCCTCAGGCTAGTAGGCTACTACAGGAGATTCATCAAGGGTTTCACTAAGATAGCAGCACCCATGCAGGACCTCTTAGTGGGTCAGTCAAAGAGGGCCAAGATCCCAAATCCTCCGTTCAAATGGGGTAAACCAGAAGACGAATCCTTCACTCGACTGAAAGTGGCTCTTACGGGAGACGAAGTCCTGGCCTAACCCGACTATGGCCAACCCTTTATACTCCATATGGATGCCAGCAACGTGGGATTGGGAGCGGTGCTGTCCCAGGTACAGCAGGGCAGAGAGAGAGTGATTGCCTATGCCAGCAGGAAGCTCCATCCCACGGAAAGGAACCCCGACAACTATAGTTCCTTTAAGTTGGAGTTTTTAGCCACAGTCTGGGCTGTAACAGAGCGCTTCAAACACTACCTCGCCTCCTCCAGATTTACAGTCTTCACGGATAACAACCCGCTGACGCACCTGGAGACTGCAAAGCTTGGTGCCGTAGAACAACGATGGATGGCTCGACTGTCCAACTACGAGTTTACCATCAAGTATCGGGCAGGGCATAAAAACGCTAATGCTGATGTGTGGCGCCCCTGAGGGTTTAGTCGCCACAGAGGTACTGCATCTCACCCAGAGGTGTGGTATCTCAATCTTAGGTAAGGATAGAGTGCTGCCCAGGACCCTAACACCCCCATCCAACACTACACTACTCCAGAGCAGCAGGAGGGGCAAGATGCGTCTCTTTTCCTGCTGAGCCCTGTCCCTGGCTGGAGTGGCGGGAAACAAGTGAAGGGGAACCATGTATTGGGTGTGGGTGGAGGAAGAAGATTAGGGGAGCACTTAGAAGGAGGATATAAAAGAGGGAAGCAATCTTGGGAAAGTAGTCAGTCTGAGGAGGACAGTGAGAGGAGCAGGAGCTCAGCAGGAGCTCTGCTCAGGAGGAGGGCCTAGCCAGAGAGGCCCAGGACAGACTGAGGAGAAGGAGCAGGAAAAGAGCTCCAGGAGCGAAGAGGGGATCCCAGGGGTACGGGCAGTGCTGGAGGCCACCCGTACGCCCGAATCTACCAGGCGGTGGAGGGATCGAGCCGCAGAGGGGACCGGCCCCTAACCAGTGAGAATTATAAAGTTCAACTAGAAACCGGAGGCTTCTGTACTTTCAGGGTGCAGTTGCTACATCCGCACTCATTCTCTAAAAAGGTAGCCACATAGGATCCAGGGAACTCCAGGTTGCCCAGAAAGATCTGAGGATACCGGCTTGGGACACTGTTTGCGAGGCGCAGGGCCGGAAGGGTGAGAGCCAGCGCAGGAAGATGGCTGAGAAGGGCATGTAGAACGGGGTCCTGTCAGGCACTCTTGAAATACCTGGGGGATTGCTGAACCCCTGCCCGGTGAACGCAGCACAACGTGGGAAGTTATGATCTGCAGTCGTAACCAGGAGCAAAGTGAGAACTGTGAGTAAACCCAGAAGACTGCACCCCACTGTCTCTGTGAATTATTGCTGCGCCATCACCCCCTGCACTACACTGCCCAGCATCATCTACAACATCTATAACATCTACACTGCCCTGGAGCTAAGCTCTACCTGTGGAGAGCCAAACCAACTCTGCTGTATTAACAACAGTTCCAGAGGACCTGCTCCGCAGCGGCGGCTCCCTTTAGCCACATACCACAGGTGGCGTCACGAACTTTATATAAAAGCTATAAATCCCCTGTAAATAACACCTTTTAATGACCACCCTAGGTCACGGACTGGGTCACCGCCACTGTGACATCTCCCCTAGCAACGACCGGCCCGGCACCGAGTAACCCACGGCCCAGGGGGCGCGTCATCGATGCGCTGTCCAGGATGCCCAACTTGCCAGATGGGGGAGAAGATCCGGAAAAGCTGGAGGAGATAGAGTTACCGGCTTTCCATCATCACGGGGTGACCCAGTACTCCCACTGTGTGAGGAACAAGCTCTCTGCCAACAGAGAGGCCACGTTTAACCCATTGCCCCACCATGGATGGGCAGAGACGCAGGATAGCGTCCCGGCTGTCCACCTAGTAAAGGAGTTGCTGACACAAGCTGACTCACACCTTGATCCAGATGCTCCACAGGAGACCCAACAGTTGTGGAAGGAGAAGGGCAAGCTGTTCATCTATGAGGGAAAGCTGTGTCGAAGAAGCATCAACTTCCGGACACACGAACTGGTCTGGCAGTGGTAGTCCCGAAGCGGGATATGCCAATGGTCTTAGAGGCGTACTACGATGGAGCAGGACACTTCGGGTGGAAGAAGTTGGAAGTCCTGCTACGTGAGCGATTCTACTGGGCTGGCATAAGGAAAGCAATCAAGAGATGGTGTCGAGAATGTGGTCCATGCAACCTGAGAAGGAAAGACCGTGATGGCCAGAGGGCTCCCCTGCAGCCCATAATCACTAAACAACCACTTGAACTGGTAGCCTTGGACCACATGAAGCTAGCCCCAAGCCGGTCAGGCTATGTCTACGCTCTCACCATAGTAGACCACTAATCCCGATTCCTGGTAGTAGTGCCAGTGAAAGATCAGATGGCTAAGACGGTAGCCAAAGCATTTCAACAACACTTTTGTCACCCCACGGTTACCCTGAGCGAGTGCTTACCGACCAAGGCTCAGCCTTTGAAGAAAAAATGTTTCAAGAATTTTTTAACTTGTATGGCTGCTAGAAAATAAGAACGATGCCATATCATCCCCAGACCAACGGGTATTGCGAGAAAATGAACCAGGTGGTAATAGACCTGTTGAAGACATTGCCCCTTGAGGAACGTACCCTGTGGCCAGAGAAGTTACCAGATTTGGTTGACCTATACAATCACATCTCAGTGAACTCCACCAACGGTACACCCGCTTACCTGATGAGAGCAAGACCTGGCAAGTAACCCATTGACTTAGAAATTGGGAGTTTTAACACCTGAAATGACATCACCAGATGCAGACTGGGATACGAAGCGGCAGCAACAATACCGCAAGGTGCAAGAATGTGTGGAGAGAAGGTTGTCCCAGGCAAGACAGTAGAAAACTTATAATCAGCACGCACCTGCAGTTCCCTTGTCACCAGGAGAACAGGAACTCAAAAGGAAAAGATGAGTTCACAAATTAGATGATCAGTGGGAGGTTGAGCCATACACCATCTTACCATCAAATTTTGACAACACCAAGGTGTGCCTCATCAGTAAAGATGGAGGAGAGACGTCAGCGGCAGTCTCACGAAACCACCTGAAGATATGCCCTGATCAATTGAGACACAAAGAGGAAGATCAAAACAGCCCCCATCACACAGAAAAGAAGGAAGAGACGGTCCAAACCATCCTTGGAGAATTTCCCCGGTCCTGGACGCAGGTGAATCAAGCAATCGTGGTATCTGTCTTAACCTTTCCCCAAGTAGCCTCACCGGAAGCCACAGAGACTCTAGAACAGCAGAGAGACCAGTCAGCCCCAGAAACAGATGCTTCATCAGCAGCGGATCAAGAGAATCTACCCCCTGCTAGTGGTGAATCTGTCATACCCATGGTGAGTTTAGGAGTTCGCAGAAGGCGATCTGGTATACCAGTACTACGTAGGTCCACAAGAAGCGTAGTGAATAATGCAACCACCATACCAGCGATAGACACTAGAGACCCGGGTAGGTCATTTGCAACAACTGTACTGCATAGATCAACCTATAGTACCATAGGTCAGCTCCCTGCCTGTTAGAGGGACTAAGAAGTAGTAAAATAATAGTATATGGTGTATAGTTGTAACCGTTAAGTAATCCTGAGTATATATAGTTATTCAATTTATGGACAAATGGACCACAGGACTAGGTGTGGTCAGGACAATGCTGAATAAAGTTGATTGTTGGCCTTGAAAATAAACCATAGGCGTGGCTGAAAACCAGGCCCACCAACAGGGTGCCCTGAAGCCACGCCAAGGGACGATACACGAAGTGGGTTGAGGCGGTTCTCACCAACCAACCTTCAGGTATCCAGAAAAAAGACAATTCCTGGATTGTGGCGTAAAGACTAAGCGCCGCAGTGACTGCTACCAATTTATGTTGTGTTTTTGTGATTTTTGCTTTTTGAGACTTTGTAAACTATTTGTAATGTGAATTGTTATTGTTGTTAATTGTTCAATTCAAAAGGTGTCCTCAGTCTGGGAGTACTGAATTTAACTAGGGGGGAATGTGGCGCCCTAGGGAGTCCGGTTGCCTCCCTCAAAGGGGGTGATGCCATGCCTGAAAGCAAGGAGGGTTCCCTAATCAGGTCTACCAGCATACAACCAGGGGTGGATTAAGAGTAGCAAGGGCCCCGGGCAGTTTAGAAAGCGCCCACACCTGATTTATCACGTGACATGTCACATGATCCCCTGTGATAGATCATGTGATAGTTCACGGGAAATTAATTTGGCACAATATTAATTGTGCTGCCTCATCTGAGAGCAGCACAATATAGGGGCAGATACCCTGATTCCAGCGATGTGTCACTTTTTCAGCTGCTTGTCATTTTGAGAAAATCACCGTTTCATCTGCTGGAGATCTAGCAGCTCTCTGAATGCTGCGCTCTGTATAGCCCCACCCACACCACTGATTGGCAGCTTTCTGCCCATGCTCAGTGTACACAGAAATCTACTGATCAGTGATGGGGGTGGGGTCCTACAGAACTTACTAGTCATCTAGTGATAATTACCTTCTGACAAATCAATGATTTTATCAAAACAACACTAAGCAGCCCAGTAAGTGACACATTACTGGAATCAGTGCCTCTAACCCTACATTATGCTGCTCTCAGATTAGGTGGCAAAAACCTGATGACAGATTCCCTTTAAAGGAGCTGTAAACACAAAAAAGTTTGTATTAAAAAAAATACAAGCCATTTGTGAAATTAACTTTTTTTCATTGTTAATTCACATTAGACTGTATCTTCAACACTTTTGTCAGCAGGTCTTATTACAGACTCTGAATAGGGCAGCTCTCTCCCTCTCCCTCAGCAGAAAGTCACAGCATGGTTAAAAAACGGGATCTTTTATGATTTTCTCATAATAAATAAAAAAGGACATGCAAGTCCTCCAAACTATTTTCCATTTCTCTATAGGGGTGGTCCTAAATCTTTCTTGTTCTTTAGTTGATCACATGTCAAAAAGGCAAAGCATTTACTATGAACTCGCCTAAAAAAATATACACTGGGAGAGTAATATCATCATCTGCATGTAAATATTCCTTGACTCTAAGGGCTCGCTCACACTGTCGTATAACACGGCCGAATGCTATGTGATGTTTTATCAGATAGGACTCGGCCCTATGTTATACTATGGGACAGTGCAGATCTGCGATTATCGGCATGAGAAAATAATCTCATTCGATATTCGGACCATGTGCACCCATACAAGTCTATGGGTGCACGTAAAACATTGGACTGCACACGGATGTCATCCAAGTGCAGTCCGATGAACACTCACAGAGACTATGGAGAAGATGGAGAAAGTAAGTTCTCCATCTTCTCCATATCTGTGCTGCGAGAGAATCGGATCACACTCAGTTGAAGCTCTGACAGAGTTTGAGCCGAGTGTCATTAGCATAATTGGCCCTATTCTCTTGCATGAGAGAATATATGGCTTAGTGAGTGGACCCTAAAACTGAATAGCAGTGACGGACAGGCACCTCACAAGCGGGATCCATGTAGCTCTCAGATGTCATGTAGGTAGGGCTTCATTCCATGGGGTAGGGCTTAATTTCAAGGTATATAAAAAAAATGGACTTTAAATAAAAATTAAATGAACACAAAAAGCACTAATTGAATTATTTTTTTTGTATTTATGTTTGCAGCCCCTTTAAAAACCCTTTGAGGACCAAGGCACATATATGTCCCATAGTTTTAAACTGGAAAAAAATTTGATTGAATAAAATTTAAGGTCCTCGAAGGTTTAAGTAGGTCATAAATTCATATGAATACTTGCTCATACAATTGCACATGCCATAAGATGAAGAAGAACAGAATCAAAAATATGACATTAAGTGGAGCACTTACAGCTATTCAAGGTGAAAGAGACCAGCAAAGGCATCGTCTCGAATGACAGTGAATGAGTTACAATTCAGCAAGCTGAAAATGAAGACAGCAGGTTAGAAGCGAACCAGACTTTATGGTGCTCAGAATTAGTCAAGCAGAATTTATTGACTGCTCTTGCAAAGCACTGAGACTCCCGCGGTGTATAGATGGCGCCGTGCGGCCTCCCGCTGTGTATAGATGGCGCCATGCGGCCTCCCGCTGTGTATAGATGGCGCCGTGCAGCCTCCCGCTGTGTATAAATGGCTACGTGCGGCCTCCCGCTGTGTATAGATGGCTATGTGCAGCCTCCCGCTGTGTATAGATGGCACCGTATAGATGGCTACGTGCGGCCTCCTGCTGAGTATACGTGTATAGATGGCTATGTGCGGCCTTCTGCTGAGTATAGATGCTGCACAGCGCCCCCCCCCAGAGACAGCAGGAGGCCGCACAGCGCCATCTATACTCAGCGGGAGGCCGCACGTAGCCATCTATACACAGCGGGAGGCCGCATGGCGCCCCCCCAGAGACAGCAGGAGGCCGCACAGCACCATCTATACTAAGCGGGAGGCCGCACGTAGCCATCTATACACAGCGGGAGGCCGCATGGCGCCCCCCCCCCAGAGACAGCAGGAGGCCGCACAGCGCCATCTATACTCAGCGGGAGGCCGCACGTAGCCATCTATACACAGCGGGAGGCCGCACGGCGCCCCCCCAGAGACAGCAGGAGGCCGCACAGCGCCATCTATACTCAGCGGGAGGCCGCACGTAGCCATCTATACACAGCGGGGAGCCGCACGGCGCCATCTCTACACAGCAGGGGGCCGCACGGCGTCATCAATACACGGTGGGGGGCCGCACGGCGCCATCTATACACAGAGGGGGGCCGCACGTAGCCATCTATACACAGCGGGGGGGCGCACGTAGCCATCTATACACAGCGGGGTCCGCACGTAGCCATCTATACACAGCGGGGGGCCGCACGGCGCCCCCCCAGATGCAGCAGGAGGCCGCACGGCGCCAACTATACTCAGCAGGTGGCCGCACGCAGTCACGCACACACACAAACATATACAGACATATACATACACGCATAAACACATTTGAAACACAAAAATACATATAAACAGACATCACACAATCATATCTGCCCACACACACACAAACAGACATCACACAATGATATCTGCCCCCCCCACACACATACAAACAGACATCACACAATGACATCTGCCCCCCCCCACACACACACACAGACATCACACAATGACATCTGCCCACACACACACACAAACAGACATCACACAATGACATCTGCCCACACACACACACACATACAAACAGACATCACACAATGACATCTGCCCACACACACACAGACATACACACACACAAACAGACATCACACAATGACATCTGCCCACACACACACACACACACACAAACAGACATCACACAATGACATCTGCCCCCCCACACACACACACAGACAGACATCACACAATGACATCTGCCCACACACACACACAGACATCACACAATGACATCTGCCCACACACACACACACACACAAACAGAAATCACACAATGACATCTGCCCACACACACACAAACAGACATCACACAATGACATCTGCCCCCCCACACACACATACAAACAGACATCACACAATGACATCTGCCCACTCACACACACACACACACAGACATCACACAAACAGACATCACACAATGACATCTGCCCACACACACACACACACACACACACACACACATATACACACACACACATACACACACACACAGACACACACACACAGACATCACACAATGACATCTGCCCACACACACACACAGACATACACACACAAACAGACATCACACAATGACATCTGCCCACATACACACACACACACACACATACACACACACACACACACACATACACACACACACACATACACATACACACACACACATACACACACACATACATACACATACATACATACACATACACACACACACATACACACTCACCATCCCCCGGCTCGGCTCCAGTCCTCAGGCTCTTCGGTGCAGCAGAGCAGGCCCGGTGCGCACTGCGTGACGTCACAGCTAGGAGACACGGGCGCGCACAGGGCCATGTCTCCTAGCAGTGACGCGGCCGGGCCAGCACAGGGAAGTTAACTGCTGCAGTGCTGGCCCGGCCGATGAAGAAGTAGCGGCGCCCGCTGCTGGGGGAGCGGTACGGGGCCCCCCCTCCCGCCACTGCCACCGGTATGTGCCGCGGCGGCCCGCACATATAATGAGGGCAATCCGGCATTAGACACCTCTGGAGGCTCGGGGCCCCGGGCGGTCGCCCGGATTGCCCTCATTATAATCCGCCTATGCATACAACACTTTCCTGGCTCCAGACCAGAAAGGGGAGCCCCTCCCCTTTACACTGGAATTTGGAGGCGGGGTTAGTAAGAGTGAGTTGAAAGGAGTTGGAGACAGGAGGACGACGAGGAAGGACCTGTGAAAGGGAGCTGTGAATAAGCTCGCCCCAGAGGGAAGCGCAAGTGAACCGGACACCGGAGTCCGTGGTTGTGGGGCACTGAAGGCCCAGCAGCTGAATGCGGAGGGCAGGAGACTGCAGGTCTCCTAGCCCCACCAGACACCCGGCGGCCCAGCAGCACCATAGGGCCCAGCCACGTGGGAGCGACACTTAAGGAAGGCCCGAGCTGCCTGCCATACAGGTGAGGAAAAAGACGCTTTACTCAGGGACGAGGGCCGCAGCATAGCTTCAAGCAGCAGGGCCAAAGAGAATAGCGTAGAGGGAAGGCCTACAACTCCACCTGGCGAGGTGGATCCACAACTTGCTTCCAGGCCGCCCGGACCTCTACTACCAGCTAGTACCCGTGCCCCGGTCGGCTTAAAAAACTGCAAGAAAAGATAAGAGAAAACCGCCATTAAGCTGTGGACTGGTCATTATCTGCGCCATCACCTGCATTACACAGCACCAACAACATCTACCTCCACAATTCTACATATACCGCCCTGGAGCTTAGCTCTGCCTGTGGAGAGCTGAACCAACTCTGCTGCGTCACCACCAGCTCCAGTGGATCTGCACCGCAGCAGCGGCCCCATATAGCCGCATGTGACAGGTGGTGTCACGAACATTATCTCTAAAAACTTTATTCCCCTTTTACTTTCCCTTTAATTGACCGCCTTGGGTCACAGACCGGGTCACTGCCACCGTGACATCACCCAGCATCGACCGGCCTGGCTACCAAGTACCCCACGGCCCAGGGGGTGCGGCAGATGCCCCCTGTAATTTATTTATCATTTATTTATTTTACTCATTCTTTACAGACATTATGAGCACTGTCCCCATTGGGACTCACAATCTAAATTTCCTATTAATGTGTCTTTGGAGTGTGGGAGAAAGCCGGACAACTGGGGGGAAACCCACACAAACACGGGGAGAACATTCAAACTCCTTGCAGACTGTTGTCCTTGGTGGGATTGGAACCCAAGACCCCAGCGCGTCAAGGCTGCAGTGCTAACCACCAACCGTGCTGTAATGTAATCACATAGAGATCCCCTCGTAATGTAATTGTAGCACCCCGAGGGCTCGGCTGCTACAGGGGTAATGCACCTCAGTCCAGAGGTGTGATATTCCACTCCCGGGTAAGGATGGAGTGTGGACCGGGGCTCAGTAGGCTGCATGCACCACACACACCCCATTTCCGAGGAACAGACCAACGGTGCTCCCACTAGACAGAGTGCAGGCACGACAGCTTCTGTTCCTGGCTGGAGTGGGGAGGGGGAGGAAAACCCAGTGGTGTAGGAGCAGATAGGGGTGGGTTTCTGGGCATAGGTAGGAGCCCATTGGTTGCTAGTCACCTGGGCTCACACATAGAGGAAGGTATATAAGGTGGGCACCATCATAGAACAGGGTTCAGTCCGGTTCAGTTCAGAGAGGAGCTCAGCCAGAGAGGGCTGACAGGGAGCTGTGGCTCAGTCTGGGCCCAGCTCCAGAGCCAGGCCTGGAGTAGAGGCCTGAGACAGCAGAGAGGGAGAGAAGAGAAGGAACAGCAAGGAGAGTAAGAAAGGAACTGAAACAGAAAGAGAAAGGAGGCGAGGAACACAGAGAAAGGCCCAGAGACACGAAGGCAGAAGGAACCCCATATTCCCAGAGGAGATACTGGGTGAAGGGTTGGCAGAGCAGGGTACCGGAACCCGAATTGGTGGAGGCGACTAATCCTCAGCCAAAACCGGAGGTTGTCACCACATCTTGGTGCGACCCCTCATTACATCCACCAGAAAGGCATACCGCATAGGGTCAGGGAAACCGGAGAGAGGTTTCACCAACAGAAGGCCCGAGGAAGCTGGACAAAGGTGGGTCACTGATGAGGACGGCCAGTAGAAAGGAAGAGAGGGGAGCTCTGAACCGCACTCTGGAATTGCCTGGGAGTTGACCGAGTCCCTCACCTGGTGGACGCAGCACGGCTCGGGCGGTCACTGCTGGCCGAAGTGATCTGAACAACAACAGTGAGTAAAGCTTTGGAAACTGCACCACAAGTCTATGTGTTTCATCGCCGCACCAGCACCATCAGTACTGGGACACTCGCACCATCACTCCCATCATTATCCACACTAGCTGCCCTGAGGCAATACTCCTCCCGTGGGGAGTCATCCCATACTCAGCTGCACAAACAACATCAGCCTCAGCGGTCTGCAGTGCAGCGGCGGTCCCCACTGACCGCAATCCACGGGTGGCGTAGTCGGACACTTATTCCAATACAAGTAGACTGCCACTGGTTTGACCACCCTGGGCACGGACCGGGTCACCGCCACGGAGAACTACAACCCCCAGCGATCCGGCTCCGGGTATTCCCCCTGCACAGCAGCAGCAGCACAGGCCCAGGGGGCGCGTCAACTTTGGCGTAGTCGGCAGGATCATTACCAACCCGCCACAAACGGGTATTGCGTGCCTGAAGAAAATTGCACATGTACCTTAAAAAGAAGTCTCCCCCCATTTCCAGAAGTTTCCCGCTGTCCGGAGTCGTTTCCCGCCATCCGGAGCCGATTCCCGCCATCAGACGCCATTTTGGACCGTTTCCCGCCATCTTCATCCGTTTTTTCCCGCCCTGGCAGAGCGGACGCCATTATGTGCGCACCAAAGGACAGCAGGAAGCCGCCTCCCATCGTGGGCCAGGTCCCAGAGTGGCGCCAAAGAAGGAGCCCGCCCCCACCAGCCATGAATGCAGCAATGGAGATGTCCATCAACGTGGGGGGGCTGCCCCTGAAGGTGATTGTCAGCAGATGCCCCCAAGACCAACCCCCATGGGGGCGGATAGGAAAGAAAACTGAGGGGCTGGGTGCGGCCTGGATCAATCTGGACCTGCTGCACCCGGAGATGGAGGGAGCAGAAAACTCCAACAGCACCCTGGCCCGCAGCCTGCTGCAAGCTGAACCACCCTGCAGCCTGACGGAACTGCTGGCCCAGCTGCCTAGAGATCCGGACCGTGCACGCGCAGCGCTGGAAGATCTGAACAGGAGAATGGTCCGGGCGCAGCGGGATGTGTTTGCCGGGTGGAGAGAGGAGATGGACCAGCAGCACGGAGGTGACCAGCAGAGGACTCCGCCGGGACCGGACAACGCGCTGACTGCTGGGCGCGGAGAAGAGGGACCGGCAGCTGCAGATGACGCCGCGGAGGAGGCCACGGAGACTGAGGCAAGTAATGGGGACGCCACCACCCCAAGCCCGGGGAACACCAGCCTGCCCTCACCCTCCGTTGCGGGACCCGAAGCCCCGGGGACCGTACCTGACACCACGCCTCCACCGCCACCAGCTAGGCCTCAGGCAGCAAGCACCATCGTCACGCCCCGCCCCGCGCTGTGCCCTCTGAACCCTGGCGCCGTACAGCGTGAAGCGTTACAGGCCAGGACGCAAGGCCCAGCACACCCGGGCGCCGCTGCCTCACCAGCGCCCCCTACCTTGGCGGTGCCACCCCCGGGCACGACCGACAAGCGACCGCCGGCCTGGTCACAAGGCCGAGTGCCCCCGGGCGCTGCCACCAGTCCGAAGCCCATAGTGCCACCCTTGGGCGCGGACCTGTATGCCCAATATACCAGCCCGGACGGGCTACCCTTTGAATGGCCGCTGGAGTTCGCCAACCCCCGTCTCCGGAAAGAGCGACCCCTGAGTGAGCCTTTGATCCCGGCCCCGGAGCCCGCCAACATCGCTCCACCCCTGCCGGAGGATGCCCAGTTTGCATGGGACCCCACTGGCGAGAACCTCATGGGCTTCACCCAGGAGACCCGGGCAGAAGAAGCCCAGCGCCTGGAGTGCTGCCGTCAGCAGCTAGCTACGTATGAGAGAGAGCGGCGGCAGAGGCGCATCAGGGAGCAGCGACTCCAGGCCAGGACCGCGGAGCAGAAGTTCAGGGCCCGACAAGACACCCACGCCATCCGCGGTCCCAGAGCCACCGGGACCGTAGTCAAGTTCCAGCTGGAGCATGGCTGGGGCTTCATCAGAGACCCGGAGGCTGACACCGACGTCTTCGTCACTAGAAGGGACGTTGAAAGCCACCTGCCAGAGGGACATCACGGACGTGACCTGTACCCCGGCGACGTGGTCACCTACACCCGGCACAAGGGCGCAAAGGGACTGTATGCTCTCCATGTCCACCGTCTAACTGAGGAGGAGCTGCGGTACCGCCCAGACATGGACTACCCTGAGGATCCGGACGGGTCTGAAGAGTACAAGGAAGAAGCATCAGGAGGACACCGTTACCAGTAAACGGTAAAATGGAACTGTATATAGTTACCCGTCAGGGTACAAGAACTGTTACTTGTGTGCCCCTTCCTAAATTACCAGGCTGAGGACTGTGAGCAGCCACTCCCTTATCCCCACTGGCCGAGGACTGAGAGCGGCCATACCCTTGTACATAGTTGCGCTTCTTAAAGCGCCCCCTACTGGTTTTATACAAGAACCGCAACGTCTACCTCAAGGTGGATTAAAATGGACTGTTGCACCTTTACCTGGTCGCAAGTTGCACAGCGGCCAGGGCTCAAGAATATGTTTTGAAAATGTTTTATTTGAAAATGTCTTATAATGGAAAGTTTAATATGCTGCTAAAATAGTAATGCCAAAAGTTTTATATAGTGTTTTACAAAAGAGTTCCGGTGGCATTAGTAGAATGTCTTATAAAAATGTTTTATACCAGTAACGTTAAAGAGAGAAGAGTACCTCCCATAAAGGGATGAGTGAAAAGTTAATGTCTTATATATGAGTGCACTTTAAAAATTTGTATGTTTTAAATTGTCTTTGCTCTTTTCCAGCCCGAGAACGTGCTGTGATTTACCAGGGGGGAATGTAGCACCCCGAGGGCTCGGCTGCTACAGGGGTATTGCACCTCAGTCCAGAGGTGTGATATTCCACTCCCGGGTAAGGATGGAGTGTGGACCGGGGCTCAGTAGGCTGCATGCACCACACACACCCCATTTCCGAGGAACAGACCAACGGTGCTCCCACTAGACATAGTGCAGGCACGACAGCTTCTGTTCCTGGCTGGAGTGGGGAGGGGGAGGAAAACCCAGTGGTGTAGGAGCAGATAGGGGTGGGTTTCTGGGCATAGGTAGGAGCCCATTGGTTGCTAGTCACCTGGGCTCACACATAGAGGAAGGTATATAAGGTGGGCACCATCATAGAACAGGGTTCAGTCCGGTTCAGTTCAGTTCAGAGAGGAGCTCAGCCAGAGAGGGCTGACAGGGAGCTGTGGCTCAGTCTGGGCCCAGCTCCAGAGCCAGGCCTGGAGTAGAGGCCTGAGACAGCAGAGAGGGAGAGAAGAGAAGGAACAGCAAGGAGAGTAAGAAAGGAACTGAAACAGAAAGAGAAAGGAGGCGAGGAACACAGAGAAAGGCCCAGAGACACGAAGGCAGAAGGAACCCCATATTCCCAGAGGAGATACTGGGTGAAGGGTTGGCAGAGCAGGGTACCGGAACCCGAATTGGTGGAGGCGACTAATCCTCAGCCAAAACCGGAGGTTGTCGCCACATCTTGGTGCGACCCCTCATTACATCCACCAGAAAGGCATACCGCATAGGGTCAGGGAAACCGGAGAGAGGTTTCACCAACAGAAGGCCCGAGGAAGCTGGACAAAGGTGGGTCACTGATGAGGACGGCCAGTAGAAAGGAAGAGAGGGGAGCTCTGAACCGCACTCTGGAATTGCCTGGGAGTTGACCGAGTCCCTCACCTGGTGGACGCAGCACGGCTCGGGCGGTCACTGCTGGCCGAAGTGATCTGAACAACAACAGTCAGTAAAGCTTTGGAAACTGCACCACAAGTCTATGTGTTTCATCGCCGCACCAGCACCATCAGTACTGGGACACTCGCACCATCACTCCCATCATTATCCACACTAGCTGCCCTGAGGCAATACTCCTCCCGTGGGGAGTCATCCCATACTCAGCTGCACAAACAACATCAGCCTCAGCGGTCTGCAGTGCAGCGGCGGTCCCCACTGACCGCAATCCACGGGTGGCGTAGTCGGACACTTATTCCAATACAAGTAGACTGCCACTGGTTTGACTACCCTGGGCACGGACCGGGTCACCGCCACGGAGAACTACAACCCCCAGCGATCCGGCTCCGGGTATTCCCCCTGCACAGCAGCAGCAGCACAGGCCCAGGGGGCGCGTCATAATCACATATAGAGCCCCCTGTAATGTAATCACATATAGAGCCCCCATAATGTAATCACATACTGTATAGAGCCCCCATAATGTAATCACATATAGAGCCCCCCATAATGTAATCACATACACACCTGGTCAAAATTGTTGGTACCCCTCGTTTAATGAAAGAAAAACCCACAATGGTCACAGAAATAACTTGAATCTGACAAAAGTAATAATAAATTAAAAATCTATGAACATGGACAAATGAAAGTAAGACATTGCTTTTAAACTCTGCTTCCACAGAATTTAAAAAAAAATTAAACTCATGAAATAGGCCTGGACAGAAATGATGGTACTCTTAACCTAATATTTTATTGAACAACCTTTTGAGGCAATCACTGCAATCAAACGATTCCTGTAATGAGCAAACTGCTCCAGTTGTCTCGTGTGTGAAGGTAGCCTTTTCCAGACGGCATGTTTCAGCTCTTTCCAAAGATGCTCAATAGGATTTAGGTCAGGGCTCATAGAAGGCCACTTCAGAATTGTCCAGTGTTTTGCTCTTAGCCATTCTTGGGTGTTTTAGCTGTGTGTTTTGGGTCATTATCCTGTAGCAAGACCCACATCACATATATATGCCCCCCTGTAGTGTAATCACATATAGAGCCCCCCCCCCCCCGTAATGTAATCACATATAGAGCCCCCCTGTAGTGTAATCACATATAGCCTAGAATAATGACACTGGCACTCTTGGTACAGGATGACACTGACACTAGGGGTACAAGATAATGATGCTGGCACTCTAGACGCAGGATAATGTTGCTGGCACTATGGGCACAGGATAATGTCGCTGGCACTCTGGGCACAGGATAATGACGCTGGCATTTGGGGTACAGGATAATGACGCTGGCACTCTGGGTACAGGATAATGACGCTGGCACTCTGGGCACAGGATAATGACGCTGGCACTCTGGGCACAGGATAATGATGCTGGCACTCAGGGCACAGGATAATGACGCTGGCACTCAAGATACTGGATGACGCTGGCACTCTGGGCACAGGATAATGACGCTGGCATTTGGGGTACAGGATAATGATGCTGGCACTCTGGGTACAGGATAATAACGCTGGCACTCTGGACGCAGGATAATGATGCTGGCACTCTGGACGCAGGATAATGACACTGGCACTCTGGGTACAGGATAATGACGCTGGCACTCTGGGTACAGGATAATGATGCTGGCACTCTGGGCACAGGATAATGACACTGGCACTCTGGGCACAGGATAATGACACTGGCACTCAAGATACTGGATGACGCTGGCACTCTGAGCACAGAATAATGATGCTGACATTTGGGGTACATGATAATGACGCTGGCATCACAGGCCGGCAGCTGACGTCAGTGCGCACATCGCCAGCGTATAACATCACTGCTGGCCTGTGACTGGCTGGCGTCTGCGCCTCAGATAGACGAAGGAGAGTCGCCGCTGGAACGGCAGCCAGGTAAGGAGAAACTTTTTTGTAAAGTCGCACTATGAGGGCGGAATGGGAGATGACATGGGGGCAGAATGGAGTGACATGGGGACAAAATGGGAGGTGACATGGGGGCAGAATGGGAGATGACATGGGGGCAGAATGGGAGATGACATGGGGGCAGAATGGGAGATGACATAAGGGCAGAATGGGAAAGACGACATGGGAGCAGAATGGAGAGACATGGGGACAAAATGGGAAGTGACATGGGGGCAGAATGGGAGATGACATGGGGGCAGAATGGGAGATGACATGGGGGCAGAATGGAGAGACATGGGGACAAAATGGGAGGTGACATGGGGGCAGAATGGGAGATGACATGGGGGCAGAATGGGAGATGACAAGGGGGCAGAATGGGAGATGACATGGGGGCAGAATGGGAGATGACATAAGGGCAGAATGGGAAAGACAGGGGCAGTATGGAGAGACGACATGGGGGCAGAATGGAGACATGGGGGCAGAATGGAGAAACGACCAGCTTTTGGCCAAAAGAAAAGCTGCTGGCTATGTATATGATATGGAAACTGTTAGGCTATGTTCCCACACATTGTATTTTTCACCATATTTTGCTGCAGATTTTTATGCAAATTTTCAGGTGCATTTTGCAGTACCAGCAAAGTCTATGAGAAACCAGAATTCTCTGTTCCCACATTTTGTGCGCTTTTTTGGCTGCATATTTTGTGCCTTGGTTGTGTTCTTGGAAAATAGAGCATGTCACTTCTTTTAGCATTTTTTCAACCATAGGAAGTAATGGGTGGTGAAAAAATGCAGGTAAATTTTTTCAGTATTTTTGATGGCAAAATAGAATGGGGTTCTTTTTTTTCACAGAACTTTATGTACATGTGTGGCACCCCAGGGGTCTGGTTTTCCACAGTAATGTAATGTTATGTCTGAGAGCAGGTGGGAGGTCCTTTGGTCAGGGATCCTGTGCATGCCACACCTCCTGCCCAGTCTTGGGAGGGGAAGAACTTCCCCTGTATAAACCCGGGGCTGAGGCAGGGTGAGTCAGACAAGGAGAGTGGAGACAAGAAGCAGCATAGGAAGCAGGAGAGTTCCAAGGAGTCAGGGGCTGGCAGCTGCAGCGCTCGCCCTGACTAAGAAGATTCTTTACCGGACCCGGAGTCCGAGGCTGTGGGGACTAACTTCTACCCAGCAGCAGAATCCGTCAGGCAGGGGATTTCAGGTCCTCTGGCCCAGAAGCCCGAAGGCACGGTCACACGCGTGGGACCAGCACCGCCATCGTGGAGCGGAAGCCATTAGAAGGCCCCGAGTCACCGGCCATACGGGTGAGCACCACACGGTACACTCAGGGACGTGGGCTACTTACATCAGCTTCTAGCAAGGTAGCCAGAAGAGTACAGTCAGTTTGTGAGGCCTACAACTACGCCTGGCCAGGGGAGATCCCATCTGCTCAAAGACTGACCAGGCCCCGTTTGCTAGCAAGTACTCCGGGAGGGTCTATCGTTGTTACCAGTAAAGACCCTGAACTACACCGTACCGTCTCTGAGTGGTTCCTGCTACCCCCATCATCCACGTCGGCTGCCCTGAGGCCATACCCCTCCCGTTGGGGGTTATACTATCACGCTGCACAATCCTACCACCGGCCTCAGCGGTCTGCCCTGCAGCAGCAGCTCCCTGGCTGCACTCAACGGGTGGCGTAGTCATCAACTATTTACTACTAATAGACTGCCGTCTAGTTTGACTCCCTGGGCACGGACCGGGTCACCGCCACGAGACTACAACCCTCCACTGATCCGGCTCCGGGTAGGCTCCCGCATGCGCAACGCAGCGCGACACAGGCCCAGGGGCGCGTCAACTTTGGCGTAGTCGGCAGGATTTCGTGCCCGCAACCACCGGGTACTGCGTGCCTGAAAAGCAAAGACTGTTCAAGCTTACCAGTGGTGAAGATTCCCGCTATCCGTGGAGGTTTCCCGCCATCCGGCGCCATCTTCTACCTTCTTCCCGCCATCCGCGAAGTTTTCCCGCCATCCGGCGCCATCTTCGACCTTCTTCCCGCCATCTGTGGAGTTTTCCCGCCATTGGACGCCATCTTGAGGACGCCGCGCGGGAAGAAGAGGGGCGTGGACTCCGAAAGCGCACGAGAACTGAAGCCCCGCCTCACGTCCGGACGTTGCGTAAGGTCCTGGAAGGAGCCCAGCAGACGCCGACGTCACAGGAGCGCGACGGAAGGTCCTCAACCCTGACGATCCACTGCGGAGCCGCGGCCTACGGAAGAGGATCATCGCAAGGTAGGCCACGGTCCACTAGGGGGGAGGAAGATGTCGGATACGGAGGAGAGCTTCACTGCCCCAACCCCCGCCAGCGCTACCGCTGCTGCAGTTATGCCCTTCACCATGCCCTATATCCCGGGAGCAGCTTGGCTACCCCAGTACTCAGGGGAGTCACATACCCTGCATGACTTTAGAGAAAAGCTGGATAGCCTCTTCCAGGTGTACCCCCTCACAGAAGAGCAAAAAGTGAGCATCCTGGTGGCCCAACTAACCGGGGCAGCCAAAAGGGAAGTAAAATCCTGGCCACCTGGGAGGAAGACTGTCGCAGGGATACTAACCCGGCTGAAGGACACCTTTGATACCCGCACCTCAGCCGAGATTAAGCTTAGATTCTACGGGTGCAAGCAGCGAGCGCATGAGAGTATAAGGGACTATGCACTAAACCTACAAGAGGCCCTGAGGGCCATAAAGCAGACCGACCCTGATGGGGTGGGAAACGAGGACAGGCTGTTGACTGAACAATTTATAGAGGGTTTATATTGCAATGCCCACCGAACCCAGTTGCGGGCAATGGCCTTACAGGATCCCCATCTGGACTTTGCACAGTTCAAGGACAGAGCCATCCGGGTGCTCCGAGAACCGGCACCAGGTGGCGTTGTGACCCACAGACGCCCCACTACCACTTACTACCAGGAGGCGGCGCCCTTGTCAGCAGGGCCTGTGGGAGCTGATGCGCAGGCTTTGGACAATGACCCGGCTCCAGACCTACACCATCAGGTCCAAGAGCTAGCTAAGAGCGTTGCTGCGCTAACCCGAACTGTGCAGTCTTTACAGGTTTCCACCCCAGGGAAGATCCAGCTGGCATCCGGACCGGAGGACATCCCGTGGCGTCGACCAAGGAGGACCCCACCGGCCAGAGGAAGACCCAGTGACCGATACAGCGAGGACGGACGACCCATCTGCCGCCGCTGCAATCAACCCGGACATATGGAAAGGTACTGTTCTTTAAACGGGCACAACCTGGGGTAGAGGGCCAACCCCCAGGAAAAAGATCACCAGGCCCATCGAACTGGCGCGACAGATATGTGGGAGGACGTCCAGTCTTGCCTGTGGTACTGGATGGCATTCCCATGAGTGCCCTACTGGATACCGGGTCACAGGTCACCACCATCCCGTACGTGCTCTTCAAGCAGTACTGGAATGACTCGGATATTACCCACTACCCTGACGACGACTTGAGTATCATCGCCAGCAATGGCCAGCCCGTGCCACAGATCGGATTTAAGGAGGTGGCCCTCAAAATCGGTAGAGTCGAACTGGCCGCACAGGGACTGATCATTGTAGATATTGATAAACATGAGAGTCACCCAAAAATAACTCTAGGAACTAACGTAATTGAAAATTGTCTTGCAGAGGTGATTTTCCTTTTACAGCAGGTTGCCAAGAACGCCAGCTCCGGCGAGCAGCGGGTGCTCCAGAAAGAGATCCGGGCACTGATGCAACGGCAACAAGTGGAACTCTCCGGCGGTGAGATTGGTAGCGTAAGAATGTGTGACCCTTTTCCTATTGCCATGCCCCCAAAAAGTGAAATGATGATTTGGTGCCGGGCAGTTATTGGTCTGAGAGGAAGAGATTACCAGGCAATGGTAGAACCAGTTTACTCAGACAGTAGGCCCACCATTTTGACAGCACGGGTGGTGGTCAATGTACGCCATGGGAGGGTGCCCATTCGCATAATAAATATCGGGGAGAGGGAAGTGTACCTGCCCCGGTATGCCACGCTAGCCAAATTATATACCACTAATCAAAATTCTATACAATCTGTGGAACCCTTGCCTCCATCTCACCCGGAGGAAGGTAACGGCTCTAAGAAAGACATGGAGGACTGGTGTCAGCAACTACATTTGGGTACTGATTCCACTCCCTCACATCAGAAACAAGGAGTCTATCGGGTGGTTCAAGAGTATGAGAGAGTGTTTAGTAAACACCCGTTAGACTTCGGGCGAGTCAAGGGGGTAGAACACCGCATCCCCACGGGAGATCATCCTCCCATAAAAGAGAGGTATCGACCCGTACCCCCTGCACATTACCAACACGCCAAGGGGATGCTTAGAGACATGAAGGAGGCTGGGGTAATCCGGGATAGCTGTAGCCCCTGGGCAGCCCCACTAGTTTTAGTCAAAAAGAAAGACAACACCATGAGGATGTGTGTAGATTACCGGAAAATCAACCGTATCACACACAAGGATGCGTACCCCTTACCAAGGATAGAGGAGTCATTGGCTGCTTTAAGATCTGCTAACTTCTTCTCTACCTTGGATCTCACTAGCGGGTACTGGCAGGTTCCTGTAGCAGAGGCGGACCGGGAGAAGACCGCATTCACCACCCCGATGGGACTTAGTGAGTTCACCTGCATGCCGTTCGGACTCTGCAACGCCCCAGGAACCTTCCAACGATTAATGGAGTGCTGTCTGGGCCACAGAAACTTCGAGACGGTCCTGTTGTACCTGGACGATGTCATCGTATACTCCAAAACTTATGAGGACCACCTGAAACACCTGGCGGAGGTGTTCGAAGCTCTGGCGAGTTACGGCCTAAAGGTGAAACCCTCCAAGTGTCACCTCCTGAAACCAAAGGTGCAATACCTGGGACACGTGGTGAGCGCTGACGGAGTGGCTCCCGACCCCGATAAGATCACCGCAATTAAGGGATGGCCAAGCCCCTCCAGCGTAAAAGAAGTGCGGCAGTTCCTAGGGTTGGTAGGCTACTACCGAAGGTTTATTCCCGGTTTCACCAAAAAGGCAGCGCCTATGCAGGACCTCCTGATAGGCCAGTCCCGGAAGGCCAAGAACCAGAAGCCGCCCTTCAAATGGGAAGAGCTAGAAGAAGAGTCCTTCCGCCAGCTGAAGATGGCCCTCACGGGGGATGAAATCTTGGCGTACCCAGACTATAGCCAGCCCTTCATCCTCTACACCGACGCCAGTAACATCGGGCTAGGAGCCGTACTATCCCAGATTCAGCAGGGGAGAGAACGAGTGATCTCCTATGCCAGCCGAAAACTGCGACCCACCGAAAGGAACCCCGCGAATTACAGCTCATTTAAGCTAGAGTTCCTGGCCGTGGTATGGGCAGTCACCGAGCGCTTTAGGCATTACCTCGCTTCTTCCCGGTTCACCGTATACACGGATAACAACCCGTTGATACACCTGGACACGGCAAGACTCGGTGCCCTGGAGCAGAGGTGGATGGCCCGTCTGTCCAACTACGAGTTCACAATCAAATACCGGGCAGGACGCTCCAATACTAACGCGGATGCCCTGTCCAGGATGCCCAACCTGCCGGACGAAGAAGAAGATCCGGAGGGACTGGAAGAAGTTGAACTCCCTGCGTTCCACCGTCATGGGACTATCCAGTATTCCCACCGGGTAAGGGGTAAACAGGCTGCTACGTTGAACCCCTTACCCCACTACAACTGGGCGGAAACGCAAGACAGCGACCCTGCCGTCCAACTGGTGAAGGAGATGCTGACTCGGCCGGAGGCTCGACTTGAACCAGACGCTCCGGAGGAAGCCAAACAACTATGGGCGGAGAAGAGTCGACTATTCCTTTACAAGGGGAAGTTGTGCCGCAGAATGGTCAACTCCCGGACGCATGAACTACTCTGGCAAGTAGTGGTGCCACGAAGAGACGCAGCCATGGTGATGGAGGCATACCACGACGGAGCTGGACACTTCGGGTGGAAAAAGCTGGAGTTCCTGCTGCGCGAGCGGTTCCACTGGGTAGGCATGAGGGGAACCATCGAGAAGTGGTGCAGAGACTGTGGCCCGTGCAATCTGAGAAGGAAGGACCGGGCCAGCCAGAAGACTCCCCTGCAGTCCATCGTCACCCGGCAACCGTTGGAACTGGTAGCCTTGGATCATGTAAAACTGACCCCAAGCAGAAGTGGCTACGTCTACGCGTTAACCATCGTGGATCATTACTCCCGGTTCTTGGTTGTCGTCCCCGTCAAGGACTTAACGGCTCAAACAGCAGCTAGAGCCTTCCAGCAGCACTTCTGCCGTCCACACGGGTACCCGGACCAAGTGCTGACGGACCAGGGACCTGCCTTTGAAGCGGAGGTCTTCCAGGAATTCTGCAATCTGTATGGCTGCCGGAAGATAAGGACGACACCCTACCATCCGCAAACTAATGGACTTTGTGAAAAAATGAACCAGGTGGTAATGGATCTGCTAAAAACATTGCCCCTGGAAGAACGCAGTCTGTGGCCTGAGAAGTTGCCCGATCTGGTGGACCTATACAACCACATCCCGGTAGGTTCCACCAACTGTACCCCGGCTTACCTAATGAGGGCGAGACCTGGTAAGTTACCTGTTGACCTGGAAATGGGAGTCCTGACACCTGAGGACACTTCACCAGAAACAGACTGGGACACAGAGAGGCAGCAGCAGTACCGGAGAGTACAAGAGAGCGTGGAGCGAAGTCTCTGTCAGGCTAGGGAAAGACAAGAGAAGACTTACAACCAGTATGCTCCCGCTGTTCCCCTGGTACCCGGAGAGCAGGTCTTGAAGAGGAAAAGACGGCTCCACAAGTTGGATGACCAGTGGGAGGAGGACCCGTACACCGTACTGCCCTCAAGCCACGAGAACCCGAAGGTCTGTACCATCAGTAAAGACGGAGGGGAAACCACAGCCATTGTATCCCGGGACCACCTGAAGAAGTGTCCCGAACAACTGAGGAACCCTGAAGAGGAACAAGAAGACCATCGACCCGTGGAAGAAAGGGAAGATATGGTTAGTACCGTGCTCGGGGACTTCCCTCAGTCTTGGACTCAAGTCAATGGTGCAGTTGTGGTACCCGTACTCACCTTCCTCCAACCATCATCCCAAGAACCTACGGAGCAACGGGTAGAGCTGGAAGAACAGCCGGTCCAGGAGGCAGAAGACTCCACACAAGCAGAACAGGAGAATCAACCCTCTGCTTATAGTGAGCCTGCCGTACCCCTAGTGAGACAAAGAGCCGGTAGACAGCTGCCCAGTTTACCCTTGACAGCTCCTACACCCTGTAGTTCAGGGCCAGACAGTCAGCTCCGTAGGTCCACTCGGGCCACTAGAGGCCAGTTACCCGCACGCTGGAGAATTTAAAGTGTATAAATTGTTTTATTTATGTTTTTCTGTGTATTGTTGCTTGTGAATAATTTTGTGTTTCCAGTTGTTTTTAGGAAACCTTGGTGGATTTACCGGGAATCCTTGTATATAGTTGGAGCGTAACCCAGGATGGACTAGAGACTGTTAAGGACTCGGGGTAGGACAGACCCCTACCTGGTTACGTCTCCCTGTGTTGGTGAAATGGACACCTTTGCTTTTCTTCAAAGACTGCACCTGGTTGCGGACACGCCGCAACCATCTTATGTGTTTTTCTTATAGTATTGTTATTGTTATACTTTGTTATGTTTTTCTAAATGTGTTTAGTCCCGGAGTACTAAATTTCACTAGGGGGGAATGTGGCACCCCAGGGGTCTGGTTTTCCACAGTAATGTAATGTTATGTCTGAGAGCAGGTGGGAGGTCCTTTGGTCAGGGATCCTGTGCATGCCACACCTCCTGCCCAGTCTTGGGAGGGAAAGAACTTCCCCTGTATAAACCCGGGGCTGAGGCAGGGTGAGTCAGACAAGGAGAGTGGAGACAAGAAGCAGCATAGGAAACAGGAGAGTTCCAAGGAGTCAGGGGCTGGCAGCTGCAGCGCTCGCCCTGACTAAGAAGATTCTTTACCGGACCCGGAGTCCGAGGCTGTGGGGACTAACTTCTACCCAGCAGCAGAATCCGTCAGGCAGGGGATTTCAGGTCCTCTGGCCCAGAAGCCCGAAGGCACGGTCACACGCGTGGGACCAGCACCGCCATCGTGGAGCGGAAGCCATTAGAAGGCCCCGAGTCACCGGCCATACGGGTGAGCACCACACGGTACACTCAGGGACGTGGGCTACTTACATCAGCTTCTAGCAAGGTAGCCAGAAGAGTACAGTCAGTTTGTGAGGCCTACAACTACGCCTGGCCAGGGGAGATCCCATCTGCTCAAAGACTGACCAGGCCCCGTTTGCTAGCAAGTACTCCGGGAGGGTCTATCGTTGTTACCAGTAAAGACCCTGAACTACACCGTACCGTCTCTGAGTGGTTCCTGCTACCCCCATCATCCACGTCGGCTGCCCTGAGGCCATACCCCTCCCGTTGGGGGTTATACTATCACGCTGCACAATCCTACCACCGGCCTCAGCGGTCTGCCCTGCAGCAGCAGCTCCCTGGCTGCACTCAACGGGTGGCGTAGTCATCAACTATTTACTACTAATAGACTGCCGTCTAGTTTGACTCCCTGGGCACGGACCGGGTCACCGCCACGAGACTACAACCCTCCACTGATCCGGCTCCGGGTAGGCTCCCGCATGCGCAACGCAGCGCGACACAGGCCCAGGGGCGCGTCACATGCATAAATAGAGACAGAAGGACAATGAGAAAAATGCATCAAAAAATGCAGCAAAACCTGCAGATTTGACACAGCTGATTTCCTGCCAGAGATTAGTTTTGCTGCAGATTTCTGACTGAAAAAAAACACAACATGTGGGAACATAGCCTAAGGTTAAGTGCACACTGAGCGTTTTTGATGCGTCATTGCTGCGTTTTTTCCGTGTGGAAATGGACCAAAAACGCTAGGTAATCCGTCTGCCTGCTAACGCAATGACAATCCTGATGTGCTGTGCACATGATACGGAATTTTCTGCGCAGGATTGTCATTGCATTAAAATCTGCAGCATGTCCATTCTTTGTAGCATTTCTGCAGCGCAAAAACGCTCAAAGAATGGTACCTGGGCCGGGGAAGAAGACTACTTCTCCCATCATCCAACCGCCGCTCCCGCTGATAACAAAAAAAAAAGCAAAAATCTATTTAAAATGAAAAAAATCCTTTTATCCTCACCTGTCCGGCGTCCTCCTGATGTCCCCCGGCGACGCGATCATCTCGGAGGCCGGCGGTACACTGACAGGAGCACGCTCGCTCCCAGCAGTGTACATCGCTGCTGCCAGCTGAGGTCACGCGAGTTCATCAGCTGAAGATCAGCTGAGAGCTCCGGGATCTCACTTTACAGCACTAGTGCTGTTTAGGAACATTCTCACGAATGTTCCCACGCAGTACTGTTGCAGTATGAGGTCATCAGAGCTGATCAGCTGATCTTCAGCTGATAAACTCACCTGACCTCAGCCTGCAGCAAAGCAATGTACACTAACAGGAGTGATTTTACACTCCTGTCAGTGTACAGTGCTGTCTTTTACAGCAGTCACATCGGTGATTGATGTGACTGCTGTAGAAGTGACCTGGATCCCCGAGGGACAATCTGGATTACGTTGTGACAGTGGACAGGTGAGGGATATGGTTGTTTTTTATTTGTGTTTTTTTCAGGAGACGAGGGCGTCGGGGATTGAGAGAACAATAAAAAAATTATTAAGACCATGTGTAATTTTATTTCAATAAAATACTTTATTCTGGCCGTGTCTTTATTGAAAAAGCGTCGAAAACTTTACTACGGGGTTACTAACCTGAGCTTCATGTCAGCCACCAATAAAGGTGGTATTACCCCATTACCACACTCCTCACCGCTACACGGCAGTGGGAAGAACGGAGGCCAAGCGCCAGATTTGGTGCATCTTATAATATTAGCCGCGGAGGGGGCTATTATCCATGGCCCTTCCCTGGTTATTAATATCAGCCCACAGCTATCTGCTTAGCTTTTTCTGGGGGACCCTATGTCAATTTTTTTCTGGGGTCCCCCTGTAATCTAGCCAGTAAAGGCTAAGCAAACAGCTGCGAGCTGTTATTAATAGCCAGGGAACATTTTTGGCTAATGGCCCCTTCCCCAGCTACTAATATCAGCCCCCAGCGGTCGACTTTCCCTCTGCTGGTATTAAAATGACGCAGGAGCCCACAGCATTTTTTTTTTAACGCTATGTCCCCACAATCTGGATTTAGCAGCGCTTTGGATGCAGCATATTTTTGCTGCGTCCAAAATGCTGCTTTCTATTTAGCGCAGGTTAATTTACATGTGTTCACTTACCCATGCAAATTTGCCGTATTCAATGCATTCTAGTGGTCAAATTTCTGTTGCGGAGACTAGCGACTCTGCAAGAGAATTTGACATGCAGCGGTCCTAAAAGACAAGCGGCATGTCAGTGTCTATGTGTGATCCGCAGCCTCAGATGCACGCATAGTGGACTTGGGATTTCTAGAGATCCCATCCAAAATATTGTAATATCTGGACGCTGTGGGTTTGACACTGCATAAACACGCAGCTTCAAACCTGCCTCTCCTGACCGTTGCCACGTACCCAAACTCACCCTGCTGCATGTCAATTTCTGTATCGGACACGCTAGTCTCCGCTGCGAATTTTGAACAATTGAAGTGTCATTATATGCGGTCAATTCGCCTGTATTGACAACAAAAGTGCGGAATTAGAACACAGCGTTTTGTACGCAGTGAAAATACGCTGCATCCAAAGCGCTGCTTATTGCTGTTCGTGAGGATGTAGCGGCTAACAAAACAGCTATGAGCTGTTATTAATAGCAGGGAAAATGTTTGCCTAATGGCACCTTCCCAGGCTAAAAATAGCAGCTCTCAGCTGCCCCAGGAATGACTTGAATGGAAATGCTAATGAGATTGAGTGTATGGGATTAGCTGACACCTAGCCCTTTTGTTTGGTGATGACATGGTGTCAATCAGAGCCTTTCATTACTAAAAGCAAATTAAAGTAAAGTAAAGAGTTAAATAAACACACACAGAGTAAACACTTTATTTGAAATATAACAGACATATTCTTTAATCATTTAAATTAACCAATATACTCACCCCAGGTCTGACAGTAATCCAAGGGTTGAAGCAATGTCCCACGTTTCTTTTTTCAAATATCTTTATTTAGCTCCAAAAAGCATTCATTTATGTCAAAAAACGCATCCAAAAACGCATTAAAAACGCATAAAAAAACAAGTCAAAATCGTTGCATAACACACGTTTTTTCTGCAGCGTTTTTCCTGTGAAGAGATGCAGAAATGCTGCAGAAATTTCTGCATTCAAATCCTGAACGTACACACATAGCCTTAATGTGTGATTGGTAAGGATGTGGTACAGAAGTGGAGTTTTTCCAAGAGTGGGTGGTGGGACTATGGAAGGTTCGAGGGGTGGAGGCGGAACTGGGGTGGAGCCTGGGCGGAGTATCAAGTGACCCAGAAATTTATACGGCCGTCTGACTGCACCCTAAGTCTATGTGCGCACGATCAGGATTTGAAGCAGAAATTTCACGAGCGTTCCTTGGTGGGAAAAATGCAGTGCGTTTTTGACGCATTTTTGATGCATTTTTTTATGCGGTTTTTGAAGCGTTTTTGTACATCAATGAATGCTTTTTGGAGCTAAATAAAGTTATTTGGTGGGACATTGCTTAAACCCTTGGATTACTGTCAGAACTGGGGTGAGTATGTTGGTTAATTTAAATGATTAAAGAATGTGTCTGTTGTATTTCAAATAAAGTGTTTGCTCTGTGTCTGTGTGTTTATTTAACTCCTTACTTTACTTAAATTAGGTTTGGTCATGAAAAGGTCTGATTGACACATTGTCATCACCAAACAAAAGAGCTAGGTGTCAGCTGATCCCATTCATCCAATCTCCATTAGCTTTTCTATTCACGTATTTTATGTGGCAGTTGTGAGCTGCTATTCTTAGCATGGGAAGGTGCCATTTGCAAACATGTTCACTGGCCATTAATAGCGACTCACAGCTGTTTCGCTAGCCACTACGTCCTCACAAACAGCAACAAGCAGCGCTTTGGATGCAGCGTATATTTGTTGCATCCAAAATGCAATGTTCTAATGCTGCACTTTTGCTGTCGGTACTTGTGAATCCACCGCATATAATGACACTTCAATCGGTCAAAATCTGCATAAGCGACTAGCGTGTCCGCTGCAGAAATTGACATGCTGCGGGTGAGTTTGTGTACGTGGCCACGGTCAGGAGCCGCTGCAGGTTTGAAGCTGCGTGTTTATACAGCATCAAACCTGCAGTTTCCAGATGTTACAGCATAGTGGATGGGATCTCTAGAAATCCCATGTCCACTATGCATGCATCAGAGTCTGCAAATCACCCGTGAATATTGACATGCAGCACGTCTTTCAGGACCGCAGCATGTCAAATTCCCCAGTCTCCACAAAAGAAATTTGACCACTAGAATGTATTGAATGCGGTAAATACGCATGGTTCAGTGAACACATGTGGATTTACCTGCGTTCAATAAAATGCCACGTTTTGGACGCAGCAAAAATATGCGTCCAGAGCACAGTTACGTCCGGATCGTGGGCACAAATGTAAAAAAAAATGCTGTGGGCTCCTGCGTCATTTTTATAACCAGCAGAGGGAAAGCTGACTGCTGGGGGCTGACATTAGTAGCCGGGAAAGGGGCCATTAGCCAACAATGTTCTCTGGCTATTAATATCAGCCCACTGCTGTTTGTTTAGCCTTTACTGGATAGATTACAGGGGGACCCCAGAAAAAAATTGACGCAGGGTCCCCCTATAAACTCTAACCAGAAAAGGATAAACAGACAGCTGCAGGCTGATATTAATAGCCAGGGTAGGGGCCATGAATACTACCCCCCTCCACGACTAATAATATCACCCCTCAGCAGTCCCAGATATGGTGCATCCATAAGATGCGCCAGTTCTGGCGCTTAACCTCCGCTCTTCCAACTGCCGTGTAGCGGTGGCGAATGGGGTAATAGGGTTGGGGTTCACATCAGCCTTTTATTGGCGGCTGACGTGAAGCCCAGATTAGTGATGGAGGGCATCTATAAGACGCCCCCATTACTAACCATGTAAGTAAAGTTGTCGCCGCTTTTCCAATAAAGACACGGCCAGAATAAAGTATTTGAATGAAATAAAAAACACATACACATACTTTTTAAAATAAATTATTGTGCGCTCAGTCCCCGAACTCCCTCGATCTTCGGTAAAAAAGTAAAACAACTATATCCTTCACCTGTCTGCCGCCACGACGTAGTCCACAATTACCGCAGTCACGATTGTCCCTCGGCGATCCGGGTAACTTCTACAGCAGTGACATCAGCATTCACTGATGTCACCGCTGCAGAAGACAGCAATGTATACTGACAGGAGTGTCTCCTGTCAGTGTACATGCTTTTGCAGTAGTGAGGTCACTGGGGTTCATCAGCTGAAAACCAGCTGATCAGCCCCGGTGACCTCAGCATCAGTACTTGTGGGAACATTCTTCATTCTGCAGGGCAGCGATGTACACTGCTGGGAGCAAGTGTGCTCCCAGCAGTGTACCGTCGGCCGCCGGGAGGATGACATCGTGAGGACTGAGGCCCAGGAGGACACCGAGGGGCGCCAGACAGGTGAGTATAGTGTTTTTTTTACTTTTTTTCCCACCACGCGCAGTCCTGGCTCTGTTGAGGAGACTACTGCTCCACTCACCCTTGCCGCTCTTGCTGTTATCAGCGGGAGCGGCAGTCGGATGAGGGGAGTAGTAGTCCTCCCCAGCCGACCCGGGTACCACTCGCAGCGTTTCCACGGCCCATTAACTTTAATTGAACTGCAGCAAATATGCAGATATAAATATACCTGCGGATTTGCTGTGGTTCAATTAAAGTCAATGGGCGGGAAACGCTGCGGGAATGCTGCATACAATGGACATGCTGCATTTTAAAACGCAATGGCAATCCTGAGCGGAAATTTTCGCATCATGTGCACAGCACATCAGGATTGCCATTGCAATAGCTGTCAGATCAATTACCAAGCGTTTTTGATGCATTTCAGAGCCAAAAAAACGCAGCGAAAATGCATGAAAAACGCTACGTGTGCACTGAAGGTGACTGTGATGTACAATTACTGTAGTTTGCATTAAAGGGTTCTTTGATGAAAACATGTTATCACCGATCCATAGGTTAGGTAGGTGATGACTTATTGATCAGTGGAATCAGAGCATTGGAAACCGCACAAATCAGAAGAATGGGGAACTTTTATCCCTGACAAGGCACTTTTATCCTCATTCATCCTCTTTGGGAGCTTCCAGAAAAATCCAAGTGCAGCCACTAAGGGAATGAATGGATCAGTGGTTGAGTCATACATGATGCTCCATACTAATGGAGATAAAATCTCCACATTCTACAGATCGACTGGGTCCAGCAGTCAGACCCCCACCAATCAATAACTTATCACTTATCCTTAGGCCATGTTCACACGTTCAATATTTGGTCAGTATTTTATCTCAGTATTTGTAAGCCAAAACCAGGAGTGCAACAATCAGAGGAAAAGTAGATGATAGAAACCCTGTCACCACTTCTGCATTTATCACCCACTCCTGGTTTTGTCTTACAAAGACTGATAGTGTGAATGTGGCCATAGGCTAGGTGATTACATGTTTTCACCGTAGAACACCTCTAAGTGCATATTTGCTACTGTGTAATAATCACAGGATGGGGAGGGGGGGGGGTTAAACATCTAAGTATTTAACCTCTATAGGAAATCAAGAATCTTCCCCTTATTGATATCAGAGAAAACAAGTGACCTCCATACACAACACACACAATCCACTATACTAAAATCAATAATACCACATACAAGGAACAAATACCGCCACACCGTGACCAGACTTCATATTATCACCACACAGTGACCAGATAATACCAGAAACAAGGGATAAATACCATCACACCATGACCAGATCACATATTATCACCACAGAGTGACTGAATAATACCACATATAAGGAACAAATACTGCCTCTCCATCACCGGATCACATATTACCACCACATAATGACCAAATAATACAAGGAACAAATATCACCACACCATGACCAGATCACATATTACCACCACATAGTGACCAAATACAACAATACTGATCATTACACAGAGGCTCTGTATATAGTATACAGTGTATAGCATCAGTGTACATACAGTACATTGATCACCAATGACATTATGCACAGTCGCTCTGTATATAGTGTCAGTGTACAGGTAATATAGTGATCAACAGTGCAATTATACACAGGAGCTCTGTACATAGTATATAGTGTATAGTGTCAGTGTACAGATAACACACTGACTCACCAGTGACTTCTGTAGTTGAAGTCCTTCATCTTCGCTTTTCTTCTTCATCCAGTGCAGACCACCCTCACTTCTTCTAGCCAGGACTCTGCTGAAAATATAACACGGTTATCTATAGCTGATCACTTCTACAACACATTCCCCACTTTTTTCCCTGACTTCTACACTACGTCAAATGAAGAAAAAAAGTGACATAGTACCGCCCTGTACAGTAACAGGACCCCCCTTTTGTTACCCCCCACCATGGAAGAGTATCCTCAAAAGTAAATTAAGTTAAAGCAGTAATAATGTTCCCTGATTGGCCCATACAGTAATTATGTCACCCCTTTATGTAATAAGGTCCCGGATCCTCGTCCTCTTTATTTAGTGTCCCCATCCCAGGCTCCTATGTTGTCCCCGTCTATGTCCACTTTAATAATGTCCCCATCCTGGGCCCCTTCCAGTAAAAATGTCCCCATTCTGGGCTCCTTCCAGTAATAATGGCCATACGTAGTCTTCCATACAGAATAATGGTCCCATATAGTCCTCCATACAGTATAATGGCCCCACATAGTCCTCCATGCAGTATAATAGGCCCCACATAGTCCTCCATACAGAATAATGGACCCCACATAGTCCTCTATGCAATATAATGGGCACCACATAGTCCTCCATACAGTATAATGGCCCCACATAGTCATTACTGTATAATGGGCCCCACATAGTCCTCCATACAAATTTATTGACCCCACATAGTCCTCCATACAGTATAATGGTCCCTACATAGTCCTCCATACAGAATTATGGGCCCCACATAGTCCACCATACTGTATAATGGGCCCCACATAGTCCTCCATACAGTAAATTAGGCACCACATAGTCGTCCATACAGTATAGTGGGCACCACATAGTCCTTCATACAGAATATTGGGTCCCACATAGTTCTCCATAGAGTATAATGGCCCCCACATAGTCATCCATACAGAATTATGGGCACCACCAAGTCCTCCATACAGTGTAATGGGCCCTACATTGTCCTCTATACAGAAAAATGACCCCACATAGTCCTCCATACAGAATAATGAGCCCCACAAAGTCCTCTATACAGAATAATAGCCCCACATAGTCCTCCATACAGTGTAATGGGCTCCATATAGTCCTCCACACAGTATTATGGCCCCATAGATTGCTCCATACTGTATTATGGCCCCATAGATTGCTCCATACTGTATTATGCCCCATAGATTGCTCCATACAGTATAATGGCCCCATAGATTGCTCCATGCTGCATAATGGCCCCATAGATTGCTCTATTCTGTAATGGCCCCATAGTTTGCTGTATAATGCCCCCCTAGAATTCTCCATAAGTATAATGGGCCCCATAGATTGTTCCATACTGAAATGGTCCCATAGATTGCTCCATGCTGCATAATGGCCCCATAGATTGCTCCATGCTGCATAATGGCCCCATAGATTGCTCCATATTGTATAATAGCCCCATAGATTGCTCCATACTGTAATGGCCCCATAGATAGCTCCATACATCAATTGCCTCATAGATTGCTCCATGCAACATAATGGCCTCATAGATTGCTCCATGCTGCATAATGACCCCATAGATTGCTCCATACTGTAATGGCCCCATAGATTTCTTCATACTGTATAATAGCCACATAGATTGCTCCCTACTGTATAATGGCCCCCTAGATTGCTCCATACTATAATGGCCCCATATATTGCTCCATGCTGCATAATGGCCCCATAGATGCTCCATGCTGCATAATGGCCCCATAGATTGCTCCACATTGTATAATAGCCCCTAGATTGCTCCATGCTGTAATGGCCCCATAGATTGCTTCATACTGCATAATGGCCCCATAGATTGCTCCATGCTGCATAATGGCCCCATAGATTGCTCCATATTGTATAATAGCCCCTAGATTGCTCCATACTGTAATGGCCCCATAGATTGCTCCATACATCAATTGCCTCATAGATTGCTCCATGCAACATAATGGCCTCATAGATTGCTCCATGCTGCATAATGACCCCATAGATTTCTCCATCCTGTAATGGTCCCATAGATTTCTCCATGCTGTATAATAGCCACATAGATTGCTCCCTACTGTATAATGGCCCCCTAGATTGCTCCATACTATAATGGCCCCATATATTGCTCCATGCTGCATAATGGCCCCATAGATTGTTCTATACTGTAATGACCCCATAGATTGCTCCATACTGTAATGGCCCCATATATTGCTCCATGCTGCATAATAGCCCCATAGATTGCTCCATACTGTATAATGGCTCCATAGATAGCTCCATGCTGCATAATCGCCCCACATGATGCTGTAAACTCTATAATGGCCCCATATATAACTCCATACTGTATAATGGCCCCACATGATGCTACATACTGTATAATGGCCCCATATAGTGCTCCATACTGTATAATGGCCCCATATATTGCTCCATACTGTATAATGGCCCCATATATTGCTCCATACTGTATAATAGCTCCATAGATTGCTCAATACTGTATAGTGGCCCCATAGATTGCTCCATGCTGTAATGGTCCCATAGATTGCTCCATGCTGTAATGGCCCCATAGATTACCCCATACTGTATAATGGCCCCATAGATTGCTCCATGCTGTAATGGCCTCATATATTGCTCCATGCTGTTATGGCCCCATAGATTGTTCCATACTGTATAATGGCCCCATAGATTGCTCAATGCTGTAATGGCCACATAGATTTCTCCATGCTGTAATGACCCTATAGATTGCTCCATAAGTCTAATGGCCCCATAGATTACCCCATACTCTATAATGGCCCCATAGATTGCTCCATACTGTATAATGGCCCCATAGATTGCTCCGTACTGTAATGGCCCCATAGATTGCTCCATGCTGTAATGGCCCTATAAATTGCTCCATAAGTATAATGGCCCCATAGATTACCCCATACTGTATAATGGCCACATAGATTGCTCCATACTGTATAATGGCCCCATAGATTGCACCATACTGTAATGGCCCCATAGATTGCTCCATGCTGTATAGGCCCCATAGATTGCTCCATAAGTATAATGGCCCCATAGATTACCCCATACTGTTTAACAGCATGGAGCAATCTATGGGGCCATTATACAGTATGGAGCAATCTATAGGGCCATTATACAATATGGAGCAATCTATGGGGCCATTATACAGTATGGGGTAATCTATGGGGCCATTACAGCATGGAGCAATCTATGGAGCCATTACAGCATTGAGCAATCTATGGGGCCATTATACAGTATGGAGCAATCTATAGGGCCATTATGCAGCGTGGAACAATCTATGGGGCCATTATACAGTGTGGAGCAATCTATGTGGCCATTACAGCATGGAACAATCTATGGGGCCATTACAGCATGGAACAATCTATGGGGCCATTATACAGTATGGAGCAATCTATGGGGCCATTATGCAGCATGGAGCAATATATGGGGCCATTTCACAGTATGGAACAATATATTGGGCCATTATGCAGCATGGAGGAACATATGGGGCCATTATGCAGCATGGAGCAATCTATGGAGCCATTATACAGTATGGGGCAATATATGGGGCCATTATACAGTATGGATCACTATATGGGGCCATTATGCAGCATGGAGCAATCTATGGAGCCATTATATAGTATGGAGCAATCTATGGGGCCATTATACAGTATGGAGCAATATATTGGGCCATTATGCAGCATGGATCAATCTATGGAGCCATTATACAGTATGGAGCAATATATGGGGCCATTATACAGTATGCAGCATCATGTGGGGCCATTATACAGTATGGAGTTGCATATGAGGCCAATATACAGTTTGCAGCATCATGTGGGGCCATTATGCAGCATGGAGCAATCTATGGGGCCATTACAGTATGGAGCAATGTATGGGGCCATTACAGTATGGAACAATCTATGGGGCCATTATGCAGCATGGAGCAATATATGGGGCCATTATAATATGGAGCAATCTAGGGGGCCATTATACAGTAGGGAGCAATCTATGGGGCCATTATACACTTTGGAGAAATCTATGGGGCCATTACAGTATGGATCAATCTATGGGGCCATTTTGCAGCATGGAGCAATCTATGAGGCCATTATGTTGGATGGAGCGATCTATGAGACAATTAATGTATGGAGCAATCTATGGGGCCATTACAGTATGGAGCAATCTAGGGGCTATTATACAATATGGAGCAATCTATGGGGCCATTATGAAGCATGGAGCAATCTATGGGGCCATTATGCAGCATGGAGCAATCTATGGGACCATTTCAGTATGGAACAATCTATGGGGCCCATTATACTTATGGAAAAATCTAGGGGGGCATTATTCAGCAATCTATGGGGCCATTACAGAATAGAGCAATCTATGGGGCCATTATGCAGCATGAAGCAATCTATGGGCCCATTATACTTATGGAGCAATGTGTTGGGCCCATTATAGTTATGGAGCAATCTATGGGGCCATTATGCAGTATGGAGCAATCTATGGGGCCATTATACTGAATAGAGCAATCTATGGGGCCATAATACAGTATGGAGCAATATATGGGGCCATAATACAGTATGGAGCAATCTATGGGGCTATAATACTGTGTGGAGGACTATGTGGAGCCCATTACACTGTATGGAGGACTATGTGGGGCTTTTATTTTGTATAGAGGACTTTGTGGGGCCCATTATTCTGTATGGAGGACTATGTGGGGTCATTTTTCGGTATAGAGGACTATGTAGGGCCCATTACACTGTACGGAGGACTTTGTGGTGCCCATAATTCTGTATGGAGGACTATGTGGGGGCCATTATCGTGTATGGAGGACTACATGGGGCCCATTATACTCTATGGAGGACTATGTGGGGCCCATTATTCTGTATAAAGGACTATGTGGTGCCCACTATACTGTATGGAGGACTATGTGGTGCCTAATTTACTGTATGGAGGACTATGTGGGGCCCATTATTGTTACGCACAAGCCCGGACTGACTGGCGTGAGCGTGATTAGTGATCCCACTGGACCATGAACCGAGGAGTTTCTGGAGGGGTGTAACTAAGTATCAACCCGGTCCGACCAAAGTCGCACGGCAGCTCAATCGACTCCGTGAACCAGGGAGGAACCGAGCAGAGGGACCAGGTGCTACTAAAGGTCAGACCCCGGTCACGGCTGTTGACCCACACCGGGGAGTGCAGGAACAGGCAGGTTAGGCTGGCATACAGACAGATGGGTATTGGCAGGCACGGCTGGTATGCAGAGAGGTGGGTACTGGCTAGCACGGCTGGTTTGAAGACAGGTGGGTACTGGCAAGCACGGCTGGTATGCAGACAGGCAGATACTAGCAGGTAGGCGCGCAGGCTGGATAGGGACCAGTACAGACTGGGATACAGGAACAGAGCCATTGATGCGGTAGACAAGCAGAGCGAAACGCAGGCGCGGTGGACAAGGCAGAGCAGAGCGAAACCGCAGGCGCGGTGGACAAGGCAGAGCATAGGGAAACCGCCGGAGGGGTGGACAAGGCAGAGCAGAGGGAAACCGCCGGAGCAGTGGACAAGGCAGAGGAGAGGGAAACCACAGGTGCGGTGGACAAGCGGAGCAGAGAGGAACTTCCGGAGAGGTGGACAAGGCAGAGCCGAGCGAAACCACAGGTGCGGTGAGCAAGCAGAGCAGAGCGAAACCACAGGTGCAGTGAGCAAGCAGAGCAGAGCGAAACCGCAGGTGCGGTGAGCAAGCAGAGCAGAACGAAAGCGCAGGTGCGGTGAGCAAGCAGAGCAGAGCGAAACCGCAGGTGCGGTGAGCAAGCAGAGCAGAACGAAAGCGCAGGTGCGGTGAGCAAGCAGAGCAGAGCGAAACCGCAGGTGCGGTGAGCAAGCAGAGCAGAGCGAAACTGCAGATGCGGTGATCAAGCGGAACGAAAGCGCAAGTGCAGTGGGCAAGCAGAACAGAGCAGAAGGTGCAGGCAGACGGGACAGGGCTCTGTTCACATGGAACAGACTGGAAAATACAGGAAGATAGTTAGAACACAGGAGGTAGATACGGAGGCAGGGAAATGTGACAAGCAGAACCAGATACACACAAGGTACTTACAATGAAGTAGCGAGTGGACACCAAACTCACAAACAGAAGTATAGAGACAACGAGTAGGAGTTAGGTGCAGGTTCAGACACTGCAAGAAAAGGGAAGGATCGGACACAGAGACAAACAGGCAACAGGCTAGGAGACAGTTCAGACAGGAACAGACACTGGAACGAGATACAGGAACGAGCCTGGGTACTCAGCCCCCAGGGTGGCGGAAACGGACTAGAAGTCACAGATAACAGGTCTGGGTATACAGCCCCCAGGGTGGCGGAAAAAGACTAGAAGTCAGAGATAACAGGCCTGGGTATGCAGCCCCCAGGGTGGCAGAAACAGACAAGATACAGGACAAGACCTGGCAACTCAGATGCAAGGAGCACACTGATAGAAAGTGTTGCTCAGGCACCTCCTAATGGGTGGAGGGGGTTTAAGTATCCCGTGACTCACAGCAATAGGCTGGGGACGCATTAGGAGTGCGCACACAGTAGCTTTAAGAATCAGTAAGTGCCAGCGCCGCCGCCCTAAGCAATCAGACAAGAGACATGCACACAGCATGTACTGGAGCAAAGTGTGCAGCCTGGACTGATAGGTAAGATTGTGGTCTTGCATGGTGTGAGGTGGTAAGCCATGCAAGCACGCCGCCAGGGATATTACAGTACCCCCCCTTTTCGCCCCCTCTTCTTCAAGCCTGCAAGGGTTTTCTGCAGAGAATTTGGAGGCCAATCCTTCTCTTCAAGAAGATTACCTCTTCTGTCCACTAGAGGGAACGAAACTCGTCTCATCATCTTGGTGACTAGGATGCTTTGTCCCATCGAGCCAACCTCATCAACAGATGAAGAGGGTGAAGTACCAGGAACAGCACACAGGAAAGTCTCTCTCCATCTGTTAATATCGGGTAGTACCCCGAAGGATTCACGGGACAACTGGAGATCCTCCACCGGGTTGAAGGGGTGCAGAGACTTGGGGGTAACCACTGCTTCGACGTACACTTTGCCAAGCTTACTGGATGAAGTGGGCGGCGTACCAGGTACCGGGTGTAGGAAAGTCTCTCTCCATTTGTTAACAGGTAGCACCCCGGAGGATTCAGGAGACAACTGGAGGTCCTCCGCCTGGTTGGAGGGGTGTACAGACTTCGAGGTAGCCACCGCCTTGATGGACGTATTGCCAGATTTATTAGACATGAAGGATCCTAGCTTTGGGACCATCTTCAGTCTGGTTTCTGAGATGACACGTCTGCGAGGCGGGGCGGTACCTGAAGCCAGATCATTGGTATAATCGTCGAGACTGTGTGGGGACATTGCCTCCACTTCTCTACCTTCGGAGACTTCAGCGCACAGCGAGTCAGCGACTAGCAGATCTGGTGAAGAAGAAGACTGTCCTGAAGATATGGGGACTGGGCACCCCTTGTAACTTAGCAGTCCCCCAGGAAACACCATGCAGGATCTCCAGACCTGAACGGGCACTAGATCTCTTGGCGCTGGACGACCTGTGGGAAAACCAGTCAGCACCTGGAATGTGAACTTCTTCATGTGTAATGCTCAAATCTGGAGCTTATTTTGTACAGACATATTTTGACTGTTTCTGAGTAGGGCTCGTCCTTCCGCTGACAATGCCCAAACCAGCTTCTGGAGTTTTCGGACGGGAATCAGATGCTGACTCTTCAAGGCTTTAAGCCCGAAACTTCCGGTTAATCCGAGGCCTTCACTTGTCACGGAGACAGTCATGGTCATCTGTGGAGAGGAAACACTAACGCCAAGGGCAGCCTCTCCTACAGGCCTAATGTCTTGGGATTCTCCAACCTTCACTGGACAAAGACCGTCAGGGTGTCCCAAACAACTGCATCGGGACCGCAATCCGAATTTGTGACTGAGTTCAGGCCTCTGCTTTGCCTGACGGACATAGTCATCCTTCATGGATTCTGTGCGAATAGCTGCCTCTACAGGCTGGGGAACAGGAGGTCTTTGGGAGGACAGAACCTGGCGTGATGGTTTACCTCTATGCCTTGCACGTCTGGACTGCCTCTTGAGGTTGGGAAGAGAAGTATTCTGTGGAGCCTTGTCATCCTGTGTGGATTCTTTGTGGGCAGCAGTCTCTACAGGCAGGAGAACTGGTAGGCTAACTACACACATTACCCATCGGGGCTGCTCCGGGATATTGGGAAGGGAAGCTTTAGCAGAAGCTTCAGGATTAGGGTCATCGAAGACCATTAGAAAGGCCACCAGGAAGGCTTGCAGGTCAGAGACGATAGGATCCCTTGCTTCCCATAGGGGGTGATCCATTTCAAGGCATCACCCGCTAGGTAGGACATCAGAAATGCTACTTTAACCCGATCAGTGGGAAAATAGTGAGCGTAGAATTTGAAATGTAGCATGCATTGCTCCACAAACGCACGGCTTTGTTTTGGGTCCCCATAGTACCGTGGTGGATCTGCAGGAATGGGTGCGGATAGCTCCATTTGGGCTGGTGCATAAATCGCCTGGACCTTACCTTGAGAAAAATTTTTTCCTTGGTGCACGTATTCGCCAGACAAGGATTCAAATGTCTCTGAGAGTGAAGGGCCGTGGGGTTCAATGGGAACCATGGCCTGAGCAAACTGTTACGCACACGCCCGAACTGACTGGCGTGACTGTGATTAGTGATCCCACTGGACCATGAACCGAGGAGTGTCTGGAGGGGCGTAACTAAGTATCAACCCGGTCCGACCAAAGTCGCACGGCAGCTCAATCGACTCCGTGAACCAGGGAGGAACCGAGCAGAGGGACCAGGTGCTACTCCAGATCAGACCCCTGTCACGGCTGTTGACCGACACCGGGGAATGCAGGAACAGGCAGGTTAGGCTGGCATACAGACAGATGGGTATTGGCAGGCACGGCTGGTATGCAGACAGGTGAGTACTGGCAAGCATGGCTGGTATGCAGACAGGTGGGTACTGGCAAGCACGGCTGGTATGCAGACAGGCAGATACTAGCAGGTAAGAGCGCAGGCTGGATAGGGACTAGTACGGACTGGGATACAGGAACAGAGCCGCAGATGCAGTGGACAAGGCAGAGCAGAGCGAAACCGCAGGCGCGGTGGACAAGGCAGAGCGAAACCGCAGGCGCGATGGACAAGGCAGAGCAGGGCGAAACCGCAGGCACGGTGGACAAGGCAGAGCAGAGCGAAACAGCAGATGCGGTGGACAAGGCAGATCAGAGCGAAACCGCAGGCACGGTTGACAAGGCAGAGCGAAACCGCAGGCGCGATGGACAAGGCAGAGCAGGGCGAAACCGCAGGCACGGTGGACAAGGCAGAGCAGAGCGAAACCGCAGGCGCGGTGGACAAAGCAGAGCAGAGCGAAACCGCTGGCTCGGTGGACAAGGCAGAGCAGAGCGAAACCGCAGGCACGGTGGACAAGGCAGAGCAGAGGGAAACCGCCGGAGCGGTGGACAAGGCAGAGCAGAGGGAAACCGCCGGAAGTGGTGGACAAGGCAGAGCAGAAGGAAACTGCCGGAGCGGTGGACAAGCGGAGCAGAGAGGAACCGCTGGAGCGGTGGACAAGGCAGAGCAGAGGGAAACCGCCGGAGAGGTGGACAAGGCAGAGCAGAGAAAAACCACAGGTGCAGTGGACCAGCAGAGCAGAGCGAAACCACAGGTGCAGTGAGCAAGCAGAGCAGAGCGAAACCGCAGGTGCGGTGAGCAAGCAGAGCAGAGCGAAACCACAGGTGCGGTGAGCAAGCAGAGCGAAACCGGAGGTGCGGTGAGCAAGCAGAGCAGAGTGAAACCGCAGGTGCGGTGAGCAAGCAGAGCAGAGCGAAATTGCAGGCGCGGTGAGAAAGCGGAACGAAACCGCAAGTGCGGTGGGAAAGCAGAGCAGAACAGAGCAGAAGGTGCAGGCAGACGGGACAGGGCTCTGTTCACATGGAACAGACTGGGAAATACAGGACGATAGTAAGAACACAGGAGGTAGATAGGGAAATGGGACAAGCAGAACCAGATACACACAAGGTACTTATAATGAAGTAGCGAGTGGATACCAAACTCACAAACAGAAGTACAGAGACAATGAGTAGGAGTTAGGTGCAGTTTCAGACACTGCAATAAAAGGGAAGGATCGGACACAAAGACAAACAGGCAACAGGCTAGGAGACAGTTCACACAGGAACAGACACTGGAACGAGATATAGGAACGAGCCTGGGTACTCAGCCCCCAGGGTGGCGGAAATGGACTAGAAGTCACAGATAACAGGCCTGGGTATACAGCCCCCAGGGTGGCAGAAACAGACTAGAAGTCAGAGATAACAGGCCTGGGTATGCAGCCCCCAGGGTGGCAGAAACAGACAAGATACAGGACAAGACCTGGCAACTCAGATGCAAGGAGCACACTGATAGAAAGTGTTGCTCAGGCACCTCCTACTGGGTGGAGGGGGTTTAATTATCCAGTGACTCACAGCAATAGGCTGGGGATGCATTAGGAGTTCGCACACAGTAGCTTTAAGAATCAGTAAGTGCCAGCGACGCCGCCCTAAGCAATCAGACAAGAGACATGCACACAGATTGCGGTCTTGCATGGTGGGAGGTGGTAAGCCATGCAAGCACTCCGCCAGGGATGTTACAATTATACAGTATGGTGGACTATGTGGGGACCATTACACTGTATGGAAGACTATGTGGGGCCCATAATTCTGTATGGAGGACTATGTAGGGACCATTATACTGTATGGAGGACTATGTGGGGCCCATTATACAGTAATGAGGAATATTTCGGGCCATTATACTGTATGGAGTACTATGTGGGGCCCATTATTTTGTATGAAGGACTATGTGGGACTCATTATTCTGTATGGAGGACTATGTGGGGGCTATTATACTGTATGGAGGACTATGTGGGGCACATTATACTGTATGGAGGACTACGTGGGGCCCATTATACTGTATGGAGGACTATGGGGCCATTATTCTGTATAGAAGACTACGTGGGGCCCTTATTGCTGGAAGGAGCCCTTGGTGGGAGGTGGTAAGCCATGCAAGCACGCCGCCATACAATTATACAGTATGGTGGACTATGTGGGGACCATTACACTGTATGGAGAACTATGTGGGACCCATAATTCTGTATGGAGGACTATGTAGGGACCATTATACTGTATGGAGGACTATGTGGGGCCCATTATACAGTAATGAGAACTATCTGGGGCCATTATACTGTATGGAGGACTATGTGGGGCCCATTATACAGTAATGAGGACTATGTGGGGCCATTATACTGTATGGAGTACTATGTGGGCCCCATTACACTGTATGGAGGACTATGTGGGTACCATTATACTGTATGGAGTACTATGTGGGGGCCATTATACGGTATGGAGGACTATGTGGGGCCATTACACTGCATGGAGGACTATGTGGGGCCCATTATACTGTATGGAGGACTATGTGGTGCGCATTATACTGTATGGAGGACTATGTGGGGCCCATTATTCGGTATGGAGGACTATGTGGGGCCATTACACTGTATGGAGGACTATGTGGGCCACATTATACTGTATGGAGGACTATGTGGGGCCCATTATACTGTATAGAGGACTATGTGGGGCCCATTATACTGTATGGAGGACTATATGGGGCCATTATTCTGTATGGAACACTACGTGGGGCCATTATTACTGGAAGGAGCCCAGAATGGGGACATTTTTACTGGAAGGGGCCCAGGATGGGGACATTATTAAAGTGGACATAGATGGGGACAACATAGGAGCCTGGGATGGGGACACTAAATAAAGAGGATAAGGATCTGGGACCTTATTACATAAAGGGGTGACATAATTACTGTATGGGCCAATCAGGGAACATTATTACTGCTGTAACTTAATTTACTTTTGAGGATACTGTCTTCCATGGTGGGGGGTAACAAAAGGGGGGTCCTGTTACTGTACAGGGCGGTACTATGTCACTTTTTTTCTTCATTTGACGTAGTGTAGAAGTCAGGGAAAAAAGTGGGGAATGTGTTGTAGAAGTGATCAGCTATAGATAACCGTGTTATATTTTCAGCAGAGTCCTGGCTAGAAGAAGTGAGGGTGGTCTGCACTGGATGAAGAAGAAAAGCGAAGACAAAGGACTTCAACTACTGACGTCACTGGTGAGTCAGTATGTTATCTGTACACTGACACTATACACTATATACTATGTACAGAGCTCCTGTGTATAATTGCACTGTTGATCACTATATTACCTGTACACTGACACTATATACAGAGCTCCTGTGCATAAGGTCATTGGTGATCAATGTACTGTATGTACACTGATGCTATACACTGTATACTATATACAGAGCCCCTGTGTAATGATCAGTATTGTTGTATTTGGTCACTATGTGGTGGTAATATGTGACCTGGTCATGGTGTGGTGATATTTGTTCCTTGTATGATTTGGTCACTATGTGGTGGTAATATGTGATCCGGTGATGGTGAGGCAGTATTTGTTCCTTGTATGTGGTATTATTCAGTCACTCTGTGCTGATAATATGTGATCTGGTCATGGTGTGATGGTATTTATCCCTTGTATCTGGTATTATCTGGTCACTGTGTGGTGATAATATGTAGTCTGGTCACGGTGTGGCGGTATTTGTTTCTTGTATGTGGTATTATTGATCTTAGTATAGTGGATGGTGGGATTGTGTTGTGTATGAAGGTCACTTGTTTTCTCTGATATCAATAAGGGGAAGATTCTTGATTTCCAATAGAGATTAAATACTTAGATGTTTAACCCCCCCTCCCCCGTCCTGTGATTATTACACAGTAGCAAATATGCACTTACAGGTGTTCTACAGTGAAAACATGTAATCATCTAGCCTAAGGCCACATTCACACTATCAGTCTTTGTAAGACAAAACCAGGAGTAGGTAATAAATGCAGAAGTGGTGACAGGGATTCTATTATACTTTTCCTCTGATGGTTGCACTCCTGGTTTTGGCTTACAAATACTGAGATAAAATACTGACCAAATATTGAACATGTGAACATGGCCAAAGGATAAGTGATAAGTTGTTGATTGGTGGGGGTCTGACTGCTGGGACCCAGTCGATCTGTAGAATGTGGAGCTTTTATCTCCATTAGTATGGAGCATCATGTATGACTCAACCCTGATCCATTCATTCCCTCAGTGGCTGCACTTGGATTTTTCTGGAAGCTCCCAAAGAGGATGAATGGAGCTGCGGTTAGGCATCCCACCTGTCGCTTTATTTTAAAATGAGAATAAAAGTGCCTTGTCAGGGATAAAAGTTCCCCATTCTTCTGATTTGTGTGGTTTCCAATGCTCAGATTCCACTGATCAATAAGTCATCACCTACCTAACCTATGGATCAGTGATAACATCTTTTCATCAAAGAAACCTTTAATGCAAACTACAGTAATTGTACATCACAGTCACCTTCAGTGCACACGTAGCGTTTTTCATGCATTTTCGCGGCGTTTTTTTGGCTCGAAAACGCATGAAAAATCCGCAGGTATATTTATACCTGCAGATTTGCTGCGGTTCAATTAAAGTCAATGGGCTGTGGAAACGCTGCGAGTGGTACCCGGGTCGGCTGGGGACGACTACTAATCCCCTCATCCAACCGCCTCTCCCGCTGATAACAGCAAGAGCGGCATGGGTGAGTGGAGCAGTAGTCTCCACAACTGAGCCAGGACTGCGCGTGGTGGGAAAAAAAGTTAAAAAAAACAAAAAAAAACACTATACTCACCTGTCCTGCGCCCCTCGGTGTCCTCCTGGTCCTCGCGATGTCATCCTCCCGGCGGCCGACGGTACACTGCGCTGCCAGGACCTGCACGGTGCTGCGTGGGAACATTCTGAAGAATGTTCCCACAAGTACTGATGCTGAGGTCACCGAGGCTGATCAGCTGATTTTCAGCTGATGAACCCCAGTGATCTCACTACTGCAGAAGCATGTACACTGACAGGAGTCACTCTTGTCAGTATACATTGCTGTCTTCTACAGCAGTGACATCAGTGATTGCTGATGTCACTGCTGTAGAAGTTACCCGGATCGCCGAGGGACAATTGTGACCGTGGTAATTGTGTACTACACCGTGACGGCGGACAGGTGAGGGATATAGTTGTTTTACTTTTTTTACAGAAGATCGAGGGAGTTCGGGAACTGTGCGCACAATAATTTATTTAAAAAAAAAAACTTGTTTTTTATTTCATTCAAATACTTTATTCTGGCCGTGTCTTTATTGGAAAAGCGGCGACAACTTTACTATACAATACAGTATGCAATACAAGGCTGATGTGAACCCCAACCCTATTACCCCATTCGCCACCGCTACACTGCAGTTGGAAGAGGGGAGGTTAAGCGCCAGATCTGGCGCATCTTATGGATGCACCATTTCTGGGACTGCTGAGGGGTGATATTATTAGCCGCAGAGGGGGATAGTATTCATGGCCCCTTCCCTGGCTATTAATATCAACCTGCAGCTGTCTGTTTATGCTTTTCTTGTTATAGTTTATAGGGGGACCCTGCGTCAAATTTTTCTGGGGTCCCCCTGTAATCTATCCAGTAAAGGTAAACAAACAGCAGTGGGCTGATATTAATAGCCAGAGAACATTGTTGGCTAATGGCCCCTTTCCCGGCTACTAATGTCAGCCCCCAGCAGTCAGCTTTCCCTCTGCTGGTTATAAAAATGATGCAGGAGCCCACAGCATTTTTTTTTACATTTGTACCCACTATCCGGACGTAACTGTGCTCTGGACGCATATTTTTGCTGCGTCCAAAACGTGGCATTTTATTGAACGCAGGTGAATTCACATGTGTTCACTGAACCATGCGTATTCACCACATTCAATACATTCTAGTGGTCAAATTTCTTTTCTGGAGACTGGGGAATTTGACATGCTGCGGTCCTGAAAGACGCGCTGCATGTCAGTATTCACGGGTGATTTGCAGCCTCTGATGCATGCATAGTGGACATGGGATTTCTAGAGATCCCATCCACTATGCTGTAACATCTGGATGCTGCAGGTTTGATGTTGTATAAACACGCAGCTTCAAACCTGCAGCAGCTTCTGACCGTGGCCACGTAACCAAACTCACCCGCAGCATGTCAATTTCTGTAGCGGACACGCTAGTCGCTGCTGCAGATTTTGACCGATTGAAGTGTCATTATATGCGGTGGATTCACAAGTACCGACAGCAAAAGTGCTGCATTAGAACATTGCATTTTGGACGCAACAAAAATACGCTGCATCCAAAGCGCTGCTTGTTGCTGTTTGTGAGGACGTAGTGGCTAGCGAAACAGCTGTGAGTTGTTATTAATGGCCAGGGATCATGTTTGCAAATGGCACCTTCCCATGCTAAGAATAGCAGCTCACAACTGCCACATAAATTACGTGAATAGAAATGCTAATGGAGATTGGCTGACACCTAGCTCTTTTGTTTGGTGATGACAATGTGTCAATCAGACCTTTTCATGACCAAACCTAATTAAAGTAAAGTAAGGAGTTAAATAAACACACAGACACAAAGCAAACAGTTTATTTGAAATACAACAGACACATTCTTTAACCATTTTAATTAACCAACATACTCACCCCAGTTCTGACAGTAATCCAAGGGTTTAAGCAATGTCCCACCAAATAACTTTATTTAGCTCCAAAAAGCATTCATTGTTGTAGAAAAACGCTTCAAAAACCGCATAAAAAAATGCATCAAAAATGTTTCAAAAACGCACTGCATTTTTCCTGCCAAGGGAATTTTCTGCTTCAAATCCTGATCGTGTGCACATAGACTTAGGGTGCAGTCAGACGGCCGTATAAATCGAACCGAGATTGAAATGCAGGGCCAGGGCTGCCACCAGGAATTTAAAAAAAAAATTTGGGTCACTTGAGACTCCGCCCAGGCTCCACCCCAGTTCTGCCTCCACCCCTCGAGCCTTACATAGTCCCACCATCCACTCTTGGAAAAACTCCACTTCTGTACCACATCCTTACCAATCACACAATAAGGCTATATTTGTACGTTCAGGATTTGAATGCAGAAATTTCTGCAGCATTTCTGCATCTCTTGGCAGGAAAAACACTGCAGAAAAAACATGCATTTTGCCGCGATTTTAACTTGTTTTTTTATGCGTTTTTAATGCGTTTTTTTAATGCGTTTTTGGACATGAATGAATGCTTTTTGGAGCTAAATAAAGATATTCGAAAAAAGAAACGTGGGACATTGCTTCAACCCTTGGATTACTGTCAGACCTGGGGTGAGTATATTGGTTAATTTAAATGATTAAAGAATGTGTCTGTTGTACTTCAAATAAAGTGTTTAATCTGTGTGTGTTTATTTAACTCTTTAATTTACTTTAATTAGCTTTTAGTAATGAAAGGCTCTGATTGACACCTTGTCATCACCAAACAAAAGGGCTCGGTGTCAGCTAATCCCATACACTCAATCTCATTAGCATTTCCATTCAAGTCATTTCTGGGGCAGCTGAGAGCTGCTATTTTTAGCCTGGGAAGGTGCCATTAGGCAAACATGTTCCCTGCTATTAATAACAGCTCACAGCTGTTTTGTTAGCCGCTACATCCTCACAAACAGCAATAAGCAGCGCTTTGGATGCAGTGTATTTTCACTGCGTACAAAATGCTGTGTTCTAATTGTGCACTTTTGTTGTTAATACATGTGAATCGACCGCATATAATGACACTTCAGTTGGTCAAAATTTGCAGCGGAGACTAGCGTGTCCGATACAGAAATTGACATGCAGCAGGGTGAGTTTGGGTACATGGCCACGGTCAGGAGTGGCAGGTTTGAAGCTGCATGTTTATGCAGCATCAAACCCACAGCGTCCAGATATTACAATATTGTGGATGGGATCTCTAGAAATCCCATGTCAAAAATATGCTGCATCCAAAGCGCTGCTATATCCGGATCGTGGGCACATAGCGTTAAAAAAAAATGCTGTGGGCTCCTGCGTCATTTTAATACCAGCAGAGGGAAAGCCGACCGCTGGGGTCTGATATTAGTAGCTGGGGAATGGGCCATTAGCTAAAAATGTTCCCTGGCTATTAATAACAGCTCGCAGCTGTTTGCTTAGCCTTTACTGGCTAGATTACAGGGGGACCCCAGAAAAAAATTGACGTCAGTTCCCCCTATAAAATATAATCAGAAAAAGCTAAGCAGATAGCTGTGGGTTGAAATTAATAACCAGGGAAGGGGCCATGGATACTAGCCCCCTCCGCGGCTAATAATATCACCCCTCAGCAGTCCCAGGAATGGTGCATCCATAAGATGCACCAAATCTGGTGCTTATCTCCGTTCTTCCCACTGTCGTGTAGCGGTGAGGAGTGGGGTAATGAGGTAATACCACCTTGTATTGGTGGCTGATATGAATCCCAGGTTAGTAACCCCGTAGTAAAGTTTTCAACGCTTTTTCAATAAAGACACGGCCTGAATAAAGTATTTTATTGAAATAAAATTACACACGGTTTTAATAATTTTTTTATTGTTCTCTCAATCCCCGACGCCCTCGTCTCCTGAAAAAAACACAAATAAAAAACAACCATATCCCTCACCTGTCCACTGTCACAACGTAATCCAGATTGTCCCCATGTCTCTCCATTCTGCCCCCATGTCGTCTCCTCCATTCTGCCCCTGTCTCTCCCATTCTGCCCTTATGTCATCTCCCATTCTGCCCCCATGTCATCTCCCATTCTGCCCCCATGTCATCTCCCATTCTGTCCCCACGTCACCTCCCATTTTGTCCCCATGTCTCTCCATTCTGCCCCCATGTCATCTCCCATTCCGCCCTCATAGTGCGACTTTACAAAAAAGCTTCTCCTTACCTGGTTGCCGTTCCAGCGGCGACTCTCCTTCGTCGATCTGAGGTGCAGATGCCAGCCAGTCACAGGCTGGCAGTGATGTTATACGCTGGCGATGTGCGCGCTGACATCAGCTGCCGGCCTGTGATGCCAGCGTCATTATCCTGTACCCCAAATGTCAGCGTCATTATTCTGTGCCCAGAGTGCCAGCATCATTATCCTGTTCCCAGAGTGCCAGCGTCATTATCCTGTGCCCCAAATGCCGGCGTCATTATCCTGTGCCCATAGTGCCAGCGTCATTATCCTGTGCCCATAGTGCCAGCATCATTATCTTCTACCCCGAGTGTCAGTGTCATCCTGTACCAAGAGTGCCAGCGTTATTATTAAAACTTCCATTTTTGTCTCATCTGTCCATAGGACATTCTCCCAGAAGCTTTGTGGCTTGTCAACATGTAGTTTGGCAAATTCCAGTCTGGCTTTTTATGATTTTTTTTCAACAATGGTGTTCTCCTTGGTCGTCTCCCATGAAGTCCACTTTCGATCAAACAATGACGGATGGTGCGATCTAACACTGATGTTCCTTGAGCTTGAAGTTCACCTTTAATCTCTTTAGAAGTTTTCCTGGGCTCTTCTGTTACCATTCGTATTATCTGTCTCTTTAATTTGTCATCAATTTTCCTCCTGCGGCCATGTCCAGGGAGGTTGGCTCAGTCCCATGGATCTTAAATCTCTGAATAATATGTGCAACTGTAGTCACAGGAACATCAAGGTGCTTGCAGATGTTCTTATAACCTTTACCTTTAATATGCTTGTCTATAATTTTCTTTCTAATCTCCTGAGACAACTCTTTCCTTTTCTTCCTCTGGTCCATGTTGAGTGTGGTACACAACATGTCACCAAACAGCACAGTGAGTATCTGTAGCCCTATATACAGGCCCACTGACTGATTACAAGATTGTAGACACCTGTGATGCTAATTAGTGGACACAACTTGATTTAACATATCTCTTTTGTCACATTATTTTCAAGGGTATCATCATTTCTGTCCAGGTCTATTTCATGAGTTTAATTTTTTTTTAAATTCTGTGGAAGCAGGCTTGAAAAGCTTGAAAAGCAATGTCTGACTTTCAATTGTTCAGTTTCATAGATTTTTAATTTATTATTACTTTTGTCAGATTCAAATTATTTCTGTGACCATTGTGGGTTTTTCTTTCATTAAACGAGGGGTACCAACAATTTTGACCAGGTGTGTATGTGATTACATTATGGTGGGCTCTATATGTGATTACATTATGGGGGCTCTATATATGATTATGATGCGCCCCCTGGGCGGTGTGGGGAACCCGGAACCAGGCCTCTGGTGGGATGCTGGGGGTGGTAGTCTCCATGTGGTGGCGACCCGGTCCGTGGCTCAGGGTGGTCAAACCAGTGGCAGTCTTAGTGTAATAACAAATGTCCAACTACGCCACCCGTGGATTGCGGTCAGTGGGGACCGCCGCTGCGCTGCAGACCGCTGAGGCTGATGTTGTAAGCGCAGCTAAGTATGGGATAACTCCCCACGGGAGAAGTATTGCCTCAGGGCAGCTAGTGTGGATGATGGGAGTGATGGTGTGAGCGTCCCAGTACTAATGGTGCTGGTGCGGCGATGAAACACAGAGACGTGTGGTGCAGTTCAGGGTCTTTACTGATGGTATAAAGCAGACCCTCCCGGGAGTACTGGTTAGCAGTAGAGGTCTGGTCAGTCTGAGAGCTAGCAGGATCTCCCCCTGGCCAGGTGGAGTTGTAGGCCTCCCCGTCTCTCTGCACTCTTTCCTGGTTACCTTGCTGTGTGCGGGTAGAAGTAGCCCACGTAACTGAGTATACCGTGTGGTGCTCACCCATATGACCGGTGACTTGGGGCCTTCCGTTAGCCTCCGCTTCACGATGGCGGTGCTGGTCCCTTGCTTGTGACCGTGACTCCGGGCTTCTATGGCCAGAGGACATGGAATCCACTGCGGGTTGGATTCTGCTGCTGGACCTGGATGTCCCCACAGCCTCGGACTCCGTGTCCGGGTTTAGTGTCTTCAGCCAAGGTGAGCTTTCTAACTTCCAGCCTCTGGCACTCGCTGCTGCTCCTACAGAGCTCCTGTTGTCACTTACCATCTCCAGGCTCTGACTGACCTAATCCCGCCCCAGACCCAGTTTATAACGGCAGATTCCTCCCCTCCCAGGTCTGGGCGGTCAGTGTTGCATGCTTAGGGCTCCTGACCAGAGAAACCTCCCACTTGCTCTCAGACATAATATTTCTATTACTGTGGCAACCAGACCCCTGGGGTGCCACAATTACATTATGGGGGCTCTATATGTGATTACATTACAGGGGGCTCTATATGTGATTACATTACGAGAGGCTCTATATGTGATTACATTAAAGCACAGTTGGTGGTTAGCACTGCAGCCTTGAAGCGCTGGGGTCTTGGGTTCAAATCCCACCAAGGACAACATCTGCAAGGAGTTTGAATGTTCTCCCCGTGTTTGTGTGGGTTTCCTCCCGGTTGTACGGCTTTCTCCCACACTCGAAAGACACATTAATAAGGAATTTTAGATTGTGAGCCCCCAGTGTTCATAATGTCTGTAAAGCGCTGTGGAGTTAATGGCGCTATATAAGTGAGTAAAATAAATAAATAATAAATAAATTACAAGGGGCATCTGCCCCACCCTCTGGGCCGTGGGGTACTCGGTAGCCGGGCCGGTCGATGCTGGGTGATATCATGGTGGCAGTGACCCGGTCCGTGACCCAAGGCGGTCAATTAAAGAGAAAGTAAAAGGGGAATAAAGTTTTTAGAGATAAAGCTCGTGATGCCACCTGTGATATGCGGCTATATGGGGCCGCTGCTGCGGTGCAGGTCCACTGGAGCTGGTGGTGATGCAGCAGAGTTGGTTCAGCTCTCCACAGGCAGAGCTAAGCTCCAGGGCAGTATATGTAGAATTGTGGAGGTAGATGTTGTTGGTGCGGTGTAATGCAGGTGATGGCGCAGATAATGAGCAGTCCACAGCTTAATGGCGGTTTCCTCTTTCCGGGCGGCCTGGAACCAAGTTGGGGATCCACCTCGCCAGGTGGAGTTGTAGGCCTTCCCTCTGCGCTATTCTCTTTGACCCTGCTGCTTGAAGCTATGCTGCGGCCCTCGTCCCTGAGTAAAACTTCTTTTTCCTCACCTGTATGGCAGGCAGCTCGGGCCTTCCTTAAGTATCGCTCCTACGTGGGGGTGCTAGGCCCTATGGTGCTGCTGTGCCGCCGGGCATCTGGTGCGGCCAGGAGATCTGCAGTCTCCTGCCCTCCGGATTCAGCTGCTGGGCCTTCAGTGCCCCACAACCACGGAATCCAGTGTCCGGTTGACTTGTGCTTCCCTCTGGGGCAAGCTTATTCACAGCTCCCTTTCCCAGGTCCTTCCTCGTCGTCCTCCTGTCTCCAACTCCTCTCAACTCACTCTTACTAACCCCGCCTCCAGATTCCAGTGTAAAGGGGAGGGGCTCCCCTTTCTGGTCTGGAACCAGGAAAGTGTTGTATGCTGGTAGACCTGATTAGGGAACCCTCCTTGCTTCCAGGCATGGCATCACCCCCTGTGAGGGAGGCAATGCCACTGTGGCAACCGGACTCCTGGGGTGCCACATTCCCCCCTAGTTAAATTCAGTACTCCCAGACTGAGGACACCTTTTGAATTGAACAATTAACAACAATAACAATTCACATTACAAATAGTTTACAAAGTCGCAAAAATCTCAAAAAACCAACAAAAATTGGTAGCAGTCACTGCGGCGCTTAGTCTTTACGCCACTATCAAGGAATTGTCTTTTTCCCGGATACCTGAAGGTTGGTTGGTGATAACCACCTGAACCCACTTCATGTATCGTCCCGCTTTAGGGCACCCTGTTCGTGGGCCTGGTTTTCGGCCACCCCTGCGGTTTATTTTCAAGGCCAACAATCAACTTTATTCAGCATTGCCCTGACCACACCTAGTCCTGTGGTCCATTTGTCCATAAATTGAATAACTATATATACTCAGGATTACTTACCGGTTACAACTATATAACATACACTACCGTTCAAAAGTTTGGGGTCATTTAGAAATGTCATTATTTTTGAAAGAAAAGCACTTTTTTTTTTCAATGAAACTAACATTAAATGAATCAGAAATACACCCTATACATTGTTAATGTGGTAAATGACTATTCTAGCTGCTAAAGTCTTTTTTTTATTGCAATATCTACATAAGAGTAAAGAGGCCCATTTCCAAAAACCACCACTCCAGTGTTTTAATGGTACATTGTGTTTGTTAACTGTGTAAGAAGGCTAATGGATGGTTAGAAAACCCTAGAAAACCCTTGCACAAGTATGTCAGCCCAGCTGAAAATGGTTTGACTGATTTGAGAAGCTATAAAATTGACCTTGCTTTGAGCTAGTTGATAATCTTGAGCATTACATTTGCTTGTTCTATGAAACTCTCAAAATGGCCAGAAAAAGAGAACTTTCATGTGAAACTTAACAGTCTATTCTTGTTCTTAGAAATGAAGGCTATTCCATGTGAGAAATTTCCAAGAAACTGAAGATTTCCTACAACGGTGTGTACTAATCCCTTCAGAGGAGAGCACAAACAGGCTCTAACCAGAGTAGAAAGAGAAGTGGGAGACCCTGCTGCACAACTGAGCAACAAGACAAGTACATTAGAGTCTCTAGTTTGAGAAATCGACGCCTCACAGCTCCTCAACTTGCACCTTCATTAAATAGTACACACAAAACGCCAGTGTCAACGTCTACAGTGAAGAGGCGACTCCAGGATGCTGGCCTTCAGGGCAAAGTGGCAAAGAAAAAGCCGTATCTGAGACTGGCTAATAAAAGGAAAAGATTAATATGGGCAAAAGGACACAGACATTGGACAGAGGAAGATTGGAAAAAAGTTTTATGGACAGACAAATCAAAGTTTGAGGTGTTTGGATCACACAGAAGAACATTTATGAGACGCACAACAACTGAAAAGATTGTGGAAGAGTGCCTGACGCCATCTGTCAAGCATAGAGGAGGTAATGTGATGGTCTTGGGTTGCTTTGGTGCTGGTAAAGTGGGAGATTTGTACAAGGTAAATGGGATTTTGAATAATGAAGGCTATCACACCATTTAGCAACGCCATGCCATACCCTGTGGACAGCCCTTGATTGGAGCCAATTTCATCCTACAACAGGACAATGACCCAAAGCACACCTCCAAATTATGCATGAACTACTTAGGGAAGAAGCAGGCAGCTGGTATTCTATCTGTAATGGAGTGGCCAGCGCAGTCACCAGATCTCAACCCCATTGAGCTGTTGTGCAAGCAGCTTGACCGTATGGTACGCAAAAAGTACCCATCAAGCCAATCCAACTTGTGTGAGGGGCTTCAGGAAGCATGGGGGGAAATTTCTCAAGATTACCTCAGCAAATTAACAGCTAGAATGCCAAAGGTCTGCAATGCTGTAATTGCTGCAAAAGGAGCATTCTTTGACGAAAGCAAAGTTTGAAGGAGAAAATTATTCTTTCAAATAAAAATCATTATTTCCACCTTGTCAATGTCTGGACTATATTTTATAATCATTTTGCAACTCATTTGATAAATTAAAGTATGAGTTTTCATGGAAAACACAAAATTGCCTGGGTGACCCCAAACTTTTGAATGGTAGTGTATACTATTATTTTACTACTTCTTAGTCCCTATAACGGGCAGGGAGCAGACCTATGGTACTACAGGTTGATCTATGCAGTACAGTTGTTGCCAATGACCTACCCGGGTCTCTAGTGTCTTCCGTTGGTGTGGTGGTTGCATTATTCACTACGCTTCTTGTGGACCTACGTAGTACTGGTATACCAGATCGCCTTCTGCGAACTCCTAAACTCACCATGGGTATGACAGATTCACCGCTAGCAGGGGGTAGATTCTCCTGATCCGCTGCTGATGAAGAATCTGTTTCTGGGGCTGACTGGTCTCTCTGCTGTTCTAGAATCTCTGTGGCTTCCGGTGAAGCTACTTGGGGAAAGGTTAAGACAGCTACCACGATTGCTTGATTCACCTGCGTCCAAGACCGGGGAAATTCCCCAAGGATGGTTTGGACCGTCTCTTCCATCTTTTTTGTGTGCTGGGGGCTGTTTTGATCTTCCTCTTTGTGTCTCAATTGATCAGGGCATATCTTCAGGTAGTCTCTTGAGACTGCCGCTGACGTCTCTCCTCCATCTTTACTGATGAGGCACACCTTGGTGTTGTCAAAATTTGAAGGTAAGACAGTGTATGGCTCAACCTCCCACTGATCATCTAATTTGTGAACTCATCTTTTCGAGTACCTGTTCTCCAGGTGACAAGGGAACTGCAGGTGCATGCTGATTATAAGTTTTCTCCTCTCTTGCCTGGGACAACCTTCTCTCCACACATTCTTGCACCTTGCGGTATTGTTGCTGCCGCTTCGTATCCCAGTCTGCATCTGGTGGTCATCTCAGGTGTTAAAACTCCCATGTCTAAGTCAATGGGTATCTTGCCAGGTCTTGCTCTCATCAGGTACGCGGGTGTACAGTTGGTGGAGTTCACTGAGATGTGGTTGTATAAGTCCACCAAATCTCGTAACTTCTCTGGCCACAGGCTACGTTCCTCAAGGGGCAATGTCTTCAACAGGTCTATTACCACCTGGTTAATTTTCTCGCAATACCCGTTGGTCTGGAGATGATATGGCGTCGTCCTTATTTTCTTGAACCTATACAAGTTACAAAATTCTTGAAACACTTCTGCTTCCAAAGCTGGGCCTTGGTCGGTAAGCACTCGCTCAGGGTAAGAGTGCGGGCGACAAAAGTTTTGTTGAAACCCTTTGGCTGCGGTCTTAGCCGTCTGATCTTTCACTGGCACTACTACCAGGAATCGGGATTAGTGGTCTACTATGGTGAGAACGTAGACATAGCCTGACTGGCTTGGGGCTAGCTTCATGTGGTCCAAGGCTACCAGTTCTAGTGGTTGTTTGGTGATTATGGGCTGCAGGGCAGCCCTCTGGCCATCAGGGTCTTTCCGTCTCAGGTTGCATGGACCACATTCTCGACACCATCTCTCGATTGCTTTCCTCATGCCTGCCCAGTAGAATCGCCCACGTATCAGGACTTCCAACTTCTTGCACCCGAAGTGTCCTGCTCCATCGTAGTACGCCTCTAAGACCATTGGCATATCCCGCTTCAGGACTACCACCTGCCAGACCAGTTCGTGTGTCCGGAAGTTGATGCTTCTTCGACACAGCTTTCCCTCATAGATGAACCGTTTGCTGTTCTCCTTCCACAACTGTTAGGTCTCCTGTGGAGCATCTGGATCAAGGTGTGAGTCAGCTTGTGTCAGCAACTCCTTTACTAGGTGGACAGCCGGGATGCTATCCTGAGTCTCTGCCCATCCATGGTGGGGCAATGGGTTAAACGTGGCCTCTCTGTTGGTGGAGAGCTTGTTCCTCACACAGTGGGAGCACTGGGTCACCCCGTGATGATGGAAAGCCGGTAACTCTATCTCCTCCAGCTCTCCCGGGTCTTCTCCCCCATCTGGCAAGTTGGGCATCCTAGACAGCGCATCTATGACGCGCCCCCCTGGGCCGTGGGGTACTCGGTGCCGGGCCGGTCATTGCTAGGGGAGATGTCACAGTGGCGGTGACCCGGTCCGTGACCCAGGGCAGTTAATAAAGAGGTTATTTACAGGGGATTTATAGTTTTTATATAAAGTTCGTGACGCCACCTGTGGCATGGGGCTAAAGGGAGCCGCTGCTGCGGAGCAGGTCCTCTGGAGCTGTTGTTAATGCAGCAGGGTTGGTTTGGCTTTCCACAGGTAGAGCTTAGCTCCAGGGCAGTGTAGATGTTATAGCTGTTGTAGATGATGCTGGGCAGTGTAGTGCAGGGGGTGATGGCGCAGCAATAATTCACAGAGACAGTGGGGTGCAGTCTTCTGGGTCTACTCACAGTTCTCACTTTGCTCCTGGTTACGACTGCAGATCATAACTCCCCACGTTGTGCTGCATTCACCGGGCAGGGGTTCAGCAATCCCCCAGGTATTTCAAGAGTGCTTGACAGGACCCCATTCTATATGCCCTTCTCAGCCGTCTTTCTGCGCTGGCTCTCAAACTTCCTGCCCTGCTCCTCGCAAACAATGTCCCAAGCTGGTATCCTTGGACCTTTCTGGGCAACCTGGAGTTCCCTGGATCCTATGTGGCTAGCTTTTTAGAGAATGAGTGCGGATGTAGAAACTGCACCCTGAAAGTACAGAAGATTCCGGTTTCTAGTTGAACTTTGTAATTCTCACCAGTTAGGGGCCGGTCCCCTCTGCGGCTCGATCCCTCCACCGCCTGGTAGATTCGGTCGTACAGGTGGCCTCCAGCACTGCCCGTACCCCTGGGATCCCCTCTTCGCTCCTGGAGCTCTTCCTCCTGCTCCTTCTCCTCAGTCTGTCCTGGGCCTCTCTGGCTAGGCCCTCCTCCTGCAGAGCTCCTGCTCCTCTCACTGTCCTCCTCAGACTGACTACACTGCCAAGATGGCTTCCCTCTTTTATATCCTCCTTCTAAGTGCTCCCCTAATCTTCCTCCACCCACACCCAATACATGGTTCCCCCTCACTTGTTTCCCCCCACTCCAGCCAGGGACAGGGCTCACCAGGAAAAGAGACGCATCTTGCCCCTCCTGCTGCTCTGGAGTAGTGTAGTGTTGGATGCAGGTGTTAGGGTCCCAGGCAGCACTCTTTCCTTACCTGAGAGTGAGATACCACACCTCTGGGTGAGATGCAGTACCTCTGTGGCGACTGAACCCTCAGGGGTGCCACAGATCAGCATTAGCGTTTTTATGCCCTGCCCAATACTTGATGGTAAACTCGTAGTTGGACAGTCGAGCCATCCATCGTTGTTCTACGGCACCAAGCTTTGCAGTCTCCAGGTGTGTCAGCGGGTTGTTATCCGTGAAGTCTGTAAATCTGGAGGAGGCGAGGTAGTGTTTGAAGCGCTCTGTTACAGCCCAGACTGTGGCTAAAAACTCCAACTTAAAGGAACTATAGTTGTCGGGGTTCCTTTCCGTGGGACGGAGAATCCTGCTGGCATAGGCAATCACTCTCTCTGCCCTGCTGTACCTGGGGCAGCATCGCTCCCAATCCCACGTAGCTGGCATCCGTATGGAGAATAAAGGGTTGGCCATAGTCGGGTTAGGCCAGGGCTTCATCTCCCGTAAGAGCCACTTTCAGTCGAGTGAAGGATTCGTCTTCTGGTTTTACCCCATTTGAACGGAGGATTCGGGTTCTTGGCCCTCTTTGACTGGCCCACTAAGAGGTCCTGCATGGATGCTGCTATCTTGGTGAAACCCTTTATGAATCTCCTGTAGTAGCCTACTAGCCCGAGGAACTGCCGCAATTCTTTGATAGTGGAGGGTCTTGGCCAGTCCTTGAACACGGTGACTTTTTCAGGGTCTGGTGCTACACCTTCGGCGCTTACCACATGACCTAGGTACTGCACCTTGGGCTTCAACAGGTGGCACTTGCACGGCTTTACTTTCAGGCCATAACCAGATAGGGCTTCGAACACCTCGGCAATTATGTCATCTAAATACAGCAGAGTGGTTTCTAAGTTTTTGTGTCCTAGGCAACACTCCATTAACTGCTGGAAAGGTCCCAGGGCGTTGCAGAGCCTGAATGGCATGCAGTTGAACTCGCAGAGGCCCATTGGTGTCGTAAATGCGGTCTTCTCTCTGTCCGCCTCTGCCACAGAAACCTGCCAATATCCACTGGTGAGATCTAAAGTGGAGAAATAGATAGTGGATCTCAGTGCAGCTAGTGATTCCTCAATTCTGGGTAATGGGTAGGCATCCTTATGTGTAATGCGGTTAATCTGCCTATAATCAACACACATCCTCATTGTACCATTTTTCTTTCTAACGAGGACTAATGGAGCTGCCCAGGGGCTACAACTATCTCTGATCACCCCAGCCTCCTTCATCTCCCGTAACAGTCCTTTGGCACATTGATAGTGAGCTGGTGGTACAGGCCGGTACCTCTCTTTAATGGGCGGATGATTTCCTGTGGGGATATGATGTTGGTCCCCTTTTATCTGCTCAAAGTCTAGTGGGTGTTTGCTAAAGACTCGCTCATATTCTTGGACTACCCGGTATACTCCATGCTTTTGGTGCAAAGGGGCTGTGTCAGTGCCTACTTGTAGCTTCTGACACCAATCCTCCATCTGCCCCTTGGGGCCATTGTCTTCCGTCTGTTCGGACGGAGGCAAGGGTTCCACTGCCTTTATTGCTTTGTTACTGACAGTGAACAACTTAGCAAGGGTAGCATACTGGGGTAAATGGATCTCTTTCTCCCCACAATTCAGGACGCGTATCGGTACTGTCCCCTTGCGAACATTGACTACCCCTCTGTCTGTCAAGATGATGGGCCTACTATCAGAGTACACGGGTTCTACCAGGGCCTGATAATCTTGACCCCTGAGACCTATGGCTGCCCGACATCATATTAACATTTCACTCCTAGGGGGCATTGCAATGGGGAATGGATCACTCATTCTGACACTGCCGACTTCTCCTCCAGACAGCTCTATCTGTTGTCTCTGCATCAGGGGTTTGATCTTCTTCTGCAGAACTCGCTGCTGACCAGAGCTGGCAGACTCTGCGACCTGTTGCAACAAAACAATAATTTCCCCAAGACAATTCTCCATCACATTGGTGCCTAAGGTTATCATAGGATGGCTTTCTCGGTGATCAATATCAACAATAATCATCCCTTGTGATAGCAATTCTACTCGCCCAACCTTTATGGTCACCTCTTTATACCCCACCTGAGGCAAGGGCTGACCATTGCTGGCATAGATGTTAATATGTTCATCTGGACCGCGGGTAATGTCTGAATCAGTCCAGTATCGTTTATAAAGGATATGTGGCATCGTTGTCACCTGGGAACCAGTCTCCAGCAACGCATTCATCGAGATGCCATCAAGCACGACAGATAGGACCAGTCGTCCCCCACGTACTTGTCTCGCCAGCTCTGTGGGTCTGGTCATCTTACTCCTGGGGGTTGGTCCTCTGCCCCAGGGGTTGCTTGTTTAAATTGCAGAATCTTGCGAGGTGCCCCGCCTTTTGACAGCGACGACAGATGGGTTCTCAGTCCTGGTCGCAGCGATCGCTGTTTCTCCCTCTGGTCGGTGGAATCCTTCTCTGTTATCTGCGTGTCAGCCTCCACAGGTGCCAGGGAAAAGGATGCCACCTCCTGGTGGTATGTTATAGCTGGGTGCTGGAGGGGTGCAGTGCCACTTGGGGTTGATTCTCGCAGCATCCGGATGGCTCTGTCTTTAAATTGCGCAAAGTCCAGATCAGGGTTTTGCAGAGCCATAATGCGCAGTTGTGTCCGGTGAGCGTTAGACAGGAGCCCCTCGATAAACTGCTCAGTTAGCAATCTGTCCTTGTCTTGCACACTGTAGGGGTCTACCTGTTTAATGGCCCGCAGCTCCTCCTGCAGGTTTAGAGCATAGTCCCGTACACTGTCCTGCACCCTTTGTTTGCACCCGTAGAACTTCATTTTAATCTCTGCTGCTGTGCCGGTGTCAAAGGTTTCCTTCAATAGGGTCAGAATTTCCTTAACAGTGCTTTTGTCCCTGCCCGGGACTTCACCTCCCTCTGGGCTGCACCGATTAGCTGGCCTATGAGGATGCTGACTTTTTGCTCCTCAGACAGGGGGTACACTTGAAACAAACTGCGCAGTCTCTCCTCAAATTCGCTTAGGGTGTGCGACGCCCCTGAGCACTAGGGCAACCACGCCGCCCCTGGTATATATGGCATTGATAACGGCATTACAGTGGCGGCGGCTGCGCCCGCGGCTGAATCCTCTCCCAGGTTGGGCATCTTCCTCCCACCTAGTGAACCTCAGCCAGGTCCTGGGCTTCTGTTGACGTACCAGTATGCCGCTCTGCTGGCGAGAGGCATTGCTTACCCGGTGGTTTCGGATCGGGCCTCCAGCTTCCCCTCGGCTGACGGCAAATGACGTGATGATACAGTTCAGTAAACTCTAGGGCACACAGTACCGGGTTACACCGGGCTTTGTTTACCCTGTTCGTGACGCCAGGTTGACGCGCCCCCTGGGCCATGGGGTACTCGGTAGCCGGGCCGGTCGATGCTGGGGGAAGTCACAGTGGCAGTGACCCGGTCAATTAAAGGGAAAGTAAAAGGTGAATAAAGTTTTTGGAGATAATGTTCGTGATGCCACCTGTGGTATGCGGCTATATGGGGCTGTCACTGCGGTGCAGATACACTGGAGCTGGTGGTGATGCAGCAGAGTTGGTTCACCTCTCCACAGGCAGAGTTAAGCTCCAGGGCAGTATATGTAGAATTGTGGAGGTAGATGTTGTTGGTGCGGTGTATTGCAGGCGATGGCGCAGATAATGACCAGTCCACAGCTTAATGGCGGTTTCCTCTTATCTTTACTTGCGGTTTGTTAAGCTGACCGGGGCACGGGTACTAGCTGGTAGTAGAGGTCCGGGCGGCCTGGAACCAAGTTGGGGATCCACTTCGCCAGGTGGAGTTGTTAGCCTTCCCTCTGCGCTATTCTCTTTATTCCTTGCTGCTTGAAGCTATGCTGCGGCCCTCGTCCTTGAGTAAAGCATCTTTTTCCTCACCTGTATGGCAGGCAGCTCAGGCCTTCCTTAAGTGTCGCTCCCACATGGCGGTGCAGGGCCCTATGGTGCTGCTGTGCCGCCGGGCGCCTGGTCGTGCCAGGAGACCTGCAGTCTCCTGCCCTCCGGATTCAGCTGCTGGGCCTTCAGTGCCGCACAACCACGGACTCCGATGTCCGGTTCACTTGCGCTTCCCTCTGGGGCGAGCTTATTCACAGCTCCCTTCCCCAGGTCCTTCCTCGTTGTCCTCCTTTATACAGCCTACAAAATTGGAGTAATTTCCCAAATCAATTGTAAATCCATATTAATATATAAAAAACACTTTATTTGATAGATAAGATAAAATCACATAACAAAGTTAAGAAAATAGATCTTATGAGGTAAGGATACACACAAGTGCAGAGCAGCAATAAATAAGTGGGTCCTAGGGGAACAACTGGCTAACCCTATTCAACTATAGCATATCATAGTCTATAGTACATGTGTACAGTAAAAAAGTAGCAAGAGGCACTGTATGGAGTTAAAATGGTCTCCCCAAGGTAGGTACCTCCACACAGAGAGAAGCAATCATAGAGAGTCACTGAAAGAAGTTGAACAGGCAGAAATAGCGATCACAAGTAGAACCAGAGTGCTCACCCATAAGGTACAAAAATTACCACTAAGCCACTCTGCAGCCCCGACGCGCGTTTCGCGTGGCTTCTTCGGGTGGCGGTGGTTGTGGAACGAATAAGCACCATTTTATCTCCTGCACAGACTGAATGCAGGTGACAGCGCTGATTACTGCAGCGCATGCGGAGTGACAGGACGTACCCCCGCACCGCGTCACATCCGGCCAGTTTCCCGACGGAACCATGGGCAGGGACGTGCAACTAGTGACGTCACCATCCACAGCCCCGACGTACGGAAGCCCGACGGGACGCGGCCGGAGCAGGATGGCACTGCGCATGAGCGGCTCAGCGGCAGCCATGACAAGTAAGGGATGAAGTGAGGGCACAGAGATACAACTAAATGTATGTAACAAAGCACAGTTTACAAGAGAGGGAAAACAGTGAATCAATAAGAAAACGACTGTCACCCTAATCGGGAGAGACATCAGTACAGTATAAACATATATACAGATGCAATGTCAATACAGATACAATAATGTCGTTCCATTGAATCATTGAAATCTTGTATATGGTGATTGATTCCTGATTGATGAGATCGTTACATCCCTAGAGTGTCCAGTAGTTCCATGTGGTAGTCGAGGCATATAAATGGTGATAACAAGATGCAAAGCTATGAAGGAAAAATTTCAACATAAACAAAAGAAATTAAAATCCACATAAAAAACAAGGGAAAAGATATCTCTATAAGAATGATGAAAAACTGTTAATTTCGTTCAAACCACCAGGGGTCACCGTGTCCAGGATAGCAATCCAGCGGCACTCAATCTGCGCCAAAGTACGCTTGTAGTTACCCCCTCTCGTGCCCAAATGTACCATGTCAATACCCCTGAATATAAGGGATGAGGGATCACAATTATGGCGCAGCTTGAAGTGCCGCGGGATAGTCTTGAGTGTTGAGACGTCAGAGATATCCCACGCAGCAATCACGTCCCTGATATGTTCCCTAACACGCACCCGAAATTCACGGGAAGTAAGTCCCACATAACTAAGATTACATGGACAGGTAGCCATATATACAATGTGTGTAGAGCTGCAAGAAATATAGTGCGTGATTTTAAATTCTTGGCCATTATTGGCGAAGAATGATTTAGTACGAATTATATTTCTGCACGCCATACAAGATCCACATGGGTAACATCCCCATCTTTTTTTGTTGACCATCCCAAAGGGAGCAGGAGTGGGGGCAACATAATGACTCCTGACTAACGAGTCTCTCAGATTTTTACCCCTCCGGGCCGTCATTACTGGTCTATCAGGCAGAATCTTATTGAGTGTAGGTTCGGTTTTAAGAATTGACCAATGTTTATTGAGAATTCCTCGTATCGCATGCCAATGACTATTATATGTCGATATGAACCTAATGGGGGGATCCTTCTCTGGTAACTTTTTGACGCTAGTTAGGAGATCAAGCGGAGTCCTCCTCGCCCGTCTATAGCCTCTTTTGATACTCCGTGCACTGTAACCTCGATCATGGAATCTCTGTTGGAGGTCCCGAGACTGAGCCTCAAACGCCGCATCAGTAGAACAAATGCGCTTTGCTCTGAGATACTGTCCCACTGGAATGGCCCGTATAGTAGACGGTATATGCGCAGATGTTGCATGAAGTAATGCATTCACTGATGTCTTTTTGCGAAAAACATCAGTCAGCACTAGGCCATCCTGTTGGACAGTAATCCCAATATCCAAAAAATCAATATGGGTCGAATCCCAAGTGTAAGTAAGTCTAATATTTAGGTCGTTTGAATTCAGAGAAGAGATAAAATCATGAAGCTCACTCTCGGGACCTTGCCAAATGATAAAGATATCATCTATATATCTATACCAGCACTGCGCATGGGTAGCGGCGCACGCGCCCCCCCCGAAAACCTCCCTCTCCCAAAAACCGAGAAAGAGGTTAGCGCAGGACGGCGCGCACGCCGCACCCATCGCAGTGCCCCGCTTCTGAAGAAAAAATCTATCTTTAAATGTGAAGAAATTATGAGTCAATATGAACTCTAAAAATTCCAGGATCAGTGCACGGAGAGAGACATCTAGACTGCTAGTCTCGAGAAAGAACGCCGCGGCCCGTAGTCCATCCACATGGTCAATACTAGTATATAATGACTCAACGTCAATGGCCACTAGAAGACTACCTGAGTCAAGGTATAAACCATCAACTTTCCTAAGGACGTCACCAGTGTCCCTGACATAGGAGGGCAGGGTCTCAACAAGTGGATGTAAATAATATTCGATGAATTTACAAATGGGATCACACAGCCCTCCAATGCCAGAGACAATGGGACGCCCCGGTGGTTCCCTAAGATTCTTATGCACTTTCGGGAGTAAATAGAAAGTGGGAGTAACTGGGCATTTGACACATAGGCCATCAAAGATTTTTTTTGGTATAATACCTTGTTCATAGGCCCGCTCAAGAATGTCAAAAAGATCCGCCCTGAAAGCTGTCAAGGGATTGTTAGGTAGAGTGATGTATGAAGACCGGTCCCTAAGTTGTCTAAAGGCTTCTTTCTCGTATTTCGCAACTGGCCAGATCACCACGTTCCCTCCCTTATCCGCAGGTTTGAATACTACATCCTTAAGCGACTTTAGCTCGCTAAGTGCCCTTCTCTGACCAACAGTGAGATTATCATGTTTAGGTCCCCCTGGCAATGTCCTCAGGTCATTACTAACGAGTTTGTTAAATATCTCTACTTGTGGGCAGAGGAGAAAGGGAGGGAAAGTCGTAGATCTAGCCAGAACCGAACAGGGGAAAGTACCTTTCTGGGTTGAGATATTTTCACTCTCCAATTCCTCTAGAGCTGACAGGGCCTTTTTTTCCATAGTGGTATTCAGGTGGATGTCCGACAAGGGTTTGGTGTGCAATTTCCGTAGAATCACCTTTCTAAGAAATAATTGTAGATCCTTCAGTACTGTAAAGAAATTATAGTTATTAGTCGGCACAAACGTTAAACCCAAAGCAAGAACCTCTCGTTGGTTATCGGACAAAGCATGTGTAGAAAGGTTAATTACCTCAAGGTTAGTAGATTTGGATTTTTTCTCCAACTCCTCTTAACTCACGCTTACTAACCCCGCCTCCAGATTCCAGTGTAAAGAGGAGGGGCTCCCGTTTCTGGTCTGGAGCCAGGAAAGTGTTGTATGCTGGCAAACCTGATTAGGGGACCCCTCCTTGCTTCCAGGCATAACATCACCCTCTGTGAGGGAGCCAATGCCACTGTGGCAACCGGACTCCTGGGGTGCCACACATCTATATGTGATTACAATATGGGGGGCTCTATATGTTATTATATTATGGGGGGCTCTATATGTGATTACATTACAGGTGGCTCTATATGTATTACACTGTAGGGGAGACTCTATATGTGATGTGACAAAGTCACTGGCAGAGTGCTGGAGGGAGATATGTTTCACTGAGGCTATTAGTTTCAGTGATGTGAAACCTGGAAGTCTTCTCCTGCATGCTATTTGCTGAGAGGATTAATCAGCCATATTTAAAAGGGCCATTTTTTTTGGTGAACGACTATAGAGCGGGTGGGAGGTTGTTCACCATATCTCCACCCCAGGGTGTGGTCTGGGGTTTAAATGTTCGACCTGTTGAGGCATTCAGTTCAGTAAGTCTGGGGATGCTAACTCCAGACATGATTGTGTCTAGCTGACCTGAACCATGTGGAGTTGCTAAACTCTGGGCAGGCGGACCCCTGCTAACATAAGGACTGTGTTTTGCATGACCACTTTTGCTTTGTTTGTGTGGCACCCCAGGGGTCTGGTTTCCACAGTAATGTAATGTTATGTCTGAGAGCAGGTGGGAGGTCCTTTGGTCAGGGATCCTGTGCATGCCACACCTCCTGCCCAGTCTGGGGAGGGGAAGAACTTCCCCTATATAAACCCGGGGCTGAGGCAGGGTTAGGAGTCAAGGAGAGTAGAGACGAGAAACAGTCATAGGAAGAAACAGCAGAAGCTCAGTGGGAGCAATACTACTACGAGTCAGGGGCTGGCAGCTGCAGAGCTCGCCCTGACTGAGAAGCTTTCTTACCGGACCCGGCGTCCGAGGCTGTGGGGACTAACTCTTACCCAGCAGCAGAAGCCGACCGGCAGGGGATTTCAGGTCCTCAGGCCCAGAAACCCAAAGGCAAGGTCACACGCGTGGGACCAGCACTGCCATCGTGGAGCGGAAGCCATTAGATGGCCCCGAGTCACCGGCCATACGGGTGAGCACCACACGGCACACTCAGGGACGTGGGCTACTTATATCCGCTTCTAGCAAGGTAGCCAGAAGAGTACAGTCAGTTTGGGAGGCCTACAACTCCGCCTGGCCAGGGGAGATCCCATCTGCTCAAGGACTGACCAGGCCCCGTTCGCTAGCAAGTACTCCGGGAGGGTCTATCGTTGTTACCAGTAAAGACCCTGAATTACACCGCACCGTCTCTGAGTGGTTCCTGCTACCCCCATCTTCCACGTCGGCTGCCCTGAGGCCATACCCCTCCCGTTGGGGGTTATACTATCACGCTGCACAATTCTACACCGGCCTCAGCGGTCTGCCCTGCAGCGGCAGCTCCATAGCTGCAAATCAACGGGTGGCGTAGTCGACACTCAAATAACACCTATCAAGACTGCCACACACTGAGTTTGACACCCTGGGCACGGACCGGGTCACCGCCACAAGGACTACTACCCCTATCCAGATCCGGCTCCGGGTTTCCCCTCAACACGGCCCAGGGGGCGCGTCATTTGTTTTCCCATTTTGACCAAAGGGCCGTGATTATTTTTATGGACTCAATGTTGGTTTATGCCGCATTTTAATAAACCAACAAGAGATTTAAAGAGACAGCTTACCTGTGTCTACCTCCATGTGCAGCTAAGTGAGCGATCTACCACAGTGATGATACTACAGGAGGGGCCTCAATATAAATTTATGCAAAAAAAGTGTGATGAACCTATAGAACGGCGGTCATGTGACCACAAGTTTTAGATGTGCATACTCCTGGCCACAATCTGACTAGGTGGGCTTTGCCTTGCTCAATGCACGTGTATTGAGTGAGGACAGAAACAGTCTAGTTGGATTGTGGCTAGTGACTTTTACATACACCACAAAGTCACTGAAAATATTTATTGTAAATATGTTTTTGCCGCCTTTCCAATGACCAATTTTCCCCAATTGAATTCCTTCAAGAGTTTTATAACGCCCTGTATTTCAAGTGTTTAATGCAATTTTTAACAACCAATTTTGGTAGCGGTTTTTATTTTGTCACTTTTTGACCCCAAACCTCCCAAAAGCTGCGTATATAGAAATTTTAATATTCTGCTTTGTTGTGTTTTATATAATTGTCCAGGGTTTTAAGCAGAAAACTGTGAAAATGTCAATGAAAGCACAATAGAAAAAAAACATTATAAAAATACTCTGTGTAAAATGAGACCCTCAGCGCTATAGGCACTCTGCGGGGGGTTTTCCATACAGAATTCATTCTAGGGGGCGATTTCTTCCTAATATGACGTGCTGCAAATTTTCTCACAGATTTTGTATAAATCTGTATTCATGTTTTTCACGTAGAGAAAAAAAAATGACGCTTGACGCAGCCTTTCAGTATGAGCTGCTGTATTATGGATCGGTACAACATAGATTCATACCACACTGGATTCACATTTTCATTGCCAGCTACTGAACTATTATTGGTGACCCTGCCAAATGAGATCTTGCTTTATAGTGGGAAATTCTGTTTTGTGCTAATATTGTTTAACTTTCTAAAATAATGTCCCTTTTACTGAAGTAAAACAACACTGACCTGTAGTGGAAAATATTGAGAATGCATGACCTATTCTTCCTCATTTTTCCCTTTACCCTTATGACTAGTGTTGAGCAAATTTGTTTGTCGAATGTTCGAAAGTTTCAAATTTGGCACAAATATGGCACATTCGGATTTGTGACTGCAAAGGCAAGCAAATTTTCTTAATATCGGAAAAGTTTGACGAATTTGCGCGGGACCGCAAATACAGGGCAACCACGGCGTTTTGAACAGTTTTGTTAGCATAGTGCAAGTGTATGATGAGCAGTGACATGCCCTGAACCTACAAGAGGCCCTGAGAGCCGTTAAGCAGACCGACCCTGACGGCGTGGGAGACGAGGACAGGCTGTTGACTGAACAATTTATAGAGGGTTTATATTGCAATGCCCACCGAACCCAGTTGCGGGCAATGGTCCTACAGGACCCTCATCTGGGATTTGCACAGTTCAAGGACAGAGCCATCCGGGTGCTCCGAGAACCGGCACCGGATGGCGTTGTGACCCACAGGCGCCCAGCTATCACTTACCACCAGGAGGCGGCGCCCTTGTTGGCAGGGCCTGTAGGGGCTGATGCGCAGGCTTTGAACAATGACCCGGCTCCAGACCTGCACCATCAGGTCCAAGAGCTAGCTAAAAGCGTTGCTGCGTTAACCCGAACTGTGCAGTCTTTACAGGCTTCCACTCCAGGGAAGATCCAGCTGGCATCCGGACCGGAGAACATCCCGTGGCGTCGACCAAGGAGGACCCCACCGGCCAGAGGAAGACCCAGTGACCGGTACAACGAGGACGGACGACCCATCTGCCGCCGCTGCAATCAACCCGGACATATGGCAAGGTACTGTCCTTTAAACTGGCACAACCTGGGGGTAGAGGGCCAACCCCCAGGAAAAAGATCACCAGGCCCATCGAACTGGCGCGACAAATATGTCGGAGGACGTCCAGTCTTGCCTGTGGTACTGGATGGCATCCCTATGAGTGCCCTACTGGACACCGGGTCACAGGTCACCACCATCCCGTACGTGCTCTTCAAGCAGTACTGGAATGACTCGGATATAACCCGCTACCCTGACGACGACTTGAGTATCATCGCCAGCAATAGTCAGCCCGTGCCACAGATCGGATTTAAAGAGGCGACCATTAAAATTGGTAGAGTCGAACTAGCAGCACAGGGACTGATTATTGTAGACATTGACAAACACGAGAGTCACCCAAAGATAACGCTAGGAACTAATGTAATTGAAAATTGTCTTGCAGAGGTGATTTTCCTTTTACAACAGGTTGCCAAGAACGCCAGCTCCGGCGAGCAGCGGGTGCTCCAGAAAGAGATCCGGGCACTGATGCGACGGCAACAGGTGGAACTCTCCGGCGGTGAGATTGGTAGTGTAAGAATGTGTGACCCTTTTCCTATTGCCATGCCCCCAAAAAGTGAAATGATGATTTGGTGCCGGGAAGCTATTGGTCTGAGAGGTAGAGATTACCAGGCAATGGTAGAACCAGTTTACTCGGACAGTAGGCCCACCATTTTGACAGCACGGGGGGTGGTTGATGTACGCCATGGGAGGGTGCCCGTTCGCATAATAAATATCGGGGAGAGGGAAGTGTACCTGCCCCGGTATGCCACGCTAGCCAAATTATATACCATTAACCAAAATTCTATACAATCTGTGGAACCCTTGCCTCCATCTCACCCGGAGGAAGGTAACGGCTCTAAGAAAAACATGGAGGACTGGTGTCAGCAACTACATCTGGGTACTGACTCCACTCCCGCACACCAGAAACAAGGAGTCTATCGGGTGGTTCAAGAGTACGAGAGAGTGTTCAGTAAACACCCGTTAGACTTCGGGCGAGTCAAGTGGGTAGAACACCACATCCCCACGGGAGACCATCCTCCTATAAAAGAGAGGTATCGACCCGTACCCCCTGCCCACTACCAACACGCCAAGGGGATGCTTAGAGACATGAAGGAGGCTGGGGTGATCAGGGATAGCTGTAGCCCCTGGGCAGCTCCACTAGTCTTAGTCAGAAAAAAAGACAACACCATGAGGATGTGTGTAGATTACCGGAAAATCAACCGTATCACACACAAGGATGCGTACCCCTTACCAAGGATAGAGGAGTCATTGGCTGCTTTAATATCTGCTAACTTCTTCTCTACCTTGGATCTTACTAGCGGGTACTGGCAGGTTCCTGTAGCAGAGGCGGACCGGGAGAAGACCGCATTCACCACCCCGATGGGACTTAGCGAGTTCACCTGCATGCCGTTCGGACTCTGCAACGCACCAGGAACCTTCCAACGACTAATGGAGTGTTGTCTGGGCCACAGAAACTTCGAGACGGTCCTGTTGTACCTGGACGATGTCATCGTATATTCCAAGACGTATGAGGACCACCTGAAACACCTGGCGGAAGTGTTCGAAGCTCTGGCGAGTTACGGCCTAAAGGTGAAACCCTCCAAGTGTCACCTCCTGAAACCAAAGGTGCAGTACCTGGGACACGTGGTGAGCGCTGACGGAGTGGCTCCCGACCCTGATAAGATCACCGCAATTAAGGAATGGCCAAGCCCCTCCAGCGTAAAAGAAGTGCGGCAGTTCCTCGGGTTGGTAGGCTACTACCGAAGGTTTATTCCCGGTTTCACCAAAAAGGCAGCACCTATGCAGGACCTCCTGATAGGCCAGTCCCGGAAGGCCAAGAACCAGAAGCCGCCCTTCAAATGGGAGGAGCTGGAAGAAGAGTCCTTCCGCCAGCTGAAGATGGCCCTCACGGGGGACGAAATCCTGGCGTACCCGGATTATAGCCAGCCCTTTATCCTCTACACCGACGCCAGTAACATCGGGCTAGGAGCCGTACTGTCCCAGATCCAGCAGGGGAAGGAACGAGTAATCGCCTACGCCAGCCGAAAGCTGCGACCCACCGAAAGGAACCCCGAGAATTACAGCTCATTTAAGCTAGAGTTCCTGGCCGTAGTATGGGCAGTCACCGAGCGCTTTAAGCATTACCTCGCTTCTTCCCGGTTCACCGTGTACACGGATAACAACCCGTTGACACACCTGGACACGGCAAGACTCGGTGCCCTGGAACAGAGGTGGATGGCCCGTCTGTCCAACTACGAGTTCACAATCAAATACCGGGCCGGACGCTCCAATACCAACGCGGACGCCCTGTCCAGGATGCCCAACCTGCCGGACGAAGGAGAAGATCCGGAGGGACTGGAAGAAGTTGAACTCCCTGCGTTCCACCGTCATGGGACTATCCAGTATTCCCACCGGGTAAGGAGTAAGCAGACTGCTACGTTGAACCCCTTACCTCACTACAACTGGGCGGAAACGCAAGACAGCGACCCTGCTGTCCGACTGGTGAAGGAGATGCTGACTCGCCCGGAGGCTTGCCTTGAACCAGACGCTCCGGAGGAAGCCAAACAACTATGGGCAGAGAAGAGTCGACTGTTCCTTTACAAGGGGAAGTTGTGCCGCAGAATGGTTAACTCCCGGACGCATGAACTACTCTGGCAAGTAGTGGTGCCACGAAGAGACGCAGCCATGGTGATGGAGGCATACCACGACGGAGCTGGACACTTCGGGTGGAAGAAGCTGGAGTTCCTGCTGCGCGAGCGATTCCACTGGGTAGGCATGAGGGGAACCATTGAGAAGTGGTGCACAGACTGTGGCCCGTGCAACCTGAGAAGGAAGGACCGTGCCAGCCAGAAGACTCCCCTGCAGTCCATCGTCACCCGGCAACCGTTGGAACTGGTAGCCTTGGATCATGTAAAACTGACCCCAAGCAGAAGTGGCTACGTCTACGCGTTAACCATCGTGGATCATTACTCCCGGTTCTTGGTTGTCGTCCCCGTCAAGGACTTAACGGCTCAAACAGCAGCTAGAGCCTTCCAGCAGCACTTCTGCCGTCCACACGGGTACCCGGACCAAGTGCTGACGGACCAGGGACCTGCCTTTGAAGCGGAGGTCTTCCAGGAATTCTGCAATCTGTATGGCTGCCGGAAGATAAGGACGACACCCTACCATCCGCAAACTAATGGACTTTGCGAGAAAATGAACCAGGTGGTAATGGATCTTCTAAAAACGTTGCCCCTGGAAGAACGCAGTCTGTGGCCTGAGAAGTTGCCCGATCTGGTGGACCTATACAACCACATCCCGGTAGGTTCCACCAACTGTACCCCGGCTTACCTAATGAGGGCAAGACCTGGTAAGTTACCTGTTGACCTGGAAATGGGAGTCCTGACACCCGAGGACACTTCACCAGAAGCAGACTGGGACACAGAGAGGCAGCAGCAGTACCGGAGAGTACAGGAGAGCGTGGAGCGAAGTCTCTGTCAGGCTAGGGAAAGACAAGAGAAAACTTACAACCAGTATGCTCCCGCTGTTCCCCTGGTACCCGGAGAGCAGGTCTTGAAGAGGAAGAGACGGCTCCACAAGTTGGACGACCAGTGGGAGAAGGACCCGTACACCGTACTGCCCTCAAGCCACGAGAACCCGAAGGTTTGTACCATCAGTAAAGACGGAGGGGAAACCACAGCCATTGTATCCCGGGACCACCTGAAGAAGTGTCCCGAACAACTGAGGAACCCTGAAGAGGAACAAGAAGACCATCGACCCGTAGAGGAAAGGGAAGATATGGTTAGTACTGTGCTCGGGGACTTCCCTCGGTCTTGGACTCAAGTCAATGGTGCAGTTGTGGTACCCGTACTCACCTTCCTCCAACCAGCATCCCAAGCACCTACGGAGCAACAGGTAGAGCTGGAAGAACAGCCGGTCCAGGAGGCAGAAGACCCCACACCAGCAGACCAGGAGGATCAACCCTCTGCTTGCAGTGAGCCTGCCATATCCCTAGTGAGCCAAAGAGCTGGTAGACAGCTGCCCAGTTTACCCTTGACAGCTCCTACACCCTGTAGTTCAGGGCTAGACAGTCAGCTCCGTAGGTCCACTAGGGCCACTAGAGGCCAGTTACCCGCACGTTGGAGGATTTGAAGTGTATAAATTGTTTTATTTATGTTTACCTGTGTATTGTTGCTTGTGTATAATTTTGTGTTTCTAGTTATTTGTAGGAGTCCTTGGTGGATTTACCGGGAATCCCTTGTACATAGTTGGAGCGTAACCCAGGATGGACTAAAGACTGTTAAGGACTCGGGGCAGGACAAACCCCTACCTGGTTACGTCTCCCTGTTTTGGTGAAATGGACACCTTGCTTTTCTTCAAAGACTGCACCCGGTTACGGACATGCCGTGACCACCTTTATGTGTTTCCTCTTATTGTACTGTTATTGTTGTTATATCTTGTTATGTTTTTCTAAAATATGTTTAGTCCCGGAGTACTAAATTTCACTAGGGGGGAATGTGGCACCCCAGGGGTCTGGTTTCCACAGTAATGTAATGTTATGTCTGAGAGCAAGTGGGAGGTCCTTTGGTCAGGGATCCTGTGCATGCCACACCTCCTGCCCAGTCTGGGGAGGGGAAGAACTTCCCCTATATAAACCCGGGGCTGAGGCAGGGTTAGGAGTCAAGGAGAGTAGAGACGAGAAACAGTCATAGGAAGAAACAGCAGAAGCTCAGTGGGAGCAATACTACTACGAGTCAGGGGCTGGCAGCTGCAGAGCTCGCCCTGACTGAGAAGCTTTCTTACCGGACCCGGCGTCCGAGGCTGTGGGGACTAACTCTTACCCAGCAGCAGAAGCCGACCGGCAGGGGATTTCAGGTCCTCAGGCCCAGAAACCCGAAGGCAAGGTCACACGCGTGGGACCAGCACCGCCATCGTGGAGCGGAAGCCATTAGAAGGCCCCGAGTCACCGGCCATACGGGTGAGCACCACACGGCACACTCAGGGACGTGGGCTACTTATATCCGCTTCTAGCAAGGTAGCCAGAAGAGTACAGTCAGTTTGGGAGGCCTACAACTCCGCCTGGCCAGGGGAGATCCCATCTGCTCAAGGACTGACCAGGCCCCGTTCGCTAGCAAGTACTCCGGGAGGGTCTATCGTTGTTACCAGTAAAGACCCTGAATTACACCGCACCGTCTCTGAGTGGTTCCTGCTACCCCCATCTTCCACGTCGGCTGCCCTGAGGCCATACCCCTCCCGTTGGGGGTTATACTATCACGCTGCACAATTCTACACCGGCCTCAGCGGTCTGCCCTGCAGCGGCAGCTCCATAGCTGCAAATCAACGGGTGGCGTAGTCGACACTCAAATAACACCTATCAAGACTGCCACACACTGAGTTTGACACCCTGGGCACGGACCGGGTCACCGCCACAAGGACTACTACCCCTATCCAGATCCGGCTCCGGGTTTCCCCTCAACACGGCCCAGGGGGCGCGTCATTTGTTTTCCCATTTTGACCAAAGGGCCGTGATTATTTTTATGGACTCAATGTTGGTTTATGCCGCATTTTAATAAACCAACAAGAGATTTAAAGAGACAGCTTACCTGTGTCTACCTCCATGTGCAGCTAAGTGAGCGATCTACCACAGTGATGATACTACAGGAGGGGCCTCAATATAAATTTATGCAAAAAAAGTGTGATGAGCCTATAGAACGGAGGTCATGTGACCACAAGTTTTAGATGTGCATACTCCTGGCCACAATCTGACTAGGTGGGCTTTGCCTTGCTCAATGCACGTGTATTGAGTGAGGACAGAAACAGTCTAGTTGGATTGTGGCTAGTGACTTTTACATACACCACAAAGTCACTGAAAATATTTATTGTAAATATGTTTTTGCCGCCTTTCCAATGACCAATTTTCCCCAATTGAATTCCTTCAAGAGTTTTATAACGCCCTGTATTTCAAGTGTTTAATGCAATTTTTAACAACCAATTTTGGTAGCGGTTTTTATTTTGTCACTTTTTGACCCCAAACCTCCTAAAAGCTGCGTATATAGAAATTTTAATATTCTGCTTTGTTGTGTTTTATATAATTGTCCAGGGTTTTAAGCAGAAAACTGTGAAAATGTCAATGAAAGCACAATAGAAAAAAAACATTATAAAAATACTCTGTGTAAAATGAGACCCTCAGCGCTATAGGCACTCTGCGGGGGGTTTTCCATACAGAATTCATTCTAGGGGGCGATTTCTTCCTAATATGACGTGCTGCAAATTTTCTCACAGATTTTGTATAAATCTGTATTCATGTTTTTCACGTAGAGAAAAAAAAATGACGCTTGACGCAGCCTCTCAGTATGAGCTGCTGTATTATGGATCGATACAACATAGATTCATACCACACTGGATTCACATTTTCATTGCCAGCTACTGAACTATTATTGGTGACCCTGCCAAATGAGATCTTGCTTTATAGTGGGAAATTCTGTTTTGTGCTAATATTGTTTAACTTTCTAAAATAATGTCCCTTTTACTGAAGTAAAACAACACTGAGCTGTAGTGGAAAATATTGAGAATGCATGACCTATTCTTCCTCATTTTTCCCTTTACCCTTATGACTAGTGTTGAGCAAATTTGTTTGTCGAATGTTCGAAAGTTTCAAATTTGGCACAAATATGGCACATTCGGATTTGTGACTGCAAAGGCAAGCAAATTTTCTTAATATCGGAAAAGTTTGACGAATTTGCGCGGGACCGCAAATACAGGGCAACCACGGCGTTTTGAACAGTTTTGTTAGCATAGTGCAAGTGTATGATGAGCAGTGACATGTGCCAGGTGAGTGTGGGGGCTGTGGAGAGCTTAGATCAGGTCAGATCAGTGGCGCAATGTTTTTTTTCTTTTTCTGTAGGCGGTAACTTTAACTGAGGAAAGCGCGGCCAGCCAATCATAGCGCAGGAAGCATCAACACTGTCCAGACATAAGGGCTTCTACAATTGGCTGCAGAAATCACATGTCCTCTCAATATAAAAAGCGGCCATGTTCCCTCAACGCCATTATGTCCATGTCACTGCTGGAGACAGACGCAGCTCAGTGTTCTCCTGTGTAATGAGAGATATTAGCTAGATAGATGGGCGCTTGTGTGGTAGTCAGATAGTGTAGATAATTTCTGGCCTGTGTACCTCTGCAACCGCTGGTGCAGGACATTTTTGGTGTTCTTGTGCAAGTACTGAGATTCGGACAGAAACAGAGGGCCCATGCCATACAACAGTGCTGTGCACCGCTGGTATAGAGCTCCATGTCTCACTATACCTTGAATGTTTTTTTGCGCTTGCTAATGTGATGAAGCAAGCGCAGTGCACCTTTTCATTTAGTGGGGTGGAAATTGTGCTCTGCACAGTCTGCAGAGCTTCTTATTGCAGAGCACTAAATCTGTTTTTTTTTCTGTTGCTATTGTGATATTGAAAGCTGTGTGCACTAAAGTTTTTTCTAGTGTCAGATACTATTTTAGTGGCATTGAACTTCAGGTGGTTTCAGAGTAAAAAAAATGTGTTTTTTCTCTTGCTATGCCCAGTCCAAAAAATAATTTTTCCTGTGCCAAAAGTCATACAGTGCTATAAACCAGCTACAACGTCAGTGGTGGTCAAATTCAGCTTGTACGCAGAGTCAAACCTTTATATATTTTTGGTTGGCAGGCAGAGTCCACCAAATGATTTTTTACTGTGGCAAAGTTGATCCAGTCTACTAAAAGGCAGATCCTATTTTAGTGGCGTTGAACTTGTCCTGGTTTCACAGTAAAAAATAAAAACTTCTCTTACTAGGCCCAGTCCAAAAAATATGTTTTCCTGTGCCAAAAGTCATACAGAGCTATAAGCCAGCTACTACATCAGTGGCGGTCAAAGTCAGCTGGATGCAGACCTTATGCAGAGTAACCCAAAAATATTTTTTGTTCCGAGTAAAGTGGTACAGCTGGCTAGATCTGAGTTTGAAATATTTTGGAGCATATAATCTATGTGATACTGGCCTCATCCACATTAAAAAAAATGTCTTCTGTTCCTAAAGTAATATAGCAGGGGACATCTCAGTTTGAAATTGTTTGGAGAATATCTCGTAGGTTTTTTCGGCCTCATGCACACTAACAAATTTCTTTTGTAGTTTAGTAACGTTATATGGCAGGCCATATCTTACCTTGTCATTTAGTGTCGCTGAAACTCAGATGTGTTCTCAGCTATTTCACAGAAAAAAACTTATTTTTCTTTAGTTAATTGCGTGCTCCTACCACTGTATCTGACCAACATGAGTGTGAAAAAGAGAGGGCGTGGTGGAAGGGGGAATAGGCTTGGTGTTCAACGTGTACGTGGGGTACGTGATAATGTTAGTGAAAGCACTAGTGAACCAACACAAACAGGTCCTATCCAAAGACAACTGACAACTTATGTTAGTGGGTGGCCTACTGCACTCCCTCCCTTTGGCAGCTGCACAGCGATACGCCTTGTTGATAAGGCTCAGAAAGAGCAGGTGCTCCAGTGGATGGCAAGCTCTGCTTCCAGTGCCCTCTCCTCATCTTCCTCCACCTCAACATCACACGCAGTACAGTCCACAGAGGTGGCACCCCAATTACCCATGCTTCACCCCGCGTCACAACTCGCCAACTGCCCAACTGACTGTAGCGAACCACAGATGGGTGAGTCTGTAGAACTCTTCACCCATTCTATATCATGGGCATCAGAAGTGTACTCCAAATAGTCACAAAGTCAAGGGGAGGAAAGCATCTGCACCGATGCCCAAAATTTTTTTACTTGGATTCGAGGCAGGACGAAGTAGGGTCCGAGCAGGTTCCTCACCCTCATCACCAGACGTTAACCGCAGGGGAGGGAGGTGATCCCGATGAGACTCAGATACCTGTGGATTATGCGGACTGTACTGTGCTGTCAGGGCAGCAAGAAGAGAGGGGTCACTCTGAGGGCAAGGAATGGGATAACACATTGGATGATGACGAGGTTGAAGATCCTACTTGGTGTGAACCCAGAGTCACGAAGCCGAGTAGCTCATCTGAGGAGGTGGAGGAGGAAGACGAGGAGGTTACATTTCGCTGTACGGAGCAAACACGGAGTGATGCAAGCACGAGGAGCACTTCATCTTTAGCCACAATCGTGGCTCTGGCCAGCAGTCAGCAGACACTGCAAAGGATGAGCCAACTCACGTTATCTGAAAACTTTGCAATAAAAAACTCAGTAGAGGGAAAAAATTCAATAATTTGACTACTACATGCATGAACGTTCACATACAGAAACAACATTCTTTACGCTGGGAATCCTACCGCGCTGAAATGCGGGCCAGAGCACCTCAACAACCATCAGCTGCCCCATCAAACGCATACACTGCTTCTTCCTCTTCATCTGTTACCGTGCTAAATATTCTCACGCAGGTCTCCCATCGCAGAAACTCCGGTTCTTTACCGGCTCCAGTCAGGCTGAGTGAGAGCCCGTCAGCTGTAACAGAAGCGGACACGCCTGCTGTGTTTGTTTCACCAAGCACATCGCATGTTTCTCAATCCACCGTAACATCTGCACCTCACTGACCCTCCACCAGATTTTCCGGTTCACCATACTCCGCCCTCTCTGACCACCTTAGCCAGCCCTCGGTCCTGCAGTTGTGGTCATGTAAAAGATTGTTTCATCCTATGCATGACAAAGCTAAGAGGTTGAACTCCACCATCTCCAAACTGTTAGCCATGGAAATGCTGCCTTTCCGCCTGGTAGATACAGACGGTTTCTGAAAACTGATGGCCATCACAGTCTCCCAGTACCAGTTGCCCAGTCGCCATTACTTCTCTAAGAAAGCTGACAACATAACCCGTTCCTTGTCTAAATCTACATGTGACAGGGTGAATTTCACCACAGATACCTGGACGAGTAAACACTGCCAAGGGGGTTACATCTCGCTGACTGGGCACTGGGTGACTCTGGAGGCTGTGGAGACAGGCGGGAAGGGGCTGCTTCACAAATCTTGGAATCCCCAAGGCTTGTAGAAGAAAGCTCTGTATTTCCCACTTTTTCCGCTGCTTCTGCGTCGTCCACCTCCTCTAGAGCCTCCACCTGCGCACTCAACCTCTGCCTTAACGAGACACGCGTTCCAAGGGTGCGGAGGGAATACACACCATCTCCGTACTGCGCAGTCAGGGCTCACTGTTATCAGGCAGTCTTCAAATTAATATACCTTGGAGATCGCAGTCATACAGGTTAAGAGTTGTGGGCAGCTCACCCGGCTCAGTTTGAGCAATGGCTGTCTACGCTGAACCTAGAGCCAGGGAAGGCCGTATGCGATAACGGTGCGAACCTGTTTGCCGCCCAAGGCCGAGGCAAGCTCACACAAGTGCCTTGCATGGCTCACGTCCTCAACCAGCGATTTCTCCTTTACTATCCTGGCCTGGATGAGCTGCTTCACAAAGTATAGAAGCTGTGTGCTCACTTCAGCCGTTCGCACCCCTCATGTCATTGACTTGCATCGATACAGAGGTCTTTGTCCCTGCCAGTTAACAGGTTGATCTTTGATGTGCTGATGTGGTGGAATTCCACTCTGTTCATGTTGCAGCGACTGTGCCAGCAGCAACGAGCTCTGACGCAGTATGTCATGATGTATAGCTTGGGGCAACGCAGTACGAACTTAGAGCATATCACGTTTGCGGAGTGGGAACAGATTAAGGACCTCTGCACCTTTCTGCACGGTTTGGAAATGGCTACTAAACTGGTTAGCGCTGACGATGCCATCATCAGCATCATTATTCCGGTCATATACATGCTGGAGCAGACTTTGAATAACCTGTGGCAGGAGGCGGTGGCCCCAGAAGAAGAGTAGGATGCGGAAGGGATACCAATGTCTCGAATTTCCAGACTGTCGTCACACAGGCGGATGCCAAGTGATGGTGGATTACAGCAATCGAGGGGGTTTTTTGATACCAGGCAAACTGTAAGTGAAGGTGCAAGAGCTGAGGAACTAATGGAGGAGGAAGAGGTGATGGGCAAGTAGCTGTCAGAGGATGAAGAGGATAATCATCCCCTCTCGTTTGAAGGTGGTTGGCAGGAGGGGACGGAGGAAACAAACATCAGTGTTACACAACCCACAATACAGCCTGGCTTTGGACCTCCTGGAAGAGCCAGACATATGAGTGCCTTCTTGATGCAACATGATCCCTGTATAGTTAGGATTTGAAATGATACTGACTACTGGGTTGCCACTCTGTTAGATCCACGTTGTAAGAGTCAATTTTGCCAGATGCTTCCCGCCCTGGAAAGGGCCCCGCTTATGTTGGAGTATCGAAACAAGCTTTTAAGCAACCTTAATAAAGGTTTTCCCCAAGGTAACAGTGAGGCACACAGTGTGCATCGCAGCTGTAGTTTTTCAACCTCCTGCACGTCAGTTTGTCAACACCAAAACATTAGCAGCAGCAGCAGAGTAAGTGGCAGAAACAATTTTTGGGAGTCCTTTCACACATTTTTTGCTCCAGCTCATGCACCAGCACAACAGAGTACAAGTCTGACACGTGGTGAACGACTGGAGAGGATGGTGCAGGAGTATCTATATCTCAATATCAATACCATCAGGGAGGGCTTGGACCCTTCCATTTTGGTCTTCAAAAATGGATGAATGGCCTGAGCTCGCCTCTCACGCCTTGGAGGTCTTATCATGCCCGTCAGCCAGTGTTCTCTCTGAACATGTCTTCAGCGCTGCTGGTAGTGTCTTGATGGATAAGAGCACCCGGCTGTCCCCTGAATGTGTAGACCACCTAACTTTCATCAAGATGAACAAGTCATGAATCTCCAAGGACCTTTGCACCCCAATTGCAGACTGTACAGAGTCGGCGATGTTGTCGTTTTGAGTGTGCTGCATTGATCTCTTGAAATTGCAGCCTGGGATATGGCTTCTGTGTCTGCTCTTGCTGCTGCTGCAGGTTTTAGGCCCTAATTTTGGGAAATGTGGAGAATTCTGATTGTGTCTCCATTGATTGGGTTGGCTGTAGTAGGACAGGTTTGGGTCTGCGTTAAACTACTTGTAGTCTGATGACATTGATGCCACTTCGGTGGTGTTAGGCCCTCATTTAGGGCAATGTAAACACTCCTGGTTAGGTCTCCATCTCCTGGGTTGGCTGTACTGGAACATGTGTGGGTCTTATTTACACTATTTCTACTATAGTGAAATTGATGAGACATTGCAAGTGTCTGCCACTAATTTTTTGAAATGTGGAGAATCAAGATTCTCCACATTTCACTAAAATCCACTAAATCCACTAAAATCCACAAATCACTAATATGCTCGGGTGCTGAAAGCTCGTGCCGAGCTCACCGTGATACTCGGGTGCTCGACCCGAGCAACGAGCCCAATGTTAGTCTATGGGAGACCCAAGCATTTTTGCGGCGGCACCCCCGACAGTCTGTACAAAGCCTAAAAAGTGCCCAAAACGATAGTGACAGTGCTCAAATGACATGGGGACAGCATGGGGATCGCCCCAGGAAGCATTTCTGACCCCCAGGTCACTGCTGTCAACAATGTGGTCAGAGGTATTAAGCCACTTTTACGGGCTCACAATAAAACTTTCAAAAAGAAAACTGAAACGGTTTTCCTGTGAAATATGTTAAAGAACATCCTTTCCAGGGTAAAGACTTGTGTATAAGGTAAAATAAATAACCAAAATCAAAAATACTCCTCCACACCTTGGGCTATATTCACAAGTACCATTTTTTATGCGTTTTTGCACTTTTGTATTGCTTTCAACCGTGACAAATGCATTCACAGGGAAATGTCATTTTAACATTTTACAACCTTATCTGGCCATGTGCTGTGTGACACATGCATACAGTGCTGAAAAGACATGGGAACAGCATGGGGAAGACTCCTGGAAGCATCTCTGACACCCAGGTCACTGCCTAAAAGTGTGCCCATCAGAAGTGATCCTTGCCGCATCTGAAGATGCAGACTTGCAATTATCCCCGTGCAAGTCCTTGTCCCAGGGCAGTGTTCAATTGTACCTCCCCAATTCCTTGAAATGCAAGCACAAGTATGCAGCCTGCCACCCACCCACCCCCAGGCTGCAGTACCATACTGCTTGCTTGCTTGCACTTGAAATAAGGCCTTTTAAGCATGTGGAGGCGGAATCTGGCCACCACGTCATGGCTGCGTCGGCGGCCTGGTATCCATACTCAGTCAGCAGACGCCCAGCGGCTGGGTGTGCACGCTTGGTCCCTAGCCGCCAGGTGGCGGCCGGGTGTCCATTAACGGTCCCCAGCCGCCCCTATTTGTTCCGGTGCGCCTAATACACAAGCGCGCATACCAAAACATTACCTGCGCCCTCCTCAGTGCATTTAGTGGGAAGGACATCCTAACCACAAACACATGGACAAGTGAATGTGGCCAGGGATGGTACATCTCACTGATGCCTTCACACTGGGTTAATATTGTGGAAGCCGGGACACAGTTGTACACTGGGATGCAACACGTCCTCCAGACATAGAGGATTGCGGATCCTGGGTCAATCAGGCTTCAACACAAAGTTCAGAAGGTAGACAGCAGCAGTGGTTGGCCTCCTACACAACGAGTAAATTATTCATGATCATGAGGCCATTCATCTCCTTAGCTTTCTGTTCCTTGAAATGCAAGCGCATGTATGTAGTAGCGGCTAGGCCTGAGGTGGTCAGCGTTTTGGCGCATATCCTACCTCCTTCGAGGATTGCTGGATGTTTTCCTGCTACTATCCCCGTTCTATGACTCCCGTTAAAACAAAGCTTCAGGTGATGAATGATGGATGAGGTGGTGGCAAAGGAGAAAGAGCAGGAGGAACAGGGACCATTCACATCAATATCAGGCCAGTCAACCACACATCTCTTGTAGGATATGTTTCTGTACCAAAAGGAGCGGTTCGACTACACAGTTATAGGGCATACAGTGAGTGCAATGCCTACCAAAAATTTCGAGGCACTCCAATGCCCCTTGGAAGTATCATGGAGGTCAGAGGGCCTTAACTAAACCGTTTTTTCCATTTATAGCAACTGGGTCTCCTGTACACTGTTGGCCTAAGCAGTGAATGGAAGGCTTTCCAAAAATTATGAGGAACTGCAATGCCCCTTGAAACAGACGTGGATTACAGCGTACTAAAAAACTTCTACCCATTATTGGGGAGTGGGTCTCCCTTAGTGTTCGCCTATGCATTGAAAAGCAAAAGCTGACTAAGATTAGGAGGAAATGCAATGCCCGTTGGAAGAGTCGTGGAGGTTAGAGGTAATTAAAAACAACATTTCAATGCCCCTTGGAAGAGCTGTGGAGTTCAAAGTGGTTTAAAAAGACGGTTTTAATGCCCCTTGGAAGAGACGTGGAGGTCACAGTAGCTTAACAAGACTGTTTTAATGCCCCTTGGAAGAGTGGTGGAGGTTACAGTGGAATAAAAAGACAATATCAATGCCCTATGGAAGAGACGTGGAGGTCACAGTAGCTTAACAAGATGGTTTTAGTGCCCCTTGGAAGAGCTGTGGAGTTCAGAGTAGTTTAGCAAGACGGTTTTAATGCCCCTTGGAAGAGACGTGGAGGTCACAGTAGCTTAACAAGACTGTTTTAATGCCCCTTGGAAGAGTGGTGGAGGTCGCAGTGGAATAAAAAGACAATATCAATGCGCTTGGAAGAGCTGTGGAGTTCAGAGTGGTTTAACAAGATGGTTTTAATGCCCCCTGGAAGAGATGTGGAGGTCACAGTAGCTTAACAAGACGGTTTTACTCCCCCTTGGAAGAGTGGTGGAGTTCGCAGTGCAATAAAAAGACAATATCAATGCCCCTTGGAAGAGTGGTGGAGGTCGCAGTGGAATAAAAAGACAATATCAATGTCCCGTGGAAGAGACGTGAAGGTCACAGTAGCTTAACAAGACGGTTTTAATGCCCCTTTGAAGAGCTGTGGAGTTCAGAGTGGTTTAACAAGATGGTTTTAATGCCCCTTGGAAGAGACGTGGAGGTCACAGTAGCTTAACAAGACTGTTTTAATGCCCCTTGGAAGAGTGGTGGAGGTGGCAGTGGAATAAAAAGACAATATCAATGCCCCTTGGAAGAGTGGTGGAGGTCGCAGTGGAATAAAAAGACAATATCAATGCCCCTTGGAAGAGTGGTGGAGGTGGCAGTGGAATAAAAAGACAATATCAATGCCCCTTGGAAGAATGGTGGAGGTCGCAGTGGACTAAAAAGACAATATCAATGCCCCTTGGAAGAGACGTGTGGGTCACAGTAGCTTAACAAGACGATTTTAATGCCCCTTACAAGAGCCATGCAGTACAGCATATTAAAAACATTATTTCCATTATTGGGGAGTGGGTCTCCCATAGTCTTTGCCTATGCCTTCCAAGCAAAAGCTGCCAAAAATTATGACGGAGGAACTTGCAATGCTGGCAACACGGACCACGGTCACCCTGGTGGTATAGTGGTGGTGGAGGCTGAGGACAAGGAGAAGAGCAAAAAACAGCCAAAATGAGGAAGCGTATACCCATGTGTGGGTGTGAAGCGGTGCATGGGAATACACCTCCCGAAACAACACAGTGGATTTGACTTTATGTTAATCTGCTGTCATTTGGTGGTGATGAGAAGTCTGGCCCAATCCAGCCTTTGTTCATTTTGATAAGGATCAGCTTGTCAGCATTGTCAGTTGACAGGCGAGTGCATTTATCAGTTATTATTCCCCCAGTGGCACTAAAAACACGCTCCGATAACACTCTAGTGGCAGGGCAGGCCTGGACCTCCAAGGCTTACAGAGCGAGTTCATTCCAAGTGTCCAGCTTGGATACCCAATAATTAAAAGGCACAGAGGAATTACGGAGGACGCTGGTACGGTCAGCAAGGTACTCCCTCACCATCTTTTGAAACTTTCCACTCTTTGTGAGAGTACCCCACGCCTCAGGGCTTGTAAGCTGGGCGGGTCTCAGAAAACTGTCCCAGAACGTTGACAGTGTTCCCCTGCCTCTGCTGGATTGGAGTTGCGTCTCTCTCGTCTGTACGCCTTGGTTGGGCAACGAACTGTGATCTCTGCCGCTAGCGTGTTCAGATGGGAATTTTTTTAACAGTTCTGCAGCAAGGGCCTTCTGGTACTGCCCCATTTTTGTAGACCTCTCCACCTCAGGAATAAGAGAGTGAAAGTTCTCCTTGCAGCGGGGGGTCTAAAAGTGTCACCAACCAATAATGACTGTCACCCAACATTTTGACAACGCGATGGTCACCTTTAAGGCAGCATAACATAAAGTCAGCCATGCGTGCCAGACTGGTAACGGGCAAGACTTCCGTGTCCTCACCAAGATGACGACTGACCATGCTCTCCTCCCCCCTCCTGTCCTCAGGCCACCCACGCTGAACCGACGGTATGACAGTTGTACAGGTACTACCGTCTACAGCGCATGATACCAGCTCCTGTTCTTCCTCCTCCTTCTCCTCCTCTCCCTCATTGTCCCCCAATGCACGTTGGGATGAGATGAGGCTGGGCTGTGTGTAATCGCCCGCTACGGCTTCTTGATCCATCTCATCATACTCTGGCTGCAATGCCTCCTCTTTAATTCTCTGCAGAGAGCGTTGCAAAAGACAGACAAGTGGGATGCTGACGCTAATGATGGCGTCATCGCCACTCACCAGCTTGGTGCACTCCTCAAAGTTTGTCAGGATGGTACATATGTCAGACATCCAGGTCTTATGTGTGGAGTCTGACCTGAATATCGACGGCCTTGCTGCAGCTGGTACTCCACAACTGCTCTCTTCTGCTCACAAATCCTTTGCAACATGTGGAGGGTAGAGTTCCAACATGTGGGGACATCACACACCAGTCGGTGTGCCGGAAGCTGCAAACGCCGCTGCAACACAGCAAGGGCGGTGGAAGCTGTAGCCGACTTCCGAAAATGAGCTCACAGGCGGCGTACTTTGATGAGCAGATCTGGCAACTCGGGGTACGATTTAAGAAACCGCTGAACCACGAGGTTAAGCACATGAGCCAGGCATGGTACGTGTGTGATCTCGCCTCGCCTCAGAGCCGCCACCAGGTTACGGCCATTGTCACACACGACCATGCCTGGATGTAGGTTCAGAGTTCTCAGCCACGGATCTGCCTGCTCTTTCACAGCTGTCCACAACTCACAAGCAGTGTGAGGTTTATCACCTAAGCTTATGAGTTTCAGCACAGCCTGTTGCTGCTTGGCGGAGGCAGTACTGCAGTGCTTCCAGCTTGTAACTGATGTGGTGTTATCTGAGATGGAGGCTGAACATGAGGAGGAGGAGGAGGAGGATGATGCACAGGAGCTGTACACTGTGGGGGCAACTCTGACTGACATAGGGCCCGCAAACCTCGGTGTGGGGAGGACGTGTTCCATCCCAAGGTCCGACTGGGTCCCGGCTTCCACTATGCTTACCCAGTGTGTCAGGGAGATGTACTGTCCCTGGCCACAAGCACTTGTCCACGTGTCCGTTGTGAGGTGGACTCTCCCAGTAACTGCGTTGTTGAGGGCACGGCAGATGTTTTGGGACACGTGCTTGGGTAGTGCGGGATTGGCACACCGGGCAAAATAGTGTCGGCTGTGGACCGAGTACCGAGGGACGGCCACCGCCATAAGGTTGTGGAAGGATTCCGTCTCCACCAGCCTAAAAGGCAGCATTTCCAACGCAAGCAGTCGTGAAATGTGTGAATTTAGGACTGTTACCTGTGGGGCGTTGGCTGCGAATTTCCGCTTTCGATCAAAGGTCTGGGATATGGACAATTGAACGCTGCGGTTGGACGTGGACGTGGACGTTGATGCTGTTTCTTGAGAAACTGCCATAGCAAGTGAAGACTGAGAGGAGGGGGCATCTTTGCATGCAGTATGGACAGGGGATTGCCTTGCACGCACAACAGGGGGTTCTCTTACACGCACAACAGCGGAAGAAGCAGTGGTGACACCCGCTGACACTGGTTGTGGACCCTGGGGTTCGCCCCACAAAGTCAGGTGCTTTGCTGACATGTGCCTGATCATGCTGGTGGTGGTCAGGCTGGTACTTTTGTCACCCCTGCTGGTGCTGGCCTGGCAGGTCGTACAAATGGCCTTTTTGGGGTTATCAGCAGAGTCTTTAAAAAAATTCCAGACTCTGGAAGACCTACCGGTTGTACTGGCAACGTCCCTCGTGTTGGTGTTACGGGGAACGGTTGCCCTCATTCTGTCTGCGGCCACCACACTGCTTCTTCCTGCCTGTTGGAGTACTCTGCCTACCTCCTCCTGTGTGCTGCTGGCCTCGCTCTGCGTGTCCTCCTGCCACGTTGTGGCAGTTACTAGATCATCCACCACCTCCTCTTCTTCCACTTCCGCACCACGGTCCTCCTCCTCACTTCGTGGCAATTGTGTCTCGTCACCATCCACCTCTTGTGAAAAATTGCCAGCTTTGCCTTCTTGTGGCCGTGGCTGTTCAAATATTTGGCCATCGCTATATGGGATCTCCTCTTCCACCACTTCAAGCGGAGCAGGCGAGGGGCACAAATATGGAAATGGACCAGTGTCCAACTGTGGGATCAGTTGCTGTCTGACGACACTCGGCATGGTGGGAGGAAGGAGCATCAGGGTGAGGAGGAGTATGCGGTCGAGACTCACGGCTACTAAGACTTGACCGTGTAGAAGACAGACCAGAGGTGGTGGTGCCCAGGTGACTTGAAGTATTATCTGCTATCCAATTAATAACCTGTTCACACTGATCAGTTCGCAATAGTGGTGTTGTGTGCTTCCCTAGTAATTCAGTAAAGAACTGGGAGCGAGAAGATGTGGCTGTTGGTTGTGGCACATTTTCACCTTGGCCACGGCCCCGTCCTCTGCACGCACCATCACCAGAACGTCCAGTTCCACGTCCCTTGCCACGCGCCTTGCCCATTGTAAATGAAGTAAAATAGCTTACACTCGCACTATCAATGTCAAAAGGGTAATATAAAGGAGATTAGAACCGTGGAAGAGGAAAACCACAGTTCTTATTTCCTGGCGTATACCAGAATCTTTTAAACAGATATATTTGTGTCTGAACAGTCAGCAAGACACTCAAACTGTTTTTTTATGTCAAAAAGGCAAAAAAGTGGATAATACAGAGATTTGAACCGTGGAACTGCAAAACCACAGTTCTAATTTCCTGGCGTATACAAGACTTTTTAAAATAGATATATTTGTGTCTGAACAGTCAGCGAGACACTCAAACTGTTTTTTTATTTAATGGAAAAAAGGCAAAGAGGTGGATAACACCCAGATTTGAACCGTGGAAGAGGAAAACCACAGTTCTATTTCTCTGGCCTACACCAGAATCTTTTAAACAGATATATTTCTGTCTGAACAGTCAGCGAGTCACTCAAACTGTTTTTTTTTAAGTAAAAAAGGCAAAAAAGTGGATAATACAGAGATTTGAACCATGGAACTGCAAAGCCACAGTTCTAATTTCCTGGCGTATACCAGAATTTTTAAAATAGATATATTTGTGTCTGAACAGTCAGCAAGACACTCAAAATGTTTTTTTATGTCAAAAAGGCAAAAAAGTGGATAATACAGAGATTTGAACCATGGAACTGCAAAACCACAGTTCTAATTTCCTGTTGTATACCAGACTTTTTAATATAAATATATTTGTGTCTGAACAGTCAGCGAGACACTCAAACTGTTTTTTTTTATGGAAAAAAGGCAAAAAGGTGGATAACACCCAGATTTGAACCGTGGAAGAGGAAAACCACAGTTCTAATTTCCTGGCGTATACCAGAATCTTTTAAACAGATATATTTGTGTCTGAACAGTCAGCGAGACACTCAAACTGTTTTTTTTTATGTAAAAAAGGCAAAAAAGTGGATAATACAGAGATTTGAACCGTGGAACTGCAAAACCACAGTTCTAATTTCCTGGCGTATACAAGACTTTTTAAAATAGATATATTTGTGTCTGAACAGTCAGCGAGACACTCAAACTGTTTTTTTATTTAATGGAAAAAAGGCAAAGAGGTGGATAACACCCAGATTTGAACCGTGGAAAAGGAAAACCACAGTTCTATTTCTCTGGCCTACACCAGAATCTTTTAAACAGATATATTTCTGTCTGAACAGTCAGCGAGTCACTCAAACTGTTTTTTTTTTAAGTAAAAAAGGCAAAAAAGTGGATAATACAGAGATTTGAACCATGGAACTGACGCGCACCTGGGCCTGTGTCGCGCTGCGTTGTGCACGCGGGAGCTTACCCGGAGCCGGATCTATTGAGGGTTGTAGTCTCGTGGCGGTGATCCGGTCCGTGCCCAGGGAGTCAGACTAAGTGGCGCTGTATTAGCAGTAGATGTTGAATGACTACGCCACCCGTTGAGTACAGCTAAGGAGCTGCTGCTGCAGGGCAGACCGCTGAGGCCGGTGGTAGGATTGTGCAGCGTGATAGTATAACCCCCAATGGGAGGGGTATGGCCTCAGGGCAGCCGACGTGGATGATGGGGGTAGCAGGAACCACTCGGAGACGGTACTGTGTAGTTCAGGGTCTTTACTGGTGACAAAGATAGACCCTCCCGGAGTACTGGCTAGCGATTGGGGCCTGGTCAGTCCTTGAGCAGATGGGATCTCCCCTGGCCAGGCGGAGTTGTAGGCCTCCCAAACTAACGATACTCTTCCGGCTACCTTGCTAGAGGCGGGTATAAGTAGCCCACGTCCCTGAGTGTACCGTGTGGTGCTCACCTGTATGGCCGGTGACTCGGGGCCTTCGGGTTTCTGGGCCAGAGGACCTGCAATCCCCTGCCGGTCGGTTTCTGCTGCTGGATAGGAGTTAGTCCCCACAGCCTCGGACTCCGGGTCCGGTGATAACTTCTCAGTCAGGGCGAGCTCTGCAGCTGCCAGCCCCTGACTCCTTGTAACACTGCTCCCACAGAGCTCCTGTTGTTTCTTCCTATATTTGCTTCTTTTCTCTGCTTCTTCTCTACTCACTCACCCTGCCTCAGCCCTAGGTTTATATAGGGGAAGTTCTTCCCCTCCCAGGACTGGGCAGGAGGTGTGGCATGCATAGGATCCCTGACCAAGAGACCTCCCACCTGCTCTCAGACATAACATTGCTGTTACTGTGGAAAACCAGACCCCTGGGGTGCCACATTCCCCCCTAGTGAAATTTAGTACTCCGGGACTAAACATATTTTAGAAAAACATAACAAGATATAACAATAACAATAAAGAAACACATAAAGGTGGTCACGGCATGTCCGTAACCGGGTGCAGTCTTTGAAGAAAGCAAGGTGTCCATTTCACCAAAACAGGGAGACGTAACCAGGTAGGGGTCTGTCCTGCCCCGAGTCCTTAACAGTCTTTAGTCCGTCCTGGGTTACGCTCCAACTATGTACAAAGGATTCCCGGTAAATCCACCAAGGACTCCTAAAAATAACTAGAAACACATAATTATACACAAGCAACAATAAACAGGTAACCACAAATAAAACAATTTATACACTTCAAATCCTCCAACGTGCGGGTAACTGGCCCCTAGTGGCCCTAGTGGACCTACGGAGCTGACTGTCTGGCCCTGAACTACAGGGTGTAGGAGCTGTTAAGGGTAAACTGGGCAGCGGTCTACGGGCCCTTTGGCTCACTAGGGATATGGCAGGCTCACTGCAAGCAGAGGGTTGATCCTCCTGGTCTGCTGGTGTGGGGTCTTCTGCCTCCTGGACCGGCTGTTCTTCCAGCTCTACCTGTTGCTCCGTAGGTGCTTGGGATGCTGGTTGGAGGAAGGTGAGTACGGGTACCACAACTGCACCATTGACTTGAGTCCAAGACCGAGGGAAGTCTCCGAGCACAGTATTAACCATGTCTTCCCTTTCCTCTACGGGTCGAGGGTCTTCTTGTTCCTCTTCAGGGTTCCGTAGCTGTTCGGGACACTTCTTCAGGTGATCCCGGGATACAATGGTTGTGGTTTCCCCTCCGTCTTTACTGATGGTACAGACCTTTGGGTTGTCGTGGCTTGAGGGCAGTACGGTGTACGGGTCCTTCTCACACTGGTCGTCCAACTTGTGGAGCCGTCTTTTTCTCTTCAAGACCTGCTCTCCGGGTACCAGGGGAACAACGGGAGCATACTGGTTGTAAGTTTTCTCTTGTCTTTCCCTAGCCTGACAGAGACTTCGCTCTCCTGTACTCTCCGGTACTGCTGCTGCCTCTCTGTGTCCCAGTCTGCTTCTGGTGAAGTGTCCTCAGGTGTCAGGACTCCCATTTCCAGGTCAACAGGTAACTTACCAGGTCTCGCCCTCATTAGGTAAGCCGGGGTACAGTTGGTGGAACCTACCGGGATGTGGTTGTATAGGTCCACCAGATCGGGCAGCTTCTCAGGCCACAGACTGCGTTCTTCCAGGGGCAACGTTTTCAGAAGATCCATTACCACCTGGTTCATTTTCTCACAAAGTCCATTAGTTTGCGGATGATAGGGTGTCGTCCTTATCTTCCGGCAGCCATACAGAGTGCAGAATTCTTGGAAGACCTCCGCTTCAAAGGCAGGTCCCTGGTCTGTCAACACTTGGTCCGGGTACCCGTGTGGACGGCAGAAATGCTGCTGGAAGGCTCTCGCTGCTGTTCGAGCTGTTAAGTCCTTGACGGGGACGACAACCAAGAACCGGGAGTAGTGATCCACGATGGTTAGTGCGTAGACGTAGCCACTTCTGCTTGGGGTCAGTTTTACATGATCCAAGGCTACCAGTTCCAACGGCTGCCGGGTGACGTTCTTAGGTTGCACGGGCCACAGTCTCTGCACCACCTCTCGATGGTTCCCCTCATGCCTACCCAGTGGAACCGCTCGCGCAGCAGGAACTCCAGCTTCTTCCATCCGAAGTGTCCAGCCCCGTCGTGGTATGCCTCCATCACCATGGCTGCGTCTCTTCGTGGCACCACTACTTGCCAGATTAGTTCATGCGTCCGGGAGTTAACCATTCTGCGGCACAACTTCCCCTTATAAAGGAACAGTCGACTCTTCTCAGCCCACAGTTGCTTGGCTTCCTCCGGAGCGTCTGGGTCAAGGCGAGCCTCTGGCCGAGTCAGCATCTCCTTCACCAGTCGGACGGCAGGGTCACTGTCTTGTGTTTCCTCCCAGTTGTAGTGAGGCAAGGGGTTAAACGTAGCGGCTTGCTTACTCCTTACCCGGTGGGAATACTGGATAGTCCCATGCCGGTGGAACGCAGGGAGTTCGACTTCTTCCAGTCCCTCTGGATCTTCTCCTACGTCCGGTAGGTTTGGCATCCTGGACAGGGCGTCCGCGTTGGTATTGGAGCGTTCTGCCCGGTATTTGATTGTGAACTCGTAGTTGGACAGACGGGCCATCCATCTCTGCTCTAGGGCACCGAGTCTTGCTGTGTCCAGGTGTGTCAACGGGTTGTTATCCGTGTACACGACGAACCGGGAAGAAGCGAGGTAGTGCTTAAAGCGTTCGGTGACTGCCCACACCACTGCCAGGAACTCTAGCTTAAATGAGCTGTAATTCTCAGGGTTTCTCTCGGTGGGTCGCAGTTTTCGGCTGGCGTAAGCGATTACTCGTTCTTTCCCCTGCTGGATCTGGGACAGCACGGCTCCTAGCCCGATGTTACTTGCGTCGGTGTAGAGGATAAAGGGCTGGCTGTAATCCGGGTACGCCAGGATTTCATCCCCCGTGAGGGCCATCTTCAGCTGGCGGAAGGACTCCTCTTCCAACTTCTCCCATCTGAAGGGCGGCTTCTGGTTCTTGGCCTTCCGGGACTGGCCTATCAGGAGGTCCTGCATAGGAGCTGCCTTTTTGGTGAAACCGGGGATGAACCTGCGGTAGTAGCCTACCAACCCGAGGAACTGCCGCACTTCCTTTACACTGGAGGGACTTGGCCATTCCTTAATTGCGGTGATCTTATCAGGGTCGGGAGCCACTCCGTCAGCGCTCACCACGTGTCCCAGGTACTGCACCTTTGGTTTCAGGAGGTGACACTTGGAGGGTTTCACCTTTAGGCCGTAGCTTGCCAGAGCTTCGAACACTTCCGCCAGGTGTTTCAGGTGGTCCTCATAAGTCTTAGAATATACGATGACATCGTCCAGGTACAACAGGACCGTCTTGAAGTTTCTATGGCCCAGACAGCACTCCATTAATCGTTGGAAGGTTCCTGGTGCGTTGCAGAGTCCGAACAGCATGCAGGTAAACTCGCTAAGTCCCATCGGGGTGGTGAATGCGGTCTTCTCCCGGTCCGCTTCTGCTACAGGAACCTGCCAGTACCCACTAGTGAGATCCAAGGTAGAGAAGAAGTTAGCAGATCTTAAAGCAGCCAAAGACTCCTCTATCCTTGGTAAGGGGTACGCATCCTTGTGTGTGATACGGTTGATTTTCCGGTAATCTACACACATCCTCATGGTGTTGTCTTTCTTTTTGACTAAGACTAGTGGAGCTGCCCAGGGGCTACAGCTATCCCTGATCACCCCAGCCTCCTTCATGTCTCTAAGCATCCCCTTGGCGTGTTGGTAGTGTGCAGGGGGTACGGGTCGATACCTCTCTTTTATGGGAGGATGGTCTCCCGTGGGGATGTGGTGTTCTACCCCCTTGACTCGCCCGAAGTCTAACGGGTGTTTACTAAACACTCTCTCGTACTCTTGAACCACCCGATAGACTCCCTGTTTCTGATGTGAGGGAGTGGAGTCAGTACCCAAATGTAGTTGCTGACACCAGTCCTCCATTGTTTTCTTAGAGCCGTTACCTTCCTCCGGGTGAGATGGAGGCAAGGGTTCCACAGATTGTATAGCATTTTGGTTAATGGTATATAATTTGGCTAGCGTGGCATACCGGGGCAGGTACACTTCCCTCTTCACGATATTGATTATGCGAACGTGCACCCTCCCATGGCGTACATTAACCACCCCCCGTGCTGTCAAGATGGTGGGCCTACTGTCTGAGTAAACTGGTTCTACCATTGCCTGGTAATCTCTACGTCTCAGACCAATAGCTGCCCGGCACCAAATCATCATTTCACTTTTTGGGGGCAGGGCAATAGGGAAAGGGTCACACATTCTCACGCTACCAATCTCACCGCCGGAGAGTTCCACCTGTTGCCGTCGCATCAGTGCCCGGATCTCTTTTTGGAGCACTCGCTGCTCGCCGGAGCTGGCGTTCTTGGCAACCTGCTGTAAAAGGAAAATCACCTCTGCAAGACAATTTTCAATTACATTAGTTCCTAGAGTTATCTTTGGGTGACTCTCGTGTTTGTCAATGTCTACAATGATCAGTCCCTGTGCTGCCAGTTCAACTCTACCAATTTTAATGGTCACCTCTTTAAATACGATCTGTGGCACGGGCTGACCATTGCTGGCGATGATACTCAAGTCGTCGTCAGGGTAGCGGGTAATATCCGAGTCATTCCAGTACTGCTTGAAGAGCACGTATGGGATGGTGGTGACCTGTGACCCGGTGTCCAGTAGGGCACTCATAGGAATGCCATCCAGTACCACAGGCAAGACTGGACATCCTCCCACATATTTGTCGCGCCAGTTTGATGGGCCTGATGATCTTTTTCCTAGGGGTTGGCCCTCTACCCTAGGTTGTGCCAGTTTAAAGGACAGTACCTTGCCATATGTCCGGGTTGATTACAGCGGCGGCAGATGGGTCGTCCGTCCTCGTTGTATCGGTCGCTGGGTCTTCCTCTGGCCGGTGGGGTCCTCCTTGGTCGACGCCACGGGATGTCCTCCGGTCCGGATGCCAGCTGGATCTTCCCTGGAGTGGAAACCTGTAAAGACTGCACAGTTCGGGTTAGCGCAGCAACGCTTTTAGCTAGCTCTTGGACCTGATGGTGCAGGTCTGGAGCCGAGTCATTGTTCAAAGCCTGCGCATCAGCTCCCACAGGCCCTGCCGACAAGGGCGCCGCCTCCTGGTGGTAGGTGGTAGTGGGGCGTCTGTGGGTCACAACGCCACCTGGTGCCGGTTCTCGGAGCACCCGGATGGCTCTGTCCTTGAACTGTGCAAATCCCAGATGAGGGTCCTGTAAGGCCATTGCCCGCAACTGGGTTCGGTGGGCATTGCAATATAAACCCTCTATAAATTGTTCAGTTAACAGCCTGTCCTCGTCTCCCACGCCATCAGGGTCGGTCTGCTTAATGGCTCTCAGGGCCTCTTGTAGGTTCAGGGCATAGTCCCTTATACTCTCATGTGCCTGCTGTTTGCACCCGTAGAATCTAAGCTTGATCTCGGCTGAAGTGCGGGTATCAAAGGTGTCCCTCAGCCGGGTTAGTATCCCTGCGACAGTCCTCCCCCCAGGTGGCCAGGACTTTACCTCCCTTTGGGCTGCCCCGGTTAATTGGGCCACCAGGATGCTTACTTTTTGCTCTTCTGTGAGGGGGTACACCTGGAAGAGGCTATCCAGTTTTTCTCTAAAGTCCTGCAGGGTATGTGACTCCCCTGAGTACTGGGGTAGCCAGGCTGCCCCCGGGATATAGGGCATGGTGAAAGGCATGACCGCAACAGCGGTGGCGCTGGCGGGGGTTGGAGCGGTGAAGCTCTCCTCCGTATTCGACATCCTTCTCCCCCCTAGTGGACCGTGGCCTACCTTGCGATGATCCTCTTCCGTAGGCCGCGGCTCCGCAGTGGATCGTCAGGGTTGAGGACCTTCCGTCGCGCTCCTGTGACGTCGGCGTCTGCTGGGCTCCTTCCAGGACCTTACGCAACGTCCGGACGTGAGGCGGGGCTTCAGTTCTCGCGCGTTTTCGGAGTCCACGCCCCTCTTCTTCCCGCGCGGCGTCCTCAAGATGGCGTCCAATGGCGGGAAAACTCCACAGATGGCGGGAAGAAGGCCGAAGAAGGCGCCGGACGGCGGGAAAACTCCACCGATGGCGGGAAGAAAGCGGAAGATGGCGCCGGATGGCGGGAATCTTCACCACGGGTAAGTTTTCACAGTCTTTTTCAGGCACGCAGTACCCGGTGGTTGCGGGCACGAGATCCTGCCGACTACGCCAAAAGTTGACGCGCCCCTGGGCCTGTGTCGCGCTGCGTTGCGCACGCGGGAGCTTACCCGGAGCCGGATCTGTTGAGGGTTGTAGTCTCGTGGCGGTGATCCGGTCCGTGCCCAGGGAGTCAGACTAAGTGGCGCTGTATTAGCAGTAGATGTTGAATGACTACGCCACCCGTTGAGTACAGCTAAGGAGCTGCTGCTGCAGGGCAGACCGCTGAGGCCGGTGGTAGGATTGTGCAGCGTGATAGTATAACCCCCAACGGGAGGGGTATGGCCTCAGGGCAGCCGACGTGGATGATGGGGGTAGCAGGAACCACTCGGAGACGGTACTGTGTAGTTCAGGGTCTTTACTGGTGACAAAGATAGACCCTCCCGGAGTACTGGCTAGCGATTGGGGCCTGGTCAGTCCTTGAGCAGATGGGATCTCCCCTGGCCAGGCGGAGTTGTAGGCCTCCCAAACTAACGATACTCTTCCGGCTACCTTGCTAGAGGCGGGTATAAGTAGCCCACGTCCCTGAGTGTACCGTGTGGTGCTCACCCGTATGGCCGGTGACTCGGGGCCTTCAGGGTTCTGGGCCAGAGGACCTGCAATCCCCTGCCGGTCGGTTTCTGCTGCTGGATAGGAGTTAGTCCCCACAGCCTCGGACTCCGGGTCCGGTGATAACTTCTCAGTCAGGGCGAGCTCTGCAGCTGCCAGCCCCTGACTCCTTGTAACACTGCTCCCACAGAGCTCCTGTTGTTTCTTCCTATATTTGCTTCTTTTCTCTGCTTCTTCTCTACTCACTCACCCTGCCTCAGCCCTAGGTTTATATAGGGGAAGTTCTTCCCCTCCCAGGACTGGGCAGGAGGTGTGGCATGCATAGGATCCCTGACCAAGAGACCTCCCACCTGCTCTCAGACATAACATTGCTGTTACTGTGGAAAACCAGACCCCTGGGGTGCCACAGAACTGCAAAGCCACAGTTCTAATTTCCTGGCGTATACCAGAATTTTTAAAATAGATATATTTGTGTCTGAACAGTCAGCGAGACACTCAAACTGTTTTTTTTTATGGAAAAAAGGCAAAAAAGTGGATAATACAGAGATTTGAACCGTGGAACTGCAAAACCACAGTTCTAATTATCTGGCCTACACCAGACTCTTTTAAACAGATATATTTGTGTCTGAACACTCACAGACACACTCAACTTTTTTTTTTTGGGGGGGGGGAATACCAAAAGGTTAATAAGATGGGTATTTGTACAGTCTGACTGAGGGAAAAAAAAAAAAAGAGGATTTAGATGAAAAAAAAAGGATTTTTCCTGGCCCCTGAGACCTGGAGCTAAGTCTAGCAATTTGACCAGAAGCAGCACACAGGACTGTAATGCAGTGTTTGTTGGTATAACCACTGCGTCTCCTATACAGCCTGCCTGCCTGCCTGATATCTGGGATGGATATTAGTCCTCACAAGGACTGTTTGTTTGTACTTGCAGGCTTTAGAGACCCTACACTAAGTATTTTGCAGTATAAATCTCTCCCTAGCTCAGCAGCACTGTCCCTACACTGTTTGATCCGGAGCTACTGTGTACAACATGGCGGCGCCCGGTTTTAAATACTTGAGGTGACGCTGTGCGGCCAGCCAATCACTGTAATGCCCACAACCAACATGGCTGCGGCATTACAGTGACTGGCTGGCAATCCCTGCATGTTCATTGGCTCTGTAAAGAGCGCCAAACATGCAAGGCGGAGACCCGAGCTCCTGCCCGAGTAACCCGAAAATGCACGGTGCTCGCCAAACATCCCGAGTAGTGAGATGCTCGGGCGAGCACCGAGCAGTGTCGAGCATGCTCTCTCAACACTAGTCTCCATCTATTGGGTTGACTGTAGAGGAACTGATTTTGGCCTCCTTTGCAATACTTATACTCTAGTGAAATTGATGCCACTTTGGTGGTGTTTGTTACGCCCTCATTTAGGGCAATGAAAACACTCCTGGTTAAGTTATCCATCTCTTGGGTTGTCTGTACAGGAAGAGATGTGGGTCTCATTTACACTATTTCTACTGTAGTGAAATTGATTACACTTTGCTGGTGTCTGCCACTAATTTTTGAAAATGTGGGGAATCCTGAATGTGTCTCCATCCATTGGGTTGACTGTAGTGGAAGAGGTTTGGTCTCCATGCATTTCTATAGTTATACTGTAGTGAAATTGAGCATTTGGTGCAGATATTATTCTCCCCAAATGGGTACGCAAACGTAATAAACTCTAAATTGATTTTCAATAAACAACCATCAGCTGCCCCATCAAACACCTCTGCTGCTTCTTCCTCCTCCTCTGTTACCGTGCCAAGTGGTGTCAAGCAGGTTCCTGACAGAACCAGCAGTATACCCGCGGCAGTTAGGCTGAGTGACAACCCGTCAGCTGTAAGTGAAGCGGACATGCCTGCTGTGTTTGTTTCTCCGAGCACACCACACGTTTCTCCATCCACCATCATATTTTCGCCTGCACCTCACTCACAGTCTATCGGTTTGTCCGTTTCTCCGTACTCTGCCCTCTCTCAGAACTGCAGCCAGCCCTCAATCCCGTTGTTGTGGTCACCTAAAAGATTGTTTCATCCTACACATGAAAAAGCTAAGAGGTTGAACTCCACCATCTCCAAACTTATGGCCACGGAAATGGTGGTCTTAGGCCCTATTTTTTTTAAATGTAAACACTCTGATTGAGTTTGCATCTCCTGGGTTGGCTGTAGTGGGACAGGCATGGGTCTGTGTTAAACTACTTGTAGTCTGATGACATTGATGACACTTCGGGGGTGTTAGGCCCTCATTTAGGGCAATGTGAATGACTCGCCCAGGGTGTTGAGGATGACTCGGCGCCCGGGCCTTGTTGTTAGATTTGGGGGATGTCGCAGTGGCCGGCTCCCGGGCCCGTACCCTGGGGTCACTCTTTAAAAGGCAAGGAAAAGTGGGGGAAAGTTATATGGGAAAGGGGAAATTGTTTGTGACGCCACCTGTGGTGTCTGGTGAGGATCACCAGCGCTGCTACAGTCCTCTGAGGCCGGTGATCAGGCAGCTTAGTTGGTGCGGCTCCCCACAGGTGGAGCAGGGCCTCAGGGCAGCGTAGGAGAAGGGATGCAGGACAGAGCGGACCCAGCCGGGTCGGAGGAAGAATAGGCACACTCACAACAGTTCACTTCAGTACCTTTACTGGTGGTGTTTCAGGCACGATCCAGGGCACTGTAGGGTGAAGGGTGCATATCGGGACTCTACCCAGTGAGCGGGCGTGGGGCCTCCTGCTTCTTGCCTTTTCCTGGTAAGTTTATGACCTGCCTGGAGCTAGGCCTAACTTGGTCTCTGTCTTGCACCAGCTGACCTGGTGGTAGGGCCTTCTGTTGGAGATCACACTCCCTGGTTTCTTGGGCCTCAGTGACTCCTGACCCTGGTATAACGGTCAGCTTTTGGTGTTCCTGGGACATATAGTTCGCCAGGGGTTCCGGTAGTTTCTGCTGGGCCTAAGGAATCCCTGCAGACGCCGACCCGGTGTTCGATATATATTCTTGGGGTGAGCTGGCTAAGCTCCTCTGCCCCCTATGTAGCTCGCTACTCCACTTGCCTTCGGCCGCTCGGGGCCCTCACTAGGCTTCACACTGGCAGTAGGCCTCGCTACTCTTCACCGCTCTTACGGCGTCGGTACGCCTTAGGCTCACTAACCTGAGCTCCCTGAGTCTGGGCTAGACTGACTTTCTCACAGACTTCACTCTCTGTGGACTCAAGACTGACTAACTGCCTAGCTCCACCTTCCCTTTTTATATCCCTATCCGGGCTCCCTCTGGTGGTCTGAGGTGGAAGGTGGAGGTGTGTGAATGCAATGAGGGCCTCTTGTGGAGGAATCCGTCCATGCGCCCCTCTAGGATCTGTGGCACCAATGCACAGCAGGGCGCCACATTCCCCCCTAGCAAAGCTCAGTACTCCCGGACTGAAGTACTTTTTTTATGACAACAATAACGATAACTCTTCCCTTTATGGGAGGCACTTTGCTTAAACGTTACATATAAAACATTATAAATAATAAATAGATATGTACAGTTCAATAAGCAACCCCAGAATTCAAGTCTCTTCCGGTGAGGTTCCCCGACAGGATGTCCATCTCACAGGGTAGAGTACTTGGTAGCTTGAGGGACCTGTCCAAAGCAAACCCTCCACGTAGGCCCTGGGGTCGCTGCAGGGCATGACAATCCTGAGTTGTACCTCCGCTTGTGCCACACCAGACAGGTTTTTTTTCTGAGGTCACCTAAAGGGGCACTCCAGGGAGTGCAATTATTTACAGCAACAGTTTTTGGGCTGCACATAGTCCTCAGCCACAAAGTTCTTTATGTACCCTGACGGGTAACTAGAGATAACAAGGGAAGTGTCCATTTCACTTAAATTGTCCATTATAAGGCAAAACACAAGCTGATAAGTACACATACATGAAAATACACAATATGATACCCCAAGGGCAATTATTTACACTGTCAGAGTTTCCTTCTTTACTCTCTGTATCTGACAGGGGTCTGACCTCGTGTGCTACGCGTCGACCTACGTGGTAGTGGGATGCGTGAGGCACTAGTATTTGCACTACCTCCCATTCTGTCAGTTCTAATTGTTGGGGAGCTGCAGGGTTGCCTTAACCTCTCTACAGGACTGGCAAGTATACCATTGGCTGGGCCTTCTTGCTCTGCTCCAACCGGGGATCCTTCTTCTGGGGATTCTTCTTGAGCAGGCTCTTCTGAAGCACTTACAGGCTCTCCTTGCTGTGGAGGGTCTTCTGGCTGTTGAAAGAAGTGGATCACAGGGATTATTACTGCTCCTCCTAGTTGAGGCCAATCTGCCGGGAAATCTCCTAAGTCAGTATGGAGTATTGCTTCTTTAGGTTCCTCCGGTACGGTGAGAGGCACTTCTTCTTGGGGCTTTAGCAGGTCTGGACACAACTTCAGATGGTCTCTAGATACCGTTGCAGTCGCTCTTCCTCCGTCTCTACTAATTAGGCAGGTCTTCCTATTATCAAATCTTGAATTTAACACAGTGTAGGGTTCTCTCTCCCACTGGTCATCAAGTTTGTGGTTTCTCCTTTTCCTTTTTAACACCACTTCTCCTGGTGTGAAGGGTTCTGCGGGCGCACTTTTATTGTAGTGGGCTTCCTGCTTGTCCCTTACCCGAGTGAGACTGTCTTCAACACAGGCCTGTACTCTCCTGTACTGCTCCTGTCTAGTCATGTCCCAGTCCTCAGTGGACATATCTGCTTCTGGTTCTACTACACCAAGCTCCAGGTCCATGGGCAACTTCCCGGGTCCTGTTCGCATGAGATAAGCTGGAGTACAATTGGTGGAACTCACAGGTATGTGGTTGTACAGATCTACCATGTCTGGTAGTAGGTCTGGCCACTGATTTCTCTCCTCTAGTGGTAAGGTCTTCAGCAGGTCGATGATGATGTTATTCATCTTTTCACAGAGACCGTTGGTTTGGGGGTGGTACACCCGTACAGATGGCAGAACTCCTTGAACAATTCGGCTTCAAAGGTTGGGCCTTGATCCGACAGCACCTGCTCCGGGTATCCATGGGGCCTGCAGAAGTACGCCTGAAACGTCTTCGCCGCAGTTTCTGCCATCAGATCCTTGACGGGGTCGACCACCAGGAACCGAGAGTAGTGATCCACCATGGTCAGGGCATAAGAACATCCTGACCTGCTGAGTGACAGCTTGACATGATTCAGGGCCACGATCTCCAAAGGTCGAGTTGTCTTGATGGGTTGCAGTGGTGCCTTCTGGCTGCTGTAGTCTCTTCTTCTGAGGCTACAGGGTACACAATTCCGGCACCACCTCTCGATGGAACTGCGCATTCCTACCCAATAAAACCGACACTTCAGCAGGGTTTTTGGCTTCTTCCAGCCAAAGTGCCCCGCCTGATCGTGGTAGGCCTCCAACACCATCTGGATGTCTGTCTTGGGCACCACTATCTGCCATATCATCTCATGGGTTTTGGAGTTGACGTACCTCCGGCACAGCTTCTCTCTATAGATGAACAGCCGGCTCTTCTCCCTCCACAGCTGCTTGGCTTGGAGAGACGCTTCCTTCTCCAGGGAGGAACCTTCCTGGGTTATCAGTTCTTTGATACGGCTGACAACCGGGTCGCTGTCCTGGGTCTCCTTCCAGCTGTGGTGAGGCAGGGGGTTTAATGTCTTACCGCGAGGCCTCCTGGAGGCTCGTTGCTCGTGGACCATCCCATTCCGATGAAAGGCAGGTAGTTCAATCTCCTCCAGGTCATCCACTTCTTCTTCAGTGTCTGACTGGTGAGGCATCCTGGACAGGGCATCGGCGTTGGCATTCTTGCGGCCCGCCCGGTACTTAATAGTGAATTGGTAGTTTGACAGCCGAGCCATCCACCGCTGCTCCATGGCTCCTAACTTGGCTGTTTCTAGATGAGTCAAGGGGTTGTCATCAGTGAAGGCAGTGAATTTACTGGAGGCCTGGTAGTGCTTGAACCGCTCGGTGATGGCCCAGACCAACTTGAAGCTGCTATAGTTCTCCGGGTTCCTCTCGGTCGGGCGGAGCTTCCTGCTTGCATAGGTGATCACCCTCTCTCGGCCTCTCTCTACTTCTGACTCAGTACAGCTCCTAATCCTTCGTTACTGGCATCAGTGTACAGCAGGAACGGTTGGCTGTAGTCAGGGTAGGCTAGGATCTTTTCGCCGGTCAGGATCTCCTTCATCACATTAAAGGATTCAGCCTGCTCCTTACCCCACTGGAACGGGGGATTTCTGCCTCTGGGGGACTGTCCTACTAGGAGGTCTTGCAGAGGTGCCGCTTTCTTGGTATTGTCCTTCACAAACCTCCGGTAGTACCCAACTAGCCCCAGGAACTGACGTACCTCCTTGAGGCTCTTCGGCTCCGGACATTTCTGGATGGCAGTGACCTTCTATGGGTCTGGTGCTAGTCCGTCAGGACTAACGATGTGCCCCAGGTATTGTACCTTTCGCTTGAGCAGGTGGCACTTTGAGGGCTTCAGCTTCATCCCATACCGGGACAGCGACTCAAATACCTCCGCCAGGTGCTTCAAGTGGTGCTCATACGTTTTGGAGTACACGATTACATCATCCAGGTATAGTAGTACAGTCTCGAAGTTGCGGTGTCCCAGGCAGCACTCCATCAATCTCTGAAACGTTCCGGGGGCGTTGCAGACTCCAAACAGCATACTATTGAACTCGCAGAGTCCCATCGGGGTGGTGAAGACCGTCGTCTCCCGAACCTCCTCAGCAACAGCTACTTGCCAGTACCCGCTAGTGAGGTCAAGGGTGGAGAAGTAATTTGCAGACTTCAAGGCAGCCAGTGATTCCTCTATACGTGGTAAAGGGTATGCATCTTTATGTGTAATGTGATTTACTTGTCTGTAATCTACACACATTCTCATGCTTCCGTCCTTTTTCCTGACTAGAACTAGGGGAGCTGCCCAGGGACTACAACTATCCCTTACTACCCCTGCCTTCTTCATGTCGTGCAACATCTCCTTCGCCTTCTGGTAGTGTGCTGGTGGTATAGGCCTGTAACGTTCTTTGATGGGTGGATGGTCACCTGTGGGGATATGGTTTGAACCCCCTTAATCCTCCCAAAGTCAAGTGGGTGCTTACTGAATACCTGCTCGTATTCCTGAACCACCCGGTGTACACCCTGCTTCTGATGGGCAGGAGTGGTGTCTGTCCCAACATGGAGCTGTTGACACCAATTCTCCACCTGGGTTCCCGGGTCATTATCCTCCACTTCGTCTGGTGAGGTTAAGGACTCCGCCTTGTGTATGGAGTTGTTATTTACCATGTACAGTTTGGCAACAGTGGCGTAGCGTGGTAATCTAACCTCGTCCTCCCCATAGTTTATTAGGCGTACGAGCACCCTCCCATTGCGTACATCCACTACCCCTCTGGCAGTCAAGAGTGTAGGCCTATGCTCCAAGGTAAGGGGCTCTACTACCGCCTGGTAGCTCCGTCCTTTGAGACCTATTGCTGCTCTACACCAAATCAGCATTTCACTCATCGGGGGAATCACAATGGGTACCGGGTCTGTCACCCGTACATTACCAATTTCACCGCCTGTTAGCTTTACCTGTTGCTGGTACATAAGGGCTCGGATCTCTTTCTGGAGCGCCCTTCTCTGCCCTGGTCTGGCAGTGTCAGCTATCTGTTGGAGCAAGAACAACACTTCTCCCAAACAGTTACTAACAACATTTGTGCCAAGTACCATATACAAGTCTGTATCATCAGGATTAGTCTCTACTACAATTAGTCCCTGGTCCTTCAGTTCCACTCTTCCCACCTTTACTGCCACACCCTTAACCCCGACTAGGTTAAGAGGGAGGCCGTTTGAGGCATAGACGAAATGATTTGGATCTGGTGGGTGAAGTTCGTCTATGAACCAGAACCTTTTGTAGAGGACATCAGGCATGATGGTTACCTGAGATCCTGTGTCCAGCAGAGCCGGGTGTCGCGATGCTGTCCAGCACGATGGACAGGAAAGGTCTTCCTCCCACGAACCTGCGGTACCAGTTTGATGGGCCTGGGGGGTCTACTCCTGGGTGTCGGCCCTCGGCCCCAGGGTTTGCTCGTTTAAAGGACAGCTCTGGACGGTGTGACCTGTCTTGTGGCATCGGTGGCAGACAGGGTCCCTCGGCGGGCGGTGTTGGTCGCTAGTCCTCCCAGGGGGTGGCGTTGTCCTCCTTCTCATCCAGGGGACATCCTCAGGGCTGTCGGCTAGAAGGATCCTTCCTTCCTCCTCGGGCTCCGTCTGCAGCTGTAGGGCACTCAGCACAGTGGTCAGGGTTTTACTCAACTGACGCACTTCAGAGCGCAGGCTGTCCAGCTCACTAGGGGATGTTGCTTGCACCTTGGCTTCAGCAGCTACCGGGGAAAAGGTGGACGCCGCAGGCACTGGGGTGGCCCCACCCTGGTAACATTGGATAGCAGTTGTTTCCAGGGGCTGCAGTCCTTTTATAGCCATGTCCTTAAGGGTGTCAAAGGTGGCATCTGGATGATCTAGGGAGCACCAACGCACAGTCCTGCTCTCCTCTTGGGACCTCAGTCCCCGGATAAACTGTTCCTTCAGCATTTTATTTTCATCATTGATGCTGGTTGGACTAACCTGTTTCAGAGCTCGCATGGTCCCTTGCAAACGCCAGGCATAGTCCCGAACACTGTCCTCCGGTTGCTGAGAGCAGTTGTAGAACCTCATCCGGAGGTCTGTCTCAGTACGATTCTCAAAGACAGTCTGTAACTTTTTAAAGATTGCGGATACTGACTCCTGGTCTGTGGCCGACCAGGTTTCTACTTCTCACTCCGTAGCACCAGTCAATTGTCCCAATACAACAGCGGCTCTTTGCTTGCCTGTCATAGAGTACATATCCAGTATACCACATATTTTCCTTTTGAATCCAGAAGGGTATCTGGTTTACCGCTGTACTGGGGGAGCCACTTCGCTCCAGGGATGTACGGTAGGGCCATGGGTATGACAGGGGTTACTGGCCCTGCTGTTGGAGCGTCTGCTTTGGCCTGCTCGGCGCCGAGCGCAGGTTGATTATCAGAGCCGGTAACCGGTACTCCGGTGTTGAGCTGTTCTTCGGACATTCTGGCGCCCCCCTAGCGAACCGTAGCCTACCTTCTTGTCTTCCGGTAGGCCGCAGCTCCGCAGGTAACAGTCTTCTTTCAGGACCTTGCGTCGCTTGCGTCCTACGTCAGAGCGCTCACCGAGGCTCCTTCCAGGACCTGGCACTTCCTGGTTTGACGTCGAGGCGTGGGGCGTGTCCGGAGCTTCGCGCGCTTCAGCAGGTACGTCTCTCAGTTTCCCGCGGTTACGCCCTTCTTCCCGCTCGGCGGCACAACAATGGCGGCAATCTTCGCCACAGTTAAATACACAGTTTTTGATTAAAGGCGCATAGTACCCGGTGGCAACGGGCACAACACTCTGTCATTGCAGCGGGCACGGAATCCTGTTCGTGACGCCAGGAAGAGATGACGCGCCCAGAGTGTTGGGGACGACTCGGCGCCCGGGCCTAGTTATTAGATTTGGGGGATGTCGCGGTGGCCGGCTCCCGGGCCCGTACCCTGGGGTCACTCTTTAAAAGGCAAGAAAATGTGGGGGAAAATTATATGGGAAAGGGGAAATTGTTCGTGACGCCACCCGCGGTGTTTCTGGTGAGGATCACCAGCGCTGCTACAGTCCTCTGAGGCCGGTGATCAAGCAGCTTAGTTGATGCAGCTCCCCACAGGTGGAGCAGGGCCTCAGGGCAGCGTAGGAGAAGGGATGCAGGACAGAGGGGACCCAGCCGGGTCGGAGGAAGAATAGGCACACTCACAACAGTTCACTTCAGTACCTTTACTGGTGGTGTTTCAGGCATGATCCAGGGCACTGTAGGGTGAAGGGTGCATATCGGGACTCTCCCCAGTGAGCGGGTGTGGGGCCTCCTGCTTCTTGCCTTTTCCTGGCAAGTTTATGACCTGCCTGGAGCTAGGCCTAACTTGGTCTCTGTCTTGCACCAGCTGACCTGGTGGTAGGGCCTTCTGTTGGAGATCACACTCCCTGGTTTCTTGGGCCTCAGTGACTCCTGACCCTGGTATAACGGTCAACTTTTGGTGTTCCTGGGACATATAGTTCACCAGGGGTTCCGGTAGTTTCTGCTGGGCCTAAGGAATCCCTGCAGACGTGGACCCGGTATCCGGTATATGGTCTTGGGGTGAGCTGGCTAAGCTCCTCTGCCCCCTATGTAGCTCGCTACTCCACTTGCCTTCAGCCGCTCAGGGCCCTCATTAGGCTTCACACTGGCAGTAGGCCTCGCTACTCTTCACCGCTCTTACGGCGTCGGCACGCCTTAGGCTCATTAACCTGAGCTCCCTGAGTCTGGGCTGGACTGACTTTCTCACAGACTTCACTTTCTGTGGACTCTAGACTGACTAACTACCTAGCTCCACCTTCCCTTTTTATATCCCTATCCGGGCTCCCTCTGGTGGTCTGAGGTGGAAGGTGGAGGTGTGTGAATGCTATGAGGGCCTCTTGTGGAAGAATCCGTCCATGCACCCCTCTAGGATCTGTGGCACCAATGCGCAGCAGGGCGCCACATGAACACTCCTGGTTAGGTCTCCATCTCCTGGGTTGGCTGTACTGGAAGAGGTGTGGGTTTTATTTACACTATTTGTACAGTAGTGAAATAAGTGATCTGCCACTAATTTTTTTAAATGTGAGGAATCCTGATTGGGTCTTCATCTATTGGGTTGGCTGGAACGTTCCTGTTCTGCAGTCTAAGTTATGTAAGGTTGCGTACCAGTCCTGATACAGACTCTGCCTGCTGCACTCCTGATGCAGACTCTGCCTGCTGCACTCCTGATGCAGACTCTGCCAGCTGCACTCCTGATGCAGACTCTGCCTGCTGCACTCCTGATGCAGACTCTGCCTGCTGCACTCCTAATGCAGACTCTGCCTGCTGCACTCCTGATGCAGACTCTGCCTGCTGCACTCCTGATTCAGACTCTGCCTGCTGCACTCCTGATGCAGACTCTGCCTGCTGCACTCCTGATGCAGACTCTGCCTGCTGCACTCCTGATGCAGACTCTGCCTGCTGCACTCCTGATGCAGACTCTGCCTGCTGCACTCCTGATGCAGACTCTGCCTGCTGCACTCCTGATGCAGACTCTGCCAGCTGCACTCCTGATGCAGACTCTGCCTGCTGCACTCCTGATGCAGACTCTGCCTTCTGCACTCCTGATGCAGACTCTGCCTGCTGCACTCCTGATGCAGACTCTGCCTGCTGCACTCCTGATGCAGACTCTGCCTGCTGCAGTCCTGATGCAGACTCTGCCTGCTGCAGTCCTGATGCAGACTCTGCCTGCTGCACTCCTGATGCAGACTCTGCCTGCTGCACTCCTGATACAGACTCTGCCTGCTGCACTCCTGATACAGACTCTGCCTGCTGCACTCTGATACAGACTCTGCCTGCTGCAATCCTGATACAGAATTTGCCTGCTGCACTCTGATACAGACTCTGCCTGCTGCACTCCTGATACAGACTCTGCCTGCTGCACTCCTGATACAGACTCTGCCTGCTGCACTCCTGATACAGACTCTGCCTGCTGCACTCCTGATACAGACTCTGCCTGCTGCACTCCTGATACAGACTTTGCCTGCTGCCCTCCTGATACAGACTCTGCCTGATGCACTCCAGATACTGACTCTGCCTGCTGCACTCCTGATACAGACTCTGCCTGCTGCACTCCTGATACAGACTCTGCCTGCTGTACTTCTGATACAGACTCTGCCTGCTGCACTCCTGATACAGACTCTGTATTCTGTATGGAGCAATATATGGGGCCCATAATACTGTACTGAGCAATATACGGGGCCCATTATTCTGTAAAGAGCATTATATGGGGTCCATTATTCTGAATGGAGCATTATGGGGGGCCAGTATTCTGTTTGGAGCATTATATGGGGGTCAATATTCCATCTGTAACATTATATGGGTCCATTATTCTGTATGGAGCAATATATGGGGCCCATTATTCTGTATAGAGCATTATATGGCGTCCATTATTCTGTATAGAGCCTTATATGGTGTCCATAATACTGTATGGAGGACTATGTAGTGCCCATAATACTGTATGGAGGACGATACTGTCCGGTCTGCACTGTGCGCTGCAAGGATTCGCCGTTTTTTTCAGCTATTGTAGAATTTTCAATAGATATCACCCATGTAATGTAAGTGTGGCACCCCAGGGGTCTGGTTGCCACGGTGATAGAAATATCACGTCTGGGAGCAAGTGGGAGGTTCCCTGGTCAGGAGCCCTTGAACATGCAACACCTCCTGTCCCAGACCAGATAGGGGAGGAACCTGCCCTATATAAACTGGATCTGGGGCGGGGTTAGGAAGTGAAGCTCCAGAGAGACCAGAGACTGGAGGCTGAGACAGAGCTGAGTCTAGTTGAGAGTGAAGTTCCAGACACAGGGAAAGCAACAGCTAGGAGCTCTATAGGAGCAGGAGCTGAGTGCCAGGGACTTGAAGCAGATATAGCTCGTCCTGTCTGAAGACACTACGACCGGACAACGGAGTCCGAGGCTGTGAGGATCTCTACGTCCAGCAGCAGAAACCAGCCGGCAGGGGATTCCAGGTCCTCTGGCCATAGAAGCCCGGAGGCTCAGTCACGAGCAAGGGACCAGCACCGCCTTCGAGGAGCGGAGGCTAACAGAAGGCCCCAAGTCACCAGCCATACGGGTGAGCACCACACGGTACACTCAGGGACGTGGGCTACTTCCACTCGCTTACAGCAAGGTAGCCAGGAAGAGTGCAGACAGACGGGGAGGCCTACAACTCCACCTGGCCAGGGGAACTCCTGTTTGTTCACAGACTGACCCGGCCTCTTATGCTAGCCAGTACTCCCGGGAGGGTCTGCCTTATCATCATCAGTAAAGACCCTGAACTGCACTGCAAAGACTCTAAGTCTTTCCTGCTTCACCCGTGCACCATCACTCCCATCATCCACACTCACTGCCCTAGGGCTATACTTCTCCCGTGGGGAGTTGTCCCATCCTCCGGGTAACCCACACACGGCCCAAGGGGCGCGTCATAAGAAGTAAGTGAAATCTTTGGCATTGAACTATATATATATTTCTCTGCTATATCTTTGCATCTTGAATTGTGGTATGTGTTAAAGGGGCCCACTGAGACTCTTTCGATCGGGGCCAACGAAAACCTGGAGCCGGCCCTGCCTTGGAGTAATACGTGTGAGTATGATTCATTTTTTAATTTTTATGCAGAGGATGCCTATAAAATAAAATATATACAGTGGGGAAAATAAGTATTTGCTACACTGACGATTTTGCAAGTTTTCCCACCTGCAGAGCATGGAGAGGTCTGTAATTTTTATCATAGGTACACTTCAACTGTAAGAGACAGAATATTGAAAAAAATTCAGAAAACAAATTGTATGATTTTTGCATAATTAATTTACATTTTATTGTATGAAATAAGTATTTTATACAATAGAAAAACAGAACTTAATATTTGGTACAGAAACCTTTTTTTGTCATTACAGAGGTCAGATGTTTCCTGTAGTTCTTGACCAAGTTTGCACACACTGCAGCAGGGATTTTTGTGCAATCCTCCATACAGATCTTCTAAAGATCTTTCAGGTTTCGGGGCTGTCGCTGGGCAACATTGAGATTCAGCTCCCTCCAAAGATTTTCTATTGGATTCAGGTCTGGAGACTGGCTAGGCCACTCCTTAGTTGCCCTGGCTGTGTGTTTCAGGTCATTGTCATATTGTAAGACCCAGCAATGCCGATTTGTATCGTAAATATAAAAATGGCTATTTTGAATCCATATTGAAATATGCAGAATGTATTCAAAACAGCATTGCTCCAGTCTGGTTATATATTGACAGACAGATGAGGCTCATTCTGTTTAACTTTACTTTGTATTTACTTGATGTTTAGACACAAGATAATGTTAATAAGTAACAACATCTTGAGAACAGCGTACTCACATTGTCTGAAACATTAATCACAAATAGTTTTCTGTTTATTGAGTGTAATTGTAAAACAAGAAGATTTACATAACCTTTTGTGCTTAGTTTACTTACTTGATCACCAAGAGCTATTGAATTGTGTACGTTTATTGCACACCATTGTATATGTGAGAGCCTTTCTCTGATTCACCTTTTTGTCTTTAGCTGGCCACTATTGGGGCAAAGGTGAATTAGACTTAGTAGTGTACATTCACTGTATAGGGCCAGAGAAAATATTACTAAGCAGAAGCTTTTGGACCAGTAATGATGTGTACAGTGTTGTGATACCTGCCCATTCAGTGTTGTGAGACTTCCAGGGGTTTCTCTGTCTTGGTGAAATTGCTTCTCTGATATTCTAAACTGATGATTAGTGTTGAGCGAGCATGCTCGACACTGCTCAGTACTCGCCCGAGCATCACGCCACTCGGGATGTTCGACGAGCACCGAGCATTTCCGGGTTACTCGGGCGGGAGCTCGGGTTTCCGCCCTGCATGTTTGGCGCTCTTTACAGAGCCAATGAACATGCAGGGATTGCCAGCCAGTCACTGTAATGCCGCAGCCATGTTGTTTGTGGGCATTACAGTGATTGGCTGGCCGCACAGCGTCACCTCGAGTATTTAAAACCGGGCGCCGCCATCTTGGACACAGTCGCTCCGGATTAGACAGTGTAGGGACAGCGCTGCTGAGCTAGGGAGAGATTTATCCTGCGAAATAGTTAGTGTAGGGTCTGTAAAGGCTGCAAGATCAAACAAGCAGTCCTTCTCAGGACTAATATCCATCCCAGATATCAGGCAGCAAGGCAGGCAGGCTGTATAGGAGACGCAGTGGTTATACCAGCAAACGCTGCATTACAGTCCTGTGTGCTCCTGTTTCTGAAATTGCTGGACTTAGCTCCAGGTCTCGGGGGCCAGGAAAAATCCTTTTTTTTCATCTAAATCCTCTTTTTTTTCCTCCTTCACACTGTACAAATACCCGTCATATTAACCTATTGGTGTCGCCTCCCCCGCTCCCCCCCCCCCAAAAAAAAAAGTGTGTCTCTGATTTTTCAGACAAAAATATATCTGTTGAAAAGAGTCTGGTATAGGCCACAGAAACAGAAGTGTGGTTTTGCAGTTCCACGGGTGAAATCTCTGTATTATCCAGTTTTGTGCCTTTTGTATCTAAAAAAAAACAGTTTGAGTGTGTCGCTCACTGTTCAGCCGCAAATATATATACAGTACAGACCAAAAGTTTGGACACACCTTCTCATTTAAAGATTTTTCTGTATTTTCATGACTATGAAAATTGTACATTCACACTGAAGGCATCAAAACTATGAATTAACACATGTGGAATTATATACTTAACAAAAAAGTGTGAAACAACTGAAAATATGTCTTATATTCTAGGTTCTTCAAAGTAGCCACCTTTTGCTTTGATGACTGCTTTGCACACTCTTGGCATGCTCTTGATGAGCTTCAAGAGGTAGTCACCGGAAATGGTCTTCTAACAATCTTGAAGGAGTTCCCAGAGACGCTTAGCACTTGTTGGCCCTTTTGCCTTCACTCTGCGGTCCAGCTCACCCCAAACCATCTCGATTGGGTTCAGGTCTGGTGACTGTGGAGGCCAGGTCATCTGGCGTAGCACCCCATCACTCTCTCTTTTGGTCAAATAGCCCTTACACAGCCTGGAGGTGTGTTTGGGGTCATTGTCCGGTTGGAAAATAAATGATGGTCCAACTAAACGCAAACCGGATGGAATAGCATGTCGCTGAAAGATGCTGTGGTAGCCATGCTGGTTCAGTATGCCTTCAATTTTGAATAAATCCCCAACAGTGTCACCAGCAAAGCACCCCCGCACCATCACACCTCCTCCTCCATGCTTCACGGTGGGAACCAAGCATGTAGAGTCCATCTGTTCACCTTTTCTGCGTCGCACAAAGACACAGTGGTTGGAACCAAAGATCCCAAACTTGGACTCATCAGACCAAAGCACAGATTTCCACTGGTCTAATGTCCATTACTTGCGCTCTTTAGCCCAAACAAGTCTCTTCTACTTGTTGCCTGTCCTTAGCAGTGGTTTCCTAGCAGCTATTTTACCATGAAGGCCTGCTGCACAAAGTCTCCTCTTAACAGTTGTTGAAGTGATGTGTCTGCTGCTAGAACTCTGTGTGGCATTGACCTGGTCTCTAATCTGAGCTGCTGTTAACCTGCGATTTCTGAGGCTGGTGACTTGGATAAACTTATCCTCAGAAGCAGAGGTGACTCTTGGTCTTCCTTTCCTGGGGCAGTCCACATGTGGGCCAGTTTCTTTGCAGCACTTGATGGTTTTTGAAACTGCACTTGGGGACACTTTCAAAGTTTTCCCAATTTTTCGGACTTACTGACCTTCATTTCTTAAAGTAATGATGGCCACTCGTTTTTCTTTACTTAGCTGCTTTTTTCTTGCCACAATACAAATTCTAACAGTCTATTCAGTAGGACTATCAGCTGTGTATCCACCAGACTTCTGCACAACACAACTGATGGTCACAACCCCATTTATAAGGCAAGAAATCCCACTTATTAAACCTGACAGGGCACACCTGTGAAGTGAAAGCCATTTCTGGTGACTACCTCTTGAAGCTCATCAAGAGAATGCCAAGAGTGTGCAAAGCAGTCATCAAAGCAAAAGGTGGCTACTTTGAAGAACCTAGAATATAAGACATATTTTCAGTTGTTTCACACTTTTTTGTTATGTATATAATTCCACATGTGTTAATTCATAGTTTTGATGCCTTCAGTGTGAATATACAATTTTCATAGTCATGAAAATACAGAAAAATCTTTAAATAAGAAAGTGTGTCCAAACTTTTGGTCTGTACTGTATATTTAAAAAAGTCTGGTATACACCAGTAAATTATAACTGTGGTTTTGCTGTTCCACGGTAAAAAAATCTCTATTATCCTGCTTTTGGCATTTTTTGCCGAAAAAATAAATAATAGTGTCTCCTGATTGTTCAGACACAAATATATCTGTTGAAAATAGTCTGGTGTAGGCCCGAGAAATACAAGTGTCGTTTTGCAGTTCCACAGTAAAAAATCTCTGTATTATCCTGCTTTTCGCAATTTTTGGCCATAAAGAATAAATAATAGTGTCTCCTGATTGTTCAGACACAAATATATCTGTTGAAAATAGTCTGGTGTAGGCCCGAGAAATACAAGTGTGGTTTTGCAGTTCCACGGTTCAAACCTCTGTATTATCCACTTTTGGGCCATTTGTATCTAAAAAAAACAGTTTGAGTGTGTCGCTCACTGTTCAGCCGCAAATATATATATATTTAAAAAAGTTTGGTATACATACACCAGTAAATTATAACTGTGGTTTTGCTGTTCCACGGTAAAAAATCTCTAATATTCAGCTTTTGGTATTTTTTCCGTAAAGAAAAAGAGTAATATTTTCTCCCTGATTGTTCAGATTGTTTAAAAGAATCGGGTGTAGGCCAGAGAAATAGAACTGTGGTTTTCCTCTTCCACGGTTCTAATCTACTTTTTTATTACCCTTTTTCCAATGATAGTGCGAGTGTAAGCGATTTTACTTCCTTTACAATGGGCAAGGCGCGTGGCAAGGGACGTGGAAGTGGACGTTCTGGTGATGGTGCGTGCAGAGGACGGGGCCGTGGCCAAGGTGAAAATGTGCCACAACCAACAGCCACATCTTCTCGCTCCCACTTCTTGACCGAATTACTAGGGAAGCACAGAACAACACCAGTATTGCGAACTGATCAGTGTGAACAGGTTATTAATTGGATACAGTGGCGTACCGCCAAGGCGGCAGACCAAGCCACTGCTATGGGGCCCGTGGCCGGAGGGGGCCCGTGAGGGCCCCAAGCAGCCTGGGAACGAGGAGGATAGGTGAGTAGAAGTTTGCGGCGGCAGAGGAGCAGGTTGCGGCAGTGGAGGAGCGGAGCACACGCTGTAGCCGCTGCTGCAGCTACCACGTGTGCCCGCTGCTAAAGAGACATGAATATTCCCTCTTCTCCACTCCCATGGGCGTGGAAAAGATGGAATATTCATTTTCTTTAGTAGCGGGCACGGAGGAGCGCTGAGCCCCGGCTCCTGCTGTCAGTGGCCGCCGCTAAAGAGAAAGCATATTCACTCTTCTCCACACCCATAGTCCCGGCGTGGAGAGGAGTGAATGTGTCGACAGCAGCAGCAGCTCACCTCGGCTTCTGAGAGCGTGCGCAGCTCAGATGCCGACATGAGCTGCTGCAGACAGGACTCAGCGCTGGAGCAGAGGTGAGGAGGGAAGGTGAGTATAAGTGTTTATTATTTTACTAGATGGTGGCCCGATTCTAACGCATCGGGTATTCTAGAATATGTATGCAGCCGACCGGGCACAATCAGCAAAGTGGTGTTTAAATTTGGCGCCAATAATGCTGATTGTTCGCGGCCTGCAAACGCGACCAATCAGCAGAGGGGTGTTTAAATTTGGCGCCAAAATCGCTGATTGGTCGTGGCCGGCAATCAGCAGAGCGTTGTTTAAATTTGGCGCTAATCTCTGGCGGCCGCGACCAATCAGCAGAGCGGTGTTTAAATTTCACGCAAAAATCGCTGATTCGTCGCGGTCGGCCGGCGGCTGCGACCAATCAGCAGAGCGTTGTTGAAATTTGGCGCCAATCTTGCTGATTGGTCGCAGCCACGACCAATCAGCAGAGCGTTGTTTAACTTTGGCGCCAATCTCGCAGAGCGGTGTTTAAATTTGGCGCCAATCTCGCTGATTGGTCACGGCCGGCTGGCGTCCTCGACTAATCAGCAGAGCGGTGTTTAAATTTGGCGCCAAAATCGCTGATTGGTTGCGGTCGGCTGGTGGACGTGACCAATCAGCAGAGCGTTGTTTAAATTTGGCGCCAATCTCGCTGATTGGTCGCGGTCGGCTGGCGGGCGTGACCAATCAGCAGAGCGTTGTTTAAATTTGGTGCCAAAATCGGTGATTGGTTGCAGCCTCTATTTAAATGTGGCGCCCAAATCGGCCGCGACCAATCAGCACAGCGGTGTTTAACTTTTGCGGCAAGATCACTGATAGGTCGCGGTCAGCGAATTGTATTGGTGAGGAACGGCGAGCGGAATCGTATTGGTGAGGACCGGGGAGCGCCGCTGCCTGTGCGGCTACTTCCGCTGTGAGAAGCCGGGAGATGAACGACTGTTCGCAGCAGAAGTATCCCGACCCGCAGCGCCGCTCCCCGGTCCTCCCTTGACACCCTAGCCGCTGATCTCCCGACAGTAGCCCCCTTAGATCTGACTCGTCTCCCACCCGGTAAGACGTTTGTAGCGGTTCCAGATCGGGAGAAGATTTCTTCACTGGGGTCATTCATCTAAACTAGCCGGCCATGCCGGTCTGAAGAAAACTTTCCTGCTCATTACCCGGCATTACTGATGGCCTACCCTGCGCAAGGATGTGGTAGACTTCGTCTCGGCCTGTTCATCTTGTGCCCGCAACAAAGTTCCCAGACATCTTCCAGCCGGTCACCTCCTGCCTCTTCCCGTACCTGCTGCCCCTTGGCAACACATTGCTATGGACTTTATTACAGATATCCCTGTTTCTGCAGGCTGTACAGTCATTTGGGTGGTCGCCGACCGCTTTTCTAAAATGGCCCACTTCATCCCTCTGCCTGGTCTCCCGTCTGCATCAGAGCTGGCTAAGGACTTCTTCCTTCACATCTTCCGTCTCCATGGCCTACCCCTCCACATTGTGTCGGATCGAGGGGTTCAGTTCACCTCACGCTTCTGGAGAGCTACGTGTAAACTGCTGGATGTCACCCTGGATTTCTCCTCCGCTTACCATCCACAGTCCAATGGCCAAGTAGAGCGCATCAACCAGATCCTTACCAGCTACCTCCGGCACTTTGTTAATGCTCACCATACCGATTGGGTGGACCTCCTACCATGGGCCGAATTCTCCTACAACAATCATGAGAGCGAATCGACTTCCAAGTCCCCGTTCTTTGTAGTCTATGGTCAACATCCTCGGATTCTGTTTCCCGTCTCCGCTTCTGTGGACAACCCTGCCGTGGAGTCTCTGGTCAGCGAATTTTCCACCATTTGGGAAAATACTAGGTCCGCACTTCTTCAGTCCTCCGAGCGGATGAAGAGATATGCTGACAAGAGACGTCTGGGTCCGCCTCAATTCCGTCCGGGAGACAAGGTTTGGCTCTCCTTCAAACATGTTCGACTCAAAATACCCTCCTACAAGTTGGGTCCTCGGTTCATCGGCCCATTTGAAGTCCTCAAACAAATCAACCCAGTGGCCTACAAGTTAAAACTCCCGGCCACCTTACGGATTCCCAACTCCTTCCACGTATCTCTCCTCAAACCAGTTGTGTTTAATTCTTTTTCCAACAATCCAGGTACTCCCCCTACTCCGGTTTCCGCTGAGGATGTTTTTGAGGTAGAGAACATTCTGGCCACCAAGAGGGTAAGAGGAAAGACCTTTTTTTCTGGTGGATTGGAAGGGGTTTGGCCCAGAGGAGAGAACTTGGGAACCCAGGGAGAACATTCATGCCCCGCTTCTACTTGAAAAATTTCTTTCTGGCCTAAAAAAGAGGGGGCGTAAAGGGGAGAGGTACTGTAGCATCGGCGTCTCTGCCCCCTGCCAGACAGAGACGCCGTCCCTCTCACCACCGCACTCCCCGCCCGACGTCCTCCAGCGCTCCTCTTCCTGCTTCTGCCGGCGCGCGCAGCTTCCTGGGCACTGTCCTTAGGGCGCGCGCGCGCTCCCTCCCTCTTAAAGGGGTCGCGCGCGCCGCCCTAAGGAGTCCCCGGCCAATTGCCGGAGGTCCTCCCATATATAAAGCACCTTCTCCAATATGGAGGTGCCCGAGCAATAGTTGATGCACAGTGTACTCACCTCTGCTTCAGCCCTCAGGTCCCGCTGCTAGACTGACTACTAGTCCTGCCCGCCAGCCTGACTATCAGTCCAGTTCGCCAGCCTGACTACTCTCCAGCCCGACAGTCTGTCTTCCGTTCAGTCTGCCAGTCTGTCTATGGGCTTTGTCCGCCTGCTTACCTGGAAGCACCTGCCCGCTACCTACTGTGCCTACCTGGAGGCTCCTGCTTGCTACCTGCCGTGCCTACCTGGAGGCTCCTGCTTGCTACCTGCCGTGCCTACCTGGAGGCTCCCGCTTGCTACCTGCCGTGCCTACCTGGAGACTCCCGCTTGCTACCTGCCGTGCCTACCTGGAGGCTCCAGCTGTCACTTGCTGTGACCACCTGACAGCCTACCTAGAGGCTCCTGCCTGTCACTTGCGGTGACCACCTGTCAGCCTACCTGGAGGCTCCTGCCCGTCACTTGCCGTGACAACCTGACAGCCTACCTAGAGGCTCCTGCCTGTCACCTGCCGTGTCTGCCAGTCCATCCACCAGGACCACTCGTCAGCCTGCCTGCTGTGCCCATCTGCTATACCGGTCAGTCCCAGCCATCTGACCTGTGGGAGTCACCTGCTCTCTTACAAGGTCGTCCCCAGAGTAGCACCTGGTCCCTCTGCTCGGTCCCTCCCTGGTCATGGAGTCGTTAGCCGCCGTACAACCTAGGTCGGTCCGAATTGATACTTAGTTACGCCCCTCTGGGTCCCTCCTTGCACCGTAGCACAGAGGTTCCACCACCCGGATCCATAACACAAGTGAAGTTGATGCCAAAAAGTTCTATTTTGGTCTCATCTGACCTTCTCCCATGCCTCCTCTGGATCATCCATATGGTCATTGGTGAACTTCAAACGGGCCTGGACATGTGCTGGCATGAGCAGGGGGAACTTGCATGACCTGCAGGCTTTTAATCCATGATGGTGTAATGTTTGAGTCTTTGGTTCTAGCACTTTTCAGGTCATTCACCAGGTCCTCCCGTGTAGTTCTGGGGTGATTCATTACCTTTCTTAGAATCATCCTTACTCCTCGAGGCGAGATCCTGCTTGGAGCCCCAGACCAAGAAGATTGACCGTCATCTTGTGTTTCTTCTATTCTCTAATAATTGAACCAACAGTTGTTGCCTTCTGACCAAGCTGTTTGGCTATTGTCCTGTAGCCAATCCCAGCCTTGTGCAGGTCTACAATTTTGTCCCCGGTGTCCTTAGACAATCTTTGGTCTAGACCATGATAGACAGGTTGGAGCGTGTTTGATTGTGTGGACAGGTGTCTTTTATACAGGTAACAAGTTCAAACAGAAGCAATTAATACGGTAATTAATAAGGTAATGAGTGCAGAGTAGGAGAGTTTTTTAACCCCTTAAGCCCCGCGGGTGGTTTGCACGTTAATGACCGGGCCAATTTTTACAATTCTGACCACTGTCACTTTATGAGGTAATTACTCTGGAACGCTTCAACGGATCCCCCTGATTCTGAGACTGTTTTTTCGTGACATATTGTACTTCATGATTGTGGAAAAATTTCTTCTATATCACTTGCGTTTATATGTGAAAAAAATGGAAATTTGGCAAAAATTTTGAAAATTTTGCAATTTTCAAAATTTGAATTTTTAAGCCCTGAAATCAGAGCGATATGTCACACAAAAGAGTTAATAAATAACATTTCCCACATGTCTACTTTACATCAGCACAATTTTGGAACCAAAATTTTTTTTTGTTAGGGAGCTATAAGGGTTAAAAGTTGACCAGCGATTTCTCATTTTTCCAACAAAATTTACAAAACCATTTTTTTAGGGACCACATCACATTTGAAGTCACTTTGAGAGGTCTTTATGACAGAAAATACCCAAAAGTGACACCATTCTAAAAACTGCACCCCTCAAGGTGCTCAAAACCACATTCAAGAACTTTATTAACCCTTCAGGTGCTTCACAGGAATTTTTTGAATGTGGAAGAAAAAAATGAACATTTAACTTTTTTCACAAAAATGTTACTTTAGACCCAATTCTTTTTATTTTCACAGGGGTAACAAGAAAAAATGGACCGCAAAATTTGTTGTGCAATTTCCCCTGGGCACGCAGATACCCAATATTTGGGGAAAAAACACTGTTTGGGCGCACTGTAGGGCTCGGAAGGGAAGGAGCGCCATTTGACTTTTTGATTGTAAAATTTGCTTGAATAATTAGCGGACACCATGTTGCGTTTAGAGAGCCCCTGTGTGCCCAAACTTTGGAGCTCCCCCACAAGTGACCCCATTTTGGAAACTAGACCCCCCAAGGCACCTATCTAGATGCATAGTGAGCACTTGCAACCCCCAGGTGCTTCACAAATTGATTCGTAAAAATGAAAAAGTGAAAAAAAAAAACTTTTTCATTTTTCCGAATCAATTTGTGAAGCACCTAGGGGTTCCAAGTGCTCACTATGCATCTAGATAGGTGCCTTGGGGGGTCTAGTTTCCAAAATGTGGTCACTTGTGGGGGAGATCCAATGTTTGGGCACACAGGGACTCTCTAAATGCAACATGGTATCCGCTAACAAATTGAATGGAAAATCGGCTCAAATTGTTAGCGGACACCACATTGCGTTTGGAGAGCCCCTCTGTGCCCAAACTTTGGAGCTCCCCCACAATTGACCCCATTTTGGAAACTAGACCCCCCAAGGCACCTTTTTAGATGCATAGTGAGCACTTGGAACCCCCAGGTGCTTCACAAATTGATTCGTAATAATGAAAAAGTGAAAAAAAAAACACTTTTTCATTTTTACGAATCAATTTGTGAAGCACCTAGGGGTTCCAAGTGCTCACTATGCATCTAGATAGGTGCCTTGGGGGGTCTAGTTTCCAAAATGGGGTCACTTGTGGGGGAGCTCCAATGTTTGGGCACACAGGGACTCTCTAAATGCAACATGGTATCCGCTAACAAATTGAATGGAAAATCGGCTCAAATTGTTAGCGGACACCACATTGCGTTTGGAGAGCCCCTCTGTGCCCAAACTTTGGAGCTCCCCCACAAGTGACCCCATTTTGGAAACTAGACCCCCCAAGGCACCTTTTTAGATGCATAGTGAGCACTTGGAACCCCCAGGTGCTTCACAAATTGATTCGTAATAATGAAAAAGTGAAAAAAAAAACACTTTTTCATTTTTACGAATCAATTTGTGAAGCACCTAGGGGTTCCAAGTGCTCACTATGCATCTAGATAGGTGCCTTGGGGGGTCTAGTTTCCAAAATGGGGTCACTTGTGGGGGAGTTCCAATGTTTGGGCACACAGGGACTCTCTAAATGCAACATGGTATCCGCTAACAAATTGAATGGAAAATCGGCTCAAATTGTTAGCGGACACCACATTGCGTTTGGAGACCCCCTCTGTGCCCAAACTTTGGAGCTCCCCCACAAGTGACCCCATTTTGGAAACTAGACCCGCCAAGGCACCTTTCTAGATGCATAGTGAGCACTTGGAACCCCCAGGTGCTTCACAAATTGATTCGTAATAATGAAAAAGTGAAAAAAAAAACACTTTTTCATTTTTACGAATCAATTTGTGAAGCACCTAGGGGTTCCAAGTGCTCACTATTCATCTAGATAGGTGCCTTGGGGGGTCTAGTTTCCAAAATGGGGTCACTTGTGGGGGAGCTCCAATGTTTGGGCACACAGGGACTCTCCAAATGCAACATGATATCCGCTAACAATTTGAGCCGACAATTTGTTAGCGGATATCATGTTGCATTTGGAGAGTCCCTGTGTGCCCAAACATTGGAGCTCCCCCACAAGTGACCCCATTTTGGAAACTAGACCCCCCAAGGCACCTATCTAGATTCATAGTGAGCACTTGGAACCCCAGGTGCTTCACAAATTGATTCATAAAAATGAAAAAGTGTTTTTTTTTTCACTTTTTCATTATTACGAATCAATTTGTGAAGCACCTGGGGGTTCCAAGTGCTCACTATGCATCTAGAAAGGTGCCTTTGGGGGTCTAGTTTCCAAAATGGGGTCACTTGTGGGGGAGCTCCAAAGTTTGGGCACAGAGGGGCTCTCCAAACGCAATGTGGTGTCCGCTAACAATTTGAGCCGATTTTCCATTCAATTTGTTAGCGGATACCATGTTGCATTTAGAGAGTCCCTGCGTGCCCAAACATTGGAGCTCCCCCACAAGTGACCCCATTTTGGAAACTAGACCCCCCAAGGCACCTATCTAGATTCATAGTGAGCACTTGAAACCCCAGGTGCTTCACAAATTGATTCATAAAAATGAAAAAGTGGTTTTTTTTTCACTTTTTCATTTTTACGAATCAATTTTTGAAGCACCTGGGGATTCCAAGTGCTCACTATGCATCTAGATAGGTGCCTTGGGGGGTCTAGTTTCCAAAATGGGGTCACTTGTGGGGGAGATCCAAAGTTTGGGCACAGAGGGGCTCTCCAAACGCAATGTGGTGTCCGCTAACAATTTGAGCCGATTTTCCATTCAATTTGTTAGCGTATATCATGTTGCATTTAGAGAGTCCCTGCGTGCCCAAACATTGGAGCTCCCCCACAAGTGACCCCATTTTGGAAACTAAACCCCCCAAGGCACCTATCTAGATTCATAGTGAGCACTTGGAACCCCAGGTGCTTCACAAATTGATTCATAAAAATGAAAAAGTGTTTTTTTTTTCACTTTTTCATTTTTACGAATCAATTTGTGAAGCACCTGGAGATTCCAAGCGCTCACTATGCATCTAGATAGGTGCCTTGGGGGGTCTAGTTTCCAAAATGGGGTCACTTGTGGGGGAGCTCCAATGTTTGGGCACACAGGGGCTCTCCAAATGCAACATGGCGTCCGCTAACAATTTGAGCCGATTTTCCATTCAATTTGTTAGCGGACACCATGTCGCGTTTGGAGAGCCCGTGATGTGCCTAAACAGTGGAGCTCCCCCACAAGTGTCCCCATTTTGGAAACTATACCCCTCAAGGATTTTATTAAGGTGTATAGTGAACATTTTGAACCCAGAGGTACGGCACAGAATTTGTTTACATTAGGTCATCATATTGAATAAGTTGTCATTATTCTTGAGCGCAAGTGCTCGCTACTTGAGTTTGCATCGGGTACTCAGGTATGCACCATGCACAGCGTGTGCTCGAGTGACATGCTCGAGTCCCTGCTCCGCATGTTTCACGGTTATTAGACACCCAAAAAAAAACACGCGGGGATCGCTCGTGCATGGCAGGCAATCCCCGTAAAGTTTTTTGGCTGCGAAGCATATGGGGCAGAGACTCGAGCATGTCACTCAAATACCCACGATACTCAATGCATACCAGAGCACCCGATGCAAACTCAAGTAGCGAGCACTTGCTCTCAACACTAGTCGCCATATCGTCATCTTTTTTTCTTACTTTTGAAAAAAATCCCAACCCCAGCCCTAACCCTAGCACAACCCTAGCCCCAGCACAACCCTAGCCCCAAACCCAGCCCTAACCCTAGCCCAATCCTAACCCAAGAGTTTATTTTTGACGCCGTTCCTTGTGCGGTATAAGTGATTAGACGACTTTATTCTTCGGGTCGGTGTGATTACAGCAATGCCAGAATCATATGGGGTTTTTATGACTGACAGCTGTCACACACTAAAAGACGCATTTTTTGTAAAATCTAGTTTTTGCATCGCCATATTTTGAGAGCTATAATTTTCCAGATTTTGGCAGACAGTCATGTAACGGCTCGTTTTTTGCGGGATGACTTGACGTTGTTATTGGTGCCATTTTCAGGCACGTGACATTTTTTGATCGCTTTCTATTCCGATTTTTGGGAGGCAGAATAAACAAAAACCAACAATTCAGGAATTGTTTTTTTTGTTTTTTTTTTATTCTGTTCTGCGTGTGGTAAAATTGATGAGGTAGCTTTATTCTTCGGGTCAGTACGTTTACAGCGGTACCACATTTGTATCATTTTTCTATGTTTTGGCGCTTATACACAATAAAAGCTATTTTATAGAAAAAAATATTTTTTTGTATCGCTTTATTCTGAGAGCTATAACTTTTTTATTTTTCGGCTGATGGAGCTGTATGGCAGCTTGTTTTTTGCGGGACGAGATGACGTTTTCAGGGGTATCATTTTTATTTATATGCGTCTTTTTGATCGCGTGTTATTCCACTTTTTGTTTGGCGGTATGGTGATAAAGCATTGTTTTTTGCTTCGTTTTTTTTTTTTTTTTTTTACCGTGTTCACTGAAGGGGTTAACTAGTGGGACAGTTTTATAGGTCAGGTTGTTCCGGACGCGGCGATACCAAATATGTGTACTTTTATTGTTTTTTTTTTATTTTTTTTATAATAATATTTATTGATGGGTACATTATATTTTTATTTTTGGTGTATTATGTTTTTTATTTTTTTATAATATTTTTGCACATTTTTTTTTTCCACTTTCACACAGTTTATACACTTTATTACTTTGTCCCACTCTGGGACTTTCACTTTTTTTTTTCTGATCGCCTGCATGGCACAGGAATGGAGCACCATCCCTATGCCATGAAGGCTGTCAGAAGTGCACAGTGTGAAGATTGCTTGGAGATGCACTGCGCATGTCCAAGCAATCTTCCTGCTCTCTGGTGACACGGATGTTGTCATGACGACATCGGGTCGTCGTGGCAACACCCGGGAAGCCTTTGCAGACTGTGCTGGAAGCCGGAAGAGGAGGTGAGTATCGCCGATCACCTCCCCTTGCCCCCGCAATGCCGCGATCGACTTCGATCGCAGCATCGTGGGGGTTAATGTGCTGGGAACGGTGCAGGACCGCTCCCTGCACATAGTACCGGGTGTCAGCTGTGACAATCAGCTGACACCCGGTGGCGATCGCGCCCGCACAGCCTGTGTGCACGCGCGATCGTGATGACGTACTAATACGGGTCTGGCTCTTAAGTCCCAGGGCACAGACGCGTATTAGTACGTCAGATGTTATTAAGGGGTTAAAGAAAAACTAACAGGTCTGTGAGAGGCAGAATTCTTGCTGGTTGGTAGGTGATCAAATACTTATTTCATGCAATAAAATACAATTTATTATTTAAAAATCGTAAAACGTGATTCTTTTTTAAGATTCTGTCTCTCACAGTTGAAGTGAACCTATGATAAAAATTACAGACCTCTCCATTCTTTGTAGGTGGGAAAGTCGGCAGTGTAGCAAATACTTGTTTTCCCCCCTGTATATTTATTAATTACACATATAATGAAACCATTTGGATAAATGACAGCCAAACAGGTAACAGGTTAACCAGCAGTGTATCCATATATAGAAGTCATATATGAGATGGATGTGCACAAGTGTGTACATATATTATCTCTCAAATAGCACAGCGGTCTTGTTCCCAAAACTGACATCCAATTCTCATCAAACATAATTAAAAGTAAATGTCTACCCATAGTGCCAGTGTACACTGCAAACGTTACCACATACAAATAAATGAAGACCCCAACACGCGTTTCACGTGTGAAATAACTTTGCTTTCTCAAGGAAAACTTCATTTATTCTTATGTGGTAGCGTTTGCACTGTACAGCAACAGAGGAGGAGAGAGGGAAGAAATATTGAAAAATAGGGAAGCCTGGTGGATTTTAAAACTAAGCACCCGGCCCCCACATGGTTTAAATTTTAGCAAAAACATTATGCTACACTAATAAATAATATCTCAATGTAGTAATTAATAAAAAATGAAAAGAAAAAAAAAACATTTAAAAGAATTTTTTTTGTGAAGAGGAAGAGTGATGTTTTACAATATGCATAATGTATTTGCTATTATTCATTAAGAAATAATGCCACTAATTCCTTTGCACTGAAATATCCCATTACATGCCATGTTTGCACAGTGACTTGCAAAAGTAATACCCCCCCCACCCGCCCACCTTGGCATTTTTTGTGCTATTCTACCTCAGAATCTGGAATTTTGATTGTTTTTTTTGAGGGTTTGCATCAGTTCATGTAAAGAACATGCCTATAATTGTGAACATTTAGTTTTCTTTTTATTGTTAATCAAAAAACAAATAGGACAAAATAAATAAAAACTTCAGGGTGCATAACTACTCACCCCCCTATGTCAATACATTTTAGAGCCTCATTTTGCAGCAATTATGGCAATTATAACTGCAACTTGCTTTGGATAAGTGTCTATGAGCTTTGCACATCTTACCACTGGGATTTTTTCCCATTCCTCAAGGCAAAACTGCTCCAGCAACTTCAAGTTAGATGGTTTCCTCTGATTGATCAGCAATCTTCAAGTCTGACCACAAATTCTCAATTGGCTTAAGGACAGAGGTTTGACTAGGCCACTAAAATACATTTATTACCCGTTTTCCCTTAAACCACTTGAGTGTTTCTTTAGCAGTATGCGTTGGGTCATTGTCTTGTTGGAAGGTGAACCTCCGTCCCAGTCTCAAATTACTTACATACTAAAACAGGTTTTGCTTAAGAATATCCCTGTATTTTGCACCATCCATCTTCCTCTCCCCTCAACTTGGACCAGTTTCCCTGTCCGTGCTGCTGAAAAACATCCACACAGCATGATGCTGCGATCACGTTTCACTGTAGGGATGGTGTTCTTGGGGTGATGAGCTGTGTTGGTTTGGCGCCAGACATAGTGTACCTCTGTGGTCAAAAAGTTCAATTTTGGTCTCATCTGACCATAGTATTTTCCTCCGTATCTTTGGGGAGTCTCCCATATGTCTTTGGTCAAACTCAAAATGAGCCTTACAATTTTTTTTGTGTAAGTAAAGGCTTTTTTTCTGCCCATTCTTCCATAAAGGCCACCTCTATGGAGTGTATGACCTATTGTGGTCGTATGGACAGATACTCCAATATCTGCTTGGGAAGTCTGCAGCTCCTTCAGGGTTACCTTTGGTCTCAGTGCTACCTCTGAGTAATGCACTCCTTGCCCGGGCTGAGATTTTTGGTGGGAGGTTATCTCTTGTTGTGAAACCATGTTCTTTCCATTTGATGGTAATGGATTTGATGGTGCTCCGGGGGATCCTCAGAGATTAGGATACTTTTTAAAACCCAACACTGACTTGTACTTCTCAACAACCTTGTCCCTGACTTGTTTGGAGATCTCCTTGGTCTTCATGGTGTTTGTTTAGTGGTGCCTCTTGCTTAATGGTGTTGCAGCCTCTGTGGCCTTTCAGAAAAGGTAAAGTCTATATGCTGACAGACAGGTGACACTTACATTGCACACAGGTGGACTTTCTTTCACTAAGCATGTGACTTGTAAAGATGTGCGGTTGTGGATTTTAATAATCACCTAGGCAGGTTATCGATGCAATTAGTTTTATTCCTTCCAGCCACGGTGAACAGCAATTCCAGGTAAATGTCCAACAGGCAATTCTCTTAGTCCTAGAGTTCCAACCTGTGATCAGTAGTTCCACTGCCACGTACCAGGTGATACCCACTGTCCTCCAACTTTTGGTTGGCCCACAGCTTTTTGTATCTCCCGCCGGTATATTGGCAATCACAGCATATGCTCCTTTGGATGATGGATATCACGACCGCAGACCGTGATTCTACCCAGCTCTCCGTCCGACTAACAATGAATGTTCTCTTTCTCCTGCACAGGGTTCAGCCCCCTGAATTGGCAGAAGTGCTCACCCCTCCCTCCCCCAGCTAATTGTGCCTAAAGCCCCCGTCTCACATAGCGAGATCGCTAGCGAGATCGCTGCTGTGTCACGGTTTTGGTGATGCAACAGCAACCTCACCAGTGGGGTCGCTATGTGTGACACTTTGCAACGATCAGGCCCCTGCTATGAGGTCGCTGATCGCTGCAAAGTGTCCTGGACCATTTTTTGGTCGTTGCTCTCCCGCTGGTCAGCACACATCGCTGTGTGTGACCAGCGGGAGCAGCGATCAGGCTGGTAACTATGGTAAACATCGGGTTACTAGGGGCACACGCGCACTTAGTAACCCGCTATTTATCATGGTTACGAGCCTGCTAAAGTGAGCGGTAACCTCCCGCTCACTGTAGCAGAGTGGTAACCATGATAAACAACGGGTTACTAGTGTGCCCCTAGTAACCCGATGTTTACCATAGTTACCAGCCTGCTCCTGCTTCAGCAGGCTCGTAACCAGGAGCAGGACATCGTGGAAAGATTCTTTCCACTATGTTGCTGCTCCCCTGATCGTTGGTGAGCCTGCCTGTTTGACAGCTCACCAGCGACCACATAGCGACGCAGCAACGATCTCTGACAGGTCATATCGTTGTCGGGATCGTTGCAGCGTCGCTAAGTGTGACGGGGCCTTTAGTGGAGATATTTTCTCAGGTGGAACCCATCCCCTGGGTTTGCATGTGAGACTACCTGTGGTGACGGAGAGAACAATGGCCCAAGGTCTCGGAGATATGGTCACTGAATGAAATAGATACCTGAGGTTGAACTGATGAGCAAACAAATCACTAACAAAACACAGCAAGCAAATTTCTGACAAAATACAAAATTAAGATAGATGAAAATGGATGCTCAGTGCTGGAAAAGTATTTAGAAAGTGGCCAGGTTCTCACACTCCTCCCCCACTTTTTCAGCACAGACACGAATGTAAAAGGTCTCGCCTTTATGAGAACGAAATTTTGTATCATCCAGTTTCCTCAAAGCATATTCCATGTCGCCCTTGTGAATATACTCCACAGTCCCCATTCCACTCTGGTATACATCAGTATAATAGACATCTCCAGCTTTTCTCATATGATCTTTTAGATCCTGCCAACTTCCCGATGGGGGAAGCCCTGAAACGAGAACTCTGTATTTAGCTAGCTGGTTCAGGGGTCTGTCCCTTCTGCGGGGTCCTCCATATCCCCCCCCTGATCCCCGGTTTGTCCTGGGAAATTCCATACATGCCCAATGAGAACCAAACTTGGATCCATTGCGACCAACCCCAGAGTGCTGACACCCACTTAGGGGGATGGTCACTTGGCAGCCTGGTAAAGGGAGCTCTGGGGGGACAGTATCTAGGCTGACCAGGGTGATGGTAGATCCAGTGTCCCGAAGTCCCTGGGTCTCCTCCCTGATGTAATTTACCTCCCCCAGATTACATTCCTTCATTGTGACAGTCATTGCATTTTGTGTATCACTCACCGCTGACATGTTGATATTGCTCCTTTCCCTATTGGCTGATGCAGTGTGAACCAGTCCTTGGCTTCCGGTTATGACATTGGCCCAGTGGCACACCAATCCTGCTCCCAGATTGATTCCCAGCAACACATCTACTGGTAGGTGCCGCACTACTCCTACATCCACCATTCCATGACTGTGACCCCAGTCTAAATGTAGTCGGGCCCTCCGAATGTTCAAAGATTCTCCTCCGGCTACATTGACTAACATACAGCTGCCGGGGACAATACATTTGGTGACTACCTGTGGTGACGGAGAGAATAATGGCCCAAGGTCTCGGAGATATGGTCACTGAATGGAATAGATACCTGAGGTTGTACTGATGAGCAAACAAATCACTAACAAAACACAGCAAGCAAATTTCTGACAAAATACAAAATTAAGATCGATGAAAATGGGTGCTCAGTGCTGGAAAAGTATTTAAAAAGTGGCCAGGTCCTCACACTTCATCAGAGATTAGGATACTTTTTACAACCCAACACTGACTTGTACTTCTCAACAACCTTGTCCCTGACTTGTTTGGAGATCTCCTTGGTCTTCATGGTGTTTGTTTAGTGGTGCCTCTTGCTTAATGGTGTTGCAGCCTTTGTGGCCTTTCAGAAAAGGTAAAGTGTATATACTGACAGACAAGTGACACTTAGATTGCACACAGGTGGACTTTCTTTCACTAAGCATGTGACTTATGAAGGTACCGTTTTTTTCGGACTTTAAGACGCACCAGACCATAAGATGCATCTAGGTTTTAGAGGAGGAAAATAGAAGAAAAAATGTAAGCAAAAAATGTGGTCATGATGCCCTGTTATGGAAAGGGGGTCTGCTGCTGACACTGTTATAGGGGTAATGTCCCCAAATTCTGTTAATATCCCCCATCCTGGTATATATGGCCCCCTCTTTCCTGTTATATGTGGCCCTCATCCCCATCCTGGTATGCATGGCACCCCTCATCCCCATCCTGGTATGTATGGCACCCCTCATCCCCATCCTGGTATGTATGGCACCCCTCATCCCCATCCTGGTATGCATGGCACCCCTCATCCCCATCCTGGTATGCATGGCACCCCTCATCCCCATCCTGGTATGTATGGCACCCTTCATCCCCATCCTGGTATGTATGGCACCCCTCATCCCCATCCTGGTATGTATGGCACCCCTCATCCCCATCCTGGTATGCATGGCACCCCTCATTTCCATCCTGGTATGTATGGCACCCCTCATCCCCATCCTGGTATGTATGGCACCCTTCATCCCTCATCCTGGTATGTTTTTCACCCCTCATCCCTCTTCCTGGTTTGTATAGCACACTTCATCCCTCTTCCTGGCATGTATGGCCCTCCTAATCCCTCTTCCTGGTATGCTTGGCACCCCTCATCATGGTATGTATACAAAGAAAATGATGAAGTCCGCTCACCTATAAACTCCTTTGCGGTGTTTCCTCCTTTCTGCTCGGATAGCAGCAGGCTGCTGCATTGAACACAACTTCAGACCAAAATCCAGCGAGTGAGGAGACTCCAACGATGTGGTGTAATTAAAATTTCCATTTATTTGAAGGATGATATTTCCACAAAAAATGCACTTACAAAAAGATCCAATTCACACCATATGGGCAAACAGAGTAAAAAAAACACTACGCGATTCGGCTTAGAAAAGCCTTTATGATGGTACATACATTGGAATACAGGCAGGGTATAAATACAAAAGAACAGCAAACTGACAAAGGAATTCCAATCAGTTAACTAATTAATTCTTGTGACGTTCAGGTGTTACATCTCATCTTCGTTTCCAAGTTGGAGACAGGCTTTTTTCTTTTTGTGGTTATTTAATGCTACAGACGTTATAATAAAAGTCCTGACATTGAGGTTTCTGGCAAGAGAATTGAAACAAATTAGCTGAACAGTGTAGATTCTGCATGTTGGAAACAGTAATAAGTATACGAAACACAATATATACCAACGAAATATATGTATGTGTAGCTGAATAAAAAATCTCCCACAGCGGGAGGTGACCAGTTTAGTTTGTCCAGTTATTCCAGCTTTCATCTAGATATCCCTATATATATCGTACTACCGTATATAATAAAACTGTTATTTTCAATTATCCATTGCTGTATACAAAAGATATGTTGGCATTATTTATTAGTATATATAGAACGAAAAATTACGTACAGTTTGCTGTCAAAAAAGAAAGAAATTGATAACTTTTTGTTCACAATGACCTGTTATTAATGTATTATTAATCTCTCCTCCACTTATTACTATTACTGAGAAAGAAAAATATATGTCATTGTGAATTTTTTTATTTTTTTGCTTAATTATTCGTCGCTACAAACGCTTGTTCACACTCGTTTGGTTTCACATCCACTTTCCACTTCTAGAAATGATTAAATTGACCCTGTGTTCCACAATCTAAATATTTATTGCACGTTAATGTGTAAGAAAGAGAGAGAGAAATGCACTTCGGAGACTCATATAATTTTTGGGTTTCTTTCCTCTCCCATGTATCCTTTATTTATTTAACAGAGATAGCACTGGATGATAACATGATCTTAATTATATTGTAACACAAGATCCCTTCTAACATTCAAGCCGACAGGTGTTCTTGTATCCAGCTTGAACATCCAGTTGCTTTCCCTGTTCAAAATTTTCCTCCTGAAATCACCGCCCCGTGCAGATCGTCTCACTCTTTCTATACCACAGAACTTCAGCCTGGTTGTATCACCCCCATGACAAGCAGAAAAAATGTCTGGATACTGCTGAAATTCCCACCTTTAAGGCTGTGTGCCCACATGGCGTTTTACAAGCGTTTATGCTGCGGAATTTCTGCAGCATAAACGCTTGGGAAACGCTTGGTAATCCGCCCCCCATGGTCCCCAATGACAAGCCGCACTTTCAATGCCCATGTTGCGGATTTTTCCGCAGCGTTTATGCTGCGCTCAAAAATCCGCAGCACATCCATTAATTTTGCAGACACGCAGCGTAATTGCCGCCATTGACTTGCATTGAAACGCATAATATCCGTGTCAGTACATTTGTACTCACGGATTATATGCGTTTCTATGTGCGGATGGTACCCAAGTCTGGTGGAGAGAAGACTCTCATCCAGACCTGGGTACCATAGAAACTGTAAAAAAAGAATTTAAAATAAAAAATAAAGTTTATGCTCACCTTCCGGTGTCTTCCCGGTGTTCAGTCTGCTCCGGGACGGTGTCTTGCAATGTTCGCGTTGATGTGAAGGACCTGCCACGACGTCACTGAGTCATGTGACCAATCACATGGCTCAATGACGTCACCGCAGGTCCTTCACACTACCGCAAGCAGTACAAGACACCGGACGGAGCAGACAAAACACCGGGAAGACATCGGAAGGTGAGTATAAACTTTTTTTTTTCACCATTCTTATTCTTTTTTTTAACTAACTTGGTCACACTACTATAAATCCATGCCGATTGCATGGATTTATATAGTGTGGACAAGTTGTTAAGCACTTTTCCAAGTGATGCTAAAATCGCTTGGAAAAGCGTTTGATAACCCGCATGCAAAAATGGATGCAAAGACGCTTTACAAATGCTTCTATCTGGCGGGAAAAAGCATGTAAAATCCGCATGCATTTTTCCTGCCAGGGAGAAGCGTAAAAAATATGCTTCATTTCCGCAACATGGGCACATAGCCTCAGTCTCCAACTGCATCAGACATATGTCTTCGAATGCGTCTTTTTAAAGGGCCAATTGTACACCCTACATATTGGAGTTTACACTCGATGCACTCCACCAAGTAAACCAACCCTGTGGTATCACAATTTATCAAATCCTGTATAGGGTATGTGATACCTGTACTAGTGGAGGAAAAATCCTTGCATTTAATGATATGTTTGCAGCTGATGCATATATTTTTGCCGCAACCATAAAAACCTGTGGTTTTTAGCCAGTTCCCGTCAGTATTTGATTTATTTTCAATAAATAAGCTGGGTGACACCAAAGATCCGATTGTAGGGGCTTTTTTGGCTGAGAAACGGATTTGGTTGTTTTGTAGCACTTTTTTTACTTTCCTATCTTGGTACAGTATTGGTAAAAAGCATTTAATAACATTAATAATTTTATTATAGTCCCTGCTGTATTGAGTGGTGAAATAAATGACATTATCTGTAGGTAATTTTTTCATGTTATCTTTTATGAGAAAATCCCTGTTGATTTTACTCAATTTTTTTTCAGCTTGTTTTAATGTTTTATGAGAGTAGCCTCTAAGTTCAAGTGTTTCACACTTCTTTTTTTTTTCACCACTGACTAACTTAGGGTCAGAGCAGTTCCTTTTTACTCTTAATACTTCTCCGTATGGGATATTATTCACCACGTGTCGAGGGTGGCATGAATTGGGTTTTAAAATGCTGTTAACATCAGTTTCTTTATTGTAGGGAAGAACCACAACTTGCGATGACCCCCTGTTGGTGCGGAGCATGACATCCAAAAAATTAATTTCGATTTCCTGATAATTATAAGTAAATTTAAGATTGAAATTATTATTATTCAAAGAGATAATAAATTCTTTTGCATCATTGTCATCGCCATTCCACACCAACAGGAGGTCATCAATATATCTACCTATTCATATAATCCTCTCCAAAAATGAATTGGTATCTGCAAAGAGAACTGTTTCCTCCCAATATCCCATCGTGATGTTTGCTAAAGAAGGGGAAAATTTTCCACTCATGCTCATGTAGCACCCTGAGGACTCGGTTGCTACAGGGGTATTGCACCTCGAACCAGAGGTGTGGTATTCCACTCCCGGGTAAGGATGGAGTGTGGAACGGAGCTCAGTTAGCTGCATACACTACACTCACCCCATTTCCGGGGGACAGATCAACGGTACTCCCACCAGATAGATGTGCAGGTTCGACAGCGTCTGTCCCCGGCTGGAGTGGGGAGGGGGGAGGAATATCCCAGTGGTGTAGGAGCAGACAGGGGAGGGACTCTGGGCATAGGTAGGAGCCCATTGGTTGCTGGTCACCTGGGCTCGGGTGTCAGAAGGAGGTATATAAGGTGGGCACCATCTTAGGACAGGGTCTGTCGGTGCAGAGAGGAGCTCAGCCAGAGAGGGCTGACAGGGAGCTGTGGCTCAGTCTGGGCCCAGCTCCAGAGCCAGGCCTGGAGTGGAGACCTAAGGCAGAGAGAGAGAGAGAGAAGGAAGAAGAAGTAACAGGAACACCAGGAAAGGCCCAGAGACACAATAAAAGAAGGAACCCTAAGATCCCACGGAATAACGGGTGAAGGGTTGGCAGAACAGGGTGCCGGAACCCAAACTGGTGGAGGCCAATTATCCTTAGCCAGGAACCGGAGGTCGTGGTCAAGTTTTGGCGCGACCCCTCGCCACATCCACCAGGAAGGCATACCATATAGGGTCAGGGAAACCGGGAAAGGTTTCACCACCAGAAGGCCCGAGGGAGCTGGACAAAGGTGGGTCCCTGGTGGGGACGGCCAGTAGGAAGGAAGAGAGGGGAGCTCAGGACCACGCTCTGGAACTGCCTGGGAGTTGGCCGAGTCCCGCACCTGGTGGACGCAGCACGGCTCGGGTGGTCCAACTGTGCACAAGGGACCTGATAAAGAACTGTGAGTAAAGCTGTGAAAACTGCAATTGCACGTCTCAGTGATTCCTCGTCGGACCGGCACCATCAGTGCTGGGACATACACACCATCTCTCCCAACATCATTCACATCCTCTGCCCTGAGGCCATACCCCTCCCGTTGGGAGTTATACCATCCACGCTGCACATCCGTACCACCGGCCTCAGCGGACTGCCCTGCAGCGGCGGCTTCATAGCCGCATTCAACGGGTGGCGTAGTCGGACACTAATACCATCATACCAATAACGCCACTTAGTTTGACACCCTGGGCACGGACCGGGTCACCGCCACGTGGACTACTACCCCTATCGGATCCGGCTCCGGGTATTCCCCGCGTGCGCAACGCTACACAACATGGCCCAGGGGGCGCGTCAACTTTTGGCGTAGTCGGCAGGATTTCGTGCCCGCAACCACCGGGTACTGCGTGCCTGAAGGAAAGTTCACAGGTACCTTAAAAAGAAGTCTCCCGCCGCTTCCAGAGGGTTCCCGCCATCGGACGCCATCTGGGGTCGTTTCCCGCCATCTGCGGAGTTTCCCGCCATCGGTGGACGATTCCCGCCATCTTGGACAGTTTCCCGCCCTGGCATTGTGGGCGTGCCAGAGGGTGGCAAGAGGCCACCTCCCATCGTGGGCATGGTCCCAGAGTGGCGCCAAAGGAAGAGACCGCCCCCACCAGCCGAGAGTACAATAATGGAGATGTCCATCAGAGTGGGGGGCTGCCCCTGAAACTGACAGTCACCAAGTTGCCCCGGGACCACTCCCTATGGGGGCGGATAGGGAACAAAACTGAGAGGATGGGTGCGGCCTGGAGGAGTCTGGACGGATCGCACCCGGGAATGGAGGAAGCGCCCAGCAATGCCAGCACCTCGGGCCGGGGCCTGCTGCAGGCCGCAACGCCAGACAGCCTAGTGGAGATCCTGGCACAGCTCCCCAGAGATCCGGAGCGTGCACAGGCTGCGCTGGAGGACTTGGACCGGAGGATGGCCCGGGCACAGCAGGATGCGCTGGCCGAGTGGAGAAGGGAGATGGCCCGGCAGGCTGGGATCCGCCAGCAGGAGGCGCCACCCGCAACGAGGAGCATGTCCGCCTCTGAGGATGGTGCAGGAGGGACGAAGGCCGGAGACGACGCCGCGGAGGGAGCTGCAAGGATGGAAGCAGGTAATGGGGACGTCACTACCCCAAGCCCAGTAGCCGCAAGCCTGCCCCAGCTCCCCGTCGCAGAGCCCGAAGTCCTACTCACCACACCCGTTGTCGCACCGCCACTGCTCCCAACTAGGCCTCAAGCGGCAGGAGCCGCGGTCACGCCCTCTTCCGCGCCACGCCCCTTGACCCTGAGCGCGGCAAAACAGGAAGTGCCACCGGCCTGGTCGCAGGGCCTGGTGAACCCGGGCACCGCTGCCCCTACAGCGCCCTCTACCTCCACAGTGCCACCACTGGGCGCAGATCTCTTTGCGCAACATACCAGCCCGGACGGGCTGCCCTTCGTGTGGCCACCGGAGTACGTCAACCCCCGACTCCGGAAGGAACGGCCCCGGTGCGAGCCTCTGATCCCGGCTCCGGCGCCCGCCAAAATCACTCCGCTTCCACTGGAGGATGCCCAGTTTGCATGGGACCCCACCGGTGAGAACCTAATGGGGTTTACCCAGGAGACCCGGGCGGACGCAGCCCGGCGTGAGGAGTGCTGCCATCAACAGCTGGAGGTCTTTGGAAGAGAGCGGCGAGAGAGGCGGATCCGCGAAGAACAGCTGCAGGTCCGGAGCGCGGAACAGAAGCGCAGGGCCCGGCAAAACTCCCGTGCAGCCCACGGTCCCCGCGCTGACAGGACCGTAATAAAGCTCCAGCTAGAGCATGGCTGGGGCTTTATCCGGGACCACCAAACTCCCGGCGACGTCTTTGTTACCCGCAGGGATGTCGAGAGCCACCTGCCGGAGGGACACCGTGGACGTGATCTCTACCCGGGTGACGTGGTCACCTTCACCCGGCACCAGTGTGCCAAGGGACCGTACGCCCTTCACGTACACCGGCTAACTGAGGAGGAGTTGCAGTATGAGGAAAGCCAAGAGGACCCGGACGGGTCTGAAGACTACCCTCAGGAGGGAGCACGGAGAGGACATAGCTACTGAAGGGAAGTAGCATGAACAAGGAACTGTATATAGTTACCCGTCGGGGTACCTAGGTTGCTGCTAATCAGAGTGTGGTCCCCGTTGGGACTAGTATGGAACTATTAAAGAACTGTTACCTGTGTGCCCCTAATCCCTTACCAGGCTGAGGACTGTGAGCAGCCATTCCCCTATTCCCACTGGCCGAGGACTGAGAGCGGCCACCCTGTAAATAGTTGCGCTTCTTAAAGCGCCCCCTATTGGTTTTATAGAAGAACTACTTTTCAACCTTGGAATTAGTGACTGTTGCACTTTACCTGGTCACAAGTTGCACCGTGGCCAGAAATCAAGGATATGTTTTGAAAATGTTTATTTGAAAATGTCTTATAATGAAGAGTTTAAGATGCTGCTGAAACAGTAATGCCGAAGTTTTATATAGTGTTTACAAAAGAGTTCCGGTGGCATTAGCAAAGTGTTGTATAGAAATGTTTTATACTAAAAAGAGAGAAAAGTACCTCCCATAAAGGGATGAGTTTTCAGTTAATGTCTTACATGCAAGTGTACACTTTAAAATTTTTGTATGTTTTAATTTGCCTTTGCTCTTTTCTAGCCCGAGGACGTGCTGTGATTTACCAGGGGGGAATGTAGCACCCTGAGGACTCGGTTGCTACAGGGGTATTGCACCTCGAACCAGAGGTGTGGTATTCCACTCCCGGGTAAGGATGGAGTGTGGAACGGAGCTCAGTTAGCTGCATACACTACACTCACCCCATTTCCGGGGGACAGATCAACGGTACTCCCACCAGATAGATGTGCAGGTACGACAGCGTCTGTCCCCGGCTGGAGTGGGGAGGGGGGAGGAATATCCCAGTGGTGTAGGAGCAGACAGGGGAGGGACTCTGGGCATAGGTAGGAGCCCATTGGTTGCTGGTCACCTGGGCTCGGGTGTCAGAAGGAGGTATATAAGGTGGGCACCATCTTAGGACAGGGTCTGTCGGTGCAGAGAGGAGCTCAGCCAGAGAGGGCTGACAGGGAGCTGTGGCTCAGTCTGGGCCCAGCTCCAGAGCCAGGCCTGGAGTGGAGACCTAAGGCAGAGAGAGAGAGAAGGAAGAAGAAGTAACAGGAACACCAGGAAAGGCCCAGAGACACAAGAAAAGAAGGAACCCTAAGATCCCACGGAATAACGGGTGAAGGGTTGGCAGAACAGGGTGCCGGATCCCAAACTGGTGGAGGCCAATTATCCTTAGCCAGGAACCGGAGGTCGTGGTCAAGTTTTGGCGCGACCCCTCGCCACATCCACCAGGAAGGCATACCATATAGGGTCAGGGAAACCGGGAAAGGTTTCACCACCAGAAGGCCCGAGGGAGCTGGACAAAGGTGGGTCCCTGGTGGGGACGGCCAGTAGGAAGGAAGAGAGGGGAGCTCAGGACCACGCTCTGGAACTGCCTGGGAGTTGGCCGAGTCCCGAACCTGGTGGACGCAGCACGGCTCGGGTGGTCCAACTGTGCACAAGGGACCTGATAAAGAACTGTGAGTAAAGCTGTGAAAACTGCAATTGCACGTCTCAGTGATTCCTCGTCGGACCGGCACCATCAGTGCTGGGACATACACACCATTCACATCCTCTGCCCTGAGGCCATACCCCTCCCGTTGGGGGTTATACCATCCACGCTGCACATCCGTACCACCGGCCTCAGCGGACTGCCCTGCAGCGGCGGCTTCATAGCCGCATTCAACGGGTGGCGTAGTCGGACACTAATACCATCATACCAATAACGCCACTTAGTTTGACACCCTGGGCACGGACCGGGTCACCGCCACGTGGACTACTACCCCTATCGGATCCAGCTCCGGGTATTCCCCGCGTGCGCAACGCTACACAACATGGCCCAGGGGGCGCGTCACTCACTCCTCGTTTTTGGAGATAATAAACTTCACAAAAACTGAAAAAGTTACGTTTTAATAGGAACTTCATTGAATTTACCAAAAATAATTTAGTTGGACAATCATTATTGCTGAACCTATCAAGAAAATATTTCAGTGCTGGGACAGCTACTTCAAACTCTATTGAGGGGTACAGGGCTACAACATCAGCTGTCAACCAGCTGTAATTCCTTTCCCATACAAACTTGTCAAGTACTCCTAGTATCGTCTTTGTGTCCTTAATATAACCAGGTAACTCTCTCACTAGTGGTTGGAGCATGCTGTCCACCCATGCCCCTAATTTCTCATTGATCGACTCTATCCCAGAAACAATCAGTCGGAATTTCGGGGGGAATCTCGGTTTATGGATTTTTGGGAGAGAATGGAAGATGGGTGTCACCGGGGTGTCAATGTAGCACCCTGAGGATTCGGCTGCTACAGGGGTATTGCACCTCAGCCAGAGGTGTGATATTCCACTCCCGGGTAAGGATGGAGTGTGGAACTGAGCTCAGTTAGCTGCATGCACTACACACATCCCATTTCCGGAGGACAGACCAATGGTACTCCCACTTAATAATGTGCAGGTACGACCGAGTCTGTCCTTGGCTGGAGTGGGAGGGGGGTGGTACATCCCAGTAGTGTAGGGGCAGATAGGGGGAGCAGCCTGGGTAAAGTTAGGAGCTCATTGGGTGCTGGTCACCTGAGCTCACACATAGAGGGAGTATATAAGGTGGGAACCATCTTAGATCAGGGTCAGTCTGTCAGTCTGTGAGAAGTCAGTCAGTCAGTAAGTCTTTGCAGAGGAGTGGAAGAGGGCAGAGGAGCAGAGCAGCCCCAGAGCCAAGAGTGAGAGAGGAGTTTGAAAGACCCAGAGGGGGAGAAAGAAGGAACTCTGAGAGCCCAAATTAAATCAAAGGGTGAAGAGTTGGCAACAGGGTACCGGATCCCAAGCTGGCAGAGGCTACAGCACACCTTAGCCAGGAACCGGAGGCCGTGGGCAGAATCTGCCACGGCCACCCACTATATCCACCCGGAAGGCAGACCACGCATAGGGTCAGGGAACCCAGAGACAAGGGTTCGCCAACAAGAGGCCCGAGGGAGCCGGACATAGGTGGATCCCTGGTGGGGAAGGCCAGAGACGAGGACAGGACAGAAAGGGAGCTCAGAACCACGCTCCAGAACTACTTGGGGGTTGGCCGAGTCCAGGACCTGGTGGACGCAGCGCGGCTCGGGTGGTCACTCAAGGCCGGAGTGACCGGTACAAGAGCAGCAGTAAGTAAAGAACCCTGAACTGCACAACCCGACTCTGACTCTCATTACCATCTTCCCTGCACTTCCACAACCACCATCCTCTGCACCTGACCCCCTGAGGCTATACCCCTCCCGTTGGGGGTTATACTACCTAAGCTGCACAAACACCATCAGCCTCAGCGGACCCTGCTGCAGCGGCGGCCGTAGTGACCGCAATTCAACGGGTGGCGTAGTCGACATAAAGAACTTTAGTAACATCAGTAAGGACTGCCACACACTGAGCTTGACACCCTGGGCACGGACCGGGTCACAGCCACTCGGAGACTACAACCCCCATCTGATCCGGCTCCGGGTATCCCCAACAACACTGGCCCAGGGGGCGCGTCATCAACATATAAATAATCAAATATTTTCTGTGACAACACACCATCTTCCAGACCCCCCTTTAATAAATGTAATAATTCCTTTTGAAATGTAATTGTAGGATCACTTCCTAAAGTCTCATAAATATCTCTGTTTTGCAGAATCAACAAATTACATTGATGGTACAGATCAGGATAACGATGGCACCCCCCTTATCAGCCTTACGGACTACGATATTAGTGTTGTTTTTTATATCCTTCAATGCTAGTTTTTCTTTTCTTGTAAGATTACTATAGGCTGATGTTTTCTCTTTGATTATCCATCTTGGGAAGTTCCTCTTCCACCACATCTTGAAAATGATTCAGTACCTGTGGTCTGGACTGTAGGGGATAATAATTAGAATTTTTGGTTTTAAAAAACACTTTATCTGGCTGACTCGCGGGCAGGGAATCAGCACCCATTTATCTCAATAGAATAGTTTTTTTGCTATTCAGAAAAAAATGGTATAGTAGCATCAGGAACATCACTTTGCAGGGATGTAGAAATGGTTGTTATAGTATCTCTAGTTTCCTCACTTTCATCTGATAAAAATGGCATTTTAACGTTATATTCCTTGCCAATTTATTAATATCACGAAAAGTGGAAAACAGGTCAAAATTCCTTGAAGGTGAGTATCCTAGACCTTTCGATAGTACGGATATGTGTTCCTCTTTCAAAATTTGCGCTGAAAGGTTCCATACTGGAACCGCTTCATTTAAAATCTTTTCTTTCTGTTGCTTTTTCTTATTGGGATGCCTTCTTCCTCCCCGCCTCCCCCGTTTTTTGAAAGATTGTTTGTTTCTGGATATTCCAGGGTTTTCCACACTACTTTCTTCAGAATCCTCAGATTCTGTGGTGGTAATTGTAGCATCGGAATCTCTGCCCCCTGCCAGGCAGGAGGAGGGCCCAGTGAGAAAGGCCCAGGACAGACGGAAGAGAGAGAGGAGCAGGAGAAAGGCTCCAGGAAAGTAGAAAGGATCCTAGGGGCACGGGCAGTGCGGATGCCACCCGTGCGCCCGAGTCTGCAGAGGAGCAGAAGGATCAGGTCGCAGAGAGGGGACCGGCCCCTAAACTAGCAGAGTTCTTTAAGCCTCAACTAGATAACCGGAGGGTGCAGCATTTCAGATGCAGCAGCCAACAGCCACATCTAGCTCACCAAAAAGGTGGCCATAGAGGACCCAGGGGACAGAGAAGATGTCGCCCGACAAGGTCTGTGGTCACTGGCTTGGGACACTGGGTGTGAGGTGCAGGGAGATGGTCAGAAGGAACACACAGAAGGGGGTCCTGTTATGTACTCCGGAGGTACCTGAGGGTTTGCTGAACCCCTCCCTGAGTAAGCACAGGACGGCGTGGGAAGTTACCCTGGCCTGGTAACTTGGAGTCTAAAACCATGAGTAAAAACTCTGAAGACTGCATCCCACTGTCTATGCGAATTATTACTGCGCCATCATCCCCTGCACTATACTGCACAGCAGCATCTAATAAAATCACCACTTCCTGCCCTGGAGCTAAGCTCTACCTGTGGAGAGCCAAACCAACTCTGCTGCATTATCAACAGCTCCAGAGGATCTGCTCTGCAGCGGTGGCTCCCTTTAGCCGCATACCACAGGTGGCATCACGAGCATTATATAAAACCTATAAATCCCCTGCAAATATCCCCTTTTATTGACCGCCCTGGGTCACGGACCGGGTCACCGCCACTGTGACATCTCCCCTAGCAATGACCGGCCCGGCTACCGAGTACCCCATGGCCCAGGGGGCACGTCACTAGCACCTATATTGACACTTTAAAGTTGTATTCCTATCTTGTACATTTCTGGCAAATACACAGGACATAAATTTTTATAAGTGATTTTATTGCAAAAAAGTACTAAAATATAAATTAACTATACATGTTTTGTCTCGCTGTGTCCATAAGAACCCAAAATATAAAATAAATAGGTTGTTTATTCTGTACAATGAGAACATGAAAAAAACAAAGCCAGAATTGCTGTTTTTTTGGTACCTTCTCTCACATAAAAGTGGAATAAAAATGCGATCAAAAAGGCACCTGTGACGATGAAGCGTAAATTCTTAATTATGCCAGACATACAGTACAGACCAAAAGTTTGGACACACCTTCTCATTTAAAGATTTTTCTGTATTTTCATGACTATGAAAATTGTACATTCACACTGAAGGCATCAAAACTATGAATTAACACATGTGGAATTATATACTTAACAAAAAGTGTGAAACAACTGAAAATATGACTTATATTCTAGGCTCTTCAAAGTAGCCACCTTTTGCTTTGATGACTGATTTGCACACTCTTGGCATTCTCTTGATGAGCTTCAAGAGATAGTCACTGGAAATGGTCTTCCAACAATCTTGAAGGAGTTCCCAGAGATGCTTAGCACTTGTTGGCCCTTTTGCCTTCACTCTGCGGTCCAGCTCACCCCAAACCATCTCGATTGGGTTCAGGTCTGGTGACTGTGGGGGCCAGGTCATCTGGCGTAGCACCCCATCACTCTCCTTCTTGGTCAAATAGCCCTTACACAGCCTGGAGGTGTGTTTGGGGTCATTGTCCTGTTGAAAAATAAATGATGGTCCAACTAAACGCAAACCGGATGGAATAGCATGCCACTGCAAGATGCTGTGGTAGCCATGCTGGTTCAGTATGCCTTCAATTTTGAATAAATCCCCAGCAGTGTCACCAGCAAAGCACCCCCACACCATCACACCTCCTCCTCCATGCTTCACGGTGGGAACCAGGCATGTAGAGTCCATCCCTTCACCTTTTCTGCGTCGCACACGGTGGTTGGAACCAAAGATCTCAAATTTGGACTCATCAGACCAAAGCACAGATTTTCACTGGTCTAATGTCCATTCCTTGTGTTTTTTAGCCCAGACAAGTCTCTTCTGCTTGTTGCCTGTCCTTAGCAGTGGTTTCCTAGCAGCTATTTTACCATGAAGGCCTGCTGCACAAAGTCTCCTCTTAACAGTTGTTGTAGAGATTTGTCTGCTGCTAGAACTCTGTGTGGCATTGACCTGGTCTCTAATCTGAGCTGCTGTTAACCTGCGATTTCTGAGACTGGTGACTCGGATAAACTTATCCTCAGAAGCAGAGGTGACTCTTGGTCTTCCTTTCTTGGGGCGGTCCTCATGTGAGCCAGTTTCTTTGTAGCGCTTGATGGTTTTTGCAACTTCACTTGGGGACACATTCAAAGTTTGCCCAATTTTTCGGACTGACTGACCTTCATTTCTTAAGGTAATGATGGCCACTCGTTTTTCTTTACTTAGCTGCTTTTTTCTTGCCATAATACAAATTCTAACAGTCTATTCAGTAGGACTATCAGCTGTGTATCCACCTGACTTCTGCACAACACAACTGATGGTCCCAACCTCATTTATAAGGCAAGAAATCCCACTTATTAAACCTGACAGGGCACACCTGTGAAGTGAAAACCATTTCCGGTGATTACCTCTTGAAGCTCATCAAGAGAATGCCAAGAGTGTGCAATTCAGTCATCAAAGCAAAAGGTGGCTACTTTGAAGAACCTAGAATATAAGACATATTTTCAGTTGTTTCACACTTTTTTGTTAAGTATATAATTCCACATGTGTTAATTCATAGTTTTGATGCCTTCAGTGTGAATGTACAATTTTCAAAGTCATGAAAATACCTTCTCATTTAAAGATTTTTCTGTGTGTCCAAACTTTTGTTCTGTACTGTACTTTCTGATGGCAAGAGAAGCATACCTTTATTTTTATGTTGACTCTTTAATCTGTGCTCTTCTTTAGTTGATTAACACAGACTATTATTTGTATAACCCTGAATGTTATATGTTCTTTAATTCTGAAACAATGATATGTATTTACAAGAGCCATAGATTAGCTAGAACAAGGAATGTTTTCTAGATATGTTAAATACCATTGTAAGGTGTTTGCCAGTCAATCTTGGGGGATGAGCTGTGGATATTCAAGACTTGTGAAATAATATCATCCCTAATTCTTAACCTGTGGATGTGTATTTAAGAAGGAAGATCTGTTTTTGAGACAGAATAAGACTTGGGACAGAGAATAAAAGGAACATCAGAAAGACCTTAGAAGGAAAATGAGAGACATCATTCAGGAAAGTAGATGGATTGCATGGCATCCAAAGAGACACAGATTTGTATTCTACATGATTCTAGTCTAAAGATATGGCCCTGACTGGAAAGATTTGGATCTGCTCCATTAACCATCAGAGAGACCATGGATACTTTTAGGGAGACCAGGAGAGGACTGAGAAGTCACCTGGCGCCATGGATATGTTGTTTTGGGGTTGCTAGGAGTGACTCACCGGTTGCTTAGAACCCATGGAGACATTGGGAGTTGCCAGGAGGGACCCACTGGTCATCTGGCCCCATGGAAACTCTCGGAGAGGCCAGGTTGGGACCCTCGGGTCTCCTTGCCTTGTACCTCGATGGACTGCTAGCTTCCTAAGCTTGCCACTACCTTCTCTCTGTGGGGGCCCACCAGAAGCGGGGGGCCACTGGTTGAGGTAGTCAGCCCTGGAAGTCTCCAAAGTTGCAGCTGTTCTATCCCAGGCGGGCAGAGAAGGAAGGGTGAGACTGTGTAATGTTGCACCATCTTGGGCATTTGCTGGGACTGTTCTATGTGTTGTCCGCTGTGTGGTTCAATAAAATATTGCCACGCTGTTTTACCCTAACCCTGCGTTGTCTGAGTAGCGTTACCCCCACGGAAGACCACGGGTCCTCACAAGCACCTATACTCCAAAATAACAACAATAATAAAAAATACAACTCGTCCCGCAAAAAAATAGGTTCTCATACAAATCTGTTAACAGAAAAAATAAGAGTTATGGCTCTCCATATATGGCAATGTAAAATTGTTTTGTTTTTGAAAATGTATTATTTTCATGCAGACATCATAAAACATAAGTAAATGGTGATTTTATGTTAATTGTACTGACCCACAGAATAAAGTTTATATGTAATTTATATGAAATGGTCAATGCTGTAAACTTAACTGGGGAAAAATGTATATTTTCACCATTTGCCATGTGCTGCGTATTTATCTCTTGAACTTACTTTTAAGTAAAAAAAAAAGATCACCGCATCCCTTGATAAATGTCGTGAGGGGTGGAGGGATATTGTGAAAAAGCACAATCATTATTAAAAATACATAAGATTAAGAGATCATTAAAATCATTAAAAATAAAAATACATAAGATTAAAAACCTGATGATAAATGAATCTATGCAGTAAAAAAGGGTGGGACAGATAGAGTCCTTGTATGCGTAAAGCTGGGTATAAATAGAGATACAAATAGGATTAAATCATTACAAGAATAAACGATCTGTGTATAAATGTGTTTAAAAAATACTCGTTCTGTTAAATGTCTGGTTGACAACACAAAGAAAATAATGGGACCTATAGTGTCAAGTCATAATTATCAATGGCAGGCTCAGACTGAGGGCTCGTCCACACGACCGCTTAACATGGCCGAGTGCTGTCCGATGTTTTATCAGTTGGCACTGCCCCACAGTATAACATTGGTCAGAGTGCTAACTAGTGTTTTTTTTCTCATGCCGATTTTGCATACAAGTTCACTAAGTACCCTATATTTCATATGCAACTTTGCTTTACATTTATATATAATGATGGTAGGGTATGAGATATATTTTTTGTCTTTTGTAGGTTTTGCATCTTTTTGCTAGTGTGAACATGCTCTTATTTCTCGCATGTGTACCATCTTAGACCTCAGTTCACATTGCTTGGTTTTTTGTCTTGTTTGCATTCTGTGCAAATTAGGGGTGTGGCATGCCCCTTTGTTGAGCTGGTTAGTATATATGTAGCTTACCACTGGCTTGGGTGGTCTGATATTGGGACCCGGTTCTATTTGTCTACCCTTTTATATGCATTACTTCAACTTTGATATACAGTAAGGTTTTTAATATAGACAGTGTAGGACCGTCCCAATTTAGGGTCACCTTGTCGCTGGTGGGACGGCTTGTATACTTTTTTTGATCAAAAATAGTTCACTAAGTACCCTATATTTCATATGCAACTTTGCTTTACATTTATATATAATGATGGTAGGTTATGAGATATATTTTTTGTCTTTTGTAGGTTTTGCATCTTTTTGCTAGTGTGAACATGCTCCTATATCTTGCATGTGTACCATCTTAGACCTCAGTTCACATTGCTTGGTTTTAAGTCTATGGACTTGTATGACATCAGTGTGAAACATTGAACTGCACTCGGATGTCATCTGAGTGCAGTCCAATTACCACGGACTCAGACAAGGGAGAAAATGGAGAAATGATGTACTCTGTCTACTCTGCACCTGTGATATAAATCTCGCATGAGAGAGAATCAGATCGCACTAAGTTGACACTCAGGTCAATCTCTGACAGAGTTTGATCCAAGTGACATTAGCATAATCGTCCAGATTCTCTTGCATGAGAGAATCGATGGCCATGTGAGCGAGCCTTGACCCACAGGGTAACATGTAAATCCCCCGGGGGTCCCCTATGCAGGAGTAAGTAACGTACCCCCTAACATGAGCAGTAGTTGGCCCAATACATTTGATTCACTATGTCCAGACAAAATGTAGCTGAAAAGTGAGCTCCCATAGTCAATATTACTGGTGGGCTCTTGCCACTTAAGTCCAACACTGACAGGCAGTAGCTTAAAGTAAAAATAGTGATAGCCTGGAAAATTATTTCATAATTAGCATAAAACCACCAACAACATGGACACAGGATGCCCAACTCACTTACTGTGTTTCGCACAAGAAGCTGCATCAGGAGCTAAGTTTATGGATTCATTCTAAATCTGGATTTATGATTTTTTAAATCTAATATATTTTTAACGAAGTTTTCAATTTTTACATTATACTCATATCTCTTGGCCACTTTTTAAAACCATTCCAGCAAGATTGGCGCTCCTATCTTTCTGCGACCAAAAAGTGGTATATGACCACATATAAGATGTTGCCGTTCTTGGGAGAAATTGCATAATAAAATACAGTGTATTTCATTAATTTTCCTCTTGTAAAAATGAACAGTTTTGATCTAAATCTGCATAATTTAACTCTCACCTTCCTCATCATCAAGGATACCTCACGAGGTGAGATTTTGCATGATGCTCCAGATCAATGTCGATTGACAGTCATTTTCTATTTCTTCCATTTTCTTTACTCATTGCACCAACAGTTGTCTCCTTCTCTCCCAGCGTCTTACTTATGGTTTTGTAGCCCATTCCAGCTTCGTGCAGGTCTATGATCTTGTCCCTGACATCATTAGAAAGCTCTTTGGTCTTGCCCATGTTGTAGAGGTTAGAGTCTGACTGATTAATGGAGTCTGTGGACAGGAGTCTTTTCTACAGGCGACTACGTAAGACAGCTGTCTTTAATGCAGGTAACCAGTTGATTAGGAGCATCTAACTGGTCTGTAGGAGCCAGAACTCATAATGGTTTGTAGGGGATTAAATACTTATTTCTCACTGCAAAATGCAAATAAATTTATCTAATTTAAACAATGTGATTTTCTTGATTTTTTGGGGGGGATATTCTATCTCTCAATGTTAAAATTAACCTACCCTTAAAATTATAGACTGTTCATGTCTTTGTCAGTGGACAAACTTACAAAAACAGCAAAGGATGGAATAATTCTTCCCTTCACTGTATTTAGATTTCCCTGCTCTGATATATTTCTTGTTCTCATTTTGTTTGATTTTTCAATTTAAAAACATAAAACAGAAGAGCAGCGTATTCTTACCACAGGAGCAGCTATGTTATGAAGGGGGTGTCTCATCATAAATGGGTGCAATTTTAAAGCACTTGAAAAAAGCAAAAGCAATTTTGCAATTTGCTTGTTATTAAAAATCCTCTCCAAGAATGGAGTCATTTTTAGGTATTATTGCTTATAGCTGAGGAGTAACTAATCTACTAGGCAAGGAGCAATTCTGAAGCTCGCTGGATTGCTGGATCAGGACCGGTTCAGGACCACCCAGCTCCTCCAATGCTGTAAGACAAGGATGACTTTGCTTGCAGAAACGAAGAGCAGACAGTCCGACAACAACGCCACAACCTCCGCACAAAAGGAAGCTGGGCAGCAGGGAAACGGTGAGCTCCTGAGGTGAAGAAAACCTTTAAGGCCAGTGCACAAGAGCCAAGGAGGCCATATGGAGGGTCTGGGTATAAGCTTCATGCGTTTTGTCTACACCGTGAGCTGGCTCTTTGCTGGAAGGATTTTCCTAGATTCCAGTAGTGGTAACAAGTCCACCAGTAATTCACAAATAGTGGTATACCGTACTGCTTCCCATCATCACTAGAAGAGCACATCATTAGAGAAAAAAACGCAGGACTCACTTTTCTAGGTAACTGACAGCTGCAGCCAATCACTAGCTGCGCTGGTTCTCTGACTTTGTAAAAAAGTAGCCATCACTTCAGGAGTCGTCACCGATCTCTGAAGTGGACTGCGCTTGATTTGCGAGGGCAGTGTAAGGAGAGTATGCCACCATTTTTTATTTTAAGCACATTCGTGCCTTATATTTTTATTACTGTAACAGCAACCTATTTAATATCAATTTAATTGAATCAGTGTTATGTAAAAATGAAGAGTTGTTCTATAACACTCCTAATATTTTCCTTTTGTATATATTTAGCCTACAGAAACAATGTGTCACATTTTAGACAGAGGTTATTACCCAGCTTTTCCAGTCTGCATAATGCCAGATCTGCCCAGGTAGTCATTTATAAGTCATTAACTCTTCTTTTATAATAGTGTGACTAGTCAGGTTGCTATTGGTGACTAAGCCCCGCCCCTTCCTAGACTTTCACGTTCAGCAGTGATGGAACACTCACATACATCTGCTGACATCACAGTCAGTGTGACATCACCGGCACAGTGACATCACATTCCACAAAGTTCCATATACAACTGACTGCAGCCATTGAGCTTTAGTTGTAGTTGGCTTTGACTACAATATACGTGTGGATTGCATTTAGTAATTTTACATACGTTTTTTGGATAATTGCCCTGTTGTTGCCTGATGCAACATGGACTTTACAGGGAAAAGAAAGAGAAAAAGGAAAGAAACACCAGATGGAGAAGACACTGGAAATAACCAGGAACCTCCACCAAAGATAAGGAAGATGGACTCCAAGAAATCTGGGCAGGATGGTCAAATATTACCTGACAATGAGGGAACCCAGAATATTTCCTTCCTGGACACTGTACAAAACAGATGTGACAAGTTTGTGGGATACATCACAAATCAAGCTGATACCAATCTACAAAAGCTGAGTACAAGAGAGAGGAAAAGAGAGACTGTGGGTCCAACCAGGATCATTAACACGAGAGGTAATGAAAGTGCAGCAGAAGAGAAGAGAACTGGGAGAAAAAGGAAACATCATGAAGATCCAGCCACCAGTCAAGATGACATCTCAGGTGAATTTAGTGGCCCCAGTAGCAAAAAAATAAAGACCACTGTCCCTCTCACCAGGGATAAGTTTATCTGCCATGGCATACTTGGAGAAGGGAGTTATGGGAAGGTTGTACTGGCCACGGATAAGATACGGAAACAAAGTGTGGCCCTTAAAATCATAAAGAAGGAAAGCCTAATCTCCTTCCCTGAATGCCTTGTTGAGCACCATGTCCTGAAGCTTAGCCACAACAGCAGCTTCTTAACTCATTGCCATGCCGCGTTTCATACTGAAAACCATGCCTATTTTGTCACCGAGCTAGCCAGTGGAGGGGATCTGCATGACTATATATATAGTACCATTCCCCTGAAGGAACCTGTAACCTTTATAGCAGCAGAAATCGTCTGTGGCCTACAATTCCTGCACAGCAATGACATCATTCACCGGGACTTAAAACCGGATAACATCCTGCTGACTGGTGACGGCCACATAAAAATTACTGATTTTGGACTATCTCTTTATGAGTTTGATAAGAGATTTAATGCCAGAGATTTCAGTGGAACACCTGGGTATGGCGCCCCAGAAATGATCATGGGAGACGCTTATGATGAAGGTGTAGATTGGTTCGCCTTTGGAGTCATATTGTACAACATGATTTTCCAAGACTCACCATTTCCAGGAGACACCACTGAAGAGATTGAGAGAAATGTCATCTACTCTGAACCATCATATGAAAACCTCACTGACCACGATGCTGTGGACATTATGTCCAAACTACTCTGCAAAGACCATTATGTCCGGCTAGGGGTTAATGGAAAAATCAGAAAACACCCCTTATTTTCAAATCTAAACTGGACAGACATAGAAACAGGGAAAGCGCCATCTCCAGTTATTATAAGAAGGAACATGAATGTCAGCATGAGACAGCAGATCCCAGCACCGCGCAGTGAAGACCTGAACGAGACAATTCCGGCTGAAGAACAGAGGATTTTTACGAGTTTCCCATTTGTGGCTCCAGAATGGAGCACAACTTACCACTAAATGGAGAAACGGCATAATACCATCTAATCCTCCTGTATCTTGACTTAAGACTATCTACTTTGGGGTGTGTGGCACCTCATCCCGTATCCCGCATATTCTTAATATGTAACAGTAAACTTTGCTTGTTTTAATTCATCCTTTGGTTCTTTGGAGCATTTTTCTATTTTTTCCTGTGTATATACAGTGTATATATGTACAGGTCATGTGTATATCTAAAGGTCATGTATATATGTGTATATATAATGAGTAGGTCATGTGTCTGTATAATGTGTATGTGTATATTGTGACAAAAAAACATAAGATTAAGAAACAATTCTGTTGTTTTAACCCCATAGTGACCACCAATACGTCTTTTTACGGACCTGCGATATAAGAGATTAGCATCCCCCGAGAGGTGACAATCCTGCAGCTATCAGCTGTACACTATAGCTAACAACTTGCTGCATCAGCCACGATCAGGGTCGGCACTGATTATGGCCATTTAACCCCTTAAATGCTGCTGCCAATAGTGACTACGGCATCTAGATGGTTAACAGAGTGTGGGGGCTCCCTCTTTAACTACATTGGCACCCTGAGATCTTGATCGTGCCGTCCTGATGTTCGCCATGGCAGTCAAATAACGGCCTTAGAGCCTGCCGCGTATAGTGGCCTGTTCAGAAGTTATTAAAATGTAGGTGGTGAAAATAAACTTTTACATTCCTGTTATGCCACTTTGCATTAATTCCTGAAAAGCACCTGAAGGGTTAATGAACCACCTGAAAGCAATTTTTAATACGGGGATGCGGCTTTTAAAATGGTATCACTTTTGGGGGGCTTTCCAATATATAGGACCCTCAAAGTAATTTCAAAACTGAACAGGTCCCTATAAAAATAAGTTTTGTAAATTTCCTTGAAAATATGAAAAATTACTCCTCCATTTTTAAACCTTCTAAAATGCTAACAAAATAAAACATTTTTACATTTTACAAATGGTGCTGATAGAAAGCAGACATTATTGAAATGTAATTTATTATTGCTTTGTGTGGCATGACTATCTGGATTAAAGGGATAATCATTAAAAGTTTGAAAATTGCAATTTTTTGTAAATTTATATCAAATTTCTGATCTTTTTATAAATAAGGAATGATGCCATACGGATGGCAAAATCGATAAAAATCATCCAAATTTTTTCCACTATTTTTTTTCACACTCGTGTAGCCCCGACCTCACAGTGATACCAGATGTGTTTAGTTTTTTTATGCTTTGCTACTTTTGCACACTATGAACATTTTTTTAAGGAAATATAATTTGATTTCCTCTAAATGACTCAGTCACTATTGACTCTATTACATCCAGTGGGTTAAACGGCCGAACTCTAACGATGGTCATGAGGAAACAAACAATCAAACTGAGCTTTTACTCACCCGGGGTCCAGCACTGCTTTTTGCTGCTCCAGACATTTTTAATCAGCTGCATCTTCATGTCAACTGCGCTGCAGCCAATCACTGAGCTCTGTGGTACTGCCAAATTAAATGGGGCATTCTTATAATAAAGAGGCACAAAAGGGGCATTATTAGGTATGGAGGCACAGAGGCATACTTCCCAACTTTGAAAGTTAGGAAAGAGTGACACAAACTATGTAGCAATCCACAGTTTTTTTTACACTAAGCCACTTCCCTAACCTTGGTCAGTCGCTTATATGTGCCTACACAGAAATATTCCTCCTAGTGAACTCATTAATTCTTAACCTGTGGATGTGTATTTAAGAATCTACTTTCCTGAATGATGTCTCTCATTTTCCTTCTAAGGTCTTTCTGATAGACCTTAGAAGGAAAATGAGAGACATCATTCAGGAAAGTAGATGGATTGCATGGCATCCAAAGAGACACAGATTTGTATTCTACATGATTCTAGTCTAAAGATATGGCCCTGACTGGAAAGATTTGGATCTCCTCAATTAACCATCAGAGAGACCATGGATACTTTTAGGGAGACCAGGAGAGGACTGAGAAGTCACCTGGAGCCATGGATATGTTGTTTTAGGGTTGCTAGGAGGGGCTCACCGGTTGCTTAGAAGCCATGGAGACATTGGGAGTTGCCAGGAGGGACTCACTGGTCATCTGGCCCCATGGAAACTCTCGGAGAGGCCAGGTTGGAACCCTCGGGTCTCGTGGCCTTGTACCTCGATGGACTGCTAGCTTCCTAAGCTTGCCGCTACCTTCTCTCTGTGGGGGCCCACCAGAAGCGGGGGGCCACTGGTTGAGGTAGTCGGCCCTGGAAGTCTCCAAAGTTGCAGCTTTTCTATCCCAGGCGGGCGGAGATGAAAGGGTGAGACTGTGTAATGTTGCACCATCTTGGGCATTTGCTGGGACTGTTCTATGTGTTGTCCGCTGTGTGGTTCAATAAAATATTGCCACGCTGTTTTACCCTTACCCTGCGTTGTCTGAGTAGCGTTACCCCCACGGAAAACCCCGGGTCCTCACAGCACCTATACTCCAAAATAACAACAATAATAAAAAATACAACTCGTCCCGCAAAAAAATAGGTTCTCATACAAATCAGTTAAGAAAAAATAAGAGTTATGGCTCTCCATATATGGCAATGTAAAATTGTTTTGTTTTTGAAAATGTATTATTTTCATGCAGACATCATAAAACATAAGTAAATGGTGATTTTATGTTAATTGTACTGACTCACAGAATAAAGTTAATATGTGATTTATATGAAATGGTCGATGCTGTAAAAAATAAACTTTAACTGGGGAAAAATGTATATTTTCACCATTTGCCATGTGCCGCGTATTTATCTCTTGAACTTACTTTTTAGTTAAAAAAAAAAGATCACCGCATCCCTTGATAAATGTCGTGAGGGGTGGAGGGATATTGTGAAAAAGCACAAACATTATTAAAAATACATAAGATTAAAAGATCATTAAAATCAATAAAAATAAAAATACATAAGATTAAAAACCTGATGATAAATGAATCTATGCAGTAAAAGAGGGTGGGACAGATAGAGTCCTTGTATGCGTAAAGCTGGGTATAAATAGAGATACAAATAGGATTAAATCATTACAAGAATAAACTATCTGTGTATAAATGTGTTTAAAAAATACTCGTTCTGTTAAATGTCTGGTTGACAACACAAAGAAAATAATGGGACCTATAGTGTCAAGTCATAATTATCAATGGCAGGCTCAGACTGAGGGCTCGTCCACACGACCGCTTAACATGGCCGAGTGCTGTCCGATGTTTTATCAGATGGCACTCTGCCCAATGTTATACTGTGGGGCAGTGCCAACTAGTGTTTTTTTTCTCATGCCGATTTTTCATACAAGTCTATGGACTTGTATGACATCAGTGTGAAACATTGAACTGCACTCGGATGTCATCTGAGTGCAGTCCAATTACCACGGACTCAGACAAGGGACAAGATGGAGAAATTATGTACTCTGTCTACTCTGCATCGTGATCCAGCACTTTGATTCTTTTTATTATTCCTCTTATTATTTTTTGTAATCCATTAAAAACAAGTATGTGGAAAACAGACTTCTGAATGAGGCCTAAATGTCTGGAAGGATCACTGCCGGAAAAAATATAGCCGGGATAAAAAAAAGTGCACCTTGCGTTATAGGTGATTTGTGCATGCGCGGGATCTGGAAGACGAGACTGTACGTCACAGGGCAGGGGAGGGGGGGAACATTGTAATTAGCAAAGTAGTTTGGGATTTCTTCCCGTCCCCCGGCTCTCAAGAATGAGAAAACTAACTGAATAAAAAGACATTTCAAAGCAAGCAGACCTCTAATATTAGGCATCCAGGTATGTATAGACTTACATTTCTATCACCTGTATGCCTATATTAGAGGTCTGATAAGTCCCCGGGGATGACAGATTCCCTTTAAAAGCCTTCACAGTTTCTCTAGTAGCCAAATGTCCTGTGGTCTCAGCAGCGACCCCTTTTTGTTTAGATTTGATTGATGTTTATGCATATAACAGTGGATGATGCAGGAGAGGTCAGAGGCATCAATCTAACCTAAAGGAGAGGGGTTATGAGGAGATCACTGGATACCAGGGGCGGACATATCATTGGTGCAACCTGTGCGGCCCCACAGAGGCCCAAGAGGTAAAAGGGCCCATTTCTACCTCCAAAGCAGGTACAATTTTGCATTTTTAGCAGCTCTTGGGCCGCAAAGGGCCCATATATTGTTCTTGCACAGGGGCCCTTTTCTGCCTGTGTCCACCAGTGCTCGATACACGTCTGCTAAAGAAACATCCAGTCTACGATATTAGAGTAATTTGCAACAAAGCAGGAGATATTAAAACTTCTGTTTCTAAGGTACATTTACTATTACTACTACACCTGAGTTTGTACCCATTTAATAGTGATAGTGGTCTTGGAGAGTCAAAATAGCGAACAGATTATTTTTCAGTTGTAAATGTACTTTCAGATAGTGACCACTAGATGTCCCTAGTGAGCTGACATGAAGTTGGCACAAGTATTAAGGCACTGCACATTCACTCATCTCAGGTGTAAAGGAGTCTGGGCTTATGGTGTTGATGACTTATCTACAGGATAGGTCATGAACAGCTGATTGGTGGGATTCCGACACTCAGCGCCCCCCACCGATCAGCTGTTTTTTTGCTCTAGCGGACTGTAAATGTAGCACCCTGAGGACTCGGCTGCTACAGGGGTATTGCACCTCAAGCCAGAGGTGTGGTATTCCACTCCCGGGTAAGGATGGAGTGTGGAACTGAGCTCAGAAGGCTGCATGCACTACATACATCCCATTTCCAGGGGACAGAACTACGGTACTCCCACCAGTATATGTGCAGGTACGACAGCGTCTGTCCCTGGCTGGAGTGGGAGGGGGGTGGAACATCCCAGTAGTGTAGGGGCAGATAGGGGGAGTAGTCTGGGTAAAGATAGGAGCTCATTGGGTGCTGGTCACCTGAGCTCACACATAGAGGGAGTATATAAGGTGGGCACCATCTTAGGACAGAGTCAGTCAGTCAGTCAGTCAGTGAGTCAGCAGTAACTCCAGGAGAGGAGAAGGAAGAGGGACCCAGAGGCGCAGGACGAGAGGGGACCCCAAGATCCCAGAATAAGGACAAAAGGGTGAAGGGTCGGCAAAAGGGTACCGGATCCCAAGCTGGCGGAGGCCAAAGCAAACCTTAGCCAGGAACCGGAGGTCGTGGGCAAGATTTGCCACGACCCTCACCAAATCCACCAGAATGGCACACCGAGCATAGGGTCAGGGAAGCCAGAGAAGGTTCAACCACCAAGAGACCCGAGGGAGCCAGACATAGGTGGATCCCTGGTGAGAACGGCCAGAGAGAGAGAGAGAGAAGAAGGGAGCTCAGGACCATACTCAGGAATTGCCCGGGAGTTGACCGAGTCCCGCACCTGGTGGACGCAGCACGGCTTGGGTGGTCACTGCTGTACAGAGTGACCCGAGCAACACCAGTGAGTAAAAACCCTGAAACTGCATTTCATGCCTCTGAGTCTCCTTGCTGCACCTTCACAACCACCATCCTCCACGTCTGACCCCCTGAGGCTATACCCCTCCCGTTGGGGGTTATACTACCACAGCTGCACACACACCACCAGCCTCAGCGGACCATCCTGCAGCGGCGGCCTTTTGACCGCAAATCAACGGGTGGCGTAGTCGACACTAAGAACATCTGCAAGGACTGCCGCACACTGAGTTTGACACCCTGGGCACGGACCGGGTCACAGCCACTCGGAGACTACAACCCCCATCTGATCCGGCTCCGGGTATCCCTAACAACATGGCCCAGGGGGCGCGTCAACTTTGGCGTAGTCGGCAGGATCACGTGCCCGCAACAACCGGGTACTGCGTGCCTGAAGAAAAATTCGCATTTACCTCAAAACGAAGTCTCCCGCCAATTCCAGAGGGTCCCCGCCATCGGACGCCATCTCGGATCAGTTCCCGCCATTTGCCCGTCATCTGCAGTCTTTTCCCGCCATCTGCAGTGTTTCCCGCCACTGGGAAGCGGTTCCCGCCATCTGAGAAGATTTCCCGCCTTGGCAGAGCGGACGCCATTATGGGCGTGCCAGAGGATGGCAAGAGGCCACCTCCCATCGTGGGCCAGGATCGGAAATGGCGCCAAAAGTGGAAACCGCCCCCACCAGCAGAGACTGTGATGATTGATATGTCCATCAGCGTGAGGGAACTGCCCCTGGAACTGGCAATCACAAAGTTGCCCCAGGACGACCCCCAATGTGGGCGGATACAGAACAAAAGGAAGAAGATGGGAGCAGCCTGGAGGAGTCCAGAGAGAACACACCCGGAGATGGAGGGAGAGTCAGGCAGCACCGACCCTGTGGTCAGGAGCCTGTTGCAGGCCGCCACTCCAGAAGGCCTGCTGGAGATCCTGGCGCAGCTCCCCGGAGATCGGGAGTGTGCACAGACCGCGCTGGAGGGCCTCGCACGAAGGATGGCCCGGGTGCAGCAGGAAACACTGGCGGAGTGGACCCGAGAGATGGCCCTGCAGGCTGGAGCCTGCCAGCGAAGCATGCCACCCGCAGCGAGGAGCAAGTCCACCTCTGAGGACGGCGAAGGAGGGACGACGGCCGGAGACGACGCCGCGGAGGGAGCCGAAGAGATGAAGGCAGGTAATGGGGACGACAATATCCCGTGCCCAGAAGCCGTAAACCTGCCCCAGCTCCCCGTCGCAGAGCCCGAAGCCCCACTCACCGTTCCCGTAGCCGCTGCGTCATCGCTCCAAGCTAGGCCTCAAGCGGCCGGAGCCGCGGCCACGCCCCCTGTGACGTCACGCGCCTCGATCCAGAGCACGGCCAAGCAGGAGACGCCACCGGCCTGGTCGCAAGGCCGAGTGCCCCCGGGCGCCGCAGTGCCAACAGCGCCCTCTACCTCCACTGTGCCACCGGCCTGGTCACTGGGCCAGGTAACCCCGGGCGCCGCCGTCTTCACGGTGCCCTTTACATTCAGGGTGCCCCAGGTCTGGTCGCAAGGCCTGGTGAACCCGGGCGCCGCCACCACAACAGCGCCCTCAACGTCCACAGCACCACACCTGGGTGAAGACCTATTTGCCCAGCACACATGCCCGGATGGGCAGCCCTTTGTGTGGCCACCGGAGTATTACCATCCCCGACTCCGGAAGGAAAGACCCCTGGATGAGCCCCTGATCCCGGCTCCGGCGCCCGCCAAGATCACCCCACTCTCGTTGGAGGAAGCGCAGTTTGCGTGGGACCCCACCGGAGAAGACCTCATCGGGTTCACCGAGGAGACCCGGGCAGCCGCAGCCCAGCGTGCGGAGTGCTGCCAGCAACAATTGGAGGTTTTTGCTAGAGAGCGACGAGAGAGACGGGTCCGCGAGGAGCGGCTCCAAGTGAAGAGCGCCGAGCAGAAGAGCCGAGCCCGCAGAAACCCCCGTGCTGCCCAGCGGGACTGTAATAAAATTCCAGTTGGAGCACGGGTGGGGTTTCATCCGGGACCACAAGACCCCCGGCGACGTCTTTGTCACCCGCAGAGACGTTGAAAGTCATCTGCCGGAGGGACACAGAGGTCGTGACCTATACCTGGGTGATGAGGTCACCTTCACCCGGCATCAGTGCGCCAAGGGCCCGTATGCCCTGCACGTGCATAGACTTACTGAGAAGGAGCTACGGGGTGAGGAGGATCAAGAGGACCCGGACGGGTCTAAAGATTACCCTCAGCCAAGAGCACACCGCCACTGATGAACTGTAAATAGAATATGTAAATAGTTACCCGTGTGGGTACAAAAACTGTTGCTACCAAAGTGTAGTCCCCGTCGGGACCAGCAAGTGAATACCCGTGTGTCCCTATCCCTTAACAGGCTGAGGACTGTGAACAGCCATTCCTTTTCCCCACTGGCTGAGGACTGAGAGCGGCCATATTCCCCTTTGTACATAGTTGCGCTTCTTAAAGCGCCCCCTACCGGTTTTATAGGAAACTGTTGTTTTTACTACAAGAGACTGTTGCACTTTACCCGGTCACAAGTTGCACCGTGGCCGGAGGAACAAGAATGTTTATATGAAAAAGTTTTATGCTGATAATATATATATTGTTTTATATGTTTATGATGTTTTGAAAAAAATTGTATGTTTTTGGATATTGGTATTCTTTTACAGCCCGAGGACGTGCTGTGATTTACCAGGGGGGAATGTAGCACCCTGAGGACTCGGCTGCTACAGGGGTATTGCACCTCAAGCCAGAGGTGTGGTATTCCACTCCCGGGTAAGGATGGAGTGTGGAACTGAGCTCAGAAGGCTGCATGCACTACATACATCCCATTTCCGGGGGACAGAACTACGGTACTCCCACCAGTATATGTGCAGGTATGACAGCGTCTGTCCCTGGCTGGAGTGGGAGGGGGGTGGAACATCCCAGTAGTGTAGGGGCAGATAGGGGGAGTAGTCTGGGTAAAGATAGGAGCTCATTGGGTGCTGGTCACCTGAGCTCACACATAGAGGGAGTATATAAGGTGGGCACCATCTTAGGACAGAGTCAGTCAGTCAGTCAGTCAGTCAGTGAGTCAGCAGTAACTCCAGGAGAAGAGAAGGAAGAGGGACCCAGAGGCGCAGGACGAGAGGGGACCCCAAGATCCCAGAATAAGGACAAAAGGGTGAAGGGTCGGCAAAAGGGTACCGGATCCCAAGCTGGCGGAGGCCAAAGCAAACCTTAGCCAGGAACCGGAGGTCGTGGGCAAGATTTGCCACGCCCCTCACCAAATCCACCAGAATGGCACACCGAGCATAGGGTCAGGGAAGCCAGAGAAGGTTCAACCACCAAGAGACCCGTGGGAGCCGGACATAGGTGGATCCCTGGTGAGAACGGCCAGAGAGAGAGAGAGAGAAGAAGGGAGCTCAGGACCATACTCAGGAATTGCCCGGGAGTTGACCGAGTCCCGCACCTGGTGGACGCAGCACGGCTTGGGTGGTCACTGCTGTACAGAGTGACCCGAGCAACACCAGTGAGTAAAAACCCTGAAACTGCATTTCATGCCTCTGGGTCTCCTTGCTGCACCTTCACAACCACCATCCTCCACGTCTGACCCCCTGAGGCTATACCCCTCCCGTTGGGGGTTATACTACCACAGCTGCACACACACCACCAGCCTCAGCGGACCATCCTGCAGCGGCGGCCTTTTGACCGCAAATCAACGGGTGGCGTAGTCGACACTAAGAACATCTGCAAGGACTGCCGCACACTGAGTTTGACACCCTGGGCACGGACCGGGTCACAGCCACTCGGAGACTACAACCCCCATCTGATCCGGCTCCGGGTATCCCTAACAACATGGCCCAGGGGGCGCGTCATAAACACTGTAACTACAGTATGCCTGGACAACACCTTTAATTCTGTGCTCTCAGCAGACAATGTTTTTGCTCTGCCTACCTACAACATATATATAGTAATCTGAAGGGGTTTTCCAGGCTTAAGATACTGGTAAGTTATTCTTAGGATAGGTCATCAATATCAGATGCATGGTGTCCCAGAACGCAGTACCCCACCAATCAACTGTTTTCAGCTCTGGCAGCGGGGGGATGTGAAAGTGACCCATGCAGACCCCCACAGCTCTGTTCACGGTGTATTGGCTGTTCTGTGTGCAGCTCTTATAGCATAGTGGATAAAAACTGAGCTGAAATATTCATGAACAGCCAATAGGCCACGAACCGGACCATGCTGTTCACTCCATTCACTGGTTACATCTGGCAGCCACCAGAGCTGAAAACAGCTAATCGGTGGGGGTGCCGGATATTGATCCTGAAACACCTCTTCTATGTGCACACCGAGTCTTTTTTGCTGTTTTCAGAGCAGATCCTCTAAGTTTTTGAGGAGGATTTGGAGAGTTTCCGCTCAGTCTCTGCTCCAATACAGCCTCAAAAACTCCTGTGTGCACATATCTGAAGTGAAATTTCACATTTGGCGATCACTGACTATATTATTTTAACAAAAGAACTAACAGCCTAGTAATACATATGCAAATCAACAGAAATAAAACTGGTAAAAAACACAACAGAATTCAATTTGTAGTAAATCACTTAATGACCACACGCTTGTTACAATTCCTCTGCCACTGGAAACCTGCAGCGTGTGGAGGGTCTTCCTGAGGAAGATGAAGCTTGAGCGTTAGGGCGCAGACAGACAGCCATATAACTCGGGTGAAGATCGCATCGCAATCCTCGGACTGGCTGTCGGCTCCTGACCTGAGCGTGACAGCTGCAGAGAAATACATGCTGCCACGCTCAGGTCAGGAGCCGACAGCCAGTCCGAATATTGCGATGCGATCCTCACCTGAGTTATACGGCTGTCTGTCTACGACCTTAGGCCACATTTATACGTTCAGTATTTGGTCAGTATTTTACATCAGTATTTGTAAGCCAAAACCAGGAGTGGGTGAAAAATGCAGAACTGGTGACGTGTTTGTATTATACTTTTCCTCTGATTGTTCCACTCCTGGCTTTGGCATATAAATACTGAGGTAAAATACTGACCATATACTGAACGTGTGAACGTGGTCTTAGAATTGGTGCGAACCAAGTCACAGGATCTAATTCATCGGCCACGTCCGTAATCTGTGCTTGCTGGATGGGAGGCCTGAATATCACTTCTTACCTCCTGGCATCGGTGGATCTTTTTTTGATTAGTCGGCCTGGTGCGACATCACATGTACATCACACTCCAACAATGATGTGGTGCCAGGCCGGAGGAGCCGAAGATGCCGTTAGGCAAGAGGCGGTTCTCAGGGCGCCCTTAGAGCAGACACAGATTACTGACCTGGCCAATTGATTGGGTCCTGCAAATCAATTTGCACCAATTCTATTATTACACTATTCTATCCAACAAGACAATGTTCCCAAAAGTCCACCAAGGCATGGTTTCAGAAGAAGTCTTGGAAGATTCTGAGGTGGCTGTCACAGTCGCCTGACTTGAAACCCATAGAAATTTTTGTTGGGATTTGAAGAAGGCGGTTGCAACATGGAAAGCCAAGAAAATTAGTGACCTGTAGACCATGATAAATGGGTTAAGATTCCCCAAGAATACTACCAGAAGCTATGTCTGGCTGGGTATCACCATTGCAATTCTACTAAGTAGAGTTAGCAGCGTGGTGGTGTAACACAGCGTGGAGCAGTAGCCGTGGGCGAGGCACTCGTCTCCAGCGCCCCGGCACATTACATGAAAGTGAAGGTCCTGGCTGGGTGTGTGGATTTATGCTGTGAGATCCTTACACCCATGCAGGCCAAATGTAGCTAATGTTGCTGGTTTTCCAGGACTAGATGTTTCACAGTTCAATGAGAGAGGCCATCATTAGAAAGTAAACTCTACTGAACGGCAACTTAATCAGGGTTATAAACAAGGGATAGCGGGTACAAAGTCTTAAAGACGTTTCCTTTACTGTATGAAGCAATTTCCACACAGTATCATTCCTCTGTAGTATACTCCAGGGCTTTCTATATCTGCTGTTCCTCCCTACTTCGCCACAACCCAGCTTTAACGCAGCGGTCCTGATCAACAAGCCTCCACTACTTGTTCAGCAGTTTCGCATCCTATTTCTTCCACTACTGTGGCCCTGGAGCTCCTGCTCGGGACCCTTCACTAGTCTCAGTCTCAAAGTCCTGTTAAGGACATTTCTTTCTGCGTTACAAACCCAAGGTCTCATGGCTAGGCGTCCACTCCAAGGACCCGTCTCCGGTAGGCCACTCTGTCTCGTCAGTCACTTTTCCTCAGGATCTCACTCTCCCTTCCCTTCAGTCTCCTCTCATTCAGGGTCCCCCTCCAATGCAGCACTGCTCACTATGGACCTTTTAGTCCGCTAACTTTGTAATCTCGATCCTATCTGACTTCCTAGCAGTAGTCACTTTCCCTTATACTAGCCCCTCCAACTGTGGCCTAGTCCCAACCTTTAACTCTAACTTACGCTATGGTCAATTGTAATGCACACGCCCGGACTGACTGGCGTGTGCGTGTTTATGTAGTGATTCCACTGTGCCATGAACCGGAGAGTGCCTGGAGGGGCGTAACTAAGTATCTGCCCGATCCGACCAAGGTCGCACGACAGCATACGACGCCAGTGCACCAGGGAGGAACCGAGCAGAGGAACCAGGGTCTACTCCAGGTCAGACTCCGGACACGGCTGTTGACCCACACCGGGGAATACAGGAACAGGCAGACTAGAGCGCAGGCTGGGTAGGGTCCAGTACAGACTGGGAGACAAGTTCGAAAACCGCAGACGCGGTGGACAGAGCTGAGCAAAGCGAAAACCGCAGACGCGGTGGACAGAGCTGAGCAAAGCGAAAACCGCGGACGCGGTGGACAGAGCTGAGCAAAGCGAAAACCGCGGACGCGGTGGACAGAGCTGAGCAAAGCGAAAACCGCGGACGCGGTGGACAGAGCTGAGCAAAGCGAAAACCGCGGACGCGGTGGACAGAGCTGAGCAAAGCGAAAACCGCGGACGCGGTGGACAGAGCTGAGCAAAGCGAAAACCGCGGACGCGGTGGACAGAGCTGAGCAAAGCGAAAACCGCGGACGCGGTGGACAGAGCTGAGCAAAGCGAAAACCGCGGACGCGGTGGACAGAGCTGAGCAAAGCGAAAACCGCAGACGCGGTGGACAGAGCTGAGCAAAGCGAAAACCGCAGACGCGGTGGACAGAGCTGAGCAAAGCGAAAACCGCAGACGCGGTGGACAGAGCTGAGCAAAGCGAAAACCGCAGACGCGGTGGACAGAGCTGAGCAAAGCGAAAACCGCAGACGCGGTGGACAGAGCTGAGCAAAGCGAAAACCGCAGACGCGGTGGACAGAGCTGAGCAAAGCGAAAACCGCAGACGCGGTGGACAGAGCTGAGCAAAGCGAAAACCGCAGACGCGGTGGACAGAGCTGAGCAAAGCGAAAACCGCAGACGCGGTGGACAGAGCTGAGCAAAGCGAAAACCGCAGACGCGGTGGACAGAGCTGAGCAAAGCGAAAACCGCAGACGCGGTGGACAGAGCTGAGCAAAGCGAAAACCGCAGACGCGGTGGACAGAGCTGAGCAAAGCGAAAACCGCAGATGCGGTGGACAGAGCTGAGCAAAGCGAAAACCGCAGACGCGGTGGACAGAGCTGAGCAAAGCGAAAACCGCAGACGCGGTGGACAGAGCTGAGCAAAGCGAAAACCGCAGACGCTTTGGACAGAGCTGAGCAAAGCGAAAACCGCAGACGCGGTGGACAGAGCTGAGCAAAGCGAAAACCGCAGACGCGGTGGACAGAGCTGAGCAAAGCGAAAACCGCAGACACGGTGGACAGAGCTGAGCAAAGCGAAAACCGCAGACGCGGTGGACAGAGCTGAGCAAAGCGAAAACCGCAGACGCGGTGGACAGAGCTGAGCAAAGCGAAAACCGCAGACGCGGTGGACAGAGCTGAGCAAAGCGAAAACCGCAGACGCGGTGGACAGAGCTGAGCAAAGCGAAAACCGCAGACGCGGTGGACAGAGCTGAGCAAAGCGAAAACCGCAGACGCGGTGGACACAGCTGAGCAAAGCGAAAACCGCAGACGCGGTGGACAGAGCTGAGCAAAGCGAAAACCGCAGACGCGGTGGACAGAGCTGAGCAAAGCGAAAACCGCAGACGCGGTGGACAGAGCTGAGCAAAGCGAAAACCGCAGACGCGGTGGACAGAGCTGAGCAAAGCGAAAACCGCAGACGCGGTGGACAGAGCTGAGCAAATCGAAAACCGCAGACGCGGTGGACAGAGCTGAGCAAAGCGAAAACCGCAGACGCGGTGGACAGGGCTGAGCAAAGCAAAACCGCAGACGCGGTGGGGACAGGGCTCTGTTCACACGGAACAGACTAGAAGGGAAAGGCAGAACCAGATACCCACAGGGTACTTGCAGAGAAGTAGCGAGTGGACCACAATCTCACAAACGGAAGTACAGTGACAACGAGCAGGAGTTAGGTACGAGTTCAGACTCTGCAGAAAAAGGGAAAGTACAGACATAGAGAAAAACAAAACAGGCTAGGAGAGTATTCAGACAAGAACAGACACAGCAGCAAGATACAGGAGCGGGTTCACACAGGCCGGGAAATACAGCCTCCAGGATAGGCAGAAGACAACAGGCTAGAAGATAATACAGACAGGACACAGTTCAGACACGGGAACTGATACCGAAGGCAGGAAACATAAACGGGACTTGGCATATCAGTGACCAAAGGCCAACTGACAGAACACAATGCTCAGGCAGGGATTCATTGGAGCAGCTGGGTTAAATACCAGATGGCAGACAGCAATAGGCTGGGGACGCACAAGGGGTGTGTCTGCAGCAGGTACAAAAAGCAGGAAGTGATCGGGCGCCGCCCTTAAGCAGCAGACACAGAGGCAAACAGACAGCATGGAGGGAAGCCAGGCTAGCAAACTGGACTGGAGATCAAGTGCGCCCTCTTGCACAGTGGGAGATGGACCACTATGCAAGGACGCCGCCAGGTATGTTACATCAATTATATACACTACCAACATCATTAACATATTTATCGCTTTACACTATTCATATTACATCACAATACTATTAACACTTATCACATTACACAATATTTTTAAGATCCAGGACACAATTCACATGACATAATACAAAATGAATTTGTTTCTTCAAAGAGGAAACGCGGACAGCCTGTCCAAGGAGTTTGTATCTTCTCCCCATGTTTGTGTGGGTTTCCTTCGGGTCCGGTTTCTTCCCACACTCTAAAGACATACTGATAGGGAATCTAGATTGTGAGCTCCAATGGGGACAGTCATGATAATATCTGTAAAGTGCTGTGGAATATGATGGAGCTATAAAAGAAAGTAAAATAAATAAGTAATAAGGATGTTTGTCAAAAAGGAGATGAATAATTCTGAGACTGTAATAGTCATTAAAAATCATCTTTTTTGATGAATTTGGAGAGACCACTTGTTATATTAGTTGTGTTGAGCTATATAAATAGTTTTTGTTTCATTTGTTTGTTTCCCACAAACAGCAGAAAGTTTGTACATTTTTACTAATAAACCTAATATGCAGTGGTGATTAAATAATTTTGATTGCAACTGTGGACATACTTCCAAAATACAGTACTTTATAGAAATGCAGTAAAATAGGGGTCGTTTATTTGTTATGTTTTTTCCTCCCACAGATTCCTGGCCCCCATTGTGTCTCATTCTTGGCCCCCATTGTGTCTCATTCTTCCACCCATTGTGTATCCATCCTGGTCCCCAGGCCCGATATGATGTCTCATCCTGGTCCCCAGGCCCCATATGATATCCCATCCTGGTTCCCAGGGCCCATATGATGTCCCATCCTGGCCCTCGGGCCCCATATGATGTCCCATCCTGGCCCTCGGGCCCCATATGATGTCCCATCCTGGCCCCCAGGCCCTATATGATGTCCCATCCTGGTCCCCAGTTCCCATATGAAGTCCCATCCTGGCCCCATGTGATGTCCCATCCTGGCCCCCAGGCCCCATATGATGTCCCATCCTGGCCAATATGCCCCATATGATGTCCCATCCTGGCCAATATGCCCCATATGATGTACCATCCTGGTCCCATCAAAAAATAAAAAAATGCTTTTCCATACCTGGCCACGGTCCCGTTGCGTCCTCTTCCTTATCCATTTGAGGCGTTGCCACGCTGCCGCATGGCTGTGACTTAATTCGCCGGCAATGTGCGCACCGATGTCAGCTGCCAGCCTCCAGGTGGTTGGCAGCTGGTAACTGTTGCTGTCAGGGTCAGCTACAGGTTTTCGTGGGCCCCAGGTGAAAGTCTCAATGGGCCCCTTTAACACATACCACGATTAATGATGCACAGATAAGAAATAAAGGTATAGTACAATGTCAAAGATTTAACTTACTACTTACATCAGGAGTGATATCTATTGTAAATTCTACAATGACTCAGAAACTGGCGAATCCTTGCAGCGCACACTATGTGCACTACATTTTAGACCGAACAGTATAGTCTTCTGTACAGAATTGTGGGCACTACATAGTCTTCTGTACAGAATTGTGGGCACCACATAGTCTTCTGTACAGAATTGTGGGCACCACATAGTCTTTCGCACAGAATTGTGGCCACCACATAGTCCCCCGCACCGAATTGTGGCCACCACATAGTCCCCCGCACCCAATTGTGGCCACCACATAGTCCCCCGCACCCAATTGTGGCCACCACATAGTCCCCCTCACCGAATTGTGGCCACCTCATAGTCCCCCTCACCGAATTGTGGCCACCACATAGTCCCCTGCATTGAATTGTGGCCACCACATAGTCCTCCATATAGAACCTCCGTACAGAATTGTGGGCATCACATAGTCCCCCGTACAGAATTGCGGGCACCACATAGTCCCCCGTACAGAATTGCGGGCACCACATAGTCCCCCATACAGAATTGTGTGCACCACATAGTCCCCTGTACTGAATTGTGCGCACCACATAGTCTCCCGAACAGAATTGTGCGCACCACATAGTCTCCCGTACAGAATTGTGCGCACCACATAGTCCTCCGGACAGAATTGTGGGCACCACATAGTCCTCCGGACAGAATTGTGGGCACAACATAGTCCTCCGTTCAGAATTGTGGGCACCACATAGTCCTCCGTACAGAATTGTGGGCAACACATTGTCCTCCGGACAGAATTGTGGGCACCACATAGTCCACCGGACAGAATTGTGGGCACCACATAGTCCTCTGGACAGAATTGTGGGCTCCACATAGTCCTCTGGACAGAATTGTGGGCACCACATAGTCCTCCGTACAATATTACGGGCCCCATATATTGTGCCATACAGTATATAATGGCCACATACAGTACAGACCAAAAGTTTGGACACACCTTCTCATTTAAAGATTTTTCTGTATTTTCATGACTATGAAAATTGTACATTCACACTGAAGGCATCAAAACTATGAATTAACACATGTGGAATTATATACTTAACAAAAAAGATTGAAACAACTGAAAATATGTCTTATATTCTAGGTTCTTCAAAGTAGCCACCTTTTGCTTTGATGACTGCTTTCCACACTCTTTGCATTCTCTTGATGAGCTTCAAGAGGTAGTCACCGGAAATGGTCTTCCAACAATCTTGAAGGAGTTCCCAGAGATGCTTAGCACTTGTTGGCCCTTTTGTCTTCACTCTGCGGTCCAGCTCACCCCAAACCATCTTGATTGGGTTCAGGTCTGGTGACTGTGGAGGCCAGGTCATCTGGCGTAGCACCCCATCACTCTCCTTCTTGGTCAAATAGCCCTTACACAGCCTGGAGGTGTGTTTGGGGTCATTGTCCTGTTGAGAAATAAATGATGGTCCAACTAAAGGCAAACCAGATGGAATAGCATGCCGCTGCAAGATGCCGTGGTAGCCATGCTTGTTGAGTATGCCTTCAATTTTGAATAAATCCCCAACAGTGTCACCAGCAAAGCACCCCCACACCATCACACCTCCTCCTCCATGCTTCACGGTGGGAACCAGGCATGTAGAGTCCATCTGTTCACCTTTTCTGCGTCGCACAAAGACACGGTGGTTGGAACCAAAGATCTCAAATTTGGACTCATCAGACCAAGGCACAGATTTCCACTGGTCTAATGTCCATTCCTTCTGTTCTTTAGCCCAAACAAGTCTCTTCTGCTTGTTGCCTTTCCTTAGCAGTGGTTTCCTAGCAGCTAATTTACCATGAAGGCCTGCTGCACAAAGTCTCCTCTTAACAATTGTTGTAGAGATGTGTCTGCTGCTAGAACTCTGTGTGGCATTGACCTGGTCTCTAATCTGAGCTGCTGTTAACCTGCGATTTCTGAGGCTGGTGACTCGGATAAACTTATCCTCAGAAGCAGAGGTGACTCTTGGTCTTCCTTTCCTGGGGCGGTCCTCATGTGAGCCAGTTTCTTTATGGCGCTTGATGGTTTTTGCAACTGCACTTGGGGACACTTTCAAAGTTTTCCCAATTTTTCGCACTGACTGACCTTCATTTCTTAAAGTAATGATGGCCACTCCTTTTTCTTTACTTAGCTGCTTTTTTCTTGCCATAATACAAATTCTAACAGTCTATTCAGTAGGACTATCAGCTGTGTATCCACCTGACGTCTGTACAACACAACTGATTGTCCCAACCCCATTTATAAGGCAAGAAATCCCACTTATTAAACCTGATAGGGCACACCTGTGAAGTGAAAACCATTTCCGGTGACTACCCCTTGAAGCTCATCAAGAGAATGCCAATAGTGTGCAAAGCAATCATCAAAGCAAAAGGTGGCTACTTTGAAGAACCTAGAATATAAGACATATTTTCAGTTGTTTCACACTTGTTTGTTAAGTATATAATTCCACATGTGTTAATTCATAATTTTGATGCTTTCACTGTGAATGTACAATTTTCAAAGTCATGAAAATACAGAAAAATCATTAAATGAGAAGGTGTGTCCAAACTTTTGGTCTGTACTGTATATTGTTCCATACAGTATAATGTCCCCATATAATGCTCCATACAGTATAATGCCCTATATGTTGCTCTATACAGTATACAATGACCCCATTTATTGCTCCATACAGTATACAATGACTCCATATATTGCTCCATACAGTATACAATGAGCCCATATATTGCTCCATACAGTATACAATTGCCCATACAGTATAATGGGCCCCATGTCGTGCTCCATACATAAAAAAAATAAAATATTTACCACTCCTCGTTGCCCGCTGGTCGCTGCTCCAGTCTCCTCAGCGTCTTCTGGCTCTCTGTACTGCTCAGCACAGAGGGTGCGCTGTAGTGATGTCATTGCACCCTCTGCCCTGACACGTCAGCGTCAGAAGACTCTGAAAAGAGTAGACCAGAGCAGCCGTTAACGGGAAGATTTGAGCATTTCCGAGGACGCACGTTCAGTTACTGAGCGAATGACCAAATCCCCTCCCCTGGGCCCCCCTCCTCACTGGGGCTCCATACACTAGTAAGGGCAGTAATGCCCTGATGGCGGCCCTGGAGTCGGATGATGGACCGATCTTCTAGTCAGATGCTGCTCCATCCGCAGTCATTATACAGTTGTGTTTAAAAGTTTACATAGCCCTTCAGAATTTTTACTTTCTTGGCCTTGTTTCAGAGAATATGAATGATAACAAAAAATCTTTTTCTCTACTCATGGCTATTGGTTGGGGGAAGCCATTTATTGTCAAACTACTGTGATTTTTCTTTTTAAATCTTAATGACAACCAAAAACATCCAAATGACCCTGATCAATAGTTCACATACCCCACTTCTTAATAACGTGTATTGCCCCTCTAACATCAATGACAGCTTGAAGTCTTTTGTGGTAGTTGTTGATGAGGTTCTTTATTTTCTCAGATGGTAAAAAGCCTCCAGTTCCTGTAAATTCCTGGGCTGTCTAGCATGAACTGCACGCTTGAGATCTCCCCAGAGTGGCTCAATGATATTTACGTCAGGAGACTGGGATGGCCACACCAGAACCTTCACTTTGTTCTGCTGTAGCCAATGACAGATCGACTTGGCCTTGTGTTTTGGATCATTGTCATGTTGGAACACCGCTAGTTTTTAGACAGTCCTGAATTTCAGCTGATGTTATTTGTGGGTTTTTCTTTGCATCCCGAACAATTTTCCTGGCCGAAATTTTTGTTGGTCTACCTGACCGTGGTTTGGTTTTCACAGAGCCCCTTATTTTCCATTTGTTAATCACAGTCTGAACGCTGCTGACTGACATTATCAGACTGACATTATCAATTCCATGGATATTTTTTTGTATACTTTTCCTGTGTTATACAGTTCAACTACCTTTTCCCATAGATCCGTTGACAATTCTTTTGCTTTCCCCATGACTCACAATTCAGAAATGTCAGTAGCTGGATGAAAGATGCAAGAGTCTGTCTGGATCCCAGAAACTCACTTAGCTTTTATGCACAAAAACTACAAGCAAACAGGTCACAGGTGAGGATGTTACCTTTAGTAGCTATTCAAACCTATTTGTGTCAAATTCTGTGCATGTTATCAGGCCAAAATCACCAGGGTATGTGAACTTTTGATCGGGGTCATTTGGATGTTTTTGGTTGTCATTAAGATTTAAAAAGAGAAAACACAGTAGTTTGACAATAAATGGCTTCACCCAACCAATAACCATGAGTGGAGAAAAAGGTTTTTTGTTATCATTCGTATTCTCTGAAACAAGGCCAAGAAAGGAAAAATTCTGCCGGGATATGTAAACTTTTGAGCACAACTGTATATCTAACAAGAGAGGACTCTATGTAAAAGAGAAATCACTGTGATTAACAAAAATAACGAGAATACGCTATGTAAGGGGCGGTATGTAACAAGACATACTACGTCCCCACCATGGTGCATGACGTCATTGCCATGTGCCCCCAGTTACCGGCACGCAGATGTCAGCTGCCGACTCCTGATTGGCTGCCCGCATGTATTGCAGTGAAGAGCTCTGGTGGGTCCCCTGCGGCACATTACATTACATTTCAGCTGCATGTGCATCCAGGCCCCTCCACCTCTGGGCCCCCGGCTGCACCGGCGATATTTCCACCCCTGGTGCAGTGAGTATCTGGGATCCCTAACATCACAGCTGAGCCTAGAGCACATGCAATGCCGTCCCTGGTACGCCATACTATGTATATTACTTACCGTACATCAGTAACTGGGTGAGCAATGTTTACTTACAACACAAGTGTTCTCACATTATCGTTGGTGCAATTAAGGTATTTTTTTGTATTATATGCACACTACTTGTGATCTGGCACAGAATAAAAATACATTTTTGTTATATCATTATGACATATGAGGAGATTGCACACATGTGCACTATGCTTTCCTGATGTATATTAACCCGTTTAGAGCCCAGGCCGTATTAGTACGCACATTTGCGTACTGCCCGTTCAGTGAGGGCTGCTGCGCTGAGCCCTCACTGAACGGAGCACATGTCAGCTGATATGTGCCCGCAACAGCCGCGGGTGGAATCGCGATCCACCCGCGGCTGTTAACCTGTCAATCTCCAACAGCGGCATTTAACGCGCGCTTCCTGGAAGCACGTCCTAAGCCCCGCCCACCGGCGACCCCGTCACGTGATCGCGGGTCGCCGATGGGCGTGCATGACAACCCAGGGTCTGCAGCAGACGCCTGTGGTTGTCATGATCTGGTCGCTATGAGCGCCACCTAGTGGTCGGCGCTCATAGCACAGGACCAATTCTGCTATATGCAGGGGATCTGCTCGTCCCCTGTATGTAGCAGAGCCGATCAGACAACTGCTGCTTCTAGTCTCCTATGGAGACTATAGAAGCATGCAGTAAGTGAAAAAAAAAAGTTTTAAAAAAATATAAAAGTTTAAATCACCCCCCTTTTGCCCCATTCAAAATAAAATAATAAAAAATAAACCCCACATACACATATTTGGTATCGCCGCGTTCAGAATCGCCCGATCTATCAATATAAAAAAAGAATTAATCCGATCGGTAAACGGCGTAACAAGAAAAAAATTCTAAACGCCAGAATTATGTTTTTTGGTCGCCGCAAAATTGCAATAAAATGCAATAACGGGCGATCAAAACATCGGATCTACACCAAAATGTTATCAATAAAAACGTCAGCCTGGCACGCAAAAAATAAGCCCTCACCCAGCCCCAGATCCCGAAAAATGGAGACACTACAGGTCTCAAAAAATGGCGCTATTTTTTTATTTTTTTTTTTTTACCAAATTTTGGAATTTTTTTTCACCACTAAAATATAAAAGAACGTATACATGTTTGGTGTCTATGAACTCGTAATGACCTGTAGAATAAGAGTGGCAGGTCAGTTTTAGCATTCAGTGAACGTGGTAAAACAAATAAATAAAAAACAACTGTGGTATTGCACTTTTTTTGCAATTTTACCGCACTTGGAATTTTTTTCCAGTTTTCCCGTACATGATATGGTAAAACTAGTAATGGCGTTGAAAAGTACAACTCGTCCCGCAAAAAATAAGCCCTCACATGGCCATATTGACCAAACAATAAAAACACTATGGCTCTGGGAACAAGGGGAGCAAAAAACGAAAAAGCAAAAACGACAAAACCCAAGGTTGCGAAAGGGTTAATCACTGATTATGGCGTGTAACCTATATATACCTTGTTTCTGCACTGTGAATGCTCATTGCTCACAGCTAAAAGAGATTAAACGTCGCACATACATGCTTGAGAAAAAAACATTTTTTTTACCATCATGTCTGGGGTGCTGACATTTTTTGCTGTATATCACTATAAATATGTATCTAAATCAATCTCTAATCATATGGTTACTATTTTTTTATATGTAAAGCAATAACTGCACACCTGTCCTCATATATGAAATGTATATCTACAGACTCGAGCCAACCGATCACAGGATCTATTGTAGTCGGACCAAGGTCCTGCAAACTTCTTCAGCTGATATTGGGACACAAGCATCCTGGATGTATGTGGCATTTACAAGGACACACTATTTCTTGACAGACCCAATAACTTTGAATGACCCTGATCTGATAACCATGGAGTCGTATGGATCTTTTTATTCGGCTCTACATTACACTGTATTATATACTGATGCTGGATACACAGTGACTTTGGCCATGGCACAGGTTGTGTAGCACAAAATCATTGTAACTGCTGCTACATTACATAGGAGTAGAAAAAAGTGAATAGGGTCCAATACATTACGTCCCCTAGGTACTGTGACAAGCAATTGAAAAAAAACGTAACTTGGCACAGTACCGCAGGGGTCACAATGTTCATGCCTGGTGTCAGCACTCAGCACCCGGGCAAGTACCGGGGCCCTGAGCAGGTGGGGGGGACCACTCGCTGTCGGGCATGCCGGCTCGCTATGGGACCCACTCCCCTGCTTGCTCAGGGCCCCGGCACAATAATTACCTCTCCCCGTGCCTCAGCAGCAGGTCCTGCATCTTTCACGGCTGCTGCACTGTGACGTCTCAGGTCAGAGGGCTCGATGATGTCTTTCCACTGCGCCCTCTCTTGAGCAGTCACAACACAGAGCGGGAAGACGGCAACGTGGCTGAAGAGTCCAGAGCAGCGGCAGCAGGTGAGGAGAAGTGAGGTAAGTATTTGATTTTTTTTTAATGTATGGAGGCATGGGGCATTATATGGGGGGGATGTGACATCCTGCATGGGGCTCTATATGGGGGGGGTGTCATCCTGCATGGGTCACTATATGAGGGGGTGTCATCCTGCATGAGGCATTATTTTGGGGGGTGACATCCTGCATGGGGCATTATATGGGGGGGGTGACATCCTGCATGGGGCATTATATGGGGGGAACAACTTGCATGGGGCATTATGTGGGGGACACAGCCTGCATGGGGCATTATGTGGAGGACACAGCCTGCATGGGGCATTATGTGGGGGTACAGCCTGCTTGGGGTATTATGTGGGGGCATAGCCTGCATTGAGCGTTATATGGGGGCCAGTATCCTGTATGGAGCGTTATATGGGAGCCAGTATCCTGTATGGAGCGTTATATGGGGGCCAGTATCCTGTATGGAGCGTTATATGAGGGCCAGTATCCTGTATGGAGCGTTATATGGGGGCCAGTATCCTGTATGGTGCGCTATATGGGGGCCAGTATCCTGTATGGAGCATTTTATGGGGGCCAGTATTCTGCTTGGAGCGTTATATGGGGACCAATATTTCGCATGGAGCATTTTATGAGGTCCATTATTCTGCATGGAGCATTTTATGGGGTCCATTATTCTCTATGGAGCATTATATGGGGTCTATTATTCTGTATGGAGCAATATATGGGGTCCATAATACTGTATAGAGGACTATGTGGTGCCCATAATACTGTATGGAGGACTACACTATCCAGTCTGCACTGTGCGCTGCAAGGATTCGCCGATTTCTGTGCTATTTTAGAATTTACAATAGACATCGCTCATGTTATGTAAGAAGTGAAATCTTTGGCATTGTACTATATATATATATTTCTCTGCGTTTTCTGTGAATCATGAATCGTGGTATGTATTAAAGGGGCCCACTGAGACTCTTTCGCCCAGGGCCCACAAAAACCTGGAACCGGCCTTGACAATGTGATCCTACTCACTAGTATCATCCAGCATCATATAAGCAGAGGGTAGTGCTGGATACTTGGGCCAGGCAGTTCTAGCTCTGCCTGTGAGTTTAGAAAAAAGCAAAGGGAGTTGCCTAGTCTGGAGAGGAGCATGTAAACAAACTGGGTGCAGGCAATGAAGTGAAATTCAGGACAAACAAAAGTTAGAAACCAAAATTTTTTTATAGGGATATTATAAATTACAATAGAGCACAGATAATCTTAAAAATTGGATTTTAGGGTCGGGCAACCTCTTTAAATTGGTGCCAGATGGAATTTTGCTGTTTTTTGTTGCCAGATGGTATTAGCTGGTTGTTGCTGTTGCCAGATGGTATTAGCTGGTTGTTGTTGTTGCCAGATGGTATTAGCTGGTTGTTGTTGTTGCCAGATGGTATTAGCTGGTTGTTGTTGTTGCCAGATGGTATTAGCTGGATGTTGTTTTTGTTGCCAGATGGTATTAGCTAGTTGTTGTTGCCAGATGGTATTAGCTGGTTGTTGTTGCCAGATGGTATTAGCTGGTTGTTGCTGTTGCCAGATGGTATTAGCTGGTTGTTGTTGTTGCCAGATGGTATTAGCTGGTTGTTGTTGTTGCCAGATGGTACTAGCTTTTTGTTGTTGTTGCCAGATGGTATTAGCTGGTTGTTGTTGCCAGATGGTATTAGCTGGTTGTTGCTGTTGCCAGATGGTATTAGCTTTTTGTTGTTGTTGCCAGATGGTATTAGCTGGTTGTTGTTGTTGCCAGATGGTATTAGCTGGTTGTTGTTGTTGCCAGATGGTATTAGCTGGTTGTTGTTGTTGCCAGATGGTATTAGCTGGTTGTTGTTGTTGCCAGATGGTATTAGCTGGTTGTTGTTGTTGCCAGATGGTATTAGCTGGTTGTTGTTGTTGCCAGATGGTATTAGCTGGATGTTGTTTTTGTTGCCAGATGGTATTAGCTAGTTGTTGTTGCCAGATGGTATTAGCTGGTTGTTGTTGCCAGATGGTATTAGCTGGTTGTTGCTGTTGCCAGATGGTATTAGCTGGTTGTTGTTGTTGCCAGATGGTATTAGCTGGTTGTTGTTGTTGCCAGATGGTACTAGCTTTTTGTTGTTGTTGCCAGATGGTATTAGCTGGTTGTTGTTGCCAGATGGTATTAGCTGGTTGTTGCTGTTGCCAGATGGTATTAGCTTTTTGTTGTTGTTGCCAGATGGTATTAGCTGGTTGTTGTTGTTGCCAGATGGTATTAGCTGGTTGTTGTTGTTGCCAGATGGTATTAGCTGGTTGTTGTTGTTGCCAGATGGTATTAGCTGGATGTTGTTTTTGTTGCCAGATGGTATTAGCTAGTTGTTGTTGCCAGATGGTATTAGCTGGTTGTTGTTGCCAGATGGTATTAGCTGGATGTTGTTCTTGTTGCCAGATGGTATTAGTTGGTTGTTGTTGCCAGTTGGAATTAGCTGATTGTTGTTGTTGCCAGATGGTATTGGCTGGTGGTGGTGCTTGTTGGAGGATGTTATTAGCTGGTGGTGGTACTTGTTGCCGGACGGTATTGGCTGGTGATGGTGCTTGCTGCCGGATGGTATTGGCTGGTGGTGGTGTTTGTTGCCGGATGGTATTGGCTGGTGGTGGTGCTTGCTGCCGGATGGTATTGGATGGTGGTGGTACTTGTTGTCGCATGTTATTGGCTGGTGGTGGTGCTTGTTGCCGGATGGTATTGGCTGGTGGTGTTGCTTGCCGCCGGATGGTATTGGCTAGTGATGGTGGTGGTTGCCAGATGTTATTGGCTGGTAGTTGTTGTTGCTAGATGGATGTTTCTTTGCTATATATAGTGAAAATATAACAAATAATGTTAAAGCACATTTCATTCACAAGATATTGATGAGCTATTCGCAGGACCTATCCCCAAAGATCAGCTCTTCTAGGACCTGATCTGCATTGTCTGGTGATAATCGCTATACTTTGACTGGGACTATCACGTTGGAACTCTATTCAGTATGTTTATCTTAAGCCGGAGCTTATAATAGCTGATCAGTGGGGGTGCTGGATGTTGGACCACCCACTAATCTGATATTGATGATCTATACTAAGCATAGGTAATCAATATCTTGTGACATGACAAAGCAACCCCTTTACGTAACAGATTAGCAATTCTTAACATCTTACCATCCTGGTTAATAATGAATAAAGTTACTGCATAATTTGCTTTAACTACAGGATGTAATTTAATGCCGAGACCATTCCTATACGCAATGGCTTAATGTTGCACGATTTTGCAGAAAAAAATAAGGAAATTGTAAGGTTAGTCTGTATATTTACTGTAATTATACAGATTTGGAGCTTTGTGTAAAGCACTGTCATTGGGGAATAAGGTTTTAAATTCCCAAACACAAACAAAGAACAGAAGACATAGAAAACGGATTCCGAGTCCATATTGACTACCATGAATTATACCAGCTTGTAATAACTTAGTAAAAATTTAAAATACTGGAAATTTAAATCTTAAAGCTAGAGGCAGCATATTACAGAAACACGAGTGTTAAGAAAAATATCCTCCATTTCCAGATCCCATGATATTGAGTTCACTCGCTTACTCAACAAATATGTCCTGAAGACTCATGAAATATGAGGGGATCTCCTGATGTTCTGGGACAGTAGCACCATTCAAGTGAATAAAACTGCCATCAATTAACTCTTTACCAACATCCACTATAAATGTAACGTGCAAGTCGGTAGCGGGTGTAGGGGTGAGGCCGCCCCATACCCGACAGATAATGGCTGTGACACACAGCCAAAATCTACCTCTAACAGCCGAGACTGTCACCCTATTAAATTCCACTGTTACTCTCTGACAACGGCATTAATAGCGTGTTGGCATGGTGGTGCGTCATTATATGCGCCAATCAGCGCCTCTGTAACGTGATCGCAGGACGCCAATGAAGACCTCCATGCTCTGAGGTGTGGCTTCAAAAGAGAGTGTGGTTTTTACTATATGCAGTAATACTGTGGTATTACTGTGTATAGTGCAAGTGATCAGACTATCGCATGTTCAAGTCCCGTAAGTGGACTAACAAATACAGTAAAAAGTTTTTAAAAATATGAAATAAAAATAAAAAAGCATAAAAGTTTGAATCCATGCCTTTATCCCCCATTTAAAAATAAAGATAATAAAAAATAAACATCTATGGTATCGCTATATCCATAAGTGTCCAATCTATCAAAGCATAAAAATAATTAACCTGTTTGGTAAACACCTTAAACAGAAAAATACTCAAAATGACAAAATTGTGGTTTTTGTTTGCCGCAACACTGTAAGAAAGTTGTAAGAAGTGATGAAAATGTCATATCTATCAAAAAATGGTATCAATAAAAACGTTGTCTCACCCCCCAAAACAATAAGTCCTCACACAGCTCTATAGTCCGAAAAATGAAAACATTATTTGTTTTGGGAAATGGCGACACAATCCCCCCCAATTATTTTTCAAATATCTGATTTTGTTTTCACCACTAAAATAATGAAAAAACTCTACAAGTTTGGAATCGCCATAATCATACTGATGAGGAGAATCATATTGGCAGGTCATTTTTTTACCACACAATGTTTGACGTAAAAACAATTCCAAAAAACAATGTTAGAATTAGTTTTTTTGCAATTTCTCTGTACTTGTTTTTTTTTCCCATTTTCCAGTACACTTTGTGGTAAAATAAATGGTCTCATTCAAAATTACAACTCATCCCGCAAAAAACAAGTCCTCACAAGAATATGTAGACAGGAAAAAAGAAAGTTATGACTCTTTAAAGAAGAGGGAGGGAAATAGAAAAATGGAAATTGTCCATGTCTGCAAGGGGTTAAACAAAACTATATATTGTAGGGATAGAACATGAACGCTATAGTCCGCGAGAAGCCTTTTAACTCTAGTAATTACATCCCTGACCTGTGCTCGGGCAGGAGGTATAACATATTTTTTAAACTATAGAACGCAAATTACTGTATTATAAAACACACCCCAGGTTTAGAGAACAGAAAATATTTACTAATAATTAACACTTCCTTTTTGGTGTAAAGAAGTGGAGGGGTCAATATCACTAACTTTAATGCACAAGGGTAGGATATTTAAGTGATGATCAGATCAGCTGTAATGTGTCTGGAAAGGTGCGGGCTCATCGCCATAGCCCGTACCAAAGCGGGAGACATGCCATGCACTGTACATATACGGCGCATGCCGTGAAAGGGTTAAGCACAATTTTGTTCTTGCTAAAAAAAATACATCTAGTCCAGAAAATACAGTATATATGCTATATGAATTATAAAACAAATCACATAGAATGTGACTTCAGAAGTGCATATTAGTTTGTAAAACAAAACAATATGTCTTGTCAGTATAATTGTACTTGACTTGTAGAATAATGTTATCATGTAATATATACTGAACAGTGAATGCTGTGACTATAAATCCCAATAAGCAATGGTGAAATTACTGTTGATTTAATTTCATTCCCTAAAAAACTTACAAGTTTTTCAAAACTTTTTATGTATTTATGGTTTTTATAAAAACTACTGACTGATTTGGAAACCACTGCGCTTTTGCAAACTGCAGCATGTCACTTCTTTCAGCGTTTTTTCACCCATAGGAAACAATGGGTAAGTGCTGCATTTATTGTGCAAACACCTAAGGAAGTTACATCATGGTTTTTTTGGGCCACTAAACTCTATCAACATGCAGAAGAGACAAGAAAAACGCAGCAATAAAAATGCAGAAAAAAAATCAGGAAAACCTGCTTTTTGTAAGTATCTTCTTTACTGCCAAGAGAGCAGGTATTGCCTGTGGAAAAAAAGCAACAAAAACGCAACGTGTGCACATAGCCTAAACTAAAAATTGGTTGCATCACGAAGACTATGTGCACATAACATTTTTTTGAAGGTTTCTTTTTAAGAAAATCCTCTCCAAAATTCACCTCAAAAATTGTTTCAGAAACTCTTGGAAAGCAATTCCAGTTCATTTCTATGGGAAATCCACTCTTTTTATATCAGGAGGATTTTTTTAGTTTTTTTTTCTCTGAAGAGGTTTAGAAAAACAAATTGCATGTCATTTCTTTGAAGAGGATCCAAAAGGAAACTTCTCCAAACATGGCAGTGTCCAATCAGAAGGCAGCAAAGAACGCATCAGGGAAAAAACTCATCCAAAACCTCTTAAAAATCCGGCATATAAGTGTAGCACCCTGAGGATTCGGCTGCTACAGGGGTATTGCACCTCAACCCAGAGGTGTGATATTCCACTCCCGGGTAAGGAAGGAGTGTGGAACTGAGCTCAGATAGACTGCATGCACTACATACATCCCATTCCAGAGGAGCAGGCCGACGGCACTCCCACTTAGAAATGTGCAGGTGCGACCGAGCCTGTTCCTGGCTGGAGTGGGAGGGGGGAGGAACATCCCATGTAGTGTAGGGGCAGATAGGGGGAGCAGTCTGGGTAGTGATAGGAGCTCATTGGGTGCTGGTCACCTGAGCTCACACATAGAGGGATATATAAGGTGGGCACCATCAAAGATCAGGGTCAGACGCAGAGAGGAAGTCAGATGCAGAGGACAAGCCTGCAGCAAGAGAGAGAAAGAAACAACAGCCCTGGAGAGAGAGTGGAGTGCAGAAAGACCCAGAGGGGGACAAAGAAGGGACCCAAGAACCCAAATAAGAACACCGGGTGAGGAGTCAGCAGAAGGGTACCGGAACCCAAGCTGGTGGGGGCAAAGACATTCCCCAGCCAGAGACCGGAGACCGTGGGCAGTGTCTGTCACGGTCACCCACTACATTCACCCTGAAGGCACACCACATGGAGGGTCAGGGAACCTTAGGCCAAAGGTTGCCCAACAGAAGGCCCGAGGGAGCTGGATTTAGGTGAATCACTGGTGGGGACGGCTGAAGAAAGGACAGAGGGAGAGCTCAGGGCCACGCTCCGGACTTGTTTGGGGGTTGGCTGGATCCAGGACCTGGTGGACGCAGCACGGCTCGGGAGGTCACTTGGAGCTAGAGTGACCAGGAACATCTGCAGTAAGTAAAGACCCTTAACTGCACAACCCGAGTCTGTCATCATTACCGGCTGCACCGCACCACCACAACCCCCATCCTCTGCGCCTGTCCCCTCTGAGGCTATACCCCTCCCGTTGGGGGTTATCCCACCAAGCTGCGCACCCACCATCAGCCTCAGCGGACCCTGCAGCAGCGGCGGCCACAGTGACCGCATCACAACGGGTGGCGTAGTCGACACAACGAACTTTAATAACATCAGTAAGGACTGCCACATAACACTGAGCTTGACGCCCTGGGCACGGGACCGGGTCACAGCCGCTCGGAGACTACAACCCCCCCCATCTGATCCGGTGCCGGGTATTCCCCTCAAAAAGGAATATGTCCCAGGGGGCGCGTCATAAGATGCGTGATCAATAAATGGCCGCTATCTGTGCAGATATATACAGTAGAAAGGAATCATCTCTATCCTTATGTCATCTAGAAGGTTTGCTCAGTAATCTCTGCTCTTACATGATCAGGGTGGTGGTCTTCCCCTTTTCATCATTTTCGGTGGTTTTGCTTCTACAATACATAAAACATATATAATCTCATGTAAATGTGCAGGTAACAGTGCGGATTAGGATCAATATTCACAGTGAAAATATACCAATAAAATCATACTTTATTAGATATTCATTAAAAAGAGCAATACTTAAAACCAACACAGTGCAGGGCCGGGTAGTGATCCCTTATGGAAAACTACAAGTGTAACTGTGGCACCCCAGGGGTCTGGTTTCCACAGTAACAGCAATGTTATGTCTGAGAGCAGGTGGGAGGTCTCTTGGTCAGGAATCCTATGCATGCCACACGTCCTGCCCAGTCCTGGGAGGGGAAGGACTTCCCCTATATAAACCTGGGGCTGAGGCAGGGTTAGTGAGTAGAGAAGAAGTAGAGACAGAGAAAAGAAGCAAATATAGGAACAGAACATCAAGAGCTCTGTGGGAGCAGTGTTACAAGGAGTCAGGGGCTGGCAGCTGCAGAGCTCGCCCTGACTGAGAAGATTTCTTACCGGACCCGGAGTCCGAGGCTGTGGGGACTAACTCCTACCCAGCAGCAGAATCCGTCAGGCAGGGGATTCCAGGTCCTCTGGCCAAGAAACCCGAAGGCACGGTCACACGCATGGGACCAGCACCGCCGTCGTGGAGCGGAAGCTACTAGAAGGCCCCGAGTCACCGGCCATACGGGTGAGCACCACACGGCACACTCAGGGACGTGGGCTACTTTTACCCGCCTCTAGCAAGGTAGCCAGAAGAGTACAGTTAGTTTGGGAGGCCTACAACTCCGCCTGGCCAGGGGAGTTCCCATCTGCTCAAGGACTGACCAGGCCCCAATCGCTAGCCAGTACTCCGGGAGGGTCTATCTTTGTCACCAGTAAAGACCCTGAACTACACCGTACCGTCTCCGAGTGGTTCCTGCTACCCCCATCGTCCACGTCGGCTGCCCTGAGGCTATACCCCTCCCGTTGGGGGTTATACTATCACGCTGCACAATCCTACCACCGGCCTCAGCGGTCTGCCCTGCAGCGGCAGCTCCATAGCTGCATTCAACGGGTGGCGTAGTCGTCCAACATCTACCGCTAATACAGCGCCACTTAGTCTGACTCCCTGGGCACGGACCGGATCACCGCCACGAGACTACAACCCTCAAGAGATCCGGCTCCGGGTAAGCTCCCGCGTGCGCAACGCAGTGCGACACAGGCCCAGGGGCGCGTCAACTTTTGGCGTAGTCGGCAGGATTTCGTGCCCGCAACCACCGGGTACTGCGTGCCTGAAAAAGACTGTTCAAACTTACCTGTGGTGAAGATTCCCGCCATCCGGCGCCATCTTCCGCTTCCTTCCCGCCATCGGTGGAGTTTTCCCGCCATCCGGCGCCATCTTCAGCCTTCTTCCCGCCATACGTGGAGTTTTCCCGCCATTGGACGCCATCTTGAGGACGCCGCGCGGGAAGAAGAGGGGCGTGGACTCCGAAAGCGCGCGAGAACTGAAGCCCCGCCTCACGTCCGGACGTTGCGTAAGGTCCTGGAAGGAGCCCAGCAGACGCCGACGTCACAGGAGCGCGACGGAAGGTCCTCAACCCTGACGATCCACTGCGGAGCCGCGGCCTACGGAAGAGGATCATCGCAAGGTAGGCCACGGTCCACTAGGGGGGAGAAGGATGTCTGATACGGAGGAGAGCTTCACCGCTTCAACCCCCGCCAGCGCCACCGCTGTTGCGGTCATGCCTTTCACCATGCCCTATATCCCGGGGGCAGCCTGGCTACCCCAGTACTCAGGGGAATCGCATACCCTGCATGACTTTAGAGAAAAGCTGGATAGCCTCTTCCAGGTGTACCCCCTTACAGAAGAGCAAAAAGTGAGCATCCTGGTGGCCCAATTAACCGGGGCAGCCAAAAGGGAGGTAAAGTCCTGGCCACCTGGGGGGAGGACTGTCGCAGGGATACTGGCCCGGCTGAGGGACACCTTTGATACCCGCACCTCAGCCGAGATCAAGCTCAGATTCTACGGGTGCAAACAGCGGGCACATGAGAGTATAAGGGACTATGCATTAAACCTACAAGAAGCCCTGAGAGCCATTAAGCAGACCGACCCTGACGGCGTGGGAGACGAGGACAGGCTGTTGACTGAACAATTTATAGAGGGTTTATATTGCAATGCCCACCGAACCCAGTTGCGGGCAATGGCCTTACAGGACCCTCATCTGGGATTTGCACAGTTCAAGGACAGAGCCATCCGGGTGCTCCGAGAACCGGCACCAGGTGGCGTTGTGACCCACAGACGCCCTACTACTACTTACCACCAGGAGGCGGCGCCCTTGTCGGCAGGGCCTGTGGGAGCTGATGCGCAGGCTTTGAGCAATGACCCGGCTCCAGACCTGCACCATCAGGTCCAAGAGCTAGCTAAAAGCGTTGCTGCGCTAACCCGAACTGTGCAGTCTTTACAGGTTTCTACTCCAGGGAAGATCCAGCTGGCATCCGGACCGGAGGACATCCCGTGGCGTCGACCAAGGAGGACCCCACCGGCCAGAGGAAGACCCAGCGACCGATACAACGAGGACGGACGACCCATCTGCCGCCGCTGTAATCAACCCGGACATATGGCAAGGTACTGTCCTTTAAACTGGCACAACCTAGGGTAGAGGGCCAACCCCTAGGAAAAAGATCATCAGGCCCATCGAACTGGCGCGACAAATATGTGGGAGGACGTCCAGTCTTGCCTGTGGTACTGGATGGCATTCCTATGAGTGCCCTACTGGACACCGGGTCACAGGTCACCACCATCCCGTACGTGCTCTTCAAGCAGTACTGGAATGACTCGGATATTACCCGCTACCCTGACGACGACTTGAGTATCATCGCCAGCAATGGTCAGCCCGTGCCACAGATCGGATTTAAAGAGGTGACCATTAAAATTGGTAGAGTTGAACTGGCAGCACAGGAACTGATCATTGTAGACATTGACAAACACGAGAGTCACCCAAAGATAACTCTAGGAACTAATGTAATTGAAAATTGTCTTGCAGAGGTGATTTTCCTTTTACAGCAGGTTGCCAAGAACGCCAGCTCCGGCGAGCAGCGAGTGCTCCAAAAAGAGATCCAGGCACTGATGCGACGGCAACAGGTGGAACTCTCCGGCGGTGAGATTGGTAGCGTGAGAATGTGTGACCCTTTCCCTATTGCCATGCCCCCAAAAAGTGAAATGATGATTTGGTGCCGGGCAGCTATTGGTCTGAGAGGTAGAGATTACCAGGCAATGGTAGAACCAGTTTACTCAGACAGTAGGCCCACCATCTTGACAGCACGGGGGGTGGTTAATGTACGCCATGGGAGGGTGCCCGTTCGCATAATCAATATCGGGAAGAGGGAAGTGTACCTGCCCCGGTATGCCACGCTAGCCAAATTATATACCATTAACCAAAATGCTATACAATCTGTGGAACCCTTGCCTCCATCTCACCCGGAGGAAGGTAACGGCTCTAAGAAAACAATGGAGGACTGGTGTCAGCAACTACATTTGGGTACTGACTCCACTCCCTCACACCAGAAACAGGGAGTCTATCGGGTGGTTCAAGAGTACGAGAGAGTGTTTAGTAAACACCCGTTAGACTTCGGGCGAGTCAAGGGGGTAGAACACCACATCCCCACGGGAGACCATCCTCCCATAAAAGAGAGGTATCGACCCGTACCCCCTGCACACTACCAACACGCCAAGGGGATGCTTAGAGACATGAAGGAGGCTGGGGTGATCAGGGATAGCTGTAGCCCCTGGGCAGCTCCACTAGTCTTAGTCAAAAAGAAAGACAACACCATGAGGATGTGTGTAGATTACCGGAAAATCAACCGTATCACACACAAGGATGCGTACCCCTTACCAAGGATAGAGGAGTCTTTGGCTGCTTTAAGATCTGCTAACTTCTTCTCTACCTTGGATCTCACTAGTGGGTACTGGCAGGTTCCTGTAGCAGAGGCGGACCGGGAGAAGACCGCATTCACCACCCCGATGGGACTTAGCGAGTTTACCTGTATGCCGTGCGGACTCTGCAACGCACCAGGAACCTTCCAACGATTAATGGAGTGCTGTCTGGGCCACAGAAACTTCGAGACGGTCCTGTTGTACCTGGACGATGTCATCGTATATTCTAAGACTTATGAGGACCACCTGAAACACCTGGCGGAAGTGTTCGAAGCTCTGGCAAGCTACGGCCTAAAGGTGAAACCCTCCAAGTGTCACCTCCTGAAACCAAAGGTGCAGTACCTGGGACACGTGGTGAGCGCTGACGGAGTGGCTCCCGACCCTGATAAGATCACCGCAATTAAGGAATGGCCAAGTCCCTCCAGTGTAAAGGAAGTGCGGCAGTTCCTCGGGTTGGTAGGCTATTACCGCAGATTCATCCCCGGTTTCACCAAAAAGGCAGCTCCTATGCAGGACCTCCTGATAGGCCAGTCCCGGAAGGCCAAGAACCAGAAGCCGCCCTTCAGATGGGAGAAGTTGGAAGAAGAGTCCTTCCGCCAGCTGAAGATGGCCCTCACGGGGGATGAAATCCTGGCGTACCCGGATTACAGCCAGCCCTTTATCCTCTACACCGACGCAAGTAACATCGGGCTAGGAGCCGTGCTGTCCCAGATCCAGCAGGGGAAAGAGCGAGTAATCGCTTACGCCAGCCGAAAACTGCGACCCACCGAAAGAAACCCTGAGAATTACAGCTCATTTAAGCTAGAGTTCCTGGCAGTGGTGTGGGCAATCACCGAACGCTTTAAGCACTACCTCGCTTCTTCCCGGTTCGTCGTGTACACGGATAACAACCCGTTGACACACCTGGACACGGCAAGACTCGGTGCCCTAGAGCAGAGATGGATGGCCCGCCTGTCCAACTACGAGTTCACCATCAAATACCGGGCAGGACGCTCCAATACCAACGCGGACGCCCTGTCCAGGATGCCAAACCTACCGGACGTAGGAGAAGATCCAGAGGGACTGGAAGAAGTCGAACTCCCCGCGTTTCACCGTCATGGGACTATCCAGTATTCCCATCGGGTAAGGAGTAAGCAAGGCGCTACGCTTAACCCCTTACCTCACTACAACTGGGCGGAAACGCAAGACAGTGACCCTGCCGTCCGGCTGGTGAAGGAGATGCTGACTCGGCCAGAGGCTCGCCTTGACCCAGACGCTCCGGAGGAAGCCAAGCAACTGTGGGCAGAAAAGAGTAGACTGTTCCTTTACAAGGGGAAGTTGTGCCGCAGGATGGTTAACTCCCGGACGCATGAACTAATCTGGCAAGTAGTGGTGCCACGACGAGACGCAGCCATGGTGATGGAGGCATACCACGATGGAGCTGGGCATTTCGGATGGAAGAAGCTGGAGTTCCTGCTGCGCGGGCGGTTCCATTGGGTAGGCATGAGGGGAACCATCGAGAGGTGGTGCAGAGACTGTGGCCCGTGCAACCTGAGGCGGAAGGACCGTGCCAGCCAGAAGACTCCCCTGCAGTCCATCGTCACCCGGCAGCCGTTGGAACTGGTAGCCTTGGATCATGTAAAACTGACCCCAAGCAGAAGTGGCTACGTCTACGCGTTAACCATCGTGGATCATTACTCCCGGTTCTTGGTTGTCGTCCCCGTCAAGGACTTAACGGCTCAAACAGCAGCTAGAGCCTTCCAGCAGCACTTCTGCCGTCCACACGGGTACCCGGACCAAGTGCTGACGGACCAGGGACCTGCCTTTGAAGCGGAGGTCTTCCAGGAATTCTGCAATCTGTATGGCTGCCGGAAGATAAGGACGACACCCTATCATCCGCAAACTAATGGACTTTGTGAGAAAATGAACCAGGTGGTAATGGATCTTCTGAAAACGTTGCCCCTGGAAGAACGCAGTCTGTGGCCTGAGAAGCTGCCCGATCTGGTGGACCTATACAACCACATCCCGGTAGGTTCCACCAACTGTACCCCGGCTTACCTAATGAGGGCGAGACCTGGTAAGTTACCTGTTGACCTGGAAATGGGAGTCCTGACACCCGAGGACACTTCACCAGAAGCAGACTGGGACACAGAGAGGCAGCAGCAGTACCGGAAAGTACAGGAGAGCGTGGAGCGAAGTCTCTGTCAGGCTAGGGAGAGACAAGAGAAAACTTACAACCAGTATGCTCTCGCTGTTCCCCTGGTGCCCGGAGAGCAGGTCTTGAAGAGGAAAAGACGGCTCCACAAGTTGGACGACCAGTGGGAGAAGGACCCGTACACCGTACTGCCCTCAAGCCACGAGAACCCGAAGGTCTGTACCATCAGTAAAGACGGAGGGGAGACCACAGCCATTGTATCCCGGGATCACCTGAAGAAGTGTCCTGAACAGCTACGGAACCCTGAAGAGGAACAAGAAGACCATCGACCCGTAGAGGAAAGGGAAGATATGGTTAGTACTGTGCTCGGAGACTTCCCTCGGTCTTGGACTCAAGTCAATGGTGCAGTTGTGGTACCCGTACTCACCTTCCTCCAACCAGCATCCCAAGCACCTACGGAGCAACAGGTAGAGCTGGAAGAACAGCCGGTCCAGGAGGCAGAAGACCCCACACCAGCAGATCAGGAGGATCAACCCTCTGCTTGCAGTGAGCCTGCCATATCCCTAGTGAGCCAAAGGGCCCGTAGACAGCTGCCCAGTTTACCCTTGACAGCTCCTACACCCTGTAGTTCAGGGCCAGACAGTCAGCTCCGTAGGTCCACTAGGGCCACTAGAGGCCAGTTACCCGCACGTTGGAGGATTTGAAGTGTATAAATTGTTTTATTTGTGGTTACCTGTTTTTCTTGTTGCTTGTGTATAAATATGTGTTTCTAGTTGTTTATAGGAGTCTTTGGTGGATTTACCGGGAATCCTGTGTACATAGTTGGAGCGTAACCCAGGACGGACTAAAGACTGTTAAGGACTCGGGGCAGGACAGACCCCTACCTGGTTACGTCTCCCTGTTTTGGTGAAATGGACACCTTGCTTTCTTCAAAGACTGCACCCGGTTACGGACATGCCGTGACCACCTCTATGTGTTTCTTTATTGTATTGTTATTGTTGTTATATCTTGTTATGTTTTTCTAAAATATGTTTAGTCCCGGAGTACTAAATTTCACTAGGGGGGAATGTGGCACCCCAGGGGTCTGGTTTCCACAGTAACAGCAATGTTATGTCTGAGAGCAGGTGGGAGGTCTCTTGGTCAGAAATCCTATGCATGCCACACCTCCTGCCCAGTCCTGGGAGGGGAAGGACTTCCCCTATATAAACCTGGGGCTGAGGCAGGGTTAGTGAGTAGAGAAGAAGTAGAGACAGAGAAAAGAAGCAAATATAGGAACAGAACATCAAGAGCTCTGTGGGAGCAGTGTTACAAGGAGTCAGGGGCTGGCAGCTGCAGAGCTCGCCCTGACTGAGAAGATTTCTTACCGGACCCGGAGTCCGAGGCTGTGGGGACTAACTCCTACCCAGCAGCAGAATCCGTCAGGCAGGGGATTCCAGGTCCTCTGGCCAAGAAACCCGAAGGCACGGTCACACGCATGGGACCAGCACCGCCGTCGTGGAGCGGAAGCTACTAGAAGGCCCCGAGTCACCGGCCATACGGATGAGCACCACACGGCACACTCAGGGACGTGGGCTACTTTTACCCGCCTCTAGCAAGGTAGCCAGAAGAGTACAGTTAGTTTGGGAGGCCTACAACTCCGCCTGGCCAGGGGAGATCCCATCTGCTCAAGGACTGACCAGGCCCCAATCGCTAGCCAGTACTCCAGGAGGGTCTATCTTTGTCACCAGTAAAGACCCTGAACTACACCGTACCGTCTCCGAGTGGTTCCTGCTACCCCCATCGTCCACGTTGGCTGCCCTGAGGCCATACCCCTCCCGTTGGGGGTTATACTATCACGCTGCACAATCCTACCACCGGCCTCAGCGGTCTGCCCTGCAGCGGCAGCTCCATAGCTGCATTCAACGGGTGGCGTAGTCGTCCAACATCTACCGCTAATACAGCGCCACTTAGTCTGACTCCCTGGGCACGGACCGGATCACCGCCACGAGACTACAACCCTCAAGAGATCCGGCTCCGGGTAAGCTCCCGCGTGCGCAACGCAGTGCGACACAGGCCCAGGGGCGCGTCATAACATCTGACGATGTGGGGTCCCAAACTGACCCTAATACATATCCTACCTAACCGTAGAGGTTGGCACCCTAGAAAACCCAGATGGCGTCACTGCTCAAAGACTGGCCCGAATTATCCCAATGGACCCAAACAATCTTTTGCATAGGGGAACAGGTCACAGTTGTTAAGTCAAATTACAGAATGGGCATATCAGGACACAGGTAGAAATCCAAACAGTAGAGAGCAAGTTCTCATATATGGCATTAATAGTGATTGTAGCCTAAAAGACAAAGCCCCAATCAGCGCTAAACATATTGTAACCAAATCACTCAACGCGTTTCCCAACTGGACAGCCCCATAAGCAAACAGAAGACCGCTCAGAATTTGTATAATTGGACCAAAATGGAGAAAATGGTATAAAATAAAATAGAGCCATTTCTCACATGATAAATCCTGCACTACCGCACTGAAGTTAGCGACTACCCATGTGACCGCTGCAGCTAATCACTGTCCTTGTGGGATTTCTCTTGTTCAGCCAATTTTTTATATATTGGAAAACCACATAAATGTGACTGGTATGGGTTATAGAAGGGATGAGAATAAACGATGTTGGCAATCACGCCATGGAGTGGCTACAGATGTTTGACCCCCATAACGCTGACCCTAAGTAATAGTAATAAGCAGAATTAACTTCAGCCTATTGGTTTAACCCTCCACAACAGTGAATGGTCTCTCGTGTAGACCCTCGGGGAATGGAACCAAAATGATCGATATAGAAGAGTTTATATTCCATGTGAATGATATATTCTAGTCATTATTACTCACTTTAGAAGTGTTTTTTACAAAGCATGCCCTTTATTAGCAATTCCTGAGAAACCAGGTATGCTATTATTAAGCTGAGCCACTAGTCAGCCAGGTGGATCGCCTGTGGTGTAAAACAACTACTAGTGAGTGATAGAAAGCCCTGGACCCCCGAGTATGAGCAATAAATAGCTGGGTCACTACAAGTACTGTACTCCACCACTGGGTCAAGCGGAAACACTACCTTATATATCACGCTGGTCATATAGTATTATATTTCCAAAAATAACATACATACTGGATGGTTTCAATGGATGAACTCTCCATACTATTTTCGGGAATAGATGGCCCGAAAAGTCTTTCTGTGATTTTGTGGATCCTTCTGTTGTAAAAGAAAAGTAGTGATAAATATTTCCCAGCAGCGAATGTATGACAGCGACCTCAGAGCCACAATGATGTGACATAGGTGACATATCGGAGAGATCGCACCACTCAGTGGCGCCCCCTGCAGTCACACTACACCCTATCTAATGGCAGCTTGCTCTCCCTACAGCTTCTTTCATCAGCTCAGGATGATGGACGGTTAAGTAATGTGTTTTATTACTGGACCCTTTAGTTTTTGATACAGTCTAAGACCTGAATTTATCAAAGCAATTTAACCAGAATTCTGGGATAAATTGTAAAATTTTAGTACAACTTGGAGTTGCGCAAATATTTAGCAGCTTTTGGCGTTTTGATATAATTTTCTCCCAAAATGTTGCATGCCACTCGTCAGATGCCCGATTGATGAAGAGGCAGACACCTCATCATGGGTCAGGAGCGTCTGACGCCACCACGTCCCTCATCAAGACCACAACGAAAATCACCGGTCTTTATGTATCTGAGCCTCAGTTTTTCTTTCTTAATATAACTCCGATCCAGTTTTTTCTTCTATTTATAAAAGTAACTGTTTCTTAAAGTTAGAATTAGTCACGGAGCTGAGTAATGCGGCCACTGGGTGTACTTGGTGCGTAAGTTCAAAATCTAAAAAAGTGACATTTTGGGTTTTCTTTTCAACTTTAATGTTACGAAGTAAAGAAGGGATGAAAATGATTTTAGGGAATTACTTTCTATTTCATCTGCACTCGTGTTTACATGTCAGGTCCATTTATAGGTTGAAATGAGATCTAGGTCCATCAAGTTCAACCTTTCTCCGCCAATTATACGTTTTTTCACTAAATTATCTACAACCCACAATGTTATGTGTTCTGAGGAAATCATACAGCCCTTTCTTGAAAGCTGTTATAGTGTCAGCCATTACTACCTCTTGTGGTCGGCATTCCACAGTCTTACTGCTCTGACTGTAAAGAACCCTTTCCTGTTTAAGTGCCGGAATCGCCTTTCTTCCACCTGTAATGAGTGCCCCTGGTCCTTAGTATGGTCTTTGGAAGGAATAAGTCATGTTCCAGTCCTTTGCATCGAGCACACTTATATTTATAAATGAGATCCCCTCTGATGTGTCTTTTTTCTAATCTAAACAAACCCAACTTTTTCAACCTCTCCTCATATGAGAGGCCTTCCATCCCTTGTAATAATTTAGTTGCCCGCCTTTGATCGGACTCTTACTTCTGAATATCCTTTTTAAAACATGGAGCCCAAAACTGGATCCTTTATTCCAGGCCTCACAAGTGATTTATAGAGGGGTAACAGTACGTAATGATCACAGGATTTTGTATACTTTTTATACACCCTAAAATCTTGCTTGCTTTTGCGGCTGCTGCTTGACATTGAGTTCTGCTGCTCAGCTTACTTGTAACCAGAATACCCAAGTCCTTCTCCTGCTCTGTAGTCCCGAGAATACTCCCATTTAATGTATATGCAGCAATAGGATTACTCCGTCCTAGGTGCATTACTCTACATTTATCTACATTAAACCTCATCTGCCAAGTGTTTGCCCATTCAGTCATCTTATCCAGATCATTTAGCAGGTCCATTGCTCTTATAAGATCACATTCCTACATCATACCTCCCAACTTTGAAAGACCGAAAAGAAGGTCATGTGTAGTGAGGGTACTTAGTCTTCTATCATAGTAGAATACCCCTGTATATGCCCCACTCCCACAGTATAAAACTTCTACAGTATGACACCCCCACGATGTCCCTCCATACAGTATGATAGCCCTGTGATGCATTCCCACCCATAGGATAATACCCCCTACACACACACACTACAATGCACCTACACATGATGCTCCAAAAAGTTGCAGCCCCACACAGTATGTTGCCCCTCGCACTATGATGCCTGCACAGTATAATGCCCTAAGGGGCTCCTTCACACTCAGAACAATGCCTCAAAATGCCCTCCCCAGTGTCCTCCCCACGACACTCAGAATAGTGCAATGGCTAAAAAACCTCACAATGCCTTGTCCCCATGATAAGTGTGAATCCACACGCTTGCTCTATTCTATGATGTATGAGGCTGGACGCTGCACGCATGTGACGCGCCCCTGGGCCTGCTGTGTCGCGCAGCGTCTCGCGCACGGGGCTTACCCGGAACCGGATCAGATGAGGGTTGTAGTCTCCGAGTGGCGGGGACCCGGTCCGTGCCCAGGGAGTCAAACTCAGTGTGTGGCAGTCTTGATAGATGTTATTTGAGTGTCGACTACGCCACCCGTTGATTTGCAGCTATGGAGCTGCCGCTGCAGGGCAGACCGCTGAGGCCGGTGTAGAATTGTGCAGCGTGATAGTATAACCCCCAACGGGAGGGGTATGGCCTCAGGGCAGCCGACGTGGAAGATGGGGGTAGCAGGAACCACTCAGAGACGGTGCGGTGTAATTCAGGGTCTTTACTGGTAACAACGATAGACCCTCCCGGAGTACTTGCTAGCGAACGGGGCCTGGTCAGTCCTTGAGCAGATGGGATCTCCCCTGGCCAGGCGGAGTTGTAGGCCTCCCAAACTGACTGTACTCTTCTGGCTACCTTGCTAGAAGCGGATATAAGTAGCCCACGTCCCTGAGTGTACCGTGTGGTGCTCACCCGTATGGCCGGCGACTCGGGGCCTTCTATGGCTTCCGCTCCACGATGGCGGTGCTGGTCCCACGCGTGTGACCGTGCCTTCGGGTTTCTGGGCCTGAGGACCTGAAATCCCCTGCCGGTCGGCTTCTGCTGCTGGGTAAGAGTTAGTCCCCACAGCCTCGGACGCCGGGTCCGGTAAGAAAGCGTCTCAGTCAGGGCGAGCTCTGCAGCTGCCAGCCCCTGACTCGTAGTAGTATTGCTCCCACTGAGCTTCTGCTGTTTCTTCCTATGCTGCTTCTCTTCTCTACCTCTAACCCTGCCTCAGCCCCGGGTTTATACAGGGGAAGTTCTTCCCCTCCCAGGACTGGGCAGGAGGTGTGGCATGCATAGGATTCCTGACCAAGGGACCTCCCACCTGCTCTCAGACATAACATTACATTACTGTGGGAAACCAGACCCCTGGGGTGCCACATTCCCCCCTAGTGAAATTTAGTACTCCGGGACTAAACATATTTTAGAAAAACATAACAAGATATAACAACAATAACAGTACAATAAGAAGAAACACATAAAGGTGGTCACGGCATGTCCGTAACCGGGTGCAGTCTTTGAAGAAAAGCAAGGTGTCCATTTCACCAAAACAGGGAGACGTAACCAGGTAGGGGTTTGTCCTGCCCCGAGTCCTTAACAGTCTTTAGTCCATCCTGGGTTACGCTCCAACTATGTACACAGGATTCCCGGTAAATCCACCAAGGACTCCTACAAATAACTAGAAACACAAAATTATACACAAGCAACAATACACAGGTAAACATAAATAAAACAATTTATACACTTCAAATCCTCCAACGTGCGGGTAACTGGCCTCTAGTGGCCCTAGTGGACCTACGGAGCTGACTGTCTAGCCCTGAACTACAGGGTGTAGGATCTGTCAAGGGTAAACTGGGCAGCTGTCTACCGGCTCTTTGGCTCACTAGGGATATGGCAGGCTCACTGCAAGCAGAGGGTTGATCCTCCTGGTCTGCTGGTGTGGGGTCTTCTGCCTCCTGGACCGGCTGTTCTTCCAGCTCTACCTGTTGCTCCGTAGGTGCTTGGGATGCTGGTTGGAGGAAGGTGAGTACGGGTACCACAACTGCACCATTGACTTGAGTCCAAGACCGAGGGAAGTCCCCGAGCACAGTACTAACCATATCTTCCCTTTCCTCTACGGGTCGATGGTCTTCTTGTTCCTCTTCAGGGTTCCTCAGTTGTTCGGGACACTTTTCAGGTGGTCCCGGGATACAATGGCTGTGGTTTCCCCTCCGTCTTTACTGATGGTACAAACCTTCGGGTTCTCGTGGCTTGAGGGCAGTACGGTGTACGGGTCCTTCTCCCACTGGTCGTCCAACTTGTGGAGCCGTCTCTTCCTCTTCAAGACCTGCTCTCCGGGTACCAGGGGAACAGCGGGAGCATACTGGTTGTAAGTTTTCTCTTGTCTTTCCCTAGCCTGACAGAGACTTCGCTCCACGCTCTCCTGTACTCTCCGGTACTGCTGCTGCCTCTCTGTGTCCCAGTCTGCTTCTGGTGAAGTGTCCTCGGGTGTCAGGACTCCCATTTCCAGGTCAACAGGTAACTTACCAGGTCTTGCCCTCATTAGGTAAGCCGGGTTACAGTTGGTGGAACCTACCGGGATGTGGTTGTATAGGTCCACCAGATCGGGCAGCTTCTCAGGCCACAGACTGCGTTCTTCCAGGGGCAACGTTTTCAGAAGATCCATTACCACCTGGTTCATTTTCTCACAAAGTCCATTAGTTTGCGGATGATAGGGTGTCGTCCTTATCTTCCGGCAGCCATACAGAGTGCAGAATTCTTGGAAGACCTCCGCTTCAAAGGCAGGTCCCTGGTCTGACAACACTTGGTCCGGGTACCCGTGTGGACGGCAGAAATGCTGCTGGAAGGCTCTCGCTGCTGTTCGAGCTGTTAAGTCCTTGACGGGGACGACAACCAAGAACCGGGAGTAGTGATCCACGATGGTTAGTGCGTAGACGTAGCCACTTCTGCTTGGGGTCAGTTTTACATGATCCAAGGCTACCAGTTCCAACGGCTGCCGGGTGACGATGGACTGCAGGGGAGTCTTCTGGCTGGCACGGTCCTTCCTTCTTAGGTTGCACGGGCCACAGTCTCTGCACCACTTCTCAATGGTTCCCCTCATGCCTACCCAGTGGAATCGCTCGCGCAGCAGGAACTCCAGCTTCTTCCACCCGAAGTGTCCAGCTCCGTCGTGGTATGCCTCCATCACCATGGCTGCGTCTCTTCGTGGCACCACTACTTGCCAGAGTAGTTCATGCGTCCGGGAGTTAACCATTCTGCGGCACAACTTCCCCTTGTAAAGGAACAGTCGACTCCTCTCTGCCCATAGTTGTTTGGCTTCCTCCGGAGCGTCTGGTTCAAGGCAAGCCTCCGGGCGAGTCAGCATCTCCTTCACCAGTCGGACGGCAGGATCGCTGTCTTGCGTTTCCGCCCAGTTGTAGTGAGGTAAGGGGTTCAACGTAGCAGCCTGCTTACTCCTTACCCGGTGGGAATACTGGATAGTCCCATGACGGTGGAACGCAAGGAGTTCAACTTCTTCCAGTCCCTCCGGATCTTCTCCTTCGTCCGGCAGGTTGGGCATCCTGGACAGGGCGTCCGCGTTGGTATTGGAGCGTCCGGCCCGGTATTTGATTGTGAACTCGTAGTTGGACAGACGGGCCATCCACCTCTGCTCCAGGGCACCGAGTCTTGCCGTGTCCAGGTGTGTCAACGGGTTGTTATCCGTGTACACGGTGAACCGGGAAGAAGCGAGGTAATGCTTAAAGCGCTCGGTGACTGCCCATACTACGGCCAGGAACTCTAGCTTAAATGAGCTGTAATTCTCGGGATTCCTTTCGGTGGGTCGCAGCTTTCGGCTGGCGTAGGCGATTACTCGTTCCTTCCCCTGCTGGATCTGGGACAGTACGGCTCCTAGCCCGATGTTACTGGCGTCGGTGTAGAGGATAAAGGGCTGGCTATAATCCGGGTACGCCAGGATTTCGTCCCCCGTGAGGGCCATCTTCAGCTGGCGGAAGGACTCTTCTTCCAGCTCCTCCCATTTGAAGGGCGGCTTCTGGTTCTTGGCCTTCCGGGACTGGCCTATCAGGAGGTCCTGCATAGGTGCTGCCTTTTTGGTGAAACCGGGAATAAACCTTCGGTAGTAGCCTACCAACCCGAGGAACTGCCGCACTTCTTTTACGCTGGAGGGGCTTGGCCATTCCTTAATTGCGGTGATCTTATCAGGGTCGGGAGCCACTCCGTCAGCGCTCACCACGTGTCCCAGGTACTGCACCTTTGGTTTCAGGAGGTGACACTTGGAGGGTTTCACCTTTAGGCCGTAACTCGCCAGAGCTTCGAACACTTCCGCCAGGTGTTTCAGGTGGTCCTCATACGTCTTGGAATATACGATGACATCGTCCAGGTACAACAGGACCGTCTCGAAGTTTCTGTGGCCCAGACAACACTCCATTAGTCATTGGAAGGTTCCTGGTGCGTTGCAGAGTCCGAACGGCATGCAGGTGAACTCGCTAAGTCCCATCGGGGTGGTGAATGCGGTCTTCTCCCGGTCCGCCTCTGCTACAGGAACCTGCCAGTACCCGCTAGTGAGATCCAAGGTAGAGAAGAAGTTAGCAGATCTTAAAGCAGCCAATGACTCCTCTATCCTTGGTAAGGGGTACGCATCCTTGTGTGTGATACGGTTGATTTTCCGGTAATCTACACACATCCTCATGGTGTTGTCTTTTTTTCTGACTAAGACTAGTGGAGCTGCCCAGGGGCTACAGCTATCCCTGATCACCCCAGCCTCCTTCATGTCTCTAAGCATCCCCTTGGCGTGTTGGTAGTGTGCAGGGGGTACGGGTCGATACCTCTCTTTTATGGGAGGATGGTCTCCCGTGGGGATGTGGTGTTCTACCCCCTTGACTCGCCCGAAGTCTAACGGGTGTTTACTAAACACTCTCTCGTACTCTTGAACCACCCGATAGACTCCCTGTTTCTGATGTGAGGGAGTGGAGTCAGTACCCAAATGTAGTTGCTGACACCAGTCCTCCATTGTTTTCTTAGAGCCGTTACCTTCCTCCGGGTGAGATGGAGGCAAGGGTTCCACAGATTGTATAGCATTTTGGTTAATGGTATATAATTTGGCTAGCGTGGCATACCGGGGCAGGTACACTTCCCTCTTCCCGATATTGATTATGCGAACGGGCACCCTCCCATGGCGTACATTAACCACCCCCCGTGCTGTCAAGATGGTGGGCCTACTGTCTGAGTAAACTGGTTCTACCATTGCCTGGTAATCTCTACCTCTCAGACCAATAGCTGCCCGGCACCAAATCATCATTTCACTTTTTGGGGGCATGGCAATAGGAAAAGGGTCACACATTCTTACGCTACCAATCTCACCGCCGGAGAGTTCCACCTGTTGCCGTCGCATCAGTGCCCGGATCTCTTTCTGGAGCACCCGCTGCTCGCCGGAGCTGGCGTTCTTGGCAACCTGCTGTAAAAGGAAAATCACCTCTGCAAGACAATTTTCAATTACATTAGTTCCTAGCGTTATCTTTGGGTGACTCTCGTGTTTGTCAATGTCTACAATAATCAGTCCCTGTGCTGCTAGTTCGACTCTACCAATTTTAATGGTCGCCTCTTTAAATCCGATCTGTGGCACGGGCTGACCATTGCTGGCGATGATACTCAAGTCGTCGTCAGGGTAGCGGGTTATATCCGAGTCATTCCAGTACTGCTTGAAGAGCACATATGGGATGGTGGTGACCTGTGACCCGGTGTCCAGTAGGGCACTCATAGGGATGCCATCCAGTACCACAGGCAAGACTGAACGTCCTCCGACATATTTGTCGCGCCAGTTCGATGGGCCTGGTGATCTTTTTCCTGGGGGTTAGCCCTCTACCCCCAGGTTGTGCCAGTTTAAAGGACAGTACCTTGCCATATGTCCGGGTTGATTGCAGCGGCGGCAGATGGGTCGTCCGTCCTCGTTGTACCGGTCACTGGGTCTTCCTCTGGCAGGTGGGGTCCTCCTTGGTCGACGCCACGGGATGTTCTCCGGTCCGGATGCCAGCTGGATCTTCCCTGGAGTGGAAGCCTGTAAAGACTGCACAGTTCGGGTTAACGCAGCAACGCTTTTAGCTAGCTCTTGGACCTGATGGTGCAGGTCTGGAGCCGGGTCATTGTTCAAAGCCTGCGCATCAGCCCCTACAGGCCCTGCCGACAAGGGCGCCGCCTCCTGGTGGTAAGTGATAGCTGGGCGCCTGTGGGTCACAACGCCATCCGGTGCCGGTTCTCGGAGCACCCGGATGGCTCTGTCCTTGAACTGTGCAAATCCCAGATGAGGGTCCTGTAGGGCCATTGCCCGCAACTGGGTTCGGTGGGCATTGCAATATAAACCCTCTATAAATTGTTCAGTCAACAGCCTGTCCTCGTCTCCCACGCCGTCAGGGTCGGTCTGCTTAACGGCTCTCAGGGCCTCTTGTAGGTTCAGGGCATAGTCCCTTATACTCTCATGGGCCCGCTGTTTGCACCCGTAGAATCTAAGCTTGATCTCGGCTGAGGTGCGGGTATCAAAGGTGTCCCTCAGCCGGGTTAGTATCCCTGCGACAGTCCTCCCCCCAGGTGGCCAGGACTTTACCTCCCTTCGGGCTGCTCCGGTTAATTGGGCCACCAGGATGCTCACTTTTTGCTCCTCTGTGAGGGGGTACACCTGGAAGAGGCTATCCAGCCTTTCTCTAAAGTCCTGCAGGGTATGTGACTCCCCTGAGTACTTGGGTAGCCAGGCTGCCCCCGGGATATAGGGCATGGTGAAAGGCATGACCGCGACAGCGGTGGCGCTGGCGGGGGTTGAAGCGGTGAAGCTCTCCTCCGTATCCGACATCCTTCTCCCCTCTAGTGGACCGTGGCCTACCTTGCGATGATCCTCTTCCGTAGGCCGCGGCTCCGCAGTGGATCGTCAGGGTTGAGGACCTTCCGTCGCGTTCCGGTGACGTCGGCGTCTGCTGGGCTCCTTCCAGGACCTTACGCAACGTCCGGACGTGAGGCGGGGCTTCAGTTCTCGCGGGCTTTTCGGAGTCCACGCCCCTCTTCTTCCCGCGCGGCGTCCTCAAGATGGCGTCCAACGGCGGGAAAACTCCACGGATGGCGGGAAGAAGGCTGAAGATGGCGCCGGATGGCGGGAATCTTCACAGATGGCGGGAAGAAGGCTGAAAATGGCGCCGGATGGCGGGAATCCTCACCGATGGCGGGAAAACTTCACGGATGGTAAGTTTTAAAAGTCTCTTTTTCAGGCACGCAGTACCCGGTGGTTGCGGGCACGAAATCCTGCCGACTACGCCAAAGTTGACGCGCCCCTGGGCCTGCTGTGTCGCGCAGCGTCTCGCGCACGGGGCTTACCCGGAACCGGATCAGATGAGGGTTGTAGTCTCCGAGTGGCGGGGACCCGGTCCGTGCCCAGGGAGTCAAACTCAGTGTGTGGCAGTCTTGATAGATGTTATTTGAGTGTCGACTACGCCACCCGTTGATTTGCAGCTATGGAGCTGCCGCTGCAGGGCAGACCGCTGAGGCCGGTGTAGAATTGTGCAGCGTGATAGTATAACCCCCAACGGGAGGGGTATGGCCTCAGGGCAGCCGACGTGGAAGATGGGGGTAGCAGGAACCACTCAGAGACGGTGCGGTGTAATTCAGGGTCTTTATTGGTAACAACGATAGACCCTCCCGGAGTACTTGCTAGCGAACGGGGCCTGGTCAGTCCTTGAGCAGATGGGATCTCCCCTGGCCAGGCGGAGTTGTAGGCCTCCCAAACTGACTGTACTCTTCTGGCTACCTTGCTAGAAGCGGATATAAGTAGCCCACGTCCCTGAGTGTACCGTGTGGTGCTCACCCGTATGGCCGGTGACTCGGGGCCTTCTATGGCTTCCGCTCCACGATGGCGGTGCTGGTCCCACGCGTGTGACCGTGCCTTCGGGTTTCTGGGCCTGAGGACCTGAAATCCCCTGCCGGTCGGCTTCTGCTGCTGGGTAAGAGTTAGTCCCCACAGCCTCGGACGCCGGGTCTGGTAAGAAAGCTTCTCAGTCAGGGCGAGCTCTGCAGCTGCCAGCCCCTGACTCGTAGTAGTATTGCTCCCACTGAGCTTCTGCTGTTTCTTCCTATGCTGCTTCTCTTCTCTACCTCTAACCCTGCCTCAGCCCCGGGTTTATACAGGGGAAGTTCTTCCCCTCCCAGGACTGGGCAGGAGGTGTGGCATGCATAGGATTCCTGACCAAGGGACCTCCCACCTGCTCTCAGACATAACATTACATTACTGTGGGAAACCAGACCCCTGGGGTGCCACACATGATCTAGTGACATCACTATGTCTTCTGCACCAGACCTTAGAAGGCGTGGAGAACATAGGCCGTGTGGTGGTGCAGGGAGCTGACAGCTTTCTGCTCCACTATTCTATTCAACCATATCTATGAGGATACAGATAAGAAATGTGCCGACTTCCTGGGACATCTTCCCAAATCCGGCATCCTAGACAGGAGGTATGCTATAGAAAGCATACATACTTATAAATGTAACTCATGTCTTTCTAATGGAGCCATATACAAATGCTGAGCCATGGTCTATTTCTCCTGGTACCATTTTAAACAGTCAAATAAATAAAATGTATCTAATTTGTGTCCTATACATCTCCTAAACTGAGAAATGACTATATAGTATGTACAGACAGGGTTATATAATTTCTTCCTGAATAAAAGCACTTACAGAGATTTCTCTATCTCATCCAGCTCTTTCTTTTCCTTTTCTAATCTCTCGAGTAACACTTGTTTGATTTCTTTCCTGTTGTACATGGAACATAATTATCATCTCATATGTAAGTATAGAAATATCAGCAATTTGAAGAGCATTAGTGAACAAATTCTGCCCCTTGACCTCCATCCAAAATACTTTGCCAACATTTTCCATCCACATCACACAAATTATACAATTTTGTCTATGTGGAGCTACCACTAGAGGGCGCTCACTGTATATGGACAGAAGAAACCTAGAAGGCAGGAGGCATAAATAGACCTCATGGTTATTATATACTTCTGATATACGTCTATCTCAGACTTATTTAATGCTTTAATGACTGGGAAATTTTCCATTTTGGAACCTTCAGTTTTTACTCCCCTTCTTCCAAGATCCATATCCTTTTATTTTTTAGCTTACAGTCATTTCAGGACTTGAATTAGCAGATCGAATTCTAGTTTTGATGGACAACAATCACTTTACCATATAATGTACTGAAAAACGGAAAAAAAAGTCCAAAAGTGGTAAAATGGTGAAAAAAAGACAATTCATTATGACATGTATTATTTGGTAAAAATGGCCAGCAGTATTATTCTTTAGGTCAGAGTATGGTGATACCAAACTTATAAAGATTTTTTTTAGAATTTAGTGGTAAAAAATCATTTAAAACTTTGTAAACAAAAATAATTGGTTTGTGACACCATTTTCTGAGCCTTGTAACTGTAGACCTGAGCTTCCATTTTTATGGAGACCATTTTAGTGCTCATACGACATTTCAATTTATTTTTGGTGCATTTTTTGTGGGTGGTACAGCATCCAAAGTTATATTCTTTAGTTTTAACGACTTTTTGGTGTTTTATGTGTGGTTAAAATTAGAGATGAGCGGTGTTCGACTCTAACTGTTCGCGAATCTCAAATCCGAGCTGTTTTGAGCGGTGTTCGAGCCGTTCGGCGAACACGAACGATTTGAAAAAAATCCGGCTGTTCGAGGTTATGTTCGATAACTGTTCGTGCACCAAAATCATAACTGGATTTTTTCACAGTAATGCTGATAATCAATGTTAATACGCAGTTTGAGTGTACAGCAGGGCGGGGGGAGGGACAGGGGATGGATTTCTGCATAAATAATGAAGATCTCCATTTTTTTTTCTCTTTCCCGTATTTACAGTGGGGAGGTGCAATCTGTCAGTCTATCAGCAGCGCACACACGCAGCGAAGTGCTTTTTTTCACACAAGCAAGGGCATGTGTCATTGGCTGTGTATGTCACATGTCCTTGCCCTATAAGACCCAGCCATTTTCCCCGTCGCCACCATTTTCTCACTGCTGCAGCTGCGTGTTAGACGGCACCGCTGTTGCTGTGTGCACTATACTTTCAGTGTTAATTTCAAGCCAATTTTCTCAGAAATATACAGATAGCTTGGGAGTAGGGAATAGTTGTGATTGCAGTCCTTTTGAGGACTAGGTTACAGCATTTCCTACGACTTTTAGCAGGCAGGTCTGTGCTCTTAAATAGACAGCTTGGGAGTAATGACTAGTTGTAATTGCAGTCCTTTTGAGGACTAGGTTACAGCATTTCCTAGGACTTTTTGCCAGGCAGGTCTGTGCCAGTGCTGTGCAAGTGTTTTTCACAGCATTTGGCTAAATCTAGCTAAGCAAATCCTTTTTGGCCTCTTGCAGTGTGTGTTAGTCAGTGGAGTAGCGTATCTGTGTTGCAAGCTACACCACCTGTGTATAGAATACAATTTTTTTTACTGCACCTAGCCAAGTAATACCTTTTGGGCATAGCATCATTCTATTAGGCCATCTATACTAAGTTCCACCAGCTTGCAAATTACTAATAATTTTTATCTGCATCTAGCTCGGAAAATAGTTTTGGGCTTGTAGCAGTGTGTGGGACTTATTCTATTAGTCCATCTATACTAAGCTCCACCAGCTTGCAAATTACAAATAATTTTTAGCTGCATCTAGCTCGGAAAATAATTTTGGGCTTGTAGCAGTGTGTGGGACTTATTCTATTAGTCCATCTATACTAAGCTCCACCAGCTTGCAAATTACAAATAATTTTTATCTGCATCTAGCTCGGAAAATAATTTTGGGCTTGTAGCAGTGAGTGGGACTTATTCTATTAGTCCATCTATACTAAGCTCCACCAGCTTGCAAATTACAAATATTTTTTATCTGCATCTAGCTCAGAAAATAATTTTGGGCATAGTAGCAGTGTGTGGTACTCATTGTATTAGGCCATCTATACCAAGCTCCACCAGTTTTGAAATTAATAATAATTTTTAGCTGCATCTTGCCTGGAAAATAATTTTGGGCATAGTAGTAGTGTGTGGTACTCATTGTATTAAGCCATCTTTACCAAGCTCCACCAGCTTTGAAATTAATAATAATTTTTAGCTGCATCTTGCCTGTAAAATAATTTTGGGCATATTAGCAGTGTGTGGTACTCATTCTATTAGGCCATCTATACTAAGCTCCACCAGCTTTCAAATGAGTAATAATTTTTAGCTGCATCTTGCCTGGAAAATAATTTTGGGCATAGTAGCAGTGCGTGGTACTCATTGTATTAGGCCATCTATACCAAGCTCCACCAGCTTTGAAATGAATAATAATTTTTAGCTGCATCTTGCCTGTAAAATAATTTTGGGCATATTAGCAGTGTGTGGTACTCATTCTATTGCGCCATCTATACTAAGCTCCACCAGCTTTAAAATTAATAATAATTTTTAGCTGTGTCTTGCCTGTAAAATAATTTTGGGCATAGTAGCAGTGTGTGGTACTCATTGTATTAGGCCATCTATACCAAGCTCCACCAGCTTTGAAATTAATAATAATTTTTAGCTGCATCTTGCCTGGAAAATAATTTTGGGCATATTAGCAGTGTGTGGTACTCATTGTATTAGGCCATCTATACTAAGCTCCACCAGCTTTGAAAGTAATAATAATTTTTAGCTGCATCTTGCCTGGAAAATAATTTTGGGCATATTAGCAGTGTGTGGTACTTATTCTATTAGGCAATCTATACTAAGCTCCACCAGCTTTCAAATTACTAATAATTTTTAGCTGCATCTTGCCTGGAAAATAATTTTGGGCATAGTAGCAGTGTGTGGTACTCATTGTATTAGGCCATCTATACCAAGCTTCACCAGTTTTGAAATTAATAATTTTTAGCTGCATCTTGCCTGGAAAATAATTTTGTGCATAGTAGTAGTGTGTGGTACTCATTGTATTAGGCCATCTATACCAAGCTCCACCAGCTTTAAAATTAATAATAATTTTTAGCTGCGTCTTGCCTGTAAAATAATTTTTTCGGCATATTAGCAGTGTGTGGTACTCATTCTATTAGGCCATCTATGCTAAGCTCCACCAGCTTTCAAATTACTAATAATTTTTAGCTGCATCTTGCCTGGAAAATAATTTTGGGCATAGTAGCAGTGCGTGGTACTTATTGTATTAGGCCATCTATACCAAGCTCCACCAGCTTTGAAATTAATAATTTTTAGCTGCATCTAGCCCGGAAAATAATTTTTCTTCCCAATAGTGGTAGCAATAGAAATATGGGACGCGTGCCTGGCTAACAAAAATATACGCTTCATAACAAAAAACACCAGCCTAACGCACTGCATTAATAAGATGGCATCATCGTCTCCCCCAGTGCTAGGCCTACTACGCCAGCCAGCAATCCTGTGCCTAAAACACAATGTATGGGTCCGAGCTAGCCACGATGCTGAGGGGTCTAAAGCTGCTGCTAACGCTTTATCACAATTCAAATGGCAGATTTTCACAGAGCTCCTCCCCAACACCCACCCATTGGGCAACAGTTTCCCACCCTCCCTATGGGATCTAGTGGCGAATAGTTGATGCCATTAATCAGAGCATCAGTTGCCTCGTCTATGTGGCAAGCATACAGTAAGGCATGGGAAGAGTGGACACGACTAGTAGCAGGCAGGTGGGTTGACCAATGTGAACAAGCCAGATTGCAAGTCACCATAGAATTTCTCCACCAGCTAATGATGAGGGGCATATCAGGGGCGTCAGCGCAGCGGTGTCTGACAGGAGTAGCATTTCACTTCCAACTACTGAATTGGGGAGATGTGACAAAGAGATTCATCATCAGACAATCCATAAAAGGGTGGAAAAGGGGTCAGCCAAGTCAGGAGTGTAGACGTCCCGCCCCGTGTCACTAAAACTGATTTCTCACATCATATCCCTAACACCATTAACATGACACTCACAATTTGAAGCAACACTACTGTCTACTGCATTTGCAATCGCCTTCTTCGGGGCGCTATGCATAAGCGAATTAGTCCCTCAATCCAAACTTACCACCAGTGGAGTCTTATTACACCAGGACGTAGTCATAGCCAATAATGCAATACGTCTACGCATACGCCAATTGAAAACGGTTTCAGCGGGCAGGGGCACTTGGGTACTTCTACAACCCACAAACGGTACACTGAGTCGGGTAACAATAGTATAAACATATATAACCATCAGATCACAAAGTAATTTCTTCCTATCGCACATTGATGGAATGCCATTAACAAGATACCAGTTCCAAGCTATATTTAATAAATGCATAACATCGTCAGGGAACCACCCCAAAGATTATGGGACACACTCATTCCGCATAGGTGTGGCCACGGAAGCAGCAAGAGCAGGACTGTCAGAAACGGAAGTTCAGAGGATAGGGAGATGGCGATCCACGTGTTTGGCGAGATACATAAGACCGGACTTGTTATCCTAACGTGGTTTGTTTCTTTTACAGGTGACATTAAACCAACAGTGTGGGTGATAGGCCACTCGTATATATATTGGGCAGAAAAAAGGGCGAAAGTCTGCCCAGGCGGGAGGAAATTAGAGTTTCATAACACATATTTCAACTGGAGAGGTATTAGAGGCCTGCTATGGCCACAGGTACTAATGGAGGTAATCAAGGTAGGGAGAGAGGCAAGAGGTCCGGTCATCTTAGTTATACAGGCCGGGGGAAAGGACCAAGGTCATCACAAGAGCGCATAACTAATGGCAATAATGAAACTAGACACTGAGCGCTTCAGAGAATTTTTCACAAAACTAACTATAATATGGTCAGAGATTGTGCCGATAGCGGTATGGCAAGGTGCGCGAGACATCACGGCCATCGAACGGACAAGGCGGGTAGTAAATATTCGAATGGCAAAATTTAGAAGAGACAGAGGCGGTGTAGTGATACAACACCGACAACTGGAAGGAGATAAAGCAGGCCTCATACGGTCCGACGGTGTTCACTTAATGGATATTGGACTGGACATATTCCTGTCAGGACTCCAGGACGGAGTGGAACAAGCGTTAAGAGTGATGGATGGGGGTCAGAGTCCTGCATACGAGTACGCAGGATCCTCCGTGGCCTGGAAATAGAAAGGACATGTTGGAGAGTTACACTTGTTGGCCAACTTGCCGGTGTGGAGACCCAGGGCATGCTGCAACAAGCTGAATTATTTTAGAAATAAAATGCCTTTCTAATGGAATGACTATAAAGAGTTAATAAAGCTGTGACCGATCCTCACCCATCCAGTTGTAAGAGTTACATTATTGTATTGTCAAGGAAAGGGGGGCGGTAGGGCAGCTGAGCGTCTGGGTTTGGTTGGGGTTCCCCACAGTCTGCCTAGGCTAGATGCATTTAAAAATTCTTATTAGATACACAGGGGGTGCAGCTTGCTTCGCAGCTGGGCTACTACGCCAAAAGTATTGCCTAGGCTAGATGCAGTTAAAAATTCTACGCTGACTAGCAGACACTGAAGCTTTGGAGCAGACCTCTGAGTAAACAGCTCTTCAGACTCAACCATCTGTGTTACCCCAAGCCATAGTGTATGTAGTTTCTTACAGTTAAAAGGGGGGGGGGCGACCCAACCCACCTGGAATTGATGATGAAACGTCACGTAAAACACAGCAAGTGGACTCCAAAAAGAGTCTCCATTTTTTCCAAAAATTGTGGCACAGACACCACTTAAGTGGCATCAATTGCCCCAAAGTTGCTTAAAACGGTTGGTGAGGTGATTTTACCAAATCCTCAAGCTTTTAGTCTCCCCAGGATGACATAGGGGTAGAAAAGTCCTTACGGATCCATGATTTGTTCATCTTTATGAACGTGAGACTGTCTACATTCTCAGTGGAGAGCCGCGTGCGCTTATCTGTCAGCACACCACCAGCAGCGCTGAACACACGTTCAGAGAGAACGCTGGCTGCAGGGCATGACAAGATCTCCAAGGCGTGAGTGGCGAGCTCCGGACATTTTTCCAGATTGGAATCCCAAAATGAGCAAGGGTCCAGTGACACAGTCATGGCTTCGATGTTCACTTGGAGATACTCCTGTACCATCCTCTCTAGGCGTTGACTATGTGTCCGACTTCTTGTCTCCTGTGGCCTTGCAAAGGATGGTCTAAAAAAGTGGTGAAACGATTCCACAAAATTGCTGTTACCAGCAGATACTGTGTTACTGTTACGGTTTGAGTAATGAAAACTCGACAGTTTGCAAGTTAGAACTGTGAGATTCACTACGTGCACCACTGGTGTTTTGTGGAAAAGCACATGTAAGATTCTGCAACAGCCTCTGCTGATACTCCTGCAAGCGTGAATCCCTTTCTATGGCAGGAATTATTTCGGCAAATTTACTTTTGTACCGGGGCAACCCAGTAGCCGGGATTGCTTCGAATTCTGACAATCCAAGGGTCATGTTGTAGGTAGTGCAGCAAGAAGGCATGTGTCTTGCGCATCCAGGAGGACCAAGTCCTTGTTGTGTTGGTAGCGAGGTAAGAATCATGCTTCCTTCCTCTGCCCTCTCCCCCCAACCTCACACAGCAGAAATGTGATCAAGGTCTCCCTCATCTGATGAGTCTTACATGCCCATCACCAGTTCGTCCTCCACTTCTTCCTCGGCTGCTGCACCTTCCTCAACAGTTTGGCTGCTACCATGCGCCCTGGTTAATCCCTCTCCCCCACCCTCCTATGCCTGCTGCCTTGGTGCTGCCGACCGTCTAGACCTTGGAGATGTTATCCCTTCCGCATACGACTCCTCCTCTACTTCCTCCACCTCCTCTTGTCCCACCACCTGACTCTGAATTCTGTTTAACGTGTGCTCCAGCATGTAAATCACCGGAATAGTCATGCTGATAATGACATAGTCAGCACTAAACATCTTCGTCGCCATTTCAAAACTGTGCAGCAGGGTGTGTGGCGCCCATGAGGGTTCAGTCACCACAGAGGTACTGCATCTCACCCAGAGGTGTGGTATCTCACCCTCAGGTAAGGAAGGAGTATGGCTCGGGACCCTAACACCTGCATCCAACACATACCCGCAGTGGGGGTAGGGCGAGATTGCTCCTAAGGGAGAGCACAGTCCCAGGTCCCTAGCTGGCGGGAGGGTCCTATGTAGTGGGTGTGGGTGGAGAAAGCAGCTTAGGGGAGCACATGACAGGGAGAGTATAAATAGGAAGCTATCTTAGAAAGAGCAAGCCAGTCAGAGGAGGAGAAGTGACAGGAGCAGAGGTTCTGCATGAGCTCTGCTCCGGAGAAGGGCCTAGCCTGGGAGGCCCAAGACTGAAGGAGAGAAGAGAGGAGTGGGAGCAGGAAGGCTCCAGGAACCGAAGGGACCCTAGGGGTATGGGCCGTGCAGAAGGCCACCCATACGCCCGCTTCTACTAGGAGGTGGAGGGGTCAGGCCAGATAAGGGGAACAGGTCCCTCAACTAACGGAGAAACAGCAAGGCTCAACTAGAAACCGAAGGCTGCAGCATTTCATGTACTGCAGGCCAAAGTCCACACCAGTCTCACTAAGAAGGTAGCCACATAGGACCCAAGGGACGGAACACACGTCGCCCGCCAAGGCCCGAGGATACCGGATAGAAGTGTCACTGGGTGTGAGGTGCAGGGAGAAGGCCAGAGAAAGGACACACAGAAGGGGGTCCTGCAAAATACTCCGGAGCTATCTGGGGGTGGACAGAGCCCCTCACTGAGTACGCACAGCACGACGGGGGAGATTGCTCTGGTACCTGTAATCTGGACTGCAACAACTGTGAGTAAAGATCTTGGGACTGCATCACACGGACTCTGTGTTCATTACTGACTCCCTGCACTACAACCACCATAATCCACCCACACTGCCCTGAAGCTACACTCTTCCTGTGGGGAGTAATAATACCATTGCTGCAAAACCACCAGCTTCAGAGGACTGTTCCGCAGCGGCGGCCCCTTTGGCCGCACTCCACAGGTGGCGTAGTCGGACATTATAAAACCCATATATGCAAATTACCCTTGGATTGACCGCCCTGGGTCACGGACCGGGTCACCGCCACAGTGACTACAACCCCCAGCGTCTACCGGCCCGGCTCCGGGTACCCCATAGCCCAGGGGGCGCGTCAACTTCATAGGTCCCTGATCTGAGACCACTCCTGCAGCGTGATTTGCCCCACCTCTGGATCTCGTTGGCCCAGGCTATACGTCAGAACGCATTGCACCAGGGCTTGTCGGTGCTGCCACAGTCACTGCAACATGTGCAGAGTTGAATTCCACCATGTCGGCACATCGCATTTCAGCTGGTGAACTGGCAGGCCCAACGACTTCTGTAGAGATGTAAGTCGTTCAGCTGCGGGATGCGAACGGCGGAAGTGAGCACACAGCGACCGTGCCCTCTGCAGAAGGCCATCTAGTCCGGGATAGTGGGCTAAAAATTGCTGGACAACCAGGTTCAACACGTGAGCCATACAAGGCACGTGTGTGACATTGCCCCAGCGAAGGGCCGCACCCAGGTTTGCAGCATTGTCGCACACGGCCTTCCCTGGTTGCAGGTCCAGTGGAGACAACCATTCAACCATTCATGAAACTGGGTCTCCAGAGCTGACCACAACTCCTCAGCTGTGTGACTCACATTTCCCAGACATTTCAAAGTAAACACTGCCTGATGCCGTTGAGCCCTGCTGCCAGCATAATAAGGAGGTGTGCAGGATTCCTTCTGCGTAGTTAGAAAGTGGGTGGCATTACCAGACATGCTTTGGGTCCAGGTGGAGGACTGAGAGGAGGTTGAGGAGGCAGAAGCCGTGGAGGAACTTCTAGATAAAGAGGATTGACGTACAACTCTTGGGGACAGCAAGACTTGGACAGCAGCCCCTTGTCCTGCTGTCACCATAGGTACCCAGTGCCCAGTCAGCGACATGTAACGCCCCTGTCCATGCCTACTCGTCCAAGTGTCTGTGGTGAAATGCACACACAGAGTTTCTCAAAGAAGCGGTGATGTTGTGTGCGACATGCTGGTGTAGCGCAGGCACACCTTTCTTTGAGAAGTAGTGCCGACTGGGCATCTGGTACTGGGGCACTGCGACGGACATAAGGTCTCGAAAATCCTCTGTGTCCACCAGGCGGAAAGGCAGCATTTCTGTAGCCAACAGCTTTCAGATGGTGAAATTCAACCTCTTAGCTTTGTCATGGCTAGGAGGAAATGGTCTTTTACTTGTTCACATCTGAGGGACCGAGGGCTGGCTGTTGTGCTTAGACAGGGTTGAGTAGGGTGTCCCCGGCAAACTGCCGGTCTGTGAGGAAGATGCAGGCGGAAGAGTTAGGTTGCCTTGATCCAAAGGTGGTGCTCTCGATGTCGGAGAGCGCTCAACACCAGCTGGTGTTTCCACTTCCAAATGAAATGATGACCTGCCAATCACACTGGCTGTTGCGGGTAAAGAGGTGGCAGGTCTGTGTCCAAAAACATGTGTGACTGCTGTCCCCCCAGTCACAGAGGATGAAGAGGCCGCGGCTGCACAAGATGGGGCAAACGGTGTTTGGCCCGGCCCGCTAGGCCGCATTGTAGCACAGTGAGCTTCCCACTGCAACTTATCCATATGACGGTTCATGCATGAAGTACTCAAACTATGGATTTTTTGGCCTCTACTTAGCTTTTGGTGACAAATATTACAGATAACACGAGTTGGGTCATCCTTATCGATCTGAAAAAATACCCAGGCTATGCAAGGCTTAGAGCCCATGCGACCTGAAGAGCCACTACGACTTGTGGTCAGAGGCAGAGTTGTAGTTGAGGATGCAGTTGTTGACGTGCTTCCAGTACTCCGTCTCTGTCCAGGAAGGCACAACCTAACCTCGTCGTCAATAGCATCTGTGACGCCCAGCTGCACTTGGTATCACAGATCCTAGAAGAGTGCATTGATGGAATCCTCCACAAGAGGCCCCCATAAACATTCACACATCTCCACCTTCCACCTCAGACCAGCAGAGGGAGCCCGTTAGGGATATAAATAGGGAAGGTGGAGCTAGGCAGTTCAGTTCCTCTGAAGAGTTCCTGCAGTAGAGAAGCCTAAGAGAGGTCAGTCTGCAGTGGAGCTCAGTCTAGTCTAGAGAACTCAGTTAATAGTTCAGCAGTGGAGCACGAGGCTCCTGCTAGCTAGATTCAGGGAGCCCAGTTACAGCTTAAGGTGTGCCGGCACCATAAGATCGGTGAAGCGCGGCAAGCTGCCGTTAGTGTGTATAGCCTAGTGAGGGCCCGAGTAGGTCGATGGCGAGTGGAGAGTTAGTACATAAGGGACAGAGGAGCTTAACCAGCTCACCCCGAAGCATTTACCGGACACCGGATCCGAGCTTACAGGGATCTCTATGACCCAGTAAGGCAAGTCCCAGGATCGCTAAGGTGCTGATACGTAACAGAGCCAGGAGACACTTAGGCCCCGCATACTGGGAGCGTGAACTCCAAGACAAGGCCCTACCACAAGGTCAGACAGCGCAGGACAGAGACAAAGTTAGGCCTAGCTCCAGGCAGGTCAGAAACTTACTACGCAGAGGCAAGAAACAGGAGGCCCTACACCCGCTCATTGGGGAGGATCTTGATATGCACCCTTCACCCTACAGTTCTTCGGGATGTGCCTGAATTTCCACCAGTAAAAGGTACTGAAGTGACTACCGTGTCCGTTCCCGTTCTTGCTCTGATCCAGCTGGGTCTCGCCTGTCCTGCATTCCCCCTGCATACGCTTTTCTGAGGCCTAGCTCCACCTGTGGGGAGCTATACCATCGAGCTGCCTTATCACCGGCCTCAGTGGACTGCTGCAGCGCTGGTGCTTCTCACCAGATGCCACAGGTGGCGTCACGAACTGTTATAAAATTAACAGTTATCCACCCTTTTAAAGAGTGACCCCAGGGTACGGGCCCGGGAGCCGACCACCGCGACATCCCCAAGGCCAGGCAAAGGCCCCGGTACCGAGTCATCCCCATCCCCTGGGCTAGTCACATCCTCCTCCACCTCCTCTGCAGACCTCATCGACTGGCTGACTGTGGGTTGACAGTAAGTGGGATCTCCAACCTCGTCATCATCACCCTGTGTGTTATCACACCTGTCGTCCTCAGAGCCAACCTCTTCCTGCCTTGACCGAAAAGTCAAGTTGTCGCTCCAATCAGCTATTTGAGTCTCATCATCGTCTTCATCATTGTCTCCACCAACAGGTGTTACAGTTTTGGAACGAGGGTCTACATTATGCTCAGAACCTTCTTCATCTGGTCCTGGATCCGACTCATAAAGATTCTGGGCATCAGTGCAGATCATTTCCTCGTCTGGATTAACAGAAGCTCTGGAGCAGACCTCCGTTTCCCAGGCTATAGTATGAGTAAACAGCTGTGCAGACTCAACCATCTGTGTTAGGGTATGTGCACACGATGCAGAAATGCTCAGGATTTTTTCCTGAGCGTTTCTGCATCTCTCTGGCAGGAAAAAACGCATGCGGATTGTACATGCGGTTTCCTGCCAGGGACATGCGGAAATGAAGCGGTCTTCACTTTCATTTCCGCATGCGGGTTGACAAGCGATTCCCAAGCGATTTTAGCATCACTTGGAAAGTGCTTGTCAACTTCACACTATATAAATCCATGCAACCGGCATGGATTTATATAGTGTGTGAATGTCAAAAAATAAAAAATAAATCTATACTTTACCCTCTGATGGCCCCCGGTGTCCTGCTTCATCGGTCCCGGCTGCCGGCAGTGAAGACTTTAGGACCTTCCGACGTCGGCATCACGTGACCCGTCACATGACTGACGTCAGCGAAGGTCCTTCTTCATTCAACCGCGAAGTGCCCGGGAAGCCGGCAGGACGCAGCACGGGCCGTCAGAAGGTGAGAATATATATATTTTTTATTTTATTCTTTTTTTTTTAATGGTACCTGGGTCTGGATGAGAGTCCTCTCATCCACACCCGGGTACCATCCGCACATTAGACCGCATGAAAAGCGCATCAACATATACAGTGATGCGGATTCCATGCGGTCTAATGCAAGTCAATGGCGGCAAAAGAGCAGCGTTTCCGCAAAATTAATTGACATGCTGCGGATTTTTGACCGCAGCGTTTACGCTGCGGAAAAATCCGCATCATGGGCACAGCACATGCGGATTTCCATTGGGGAACATTGCTGCCCTTCTACCATGCGTTTTTCATGCGTTTCCGCGGCGTTTACGCAACTGCAAAAACGCCGCGGAAACGCATGAAAAACGCATCGTGTGAACTCAGCCTTACCCCATACTCAGACGGGCAGCTGGAGACTTGGGAGCTGTGAGGAAGCAAGTGCGATTGGGGTGACACCTCTGAGGACTGGAATATTTGTGATGTTGAAGTTGAGGTGGAGGAGAGCCCACTTGAAGGAGCACTTGATATCCGTTGAAGCACCTGCTGTTTTTGTGGCTCATCTGGAATTTGTAGCGATGGGCGTGTCCGTAAGAAAGGGATCTTATCACATTGTCCGCTAAAAGAAGTAGACATCTTAGTTTAGCTGGAAGATGGTCTTTCTTCTGCAGATGTTACTCCCCCCCCACCGCGGGGGGGCTCGACCCACCAGCGGACAGGCACCAGTATTGGGAGAGGGGGGCTGGCCGTCAGGGTCCACCGCGGCTCTGGCACAAACCCGGCGACACGGAGGTCGCACGGGCAGGAACGGACTGGCCGTGTCAGCTTCGCACTCCAGCGTAGTCCCTTATATAGCGCTATCATATTCCGCAGCGCTTTACATACAAAATTATTATCTCTGTCCCCATTGGGGCTCACAATCTACATTCCCTATCAGTATGTCTTTGTAGTGTGGGAGGAAAACGGAGAACCTGGAGGAAACATCGGGAGAACATACAAACTCCTTGCAGGTGTTGTCCTTGGGAGTATTTGAACACAGGACTCCAGTGCTAACCACTGAGCCACCGTGCTAACCACTGAGCCACCGTGCTGCCCACACATCACATGATAAATTTAATAGTGTTATTCAAATATACAAGTCGTCCCGCAAAAAACAAGCCCTGATATGGCTGTCGATGAAAAAGTAAAAAAAGGTATGACTTTGAACTAGAGGGAAAAAACAAAACGCAAAAACGGAAAATGACCATGTTGGTAAGAGGTTAAATAGGTAAACAGCCGCAGGTGGAGCTGACTCCGCTGCAGCTGTTATAGGCCGATGACGGCTGTGAAACGCAGCAAGTATCTACCTGGTCCAGTTTCTGAGCCGCTCTATGCTCCTGATGCCACCACATGCCGTCATCATCGGGTTAAAGCAACTTTCCAACTCACAATAAAAGAATCACAATACATTGTGATGTAGCAGACATCCCTTTAATGGTTCAGTGTGTTTGAATGACCATGTACCTCCCCCTTTAACGGACTGGTCACATGACTGTGACATCACACAGGTCCTTATGCACTCAGAGGGTGTGGACACATGACTCTGACATCAGTTAAGGTCCTATTTGTGGATGTGTGCATGTGTGCTGCAAGATATATAAACCCTGTGTGTTCCTGTGTGGGTGTGTTCTGGTGTGTAGGAGTTCCTATGTGTTGGGAGCTCCTGTGTGGGCACTGTGTGAGAGGCACGAGGCTGTTCCCTGTGTGTGTGGGGAACACCGCTCGTGTGAGGCCTGGTGGACTCCGGTGGAGGTGAAGCCTGGTTCCCTGTGAGAGTGTGGGGGATGCCAGTAAGCCTCGGAGTGCCACACAAGCGTCCTGAAAGGTTAAGCCTGGATATATGTAGTATGCCAGTAAGCCTTAAAGGGTGGAGGGCTGGAGACCACGTGTGGTCAAGCCTTAGAGTCACAGTGGCGGTGGACTAAAAGCAGCTGAAAGCCGATAAAGGTAATACTCTTTATGTTATGGACATTTTCATGGACATTGTTTTATTACCTTGCGGGAGGCTGTAATTAGAGCCAAGTGGGCCGGTCTGCCACTTGGGCTCGTGGACATGTTGTATGGGAAATACGGTTTATGACGTGTAATAAACTGTGGATTGTGAAAAACGGCAAAGTAGTTGCTGGTGTGCAGTGATTGACGCAGCAAAGCGAGTATCCCCCAGGATAATAAGTAGCGCTGCCTTACAACATATATAATGCAGATCTGGTCCCTCCCGGTCATCACTCACAAGACGTCATTGCTCATGAGACATGACCGGGAGTGACCTATGACGCTTCATAGATTGCAGTATAGAATCGGTGGACGTCGTGGGAGCGGCATGAATTACATCCGACCTGCGGGGATTATTTTTTTAATAATTAATTGGTGAATGAGGGACTGTTTATTATTTTTATTTCTTTATTATTTCTTTATGATTTTTATGTCTTTCAGGTTACCATTTGTGGACTACTTCGGATTCGGTGGACTATATCGGAATCCCTGGACTGGATGCTTTGTTTTGCTTTTTTTTTTAATTAATTGGTGAAACAGGGCTAGTGTTGGTCGGGGGGAGTTTTTTTTACAATAAAACAGTGTGTTTTTTTTTTGTTAACATACTGGGTTAATAATGGGGTCTCTGATAGGCGCCTCTCCATTATTAACCTCAGGGGTTGATGCCAGCGGACATTAGACAGCTGACATCAACTCCGAAAAACCATTACCATGATTGCCACCGTACCAGGGCAATCAGGAAGAGCCGGGAAAAGCGCCAGAATTGGAGCATCTAATGTGATGTGCCTCGGTAAGAGGTTAAAGGGGTTGTCCACCTTTGGGGACAATTTTTTATCTTATTTGAATGTATCTATTTGTGGCTAAAAATCATGTTTCTAATTGGGTGTCATTAAAGCATTTGCACAGTTTGCCTTCTATAGCTTCTGTGTTGCAACATCTATTGCTGGCTGCATAATGAGTTAACTGAAAATCTGTCAGTGAACTTGTTCTAATGGTCCAATGTAATGGGAGAGTTTGTAACTTTGGCTATGTGCCCACGCTGCAGAAATGAAGCAGAAAATTTCTGCTTCATTTATGCATGTCCTCTCCCGGATAAACGCATGCTGAATTCCGCACTCGTTTATCGTGCGTTTATCGCGCGATTTCCACACGCGGAATTGCCTTGCGTTTTTTCTTGCATTGCAAAGGCAATTCCGCTTGCGGAAACGCAAAATTCATTGACATGCTGTGGATTTTTCTCCGCATCATAAGCGCTGCGGAAAAATCCGCAGCATGGGCATTAAACTTGCAGAATCCCCTTGGGGACCATGGGGGGCGGATTACAAGCGTTTACGCTGCGGAAATTCCGCAGCATATACGCTTGAAAAACGCTACGTGGGCACATACCCTCAATCTGTCTTTTTTAGCTCCTCTCAGCTAATTGATGATCACAGATCACATCAAAGTTGAATGTGCAGGGAAACAAAGCGCCTGTAAAAGCCAAATGGGGCAAAATTTATAATGAAACCAAAATGCAAAAATGGTTTATCACCAATCTACTGCAGTAATCAATTATCTCCTTAATTTTAAACCATATTTTATCCATGATGGAATAAATGTCAAGTTTTATGGCATTATCTTTGCTTTGCTTGACTGAAATTTTAGATTTGTAAAAGTCTGTGTCTCCTGACAGATGTTCCTGCGATCTGGGAATCCTCACCACCAGCAGTGAGATGACTTTATCTATATGTTTAATATATAATAATAATATAATACAAGAAAACCATAGATATACCTCCGGTGGTAAATAATATAAGTATATATATATGTAATAATATGCAATATTAGACCATCCGGAGTGAAGGACAAATATGGGCAAACGGGAAAATCGGAAAAAACATATAGCAAACAAGAAAGAGGAAGGCCGATCATAAAGTCCCAAATATCAGAGTACGGTGAATAATCTCATTTTTATTATTAATGAACAGGTGATGACAAAGAGAAATAATTAAAAATGTAAAAGCAGGGGCGAATGTCTGAGTAAAAAGTAATAACTAATAGTTCATGCGGGAGAAGACAAAGGAGGAAGGATATTGGTGTAAATACAAAAATGGAGGATAAAAAATATAAAGACAAGAAACAAATTACTAAAAAACGTGTTGACAAAGTGAGTAATAAATAAAATAAATAGTAGAAGATGCAAATAATCAATGCAATTAATATAGAGAATTATATCATACAGACATGTAGGTGTATAATTGCTAAAAATTAATATAAAGAGTGAACTTACATAATACCAACAAATAATATTACATTAGTACATTGTGCAATGATAGTAAAGGAAAAAGGCAATGGAAACAGCTGTGAGTGGAAAACAAAATGATGAAAATCCTCCAGTATAGATAAACTATATAATAAAGTTTGAAATAATAAAAAGAAAGTAACTTACACTGAAATGAATACCTCCCGCATGCCAGACATGCGTCCACCCCGACGCGCGTTTATTACTTTTTACTCAGACATTCGCCCCTGCTTTTAAATTTTTAATTATTTCTCTTTGTCATCACCTGTTCATTAATAATAAAAATGAGATTATTCACCGTACTCTGATATTTGGGACTTTATGATCGGCCTTCCTCTTTCTTGTTTGCTATATGTTTAATATATATAATATCTGATATATTTGTAAGGGTGTCATATTAAGATAATGGATTACAACTACCACTTTAGGAGGACACCATCCAATAACCGGGATCTACCTGCAATATGTCATAAATGAACAATGCAAATTTCAGAAAGAGAAAGAGGACACGCACCTAAGCAGTGATCACCAGAAAAAATAATCAAAAAACTATTTAGATACAAATTACATCAGTTTATTTTCAATATCTCCTGACACGTATACAAATAATGGACAAACCAAAACAATAATGTTAAAACACCATTAAAAATAGTGGAAAGGTCCACTGCATGAGGAGCCCACTACTTAAGAAACCTTCCTATGTTATAATGAATGGTATAAAGTGCACAAGTATGCAGACAAATAGATAAGCCCTCACAGGCTATGGGAAATGTCTGTGGTGGTCACTATTGCACAAACCCAAAGTATTCTGTATAAATAAAGAATACAAAAGAAAATATATATATACATAAAGTGCAGCAACAGGTACCTACGTGCGAATTACTATGGTATCCCTGTGTACAGGGTGATGGGTCAATAAAGTAGAATAGCTGTTGGAAATACACCCTTTCACCTCACACTGAAGAGATAGCCACTCCATAATCACTCATACATTCAATTACGGCGACCAATGCTGCCCCTCACAAAAATAAAGAGCCAATTATGCAACATGACCATAGATAGAGGATACCCAATCAAATCAGCCTGTTAATAGGAAGGTGTAGATAGGACCTCAGTGCCCAACGCGTGTCGCCACTTACGGTGATACATGAGCGACACCCAGTAAATGGCAACTACTGTATCTGTGTAGTAGATATACGGTGTATCATGTGCAGACAGTATTTTTCGGACTATGCTGTGAGGTCTTATAACGCTATTACCTGCAGATATCGGATTAATCTGCAGGTTAATTGTGTTATGAAGGTGTCCGGCCGCTATACTGAAAGTGCGTCACCTGGAGAAAATCAACTTTATTTCTTCAGTCATTGAAGCGTGCCTGGGGGAGTTACAGTCACGGCTCACAGCACTGAAAGTGGCAGCTGTAACCGCACCCCAGCACTGACTGACCGGTCGCTGAGAAGTGCATCAGTGCGTAGCCGGCTGTCAGTCAGTGCCGGGGTGTGGTTACATCTGCCGCTCTCTGTGTACTGAGTGGTGACTGAAGCTGTGCCAGACACTCCTCTATGACTGAAAGCTGGTGGCTCCTCCATTGCCAGCATCCGTGGTAATCGCACTGCATTTGGATGACATCTGAGTGCAGTCCGATGTTTTGCACCCATAGACTTGTATGGGTGATTGAGATCCGATTCTCGGATGCAGTTGCAGAATGATGCTATTGTTTTCTCACGCTGAATCGTCATGAGAAGATAATCGCAGATCTGAGCTGTACCAGGGAATAACACCGGTCCGAGTGCTATGCAATGTTGTATCACACAGCACTCGGCCGTGTTATATACGCTCATGTGTCCGAGCCCTTAACCTGCACATTTACCCTATATCTACAGGCTAATAGCATTTGGGGACATGACAGGTTTCCTTTAAAATCCTCCAAATGGTGCATCTTTCCTGTGGTGTTATTCTTCACTTTACCTTTTTTTTTGGGGGGGGGGGGGTCAGAGGCTTTTTTTTTTTTTTTACATACGCAGCATGCTGTAGTCGGATTTTTTTCAGACCGTCACCGACCTGATGATATTGTATCCCAAGAATAAATCCCGTTAAATTGGTCTGCGCTGCTGAATAAATTGATCTTGATAATATTGGCGCACTAGGCGGCACTAGGCAGGGAATAGTGCAGAGAATATATGCACTAGACCAAAACCGTCCCGCCCTCGGGGCCCTTGTATCCTCCTTTACATATATTACTTTATAATACTATGTTCTCTGATATAGTCAGCAAAATACGGTATATTATAAGACGCATCCCAAATTTTGGGGAGGAAAATAAATATTATCTTTTTTAATAAAATGGTGGTGCGTCTTATAGTCCACTTTTACTGTAGCTTACCAGGGGAGGGCGGCTGTGGAGGAGCGGGGTCACTGCTGCAGGAGGCTGGCGGCGGTGTCAGAAGTGGGGCGATGCTGTGGGCCCCCGGCCGGGAGGAGGGGGTGTTCAGTGATGCGAGGGTGCGGCGGGCCTCGGGTTTTCACAAAATGACAATGTTAGAGGAGTCCCCGCACTTCCCATCCTTTTCACTCTGGTGAACTTTGGGAAAATGGCCGCCAAAGGCGACACATGTGCAGATTGAGATCTCAGGAGGCGAGACCTCACTCTGTGCATGTGCCGCCTCTGGCAGCCATTTTTCCCCAAATTCACTTCTGACACCGCCGCCAGCTTCCTGCAGTAGCGACTGTGCCTTCTGGGAACCTGCTCCACAGAAGCTGCCCCCCCCCGGTAACTACATTCGGATTATAAGGCACACCCCCATTTCCCCCCAAATTTAGGGGGGAAAAAGTGAGTCTTATAATCTGAAAAATACAGTACGTACTAGATGGCTGGGCACCAGCAAAGCCATCTCTTTTTCTTCTTTTTTTTTCAGGAATGTAACAGAAAGCAGTTTTCATACATGAGGCCTCGTATCATGACTCACTCATTATATACTATATTACAATACATACTTCTGATTTAAAGGGAATCTGTCACCACATTTTTTACTCTAAATCCAGTGATATGTCACTTACTGGGCTGCTTGCTGTTTTATCAGCAGTAGATTAACAGTAAAGGACTAGTAAACCTCCCTCCATGTAGTCCTCCATATTGATAATATCTGTATAACGCCGCCCTCACCACAGATTGGCAGTTTTCTGTGTACACTGTGCATAGGCAGAAAGCTGTCAGTGGTGGGGGTGGAGTTACTCTGAGCTCAGCATTCAGAGAACTGGTAGATCTGCAACAGATAAAGCAGTGATTTTATCAAAACTGCTGTAAATAACCCAGTAAGTGATACATCTCAGGAATCAGGGTCTCTGCCCCTACATCATGCTGCTCTGAGATGGGGCAGCAATAGCCTGGTGGCAGATTCCCTTTAATGTGTTTACATCTAGGCATTCACCAGTCCTGTGTGTGTCTTATAACCACCGTATAAGTGAGTAATATTGATATTCATTAATATATAATTTGGTCAGTATTTTACATCAGTATTTGTAAGCCAAGACTAGTAGTGGATGACAAAATACAGAAGTGGTGATGTGTTTGTATTATACTTTTCCTCCAATTGTTCCACTCTCTGATTCTGGCTTACAAATACTGATGTAAAATACTGACCAAATACTGAACGAATGAACGTAGGTGCAGCACTGTCCCATTCACCTACATAGAGCTGTGCTGTAGTCCCTGCATAGTCGGCGGGTTTTTTCATTGAATCTTGACAATAACTATTGTTTCACTCGGTCAAATTGTCATAGTTTCCATATAACTTAGTGCGCTGCTTGGTTAAACTTTACACTAAGTTACAGTCCATAGTGCGAGCGTAGAGGAAACCCGTAAGGCTATGTTCACATGTTCTGTTTTTTCTGCATTTTTTTCAGCAAATTTATGCAAAATCTAAGCTGCGTGTAACAGTACCAGCAAAAGCTGAGATTTCAGAAATCTCATGCACACACATTGTTTTTTTTCCTAACTGAATTGAAAAACTGTTGCGTTTTTGAAAACTGCAGCATGTCACTTCTTTCAGTGTTTTTCCCCCATAGAAAGCAATGAGTAAGTTCAAAAACGCAGCAAAACGCAGGAATCAGGTTTTGCTGTGTTTTCAGTAAAAAAAAGCATGTACAGCAGTATGTGAAACACATTTATTTTTATGATTTTCCCAAGTTTAAACCCATAATGTCTTGATCACGGGTTTGGACATAGTGTCCCTGGAGGTCTCTTCCAACTCTAACATTTTATGATTCATCACCTGAGAATGGCAGTTAGGATTAGTACATTTTAATTAAATTAGTGATGTGTGCAAAATAAACATTAGCTGACCAAGGTGAGAAATTTAACAATACCTGGTCAACTCAAAGGCTGAGTAAAGTGTGAAAGTAAACAGTGTCTTACAAACTCAGTGCTCTGCCAACATCTTAGGTAAGCTATTCCTGACCTATTCACCTCCCTTCTGTTACATTTGTAATTGTGTATTTTTTCATGAACTCATATGAACTTTTTTCTTCAGAATAGTCACTATTTTTTCAGATTTAAAAATCTTTTTTCACTATATAATTTGATCAAATTGACCTTTTTTTTCCAAAAATGATTGTCTGGTTTCACATATGTCTTGCATTGGTGACCTGTGTTCATGCTTCTGTGCTGGAAGCAAAGCTGAACTTTGGGATCCTGAAAAACACAGCAACACCTGCTTTTTGTAAGCAGCTTCTTTACTGCCAAGAGAGCAGGTTTTGCCTGCAGAAAAAAACGCAGCAAAAATGCAACGTGTGAACATGGTCTTAGAATGTATATTGTTATGTTATCTATAACGTTTGCTTTTATTAGCTCAAATCTCAGCACTTACAGAGACAGACATGTTTTTCAGGGCCATGTTCTCCTCTTCAATCTTCATTTCTAGAAGCTGTATGTTCCTCTTCCTATTGTACATGGAAAAAATATATCTCATATTGAAATACACAAATTCCATTAATTATTACGATGTACATTAGTGACCATGACAAATTTGGCTAAATTCCTCCCTTCCCCCTTCATTCTAGGTACTTTCATTGCCAACATTTTACATTCACTACATTCCACAGTTAAATGGAATCCATCAGCAGGTGGTTACTATTTAATCTGAGAGCAGCATGATGTAGGGGCCGAGACCTTGATTCCAGCAAGATGTCATTTATTTTCAATGCACCCTACTGGTAAGTCAGCCTAAAGCCTCATTCATTTTTTTTGCATACAAGAAATAGATATTTTTATCAGTTCTCTGGATCCGATTTCAATCTATTTGTTGTTCACTCATCAGTTTGTACCATCAGTGCACCATAAGTTTTTTTTTAATAAAATAATAGGAGGAGAAAGAGAGAAACAAACGGGTATAAAGTATATCGCAAAGTATTCTATCTTAACCCAATCATGGACCTATAAAGAAATAGAGCGGACCACCGAAGTAAACATGGTAACTGAAAAACAAGAGAAACACAATGCGAAACAAGGTCCAATTGATCTGTGAAAACATAAATCACAGAACACAGGGAAATGTAAGAACAATGCGGTAGAGGGGCACTAGGGAAGGGGGTGCGGTAAATATCACAAAGTATAGACAAGGTATGAATAATCTTATCAAGAATCCATCAGTGTAGGCTGCTATATAGTATATACATAAAGTGCGGTAATTATTAAAGTGCAAGTGCCTGAAAAATATAACAGAATTCCACTAAATACTATGTAATATCATATTAATGCCAATGGCTGAATCATATAAAGTAGTAGTGGATTTAAATAGAACAGAAAAAGTATAAATCAATAAGATACCAGGAGAATATATATCGAGCACATAGCTCACTGTTATGTATTAAGGGCAAATCAGTATGTCCCTCTATATCAAAGACATCAAAAGGAAACCAAGCAGACAGCCAAAACATTGATGTATATAATGCACAGCAACTACTTACATCCACTATGGATAATAGCACACTCCTCATTGGCACACACCCCGATGCGCGTTTCGGCACAGCTGCATTCGTCATTTCGTCCCCCCCACTGCTCTATTGAATAACATTGGTTTGAATGCTATCTAATAAAACAATTGGATAGCACTCGCCCAATGTATATGATAGTGCAACCCTAAATGCTAAAGTTCTGTTTGCCCGCTGCTGCCAGGACCTAGAAGATAATTGGCAGAAAAAAGACCCCGTGGTCCATCTTGTCTATATCTTTTCCCTTTTTAAATTTACAATAGATGATTATTCCAGACATTTAATTTAATTTACTGGTGATTTCCTAACTATGTACCACAAAGTGAATATTGTAAACATTGATAGCAAACAAATAACAATACTGCAGTTGTTTTGCATTTTGTCTTCTGCAGCCTCCATAAGTTCTAATACACTGCAGGCTGCTCAGTCCTGTTCACTGAGAAAACTAATATATCAAAAAGGAGGTCAGTAGATTACAACTTCCGATTCAGGATACAACATCAACAACTAAACTCAAGCCGAATCAGCCCAGTTTCAAGGAAGATATGAATGCCATTATTAAAATTAAACCATTTTTATTTCCAATAATTTGTTAAAAAAAATTTAGATATAAAAAAACGGTACTTTCAAAAATCACAAAGTCAAATCTCAATTACAAGCTTGTATTATTATAGTAAGTTGGCCTTGTACACAAAGTCTGGAAATATAGGTGACACCAGCCTAATTAAAATGCGAGCATCTTTCTCCCTGGCAGACGCAGGGGGTGATTAGACGCAGGCTTGCAGTAGTTTGCATGTAGCTGTTGAGACTGCTTCCTGAGCTTCAAAGGGAAACCTCTAGTCTCGCCGGCACCCATACGAAATATGGAATAACTGAAGTTCCATAATTCTGATCATAATGGGACCTATATTTTTAGTGGCAGGGTCAGCCGAGGAGCGGCTGAAAACCTCTCCGTGGAGCTGTAGCGCAAAAGCACCAGAAGAGCAGACCACAACGGCGCAATGTGTGGTCTCTAAATGAAGGTAAAATCATAATAGAAATTATGGTACCACTTTTGGGCTTCTGGGATCAACCAGCGATAAGTTATCCCAAAAAACAGATTTTTAATACAAACATGAAGGGTGGAGCCAAGCCCACATGATATCAGCACAGGAGAGGTGTGGGCAGATCTCTCCCTTCAGCATAAAATAGTTTGCTGAGGTTGGAGATTCATTCATTGTCAGAGGGGTATAAGGACTATAAGCAACGGATCCTGTTCGATAACAGCCTTATCAAATCGGGGAGCCCCTCCTCCACCTATATTGAATCGTCTCAGCGATCACATAGTAAATTTCTTCCTTAATCCTTATTATTTTGTGTAACTGCTTAGGTATTTTAATTTCTCCTTTGTAAAATCCTTGTATATATTTTTCCTAAACACTGCCTTCCTTTTGGATTAAACATAAAATTGAATAGTTCTGTTTCTTTTGTCCTGTAATCTTTCCCTCCCCCAAAGCCATACGCTACCAGAATGCAGGCATTCGCCCAGGCCTGTATTATATTTCAAAGCTGGACGATGGTAGCAGCGAATAATATTAATAATCGGGCTATTGTAAAGCTGACAGTGACCTACAGAGGGCGTAAACACGTATTCCATGCATTGGAATCCCGAGGTGTGACGCCATACGCTCACTGGTCACTTGCCGATACCTAAGTAGAGAGTAGTCTGGATTGTATGCTCGTGATTCCGGACGAAATACATGACACAGTGACGGCACGGTGAGATATTGCATGATCTCCCTGATGTCGTTGCTGTGGGAAAACCTGACAGCACCCAATTCTGACTCCATAAACTAATAATATCTCCCAATTATGGACCTAATGTCATCAATTCGGTACCCCATACACTTATAATATCCCCCATTCTCGCCCCTATAAACTTATAATGTCTTCCACTTATAATTGTCTTCCATTAAAGGCTAACAAATATATATGTCCGCAAGAGAATCCACCAAAATAGGACTAACTTAAAAATTCCCTAAAATCACAATTTTATTATTTGTACAATAAAAAACACTTAACTGAACCACAAACAAAAAAAACTTAGCTATACATACTGCACCTTGTGTGTCTTTATCAAATGAGTATGACAAAGATATATGTATTGTCCTATGTATAATTCCTTAAAGGGGTTTTTCCATGAACAAAAGTTCATATTAATCAATAGATCTTGGAATGCTAATAATTTCCACAATTGGATGTGTTTAAATAAAATGTCCCTGTGCTGAGATAAACTTATAAATTTGCCCCTGCTGTGCACTGTGTAATTGCCGTGTCTGACCGTGTACAGAACATGGTCTGATCATACCACAGCTCCTGGGCAGGGGAGGAAGCAAAAGAGTATACAGACAGGACAGCACTGGATCACAGCTGATTCTTTCTTTGAAGTGAAACTTTGTTTAAAAAACAGGCAGTGAAATGTTTATATTTTTTTATAATTTTATATAAGATTATCTCAGCACAGGGACATGCCCTGTCATGGCCAAGAAAAACAGGACACAAAAATGTTAATCCTTAGAGCTATTACTCCTACAGTAGCAAAACCTTACAATTAGCATAGCGATACTTTATGGGGAGTTATGTTCCTTGTCCATTTTGATACACAAACACTTAGTTCATCAGGATTGTGAGGGGACTGTAGATCACATTCCCTGTGACGCCTGGATAGCAGCTGATGCAAAATGTTTGTACCCGGCTGTAGATGACATAGCGATAATGCGCTAAGTTTATAGTCACCTATGATGCTAATCACAGGACACACCTTAGTTTCCGTAAGCTCAGTCAAACAAAACAGCTATTGTCCATAGCAACCAGCAATACTTGCGATTCTCTGCACGCGGCCTGTGCATTTAATCAAGATGACCTATGTCAAGGCTCACCGGAACAGATTGCAATTTGTAACTGATCCGTTTTTTACTCACTGGATCCAGTATGAAAAAGTGATCTGTTAAAAATTAAAGAAAATGGCTAATTAACTGATCCATTTTCCATGCTAAGCATCTCTGGGAACTCCTTCAAGATTGTTGGAAGACCATTTCCGGTGACTACCTCTTGAAGCTCATCAAGAGAATGCCAAGAGTGTGCAAAGCCGTCATCAAAGCAAAAGGTGGCTACTTTGAAGAACCTAGAATATAAGACATATTTTCAGTTGTTTCACACTTTTTTGTTAAGTATATAATTCCACATGTGTTAATTCATAGTTTTGATGCCTTCAGTGTGAATGTACAATTTTCATAGTCAAGAAAATACAGAAAAATCTTTAAATGAGAAGGTGTGTCCAAACTTTTGGTCTGTACTGTATTTTACTTCATGATAGTGGTAAAATTTTTTCCATAAGACTTGCGTTTACTTGTGAAACAAAACGGAAATTTGGCGAAAATTTTGAAAATTTTGCAATTTTCAAACTTTGAATTTTCATACCCTTATATCAGAGAGATATGTCACACAAAATAGTTAATAATCAACATTTCCCACATGTCTACTTTACAGCAACACAATTTTGGAACCAAAATTTTTTTTTCTTCAGAAGTTATAAGGGTTGAAAGTTGACCAGCGATTTCTAATTTTTCCAACAAAATTTACAAAAACATTTTCTTAGGGACCACATCACATTTGAAGTGACTTTGAGGGGCCTTTATGACAGAAAATACCCAAAAGTGACACCATTCTAAAAACTGCACCCCTCAAAGTGCTCAAAACCACATTCAAGAAGTTTATTAACCCTTCACGTGCTTCACAAGAACTGAAGCAACGTGGAAGGAAAAAATGAACATTTAACTTTTTTTCATAAAATGTTTACTTCAGACCCAATTTTTTTTTTTCACAAGTGTAGCGAGAGAAAATGGACCACAAGATTTGTTGTGCAATTCCTCCTGAGTAAGCTGATACACCATATGTGGGAGAAAACCACTGTATGGGCGCACGGCAGGGTTCGGAAAGGAAGGAGCACCATTAGACTTTTTGAATGTAAAATTTGCTTGAATAATTAGCGGACGCCATGTCGTGTTTGGGGAGCCCCTGATGTGCCTAAATAGTGGAAACAAGTGACACCATTTTGGAAACTAGACCCCTTAGGGAACTTATCTAGGTATGTGATTGACGCGCCTCCTGGGCCTGTGCTGTGCAGGGGATACCCAGAGCTGGATCGCTGGGGGTTGTAGTCCTCCGTGGCTGTGACCCGGTCCGTGCCCAGGGCGGTCAAACCAGTGGCAGTCTGAGTGTGATAACAAATGTCCGACTACGCCACCCGTGGATTGCGGTCAGTGGGGACCGCCGCTGCGCTGCAGACCGCTGAGGCTGATGTCGTATGCGCAGCCAAGTATGGGATAACTCCCCACGGGAGAAGTATTGCCTCAGGGCAGCTAGTGTGGATGATGAGAGTAATGGTGTGAGCGTCCCAGTACTGATGGTGCTGGTGCGGCGATGAAACACAGAGACGTGTGGTGCAGTTCAGGGTCTTTACTGATGGAATAACGCAGACCCTCCCGGGAGTACTGGTTAGCAGTAGGGGCCTGGTCAGTCTGTAAGCAAGTAGGATCTCCCCTGGCCAGGTGGAGTTGTAGGCCTCCTCGACTATCTGCACTCTTTCCTGGCTACCTTACTCTATGCGGGTAGAAGTAGCCCACGTCCCTGAGTATACCGTGTGGTGCTCACCCGTATGGCCGGTGACTTGGGGCCTTCCGTTAGCCTCCGCTTCACGATGCTGGTGCTGGTCCCTTGCTTGTGACCGTGCCTCCGGGCTTCTATGGCCAGAGGACATGGAATCCCCTGCCGGTTGGATTCTGCTGCTGGGCCTGGATGTCCCCACAGCCTCGGACTCCATGTCCGGGTTTAGTGTCTTCAGCCAAGGCGAGCTTTCTAGCTTCCAGCCTCTGGCACTCGCTCCTGCTCCTACAGAGCTCCTAGTTCTTGCTTTCCCTGTCCAGGCTCTGACTCTCAGACTCTGTCTGCTCTGCTTGTTCTGCAGGCTCTGTCTGGGACTTCACTACCTAATCCCACCCCAGACCCAGTTTATAAGGGCAGATTCCTCCCCTCCCAGGTCTGGGCGGGCGGTGTTGCATGCTTAGGGCTCCTGACCAGAGAAACCTGCCACTTGCTGTCAGACATAATATTTCTATTACTGTGGCAACCAGAACCCTGGGGTGCCACATTCCCCCCTAGTAAATTTTAGTACTCCGGGACTAAACACATTTTTAAAGAAACATAAATACAAGGGTATAAACGATAATACAATAACATATTTACAAGAAGTTTTAGTTCTTTAAAGGTCACGGCGTGTCCGCAACCGGGTGTCCATATCACCCAAGGTGAAGTTTGTGAACCAAGAGGGTGTCCATGTCACCCAAGGTGAAGCTTTAAGCGAAGTAGGGGACCTGTCCAAAGCAAACCCCCTGGGTTGGCCTTGGGCGTGGCTGCAAGGCTGAAGCTAGCTACTTTGGGCCGCAAGGAGGCCACGCCAGACAGGTTTTCTCTTCCGCGGCCGTCTTCGCAAGAGGCACAATGTGCAACTATCTACAAAACTGTTCCGGTTATCCAGCGTCCATAACCTGTTAGTCCAAATAAATCTGCAGGGTAACTGAGAAACATAATTAATAGCAGGCAACAACAAAAACCATCAACATTTCTCAATAAACAGGTAAATTTACAGTGCATTGCTTTATATTTTCCAGCGAGCGGGCATCTGACCTCTAGTGACTCTAGTGGACCTACGGAGCTCACTAACTGGTCCTGCACTACAGGGTGTAGGAGGTGTTATGGGCAAGCTGAGCAGCTGTCTGCGTACTCTTTGGCTCACTAGGGGCACGGCAGGCTCACTACTAGCAGAGGGTTGATCCTCCTGCGCTGCTGGTGTGGACTCTTCTGCCTCCTGGGCCGGCTGCTCTTCCAGCTCTACCTGGTTTTCTGTAGGCACTTGAGGGGCTGGCTGGAGAAAGGTGAGGATGGGCACCACGATAGCGTTGTTTACTTGTGTCCAGGACCGGGGAAAGTCTCCGAGTACGGTGCTGATCATTTCCTCCTTTTCCTCTACGGGTTGAGGGTCTTCCTGATCTTCATCCGTGCTTTGCAACTTCTCGGGGCACTTTTTCAGGTGGTCTCTGGAGAAAGTGGCTGTGGTCTCTCCTCCATCCTTGCTGATGACGTACACCTTTGGATTATTGTGGCTTGAGGGCAGTACGGTGTACGGGTCCTTTTCCCACTGGTCGTCCAAATTATGGAGCCGCCTTTTTCTTTTCAAGACCTGCTCTCCAGGTACCAGGGGAACAGCGGGAGCATGTTGGTTATAAGTCCTCTCCTGCCTTTCTCTTGATTGGCATAGACTTTTCTCGACGCTCTCCTGTACTTTCCGGTACTGCTGCTGCCGTTCTGTATCCCAGTCTGTCTCTGGCGAGGTGTCCTCGGGTATCAGGACTCCCATATCCAGGTCAACAAGCAGCTTACCAGGTCTTGCTCGCATTAGGTAAGCCGGGGTACAGTTGGTGGAACCTACCGGGATGTGGTTATACAGGTCCACCAGATCGGGCAGTTTCTCAGGCCACAGACTGCGTTCTTCCAGGGGCAATGTTTTTAGCAGATCTATCACCACCTGGTTCATCTTCTCGCAGAGTTCATTGGTTTGGGGGTGATAGGGCGTTGTTCTTATCTTCTTGCAGCCATACAGGTTGCAGAACTCCTGGAAGACCTCCGCTTCGAAGGCTGGTCCTTGGTCCGTCAGCACTTGGTCCGGGTACCCGTGTGGGCGGCAGAAGTGCAGCTGGAAGGCTCTGGCTGCTGTCTGAGCCGTCAGGTCTTTGACAGGGACCACCACCAGGAACCGGGAGTAGTGATCCACGATGGTTAGGGCGTAGACATACCCGCTTCTGCTTGGAGCCAGTTTAACATGGTCCAGAGCGACCAGTTCCAGCGGCTGCCTGGTAATGATGGGCTGCAGGGGAGTCCTCTGGCTGGCACGGTCCCTTCTTCTTAGATTGCACGGGTCACAGTCTCTACACCACCTCTCAATGGCTCCTCTCATGCCTATCCAGTAGAACCGTTCACGCAGCAGGAACTCCAGCTTCTTCCATCCGAAGTGCCCTGCCCCATTGTGGTAGGCTTCCAGCACCATAGCTGCGTCCCGTCTCGGTACCACAACCTGCCAGATCAGTTCATGTGTCCGGGAATTGACCATTCTGCGGCAGAACTTCTCCTTGTAGAGGAACAGTCTGCTCTTCTCCGTCCTCAGTTGCTTGGTCTCTTCCGGAGCATCTGGGTCCAGGCGGGCGTCAGCCTGGGTCAGCATCTCCTTCACCAGACGGACTGCGGGGTCACTGTCTTGCGTCTCCGCCCAGTTGTAGTGGGGTAAGGGGTTGAACGTAGCGGATCGCTGGCCCCTCACACTGTGGGAATATTGGGTAATCCCATGACTGTGAAACGCAGGGAGTTCGATCTCTTCCAATTCTTCTGGATCCTCCCCTTCGTCCGGTAGGTTTGGCATCCTGGACAGGGCGTCCGCGTTGGTATTGGAGCGCCCCGCCCGGTATTTGATTGTGAACTCATAATTGGACAGGCGGGCCATCCATCTCTGCTCCAGGGCACCCAGTCTTGCAGTGTCCAGGTGTGTCAACGGGTTGTTGTCCGTGTACACGGTGAACCTGGAAGAGGCAAGGTAATGCTTGAAATGTTCGGTTACTGCCCACACCACTGCCAGGAACTCTAGCTTGAACGAGCTGTAATTCTCAGGGTTTCTTTCCGTGGGTCGCAGTTTTCGGCTGCCGTAAGCAATTACCCGTTCTCTTCCCTGCTGGATCTGGGACAGTACGGCTCCTAGCCCGATGTTGCTTGCGTCCGTGTGGAGGATAAAGGGCTGGCTGTAATCAGGGTGCGCCAGGATTTCATCCCCCGTGAGGGTCATCTTCAGCTGGCGGAAGGACTCCTCTTCCAGCTTTTCCCATTTGAAGGGTGGCTTCTGGTTTTTGGCCTCCCTGGACTGGCCTATCAGGAGGTCCTGCATAAGAGCTGCCTTCTTGGTAAAACCGGGAATGAATCTTCGGTAGTAGCCTACCAACCTGAGGAACTGCCGCACTTCCTTTATGCTGGATGGTCTTGGCCAGTCCTTAATCACGGTGATCTTGTCAGGGTCGGGGGCTACTCCGTCAGCACTCACCACGTGTCCCAGGTACTGTACCTTTGGCTTCAGTAGATGACACTTTGAGGGTTTTACCTTTAGGACATAGTTTGCCAGGGCTTCAAACACTTCTGCCAGGTGTTCCAGATGGTCCTCATAGGTCTTGGAATAGACGATGACGTCGCCCAGGTATAGTAGGACCGTCTCGAAGTTCCAGTGTCCCAGACAGCATTCCATCAACCGTTGGAAGGTTCCTGGTGCGTTGCAGAGCCCGAACGGCATACAGTTAAATTCGCTGAGTCCCATCGGGGTGGTGAATGCGGTCTTCTCCCGGTCCGCCTCTGCTACAGGAACCTCCCAGTACCCGCTAGTGAGATCCAAAGTAGAGAAGAAGTTAGCAGATTTTAATGCAGCTAAGGACTCTTCTATCCTTGGTAACGGGTACGCATCTTTGTGTGTGATACGGTTGACCTTCCTGTAGTCTACACACATTCTCATGGTGTTGTCTTTCTTTTTCACTAAGACTAGGGGAGCTGCCCAGGGGCTTCAGCTGTCCCTAATTACCCCAGCCTCCTTCATGTCTTTTAACATCCCCTTGGCGTGTTGATAGTGTGCAGGGGGTACTGGTCGGTATCTCTCCTTTATGGGAGGATGGTCTCCCGTGGGGATGTGATGTTCTACCCCCTTTACGCGCCCGAAGTCTAGCGGGTGTTTACTAAACACTCTCTCGTACTCTTGAACCACCCGATAGACTCCCTGTTTTTGGTGTGAGGGAGTGGAGTCAGTACCCAAATGCAGTTGCTGACACCAGTCCTCCATTGGTTTCTTAGAGCCGTTACCTTCCTCTGGTTGAGATGGAGGCAAGGGTTCCACGGCCTGTACAGAGTTCTGGTTGATGGTGAACAATTTGGCTAGCGTGGCATACCGGGGCAGGTATACTTCTCTCTCCCCGATATTTATGATGCGGACGGGCACCCTCCCATGGCGTACATCGACCACCCCCCGTGCTGTCAAAATGGTGGGCCTACTGTCTGAGTAGACGGGTTCTACGATTGCTTGGTAGTCTCTACCTCTCAGTCCAATAGCTGCCCGGCACCATATCATCATCTCACTTTTCGGGGGCATAGCAATAGGGAACGGGTCACACATTCTCACGCTACCTATCTCACCACCAGATAGTTCCACTTGTTGCCGCTTCATCAGTGCCCGGATCTCTTTTTAGAGCACACGCTGCTGGCTGGAACTGTTCTTGGCAACCTGCTGCAAAATAAGAATCACCTCTGCAAGACAGTTTTCAATTACGTTAGTACCTAGGGTTATTTTTGGGTGACTCTCGCGACGGTCAATGTCCACAATGATCAGTCCTTGTGCCGGCAGTTCAACTTTACCGACCTTGATGGTCACTTCTTTAAATCCTATCTGGGGCACGGGCTGACCATTGCTGGCTATAATGCTCAGGTCGTCATCTGGGTAGCGGGTTATGTCCGAGTCATTCCAGTACCGCTTGAAGAGCACGTACGGGATGGTGGTGACCTGTGACCCGGTGTCCAGTTGGGCACTCATAGGAATGCCGTCCAGTACCACAGGCAAGACTGGACGTCCCCCTACGTACTTGTCACGCCAGTTTGATGGGCCTGATGATCTTAAGCCTGGGGGTTGGCCCTCTACCCCAGGTTGTGCCCGTTTAAATGACAGTACCTTGCCATATGTCCGGGTTGATTGCAGCGGCGGCAGATGGGTCGTCCGTCCTCGTTGTATCTGTCGCTGGGTCTCCCTCTGGCTGGTGGGGTCCTCCTCAGTCGGCGCCACGGGACGTCCTCCGGTCCGGATGCCAGCTGGATCTTTCCTGGAGAAGAGACCTGTAAAGACTGCACAGTTCTGGTTAGCGCGGCAACTCTCTTAGTCAGCTCTTGGACCTGATGGTGCAGGTCTGTAGCCGGGTCATTGTTCAAAGCCTGCGCATCAGCTCCCACAGGCCCTGCAGACAAGGGCGCCGCGTCCTGGTGATAAGTGATAGCAGGGAGCCTGTGGGTCACAGCGCCACCTGGTGCCGGTTCTCGGAGCACCCGGATGGCTCTGTCCTTGAACTGTGCAAAGTCCAGGTCAGGGTCCTGTAAGGCCATTGCTCGCAACTGGGTTCGGTGGGCATTGCACAGTAGACCCTCAATAAATTGTTCGGTCAACAGCTTGTCTTCATTTCCCACGCTGTCAGGGTCTGCCTGCTTAATGGCTCTCAGGGCCTCTTGTAGGTTTAGAGCATAGTCTCTTATACTTTCATGTGCCCGTTGTTTGCACCCGTAAAATCTTAGTTTTATCTCGGCTGAGTTCCGGGTGTCAAATGTGTCTTTCAGACGGGCTAGTATCTCTCTGACAGTCGTCTTCTTCCCAGGTGACCAGGACTTTACCTCCCTTTGGGCTGCCCCGATTAACTGAGCCACCAGGATGCTTACTTTTTGCTCTTCCGTGAGGGGGTATACCTGGAAGAGGTTATCCAGTCTTTCCCTAAAGTCACTCAGGGTATGTGACTCCCCTGAGTACTAGGGTAGCCAGGTTGCCCCCGGGATATAGGGCATGGTGAATGGCATGACCGCTGCAGCAGTTGCGCTGGCGGCCGGTGTGGCGGTGGAGCTCCCCTCGGTGTCCGACATCCTCCTTCCCCCCTAGTGGACCGTGGCCTACCTTGCGATGCTCTTCTTCCGTAGGCCGCGGCTCCGCAGTCAATCATCGGGGTAGAGGACCTGGCGTCGCGCTCCGATGACGTCAGTGTCGCTCTTCCTCCCTTCCAGGACCTTGCGCAGCGTCAGTGTGTGGGGCGGAGCTTCGGATCTCGCGCGCTTTCGACGTCCACGCCCCTCTTCTTCCCGTGCGGCATCCCGAAGATGGCGTCCGAAGGCGGGAAGCAGCTGCGGATGGCGGGAAGACGGCAGAAGACGGCGGGAAACGACCCAAGATGGCGTCCGATGGCGGGAAACGGCTCCGGACGGCGGGAAACTTCGCCACAGGTAAGTACAAAAGTCTTTTTCAGGAAAGCAGTACCCGGTGGTTGCGGGCACGAAATCCGGCCGACTAAGCCAAAGTTGACGCGCCCCCTGGGCCTGTGCTGTGCAGGGGATACCCGGAGCCGGATCGCTGGGGTTTGTTGTCCTCCGTGGCTGTGACCCGGTCCGTGCCCAGGGCGGTCAAACCAGTGGCAGTCTGAGTGTGATAACAAATGTCCGACTACGCCACCCGTGGATTGCGGTCAGTGGGGACCGCCGCTGCGCTGCAGACCGCTGAGGCTGATGTTGTATGCTCAGCCAAGTATCGGATAACTCCCCACGGGAGAAGTATTGCCTCAGGGCAGCTAGTGTGGATGATGAGAGTAATGGTGTGAGCGTCCCAGTACTGATGGTGCTGGTACGGCGATGAAACACAGAGACGTGTGGTGCAGTTCAGGGTCTTTACTGATGGAATAACGCAGACCCTCCCGGGAGTATTGGTTAGCAGTAGGGGCCTGGTCAGTCTGTAAGCAAGTAGGATCTCCCCTGGCCAGGTGGAGTTGTAGGCCTCCCCGACTATCTGCACTCTTTCCTGGCTACCTTACTCTATGCGGGTAGAAGTAGCCCACGTCCCTGAGTATACCGTGTGGTGCTCACCCGTATGGCCGGTGACTTGGGGCCTTCCGTTAGCCTCCTCTTCACGATGGCGGTGCTGGTCCCTTGCTTGTGACCGTGCCTCCGGGCTTCTATGGCCAGAGGACATGGAATCCCCTGCCAGTTGGATTCTGCTGCTGGGCCTGGATGTCCCCACAGCCTCGGACTCCGTGTCAGGGTTTAGTGTCTTCAGCCAAGGCGAGCTTTCTAGCTTCCAGCCTCTGGCACTCGCTCCTGCTCCTACAGAGCTCCTAGTTCTTGCTTTCCCTGTCCAGGCTCTGACTCTCAGACTCTGTCTGCTCTGCTTGTTCTGCAGGCTCTGTCTGGGACTTCACTACCTAATCCCACCCCAGACCCAGTTTATAAGGGCAGATTCCTCCCCTCCCAGGTCTGGGCGGGCGGTGTTGCATGCTTAGGGCTCCTGACCAGAGAAACCTCCCACTTGCTCTCAGACATAATATTTCTATTACTGTGGCAACCAGACCCCTGGGGTGCCACATGATGAACACCTTGAACCCCCAACGCCTTCACAGAAGTTTATAACATTGAGCCATAAAGATAAAAATTTCACATTTTTCCCATAAAAATGTTTTTCAGTACCCAATTTTGCGTTTTCAAAAGGGTAACCGGAGAACTTGTCCCATACCATTCGTTGTGCATAGAAGTTTATGTTAGAACCCTCCTGTTTGTTTTTTCCATCCTGTGTTTTGCGGTCACGCGACCATCTGCCTTTATATTCCAGCTCCGCCCTTTTGGCTGAGCTGGACTTCAGTGTTTGGAAGAGAAAGGGAGAAAAAGCGCGCTATGTGAAGGACCTGATCGGTAGATGTGATGGAAACAGACAAAAGGCCACTCACCTGTTGGAGTTGTGCACCCCTACACAACTCTGGTGTTAGTGTGGAAATGGAAGGAGCAGGCACGTCTCACCGCAAGGTACAGGTAGCTTGGCACACCACGTGCCGTGTGCTGCAGACCGCCACTCATGCTCACCGTTTCCGGGTTCCAAAATTGCAGGCCACGTGTCCGCCCACAGATCACATGACTCAGGATCAGATGTGCATCACCACAGGTCCTGAAAGCTAGGAGAGTGCAGCCCCAAACCGCAGGTCCTGAGTTGAGCAGCCAAAGGGGAAGTTAATAGTGGTGGGATTTAAGAATGATTGACTAAAAGCTGCTCCTGCCGCTAACCCCGAAGTGGGATTGAAAGTGGTCCAAATTATAGACCGCTTTTTTATTTAGACTGCTTTTTTATTTAATTTGGACTTCAGTGTTTGACTGTTTCTCTAGCTAGGTGCTTCTGTGGGTTTCTCTGTCAGTTCATTTGGTCCTTCTGGGACCTCTAGTACTTTTTTGTCTGTTTGTCTTTTTATGTTCTGCAACAACTTCTCTGTTTAGGAGGTGTCACATTTTTGTTCCAGTCCTTAGTTCTTTTAGGGACCCCTCCCCTTATGCTATAGGTCTTCGTTCAGACTAGCCGAGGACTAAGGCGGGTCTGTTCGCTAGGAACAGGCAGCCCGCTACATCGTAGGGATTCAGCTTAGTTTTACTGTAGGGACAGTTTTCCCTTTTCTTTCCTTAGTGCTTGTTGCAGATCATAACAGTTTATAACATAGAGCCTTGAAATTAAGAAATCAAACTTTTTTTCCACAAAAATTTACTTTTAGCCCCAATTTTTTTATGTTCACAAGGGTAACAGGACAAAATGGACCACAAAATTTGTTGTACAATTGCTCCTGAGTAGTGTTGAGCATTCCGATACTGAAATATCGGGTATCGGCCGATATTCGCGGTATCGGAATTCCGATACTTAATTCCGATACTTTTAGAATATCTTATACCGGAATCGGAAGTTCCCATAATGCAATGAGCCAGTTTCATTTTATTCAGCCAATGAGGATCCTAAGAAGTGTGGGCACATCCTGTTAGGCATGTTGACTAATGGCATGGCTGTGATTGGCTGCTGAAATGATGTCATGATGCACTATAAAAGCCGCCGCCGCCATTTTGAGCTCACTCTGCTGTGAATTCAGTTAGGGATAGGATGCTGTTGTTCTGAGGGACAGTTTTAGCTACCTATTTGCTCTATTCTGCTTTACCCAAGCTACTTTATAAATCGCTGTGCCTTGCAGCGCTAGTGCACAGTTCTCTGTGCTGTTCACCTCTGTCTGCAAGGTCTGTGTGTGTGAGTGCAGCTCACGCTGTAGTGTGTGCTTCAGCCAAGTCTGGTTGTAGTGAGCTCAGTGTGCGTCACTGCCTCATACATTGTCCTTTTTTGCTAATTGATCATTTTTCCTGATTTCTCCTATTAGTGTGGTGGTTCCATCCGTATCCAGCTAAATTGGTTCCAAACACACTATATAGGAGTAGATAGAGAATTTTTTTTATGTCTTGCAGTGCTAGTGCACAGTGCTCTGCATCTGCACTGTTCACCGCTGTCTGCAAGGTCTCTGTGTGTGAGTGCAGCTCACGCTGTAGTGTGTGCTTCAGCCACGTCTGGTTGTAGTGCGCTCAGTGTGCGTCACTGCCTCATACATTGTCCTTTTTTGCTAATTGATCATTTTTCCTGATTTCTCCTATTAGTGTGATGGTTCCATCCGTATCCAGCTACATTGGTTCCAAACACACTATATAGGAGGAGATAGAGGAGCCTTTCTGCAGCATTGTGCCATGCAGCCCCAGCCAGATTAGTATTAGCCTATTTTTTGTAGCCTCATCTATTGCATTGTAGGTTACCTTCCTACATTGTAATAGCTACAAAAAGTTTGTAATACTATCGGTATTACATCTTTGGGCACATCCAGTGTCTTTTTGTGACAAAAAAAACTAAATAAAGTTCACTAAACACTCCACTTTACAGTTGTGTAGGCCACATTAGCTCATATTAAAGTCTTGTCCACACTTTATAAAATTAGTGTTTCTTATACCTGTTAGCAGCTGTTCAGGAATACGCACGCTAAGCCCTTAGTACTTTTCTGCCTATCTTTATCAGTCTACCAAGATGAAGAAGGCAGGGAGTAAGGCATGTGGTCGTGGGCGTGGGCGTCGAGTTTCTGCAGGGAGAGGACGTGAGGATTCTGTGCCTGCAAGGAGAGGATGTGGGGATTCTGTGCCTGCTGCGGGCACCAGTGACTCAGCATCCCCCAGTTTTACCAGGGAACAGTCCTTTATGCGCAGCTTTGTAGGAGCTAGCCGTACCCCACTGCTGCGGGAGGACCAAATTGAAGCAGTTGTCGGATGGATGGCAGCTAACACATCGACTTCAATTAGTTCCAGATCCTCTCAGGTCCTGAGCACTGAAGAGCACCCATCTGTCTCTTCACCACCTGCCAAATTGCCCAGGCAGTCAGAGAGCCCTGAACAGGAGCCATCTCTACTTCTGTTCTCTGAATCTCTTGGCTTGGAAAGAGGGGGCCAGCCAAGCAGAATTCGAGAATTTGAAGAAGAGGTAGTATGCAGTGATGCGCAACCGTTTTGTCTCTCTGTATCTGAAGAGGCGGGTGGGCCAGTGCCTATGGTCAGCAGCACACCTCAGTACGCATCTGATGATGAGACTCATGTGCCACTTTCTGGTGCGTACTGTGCTGTCGAGACTACCCAGGAGAAGCAGTTGTTTGAAGAGGGTGGTGTAGATGATGAGGTCCTTGACCCATCATGGCGTGAGGGACAGGAAGGTGGTGGGAGCAGCTCTGAGGAAGAGATTCCCCGAACAGCCCAAAAAGGAGGGAGAGGGAGGGGGCAGACTTGGTTGCCTGTAGCCTCCACTTCGGCACCCATTAGGAGCATGGCTCTTCCAAAATCCAAAGCGGGCGCTCCCAAGACTTGCAGTGCCTGGTCCTTTTTTGACACAGTTGCAGATGACATTTGCTTTGTCAAATGCAAGCTGTGTAATCAGAAGGTGAAAAGAGGGAAAAGTGTCAGCAACCTCAATACCACAAATATGTGGAAACATGTGGAAACAAGCACGTGGTGGAGTTACAAAAACACACTGAAGACCTAGGCCAACCTACAGCGCCACCTACCACCTCTTCAGCTCGTGTTGTAGCCTCTTCCTCCAGCTCACACACAGCTGGTTCGGCTTCCTCACAGGATCGCCATGGAAGAATAACTGGCACTGTTGTACAGAGTCACAGTGTAATTCCACCCACAGCACCACTTTCCCAGTCATCCTCACACTCCCAGGCCAGTCTACAGCCATCGTTAGCACAGGCATGGGAGAAAAGGCGCCCATACTCGGCAAACCACCCCCGAGCACAGGCTCTGAATGCTGGCATTGCTAAACTACTGGCCCTTGAAATGCTATCATTCAGGCTGGTGGAAACTGACACCTTCCGTAACTTTATGGCATTGACAGTCCCACAATACAACGTGCCCAGCCGCTTTTATTTCAGCAGGCAAGCCGTCCCTGCCCTGCAACATCATGTGGAGGGAAAAATTAAACATGCGCTACAAAACGCCGTCAGTAGCAAGGTCCACCTGACCACCGATGCGTGGACCAGTAAGCATGGACAGGGACGATACCTTTCCCTCACTGCCCATTGGGTAAATGTTGTGGAGCCGGGTACAGATCTTGAGAGTGGCGCTGTATGTGTTCTGCCAACTCCAAGGATTGCAGGAATCCAGTCTGTACACATTGACTCCTCCTCATACTCCAGTTCCTCTGAATCAACGCTGCAGGAGCCGTCACGGTCTACCTCCACATCGACCCGTGAACGGTTACCTGTTATGATGACCGATATGAGCACAGCCGTGGCCAAACGTCAACAGGCCGTATTAAAATTAATTTCTTTGGGGAATCGAAGCCACACAGCGCAGGAGCTCTGGAATGCCATCAAGCAGCAGAGCGACGTGTGTTTTGTGCCAGCGAATCTCCAGCCAGGCATGGTAGTGTGTAACAATGGTGACAATCTGGTGGCAGCTCTGGGCCTAGGCAACCTCACTCACATCCCATGTCTGGCACATGTGCTCAACTTGGTCGTGCAGAGTTTTTTGAGGGACTATCCGGATCTTGATGCACTGCTTCACAAGGTCCGCATAGAGTGCGCTCACTTGCAGCGTTCCAGCAACGCAAGATCACGCATTGCAGCTCTGCAGCGCCGATTACGTCTTCTGGAACATCGCATCATATGTGACCTACCCACAAGGTGGAATTCAACGTTACATATGTTGGAGAGGTTGTGTGAGCAGCAGTCAGCAGTAATGGAGTACCAGCTGCAGCAGGCGCAAACAAGTCGCAGTGCGCGCCGTTCACACTTCACCACCACTTAGTGGGTCTCTATGAAGGACATTTGCCACGTTTTGCGTGCCTTCGATTATTCCACGCGGATGGCGAGTGCAGATGATGCACTAGTCAACATGACTATCCCCCTTATCTGCCTGCTTGAAAAAACACTGCAAGCACTAAGGGACGAGGTTTTGGGAGAGGTGGAGGATGAGGAGTCACAAATGCCATCTGCTTCTCTACAGTCTGCGCAACGTGGTTCCTCACAAAGGCCTAGGCAGGGGACACTTTGTGAGGAGGAGAGGATGAGGAGGAGTCAATGGAGGAGGAAGACATCTGTCCAGAGGAGGGAGGTACACAATGCTCTAGTAGTCAGTATCTAGAGCGAGGGTGGGGTGATGCAGAGCAGGCAGAGATCACGCCTCAAGCAGGGGACAGTGTTTCTTGGCCAGTTGGCAGTCTGCAGCACATGGTTGATTTCATGCTGCAGTGCCTGAGAAACGACCACCGCATCGCCCACATTCTCAACACGGCTGATTATTGGGTGTCCACCCTCCTAGATCCTCGCTACCGGGACAACTTACAAAGCCTCATAACACCGTTGAACCGGGAGCGTAAAATGCGGGAGTACCAAGACGCACTGGTGCATTCCATCATGTTCTCCATTCCAACCGAGAGCAGTGCTGCTAGTGCTTTACAAAGCAGCTCAGTGCGTCGAGGCAGTGGAGGAAGCTCTGCACAAAGAGGGAGCAGAAGCAGCGCCTCAGCACAAGGCAAGACCAGTATGGCCCAAATGTGGCAAAGTTTTGTGTCCCCGCCGCCACAAATGTCTACACCATCACAGACGGCTCCAGTCAGCAGGAGGCAACGTTTCTGTCAGATGGTGACAGACTACATGTCTTGCCCTCTCAGTGTACTCACAGACGGCTCTTCCCCCTTCAAGTTTTGGGTCTGTAAGCTGGATACATGGCCAGAGCTTAGCCAGTATGAATTGGAGGTGCTAGCTTGCCCTGCTGCTAGTGTACTATCGGAACACGTCTTTAGTGCCGCAGGTGGTGTACTAACAGACCGTCGCATGCGACTATCCTCCGATAACGTTGACCGGCTTACTTTTCTCAAAATGAACAAGGCCTGGATCTCGCATGAATTTGCCAGTCCTCTTCCAGAATAAATAATTGGTTGGCAACAGTATCCAGATCTCCTGTTGTGTTCATGTTTCTACCACCTGAACTGTAATCCCTGAGCTCCAACACCGCCAGTTGCTGCTCAGAAGTGCCGTCTGCACAGTCAACACTTGCTGCCGTGTTATTGGGGTTCAGTAACGTCAGCTGATCCCCTGCTATGCGTACTGCAATTTCTCCTGCTCTGTCCACATTCACACAGCTACAGATTTAAAACTTGCTCCAATTACACCTCTGGCTCCTCTGTTTTCAGTATTATCCCTGAGCTCCAACACCGCCAGTTGGCGCTCAGAAGTGCTGTCTGCACAGTCAACACTTGCTGCCGTGTTATTGGGATTCAGTAACGTCAGCTGTTCCCCTGCTGTGCGTACGGCAATTTCTCCTGCTCTGTCCACATTCACACTACTACAGATTTTAATGTTGCTCCAATTACACCTCTGGCTCCTCTGTTTTCAGTATTATCCCTGAGCTCCAACACCGCCAGTTGGCGCTCAGAAGTGCTGTCTGCACAGTCAACACTTGCTGCCGTGTTATTGGGGTTCAGTAACGTCAGCTGTTCCCCTGCTGTGCGTACGGCAATTTCTCCTGCTCTGTCCCCATTCACACTACTACTGATTTTAAACTTGCTCCAATTAGGCCTCTGGCTCCACTCTGTTTTTAGTATTTCCCTGAGTTCCAGCACCGCCAGCTGTTTCCCAGCAGTGTCTTTGGCACGGGTACGGGCACGGGTTAGCCGACTCTATGGTGCCTGCAATTTAGGTGACTCCTATGTGGGCTGTGGGATCTGGCAATGAAGGCTGGTTCCATAGTGGCAATAAGACAAGCACCCCCTGTAGGACTGTGGGTTTCGGTAACTGCGGCCAGCTGGTTCTCGGCAGTGCCTTTGGCTTAGGTGCCTCCTTCTCGGTATCCAAGTTCCACCAAAGTCTGCTGGTCCTTGGTAGTGCTTTCTGGCACAGGTACCTCCTGCATAGTAGCCGAGTTCCAGTACCATCAGCTGGTCCTCGGTAGTTCCATTGGCTCTTGTACCTTCTGCTACCCATCCGGGTTCCAGTACCGTCAGCTGGTACTCTGCAGTGCCTTTGGCATAGGTGCCTCCTTCTCGGTATCCAAGTTCCACCAACGTCTGCTGGTCCTTGGTAGTGCTTTCTGGCACAGGTACCTCCTGCTTAGTAACCGAGTTCCAGTACCGTCAGCTGGTCCTCGGTAGTTCCATTGGCTCTTGTACCTTCTGCTACCCATCCGGGTTCCAGTACAGTCAGCTGGTCCTCGGTAGTTCCATTTGCTCTTGTACCTTCTGCTACCCATCTGGGTTCCAGTACCGTCAGCTGGTCCTCGGTAGTTCCATTTGCTCTTGTACCTTCTAATACCCATCCGGGTTCCAGTACCGTCAGCTGGTTCTCAGCAGTGTCTTTGCCACGGGTACTCCCTCCTGCCCAGCCTGGTTCCAGCACACCAGCTGTTTCCGGGTAGTGTCAACGTCACTTTGCCTCCAATGCGTTGTCCTGTCGTGTTGCGGTCGAGTTAGCCGACTCTATGGTGCCTGCAGTTTAGGTGACTCCTATGTGGGCTGCGGGATCTGGCAATGAAGGCTGGTTCCATAGTGCCAATAAGACAAGCACCCCCTGTAGGAGTGTGGGTTTCGGTAACTGCGGCCGGCTCGCGGCCTTGCAACTTTTTTTTACATGGGTACCTTCTGCTACTCATCCGGGTTCCAGTACCGTCAGCTGGTTCTCGGCAGTGCATTTGGCTTAGGTGCCTCCTTCTCTGTATCCAAGTTCCCTCAACGTCTGCTGGTCCTTGGTAGTGCTTTCTGGCACAGGTACCTCCTGCTTAGTAACCAAGTTTCAGTACCATCAGCTGGTCCTCGTTAGTTCCATTGGCTCTTGTACCTTCTGCTACCCATCCGGGTTCCAGTACCATCAGCTGGTTCTCGGCAGTTCCTCAGCCTTCTTGTACCTTCTGCTACATTTCCAAGTTCAAGCTTTTTGAAATGGTTCTTGATAATCACTCTGGATCTCCCTGACGAGGACCCTAAAGACGAGGACCCTGAAGACCACCCCGAAGAAGACGAGGACCCCAAAGACGAGGACCCTGAAGACCAACCCGAAGAAGATGAGGACCCCGAAGACGACGACCCTGAAGACAACCCCGAAGAAGACGAGGACCCCGAAGACGAGGACCCTGAAGACGAGGACCCTGAAGACCACCCCGAAGAAGACGAGGAGCCCGAAGACGAGGAATCTGAAGACGAGGACCCTGAAGACCACCCCGAAGAAAACGAGGACCCCGAAGACCACGACCCTGAAGACGACGACCCTGAAGACCACCCCGAAGAAGACGAGGACCCTGAAGATGACGACCCTGAAGACGACGACGCTGAAGACGACGACCCTGAAGACCACCCCGAAGAAGACGAGGACCCCGAAGACAAGGACCCCGAAGACGATGACCCCGAAGACGACGACCCTGAAGACCACCCCAAAGAAGACTAAGAAGATGACCCTGAAGAAGTTGACCAAGAGGACAAAGAACAAGAAGACAACCACCAAGATACAGAAGAACAAGAGACAGAAAACCAAGAAGCAGAAGTACAAGAAGCTGCAGAACAAAAAGCAGAAGAACATTAAGCATAAGACTAAAAATCAGAGCAAAAGATATTATCTAAATTATAAGCCTAAGATGACTAAGCAGTGTATGGGGGTGAGTCCGTTCCTCCTCATGGTGCCCCTGGAAAAGACCTGCTGCTGCAGGCCAAACTGAACGCGGACAAATCCTGTTGTAAATCTTTTGTGACGGGCAGAACGAAAGGTGTAATGTTCAAACTTTTATAGATAACAACTGCAGGAAAGCCTGTCACAAATAAGAATATGATGAAGAAGAAGAAGATGAAGAAGTAGAATATGAAGAAGAATAATAGTTGAATAAGAAGAATATGAAGAATGTAAAAAAAAAGAATAATACGAAGAAGGTGAAGAAGAAGAAGATGAAGAAGGTGAAGAAGAAGTTGATGAAAAAGATGCTGATGCTGAGGATGATGAAGGAGAAAGTGTGGGAGAAGTAAAAAAGAAGGTGAAGAGCATGGAAGTAGTGAAACATAAATATCTGACAAAATATAAAAAAACTTAACATAGTCAATATTTCTGTAACTCAGAACATCTTAAAAAAAAAATTAATTCCTGTTATTCCATTTGATTGGGCTAAACCTCTATGCCTTTATTGTCTCCCCCACCTCCCCCAATACATTCTACATTATTCTTAGTTGTTTTCCTTCATGTAGAATTAACCTACAAGGAAAGAAAGGGGTTTTTTTTATTCCGATATTTTTGTCCCATTGACTTGCATTGGGTTCCGGTATCGGAATCGGCGATATCCGATACTTTTTGGGTATCGGTCCGATCCAATCCGATCCGATATTTCCCGATATCGGAAGGTATCGCTCAACACTACTCCTGAGTACAGACATACCCTATATGTAGGGGAAAACTATTGTTTGGGTGCACGGCAGGGCCTGGAAAGGAAGGAGTGACGTTTGGAACGCAGACTTTGATGTAATTGTCTTCAGGTGTCATGTCGCGTTTGGGGAGCCCCTGATGTGCCTAAACAGTGGAAAACCCCAACAAGTTGCCCCATTTTGGAAACTATACCCCTCAAGGATTTTATTCATGGGTATAGTGAGCATTTTGAACCCACAGGTACTACACAGAATTTGGTAACATTAGGTAGTCATACTGAAAATTTTCATTTTTTTTGCAAAAATGTAGATTTAGCCCCAAATTTGTAATTTTTGCAATGGATAATAGAAGAAAATGGACCCCATAATTTTTGTCATTGCTCCCGAATGCGATGATGCCCCATATGTCATCAGAAACTAGTGTTAGGCCACTCGTTAGGGCTGAGAAGAAAGAAGCACTATTTCTCTTTTGGAGCATAGATTTTGGTAGAATAGTTTGTGGGTGACATTTGCGAAGCCCTTAAGGTGCCAGAAAAGCAGAAAACCCCCAAAAGTGACCCCATTGTAGAAATTGCACATCTCAATGAATTCATCTACTGCTGCAGTGACTATTATGTAACATCTATACACGACTTTATTCTTATGCCAGTTTAGTGCCCATACATTGTACTCCCATAAAGTGTAGCGCCCCCATACATTTCTCCTGGTGACACACACCCTGTAAATTAATACAATACAATAATGCCAAACATGTGGCCGCTTACTGCGGTTTAGGCACAGTGGGGCTCAGAAGGAGGGGGCCTTTGGATTTGGGAGCGCAGAATTCACTGGATTTTATTTAAGGGGGCGGGAGCCATGTCACTTTTCCAGAGTCTTTGTTTTACCACTAATGTGGGACCCCCTATAGTCCCAGTGACAGATGACGGACCTGTGAGGGGGTCTGGTTTTGTGTGGTATAAATTAGGGGTTTTAGTGGTAACATTTTGGGGTACATAATTTTTAATTGCTTCCAGAATAAGGCTGGATCACATTCTTGTGTTCTATGCTGAGCACTTACGTCGGGGTTTCCGTGTAAATCCCCAAAAAATGTGATTCAGACAAAACCCCCAACAGAACCACCCACCACAAAGAGGCAGATGGAGACGTTTGACGTCTGCTCCGGTAGACTCCATCTTTTTAGGCGCACACAGATCTGTGGTCGTCCACACTTGTGTGGGAAAAAAAGCCTATAATGATGGTACACCGCCGGAATAGAGACCAGTCCAAAGGGACTCCATCGGCCTCATAAGTGAATGGCTCCATCTGGGTTTTTTGTCTGAATTGCGGTTTTGGTGAATTTACATGGAAACCCCAACGTAAGCACTCAGCGGAGAGCGCAGGATAAACATGAGCCAAGCCTTATTCCGATTTTTTTGGAGGCAGAATGAAGAAATAGACAGCAGTACCAGAATAGTTCTTATTTTTATTTTTTCACGGTACACTGTCCGGTATAAATGATAAGGCAGATTTATTCTTCTGGTTGGTGTGATTACAGCGATACCAAATTCATGTTTTTTTTTAGGTTTTGCTGCTATCACACATTAAAAATGTTTTTTTTTTATAAAAAGTATTTTTGTCGCCATATTCTGAGAGCTGTAACTTTTTTCATTTTTGGTGAATAGAGCTGTTTGATGGCTTATTTTTTGCGGGACGAGTTGCAGATTTTTTAGGAACCATTTTGGGGCACATAGTAATTTTTGATCGCTGTTTATTCAGATTTTTCAGACACAGAATAAACAAAAATGAGCATTTCAGTTATTGTTTTTATTTTTTGCGCCGTTCACCGTGCAGTAAAAGTGATGAGACCGATTTGTTCGTAGCGTCGGTACGATTACAGCAATATTAGATTCATATCATTTTTTTATGCTTTGATATTTTTACAGACTAAAAACAATATTTTACAAAAAAGAATTTAATTTTGCATTGTCGCATTCTGAGAGCTGTAACTTTTTTATTTTTTGATTGCTTTTTATTCACTTTTTCGTGAGTCAGTATGATGAAAAAGTGTCATTTTTGGTGTGTTTTTTATTTTTATTTTTTACGCAACAGTTTTGTAGAGCGGGTCATTCTGCACGCGGTGATACCAATTATGTGTACATTTTTGCTTATTTTTGTTTTATCACAAGCGCTACGTTTTGAGCGACGAAACGGATTTTAGTAAGTCCCACTGTGGGACATGTGTGATTTTCACTTTTATTGTTGATTTCATACTCTGCAGTACCTCTCTACTGCAGTGCATGAGATCTGTCAGTGAGTCATGTCTGACTCACTGACTGTGCCTGTGAGAGCCAGCTTATTGCTGGCTCTAACAGGCCACCGTACCTTGGGATCATCACATGATCTCAGGGTACTATGGTAACCATCGGGACCAGCGATTCTCATCTCGGGGATCCGATGGTTACTAAGGGGATCGCAAGACCCCCTTGTAAAAACTTAAATACCGCTGTCACGATTGACAGCGGTATTTAAGGGGTTAATCGGCCCCGATCGGCATCGTGGCCGGCCGGGGCCGATACTGCAGGGTGTCAGCTGTCATACACTTATTCCGCAGCTTCGCATTTTCACGGCGCTGTGGAATAAGTACCCTTAATGACCGCCGTAAAAATGCGCTTCAGTGGTCGTTAAGGGCTTAAATCTACTCTACCTGGGTGGGCCGTACCCTGAGGACGGAGAACTCCTCCTTCGAAACGTACCGGCCTGTGGCCCCACTGAGGCTCTGTAGCCTTTCCAACTGTGATGTCAAGCTAGACATGCCCCCTGTCCGTAGCGCCAGCCAGCAGCAGCGCTTCCAGCTGGAGCCCCCTGCGATTGAAACATCTCCTGGCACATACGGAGAGGAGCATTCACAGGAGGACGCTCCCACAATGAACTTCTGCTAGCAGGACTTTGCTTTGTGCCCTGCACCTTGTGCTGAACTGGGAAGCTGTCAGATCCCCAACAGTAAGTCCCCCGATTTACACAGCAACCACCAACAAGTGTGCTAGAGGCATCTTTTTGAACTGACATTTCTTAGTCTCCCTACAACGGATTAAAAGACTCTTTTGGGACTGTGATCCCCTGGCTTTCATCCACAGCCAGTCCTTTGGACATACATCTCCTTGTCAGGGAAGTATTTTGTCATTATCCGGACTGCAGGCCAATATTTTGTATAATATAGACATTCTGAGGATATATCACTAAAGTGTATGCATGATACCCACTGGTGATTCATCCACATATTTGAGTTCAGTTCTCCTTGCCTTATATTCTCTACATAGATTGCGGTTTTTTGAGCAGCACAGTAGTACCGTACTTTATTATCATTCTATCTACTTTTCTGACAGTCCTACACACAGAGCCTGTCTCACTACCAGCAGCTATACCTGCAATATTCTGTTATCTCGAATGGGTTCATTTTTTTTCTTTTTAGAAGCAGTAATAAACCACATCTGTCCTCTCCCCACAGCTGGTTATGACAACCGGAGACCGACCTTTTCCTGATAGATTACAGAAACAGGAGTTTTAAGCCCACGACAGAAATTTACCAAGGCGCAGTATTAAAGCTCAGGACCAGGCGCCATAAATTTATAGCACTTTGTCATTACCAGGCTAATATACTTTTTATATTTACTCTTTAATGTTTTCAAAATCTCTGTTTGCTGTCATTTAATGGGAACCTTTATATACCTCCAGTAAATGTCACCAAATGATTAGAACAGATTTTTAGCCTCTGGAAGTAAGAGATGAGGACTTCTATGGAATGACAGCAAGCATAGATCAAGCTGAGGAACTGATACAGAAAGTTGTAGAACTATTTATTACACAAATAATACCATTTTCATGTCAAAACTATAGTACCCATTTGACTTTTCATATACAAACTCTAAATAGTTTTATTGAGTTTACCATCCAGCAGCACAGGTAACATTCAAGGCCATAATGATCCACATCGCTTATATTTGACCTTCACATTTATAATAGAAATTGAACAAATTGATTTCTATAGAATTGAATGTTTTACCCTAAGTTTTAATCCATTCACTAAGAATTTATTACTTTCTACTCGTGACTGTGGATAAGGAAAAGGTATATTTCCTATCTAAGTAAATTCTGTATGTGGCTCTATTTAATCAAAATACATTTCATGACTGAATGAATTTAAAGAGTATTTATTAGCTGATGTTTGATATAATGCAGCAACGAGCATTGTGTGCGATATCTGCACTCACTTATCAAATTCAAATATATTGCAAAGTTTCAGTAACTTTTGTACATTGCTAAATGAACTTTATAGACAAACGCCCTGTGGCATAGACACTTAAAGGGAACCTGTCATTACGATTTACCCCTAGAAGCTATTAAGGGCACTTTTTCAGCCTCCTAAAACCCTCTTTAATGATGCCTGTATTAGCCCTAATTGCTGAATGTAAGGCCGCCCTGATTCATCAGACCATTTTCACCAGAATGAAAATCGCTTTGAAAAGTTACAAAATTAATGCGCAACTCAGAATTGTGCAAAAATGTAGCGATTTTTTGTAATTTTACACCAGTTTCTCCTAACTCCACTAAAATGGGCTGAGCTGGGGCGGAACAGGCGAGCGGATGGGTCGTGTCACCACAACTCGTCTAATTCATGGCGAGCTGTGGCATTCCTTACAATAGGAATCCTACTCCAGTCTTTGCTTGTAGTTAAATTTGTGACGTACTGCACACCACTCCTGATTTATTAAGAGGTGTGCACTTCATAATGAATCAGGAGCATCTGACTCCAACACACCCCCTCGTCAAGATATTCATGAACATCATCTATCTTGATTAATCAGGGTCTATGTGTTTAAAACTAAATTTACTTGTCCCTGCTCTTTCTGCCTGCGGTCACTGGACTAGTAAAGGACCACTGTCAATCAATGCCATTGCGTGGGGGCAGCATACTCACGGCAGTGTAAGGGTACATTCACATCAGCATTTTTTCAGTCCAAGTTCTTTCCATGAAAAAATGGACAGCACTCAGACCAATGTTATTCAAAGGGCAGTGCAGATGAGCAATTTTCTCATGGGCCTAATCTGCTTGTGAAAAAAAAATCGCACTATACAGTATTTTCTTCGGGTCTCGTCTGATTTTGCAAAGGAAGGTGAACTTTTTTTTCTCTTCAACTTTAAAGGTAATCCATTTCTGTCACCAGAAGTAATGCAATTAACCTGCATATATGGCATTAATCTGCAGGTTAATAGCGTTATTAACCTGCCCGACTCCCAGACTTAGCAGAACGTTAGAAAATAAACTTTATTCCCCTGCCATTGTTCGGGTTCCAGTCATGGGGGCGGCGCCGTCGCTGGTTCAGTCACTGCTCTGAGTATACAGAGCGGCAACTGTAACCGCGCCCCCGGCCCTCACCTTCACTGACTGTGCATTGGGGTCGGCAGTCAGTCGGATCCCGGCCAATCAGACATTGTTAACCTATCCTAAGGATAGGCCATCAATGTAAAAGTAGTGGACAACCTCTTTAACATTTGTCAAATTGAATCAGGCATGGATCAGTGAAAACTTTCATGCACCAAGAACTGATGTTAATAACAAATTCATCTATACCATTTGTCTGTCTGCCTGCCTGTCCATTATCTGTAGTGAACACTGTTCTGCTCCACCAGTGCTGGTGGGACCACACTCTGCTGGGCATCTACTCACTATCCATCATGTCTGTAGTACTGCTGGTGCCGGGGCTGCCGTTGCTGGCCCTAAACTGTCAAGCATCTCCTTGCCTCAATGGGTCTCTTAACTCTCTACTACGTTGCTCCATTCTCAGCCACTGCACAGCCACTCCATCCACACACTTACTGACTGCCCATTTTATTTCATAGTGCTTGACTGTACAACTGATACTGGGAAATGTAATTTCATGTTTTTGTACCCTGAAGGAACGGCTATGAAAACAGGCCTAATTTTTAAAAAGACTTTGAGACAGCAAGCCAGAAATTCATCACATTCAAAACAGAGTAACTGTTATCTCCAGGAAAAAAGGGGAATAATTTTTGGGCAGCTTGATAAAAACCTTGTAAATGCTTAATCATTTGGTGCTTAAGAAACCAGTTGTGAACCAAAAAAAGAGATAATTTTTTTCAGTTCTGATTGAAAGGCCATTACTAGTGTTGAGTGAGCATGCTCGACACTGCTCGGTGCTCGCCCGAGCATCACGCTACTCGGGATGTTCGGCGAGCACCGAGCATTTCCGGGTTACTCGGGCGGGAGCTCGGGTCTCCGCCCTGCATGTTTGGCGCTCTTTACAGAGCCAATGAACATGCAGGGATTGCCAGCCAGTCACTGTAATGCCGCAGCCATGTTGTTTGTGGGCATTACAGTGATTGGCTGGCCGCACAGCGCCACCTCGAGTATTTAAAACCGGGCGCCGCCATCTTGGACACAGTCTCTCCGGATCAGACAGTGTAGGGACAGCACTGCTGATTTAGGGAGAGATATATCCTGCAAAATAGTTAGTGTAGGGTCTGTAAAGGCTGCCAGATCAAACAAACAGTCCTTCTCAGGACTAATATCCATCCCAGGTATATCAGGCAGGCAGGCAGGCTGTATAGGGGACGCAGTGGTTATACCAGCAAACGCTGCATTACAGTCCTGTGTGCTGCTCCTGTTGCTGAAATTGCTGGACTTAGCTCCAGGTCCCGGGGGCCAGGAAAAATCCTTTTTTTTTATCTAAATCCTCTTTTTTTTTTCCTCCTTCACAATGTACAAATACCCATCTTATTAACCTTTTGGTGCCCCCCCCCCCAAAAAAAAAGTGTGCCTCTGATTTTTCAGACACAAATATAGCTGTTGAAAATAGTCTGGTGTAGGCCAGAGAAATACAAGTGTGGTTTTGCAGTTCTATGGGCCATTTGTATCTAAAAAAAACAGTTTGAGTGTGTCGCTCACTGTTCAGCCGCAAATATATATATATTTTAAAAAGCCTGGTATACACCAGTAAATTATTACTGTGGTTTTGAAGTTCCACGGTAAAACATCTCTATTATCCTGTTTTTGGCATTTTTTGCTGTATAAAAATAATAAGTGTCTCCCTGATTTTTCAGACACAAATATATCTGTTGAAAATAGTCTGGTGTAGGCCCGAGAAATACAAGTGTGGTTTTGCAGTTCCACTGTATAAACCTCTTTATTATCTACTTTTGGGCCATTTGTATTTAAAAAAAATAGTTTGAGTGTGTCGCTCACTGTTCAGCCACAAATATATATATATTTTAAAAAACCTGGTATACACCAGTAAATTATTACTGTGGTTTTGATGTTCCACGGTAAAACATCTCTATTATCCTGTTTTTGGCATTTTTTGCTGTATAAAAATAATAATAGTGTCTCCCTGATTTTTCAGACACAAATATATCTGTTTAAAATAATCTGGTGTAGGCCAGAGAGACAGAAGTGTGCTTTTGCTGTTCCATGGTAAAAAATCTCTATTATCCTGCTTTTTGCATTTTTTGCTGTAAAAAAAAAAAAAAATAGTGTCTCCCTGATTTTTCAGACACAAATATATCTGTTGAAAATAGTCTGGTGTAGGCCCAAGAAATACAAGTGTGGTTTTGCAGTTCCACGGTACAAACTTCTGTATTATCCACTTTTGGGCCATTTGTATCTAAAAAAACAGTTTGAGTGTGTCGCTCACTGTTCAGCCGCAAATATATATATATTTTAAAAAGCCTGGTATACACCAGTAAATTATTACTGTGGTTTTGATGTTCCACGGTAAAACATCTCTATTATCCTGTTTTTGGCATTTTTTGCTGTATAAAAATAATAAGTGTCTCCCTGATTTCAGACACAAATATATCTGTTGAAAATAGTCTGGTGTAGGCCAGAGAGACAGAAGTGTGATTTTGTTGTTCCACGGTAAAAAATCTCTATTATCCTTCTTTTTGCATTTTTTGCTGTAAAAAAAAAAAAATAGTGTCTCCCTGATTTTTCAAACACAAATATATCTGTTGAAAGTAGTCTGGTGTAGGCCCGAGAAATACAAGTGTGGGTTTGCAGTTCCACGGTACAAACCTCTGTATTATCCACTTTTGGGCCATTTGTATCTAAAAAAAACAGTTTGAGTGTGTCGCTCACTGTTCAGCCGCAAATATATATATATTTTAAAAAGCCTGGTATACACCAGTAAATTATTACTGTGGTTTTGATGTTCCACGGTAAAACATCTCTATTATCCTGTTTTTGGCATTTTTTGCTGTATAAAAATAATAATAGTGTCTCCCTGATTTTTCAGACACAAATATATCTGTTGAAAATAGTCTGGTGTAGGCCCGAGAAATACAAGTGTGGTTTTGCAGTTCCACGGTACAAACCTCTGTATTATCCACTTTTGGGCCATTTGTATCTAAAAAAAAACAGTTTGAGTGTGTCGCTCACTGTTCAGCCGCAAATATATATGTAGCGCCCCGAGGGTTCGGCCGCTACAGGGGTATTGCACCTCAGTCCAGAGGTGTGATATTCCACTCCCGGGTAAGGATGGAGTATGGACCAGGGCTCAGTTAGCTGCATACAGCACACACACCCGATTTCCGAGGGACAGCTCAACGGTGCTCCCACTAGACAGAAGTGCAGGCACGACCGACTATGTCCCTGTCTGGAGTGGGGAGGGGGGTGGAACACCCAGTGCTGTAGGGGCAGGTAGGGGTTGGTTCCTGAGCGTAGGAAGGAGCCCATTGGTTGCTGGTCACCTGGGCTCATGTTTCTAGAGGGAGGTATAAAAGGTGGGCACCATCTTAGTTCTGGGTCAGTTCAAGCAGGAGGAGAAGAGAGAGGAGTTCGGCCAGAGAGGGCTGACAGGGAGCTGTGGCTCAGTCTGGGCCCAGCTCCATGAGGCAGGCCTGAGGAGAGGGCCAGGAACAGAAAGGAACAAGAACAGAAAGGAACAGAAACAGAAAGGAACAGCAAAGAAAGAGAGGAAGAAACAGAAGGGCTCAGGAACAAGAAGGTGGAAGGGACCCTAAGAACCCACGAGAATCCAGGGTGCAGGGTCAGGCAGATTAAGGGTACCGGATCCCAAGTTGGTGGAGGAGAAACAACCCTCAGCCAAAGACCGGAGGTCGTGATCATTAATTGGTGCGACACCTCATCAAACCTGCTAGGAAGGCACCATATAGGACAGCGGAGGACGGGGCCCACGTTCAACCGCACAAGTCCGCGGTAGCTGGACAAAAGTGGGTCACTGGTGAGGCAGGCCAGAGAAAGGACAAAAGGGGGTCTTGAGCCATACTCCTGAGCTATCTGAGGGTTGACCGAGCCCCTCACCTGGTGGACGCAGCACGACTCAGGCAGTCATTCCCTGCAGAAGTGACTTGGATATTAACCGTGAGTAAAGACCCTGGACTGCAGTATGTTGTCTGTGTGCTTTTTCGCTCCTCCGGCACTACCGGTACTGGGACTCTCACCACCATCATTCCCACCATCCACTACACTGCCCTGGGGCCGCACTCTTCCCGTGGGGAGTCACATCATCCCAGCTGCATACATCATCAGCCCCAGCGGTCTGCCCTGCAGCGGCGGTTCCTAACAACCGAAATCCACGGGTGGCGTAGTCGGACATAATCAATAGCACATAACGGACTACCACTGGCCTGACCACCCTGAGCCACGGAACCGGGTTGCCACTACTACTCCCATCGTTCCCTATTGCCCGGATCCGAGTGCCCCACGGCCCAGGGGGCGAGTCATATATATATATTTTAAAAAGCCTGGTATACACCAGTAAATTATAACTGTGGTTTTGCTGTTCCACGGTAAAAAATCTCTATTATTCAGGTTTTGGTAGTTTTTTCCGTAAAGAAAAACAGTAGTGTCTCCTGACTGTTGTGACACAAAAATGTATCTGTTGAAAATAGTCTTGTGTAGGCCTGACATCCCAGTGTGGTTTCGCAGTTCCACGGGTCAAATCGCTGTACTATCCGGTTTTGGGCCTTTGGTATCTAAAAAAAAAGCAGTTTGAGTGTGTCGCTCACTGTTCAGCCGCAAATATCTCTATTTAAAAAAGTGTGGTATACCCCAGTAAACAATAACTGTGGTTTTCCTCTTCCACGGTTCTAATCTACTCTTTATTACCCTTTTTCCATTGATAGTGCAAGTGTAAGCTATTTTACTTCATTTACAATGGGCAAGGTGCGTGGCAAGGGATGTGGAAGTGGACGTTCTGGTGATGGTTCGTGCAGAGGACGGGGCCGTGGCCAAGGTGAAAATGTGCCACAACCAACAGCCACATATTCTCGCTCCCACTTCTTGACCGAATTACTAGGGAAGCACAGAACAACACCAGTATTGAGAACTGATCAGTGTGAACAGGTTATTAATTGGATAGCAGACAATACTTCCAGTTACCTGGGCACCACCACCTCCGGTCTGTCTTCCACACGGTCAACTCTTAGTAGCCGTGAGTCTCGACCGCATACTCCTCCTCACCCTGATGCTCCTTCCTCCCACCATGCCGAGTGTCGTCAGACAGCAAGTGATCCCACACTTGGACACTCTGAAGAGCTGTTCACTGGTCCATTTCCATATTTGGGCCCCTCGCCTGATACGCTTCAAGTGGTGGAAGAGGAGATCCCATGTTGCGATGCCCAAATATTTGAACAGCCACGGCCACAGGAAGTCGACGTTGGCAATCTGTCACAAGAGGTGGACGATGACGAGACACAATTGCCAGGAAGTGAGGAGGAGAATCGTGGTGCGCAAGTGGAAGAGGAGGAGGTGGTGGATGATCTAGTAACTGACCCAACGTGGAAGGAGGACATGCAGAGTGAGGCCAGCAGCACACAGGGGGAGGGAGGCAGAGTACCCCAACAGGCAGGAAGAAGCAGTGTGGTGGCCACAGACAGAAGGCAGGCAACCGTTCCCTGTAACACCAACACGAGGGACGTTGCCAGTACAAGCGGTAGGTCTTCCAGAGTCTGGAATTTTTTTAAAGACTCTGCTGATAACCCCAAAAAGGCCATATGTTCCACCTGCCATGCCAGCATCAGCAGGGGTGACAAAACTACCAGCCTGACCACCACCAGCATGATCAGGCACATGGCAGCAAAGCACCCGACTTTGTGGGGCGAAACCCAGGGTCCACGACCAGTGTCAGCGGGTGTCACCACTGCTTCTTCCACTGTTGTGCGTGCAATAGAACCCCCTGTTGTGTGTGCAAGGCAATCCCCTGTCCATACTGCATGTAAAGATGACCCCTCCTCTCAGTCTTCACTTGTTACGGCAGTTTCTCAAGAAACAGCATCAACGTCCACGTCCACGTCCCACCGCAGCGTTCAATTGTCCATATCCCAGACCTTTGAACGAAAGCGGAAATTCGCAGCTAACGCCCCACAGGCCACAGTCCTAAATTCGCACATTTCACGACTGCTTGCATTGGAAATGCTGCCTTTTAGGCTGGTGGAGACGGAATCCTTCCGCAATCTTATGGCGGTGGCCGTCCCTCGGTACTCGGTCCCCAGCCGACACTATTTTGCCCGGTGTGCCATCCCCGCACTACACAAGCACGTGTCCCAAAGCATCTGCCGTGCCCTCAACAACGCAGTTACTGGGAGAGTCCACCTGACAACGGACACGTGGACAAGTGCTTGTGGCCAGGGACGGTACATCTCTCTGACGGCACACTGGGTAAACATAGTGGAAGCCGGGACCCAGTCGGACCTTGGGACGGAACACATCCTCCCCACACCGAGGATTGCGGGCCCTATGTCAGTCAGAGTTGCCCCCACAGTGTACAGCTCCTGCGCATCCTCCTCCTCCTCCTCCTCATGTTCAGCCTCCATCTCAGATATCACCACATCAGTTACAAGCTGGAAGCATTGCAGTACTGCCTCCGCCAAGCGGCAACAGGCTGTGCTGAAACTCATAAGCTTAGGTGATAAACCTTACACTGCTTGTGAGCTGTGGACAGCTGTGAAAGAGCAGGCAGATCTGTGGCTGAGACCGCTGAACCTACATCCCGGCATGGTCGTGTGTGACAATGGCCGTAACCTGGTGGCGGCTCTGAGGCGAGGTGAGATCACACACGTACCATGCCTGGCTCATGTGCTTAACCTCGTGGTTCAGCGGTTTCTTAAATCATACCCCGAGTTGCCAGATCTGCTCGTGAAAGTACGCCGCCTGTCAGCTCATTTTCGCAAGTCGGCTACAGCTTCCGCCGCCCTTGCTGTGTTGCAGCAGCGTTTGCAGCTTCCGGCACACCGACTGGTGTGTGATGTCCCCACACGTTGGAACTCTACCCTCCATATGTTGCAAAGGATTTGTGAGCAGAAGAGAGCAGTTGTGGAGTACCAGCTGCAACAAGGCTGTCGATATTCAGGTCAGACTCCACACATAAGACCTCAGGAGTGGACCTGGATGTCTGACATATGTACCATCCTGACAAACTTTGAGGAGGCCACCAAGATGGTGAGTGGCGATGACGCCATCATTAGTGTCAGCATCCCACTTGTCTGTCTTTTGCAACACTCTCTGCAGAGAATTAAAGAGGAGGCATTGCAGCCAAAGTATGATGAGATGGATCAAGAAGCCGTAGCGGGCGATTACACACAGCCCAGCCTCATCTCATCCCAACGTGCATTGGGGGACAATGAGGGAGAGGAGGAGGAGGAGGAGGAAGAACAGGAGCTGCTATCATGCGTTGTAGACGGTAGTACCTGTACAAGTGTCATACCGTCGGTTCAGCGTGGGTGGCCTGAGGACAGGGGGGAGGAGGAAGAGGAGGAGGAGAGCATGGTCAGTCGTCATCTTGGTGAGGACACGGAAATCTTGCCCGTTACCAGTCTGGCACGCATGGCTGACTTTATGTTACGCTGCCTTAACCGTGACCCTCGCGTTGTCAAAATGTTGGGTGACAGTCATTACTGGTTGGTGACACTTGTAGACCCCCGCTACAAGGAGAACTTTCACTCTCTTATTCCTGAGGTGGAGAGGTCTACAAAAATGGGGCAATACCTGAAGGCCCTTGCTGCAGAACTCTTAAAAAAATTCCCATCTGAACACGCTAGCGGCAGAGGTCACAGTTCGTTGCCCAACCAAGGCGTACAGGCGAGAGAGATGCAACTCCAATCCAGCAGAGGCAGGGGAACACTGTCAACGTTCTGGGACAGTTTTCTGACACCCACCCAGCTTACAGGCCCTGAGGCGCGGGGTACTCTCACAAGGAGTGGAAAGTTTCAAAAGATGGTGAGGGAGTACCTTGCCGATCGTACCAGCGTCCTCCGTGATTCCTCTGTGCCTTTTAATTATTGGGTATCCAAGCTGGACACTTGGAATGAACTCGCTCTGTACGCCTTGGAGGTCCTGGCCTGCCCTGCCGCTAGCGTGTTATCGGAGCATGTTTTTAGTGCCGCTGGGGGAATTATAGCTGATAAGCGCACTCGCCTTGTCAACTGACAATGCTGACAAGCTGACCCTTATCAAAATGAACAAGGGCTGGATTGGGCCAGACTTCTCATCACCACCAAATGACAGCAGAGTAACATAAAGTCAAATCCACTGTGTTATTTCGGGAGGTGTATTCACATGCACCACTTCACACCCACACATGGGTATACGCTTCCTCGTTTCGGCTGTTTAATCTTCTTCTCCTTATCCTCAGCCTCCACCACCACTATACCACCAGGGTGCCAGCATTGCAAGTTTCTCCGTCCTAATTTTTGGCAGCTTTTGCTGGGAAAGCATAAGCAAATACTATGGGAGACCCACTCCCCAATAATGGGACTTATGTTTGTAATATGCTGTACTGCATGGCTCTTGTAAGGGGCATTGCAAGTTGCTCCGTCCTAATTTTTGGCATCTTTTGCTGGGAAAGCATAAGCAAATACTATGGGAGACCCACTCCCCAGTAATGGGACTTATGTTTGTAATATGCTGTACTGCATGGCTCTTGTAAGGGGCATTGCAAGTTGCTCCGTCCTAATTTTTGGCAGCTTTTGCTTGCAAGGCATAAGCAAATACTATGGGACACCCACTCCCCAATAATGGGACTTATGTTTGTAATATGCTGTACTGCATGTGACGCGCCCCCTGGGCCGTGTGTACACGTGTGTGGGATACCCGGTGCCGGGTCTCTGGGGTCTGTAGTCTCCGTGGCGGTGACCCGGTCCCGTGGCTCAGGCTGGTCAAACCAGTGGCAATCTTTCTTAGGTTTTGAGGTTAATTGTCCGACTGCGCCACCCGTGGATTGCGGTCAGGGAGTACCACCGCTGCGAGGCAGACCGCTGAGGCTGGTGTTGTGTGCGCAGCATAAAATGGGATAACTCCCCTCGGGAGGAGTATAGCCTCAGGGCAGTGAGTGTGGATGATGGGGGTGATGGTGCACGAGCGCAGCAGGAATGACTCAGAGTCTTTGCAGTGCAGTTCAGGGTCTTTACTGATGATTATAAGGTAGACCCTCCCGGGAGTACTGGCTAGCATAAGAGGCCTGGTCAGTCTGTGAGCAAGCAGGAGTTCCCCTGGCCAGGTGGAGTTGTAGGACTCCCCGTCTGTCTGCACTCTTCCTGGCTACCTTGCTGTAAGCGGGTAGAAGTAGCCCACGTCCCTGAGTGTACCGTGTAGTGCTCACCCGTATGGCTGGTGACTTGGGGCCTTCTGTTAGCCTCCGCTCCACGACGGCGGTGCTGGTCCCTTGCTTGTGACTGAGCCTCCGGGCTTCTATGGCCAGAGGACCTGAAATCCCCTGCCGGCTGGTTTCTGCTGCTGGATATATAAGTCCTCACAGCTTCGGACTCCTGTGTCCGGTTCCTATTGTCTTCTGCCAGGGCGAGCTCTGCTCAGCTTCCAGCCCCTCGTCTTTAGCTCCTAGCTCCTACAGAGTTCCTTGCTGTTACTTTCCCTTGCTCTCACTCTGACTCTGACTGTTCTCTGTTCTCTGACTCACTCAACCCCACCCCAGATCCAGTTTATAAGGGCAGAATTCTCCCCTCCCAGGACTGGGGCAGGAGGATGTTGCATGTTTAAGGGATCCTGACCAGGAAACCTCCCACTTGCTCTCCGACGTAATCTCTATTACTGTAGTGACCAGACCCCTGGGGTGCCACACATGGCTCTTGTAAGGGGCATTGCAGTACCTCATAATTTTTGGAAAGCATTCCATTCACTGCTTAGGCCAACAGTGCACAGGAGACCCAGTTGCTATAAATGGAAAAAAAGGTTTAGTTAACGCCCTCTGACCTCCATGTCATTTCCAAGGGGCATTGGAGTGCCTCGAAATTTTTGGTAGGCATTGCACTCACTGTATGCCCTATAACTGTGTAGCCGAACCGCTCCTTTTGTTACAGAAACATATCCTACAAGACATATCTGGTTGACTGGCCTGATATTGATGTGAATGGTCCCTGTTCCTCCTGCTCTTTCTCCTTTGCCACTACCTCATCCATCATTTATCACCTGAAGCTTTGTTTTAACGGGAGTCATAGAACTTGGATAGTAGCAGGAAAACATCCAGCAATCCTCGGAGGAGGTAGGATATGCGCCAAAACGCTAACCTCCTCAGGCCTAGCCGCTACTACATACATGCGCTTGCATTACAACAAAACAAAGCAGATGCTAACTTCTATCATCCTCATCATGCTCCTCACCTTGGCACTCTCAACTCCCCTGATGGAGAAGCCAGGGCCCACCGGAGGAGTCTGATAGTCTGGTGGGCTCGGCCAATGCTGCCCTAAAGCAGGCCAGGCTAAGAAAAGTGTGGGAAAGGTTACCGGTACAAATAGGGGTGGCTGGAGACCGAGTATGGACACCCGGCCACCCCCTGGAGGCTGGGGAGCAAGCGGGGACACCCGGCCACCAGGCGGCTGGGGACTGAGTATGGATACCAGGCCGCCGACACAGCCATGGCATGGTGGCCAGATTCCACCTCCACATGCCTAAAAGGCCCAATTTAAAGTGCAAGCAAGCAAGCAGTATGGTATTGCAGCCTGGGGGTGGGTGGGTGGCAGGCTGCATACTTGCGCTTGCATTGCAAGGAATGGGAGAGGTACAATTGAACACTGCCCTGGGACAAGGACTTGAATGGGGATAGTTGCAAGTCTGCAACGACAGGTGCAAGGTGGGAGGCATCTTCGCATGTACCATGAACAGGGGTTTGGCATGCACACACTACAGCGGAATAGGCTCTCCTTCCCACTAAATGCACTGGGGAGGGCACAGGTAATGTTTTGGTATACGCGCTTAATCTTATGTATAAGGCACACCAGGACAAATAGGGGCGGCTGGGGACTGAGTATGGATACCTCGCTGCCGAAGCAGCCATGAGGTAGTGGCCAGCTTCAGCCTCCTCTAAACTAAAAGGCCCCATTTCAAGTGCAAGCTAGCAGTATGAATTGCAGTCTGGGGGTGGGTGGGTGGCAGGCTGCACACTTACACTTGCATTAAAAGAAAACATAGCAGATGCTAACTTCTGTCATCATCATCATGCTCCTCACCTTGGCACTCTCAACTCCACCGATGGAGAAGTCAGGGCCCACCGGAGGAGTCTGGTTCTCTAGTGGGCTCGTCCAATGCTGCCTAAAGCAGGCTGGGCTAAGAAAAGTGTGTGGGGGGATGTTCCAAGGAGCAATGGGGGCGGCTGGGGACCGTTTATGGACACCCGACTGCCCCCAGGTGGCTGGGGACCGTGTGGACACTCGGCCGCGGGGCGGCTGGGGACTGAGTATGGACACCCAGCCGCCGGGGGGCTGGGGACTGAGTATGGATTCCAGGCCGCCAACACAGCCATGACGTGGTGGCCAGATTCCGCCTCCACATGCCTAAAAGGCCCAATTTCAAGTTCAAGCAAGCAAGCAGTATGGTATTGCAGCCTGGGGGTGGGTGGGTGGCAGGCTGCATACTTGCGCTTGTATTGCAAGGAATGGGGGAGGTACAATTGAACACTGCCCTGGGACTAGAACTTGCATGGGGATAGTTGCAAGTCTGCATCTTCTGATGCGGCAAGGATCACTTATGATGGGCACACTTTTAGACAGTGACCTGGGAGTCAGAGATGCTTCCAGGGGTCTTCCCCATGCTGTTCCCATGTCTTTTCAGCACTTTATGCATGTGTCACACAGCACATGGCCAGATAAGGTTGTAAAATGTTAAAATGACATTTCCCGGTGAATGCATTTGTCATAGTTGAAAGCAATACAAAAGTGCAAAAACGCATAAAAATGCTACTTGTGAACATAGCCGAAGGTGTGGAGGAGTATTTTTGTTTTTGGTCATTTATTTTAACTTATACACAAGTCTTTTCCATGGAAAGGATGTTCCTTAACATATTTCACAGGAAAAAAGTTTCACTTTCGTTTTATTGTGAGCCTGTAAAAGTGGCTTAATATCTCTGACCACGTTGTTGACAGCAGTGACCTGGGGGTCAGAAATGCTTCCTGGGGCGATCCCCATGCTGTCCCCATGTCATTTGAGCACTGTCACTATCGTTTTGGGCACTTGTTAGGCTTTTAAAAGACTGCCGGGGGTGCCACCGCAAAAATGCTCGAGTCTCCCATAGACTAACATTGGGCTCATTGCTCGGGTCGAGCACCCAAGTATCATGGCGAGCTCGGCCCGAGCTTCGAGCACCCGAGCATTTTAGTGCTCGCTCAACACTAGCCATTACTTCTTCACATTCAAAACTGTACAGTACACCTCTTTTGTCTCCCTATTAAAGGAATATTTTTTTGATGGCTTATAAAAAGCTATCACTTCTTCATGTAGTAAATTGTAAAGCTCTTTATACCCCTCAAACAGATATAATTGTTGTGCCCATCCGCAAATCAAATTTTAGGGGAAAATTTGACGAAGTCAGCGAATTCGAATTTCAAAAGATCCACTCATCTCAAGTTTAAAGTATTATATATAAAATCATGCATTAAATTGGAACTTAATATAAGTTCGTCAAAGCATACGGCGAAACGCGAGTCGGATGAGTAGTGGCGTCCTGGGGTTAGTATTCCTATTGTCTTTTATACATTCACCTGTCATCATCTGTATTGGGCAGCTGGTGTAGTGGATATGGTCTACTTAGCAAACACCTACCTATATTAGTGGTAACTTATTTTGATGGACTGAATACCTGGGCACAATGCACTTTACTAATGTGATTCAATATAACCAGTTTCTGTTCCTGTTAAATGGAATACCACCTATTATCACTTAGGATCCATTACATGATTGTATTTAATTGACGAAAACCTTATTTTGTATTGATTGTCATCTGAATACCATACTTATATACCCCAGGTGCCACTTTTGTTGGGCACTCTTTCCCTTTTTCTTAATTGTTGTACATTCCTTTACTATATTTTTGATACTCACGTGGTCAAAATTGTTGGTACCCCTTGTTTAATGAAAGAAAAACCCACAATGGTCACAGAAATAACTTGAATCTGACAAAAGTAATAATAAATTAAAAATCTTTGAAAATGAACAAATGAAAGTCAGACATTGCTTTTCAACCCTGCTTCCACAGAATTTAAAAAAAAATTAAAGTCATGAAATAGGCCTGGACAGAAATGACGGTATTCTTCTTAACTTAAAATTTTGTTGAATAACCTTTTGAGGCAATCACTGCAATCAAATGATTCCTGTAACTGTCAATGAGACTTCTGCACCTCTCGACAGATATTTTGGCCCACTCCTCATGACCAAACTGCTCCAGTTGTCTCGTGTGTGAAGGTAGCCTTTTCCAGACGGCATGTTTCAGCTCTTTCCAAAGATGCTCAATAGGATTTAGGTCAGGGCTCATAGAAGGTGTAACGGGTCTGAGAGGCGGAACCTCTGAGCTACTATACAAGGGAGCGGTCCTTGTAAGGGAGCGGGTGGCAACCAGGGAAGACGGGCAGGCAGTCACAGCAGGTGACCGGGGCAGTCTCTGGATGAACGGGCAGGAGGTCACGGCAAGTGACCGGGGCAGTCTCTGGATGAACGGGCAGAAGGTCACGGCAAGTGACCGGGGCAGTCTCTGGATGAACGGGCAGGAGGTCACGGCAAGTGACCGGGGCAGTCTCTGGATGAACGGGCAGGAGGTCACGGCAAGTGACCGGGGCAGTCTCTGGGTAAAGGGTTGGTACGACCTGTGACGGCTGAGCCTCCAGGTAGGCTAGCAGGCAGATGGTAGACGTGAGCTCCCAGGTGAGCAGGCGAGAGTCTCTGGATAAGCGGGTGGTCACAGCATGTGACGGCGGAGCCTCCAGGTAGACCAACAGGCAGGCAGCAGATGAGTGCTCCCAGGTGAGCGGGCAGGAGTCTCTGGACAGGCGGGTGGTCACAGCACGTGACGGCGGAGCCTCCAGGTAGACTAGCAGACAGGCAGCAGATGAGCGCTCCCAGGTGAGCGGGCAGGAGTCTCTGGACAGGCGGGTGGTCACAGCACGTGACGGCGGAGCCTCCAGGTAGGCTAGCAGGCAGGTAGCAGATGTGCGCTCCCAGGTGAGCGGGCAAGCTGGTCCATAGACAGACTGACAGGAGTTGGAGGGCAGACCGTCGGACCTCAGGCTAGCAGGCAGGTAGCAGAAGTGCGCTCCCAGGTGAGCGGGCAAGCTGGTCCTTAGACAGACTGACAGGAGTCGGTAGGCAGACCGTCGGACCTCGGGCTAGCAGGCAGGTAAGCGGAATATCAGGCAGGAATCAGACAGCAAACTGGCAGGAATCTGGCAGGTAACTGGCAACGGGACCTGAGGGCTGAAGCAGAGTAGTGAACAGTGCAACATTGCTCGGGCACCTCCATTTTGGAGGAGGTGCCTTATATATGGTGAAGTCCTCCGGCCATTGGCCGGGGACTCCTTAGGACGGCGCGCGCGGCCCCTTTAAGAGGGAGGGAGCGCGCGCGCGCGCCCTAAGCACAGTGGCCGGGAAGGAGCGCGCGCTGCCAGCAGAGCGGGAGGAGGACGCCGGGCTCGGAGCAGAGAGGTGAGGGGAACAGCGTCCCTGCCTAGCAGAGGGCAGGGATGCCGGCGCTACAGTACCCCCCTCTTTAGGCCCCCCCTTTTTTAGGCCAGAGAGAAATTTAGCTAGGATGAGAGGGGCATGGATGTTCTCCCGGGGCTCCCACATTCTCTCTTCAGGACCAAACCCTTTCCAATCTACTAGAAAAAAGGTCTTCCCTCTTACCCTTTTGGTGGCCAGAATGTTCTCTACCTCAAATTCGTTTTCAGCGGAAACCGGAGGAGGAGGCGTACTTGTAGACTTGGAAAAAGAGTTAAGTACCACAGGTTTGAGGAGAGATACATGGAAGGAGTTAGGGATCCGCAAGTTGGCCGGGAGTTTCAATTTATAGGCCACCGGGTTGATCTGACTGATGACCTCCAGAGGACCGATGAACCGAGGCCCTAACTTATAGGAAGGAATCTTGAGCCGGACATACTTGGACGAGAGCCAGACCTTATCCCCTGGACGGAATTGAGGAGGATCCAGACGTTTTTTGTCAGCATGTCTTTTCATACGCTCGGATGACAGAAGGAGTGCGGACCGGGTGCTCTCCCATATGGAGGAAAATTTGTTAACAAGAGATTCCGCAGCCGGATTGTCCACCGAGGTGGAGACGGGAAATGGGATCCGAGGATGCTGACCAAAGACAACAAAAAACGGGGATTTGGAGGAAGATTCGCTCTCGTGATTGTTGTAAGAAAATTCGGCCCATGGCAGGAGATCCACCCAGTCTGAATGGTGGGCATTAACGAAGTGCCGGAGGTAACTGGTCAGGTTCTGATTGATCCGCTCCACTTGACCATTAGACTGTGGGTGGTAAGCGGAGGAGAAGTCCAGGGTGACGTCTAGCAGTTTACAAGTGGCTCTCCAGAAGCGTGAGGTGAACTGTACCCCACGATCCGACACTATGTGGAGGGGCAGTCCATGAAGACGGAAGATGTGGCGGATAAAGTCTTTAGCCAGCTCGGGTGCAGACGGGAGGCCTGGCAGGGGAACGAAATGAGCCATCTTGGAAAAGCGGTCAGCGACCACCCAAATGACCGTACAACCGGCAGAGACGGGGAGATCAGTTATAAAGTCCATTGCTATATGCTGCCAGGGGGCAGCAGGTACTGGGAGCGGAAGGAGGCGACCGGCTGGCAGATGTCTCGGAACCTTGTTGCGGGCGCAGGACACACAGGCAGAAACAAAGTCTATTACGTCCTTGTGCAGGGTAGGCCACCAGTAGTGCCGGGTAATAAGCTGGAGGGTCTTTTTCTGACCGGCGTGGCCAGCTAGTTTAGACGAGTGACCCCAGTGTAGGATCCTCTCCCGATCAGGTACTGATACGAACGTCTTACCGGGAGGGAGACGATTTAGACTCACGGGAGCCACCTGCATTACTCTGGCGGGATCGATGATGTGTTTCGGTTCCTCCTCGAGATCAGACACCAGAAAGGATCGGGACAAGGCGTCCGCCTTGATGTTTTTGTCAGCCGGGCGAAAATGAAGAATAAAATCAAAGCGAGCAAAAAACAAGGACCACCGAGCTTGGCGCGGGTTAAGTCTCTGGGCATGCTGGAGGTAAGCCAAGTTCTTGTGGTCAGTGTAAATTATTACCGGATGAAGAGCCCCTTCGAGCAGGTAACGCCACTCCTCCAATGCCAGCTTGATGGCCAATAACTCTCGATCTCCTATGGAATAGTTGCGCTCAGAAGAGTAGAAGAGTTTGGAGAAGAAGCCACAAGTTACCATTCTCCCGGAAGATGATTTTTGGGTAAGTACCGCTCCGGCTCCAGAGGAGGAGGCGTCAACCTCCAGGAAGAACTGCTTGTTGCCATCTGGGCGATGCAGCACCGGGGCGGAAGAGAAGGCCTGTTTTAAGGAAAGAAAGGCCTCCTCTGCTTTGGGCGGCCACTCTCTGGGATTAGTGCCCTTACGGGTGAGCGTGGAAATTGGGGCAGTCCGGGAAGAGAAGTGCGGTATGAAGAGGCGGTAGTAGTTGGCGAAGCCCAGGTACCGCTGAATGGCCTTCAACCCCTCCGGTCGGGGCCATTTCTCGATGGCAGACAGTTTCTCTGGATCCATTCATAGGCCGGTCTGAGAAATAATGTAGCCCAAAAACGGAAGCGAGGTCTGCTCAAAGAGGCACTTCTCATATTTAGCGAAGAGGTGATTCTGCCTGAGCCTGAGCAGGACCTGACGAACATCCCTCCGGTGAGTCTGGAGATCCGGAGAGAAGACCAAGATGTCGTCCAGGTACACCACTACGCAGGAGTAGAGAAGGTCCCGGAAGATGTCATTGACCAACTCTTGAAAGACGGCAGGAGCGTTACAGAGACCAAAGGGCATTACCAGATATTCATAGTGCCCGTCCTCGGTGTTGAATGCAGTCTTCCATTCATCCCCTTGACGGATACCGACCAGGTTGTACGCCCCACGGAGGTCCAGTTTGGTGAAGATTCTAGCCCCCCTCAGACAATCAAATAATTCTGGAATGAGCGGAAGGGGGTACTTATTCTTCACCGTGATCTGGTTAAGGCCTCTATAGTCTATACAGGGACGGAGAGAGCCGTCCTTCTTTTTTACGAAAAAGAAGCCTGCTCCCGCCGGGGAGGTAGATTTCCGGATGAATCCCCTGGCCAAATTCTCCTCAATATATTCGGACATCGACCGGGTCTCAGCAGCGGACAATGGGTAAATACGCCCACGGGGAGGCGTAGTACCGGGTAACAGGTCGATAGGACAGTCGTATGGTCTATGAGGGGGTAATGTCTCTGCCTCCTTTTTATTAATGACATCAGCAAATGACCAATAGGGAATCGGAAGTCCAGGTAGATTAGTTGGGGTAGGAGAAGGACGGACGGGATGAACAGGAACCAAACAAGTCTTATGACAGTCCTGTCCCCAGCGAAGGACTTCTCCGGTCTGCCAGTCAAGCACGGGTGCATGTCTCTGGAGCCAAGGTAGACCTAGTAAGAGGGCGTGAGAGAGTCCAGGCAGAACATGAAAAGAGATGCTCTCAGAATGCAGCATTCCCACCTGCAGAGTAATGGATTCGGTGATGAGTTGGATGGGACGTGGTAAGAGGCCCCCATCCACAGCAGCGACAGATAATGGTATAGCCAGAGGTTTGGTGGGAATGCAGTATTTTTCTACCAGGGCCTGTGAAATAAGATTCCCGGCCGCTCCAGAGTCAAGTTGGGCTAGTTCGAAAAAACGATTCTCCCCGCAGATAATTGAGACTGACAGCAGCAGAGATGGAGAGGATTTATTCTTGTCTAGGTCGACCTCTCTGAGCGAACCTAGACACAGGCGTTTCCCGACCTCTCCGGGCAGGTACGGATCCGGTGCTCCTTACTGCCACAGTAGAAGCAGCTCCCCTCGGCACGGCGTAAGTCCTGCCGGGTTTTGACCATCTTGGTCTGGTCGACCTGCATAGGCTCAGGAGAGTGTACCTGGGGAGAAACGGAGGGAGTGACGGGTTTCTGAAAAGTAGGAGCTAGACGTGGAAACCTCCTCTCACGGGTGACTTCTTTGGCACGCTCCTGGAACCGTAGGTCAATCCGGGTGGCAAGAGTTATTAGGTCATCGAGAGAGGTAGGAATGTCTCGACCGGCGAGTTCATCTTTAATACGGCCGGACAGACCCTCCCAGAAGACAGATACCAGAGCGTCGTTATCCCAGGCCAGCTCCGAGGCAAGGGTACGGAACCGTATGGCATATTGGCCCACGGTGAGACTTCCCTGACGGAGGCGTAGCAGGGATGATGAGGATGAGGTCTTCCGTCCGGGTTCGTCGAAGACTTTACGGAAAGCCGTGAGAAAGGCAGGCAAGTCGGACACCAGGGGGTCTCCTCTCTCCCATAGAGGATTTAGCCAGGCCAGGGCCTCCCCGGTGAGATGGGACATGATGAAGGCAATTTTGGCCCGGTCGGAGTTAAACTGGTGGGACAGGAGTTCAAAGTGCAGGGTGCACTGATTTATAAAGCCCCGAGCCTGAGCGGAGTCGCCTCCGAAGCGAGGAGGTGCAGAAAGCCGGGGTCCGGGGTAGGATACCATAGTATTGGTGGGCAGCGGAGCTGCCGGATTGCGAGTCATGGCACTGGCGGTGGTTGCTGGTGGAGCAGTCAGAGTGTCCAGGCGAGAATTGACATTCCGCAGGTGACCCAGGATGGACTCCTGTTGGGACCTCTCACGGGACAGTTCATGACAAAGGTCCGAGAGTGAGGGAGCTTGGGTGCCACCGGGTTCCATGGCCCAAGCAAACTGTAACGGGTCTGGGAGGCGGAACCTCTGAGCTACTATACAAGGGGGCGGTCCTTGTAAGGGAGCGGGTGGCAACCAGGGAAGACGGGCAGGCAGTCACAGCAGGTGACCGGGGCAGTCTCTGGATGAACGGGCAGGAGGTCACGGCAAGTGACCGGGGCAGTCTCTGGATGAACGGGCAGAAGGTCACGGCAAGTGACCGGGGCAGTCTCTGGATGAACGGGCAGGAGGTCACGGCAAGTGACCGGGGCAGTCTCTGGATGAACGGGCAGGAGGTCACGGCAAGTGACCGGGGCAGTCTCTGGGTAAAGGGTTGGTACGACCTGTGACGGCTGAGCCTCCAGGTAGGCTAGCAGGCAGATGGTAGACGTGAGCTCCCAGGTGAGCAGGCGAGAGTCTCTGGATAAGCGGGTGGTCACAGCATGTGACGGCGGAGCCTCCAGGTAGACCAACAGGCAGGCAGCAGATGAGCGCTCCCAGGTGAGCGGGCAGGAGTCTCTGGACAGGCGGGTGGTCACAGCACGTGACGGCGGAGCCTCCAGGTAGACTAGCAGACAGGCAGCAGATGAGCACTCCCAGGTGAGCGGGCAGGAGTCTCTGGACAGGCGGGTGGTCACAGCACGTGACGGCGGAGCCTCCAGGTAGGCTAGCAGGCAGGTAGCAGATGTGCGCTCCCAGGTGAGCGGGCAAGCTGGTCCATAGACAGACTGACAGGAGTTGGAGGGCAGACCGTCGGACCTCAGGCTAGCAGGCAGGTAGCAGAAGTGCGCTCCCAGGTGAGCGGGCAAGCTGGTCCTTAGACAGACTGACAGGAGTCGGTAGGCAGACCGTCGGACCTCGGGCTAGCAGGCAGGTAAGCGGAATATCAGGCAGGAATCAGACAGCAAACTGGCAGGAATCTGGCAGGTAACTGGCAACGGGACCTGAGGGCTGAAGCAGAGTAGTGAACAGTGCAACAACATTGCTCGGGCACCTCCATTTTGGAGGAGGTGCCTTATATATGGTGAAGTCCTCCGGCCATTGGCCGGGGACTCCTTAGGACGGCGCGCGGCCCCTTTAAGAGGGAGGGAGCGCGCGCGCGCGCCCTAAGCACAGTGGCCGGGAAGGAGCGCGCGCTGCCAGCAGAGCGGGAGGAGGACGCCGGGCTCGGAGCAGAGGGGTGAGGGGAACAGCGTCCCTGCCTAGCAGAAGGCAGGGATGCCGGCGCTACAGAAGGCCACTTCAGAATAGTCCAATGTTTTCCTTTTAGCCATTCTTGGGTGTTTTTAGCTGTGTTTTGGGTCATTATCCTGTTGCAAGACCCATGACCTGCGACTGAGACCAAGCTTTCTGACACTGGACAGCACATTTCTCTCTTTCCCTTGATAGTCTTGAGATTTCATTGTACCCTGCACAGATTCAAGACACCCTGTGCCAGATGCAGCAAAGAAGCCCCAGAACATAACAGAGCCTCCACCATGTTTCACAGTAGGGACAGTGTTCTTTTCTTGATATGCTTCATTTTTCCATCTGTGAACATAGAGCTGATGTGCCTTGCCATAAACTTCCATTTTTGTCTCATCTGTCCATAGGACGTTCTCCCAGAGGCTTTGTGTATTGTCAACATGTAGTTTGACAAATTCCAGTCTGGCTTTTTTATGATTTGTTTTCAACAATGGTGTTCTCCTTGGTCGTCTCCCATGAAGTTTAGTTTGAATCAAACAATGACGGATGGTGCGATCTGACACTGATGTTCATTGAGCTTGAAGTTCACCTTTAATCTCTTTAGAAGTTATCCTGGGCTCTTTTGTTAATATTCATATTATCCGTCTCTTTGATTTGTCATCAATTTTCCTCCTGCGGCAACATCCAGGGATGTTGGCTACAGTCCCATGGATGTTAATTTTCTGAATAATATGTGCAACTGTAGTCACAGGAACGTCAAGCTGCTTGGAGATGGTCTTATAACCTTTAACATGTTTGTCCATAATTTTCTTTCTAATCTCCTGAGACTACTCTTTACTTTGCTTCCTCTGGTCCATGTTGAGTGTTGTACACACCATGTCACCAAACAGCACAGTGAGTATCTGTAGCCTTATATACCGGCCCACTGACTGATTACAAGATTGTAGACACCTGTGATGCTAATTAGTGGACACAACTAGATTTAACTTGTCCCTTTTGTCACATTATTTTTAGGGGTACCATTATTTCTGATGAGGCCTATTTCATGAGTTTAATTTTTTTTAAAATTCTGTGGAAGCAGAAAAGCAATGTCTGACTTTCATTTGTTCATTTTCATAGATTTTTAATTTATTTCTTTTGTCAGATTCAAGTTATTTCTGTGACCATTGTGGGATTTTCTTTCATTAAACGAGGGGTACCAACAATTTTGACCACGTGTGTATGTGTCATTTTTTTGGTGTATGTATATGGGGGAGTTGCAAGACTGTTCAGCCAAACGAACATTCAGTTGACAGCTATGACATGTATATGACCAGCTTTACTATACTGTTTTTTAAGAAAAAAAAAGTTTAAAAATCATACACCTGTGAACAACTTAAAGTGGTTGTCCAATTTTGTAGTAAAGTGGCTGAACATCTTGATCTGCTTTAAAACAACAAAATCAGCATTGCTTTCCTACTGAAGCACCTACTACAGTATGTGTATGCTCTTAAGGTCAGTGGGTTCCACTCTCTCTCTCTTTTCCCCACTTGTATTTTCTGATCAATTAAAAGCTTTCCAGTATTGAGATTCACGAGAATGTATTTGCCACAAATCAAATTTTGGGGGAAAATTTGGTGAAGCAGGCGAATTTGAATCTCAAAACATCCACAAATCTCTAAAAAGTTCTTGTCACTTGCTAAAAAATGAGTTAAATATTAAATAACTTGTAAAAAAAAAGCCCTGAGCTTCTCTGATTCCACTGCTTTTTCAGTATTGCACAGCATTGCTGACCTAGATGTCTAGTACTCTTAGACACCACTGAGCCAGAATTGGGAGGGAGAAGTGAAAGAGCAAATCCAGAGAAGATTCTGAAGAACTGCAAGCAGAGATTTCACATATTGCGCTCCAAAAGCAAGAAATGTGAATATCTCTGCAATTTAGTCATACATCGCAAAATAGAAAAAAAAAGTGGTAGATTCAGGGGAGCTCAAAGATTTTTACAAGACAAATAAACTCTATTTTTTATGAGTAAATGATGGGTCATCTTTAACTACTGTAAGCACGCAGTCAATAAAATAGCGATATTTAAGTGAATTATTTTAATTAGAAAAACAAAATCATCTAGCTGCAGTGTCATAATAGGAAACACTAAACGTGACACATATCTCAAAGACAGAAAAGAGTTAGTAAGACGGTCTCTAATATTTGATCTTTTTGTAGCTGTGCTAAGCCATAGCAGTAAAACCATGTAATATTTATACCAGAGTCTGCAATTTGTTGTCTGCTGGCATCGCTAAACCAGAGCAGTAAAGCAATGTAATATTTATACCAGAGCCTGTGTTTTGTCGACTACTGGCATTAGATTATTGTCTTTTATTTGTAATTTCAAAGCATTTTAGATGTTTCTCAATGACTTATTCATAACTACACAATACAAAGGAAACTGCCTCCCAATGCGTGTACATCATACTGCATGCTTTCCAGGCTCAGACATGCTTAGAGGTCGAAACATTGCATGTCACATGGGTAAAAACCAATGCTGATTTTTCTACTACTGTACTTTGGAAAGCTGTGTGATCAGAGGTAATCAAACCTAGTTCATACTTTCTTACAGGGAACCTGACAGCGGGATTGAAACCTATAAACTAATTATCTAGTTGCATTTGTCTTTAAATGGTCATTACAGGCAAAACTATTGTGTGGGCAAATTCACAGAATTTTGCAATACTTGCCTTTTCAAAGATTGTTCTTTGCATATTCTTGTGAATTGGACTAGTCTGAAATTTCTGCTATGTGCGGGCCAGTCCTATCCAACCTGTCCGTATCATGCCCACTGAGCTGTGGTCCGATCCCTGAGTCGCCCTTACACTGTCCTCCCAGAAAACTGTATCCTGAACATTACAACTTAGAGCATGTAAGTTAAGTCTGTCGTTTGTGCACTTATTCCCCAGTAACAGCCACAAACTCCAGTCTATCATACATGCTTATGACGCGCCCCTGGGCCTGTGCTGAGTAGCGTTGCGCACGCGGGGGCCTACCCGGAGCCGGATCTGATAGGGGTAGTAGTTTCGTGGCGGTGACCCGGTCCGTGCCCAGGGAGTCAAACTAAGTGGCAGTGTTTAGCAGAAGATGGTACGGTGTTCGACTACGCCACCCGTTGAATGCGGCTATGAAGCCGCCGCTGCAGGGCAGACCGCTGAGGCCGGTAGTACGGTTGTGCAGCGTGGATGGTATAACCCCCAACGGGAGAGGTATGGCCTCAGGGCAGCGGACGTGGATGATGAAACACTCAGAGACGGTGCGGTGTAGTTCAGGGTCTTTACTGGTGACAAGATAGACCCTCCCAGAGTACTGGCTAGCGATCGGGGCCTGGTCAGTCCGTGAGCTGATGGGATCTCCCCTGGCCAGGCGGAGTTGTAGGCCTCCCCAACTAATCGTACTCTTCTGGCTACCTTGCTAGAGGCGGGTAAAAGTAGCCCACGTCCCTGAGTGTACCGTGTGGTGCTCACCCGTATGGCCGGTGACTCGGGGCCTTTTGGTAGCTTCCGCTCCACGTCGCGGTGCTGGTCCCTTGCGTGTGACCGTGCCTTCGGGTTTCTTGGCCAGAGGACCTGAAATCCCCTGCCGGGCGGTTTCTGCTGCTGGGTAAGGATTAGTCCCCACAGCCTCGGACTCCGGGTCCGGTAAGAACTCTTCAATCAGGGCGAGCTCTACAGCTTCCAGCCCCTGATCTCTTTTAGCACAGCTCCCACAGAGCTCCTGATCTTTCTTGTTCCTAAAGCTGCTCCACTACAGACCAGACTGTGTCTCTGTCTGTGTTCTCTGCTCTTTTTCTCCTAATCCTGCCTCAGCCCTAATTTTATATAGGGGAAGTTCTTCCCCTCCCAGGACTGGGCAGGAGGTGTGGCATGCATAGGATGTCTGACCAGGAAACCTCCCACCTGCTCACAGACGTAATATTGCTATTACTGTGGAAACCAGACCCCTGGGGTGCCACATTCCCCCCTAGTGAAATTTAGTACTCCGGGACTAAACATATTTTTTTGTAAAACATAACAAGTAAAAACAGAAACAGTACAATAAAGAAAAACACATTAGGATGGTCACGGCATGTCCGCAACCGGGTGCAGTCTTTGAAGAAAACAAAGGTGTCCATTTCACCAAGAGACCGGGAGCCGTAACCAGGTAGGGGTCTGTCCTGCCCCGAGTCCTTAACAGTCTTTAGTCCATTCCTGGGTTACGCTCCAACATATGTACAAAGGATTCCGGATAATCCCTAAACGACACCTATAAAATAACTAAAAATACACAATTATTTACAAGTAACAGAAAACAGGTAAATACAAATAAACAGTTTAAACACCTAGATCCTCCAACGTACGGGCAACTGGCCTTTAGTGACTCTAGTGGACCTACGGAGCTGACTGACTGGTCCTGAGCTACGGGGTGTAGGAGCTGTCAAAGGTAAACTGGGCAGCTGTCTACGGGCTCTTTGGCTCACTAGGGGTACGGAAGGCTCACTATAAGCAGAGGGTTGATCCTCCTGGTCTGCTTGTGTGGGGTCTTCTGCCTCCTGGACCGGCTGCTCTTCCAGCTCTACCTGTCTCTCCGTAGGTACTTGAGATGCTGGTTGGAGGAAGGTGAGGACGGGTACCACAACAGCGCCATTGACTTGAGTCCAAGACCGAGGGAAGTCTCCGAGCACAGTATTGACTATATCTTCCCTTTCCTCTGCGGGTCGAGGGTCTTCTTGATCCTCTTCAGGGTTTCGCAGCTGTTCGGGACACTTCTTCAGGTGATCTCGGGAGACAATGGCTGTGGTTTCTCCTCCGTCCTTACTGATTATGCAGACTTTCGGGTTCTCATGGCTTGAGGGCAGTACGGTGTACGGGTCCTTCTCCCACTGGTCATCCAACTTGTGGAGGCGTCTCTTCCTCTTCAAGACCTGCTCTCCAGGTACCAGGGGAACAGCGGTAGCATACTGGTTGTAAGTCTTCTCCTGTCTTTCTCTAGCTTGACAGAGACTTCGCTCCACGCTCTCCTGTACTTTCCGGTACTGCTGCTGCCTTTCTGTGTCCCAGTCTGCTTCTGGTGAAGTGTCCTCGGGTGTCAGGACTCCCATCTCCAGATCAACAGGAAGCTTACCAGGTCTTGCTCTCATTAGGTAAGCCGGGGTACAGTTGGTAGAACCTACCGGGATGTGGTTGTATAGGTCCACCAGATCAGACAGTTTCTCAGGCCACAGACTGCGTTCTTCCAGGGGCAATGTTTTCAGAAGATCTATCACCACCTGGTTCATTTTCTCGCAGAGCCCATTGGTTTGCGGATGATAGGGTGTTGTTCTTATCTTCCGGCAGCCATACAGAGTACAGAACTCCTGGAAGACTTCCGCTTCAAAGGCAGGTCCCTGGTCCGTCAGCACCTGCTCCGGGTATCCGTGTGGACGGCAGAAGTGCTGCTGGAAGGCTCTAGCTGCTGTTTGAGCCGTTAAGTCATTGACGGGGACGACAACCAAGAACCGGGAGTAGTGATCCACGATGGTTAACGCATAGATGTAGCCACTTCTGCTGGGGGTCAATTTTACATGATCCAAGGCTACCAGTTCCAACGGCTGCCTGGTGACGATGGACTGCAGGGGAGTCTTCTGGCTGGCACGGTCCTTCCTTCTTAGGTTGCATGGGCCACAGTCTCTGCACCACCTCTCGATGGTTCCTCTCATGCCTACCCAGTGGAACCGCGCACGCAGCAGGAACTCCAGCTTCTTCCATCCGAAGTGCCCAGCTCCGTTGTGGTATGCCTCCAGCACCATAGCCGCGTCTCTTCTTGGCACCACTACTTGCCAGATCAGTTCATGCGTCCGGGAGTTAACCATTCTGCGGCACAACTTCCCCTTGTAAAGGAACAGTCGACTCTTCTCAATCCACAGTTGCTTGGCCTCCTCCGGAGCGTCTGGGTCAAGGTGGGCATCTGGCTGAGTCAGCATCTCCTTCACCAGTCGGACGGCGGGGTCACTGTCTTGCGTTTCCGCCCAGTTGTAATGAGGTAAGGGGTTGAACGTAGCGGATTGCTTACTCCTTACACAGTGGGAATACTGGATAGTCCCATGCCGGTGGAACGCGGGAAGTTCAACTTCTTCCAGTCCCTCTGGATCTTCCCCCACATCCGGTAGGTTTGGCATTCTGGACAAGGCATCCGCGTTGGTATTGGAGCGTCCTGCCCGGTATTTGATTGTGAACTCAAAGTTGGACAGGCGGGCCATCCATCTCTGCTCCAGGGCACCGAGTCTTGCTGTGTCCAGATGTGTCAACGGGTTGTTATCCGTGTACACGGTAAACCGGGAAGAGGCGAGGTAGTGCTTAAAGCGTTCGGTGACTGCCCACACCACTGCCAGGAACTCTAGCTTGAATGAGCTGTAATTCTCAGGGTTTCTTTCGGTGGGTCGCAGTTTTCGGCTGGCGTAAGCAATTACCCGTTCTTTCCCCTGCTGGATCTGGGACAGTACGGCTCCTAGCCCGATGTTACTTGCGTCGGTGTAGAGGATAAAGGGCTGGCTGTAATCAGGGTACGCCAGGATTTCATCCCCCGTGAGGGCCATCTTCAGCTGGCGGAAGGACTCTTCTTCCAACTTCTCCCATCTGAAGGGCGGCTTCTGGTTCTTGGCCTTCCTGGACTGGCCTATCAGGAGGTCATGCATAGGAGCTGCCTTTTTGGTGAAACCGGGAATGAATCTTCGGTAGTAGCCTACCAACCCGAGGAACTGCCGCACTTCCTTTACGCTGGAGGGGCTTGGCCATTCCTTAATTACGGTGATCTTATCAGGGTCGGGAGCCACTCCGTCAGCACTCACCACGTGTCCCAGGTACTGCACCTTTGGTTTCAGGAGGTGACACTTGGAGGGTTTCACCTTTAGGCCGTAGTTTGCCAGGGCTTCGAACACTTCTGCCAGGTGTTTCAGGTGGTCCTCGTAGGTCTTGGAGTAGACGATGACATCGTCCAGGTATAACAGGACCGTCTCGAAGTTTCGGTGTCCCAGACAGCATTCCATCAACCGTTGGAAGGTTCCTGGTGCGTTGCAGAGTCCGAACGGCATGCAGGTAAACTCGCTAAGTCCCATCGGGGTGGTGAATGCGGTCTTCTCCCGGTCCGCCTCTGCTACAGGAACCTGCCAGTACCCGCTAGTGAGATCCAAAGTAGAGAAGAAGTTGGCAGATCTTAAAGCAGCCAAAGACTCCTCTATCCTAGGTAAGGGGTACGCATCTTTGTGTGTGATACGGTTGATTTTCCGGTAATCTACACACATCCTCATGGTGTTGTCTTTCTTTTTAACCAAGACTAGTGGAGCTGCCCAGGGGCTACAGCTATCCCTGATTACCCCAGCCTCCTTCATGTCTCTAAGCATCCCCTTGGCGTGTTGGTAGTGTGCAGGGGGTACGGGTCGGTATCTCTCCTTTATGGGAGGATGGTCTCCCGTGGGGATATGGTGTTCTACCCCCTTTACTCGCCCTAAGTCTAACGGGTGTTTACTAAACACTCTCTCGTACTCTTGAACCACCCGATAGACTCCTTGTTTCTGGTGTGAGGGAGTGGAGTCAGTACCCAGATGTAGTTGCTGACACCAGTCCTCCATTGGTTTCTTAGAGCCGTTACCTTCCTCTGGTTGAGATGGAGGCAAGGGTTCCACGGCCTGTACAGAATTCTGGTTTATAGTGAACAATTTAGCTAGCGTGGCATACCGGGGCAGGTGTACTTCTCTCTTCCCGATGTTTATTATGCGAACGGGCACCCTCCCATGGCGTACATCAACCACCCCCCGTGCTGTCAGAATGGTGGGCCTACTGTCTGAGTAGACGGGTTCTACCATTGCTTGGTAGTCTCTACCTCTTAGACCAATAGCTGCCCGGCACCAAATCATCATTTCACTTTTTGGGGGCATGGCAATAGGGAAAGGGTCACACATTCTCACGCTTCCAATCTCACCACCGGAGAGTTCCACCTGTTGCCGTCGCATCAGTGCCCGGATCTCTTTTTGGAGCACTCGCTGCTGGCCGGAGCTGGCGTTCTTGGCAACCTGCTGTAAAATGAAAATCACCTCTGCAAGACAATTTTCAATCACATTAGTTCCTAGAGTTATCTTTGGGTGACTCTCGCGCTTGTCAATGTCTACAATGATCAGTCCCTGTGCTGCCAGTTCGACTCTACCGATTTTAATGGTCACCTCTTTAAATCCGATCTGTGGCACGGGCTGACCATTGCTGGCGATGATACTCAAGTCGTCGTCAGGGTAGTGGGTTATATCCGAGTCATTCCAGTACTGCTTGAAGAGCACGTACGGGATGGTGGTGACCTGTGACCCGGTGTCAAGTAGGGCACTCATAGGAATGCCATCCAGTACCACAGGCAAGACTGGACGTCCTCCCACGTATTTGTCACGCCAGTTCGATGGGCCTGGTAATCTTATTCCTGGGGGTTGGCCCTCTACCCCAGGTTGTGCCAGTTTAAAGGACAGTACCTTGCCATATGTCCGGGTTGATTGCAGCGGCGGCAGATGGGTTGTCCGTCCTCGTTGTATCGGTCGCTGGGTCTTCCTCTGGCCGGTGGGGTCCTCCTTGGTCGACGCCACGGGATGTCCTCCGGTCCGGATGCCAGCTGGATCTTCCCTGGAGCAGAAACCTGTAACGACTGCACAGTTCGGGTTAGCGCAGCAACGCTTTTAGCTAGCTCTTGGACCTGATGGTGCAGGTCTGGAGCCGGGTCATTGTTCAAAGCCTGCGCATCAGCTCCCACAGGCCCTGCCGACAAGGGCGCCGCCTCCTGGTGGTAAGCGGTAGTAGGGCGTCTGTGGGTCACAACGCCACCCGGTGCCGGTTCTCGGAGCACCCGGATGGCTCTGTCCTTGAACTGTGCAAAGTCCAGATGAGGATCCTGTAAGGCCATTGCCCGCAACTGGGTTCGGTGGGCATTGCAATATAGTCCCTCTATAAATTGTTCGGTCAACAGCCTGTCCTCGTTTCCCACGCCGTCAGGGTCTGTCTGCTTAATGGCTCTCAGGGCCTCTTGTAGGTTTAGTGCATAGTCCCTTATATTCTCATGTGCTCGCTGTTTGCACCCGTAGAATCTAAGCTTAATCTCGGCTGAGGTGCGGGTATCAAAGGTGTCCTTCAGCCGGGTTAATATCCCTGCGACAGTCCTCCTCCCAGGTGGCCAGGACTTTACCTCCCTTTGGGCTGCCCCGGCTAGTTGGGCCACCAGGATGCTCACTTTTTGCTCTTCTGTGAGGGGGTACACCTGGAAGAGGCTATCCAGCTTTTCTCTAAAGTCATTCAGGGTATGTGACTCCCCTGAGTACTGGGGTAGCCAGGCTGCCCCCGGGATATAGGGCAACGTGAAAGGCATGACCGCAGCAGCGGTGGCGCTGGCGGTGGCTGCGGCAGTGAAGCTCCTCTCCGTATCCGACATCTTCCTCCCCCCTAGTGGACCGTGGCCTACCTTGCGATGATCCTCTTCCGTAGGCCGCGGCTCCGCAGTGGATCGTCAGGGTCGAGGACCTTCCGTCGCGCTCCTGTGACGTCGGCGTCTGCTGGGCTCCTTCCAGGACCTTACGCAACGTCCGGACGTGAGGCGGGGCTTCAGTTCTCGCGGGCTTTCGGAGTCCACGCCCCTCTTCTTCCCGCGCGGCGTCTTCAAGATGGCGTCCAACGGCGGGAAAACTCCACGGATGGCGGGAAGAAGGCAAAAGATGGCGCCGGATGGCGGGAAAACTTCACGGATGGCGGGAAGAAGGCTGAAGATGGCGCCGGATGGCGGGAATCTTCACCACAGGTGTTAGAACCTTGCTGTTAGGTTTTTTTTCCTTTGCTGGTCACATGACCTTGTTGGCCTATTTAATCCTGCTCCGCCCTTCTGGCTTTGCTGGACTTCATTGTATATCTACTTTCTAGCTAGCCTGTGCTCTGTATCTAACTCTGTTAGTTTGCTTGGTCTACGGACCTCTATGTTCTATCTATTTTGTTTGTTCGTCTGTCTGCTACTATTTCTGTTAGGAGGTGTCCCATATTCCTCCCAGTCCTTAGTACTTGTAGGGATTCCCTCCTCACATCTATAGGTCTCCGTACAGACTAGATTAGGACTTTAGCAGGTCTGATCGCAGGATCAGGTTCCCTGTTACATCGTAGGGATTCAGCTGAGTCTTATAGTAGGGACAGATCTCCTCTCTTTCCTTAGCTTTGGTAGCAGAACATAACAACAGGTAAGTTTAAAAGTCTCTTTTTCAGGCGCGCAGTACCCGGTGGTTGCGGGCACGGAATCCTGCCGACTACGCCAAAAGTTGACGCGCCCCTGGGCCTGTGCTGAGTAGCGTTGCGCACGCGGGGGCCTACCCGGAGCCGGATCTGATAGGGGTAGTAGTTTCGTGGCGGTGACCCGGTCCGTGCCCAGGGAATCAAACTAAGTGGCAGTGTTTAGCAGAAGATGGTACGGTGTTCGACTACGCCACCCGTTGAATGCGGCTATGAAGCCGCCGCTGCAGGGCAGACCGCTGAGGCCGGTAGTACGGTTGTGCAGCGTGGATGGTATAACCCCCAACGGGAGGGGTATGGCCTCAGGGCAGCGGACGTGGATGATGAAACACTCAGAGACGGTGCGGTGTAGTTCAGGGTCTTTACTGGTGACAAGATAGACCCTACCGGAGTACTGGCTAGCGATCGGGGCCTGGTCAGTCCGTGAGCTGATGGGCTCTCCCCTGGCCAGGCGGAGTTGTAGGCCTCCCCAACTAATCGTACTCTTCTGGCTACCTTGCTAGAGGCGGGTAAAAGTAGCCCACGTCCCTGAGTGTACCGTGTGGTGCTCACCCGTATGGCCGGTGACTCGGGGCCTTTTGGTAGCTTCCGCTCCACGTCGCGGTGCTGGTCCCTTGCGTGTGACCGTGCCTTCGGGTTTCTTGGCCAGAGGACCTGAAATCCCCTGCCGGGCGGTTTCTGCTGCTGGGTAAGGATTAGTCCCCACAGCCTCGGACTCCGGGTCCGGTAAGAACTCTTCAATCAGGGCGAGCTCTACAGCTTCCAGCCCCTGATCTCTTTTAGCACAGCTCCCACAGAGCTCCTGATCTTTCTTGTTCCTAAAGCTGCTCCACTACAGACCAGACTGTGTCTCTGTCTGTGTTCTCTGCTCTTTTTCTCCTAACCCTGCCTCAGCCCTAGTTTTATATAGGGGAAGTTCTTCCCCTCCCAGGACTGGGCAGGAGGTGTGGCATGCATAGGATGTCTGACCAGGAAACCTCCCACCTGCTCACAGACGTAATATTGCTATTACTGTGGAAACCAGACCCCTGGGGTGCCACACTTACCCTGGAGAGTGCTCAGCACAGCACTGCTTTCAATCTGGACGCATCTTGGACTAGTCCAATTCACAAGAATGTGCGAAAAATTATCTTTGAAAAGGTGAGAATCGCGATATACTGTGAACTTGTCCCACACAATTGGGATTGTCTGTAATCACCATTAAAGGACAAAAGCAGCCCTTCAATTAGTTTATAGGTCTCAATTCTGCTGTCAGGTTCCCTTTAAGTATTGACAAGATTTGAATACCGCTGCTTACCTTTCAAAATCCTCCTGCGTATAATCCAAAAAAACACAGCTTTCCAAAGAATGGTGGTAGAAATTCAGCATTGGTTTATTTATCCATGTGACATGTGATGTTTCGACTAAATATGTCTGAGCCTTTGAAAGCAAATATTTTTAACCAAGAATCCCTATCAATCATCCAAAAATTGGCAGTGCTCCAAAGTATAGTGGTAAAAAAAATCAGCAGTGGTTTATTCATCCTTGTTGCATGTGATGCGATGCTTCAACTCCCAAATATGTCGAAGTCTTTGTCATTGCTGGAGAAAGACTAAGGCTGCGTGCACACGATGTGTTTTTAATGCGTTTCCGCTGCGGAATTTCCGCAGCGGAAACGCATCAAAAACGCATGGTAATCCGCACCCCATGGTCCCCAATGGCATTCCGCAATGTCAATGCACATGCTGCGGATTTTTCCGCAGCGTTTCTGCAGCGCTCATAAATCCGCAGCATGTTCATTAATTTTGCGGAAGAGCAGCGGAAGCGCCGCCATTGACTTGCATTGAGACGCATAGAATCCGTGTCTGTACATTTGTACAAGCGGATAATATGCGTTTCAATGTGCGGATGGTACCCAGTTCTGGAGGAGAGAAGACTCTCATCCAGACCTGGGTACCATTGTACCTGTAAAAAAAAGAATAAAATAAAAAATAAAGTTTATATTCACCTGTCCGGCGGCCCCTGCAGCGCTTCCCCTTCCAGGACCTGAGATGACGTCGCGGTCTCGCGAGATGCCGGCAAGCCAGGAAGGAACCAGAAAGGAGCGTGACAGCACACGTGGCGGCATCGGAGGTAAGTATAGCTTTATTTTTTTTATTTTTACGGCCACACTGTATAAATCCATGCCGTTTGCATGGATTTATACAGTGTGACCTAGTTGTCAAGCACTTTCCAAGTGATGCTATCACCTGGAAAGTGCTTGTCAGTCCGCATGCGGAAACACATGCGTTAGCACGTGTAGATACGCATGGGAATCCGCATGTATTCTGCAGGAAAAACGCATGCACAATCTGCATGCGTTTTTTCTGCCAGGGAGATGCAGAAATGCTGCAGAAATTTTCTGCTTCATTTCTGCATCGTGGGCACATAGCCTTAGGCATATTTGTGAATTAAAACATCACATGTCACATGGTGAGTAAAACCATTGCTGATTTTATAGACTATTGCTGATTTATACACCATTGTTGATTTATACACCACTACTGATTTATACACCACTGTCGATTTATGCACCACTGCTGATTTATACACCACTGTCGATTTATACACCACTGCTGATTTATACACCACTGCTGATTTATACACCACTGTCGATTTATACACCACTGTCGATTTATACACCACTGCTGATTTATACACCACTGCTGATTTATACACCACTGTCGATTTATACACCACTGCTGATTTATACACCACTGCCGAGATTATACACCACTGCTGATTATTCAACCACTGCTGATTCTTCGACCACTTCTGATTTATACATCACTACTCATTTATTCCAAACCAGGAATTGAAGCTCGAGGAGGGTAATTTGCTTATTTCCGGTGTATTGTGGAAAGAGTGAAGAGTTGCCGTGAGTCTTAAGATCTTTGGGTGTAGCTGGATCAATCAATTCCTATTTTGCATCTGTGTTCTCTAATAAAGCAAATGTAACATCGACTGATCTTCACTGTGCTATGAAATGAGTAAAAGAATCCACAAAATCTATAAACAGGAAGATGGAGGCTAAACACTTGGCTAATTTAAATGAATTTAAATCTCCTGGTCCAGATGAATTACATCCTAGGGTACTGAAAGAGATAGCAGAGGAAATTTCAGAACCACTAGCCAGAATCTTTGAAAATTCCTGGAGAACAGGAGAAGTCCCAGAAAATTGGAGAAGGGCAAATGTTGTCCCTATCTTCAGAAACCGAAAAAGATGGAGCCAGGAAATTACAGGCCAATGAGCCTTACTTCTATACCAGAAAAGGTCTGTGAACAAATTATGAAACAGCGTGTATGTAAGTACTCAGATAAGAATACAGTAATTAACCGAGCCAGCATGGATTTGTAGCAAACAAGTCATGCCAGACTAATCTAATTTCCTTCTATGATGGAATCTCTGACTGGGTGGATCAGGGAAATGTGATAGATATAGTATATCTCGACTTCAGCAAAGCATTTGATAAAGAATCTCATGATATCCCTATTAAAAAAATGACCAAGTATGGGATGATTGACAAGGCTACCTTTAGGTGGCTCAGTGATCATAATCAAAGAGTGGTAATAAATGGTTGCAAATCCAATTGGAAGAGTGTTTCAAGGGTACCACAAGGCTTCATCTTGGCCCTAGTATTCAACATTTTTATAAATTATATAGATAAGGGAAGTAAAGGTAAACTAATCAAATTTGCAGACGATGCAAATCTAGCTAGCACTAGAGAAGGCAGAGAACGGATTAAGAAGGATCTAGATAAGCTTGAATAATGGGCAGCAACTAATAGAATGATATTTAACAGAGAGAAATGCAAGATTCTACATCTGGGTAAGAAAACGAAAATTTCATCTACAGAATGGGAGGAAAAGAACTAAGCAACAGCATATGTGAAAAATACTTGGGTATACTAATAGATCATAGACTGCACATGAGTCAACAGTGTGATGCAGCAGCAAAAAAGGGAAACCTAGTTCTGGGATGTATTGAGAGAAGCATACAGTCTAGATCAAGTGAAGTAATTATCCCCCTCGATTCCTTCTTGGTCAGACCTCATCTGGAATACTGTGTCCAGTTCTGGGCACCACATTTTTAAAAGGACATTGAAAAACTAGAGCAAGTTCAGAGAAAAGCTACCACAGACTCTGTTGTACCTGCACATTTCTCTAGTGGGAGTACCATCGGTCTGTTCCCCGGAAATGGGATGTGTGTAGTGCATGCAGCTAACTGAGCTCAGTTCCACAATCCATCCTTACCCGGGAGTGGAATACCACACCTCTGGCTGAGGTGCAATACCCCTGTAGCAGCCGAATCCTCAGGGTGCTACATTCCCCCCTGGTAAATCACAGCACGTCCTCGGGCTGTAAGATATAAACAAAAACATCCAAAACATACAATTTTTTTCATAAACATAAACATAGAAAACATCATATAGATATCATCAGCAATAAACTTTTCATATATAACATTCTTGTTTCTGGTTCCTCCGGTCACGGTGCAACTTGTGACCGGGTAAAGTGCGACAGTCTCTCTTGGAATAAAACAGTTTCCTATAAAACCGGAAGGGGGCGCTTTAGGAAGCGCAACTATATACAAGGGGATTTGGCCGCTCTCAGTCCTCGGCCAGGTATTAGGAAGGAATGACCGCTCTCAGTCCTCGGTCAGTGGGAATAGGGACACACGGGGTTAAAAGTTCACTCTTGTCCCAACGGTGACATATTTTAAGCAGCAACAGTTCTTGGTACCCCGACGGGCAACTTTATACAGTCTCTCTCTACCGTACTTCAACGACGGCGTCCTCCTGCTCTTTCTTGTTGGTTGGTTTCAGTTTCAGACCCGTCCGGGTCCTCTTGCTCCTCCTCACACCGCAGCTCCTCCTCCGTCAGGCGATGCACATGGAGGGCGTAGGGTCCTTTGGCACACTTGTGCCGGGTGAAGGTGACCTCGTCCCCTACATACAGGTCACGACCTCTGTGTCCCTCCGGCAGATGGCTTTCTACGTCTCTGCGGGTTACAAAGACGTCGCCGGGGGTCTGATGGTCTCTGATAAAGCCCCATCCGTGCTGCATGTTGAATTTTATCACAGTCCCGGTGGAAGGGGGACCATGAGCTGCACGGGGATTCCTCCTGGTCCGGCTCTTCTGCTCCGCGCTCCTTATCTGCGCTTGCTGTTCCCGGACCCGCCTCTCTCTCCGCTCCCTCTCGAAGACCTCGAGCTGCTGCCGGCAGCACTCTGCACGCTCCGCTGCGGCCGCCCGAGTCTCCTGAGTGAACCCCATGAGGTCTTCTCCGGTGGGGTCCCACTCAAACTGTGCCTCTTCCAGCGGGGGTGAGGTCCTCTTTACAGGCTTCGGAGCCGGAATCAGGGGCTCGTCTAGGGGTCTCTCTTTCCGGAGTCGGGGATGGTGAAACTCCGGTGGCCATATGAAGGGCTGCCCATCCGGGCACGTATGCTGGGCAAATAGATTTTCACCCAGGTGCGGCACTTTAGGTGCTATGGGCGCTGTGGTGGTAGCGGCGCCCGGGTTGACCAGGCCTTGCGACCAGGCTTGGGGCACGCTAAAGGAAAAGGGCACCGTAAGAACGGCGGCGCCCGTGGTTAGTCGGCCCTGCGACCAGGCCGGTGGCTCCGCGGAGGTAGGGGGCGCTGTTGGTATTGCGGCGCCCGGGGGTACTAGGCCTTGCGACCAGGCCGGTGGTATTTCCTGCTTGGCCACGCTCGAGGTCGAGGCGTGTGACGTCACAGGGGTCGCGGCCGCGGTTTCCGGTTGAGGCCTAGTCGGCGGCGGTGACGATGCAGCGACGGGCACGGCAGGGGGAATTTCGGGCTCTGCGACGGGGAGCTGGGGCAGGCACACGGTTTCCCGGCTCGGGGTAGAGACGTCCCCTTTACCTGCCTCCGTCCGTTCAGCTCCCTTCTCGGCGCCGTCTCCTGCCTTCATTCCTCCTGCGCCATCCTCAGAGGCGGTCTGTCTCCTCGTCTCGGGCGGCGTGCTCCGCTGGCGGGTTCCAGCCTGCTGGGCCATCTCTCTGCTCCATGCGGCCAGTACGTGCCGCTGCACTCGGGCCATCCTCCGTGCGAGGCCCTCCAACGCGGTCTGTGCACACTCCCGGTCTCGGGGGAGCTGTGCTAGGATCTCCAGCAGGCCTTCTGGAGTGGCGACCTGCAACAGGCTCCTGACCACTGGGTCGGTGCTGCCTGACTCTCCCTCCATCTCCGGGTAGGCTCTCTCTGGACTCTCTTCCAGACGTCTTGTCTCCGGGTGCGCTCTCTCCAGACTGCTCCAGGCGACACCCATCTTTGTTCTCTTCTTCTGTCTCCGCCCACATCGAGGGTGGTCCCGGGGCAACTTTATGATTGTCAGTTCCAGGGGCAGTTCTCTTACGCTGATGGACACTTCCAGCATCACAGTCTCTGTTGGTGGGCGCGGTTTCCGCTTTTGGCGCCATTCTTCGACCTGGCCCACGATGGGAGGTGGTCTCTTGCCACCCTCTGGCACGCCCATAATGGCGTCCGCTCTTCCAAGGCGGGAAATCTTTGGAAATGGCGGGAATCGTCTCCCAGTGGCGGGAAACTCCATGGATGGCGGGAAAAAGCTGCAAATGGCGGACAACCGGCGGGAAACGACCTGTGATGGGGCCCGATGGCGGGGACCCTCCGGAACCGGCAGGAGACTTCTTTTTGAGGTAACGGTGTACTTTTCTTCAGGCACGCAGTACCCGGTTGTTGCGGGCACGTTATCCTGCCGACTACGCCAAAGTTGACGCACCCCCTGGGCCAGTGTTGTTTAGGGATACCCGGAGCCGGATCAGATGGGGGTTGTAGTCTCCGAGTGGCTGTGACCCGGTCCGTGCCCAGGGTGTCAAGCTCAGTGTGTGGCAGTCCTTATGATGTTTCTAGATGTTCTTTTGTGTCGACTACGCCACCCGTTGATTTGCGGTCAAAAGGCCGCCGCTGCAGCAGGGTCCACTGAGGCTGGTGATGTGTGTGCAGCTTAGGTAGTATAACCCCCAACGGGAGGGGTATAGCCTCAGGGGGTCAGTTGCAGAGGATGGGGGTTGTGGTGGTGCAGCGAGGATGGAAATGAGACTCAGAGTCGGACTGTGCAGTTCAGGGTTTTTTTACTTACTGCAGTTGTTCTGGTCACTCCGGCCTTGAGTGACCACCCGAGCCGTGCTGCGTCCACCAGGTCCTGGACTCGGTCAACTACCAGGCAACTCCGGAGTGTGGTCCTGAGCTCCCTTTCTGTCCTGTCCTCTTCTCTGGCCTTCCCCACCAGGGATCCACCTATGTCCGGCTCCCTCGGGCCTCTTGGTGGTAAACCCTTGTTTCTAGGTTCCCTGACCCTATTCCTGGTCTGCCTTCCGGGTGGATTTAGTGGGTGATCGTGGCAGATCCTGCCCACGACCTCCGGTTCCTGGCTAAGGTGTGCTGTAGCCTCTGCCAGCTTGGGATCCGGTACCCTGTTGCCAACTCTTCACCCTCTGGTCTAATTTGGGCTCTTGGAGTTCCTTCTTTCTCCCCCTCTGGGTCTTTCTTTCTCCCCTCTCTCTCTCTTGGCCTTGGAGCTGCTCTTCTCCTCTGTTCTGCTTCTCTGACTCTGCAAAAGACTGACTGACCTTGATCTAAGATGGTTCCCACCTTATATACTCCCTCTATGTGTGAGCTCAGGTGACCAGCACCCAATGAGCTCCTAACTTTACCCAGGCTGCTCCCCCTATCTGCCCCTACACTACTGGGATGTTCCACCCCCCTCCCACTCCAGCCAGGAACAGACTCTGTTGTACCTGCACATTTCTCTAGTGGGAGTACCATCGGTCTGTTCCCCGGAAATGGGATGTGTGTAGTGCATGCAGCTAACTGAGCTCAGTTCCACACTCCATCCTTACCCGGGAGTGGAATACCACACCTCTGGCTGAGGTGCAATACCCCTGTAGCAGCCGAATCCTCAGGGTGCTACACATCTAGCCCAGGAAATACTTTGTGCCTAGTAGCAGTGTCTGCTAGTCAGCGGATTATCCCAGCTGTTAAGCAAGCTACACCACCTGTAGTTTGGACACTTAATTTTTTCAAAGGAAATGGTTCAGGCCCCCGGGACACTCAGTGAAGAGCATCGGGGAGGCACCCCAAGGCACAGGGGCTGGGACTGGCGGTAGGACTCCTTGCGCTGGACCGCCAAGCTCGATCCTTATAAAAGCTTTTTAACTGCAGCAGCTTTAGTGGACGCTACAGGAGCTGGAATTACGCGGCTGCTGGCATGAGACTTGCCCTCCAATAGATCCTTGTAAAAGGATTTAAAGTGTACTCATTCAAATTAGAGAGACAATTTAAATTAAAAAGATTAGACCTGCCTCCACCGCAGGGGGGCTCGCTCGACCCACCAGCAGACATGCACCAGTATTGGGAGAGGGGGGCTGGCCGTCAGGGTCCACCGCAGCTCTGGCACAAACCCGGCGACACGGAGGTCGCACGGGCAGGAACGGATTGGCCGTGTCGGCTTCGCACTTTTTTGGTTTTAGAAGGGCATGACATGCCTATATCTATGTCTCCCCCTCCTTTTACTCCTCCACCTCTTTTCTTTTCGCATGACTATATGTACTTCTCACTTCTCCATGTGTTAGTTGTGTCTTCTGAGCAGTTTGTCAGCTTTTGGACACCTTTGAACGTGTTTTCTATGTGTTTCTATGTGTTTTTGTTTGCCTGCCATTGGTTTTAACGGTGTTCGAAGGTGCTCGTTGAACAGTTCGACGAACAGTTCGGCGAACATACGGGTGTTCGACGAACCGAACTCGAACACTACGGGTGTGGCTCAACACTACTCACAACTCACTGCTGCCTGGCTCCACCTTCCCTTTTATATCCCTAACGGGCTCCCTCTGCCGGTCTGAGGTGGAAGGTGGAGATGTGGGAACGGTTATGGGGGCCTCTTGTGGAGGAATCCTTCAATACACCCTTCTAGGATCTGTGATACTAAGCGCAGCTGGGCGTCACAGTAGCCTGTGTAACGTTGGTCCCAACTCTCTGCAGGTCATTCACTAGGTCCCCCTGTGTGGTTCTGGGATTTTTGCTCACCGTTCTTAAGATCATTTTGAGCCCAAGGGGGGAGATCTTGTGTGGAGCCCCAGATCGAGGGAGATTATCTTTGGTATTGTATGTCTTCCATTTTCTAATTATTGCTCCCACAGTTGATTTCTTCACACCAAGCTGATTGCCTATTGCAGATTCAGTCTTCCTTGTTATGATCTGCAACATGTACTAAGGAAAGACAAGGGAAAACTGTCCCTACAGTAAAACTAAGCTGACTCCCTACGATGTAGTGAGCTGCCTGTTCCTAGCAAACAGACCCGCCTTAGTCCTCGGCTAGTCTGAACGAAGACCTATAGCATAAGGGGAGGGGTCCTTAAAAGAACTAAGGACTGGGACAAAAATATGACACCTCCTAAACAGAGAAGTTGTTGCAGAACACAAAAAGACTAACAGACAAAAAAGTACTAGAGGTCCTAGAAGGACCAAATGAACTGACAGAGAAAGGCATAGAAGCACCTGGCTAGAGAAACAGTCAAACACAGAAGTCCAGCACAGCCAAAAGGGCGGAGCTGGAATATAAAGTCACGTGACCGCAAAACACAAGATGGAAAAAGCAAACAGGAGGGTTCTAACATTCCCAGCCTGGTGCAATTTTGTTTCTGGTGTCCTCCGACAGCTCTTTTGTCTTCACCATAGTGGAGTTTGGAGTGTGACTGTTTGAGGTTGCAGACAGGTGTCTTTTATACTGATAACTAGTTCAAACAGGTGCCAGTACTACAGGAAATGAGTGGAAGACAGAGGAGCCTCTTAAAGAAGAAATTACAGGTCTGTGAGAGCCAGAAATCTTGCTTGTTTGTAATTGACCAAATACTTATTTTCCACCAAAATTTGAAAACAATTTCTTTCCAAATCAGACAATGTGATTTTCAGGATTTGCTTTCTCATTTTGTCTCTCATAGTTGAGGTCTAGCTATGATGTCAAATACAGGCCTCTCTCATCTTTTTAAGTTGGAGAACTTGCACAATTAGTGGCTGACTAAATACTTTTTTTTCCAACTGTAAGTACGATAAGTGATGCAATAACTTTCTAAAGTTACACAATTATTTATAGAAATTGATTAAAAAAGGGTACCAAAAGACACATGGTTTAAGTTACAAATACATATATGTATATTTTATCTTATCTTTATTGTGGTTTTTTTTTATTTCCATGACTTGCTTATTTTCCATTTTGTCTACATTTCTGATAACCCCTTAAGAAAACACCAGTATAGGGATCAATTAAATGACATGAATTAAGCTTCTCTAACTAAGAGAATGTTGGCGACTCGGAGAATGATGTGACTTGTTGTGTTGCATGCCACAGAACTCACATAAACATAGTATGATGGTCCCTCCCTACACAGTATAACTCCACACAGTATGATGCCCTCCACTTCCCCCTCAGAGTATAATGACCTAAATGTTACACACACAGAGTGTGATTGCGCCCAGAGCCCCACAAGGTATAATGGTCCCAACATGGTATGATTGCCCCCACAGACCTCACACCCCCAAGCACTGACTGAAAATTAAAAAATAAAAACTACTTACAGTGGTGAAAATAAGTCTTTGATACACTGCCAATTTTGCAAGTTTTCCCACTTACAAAGCTTGGAGAGATCTGTGACTTTTATTGTAGGTACACTTCAACTGTGAGAGACAGAATCTTAAAAAATAAAAAAAAAACAGAAAATCACATTGTAAGATTTTTACATAATTAATTTGCATTTTATTGCAAGAAATAAGTATTTGATACAATAGAAAAGCAGAACTTAATATTTGGTATAGAAACCTTTGTTTGCAATTACAGCGGTCAGATGTTTCCTGTAATTTTTGACCAAGTTTGCACACACTGCAGCAGGGATTTTGGCCCACTCCTCCATAAAGAACTTCTCTAGATCTTTCAGGTTTCGGGGCTGTTGCTGGGCAACATTGAGTTTCAGCTCCCTTCAAAGATTTTATATTGGGTTCAGGTCTGGAGACTGGCTAGGCCATTCCTGGACCTTGAAATGCTTCTTATGGAGCCACTCCTTAGTTGCCCTGGCTGTATGTTTTGGGTCATTGTCATGATGAAAAATCCAGCTACGACCCATCTTCAATGCTCTTACTGAGGAAAGGAGGTTGTTGGCCAAAATCTACATATACAATCACATTGTACTGTAGTGTAAACTATGTCCTGCGTCTTTTTGTATATATTGTTTATTGTGATTTGGTAATGCATTGTGTATAAGCTATGTAAAGGTAATGCCTAGTGTTGGTAGTGTACAGTATAGGATAAGACATAGTTTAGGAATTAGGACATAAAATAGGTAGGATAATGTAGTGCATGTAGTTAATGATGCTGGGGTAAGGATAGTGTTAATGTTGGGCACTAGCCCAAGTGTAAGGGCAAGTGACTGCTTCCTGTAGTTAGACAGATTCAGGACAAGTTCAAGTAGCAGCAAGAAGTGTCTGTGAGCAGTGCTGCTGTTGGGTGAGCTACCAAAAGGAGACTAAGGGGACAGAGATTAGCGCGACCTGGACCTCAATGAAGAGGCAGAGTGGCATGCCACCTTAAAGGGGCCCTTGGATAGGATGATATGTCATGAGAAACCTTGAGCTTGCTAAACACCTAAGATAGCAAAACTAAACAGGACTAAGTTTGTGGGACTAGTGGGTGGTCCTGAGTGGTAGATCAAGGGCACCAGAAGTGGAAGAAGTAGGACGTGGAACCACTGAGCAGGAAGAGGGACTTGCTAATCAGGACTGTGGAGACAAGCTGGGCTCTGACGTAGTAGGGCGGACCAGTGTGCTTCACCGGTCCTGAAGTAGACTACAGTGAAAGGAAGCCATGTGTGTGAAAATACTTTATACTGTGAATAAAGCATCACTAACACTTTGTATCCGCTACCACTTGTGCATAATCCTTATCAAGTCACCATTCAGTAAAGAATGTGTTTTAGAACAGAAGTCTTCTTTTTTTAACTTTAACACCCATGGTCTTGGCTGGCCAACACCATTGGCCAAAGGTGGCCTGCACGGGCGCAAGGCCCTCACAACACCAACACCCAGTCAGGACCCATCTTTTCTGTAAAGTGCCAGAGTGACATGGAGCAGCAGCTCGCCCACAACTACTGCTGTCTGTCACCTTACATTTGGGTAGTGAGTGGCCTCCCTGCAAAGTCATGAGATACTTTCTTGGTAGGGAAAGTAATTAAACTTTTATTCAAAGGAGCTATTGTTTATCTAATGTTCTGTTTGGGTCACACTTTTAACCATTATTATCAACTTATGCATTTTGTACAAAAAAAATCACTCTTGTGCAAAATTGCAAGTGCTAAGTGGCATATTCACAATGTACCAGGTGTCTTCTTCCAGAAAATATACAGAAATTAGGGTTGAATATCTATTTTGTTATTTAGTCATGTAGGTCTTATTTATTGGTGTCAAAAGTGCAAACATTGTCCTGGCTACCAGATGAGCATAGTTCATTCTCCTGCCCTTTAGGGGCAATATAAAAATAAATCTAAAGAGTAAGTGCATACCTAAGGGGGAAGACCGGGGTGTAAGTACTTTCAAAACAAGGGATCCAGAACTGCGGGGGCCATGCCTCTTGTTGCAGGGGGAAGACAGACTGCGAGACAGGAGTCAGGTGACCGGGAAGCTGGGGGTGTGTCCAAAGAGAGCTGAGGAGTCAGGTGACCGGGGAGCTGAGCTCGTGTCTATGAAGAGGGAGGAAAAGGAGTTTTTGCACGGGAAAAGCAGCAGTGGACAGTTGGAGTTAAGCCCGACTAGAGGGAGAAGAGACGCAGGATCCCTGGAGCCGAGCAAGTGAGGTGCACTGTTATAGACTAGGGGCTCAGCGGATCAAACCGGAGACCGCCCGCTGCCGCCAGAAGACGGAGCATTGTTTAGGCGGGGAAGCCGGAAGAAAGCAACACCGGCACCAGCCGGCAACTGCCTTGTGAGGAGCAAGAGTCAGCTAAGTGAAAAAACTGCCGATTACAACCGTGTCGACTCTGCTACATCTAGCCAAACTGTGGATTGTCGGTTATAGCATATTACCTGCTACTCCCCTTGTTGTCCCCATATATTCCCTGTTACTCCCTGCGTGGAGATTGACCCTGTTACAGTAAATCCCGCTGGTTATTTAACCCTGTACTGGCTGCTCTGTGTTTCTGTGTCACTGCATCTAAAGTACCTGTGTTACACATACTCACACTCCTTTTAACTTACATTCTGGGTTTTTAAGGACAATGTTTGGTTATTATGTTTGTGGATTTCAGAAACAGTCCATGTATAATGGTTCCCGAGAAGTGAGGTTGAAAGGTACTGTAGGATAGAATTGAATTTGAAGCTGTTTCTTCCAGCCTTTCATATTTAAACATGTTTCAAGTATACAAAGCTGCTTTTCATATACAGTACAGACCAAAAGTTTGGACACACCTTCTCATTTAAAGATTTTTCTGTATTTTCATGAATATGAAAATTGTACATTCACACTGAAGGCATCAAAACTATGAATTAACACATGTGGAATTATATACTTAACAAAAAAGTGTGAAACAACTGAAAATATGTCTTATATTCTAGGTTCTTCAAAGTAGCCACCTTTTGCTTTGATGACTGCTTTGCACACTCTTGGCATTCTCTTGATGAGCTTCAAGAGGTAATCACCGGAAATGGTTTTCAGTTCACAGGTGTGCCCTGTCAGGCTTAATAAGTGGGATTTCTTGCCTTATAAATGGGGTTGGGACCATCAAATGTGTTGTGCAGAAGTCAGGTGGATACACAGCTGATAGTCCTACTGAATAGACTGTTAGCTGATTTTTTCTTGCCATAATACAAATTCTAAGTAAAGAAAAACGAGTGGCCATCATTACTTTAAGAAATGAAGGTCAGTCAGTTCGAAAACTTTGAAAGTGTCCCCAAGTGCAGTTGCAAAAACCATCAAGCGCTACAAAGAAACTGGCTCACATGAGGACCGCCCCAGGAAAGGAAGACCAAGAGTCACCTCTGCTTCTGAAGATAAGTTTATCCGAGTCACCAGCCTCAGAAATTGCAGGTTAACAGCAGCTCAGATTAGAGACCAGGTCAATGTCACATAGAGTTCTAGCAGCAGACACATCTCTTCAACAACTGTTAAGAGGAGACTTTGTGCAGCAGGCCTTCATGGTAAAATAGCTGCTAGGAAACCACTGCTAAGGACAGGCAACAAGCAGAAGAGATTTGTTTGAGCTAAAGAACACAAGGAATGGACATTAGACCAGTGGAAATCTGTGCTTTGGTCTGATGAGCCCAAATTGGAGATCTTTGGTTCCAACCACCGTGTCTTTGTGCGATGCAGAAAAGGTGAACAGTTGGACTCTACTTGCCTGGTTCCCACCGTGAAGCATGGAGGAGGAGGTGTGATGGTGTGGGGGTGCTTTGCTGGTGACACTGTTGGGGATTTATTCAAAATTGAAGGCATACTGAACCAGCATGGCTACCACAGCATCTTGCAGCGGCATGCTATTCCATCTGGTTTGCCTTTAGTTGGACCATCATTTATTTTTCAACAGGACAATGACCCCAAACACACCTCCAGGCTGTGTAAGGGCTATTTGACCAAGAAGGAGAGTGATGGGGTGCTACGCCAGATGACCTGGCCTCCACAGTCACCAGACCTGAACCCAATCGAGATGGTTTGGGGTGAGCTGGACCGCAGCGTGAGGGCAAAAGGGCCAACAAGTGCTAAGCATCTCTGTGAACTCCTTCAACATTGTTGGAAGACCATTTCCGGTGACTACCTCTTGAAGCTCATCAAGAGAATGCCAAGAGTGTGCAAAGCAGTCATCAAAGCAAAAGGTGGCAACTTTGAAGAACCTAGAATATAAGACATATTTTCAGTTGTTTTACACTTTTTTGTTAAGTATATAATTCCACATGTGTTAATTCATAGTTTTGATGCCTTCAGTGTGAATGTACAATTTTCATAGTCATGAAAATACAGAAAAGTCTTTCAATGAGAAGGTGTGTTCAAACTTTTGGTCTGTACTGTACACTCACACATGCAGTATGGTGCACACACACATAATATACACACATACAGTACATACACACATGTACTATACACACAGACATGCCCTATATACAGTGGGTACGGAAAGTATTCAGACCCCTTTACATTTTTCACTCTTTGGTTCATTGCAGCCCTTTGGTAAATTCTAAAAAGTTCATTTTTTCTCATTAAAGTACACTCTGTACCCCATCTTGACTGAAAAAAGCAGAAATGTAGAAATTTTTGCAAATTTATTAAAAAGAAAAACTGAAATATCACATGGTCATAAGTATTCAGACCCTTTGCTCAGTATTGAGTAGAAGCACCCTTTTGAGCTAGTACAGCCATGAGTCTTCTTGGGAATGATGCAACAAGTTTTACACACCTGGATTTGGGGATCCTCTGCCATTCTTCCTTGCAGATTCTCTCCAGTTCCATCAGGTTGGATGGTGAACGCTTGTGGGCAGCCATTTTCAGGTCTCTCCAGAGATGCTCAATTGGGTTTAGGTCAGGGCTCTTGCTGGGCCAGTCAAGAATGTTCACAGAGTTGTTCTGAAGCCACTCCTTTGCTATTTTAGCTGTGTGCTTAGGGTCATTGTCTTGTTGGAAGGTAAACATTCGGCCAAGTCTGAGGTCCAGAGCACTCTGGAAGAGGTTTTCATTCAGGATATCTCTGTACTTGGCCGCATTCATGTTTCCTTCAATTGCAACCAGTCATCCTGTCCCTGCAGCTGAAATACACCCTCATAGCATGATGCTGCCACCACCATGTTTCACTGTTGGGATTGTATTGGGCAGGTGATGAGCAGTGCCTGGTTTTCTCCACACATACCGCTTAGAATTATCACCAAAAAGTTCTATCTTCGTCTCATCAGACCAGAGAATTTTATTTCTCATAGTCTGGGATTCCTTCATGTGTTTTTGAGCAAACTCTATGCGGGCTTTTATATGTCTTGCACTGAGAAGATGCTTCCGTCGGGCCATTCTGCCATAAAGGCCCGACTGGTGGAGGGCTGCAGTGATAGTTGACTTTGTGGAACTTTCTCCCATCTGGCTACTGCATCTCTGGAACTCAGCCACAGTGATATTGGGGTTCTTCTTTAACTCTCTCACCAAGGCTCTTCTCTCACGATTGCTCAGTTTGGCTGGACGGCCAGGTCTAGGAAGACTTTTGGAGGTCCCAAACTTCTTCCATTTAAGGATTATGGAGGCCACTGTGCTCTTAGGAACCTTGAGTAATGCAGAAATTCTTTTGTAACCTTGGCCAGATCTGTGCCTTGCCACAATTCTGTTTCTGAGCTCCTTGGGCAGTTCCTTTGAGCTCATGATTCTCATTTGGTCTGACATGCACTGTGAGCTGTGGGGTCTTATATAGACAGGTGTGTGCCTTTCCAAATCAAGTCCTATCAGTTTAATTAAACACAGCTGGATTCCAATGAAGGAGTAGAACCATCTCAAGGAGGATCACAAGGAAATGGACAGCATATGACTTAAATATGAGTGTCTGAGCAAAGGGTCTGAATGCTTATGACCATGTGATATTTCAGTTTTTCTTATTTAATAAATTTGCAAAAATTTCTACATTTCTGTTTTTTTAGTCAAGATGGGGTGCAGAGTGTACTTTAATGAGAAAAAAAATGAACTTTTTAGATTTTACCAAATGGCTGCAATGAAACAAAGAGTGAAAAATTTAAAGGGGTCTGAATACTTTCCGTACCCACTGTACACACACATACTGTATATGCACACATATGCTGTTCATAGACACATGTGCTATACACACAGACACAGACATTTCCTACATACACACATGTACTGTACATAAAAATATTGAGTGTCCACATATATATTGTATATCCGTGTGCAAGTGAGATGGGTGAGGGAAGAGTTCCAGGGCATGTTGTCACCCAAGAGATACTTACAAGTAAAAAACATGGACCCTTCTAGTATAGATAGATTGCCTGAATAGTGTTAACCCCTAACCAACATATGATGTACAGTTACGCCATATGCTGGCTCCGTGGCTTAGATGCGGGCTGAGCCCGCATCTTTGCCAGCAGATGATGGCTGTGTTATTCAGTCATCTGCCTGTAACAGCTGCGAAAGAAGCAGAACTCTGCCCACAGATATTAACCTGTTAAATGCTGCTGTCAATCTATGACAGTAGCACTTTGAGTGCACCACCTGGGGCGCGCTGTTCTAACAGGTCATCAGTGTCATTGTGGGGTATCGATGGATCATCAAGACAGCTACGTTACAATGAAAAGTAAAAAAAAGTTTTCCCCCATTAAAATGAGCAAATAAGAAAAATGTTAAAAATACACATCAAGCCCAATTTATCAAAATCTAAAATTAATTAACCCCATTGGTAAGCGGTGTAAAGAGAAAAAAAAATCAAAAAGCTAGGATTGCGTTTTTTCGACCGCCACAAAAGGGCAAAAAATGCAATAAGAGGCGATCAAAACATCCTTCCTACCCCAAATGTCAGTTCAGAGTACAAAAAACAAGCCCTTACACAGCTCCATTACCCAAAAATGTAAAACTTTACAGGTCTCCGAAAATTGCAACACAGGTAAATGAAAAAAAACTATATATGTTTGGTGCCTCTGTAATTGTGTTGAACTGGAGACTCTTACTGTCAGGCCATTTTTACCATGTAATTAATTCTGTAAATAAAAAGAAACCTGAAGTAACAATTGCAGAATTACGCTTTGTTCACTATTTCAGTGCACTTAGAATTTTTTCCTGGTTTCTGTTACATCAAATGATAAAATGGATGGTAGTATTCAAATGTACAAATCACCCCGGAAGAAAGAAGCCCTCATATGGTCATGTTGATAGAAAAATTAAAAAGATAAGGGGAAGGAAAATTGAAAGGGCAAAAATGGAAAATAGTTGTCAGGAAGGGGTTAAGGACATAGTTCAGATAAGGTAATATTCTCACCTTATGTCATTGTGGAATTACAGGCACAATACTAGTAACTGCATGTAGAACCAATAAAGTCAGTTGCAGCTGCTTTCCTTTTGTCGGTTTGTGATCAGTGCTTGCTCTTGATAATGGGAGATCAAGTCACCTATACCTAAAAATCAGAGGAAACTGAAAAAATATATACATGAAAGGAATGATTTCATATAATTACTTATCACATTTTTACTTGTAATGGTTAATTGACTGGTGGAGTGCCCCTTTAAGTATAGGATACAGTGGCCCTTTGTGGCAGAATGTTTATCCACTCAGTGGTGGGGTAAACAAGTGGACATAAACAGGAGGCCATTTGTTCAAGAAAACTTTATTCATAAAGGGGCAATGTGCTTGATGGTTACAAATAATCTAAAAAAAATGTGACTCTCTTTGAACGGAGCTTGACTAATGTTATATACAATAGCAGGAAGATTGCATTTGCAACAGCTTTTACAGTCTGCTGGCAATCTCTTCAGCAGCTCCTAATTTACTACAGTAAAATCCCCGTGTCAAGTGTCCTCTCACTTGTTGCCTCACTTGAAAGCAATGTATTACTGTAAAACAATCTTGCACACTCACACAGTCACCAGATATCAGTCCCTCACACTCAAGCACCAGTTTACTTTCTGTCTCTTTGTTGGCAAAACTCTTGAGGAATAAGCCTCTCATATCCTCTTTGTGGTGGTAATCTTCTCTCTCAAGTAAAAGTATTCTCTCTTGCAAGTGGGCTGATCTCCTTCATCAGACTATACACCATATATAGAAAGTGTTGCTCATCCTCACTTTAGGCTAGCTATGATGCAAACACTTGCTCTTCTGGGATCCAGGGCTCTCCTGTTTCTGCTAGGCTATCTGGTTGCATGTATTTGACCTATACTGTCTAGCATCTCAGACCTTCTACCATCTACCAGTGGCATCCTGTCAGATATTACTTGCCAAGATAATTCTAAGCTTGAAAAGGAACTGTATTCTTCAAACTTTGTATAATTCAATCTTACAAGTGAATATAAGAAATTTCATGGAGAGTGGGAGACAACTGTGGGGGCCATTATACAATGTTGGGATAACTGTGGGTGCCACCATACAGTGTGGGTAGAACAGTGGGGGCAATCATACAGTATGGGGGCAAATTCAGGGGCCATAATAGTGAGGGGGCCATCACGTAGTGTGGGAACAACTGTGGGGGACATCATACAGTGTGGGATGCATTATAATGTGTAATGAAATAGGGGCATTATACTGTGTAATGACTAGTGTGGGGGCCATCATACTGTGTACAGGTGTACAGAAGCGATTTGGGGCATATTATTGTGTATAGAGGGCTTTTGGGGTATTATACTGTGCAGGGCGGCCACCAGGAATTTCAGGAACCCATACTGGCAGCATTTTCGGGCACCCTTGAGACTCTGCCTCCACCCCAGCTCTCCTCCATCCCTCACACCTTCCACAGTCACACTGCTCACTCTTGGAAGAACTCCACTTCTGTACCACATCCACAACCAATCACACATTAACAGTTCCCATCGAACCATATCACATACATAGCCATCAGCTTTTGTTTTGGCCAAAAGATTTTATAAGCCGCCACCACGACAAGGTAGACTCTTCTGGCTGGGCCTTACTCTACTCTAACCTATTAAACATTTCTTAAAATATCCAGTACTCTTTTTAGGTATATTTTATTCATTTTTCTTTAAGGGAATGTGTCACATAAATTTTTTTTAAACGACCAATAAAATCACATGCAAAAGACAAATACCGTCACACCATAGCCGGACCACATATTACCACCAGATAGTGACCGAATAATACCAGACCACATATTATCACCACATAGTGACTTAATAATACCACATACAAGGAACAAATATCGCCACACCATGACGAGACCACATATTACCATCACATTTTGACCAAATAATACCACATACAAGGGACAAATACTGCCACACCATGACCAGACCACATATTGCCACCACATAGTGACCAAATACTACAATACTGATCATTAATAAAAAAAACACAATACTAATATTACATAAGTGCCATTATAGACAGGCGCTCTGTACATAGTATACAGTGTATAGTGTCAGTGTACAGGTAATACAGTGATCACCAGTGACATTATGCACAGGAGCTCTGTATATAGTGTCAGTGTACAGGTAATACAGGGATCACCAGTGACATTATACACAGGAACTCTGTACATAGTATACAGTCTACCCACTCCCCAGTCTCAGTTCATCATATGGATAATGCTCTGCCCACTCCCCAGTCCCAGTTCATCATATGCATAATGCTCTGCCCACTCCCCAGTCCCATTTCATCATATTCATAATGCTCTGCCCACTCCCCAGTCCCAGTTCATCATATGGATGATGCTCTGACCATTCCCCAGTCCTAGTCCATCATATAGATAATGCTCTGCCCACTCCCCAGTCCATCATATGGATAATGTTCTGCCCACTCCCCAGTCCATCATATGGATAATGCTTTGCCCACTCCCCAGTTCATCATATGCCCCTACCCTCCCCCCAAAGACCATTTAATGAATTCTATTAAAGCAAAAAAAGTTTTTCATACTTACCCCTCATACGATCCCTGCAGCTCCACTTCCACTTCATCATGTACACGCCGACTCCAGTGCTTCACAGAAGAGGCGGAGGGACTCCCTTGGAGCTGCACGGCCAAACTACCATGAGAGCGCCTAGGCAGAAGCTCCCTGCGCCGAGGTATACGCCGCCTCAGGCGGCGGCATGACAGCGAGCGATATTTCGTGGCCCGGTGAGCAGAATCACAAGAGGGGGGGCCCCAGGCCCGGGCCCCCGATCTTTACTGCTGCTCACCGGGCCTCATACAGCAGTAAGGGCAGTAATGCCCTGATGGCTGCCCTGATACTGTGTATAGGAGAGTTTTTCGGCAATTATATTGTGTATAGAGAGCTGTGGGGAACAATATACTGTATATAGGGACAAGCGGGAGCTCATGATACTGTATATAGGGATATGTGGGGAATAACATTGTGTATAGGGGTGCTCTGGGGACATCATACTGTGTACGGTAGAGCTGTAGGCTCATCATACTGTTTATAGAGAGCTATGGAATTAGTTTTACCATTTTCCATGACATTGTATGGTGAGTAATTTGTTTCAAAACTACAACTCTTACCACAAAAGCATGCCCTCAGATGTTGACAGAAAAGTAAAAAAAAGTTATGTGTCAGCAGGCACGCTGACTATTTGCCACTCACTATCTAAGGCCACGGCCCCACTATCAGTATTCAGTCAGTATTTTTTCTCAGGAGTGGGAGGCAAAACCAGGTGAAGAACAATCAGAGAAAAGGTATAATAGAAACAAGTCACCAATTCTGCATTTATCACCCACTCCTGGTTTTGGCTCCCACTCCTGAGAAAAAATACTGACCGAATACTTACCAAATACTGATAGTGGGGCCATGGCCTAATACTGATTACTTTGCATTACATTTATTCAACAGCTGGAAGGCTAATATACATAGGTTAAAACCTCTTTAGTATAGCAGCATTTTCTATATACTGGCTTTTTTTTAGCAATATGCCTTCTATTATTTTGAATGCTCATTTATAACAGCGTAGAGACACATTGATGTTTGACTCAATATAATACAAGTTACATTTTATATATTTATTGGTTGGTTGAATTAACGTATTATTTGTCCGATAGGACAATTTGTAATAGCGTGCTTTATATACCAAACCACCTACTACAGGTCCCAAAAAAAATTCTTGTATATATTAATCGACATATTCCACATTATAAAGATAGATTACTTTCTATATCCCGTTTTCTGGCTGCCCAAAATGTAAATGATCTTCAGTTATAATTGAATTTTAAGATCAAGTCTCTTAACATCTGCAGCATTTTGGCGAGCTGTCAGAAATACATGGACATTGCACCTGCACCACCTTGGACGGCTGCCTAGTTGTTGGCAAACTCAAGATCCCGTAATTGGCTCCTCGTTGCTATATAACACTGAATCCTTTGCACCATTTCTGGTATTTCAGAACATTATAGAATAAATAGCACCAAGAGTACAGAAATAGGATGCTACCTTTTCATTTTCCAGGGCAGGAAATGTTCTTGCAGATATGTATGCTGTCACTATATTTTTAGCCTAATTCTCTAGTTTCATTTTTTAGACTGATTCTTGTGGTTCCATTTTTTTCATTTTTTGCTATATCTTGATTCTGCCTTCATTATCGTAGGGCTGTGATGGTTAATAGTTAAGAGACAACTTTTTTGTTTTTTTGATATGTTTTTATTATTTCAGAATTAAGCATTTTTGGATTTTACATAAAAAGTTCTGCTGACAGTAGAGAAATTTTCTAGCCAGAATTTCTTCACAAGAACAGATGACAGCAATCTAAACACTCCACTTCTTTGACTGACAGGCGGCAATGACTTGAAAGGGATTTCTACCACCTTCTTATCCTACCAAGCCATTATATATGTTGAGGTCATTTGTTTGATACATAAGTTCTTTGAAGATGAAACCTATTATAAGTTTCTACCATCTGACATCAAAAAGCGGAAAGTTACAAGACTTAATGGCTCAAATATTTTTGCAGTCAGAATTTACTAGCAAAAATTCCTCCAGATCTGGGGTTCAGGGTCCTGTCACTTCTTCCTTTTGGATCACCTGTCCTTTTTTACACAAATAGCCCATTGACTTGAATTATACCTATGTCATGCTTAATTTCCCTGGTGACGTTGTAAGACATTGACCATTTATCGCTAAATTTCCCTAGAGATCACAAGTGATTGCAGCAGGGAGGCGCTTTGTGATCTGTTTGTTGTCTAACACATGTTTGCAGAAAAGTAATGTGAGAAATATCCCTCAGGCCTCATTCACACATCCGTTTTTAAACACGTACATGAAAAAGTGATAGCAGTGTCTTCAGTGTTTTGTCATCTGTGTGTCCGTTTTTACTATCATTGTGTCATCAGTGCTTTTCACGGATGGGTAAAGAAATAAATACATTCCAAAGCTTCTCCTACACTTTGCAATGTTAAACATGGGCAGCACACAGATACTGACGCCATCCGTGTGCTATATGTGTTTTTCACGACCCATAGACTTTTATTGGCCCTTATCATCCACGTTGCCGGATAAAAAAAACAGACATGTCTCAGTGTGTTTTGCACAGACACACGAGCTGTGAAAGATATGGACAAGTGAATAGCATCATAGATTATATTGGGTACTTGCTGTATCTGTCAAAAAAATGGATACAACATGTACGTGCAACACAGACATGTGAGTGAGGTTTAAAGCTGTATTTGGTGGCAAAAGTCGCCAAAGCAGTTCAAGACAGGAAAAAATAACTTTTTTTTTTTACTTTGCGCCAAATTCATGAATCATATGCGCCATTTTGATTAATTTAGCACCAAAAAAGTAAACTAATACCATAAAACAAAAAAGGAAAGTTGATCTGTTCAGCTGTCATGTGCTCCTAACAGTCGTGGGTGGAATCGCGAACCACCTGCGGCTGTTAACATGTTAAAATGCCGCTGTCAATCTCTGACAGCTGCATTTAACACGAGCGCGCCGGAAGTGCGGCATTAGCCCCGCCCATCAGTGCCTCTGTCACATGATCGCAGGGCGCCAATAGGTTGGCATCACAAACGGAAGTCTGCAGAAGAACTCCGTGCTTATCACTGCTGATCTTCTATGAACGCCGGCCCGTGATTTTTGCTGCACATAGCTGAAGCTGAAGCCCTGCTATGTGTAACACAAGCGATCAGACTATCACAGCTTCAAGTCTCCTAAGGAGACTATTGACACAAGTAAAAGCAGAAATAAGTGTTTTTAAAAATATTTAAAACATTTTAAAAATATAAAAGTTCAAATCACTCACTTTTGCCCCATTCAAAATAAAACAAAAAAAAATTCACATATTTGGTATCGATGCGTTCAGAATCACCCGATCTATCAAAATATAAAAATAATTAATCAGATCGGTAAACGGCATAACAAGAAAAAAATCTAAACACCAGAATTACGTTTTTTTTGTCGTTCCAACATTGCAATAAAATGCAATAACTGACGATCAAAACATTGGATCTACCCCAAAATGGCATCAATAAAAACATCAGCTCGGTGTGCTAAAAATAAACCCTCACCCGACCCCAGAGCACGAGAAATGGAGGCACTACGGATCTCGGAAAATAGCGCCATTTGTGACTCGCCCCCTGGGCCGTGGGGCACTCGGATCCGGACAACAGGGCAATAATGGGGGTTGTAGTGGCAACCCGGTCCGTGGCTCAGGGTGGTCAGACCAGTGGCAGTCTTCTATATGTTTTGCAATGTCCGACTACGACACCCCTGGATTGCGGTCAGGGCTAACCGCCGCTGCAGTGCAGACCGCTGGGGCAGATGTAAGTGTGCAGCACTGAATAGTACAACTTCCCATGGGAGGAGTATGGCCCCAGGGCAGTATATAATGGATGATGGAGGGGATGATTCCGACAGCAATAGCCAGGAAACGGAGGCCTCTTAAACAGTTCAGGGTCTTTATTAGAACAGGTGAAACGACCCAAAAACAGGCCCGGCTAGGAGGGGGCCTGGATGTCTGAGAGCAAGTGGGAAGCTGGCCCTGATCAGGGTGAGGGTGTAGGCCTACCGTGCTCTCTGCGCTCTCTCTGGCTATTTCCCTCCTCGTGGTGTAATAGCCCATGTTCTTGAGCCTGCCATGTCTTCTCGCCCGTATGGCTTGCAACTTGGGTCCCTTTTTACTCTTGGCCTGGTGTGGCTTCACCAGTCCCTTCTGCTGTGGCGGAACCTCCGGGCTTCTTAGGCCAAAGGACATACAGTCCCCTGCGGACTGGTTATTTGCTGTAGGACTTGGAATCCTAACAGCCTACGACACCAAAGTCCGGAAGATTAGCTTCTCTATCTGCCAGGACAGGCTCGCTTCGCCTCTTGCCCCTGGCTCGTGGCTCTCCTACTGCCACACGGCCTCTTAGGCTGCAACAAAACTGTCTGTCCCTGCTCCGGGACACCTCTCAATCCAGAGACAGGTTGTCCAGTTCTCCCCTAACCCTGCCCCCAGTTCCAGCTTTTATAGGGGCAGCCTGCTCCCCCTACTGGCCTGGGACAGGAGGTATTGCGTGCTAATGGTCCTTGACCAGAGAACCTCCCCCTTGCTCTCAGACACAGCTTTATTATACATTTGTGGCATCCAGACCAGGGTGACACATTCACCCCTAGTAAAACTTAGTACTCCGGGACTAAGCTTAAAACACGAATACTTATGCATGAACATTAAAACATGACAAGGCAAGTGAAGACAAACGACGCACAGGTTGAGTTCTTAAGGTCACAGTGTGGTCTGTGACCGGGTGTCCATTTCACCAACACAACGGGGAGCCTTAACCAGGTGGGGGGGGTCTGTCCTAGCCCCAAGTCCTTTACAGTCTTAGTTCATTCCTTAGTTAGGCTCCGAACGCAGTCCATACAAAGTTCCGGTTATTAAAAGTTCATAACCTTTGAATCCGTACGGCAACTGTAAGAAACTGAAATACACAATTACTAATCATGCATGTAACTTTGCAAACATTTCAACACTTGGCAACAGGGTTATTTACAGTTTTAGTGCACCCTATATTCTCCAGCGAGCGGTTATCTGCCCCTTTGTGCTCCTGGTTAACCTGCGTAACCCACTGTCTGGTGGTGGTCTAACCTGGTTTTCTTCACTACCATTTAGGGTACAGTCACTGGCTAGACTTACAGACAGGGCAGGCAGCTGTCTGCGGGTCCTCTGGCTTACCGCAGGCATGGCAGGCTCACTGTCAGCAGAGGGTTGATTCTCCTGGGCTGCTGGTACAGGCTCTTTTGCCTCTGGAACTGCTTGTTCTACTTCACTTTCCCGCTCTGGTGTAGGTTGCTGCTGAGTTGGTTGCAGGAAATCCAGGACGGGTACCACTATGGCATTGTTTATTCGAGTCCAGGACTGAGGGAACTCCCCAAGAACGGTGCTGATCATTTCTTCCTTGTCCTCTGCGGATTCAAGGTCACTTTGATCCTCTTCTGCATTCCGTAGTTGCTCGGGGCACCGTTTTAGGTGGTCTCTGGAGACGGTACTAGTGGGTTCTCTGATCAGACTGCAGTACGGTGTAGGGTTCCCTTTCCCACTGGTCATCCAACTTGTGTAGCCTTCTCTTTCGCTTCAGGACCTGCTCACCAGGTTCTAGGGGACTTGCAGGTGTGTGTTGGTTGAAGAGTCTCTCTTGCCTTTCTCTCACCTTGGCCAGGCTCTTCTCCACACTCTCCTGTACCTTCTTGTACTGCAGTCGCCTTTCCGTGTCCCAGTCTGCATCTGGGGAGGTGTCCTCGGGTATTAGGACTCCCATCTCCAGGTCTATGGGCAGCTTACCTGGTCTGGCTCGCATCAGGTAAGCCGGGGTGCAGTTTGTAGCGTTCACCGGGATATGGTTGTATAAGTCTATCAGGTCCGGCAGTTTTTCTGGCCACAGGCTGCGCTCCTCCAGGGGCAACGTCTTCAGGAGATCAATGACTATATTGTTCATTTTCTCACACATCCCGTTGGTTTGTGGGTGGTAAGGCGTTGTCCGAATCTTCTTACAGCCATAGAGGTTGCAGAACTCTTGGAAGATTTCAGCCTCAAACGCTGGACCCTGGTCTGTCAGGACTTGTTCCGGATACCCGTGTGGACGGCAGAAGTATTGCTGGAAGGCTCTGGCCGCCGTTTGAGCTGTCAAGTCTTTTACGGGGACCACCACTAGAAATCGGGAATAGTGGTCCACGATTGTCAGGGCATAAACGTATCCTGACCGGCTTGGAGCCAATTTGACGTGGTCCAGAGCTACCAGCTCAAGAGGCTGCGTGGTGACGATGGGCCTCAAGGGTGTCTTCTGGCTGGTGTGGTCCTTCCTCCTTAGAATACAAGGGCCACAGTCTCTGCACCACTTCTCTACAGCCCCTCTCATGCCGATCCGAAAGAACTGGCCTCTTATCAGGAACTCCAGTTTCTTCCAGCCGAAGTGCCCCGCCCTGTCATGGTAAGCCTCCAGGACCATAGCTGCATCCCGCCTTGGGACCACGACTTGCCAGGTCAGCTCGTGTGTCCGGTGGTTGACAAGTCTTCTGCACAGATTGCCTTCATAGAGGAACAGCTTGCTCTTCTCTTTCCATAGCTGCTTGGCTTCGTCTGGAGCATCCGGATCTAAGCAGGCGTCTTCCTGGGTCAGTAGGTCTTTCACCATGCGGATAGCAGGGTCACTATCTTGAGTCTCGGCCGAGCTGTGGTGAGGTAGGGGATTGATCATAACGGTTGTTAAATCTTCCTCCTTCACGCGGTGGGAGTATTGAGCGGCTCCATACCGGAGAAACGCGGGGATTTCTACCTCCTCCTGCTCTTCTGGGTCTTCGTCACCTTCAGGTAAGTGAGGCATTCTCGATAGGGCGTCAGCGTTGGCATTGGTTTTGCCAGCCCGGTACTTGATCACGAAGTCATAATTCGAGAGTCGCGCCATCCACCGCTGTTCTAGGGCACCTAGTCTTGCATTGTCCAGGTGTGTCAACGGGTTGTTGTCCGTGTACACGGTGAACTTTGCGGAGGCCAGGTAATGCTTAAATCGTTCTGTGACGGCCCACACCACTGCCAAGAATTCTAGCTTGAAGGAGCTGTAATTCTCCGGATTCCTTTCAGTGGGCCTCAGCTTCCGTCTGGCATACGCGATCACCCTTTCTCTGCCCTGTTGGTTTTGCGACAGTACGGCTCCGAGCCCCACATTACTGGCGTCTGTGTGGAGAATAAAAGGCTGGCCATATTCGGGGTAGGCCAGGATCTCATCCCCTGTGAGGGCCATCTATAACTGGCGGAAGGACTCCTCTTCCGGCTTGTCCCACTTGAAGGGTGGCTTTTGGCTTCTGGACTTAGACTGTCCTATCAGGAGGTCCTGCATAGGGGCTGCCATCTTAGTGAACCCGGGGATGAACCTTCGGTAGTAGCCTACCAACCCGAGAAACTGCCTCACTTCTTTGATGTTTGAGGGGCTTGGCCAGCTCTTGATTACTGTGACCTTGTCAGGGTCGGGGGCTACTCCTTCTGCACTTACCACGTGCCCTAGGTACTGGACCTTCGGTTTCAACAAGTGACACTTTGATGGTTTCACCTTCAGGCCATAGCCTGCCAGGGCTTCAAACACCTCTGCCAGGTGTTTTAGATGGTCCTCGTAGGTCTTCGAATAGACGATCACGTCGTCCAGGTAAAGTAGGACCGTCTCGAAGTTTCGGTGCCCTAGACAGCAATCCATCAGCCTCTGGAAGGTCCCTGGTGCGTTGCAGAGCCCGAAGGGCATACAGTTGAACTCATTCAGTCCCATAGGGGTGGTGAAGGCGGTCTTCTCCTTGTCAGCCTCTGCCACAGGAACCTGCCAGTACCCGCTAGTAAGGTCCAAAGTAGAAAAGAAGTTAGCTGATTTTAGTGCGGCTAAAGACTCCTCTATTCTAGGCAGCAGATATGCGTCTTTATGGGTGATACGGTTGATTTGTCTATAGTCCACGCACATTCTCATGGTGCCGTCTTTCTTTTTTACCAGAACCAAGGGGGCTGCCCAGGGGCTATAGCTATCTCTAATGACCCCAGCTTCTTTCATTTCTCTTAGCATGCCCTTTGCGTTCTGATAATGTGCAGGGGGTACAGGTCTGTGCCTCTCTTTTATTGGTGGGTGGCTCCCCGTGGGAATATGGTGTTCTACCCCTTTCACTCTGCCGAAGTCCAGCGGGTGCTTACTAAAGATTCTCTTGTACTCCAGAACCACCCGGTAGACTCCTTGTTTTTGGTGCAGGGGAGTGGAGTCAGCACCCACATGGAGTTTCTGGCACCAGTCCTCCTTTTGTTTCTGGGAGCCATTACCCTCCGCCTGTGGAGATGGAGGCAAAGGCTCCACGGCCCTGATAGCTTTGTGTTCGACAGCAAACAGTTTGGCAAGTGTAGCGTACCTGGGTAAGTGTACCTCCCTCTCCCCAATGTTGAGAATGCGGACGGGCACCCTCCCATGACAGACATCAACCACCCCCCGGGCTGTCAAAATGGTGGGCCTGCTGTCTGAGTACACGGGTTCTACCATGGCTTGGTAGTCTCTGCCTCTCAACCCGATTGCAGTCCGACACCAGATCATCATTTCACTTTTGGGAGGCATGAAAATGGGGAATGGGTCACTCATTCTTACGCTACCGATCTCACCACCAGACAGTTCTACCTGCTGCCGTCTCATCAGGGCTTTTATCTCTTTGTTGAGGACTCTCTGTTGGCTGGAACTAGCATTCACCGCCACCTGTTGTAGAATTACAATTACCTCTGAAAGACAATTTTCAATCACGTTAGTACCCACAGTTATTTTAGGGTGACTTTCACGACGGTCAATGTCCACAATAATCACTCCCTGTGCCGGTAGTACAACTTTACCAATCTTAATGGTCATCTCCTTGAACCCCATCTGTGGCACGGGCAAGCCATTACTGGCGATGATGCTCAAGTCACTGTCTGGATACCGTGTTATATCAGCATCAGTCCAATACTGCTTAAAAAGTACATAAGGGATAGTGGTTACTTGCGACCCGGTATCCAGCAAGGCGCTCATGGGGATACCGTCCAGCACCACGGGTAAAACCGGGCGCCCCCCAACGTACTTATTACACCAATTGTAAGGGCCTGGTGATCTTATGCCTGGGGGTTGGCCCTCTGCCCCAGTTTGGACCCGTTTAAATGACAGTACCTGGAAATGTGTCCGGGCTGGTTGCATCGACGGCAAATGGGCTGTCCATCCTCTGCGTAGCAGTCTGTGGGCCTCCCTCGGAACGACGGGGTCCTCCTCTGTCGACGCCACGGGACATCCTCCGGACTTGAAGCCAACTCGATGGGTTTTGACGGGTCCACTTGTAACGCCTGGACGGTCCTGGTCAACGCCGCGACGCTCCTGGTCAGCTCCTGGACTTGGTGGTGCAGATCTTTCAATGGGGCTTGGTTCAGGGCCTGTGCATCGGCCCCCACAGAGTCCATAGAGGAGGGCACCGCCTCCTGGTGGTAGGTGAGAGCAGGGCGCCGGGGGTTTATAGCGCCACTGGTTGCGGGTTCACGGAGCACCCTTATGGCCCTGTCCTTGAATTGGGCAAAGGTCAGATCAGGGTTCTGAAAGAACATGAGGCGCAGCTGGGTCCTGTGTGCGCTAGACAGCAGACCTTCTATGAACTGTTCTGTTAGTAGCTTATCCGTATCCTGCATGCTGCCAGGGTCAGCTTGTTTGATGGCTCTCAAGGCTTCCTGCAAATTTAGGGCATAGTCTCTGATGCTGTCCTGTGCCCGCTGCTTACACCCGTAGAACCGCATTTTAATTTCAGCGGAGGTACGTGTATCAAAGGTACCCCGCAGCCGGGCCAGAATGTCCTTTACAGTTCTTTTCTCCTCAGCGGGCCATGACTTTACCTCCCGCTGGGCTACGCCAGTTAACTGCCCTGTCAGTATGCTGATCTTCTGTTCCTCTGTCAGGGGGTAAACTTGGAACAAACTGTACAGCCTTTCCTTAAAGTCAGTTAGTGCATGGGGCTCCCCTGAATACTTGGGCAGCCAGGCCGCTCCAGGGATGTAAGGCAGGGAGAATGGCATCACCGCTGCTGCAGCGGCGCTGGTGGTAGAAGATCCCTCCGCGTCCGTCATCTTCCTCCCCCATAGTTAAGCGTGGCCTACCTTCTGTAGGCTGCGGCTCCGCTGGTGCTGCTCCGGACGAGGACCTTGCATCGCGTCCTGGTGACGTCAGCGTCGCTCTCTCTCCCTTCCAGGACCTTGCGCAGCGTCGGTGCGTAGGGTGGAGCTTCAGGTCTCACGCGGTTTGGACATCCACGCCCCTCTTCTTCCCGCGCGGCATCCTGCAGATGGCGTCCGATGGCAGGAAAACGGCTGAAGATGGCGGGAGACGGCTGAAAATGGCCGGAAACGGCTCCGGATGGCGGGAAACCTCTTTTTAAGGTACGTGTACAGTCTTTTTCAGGCACGCAATACCCGTCTGTGGCGGGTTGGTCACAATCCTGCCGACTACGCCAAAGCTGACTCGCCCCCTGGGCCGTGGGGCACTCGGATCCGGGCAGCAGGGCAATAATCGGGGTAGTAGTGGCAACCCGGTCCGTGGTCAGACCAGTGGCAGTCTTCTATATGTTTTGCAATGTCCGACTACGCCACCCGTGGATTGCGGTCAGGGCTAACCGCCGCTGCAGTGCAGACCGCTGGGGCAGATGTAAATGTGCAGCACTGAATAGTACAACTCCCCACGGGGGGAGTATGGCCCCAGGGCAGTATATAATGGATGATGGAGGGGATGATTCAGACAGCAATAGCCAGGAAACGGAGGCCTCTTAAACAGTTCAGGGTCTTTATTAGAACAGGTGAAACGGCCCAAAAACAGGCCCGGCTAGGAGGGGGCCTGGATGTCTGAGAGCAAGTGGGAAGCTGGCCCTGATCAGGGTGAGGGTGTAGGCCTACCGTGCTCTCTGCGCTCTCTCTGGCTATTTCCCTCCTCGTGGTGTAATAGCCCACGTTCCTGAGCTTGCCGTGTCTTCTCGCCCGTATGGCTTGCAACTTGGGTCCCACTCTTGGCCTGGTGTGGCTTCACCAGTCCCTTCTGCTGTGGCGGAACCTCCGGGCTTCTTAGGCCAAAGGACATACTGTCCCCTGCGGACTGGTTATTTGCTGCAGGACTTGGAATCCTAACAGCCTCGGACACCAAAGTCCGATAGATTAGCTTCTCTATCTGCCAGGACAGCTTCGCTTCGCCTCTTGTCCCTGGCTCGTGGCTGTCCTACTGCCACACGGCCTCTTAGGCTGCCACACAACTGTCTGTCCCTGCTCCGGGACACCTCTCAATCCAGAGACAGGTTGTCCAGTTCTCCCCTAACCCTGCCTCCAGTTCCAGCTTTTATAGGGGCAGCCTGCTCCCCCTACTGGTCTGGGACAGGAGGTATTGCATGCTAATGGTCCTTGACCAGAGAACCTCCCCCTTGCTCTCAGACACAGCTTTATTATACATTTGTGGCATCCAGACCAGGGTGACACATTTGCTTTTTAACAAACTTTAGATTTTTTTTCATCACTTTAATAAAAAAAAAACTAGGCACATGTTTGATATCCGCGATCTCGTAATGAACTGGAGAATCATAATAACAGGTCAGTTAGTGAACATGGTACAAAAAAAAAAAACGGTTGCGGAATTGCACTTTTTTTGCAATTTCACCACACTTGGAATTTTTTTCACGTTTTCTAGTACACTATATGGTAAAATCAATGGTGTTGTTCAAAAGTACAACTCGTCCCACATGGCCATATTGATGAAAAAATGAAAAAGTTATGGCTTTGGGAAAAGGAGAGCAGAAAATGGAAAATCCCAAGGTCATGAAGGAGTTAACGATGGGGGATGGTGAGAATATTTTTTATTGAGTTATTTCAGACTTAATAGTTAGAATGAATGAAGATGTAAATTATGGTGACTCAATAATGGTATACAAATCCTGAAAAAATTCAGCTCTAAAAAGACAACTTCTCATATGTCCTGTTAGTGCATATTGATATCATAGAGAGCTGTCATCAACTAATGACTAGAGATGAGCGTTGTTCTACTCGAACTGTTCGCCAATCTCAAATTCGAGCTGTTTTGGGCGGTGTTCGAGCCGGTCGGCGAACACGAACAATTTGAGAAAAATTCGGCTGTTCGAGGTTATGTTCGATAACTGTTCGTGCACCAAAATCATAACTGGATTTTTTCTCAGTAATGATGAAAATTAATGTTAATACGCAGTTTGAGTGTACAGCGGGGCGGGGGGAGGGGCAGGGGATGGATCTCTGCAGGAACAATGAAGATCTCCATTTTTTTTTCTCTTTCCCGCATTTGCAGTGGGGAGGTGCAATCTGTCAGCCTATCAGCAGCGCACACACGGAGCGAAGTGCTTTTTTTCACACAAGCAAGGGCATGTGTGATTGGCAGTGTATGTCACATGTCCTTGCCCTATAAGACCAAGCCATTTTCCCCGTCGCCACCATTTTCTCACTGCTGCAGCTGCGTGTTAGACGGCACCGCTGTTGCTGTGTGCGCTATACCTTGTTAATTTCAAGACAATTTTCGCACAAATATACAGATAGCTTGGGAGTAGGGAATAGTTGTGATTGCAGTCCTTTTAAGGACTAGGTTACAGCATTTCCTACGACTTTTATCAGGCAGGTCTGTGCTCTTAAATAGATAGATTGTGGGAGTAAAGACTAATTGTAATTGGAGTCCTTTTCAGGACTAGGTTACATCAGTTCCTATCAGTTTTTGCCAGGCAGGTCTGTGCCAGTGCTGTGCAAGTTTTTTTCACAGCATTTGGCTGAATCTAGCAAAGCTAATCCTTTTTGGCCTATTGCAGAGTGTGTTAGTCAGTGGAGTAGCCTATCTGTGTTGCAAGATATACCACCTGTGTATAGAATACCAATTTTTTTACTGCACCTAGTGAAGTAAAATCTTTTGGGCATAGCATCATTCTATTAGTCCATCTATACTGACCTCCATCAGGTTGCAAACTGAATATAATTTTTTTCTGCATCTAGCTCTGAAAAAATATTTGGGCTTCTAGCAGTGTGTGGGACTTGGTCTATTAGTCCATCTATACTGACCTCCATCAGGTTGCAAATTAAAAATAATTTTTTTCTTCATTTAGCTCTGAAAAAATATTTGGGCTTCTAGCAGTGTGTGGGACTTGTTCTATTAGTCCTTCTATACTGACCTCCAGCAGGTTGCAAATTGAATATAATTTTTTTCTGCATCTAGCTCTGAAAAAATATTTGGGCTTCTAGCAGTGTGTGGGACTTGGTCTATTAGTCCATCTATACTGACCTCCATCAGGTTGCAAATTGAATAAAAAAATTTTCTGCATCTAGCTCTGAAAAAATATTTGGGCTTCTAGCGGTGTGTGGGACTTGGTCTATTAGTCCATCTATACTGACCTCCATCAGGTTGCAAATTAAAAATATTTTTTTTCTGCATCTAACCCAGCCAATAGTTTTGGCATAATACCACAGTTTGGCCACTCAGCTCTGCTCGGTTACCATCCATTGTTTTTTTGTGCAAACAACTCCAGAGTTGTGAATTAGTTAACCACCAAAATGAGTGGAAAAAGGCCTGCTGCTGGTGGAAAGGGGAATAGGCGTGTTGGGAAGGGGAAAAAAGGTTGTGTCCGTGGGGTAGGTGCAGAAGAAAGACCATCTTCCAGCCAAACTAAAATGTCTACTTCTTTTAGCGGACAATGTGATAAGATCCCTTTCTTACGGCCACGCCAATCGCTACAAATTCCAGATGAGGCACAAAAACAGCAGGTGCTTCAACGGATATCAAGTGCTCCTTTAAGTGGGCTCTCCTCCACATCAACTTCAACATCACAAATACTCCAGTCCTCAAAGGTGTCACCCAAATCGCACTTGCTTCCTCACAGCTCCCAAATCTCCAGCTGCCCGTCTGAGTATGAGGTAGAACAGATGGTTGAGTCTGCAGAGCTGTTTACTCATACTATAGCCTGGGAATCAGAGGTCGACTCCAGCGCTTCTGTGAATCCAGACGAGGAAATGATCTGCACTGATGCCCAGAATCTTTATGAGTCGGATCCAGGACCAGACGCAGAAGGTTCTGACCATAATGTAGACCCTCATTCCCAAACTGTAACTCCTGTTGGTGGAGACAATGAGGAAGACGATGATAAGACTCAAATACCTGATTGGAGCGACAACTTTAGTTTTTTGTCAGGGCAGGAACAGGTTGGCTCTGAGGACGACGGGTGTGATAACGCACAGGGTGATGATGATGAGGTCGGAGATCCCACTTACTGTCAACCCAAAGTCAGCCAAGAGATGAGGTCAGCAGAGGAGGTGGAGGAAGATGCTAGTGACGACGAGGTCAGGTTGCGCCTTCCTGGACAGAGACGTAGTACTGGAAGCACGTCAACAACTGCATCCTCAAACACAACTCTGCCTCTCACCACAAGTCGTGGTGGCTCTTCAGGTCGCATGGGTGCTAAGCCTTGCATAGCCTGGGCATTTTTTCAGATCGATAAAGATGACCCAACTCGTGTTATCTGTAAAATTTGTCAGCAAAAGCTAAGTAGAGGCCAAAAAATACATAGTTTGAGTACTTCATGCATGAACCGGCACATGGACATGAAGCATAAGTTGCAGTGGGAAGCTCAGTGTGCTACAATGCGGTCTAGCCGGCCGGGCCAACCACCGTCTGCCATATCTTGTGCATCCGCGGCCTCTTCATCCTCTGTAACTGGGGGGACAGCAGTCACACCTGTTTTGGGGCGCAGACCTGCCACCTCTTTACCCGCAACAGCCAGCGTGATTGGCAGGTCATCATTTTCTTTGGAGGTGGTAACACCAGCTGGTCTTGAGCGCTGTCCGACATCGATAGCACCACCTTTGGATCAAGGCAACCTAACATGTCCGCCTGCATCTTCCTCACAGACCGGCAGTTTGCCGGGGACACCCTTATCAACCCCGTCTAAGCACAATAGCCAGCCCTCGGTCCCTCAGATGTGGACAAGTAAAAGACCATTTCCTCCTAGCCATGAGAAAGCTAAGAGGTTGAATTTCACCATCTGCAAGCTCTTGGCTACAGAAATGCTGCCTTTCCGCCTGGTGGACACAGAGGATTTTCGAGACCTTATGTCCGTCGCAGTGCCCCAGTACCAGATGCCCAGTCGGCACTACTTCTCAAAGAAAGGTGTGCCTGCGCTCCACCAGCATGTCGCACACAACATCACCGCTTCTTTGAGAAACTCTGTGTGTGACAGGGTGCATTTCACCACAGACACTTGGACGAGTAGGCATGGACAGGGGCGTTACATGTCGCTGACTGGGCACTGGGTAACTATGGTGACAGCAGGACAAGGGGCTGCTGTCCAAGTCTTGCCGTCCCCACGAGTTGTGCGTCAATCCTCTTTATGTCATTTTTCCTCCACTGCTTCTGCCTCCTCAACCTTCTCTCGGTCTTCCACCTGCACCCAAAGCCTGTCTGGTCATGCCACAAGCTTTCTAACTGCGCAGAAGGGATCCTGCACACCTCCTTACTATGCTGGCAGTAGGGCTCAACGTCATCAGGCGGTTTTTACATTGAAATATCTGGGAAATGTGAGTCACACAGCTGAGGAGTTGTGGTCAGCTCTGGAGAACCAATTTCATGAATGGTTGTCTCCACTGGACCTGAAACCAGGGAAGGCCGTGTGCGACAATGCTGCAAACCTGGGTGCGGCCCTTCGCCGGGGCAATGTCACACACGTGCCTTGTATGGTTCACGTGTTGAACCTGGTTGTCCAGCAATTTTTAGCCCACTATCCCAGACTAGATGGCCTTCTGCAGAGGGCACGGTCGCTGTGTGCTCACTTCCGCCGTTCGCATCCCGCAGCTCAGCGACTTACATCTCTACAGAAGTCGTTGGGCCTGCCACTTCACCGGCTAAAATGCGATGTGCCTACCCGGTGGAATTCAACTCTGCACATGTTGCAGCGACTGTGGCAGCACCGACAAGCCCTGGTGCAATACGTTCTGACGTATAGCCTGGGCCAACGAGATTCAGAGGTGGGGCAAATCACGCTGGAGGAGTCGTCTCAGATCAGGGACCTATGCACCCTTCTGCACAGTTTTGAAATGGCGACGAAGATGTTTAGTGCTGACGATGCCATTATCAGCATGACTATTCCGGTGATTTACATGCTGGAGCACATGTTAAACAGAATTCGGAGTCAGGTGGTGGCACAAGAGGAGGTGGAGGAAGTAGAGGAGGAGGAGTTGTATGCGGAAGGGCTAACATCTGCAAGGTCCAGACGGTCGGCAGCACCAGGGCGGCAGGCATGTGAGGGTGGGGGAGATGATTTTACCAGGGCGCATGGTAGCAGCCAAACTAGTGAGGAAGGTGCAGGAGCCCAGGAAGAAGTGGAGGACGAACTGATGGAAGACTCATCAGATGAGGGAGACCTTGATCACATTTCTGTTGTGCGAGGTTGGGGGGAGAGGACAGAGGAAGGAAGCATGATTGTTACCTCGCCACCAACACAACAGGGACTTGGTGCTCCTGGATGCGCAACACACATGAGTGCCTTCTTGCTGCACTACCTGCAACATGACCCTCGAATTGTGAGAATTAGCAATAATCCTGACTACTGGGTTGCCACACTGTTAGATCCCCGGTACAAAAGTAAATTTGCAGAAATTATTCCTGCCATAGAAAGGGATGCACGCATGCAGGAGTATCAGCAGAGACTGTTGCAGAATCTTACATGTGCTTTTCCACAAAATACCAGTGGTGCACGTAGTGAATCTCACAGTTCCAACTTGCCAACCGTGGGACCGTCAAGTGTTCAGCACTCAAACCGTAACAGAACCACAGTATCTGCTGGTAACATCAATTTTGCGGAATCATTTCACCACTTTTTTAGCCCATCCTTTGCAAGGCCACAGGAGACAAGAAGTCTGACACATAGTCAACGCCTAGAGACGATGGTACAGGAGTATCTCCAAGTAAACATTGAAGCCACGACTGTGTCACTGGACCCTTGCTCTTTTTGGGCTTCCAATCTGGATAAATGGCCGGAGCTAGCCACTTACGCCTTGGAGATCTTGTCATGCCCCGCAGCCAGCGTTCTGTCTGAACGTGTGTTCAGCGCTGCTGGTGGTGTGCTGACAGATAAGCGCACGCGGCTCTCCACTGATAATGTAGACAGACTCACGTTCATAAAGATGAACAAATCATGGATCCGAAACGACTTTTCTACCCCTGTGTCATCCTGGGGAGAGTAAAAGCTTGATGATTGGTTAAAATCACCCTACCAACCGTTTTAAGCTTTCAAATTACTAATCATGTTTATCTGTATCTTGACTGGAAAATAATTTGGGCTTTGTAGCAGTGTGCAGCACTGATCCTATTAGGCCATCTATAATAAGCTTCACCAGATTTAAAATTAAAAATAATTTTTAGCTGCATCTAGCCCGGAAAATAATTTTGGGGCTCCGAGATGCGCAAGACACAAGTGCCTTCTTGCTGCACTACCTGCAGCATGACCCTCATATTGTCAGAATTCGAAGTAATCATGACTACTGGGTTGCCACACTCTTAGATCCCCCAAACTTTTCGATCAACCTTTTCATTTTAATAAAGACCAAAAAAATGGTCATTTTTGAAATTATAAGCATTAGCAGGTTGTTAGAAACTGAAATCAAACAGTTTTCAACTCAAAACTTTATTCTAGGTGATGTTACATTTTCACATAGGACCCCTTGTTCGAAAGGAGCTTCTGAACTCTCTCGTCCATTGAATTTGTCAGGTTTTGGATGGTTTCTGCTTCAATTGTTTTGCATGAGGACAGAATACCCTCCCAGAGCTGTTGCTTAGATGTGAACTGCCTCCCGCCATCATAGACACTCCTTTTAATGATGCTCCAAAGGTTCTGAATGGGGTAGAGGTCAGGGGAGCATGGGGGTCACACCATAAGTTTGTCCCCTTTTATGCCCATATCAGCCAGAGATGCAGATGTTTTATGTGCAGCATGAGATGGTGCATTATCATGCAGAAAAATGATCTTGCTGTGAAATACACGGTTCTTCTTCTTGAACCATGGCAGGAAGTGCTGTTTGAGAAAATCCACATACATTATGGAGTTCATCTTTAGCGCCTTCAGGGATCCTAAAGGGGCCGACAATCTCTCTCCCCATGATTCCAGCCCAAAACATTACTCCACCTCCTCCTTGTTGGCGCTGTAGCCGTGTTTGCGTGGGGTGTCCATCAACCAGCCATCCTCCACTCCATTCATCTGGACCATCGAGCGCTGCACGGCACTCATCCGTGAACAAAACAGTTTTGAAATCAGTCTTCATGTAATGTTTGGCCCACTGGAGCCGTTTCTGCTTGTGTGAAGTGGATAGAGGAGGTCGACAGGATGGCGTATGCACAGCTGCAAACCTCTGAAGGACCCTGCATCTTGTTGTTCGGGGGACGTTGGAGGCACAAGCAGCTTCAAAAACTTGTCTGCTGCTATGACAAGGCTTTTTTGCCGCTGCTCTTTCAACCTGACGTAATTGCCTGTAGGAAAGAGTCCTCAATTTGCCCTTATCAGCACGCACACGTGTGTACTGTGAATCAGCTACATACTTCTTGATTGCCAAGACACTTCATCCTGATCATCGCACAATGTTGATTGTAGTCATGCCTTGACCTAAACACTCCACAATTTGTTGCTTCTCAGCAGCCGACACATCCTTTTTCTTTCCCATTTTGGCAGAAAATGTAGGCTGCTTAATAATGTGAGAGAGCCTTCTTAAGTAGTCTTGCCTTTCATTGGACACACCTGCCAAACTAATTAGCACAGGTGTCTGCAATTGCTTACAGTGATATAAAGAGCCCTGACACACATCACCATCAATGAGTTTAACTGACAAACAAACAAATTCTTCCCTTATCACTCCTAAACACTTTTTGCATAATAATTTGGAACGCGGTGTACATGTGCTTTTCCACAAAACACCAGTGGTTCACGTAGTGAATCTTACAGTTCTAACTTGCCAACCGTGGTCTGTATGGAATTGTTCAATAAAGGGCCCAAAATTAAGATAACATAGATGGGAGAGGTCTCTATGAATAGGAATTCCTAAGTATTTGATACCCTGTGAGGGCCAGGCAAAGGGAAAGTTGGACTGGATGGAATCCTATATGGATTTAAGGAGGGAGACATCGAGGGCCTCAGACTTCGCTGCATTGATTTTAAAATTTTACCATGTAACAAAGTGATCTATTTCAGCCATAACAGCAGGGATGGATATATGTGATTGAGTGATATATACTAGGACATCATCAGCAAATAGAGAGCACTTGTACTCGGTGCCTCCCACCTCAATCCATCTAATATTGGGGTTATGGCGAATTGATGAGAGCAAGTGCTCCATCACTAGGATGTATAAGAGAGGGGACAGAGGACATCCCTGCCTTGTCCCATTGGTGATTGTGAAAGGTGATTTAAATGTTCTGATGCACCCCCTGGGCCTTGGGACACCCGGAGCCGGACCCTTTTTGGTGGATGCTGGTGGTTGTAGTCTTCGTGGCGGCGACCCGGTTCCGTGGCTCAGGGTGGTCAAACCAGTGGCGGAACTATTTATGTGGTTTTGATGTTTAAATGTCCGACTACGCCACCCGTGGATTGCGGTCAGAGTGAACCGCCGCTGCAGGGCAGACCGCTGAGTCTGGTGTTGTGGGTGCAGCAGAGCGTAGCATAACTCCCCACGGGAGGAGTATAGCCTCAGGGCAGTGTATGCGGAGGATGGGGGTGATGGTGCAGGGCAGCAGCAGTAACGACACGGAGTCAGTGATGCAGTCCAGGGCCTTTACTCACAGTTCTTATTATCCAGACCACGTCTGCAGGTAACGGCTGCCCACGTCGTACTGTGCTCACCAGGAGAGGGGCTCAGACAACTCCCAGATAACTTTGGAGCACTTCACAGGACCCCCTTTGTGTGTCCTTTGTCTGGCCTTTCTTACCAACCCTTCTGTCCGGCTGCCTCGGGCCTCCTCTTGGTAAACTTGGCGCCAGTTTCCCTGACCCTATGTGCTGCCCTCCTAGCGGGTGTAGCGAGGGGCTGCGCCACATAAAATGTCACAGCCTCCGGTTTCTAGCTGAGGGTCGTTTCCTGCCTCCACTAGTTCGGGGACCGGTCTCCCCCTTTGGCCTGACCCCTCCATGCAGGTGGATTCGGGCGTGCGGTGGCGACTCGCCCGTCCGCACCCCTGGGATCCCTTCGTTCCTCGTTCCTGGAGCCTTCTCCGCTCCTCTTCCTTCCTTCTCCCTCTTCCAGGCCTGGGCCTCTGTTACTAGGCCCGCCTCCGGAGCAGAGCTCATGCAGAGCCCCTGCTCCCTGCCACTTCTGCTCAGACTTCTCTGCACTGAACTAAGATGGTGCCCACCTTTTATACTCCCTTCTCAATGCACCCAGGAACTGCTTCCTCCCTGCTCCTGCACTACAGGGTTCCCTTTCCTCAGTGTTCCCTCCCCCCACTCCAGCCAGGGACAGGGACTGTCGTGCCCATCTCAGGGGCATATTGGTCGCACTGCCCCACGGCAATGTGGTGTAATGCATGCAGGTGTCGGGTCCTGATCCACACTCCATCCTTACCTGAGAGTGAGATATCACACCTCTGGGTGAGGTGCAATACCTCTGTAGCAACCGAGCCCTCAGGGTGCTACAGTTCCATTTATCTTCAGCCTAGGCGACTTATTGCGATACAGGGCCGTGATTTTGGCTATAAAAGGGTCCCCTAGACCCATACCCCAAGCTTTTTAAGAGAATCATATATGGCGTGCCAGGAGACTCTATGGAATGCTTTCTCAGCATCCAACGAGAGTATCTAATTACAAATTTTTAACTGCATCTAGCCCAGGAAATACTTTGTGCCTAGTAGCAGTGTCTGCTAGTCAGCGGATTATCCCGGCTGTTAAGCAAGCTACACCACCTGTAGTTTGGACACTTAATTTTTTCAAAGGAAATGCTTCGGGACCACGGGATACTCAGTGAAGAGCATCAGGAGGCACCCCAAGGCATAGGGGCTGGGACTGGCAGTAGGATGCCTTGCGGTGGACAGCCGAGCTCGATCCTTATAAAAGCTTTTTAACTGCAGCAGCTTTATTGGACGCTACTGGAGCTGGAATTACGCGGCTGCTGGCATGAGACTTGCCCTCCAATAGATCCTTGTAAATGGATTTAAAGTGTATTCATTCAAATTAGAGAGACAATTTAAATTAAAAAGCTTAGAGCTGCCTCCACCACAGGGGGGCTCGCTCGACCCACCAGCGGACAGGCACCAGTATTGGGAGAGGGGGGCTGGCCGTCAGGGTTCACCGCGGCTCTGGCACAAACCCGGCGACACGGAGGTGGCACGGGCAGGAGCGGACTGAACGTGTCGGCTTCTCACTTTTTGGATTTTAGAAGGGCATGACATGCCTATATCTGTGTCTCCCCCTCCTTTTACTCCTCCACCTCTTTTCTTTTCTCATGACTATATGTACTTGTCACTTTTCCATGTGTTAGTTGTGTCTTCTGAGCAGTTTGTCAGCTTTTGGACACCTTTGAAGGTGTTTTCTATGTGATTCTATGTGTTTTTGTTTGCCTGCCATTGGTTTTAACGGTGTTCGAAGGTGTTCGACGAACAGTTCGACGAACAGTTCGGCGAACACACGGGTGTTCGACGAACCAAACCGAACTCGAACACTACGGGGGTGGCTCAACACTAATCAAGACTCAGTTGTAGCTCAGAGTAGTGAGCTTTAGGTGTGCCGGCGCCATAAGATCAGTGAAGCGCGGCAAGCTGCCGTTAGTGTGAGCAGCCTAGTGATGGCCCGAGTAGGCCGAAGGCGAATGGAGAGTTAGTACATAGGGGGCAGAGGAGCTTAACTAGCTCACCCCGATGAATTTACTGGACACCGAGTCCGAAGTTTACTGGGATCTCTAAGACCCAGTAAGGCATAACCGGAATCCCTGGGGAACTACAAGTCCCAGGGTTGCTAAAGTGCTGATATGTAACAGAGCCAGGAGACACATAGGCCCGCAGCTAAGGTGCGTGTACTCCAAGAAAAGGCCCTACCACAAGGTCAGCCAGCGCAGGACAGAGACAAAGTTAGGCCTAGCTTCAGGCAGGTCAGAAACTTACTACGCAGAGGCAAGAGACAGGAAGCCCAAAACCCGCTCATTGGGGAGGATCCTGACATGCACCCTTCACCCTACAGTGCTCCAGGACGTGCCTGAATTTCCAGCAGTAAAAGGTACTGAAGTGACTATCGTGTCTGTCCCTGTTCTTGCTCGGACCCGGCTGGGTCTCTCTGTCCTGCATTCCCCTTCATACACTGCCCTGAGGCCTAGCTCCACCTGTGGGGAGCCATACTATCGAGCTGCCTTATCACCGGCCTCAGTGGACTGCGCAGCGCTGGTGATCCTCACCAGAAGCCACAGGTGGCGTCACGAACTCTTTCCTAAAATTAATAAATATCCACCCTTTTAAAGAGAGACCCCAGGGTACGGGCCCGGGAGCCGACCACCGCGACATCCCCAAGGCAAAGGCCCGGGTACCGAGTCATCCCCATCCCCTGGGCTAGTCAGAACCAAAGAGAATGAAACAAATGCTAACATCTCTTATGAGCAGCTGGCATGTTCAGATTTATAGGGGTATATAGCAATGAACTTTTCCTCCCTATATCAATGATTTTCAGATGGTTAGTAGTGAGTAATGTAGAAAAAATATTTCAGCTCACCTGGGTCAGCCTGCTCGGTCCACTTTCTCATGAGACACGGTGCTCGGATTGTAAAGATCCCCGTCTGGGAGACATTAGGCAGTGATGAAAGGGTAGTTTTCCGGCAACTCATGAAATTGACTTAAAAAATAGCCTTTATTTTGAAAAAATTCAAAACATGAGACCATAGTGCAAATAAAAGCATACAGTGGCTTACGTGTTTCGGATACGTAGATCCTTATTCATAGCATAATACAATGTTGAAATGGAAAAACTTTTAAAGGCATATGGAGAAAGTAGCCGGCCACCGACATCACCTGTTTAGAAGCTCAATTACACATGAGTCCAGAGGCTCAGAAAACTCAGTTTTAACCCTAAATGAACTGACTGTTTCTATTTAAAAAGAAAAAAAAAAGAAAAGTTGACAAAATAGTGCATTTTACTACAGACTCTGCCTATAGGGGGGTGCATTATACTATATGAAGGAATATGGGGAGTGCATTATACTATATTGAGGACTATCTGGCGCATTATACTATATGTAGGCTATTTATACAGTGTAGGACATAATGTGGGGTCTTTGCACATTGTGGGGGCCATCATATAGTGTGGGAGATAATGTGGGGTCTTTGTACAGTGTGCGGGCCATCATACAGTGTGGGAGATATTGTGGGGTCTTTGTATAGTTTTGGGTGTCATCATACAGTGTGGGAGATAATGTGGGGTCTTTGCACAGTGTGGGGCCATCATACAGTGTTGGAGCCATAGGAGGTTACTAAGGAGTCAGTATACTGTGTGGAGGGTACTATACAGTGAGGGGGCATTATACTATGTATATCGTTATAGGGGAACTCAGGTTATTGTGACTGTCAGAGGGACACACAAAGGACATTATTACTTTCTAGGGGGCACAATGTGGGCACTGCTTCTAGGACACTTGCACACAGCATTAGTATATTCTAGAGGTGTGTTTTACCATCTAGAGAGCACACAGCAGGTGCAGTAATAGGGACACATACAGCAACAGAGGCTCAGAATTTTGGTATCAGCAGGATGAGGAGTGTGTTCAGGTTGGGAATAGATGGGGATGGTGCCTGAAATGTAAGGAGTCAAATGTGTCTTTGTTGCGATCTCTGCAGACCTGAGACTCTGAGTCCTGGATGGAGGAGTTGTCGTGTCGGTCTGGGCCAGATGGAAAAGACGGGAACAGTGAACAATTTAATCAGAAAAAACATCACCTGTAACATAAAGGTACTATATATAGCTGTGCTGTGATCTCTTATATGTTCTGGATGACTGGTATCTACCAATATATGTCACCATATGGCGATAATATCAGTGCTGGTCTTTGCATAGAGATTATTTTCAGTAACAGCGTGGTCATCTGCTGAGGTTCTCCTACATCCTCTATTAGGGTGTGCCACCATAGCTGTAATCAGGGTTACCTGGTTAGGGGCCCACTAAGAAGTTTCACCCTCCCCCCGAACCAAAACCCTAGCTATGCCTCTGTTTAGAGTGCAGGGTTACCCCGAGGCAGCGAGCTTGTGGGACTGGGGAAAGTGGACAGCCATTGTTTTGATGGATAGGTCAGATGGGGGAAAAGAAAGATCCTGGCACTCGCATCTGTTTTCAATGCTTCTTTTAATGAACATCCACTTGCAAGGCGTCTCTGCCCATCCCGAGCTTTTGATCCCGGAAGTCAATGGGAAACTTGAGCATTTTTCCGGCGGCCCACCCTGGAGGTACACCCACCCACTCCAGTGATGGTTTGGGGTGCCATGTCATCAACTGGTGTAGGTCCACTGTGTTTTATCAAGACCAAAGTCAGCGCAGCCGTCTACCTTGGCTTCCATAACACCTGAGCAGTGCCACAGGCTGATCGCCTCTATGCCAGGCCATATTGATGCAGTAATTGATGCAAAAGGAGCCCCGACCAAGTATTGAGTGCATTTACTGAACATACATTTCAGTAGGCCAACATTTCAGATTTTAAAATCATTTTTCAAGCTGTTGTTATAAAGTATTCTAATTTACTGAGATAATGACTTTTGTGTTTTCATTGGCTGTAAGCCACAATCATCAACATTAACAGAAATAAACACTTGAAATAGATCACTCTGTTTGTAATGACTCTACACTGTGTTCCAAATTATTATGCAAATAATATTTTCTCAGATTTTCCCAAATTACCTATATGAATTGCAGTCATTGTAATTTTCCAGTCAAATAACTATTAGAGTACAATTGAAAGGTTTTTGTACAAACTGCCTATGATAACAGTATATTTTTAAAAAAATAAAAAACTCAAACTGCACTCAAAATGCATGTTCCAAATTATTATGCACAGCAGAGTTTTCAACCTTTTCATTTTAATAAAGAACAAAAAAATGGTCATTTTTTAAATTATAAGCATTAGCAGGATATTACAAACTGAAATCAAACAGTTTTCAACTCAAAACTTTATTCTAGGTGATGTTACATTTGCACATAGGACCGCTTGTTCGAAAGGAGCTTCTGAACTCTCTCGGCCATTGAATTTGTCAGGTTTTGGATGGTTTCTGCTTCCAATTGTTTTGCATGAGGACAGAATACCCTCCCAGAGCTGTTGCTTAGATGTGAACTGCCTCCCGCCATCATAGACACTCCTTTTGATGATGCTCCAGAGGTTCTCAATGGGGTTGAGGTCAGGGGAGCATGGGTGCCACACCATAAGTTTGTCCCCTTTTATGCCCATAGCAGCCAGAGATGCAGATGTGTTATGTGCAGCATGAGACCGGGCATTATCATGCATGAAAATGATCTTGCTGCGGAATGCACGGTTCTTCTTCTTGAACCATGGAAGGAAGTGCTGTTTGAGAAACTCAACATACATTATGGAGTTCATCTTTACCCCTTCAGGGATCCTAAAAGGGCCGACAATCTCTCTCCCCATGATTCCAGCCCAAAACAATACTCCGCCTCCTCCTTGTTAGCGCCGTAGCCGTGTTTGCATGGGGTGTCCATCAACCAGCCATCCTCCACAACATCCATCTGGACCATCGAGATCATTTCATGCATGATAATGCCCCGTCTCATGCTGCACATAACACATCTGCATCTCTGGCTGCTATGGGCATAAAAGGGGACAAACTTATGGTGTGCACCCATGCTCCCCTGACCTCAACCCCGTTGAGAACCTCTGGAGCATCATCAAAAGGAGTGTCTATGATGGCGGGAGGCAGTTCACATCTAAGCAACAGCTCTGGGAGGGTATTCTGTCCTCATGCAAAACAATTAAAGCAGAAACCATCCAAAACCTGACAAATTCAATGGACGAGAGAGTTCAGAAGCTCCTTTCGAACAAGGGGTCCTATGTGCAAATGTAACATCACCTAGAACAAAGTTTTGAGTTGAAAACTGTTTGATTTCCGTTTGTAATAACCTGCTAATGCTTATAATTTCAAAGTGACCATTTTTTTGTTCTTTATTAAAATGAAAAGGTTGAAAACTCTGCTGTGCATAATAATTTGGAACATGCATTTTGAGTGCAGTTTGAGTTTTTTATTTTTCTAAAAATATACTGTTATCATAGGCAGTTTGTACAAAAACCTTTCAATTGTACTCTAATAGTTATTTGACTGGAAAATTACAATGACTGCAATTCATATAGGTAATTTGGGAAAATCTGAGAAAATATTATTTGCATAATAATTTGGAACGCAGTGTATATACCATATTTTCTGGCTTATAAGACGACTTTTTAACCCCTGAAAAGCTTCTCAAAAGTCAGGAGTCGTCTTATACGCCGGGTGTCGTCTTATAGGGCGTATACCCTTATACTCCGAATGTTGGGGGAGGAGGGGGTATATATATATATGATGTGTGGGGTGTGGGGGGGAGCGGTAGCCGCGGAGGAGCGGGGCACAGGAGGCAGCAGCCGCCTGCTGCAGCCTACACTGTCCCCGCTGCTAAAGCGTGGCTACCCTGTGTGCCGGCTATTATGGAGCATGTAGTCACTGCTCCCCGCGCACACAGTCCCGGAGAAGGGAGCAGTGACTTCCGGCAGCTGATCTCTCCTTGTGAGCCGCGCATGGCAGTGACGCCATGCGCAGCTCACATGGCGAGATCAGTGCAGACAGGACGCAGCGCTGGAGGAGAGAAGAAAGGTGAGTAGGAGTGTTTATTTTTATGTGCAGCATGATGGGGATTAGGGGGACCATGCATACCAGGACAGGGATGAGGGGTGCCATGCAGACCAGGACAGGGATGATGACCACAAATACTACCGCGCTATGTACACTCAGAACTGGTGGCTCTGACTAGATGGGTGTAGATAAAAACAAAAAGAGAAAATGAAAGTGCTACCCAAATAGACATCCTACTTCTAACTGCCCCCTCAGTGAGGATACACACATTGATCCTAGCTACAATCAACAATAGCTCTATGAGAAAGAAACAGAGAGAGAAAAGTGGCAGCACTTATGACTCGCCCCCTGGGCCGTGGGGTACCCGGAACCGGGCCTTCTTGTGTACAGTGCAATGTTGGGGGTAGTAGTGGCAACCCGATCCTGTGGCTCAGGGTGGTCAGACCCGTGGCAGTCTTTTATGTGTTTTAGGTTAATGTCCGACTACGCCACCTGTGGATTGCGGCTATTATTAACCGCCGCTGCAAGGCGGGAAGAGTGTAGCCTCAGGGCAGTGTAGTAGGATGCTGGGGGTGATGGTGCAGACGCAGCATAAATCACACAGAGTCAGTGATGCAGTCCAGGGTCTTTTACTCACAGTTGTTATCCGAGTCACTTCTGCCGGCAATGACTGCCCAAGCCGTGCTGCGTCCACCAGGTGAGGAGCTCGGTCAACCCCCAGGCAATTCAGAAGTATGGCACAGGACCCCCTTTTATCCTTTCTCTGGCCTCTCATGCCCCACCAGTGACCACACTTCTGTCCCGCTGCCTCGGGCCTTCTCTTGGTGAAACCTGTCGCCGGTTTCCCTGACTCTATGTGGTGCCTTCCTAGTGGTTGTAGCAGGGGGTCGCACCATAAGATGTTCACGACCTCCGGTCTTTGGCTGAGGGATGATTTACCTCCACCAATTTGGGAATCCGGTACCCTTCTGCGGCCTGACCCTTCACCCGATATCACACGGGCTTGCAACGATTACTGCCCGTTCTGTTCTCTCTCTGGGTCCCTTCTGCCTTCTTGTTTCTGGAGCCTTTCCACTCCTCTTTCTCTCCACCTTTCTTCCTTCCTTCTCCTTCTCCTCTTCTCCTTCCTGGCTCCGGTCTTCACCCTAGGCCTGCCTCGTGGAGCTGAGCTCAGGCTGAGCCACAGCTCCCTGTCAGCCCTCTCTGGCTGAACTCCTTCTCTTCTCTCCACTGAACTGAACACTCTCCTAAGATGGCCCCCACCTTTTATCTACTTCTCTGTGTCTGAGCTCAGGTGACCTGCAACCAATGAGCTCCTTCCTATGCTCCAGAAACCGTCCCCTTCTGCTCCTACATCACTGGGTTCTCTCCCCCCTCCCCACTCCAGCCAGGGACATGGTCAGTTGTGCCTGCAATAAATGGGAGCACCGTCGAGCTGTGCCCTGGAAATGAGGAGTGTGTGTATGCAGCTACTGAGCCCTGGTCCATACTCCATCCTTACCTGGGAGTGGAATATCACACCTCTGGTTGAGGTGCAATACCCCTGTAGAAACCGAACCCTCGGGGCGCTACATTCCCCCCTGGTAAACCACAGCACATCCTCGGGCTGGAACAAAGCAAAAGACAATTCAAAAACATGCAAAATTTTTAGAATGCATTCGCATATAAGACTATAACCAGTTATCCCATCCCTTTATGGGAGGCACTTTTCTCTTTCAACGTTACTGACACATTTTTCTCTTTTAACAAGTATTACAAGACTTTCTTCACACATATAAAACACCATAAAACTCTTTTAGCAGCATATAAACTTTTTCAGGTAAAACATTCTTTTTAGTAAATTCTTTTCTTCACTGGCCACTGTGCAACTTGCGACCAGGTGTCCATTTTCCTATTAAGTGTAAAACTTCAGCAAACTTTCAAACATGAGGGACACTTTGTCCCGAGGTAGACGTTGCAGTTCTTTTATAAAGCCAGTAGGGGTCGCTTTAAGAAGCACAACTATTTACAGGGAATTGGCCGCTCCCAGTCCTTGGCCGTTTGGAAAGGGGAATGGCTGCTCTCAGTCCTCAGCCAGGTAGGGAAGAGGGATGGCTGCTCTCAGTCCTCAGCCAGGTAACAGTTCAATCAGGATCAACTTTATATCACACAAACAGTTCCTTTTACCCTGACGGGTAACTATGTACACAGGTACTCTGCCACTCACTAGTAGCGGTATCCTCCGGATGCTCCTTCTTCCTCCTCATATTGATCTTCAGACCCGTCCGGGTCCTCTTGGTATTCGGCTTCTGGTTCAGGGTGCTGCTCCTCTCTGATTCTCTGGACATGAAGGGCATACCATCCCTTTAGGCCTCGGTGTCGGGTGTAGGACACTAAGTCTCCTGGGAACAGATCTCGCTCTGGGTGGCCTGGCAGGTGGCTCTCCACATCCCTCCGGGTAACGAACACATCCGTGTCCGTGGTCGGGTCCTGGATGAAACCCCATCCTTGTACCTGTTGGAACTTGACGACAGTCCCGATGATTCTGGGACCTTGCGCAGCCTGGGGGTCTCGCCGGACGCGCATCTTCTGCTCCGCACTCCGGGCGTGTAGCTGTTCCTGCCTCTGTCACCGCGCCCGCCTCTCCCGTTCGAACTGCGCCTCTCTCCTTTCTCTGGCCTCTCGTGCCACACTTCTGTCCAGCTGCCTCGGGCCTTCTCTTGGTGAAACTTGTCGCCGGTTTCCCTGACCCTATGTGGTGCCTTCCTAGTGGGTGTAGCATAAGATGATCACGACCTCCGGTCTTTGGCTGAGGGATGATTTACCTCCACCAATTTGTGAATCCGGTACCCTTCTGTGGCCTGACCCTTCAACCGATATCACGCGGGCTTGCAACGGTTACTGTCCTTTCTGCTCTCTCTCTGGGTCCCTTCTGCCTTCTTTTTTCTGGAGCCTTTCTACTCCTCTTTCGCTCCACCTTTCTTCCTTCCTTATACCACTACAGGCTGGTCCAACTTTGATGTAATGTCCCTAAAACAAGTTAAAATGAGGCTCAGTATTGTGTGTGGCCTCCACGTGCTTGTAAGACCTCCCTACCACGCCTGGGCATGCTCCTGATGAGGTTGCGGATGGTCTCCTGTGGGATCTCCGCCCAGACCTGGACTAAAGCATCCGCCAACTCCTGGACAGTCTGTGGTGCAATGTGACGTTGGTGGATGGAGCGAGACATGATGTCCCAGATGTGCTCAATCGGATTCAGGTCTGGGGAACGGGCGGGCCAGTCCATAGCTTCAATGCCTTCATTTTGCAGGAACTGCTGACACACTTCAGCCACATGAGGTCTGGTATTGTCTTGCATTAGGAGGAACCCAGGGCCAACCGCACCAGCATATGGTCTCACAAGGGGTCTGAGGATCTCATCTCGGTACCTAATGGCAGTCAGGCTACCTCTGGCGAGCACATGGAGGGCTGTGCGGCCCTGCAAAGAAATTCCACCCCACACCATTACTGACCCACTGCCAAACCGGTCATGCTGAGGTATCTTGCAGGCAGCAGATCACTCTTCACGGCGTCTATAGACTCTGTCAGGACTGTCACATGTGCTCAGTGTGAACCTGCTTTCATCTGTGAAGAGCACAGGGCACCAGTGGCGAATTTGCCAATCCTGGTGTTCTGTGGCAAATGCCCAGTGTCCTGCACGGTGTTGGGCTGTGAGCACAACCCCCATCTGTGGACGTCCGGCCCTCATACCACCTTCAAGGAGTCGGTTTCTAACCATTTGTGCAGACACATGCACATTTGTGGCCTGCTGGAGGTCATTTTGCAGGGCTCTGGCAGTGCTCCTCCTGTTCTTCCTTGCACAAAGGCGGAAGTAGCGGTCCTGCTGCTGGGTTGTTGCCCTCCTACAGCCCCCTCCACGTCTCCTGGTGTATTGGCCTGTTTCCTGGTAGCGCATCCAGCCTCTGGACACTATACTGACAGACACAGCAAACCTTCTTGCCACAGCTCGCATTTATGTGCCATCCTGGATGAGCTGCACTACCTGAACAACTTCTGTGGGTTGTAGAGTCCATCTCATGCTACCACGAGTGTGAAAGCACAACCAACATTCAAAAGTGACCAAAACATCAGCCAGAAAGCATTGGTACTGAGAAGTGGTCTGTGGTCCCCACCTGCAGAACCACTCCTTTATTGAGTGGGTCTTGATAATTGCCAATAATTTCCATCAATTGTCTATTCTATTTGCACAACAGCATGTCACATTGATTGTCAATCAGTGTTGCTTTCTAAGTAGACAGTTTGATTTCACAGAAGTTTGATTTACTTGGAGTTATATTTCGTTGTTTAAGTGTTCCCTTTATTTTTTTGAGCAGTGTATATAGTACAATGCCAAAGAATTTCACTTCTTACATTACATGAACGATATCTATTGTAAATTGTACATTAGCTCAGAAACCGGCGAATCCTTGCAGCGCACAGTGCAGACTGGACAGTATAGTCCTCCATACAGTGTTATGGGCACCACATAGTACTCCATACAGTATTATGGGCCCCATATAATGCTCCATACTGGATACTGGCCCCCATATAAGGCTCCATGCAGGATACTGGCCCCGTTATAACGCTCCATACAGGATACTAACCCCCATATAATGCCCCATGCAGGCTGTGCCCCCCCACATAATGCCCCATGCAGGTTGTTCCCCTGCACACACATAATGCCCCATTCAGGCTGTCCCCCTCCCACATAATGCGCCATGCAGGATGTCACATCTCCCCCCATATAATGCCCCATGCATGATGTCACTCCCCCCATATAATGCCCCAATCAGGATTTCACTTCCCCCCCATATAATGCCCCATTCAGGATGTTACTTCCCCCCCATATAGTGACCCATGCAGGATGTCACTCCCCCTCTATATAATGCCCCATTCAGGATGTCACTTCCCCCCCATATAATGCCCCATGCAGGATGTCACTTCCCCCCCATATAATGGCCCCTGCAGGATGTCACTCTCCCCATATAATTCCCCATGCAGGATGTCACTCCCCTCCATATAATACCCCATGCAGGATGTCACTTCTCCTCCATATAATGGCCCATGCAGAATGTCACTTCTCCCTCATATAATACCCCATGCAGGATATCACCCCCCCCCATATAATGCCCCATGCAGGATGTCACTCCCCCCCTCAAATAATACCCATGCAGGATATCACTTCTCCCCCATATAATGGCCCATGCAGGACGTCACCCCCCCATATAATGCCCCATGCAGGGTGTCACTCCCCCCATATAATGCCCCATGCAGGATGTCACTCCCCCCATATAATACCCCATGCAGGATGTCACTTCTCCCCCATATAATGGCCCATTCAGTATGTCATTCCCCCCCCCTATATAATACCCCATGCAGGATGTCATTCCCCCCCATATAATGCCTCATGCAGGATGTCACTTCCCCCCATATAATTCCCCATGCAGGATGTCACTCCCCCCCATATAGTGTTTCATGCAGAATGTCATACCCCCCATATAATTCCCCATGCAGGATGTCATTTCCCTCCCATATAATGCCCCATACAGGATGTCACTCCCCCCCGTATAATGCCACATGCAGGATGTCATTCCCTTCCCCATATAATGCCCCATGCGGGATGTCACTCCCCCTCCACATAATGCCCCATGCAGGATGTCATTCTCCATGCGCCCATACATAAAGAAAAAAATAAATAAATAAAATACTCTCCTCACTTCTCATCTGCTGCCGCTGCTTCGGACTCCTCACCCGCGCCAGCGTCTTGCCGCTCTGCGCTGTGATGGCTCAGGAGAGGGCGCGGTGGAGAGACGTCACCGCGCCCTCTGACCTGGGACGTCACAGTCAAAGGATGCAGAAGACACCGAAGCTGCTGCGGAGGCACGGGGAGAGGTAAGTATTGTGCCGGCTGCCGGGGCACTGAGCAAGAGGGGGGGTGGCAGGCGCTGGCACAGGCACCGCATCGCACCGCTCACAGGTCCCATAGCTCGCAGGTGGTCCCACATCAGCTCAGGGCCCCGGCACTTGCCCGGGTGCTGACGCGGGGCCTGTTGGGGAGGCAGAATGAACAAAAACCATCAAGTTAGGAATTGTTTGTGGGATTTTTTTTATGTCATTCAGGGTGTGGTAAAATTGATAAGGCAGCTTTATTCTTTGTGTCAGTACGAATACAGCGATACCACATTCATATTTTTTTATGTGTTGGTGATTTTACACAATAAAAACTTTTTTAGAAAAAATAATTATTTTTGCATCGCTTTATTCTGAGAGCTATACTTTTTTTTATTTATCGGCTAATAGAGCTGTAAGATGGCTTGTATTTTGCGTGACAAGATGACGTTTTCAGTGGTAGCATTTTTTTTATATTCATAATTTTGATCGCTTTTTATTCCTCTTTTTTTCCAGCGCCGATCTGAAAGCAGTGGGTGCTACTGCTGTATATACATTATACAGGTGATACTGCTGTATATACATTATACAGGTGATACTGCTGTCTATACATTATAGAGGTTCTACTGCTGTGTATACATTATACAGGTGCTACTGCTGTATATATATTATACAGGTGCTACTGCTGTATATGTATCACCTATATAATTTATATACAGCAGTCTACTGTATATACATTATACAAGTGCTACTGCTGTCTATACATTATACCGGGGATACTGCTGTATATATATTATACAGGTGCTACTGTTGTATATGTATCACCTATATAATTTATATAAAGCAGTCTATATACATTATACAAGTGCTACTGTTGTATATGCATCACCTATATAATTTATATACAGCAGTCACAGTATCACCTGTATAATGTATATGGACTGCTGTGTATACAATGTATACTGTTTGTGATACTGCTACTGCTGTATATACATTATATAGGTGATGCTGCAATTATACACAGCAGTAGCAGTATCACCTACAGTTAGGACCATATATATTTGGACAGAGACAACATTTTTCTAATTTTGGTTATAGACATTACCACAATGAATTTTAAACAAAACAATTCAGATGCAGTTGAAGTTCAGACTTTCAGCTTTCATTTGAGGGTATCCACATTAAAATTGGATGAAGGGTTTAGGAGTTTCAGCTCCTTAACATGTGCCACCCTGTTTTTAAAGGTGTTAGAACCCTCCTGTTAGTTTTTTCTATCTTGTGTTTTGCGGTCACGTGACCATCTGCCTATATATTCCAGCTCCGCCCTTCTGGCTTTGCTGGACTTCAGTGTTGTTTGACTGTCTTTCTAGCCAGGTGCTTCGGTGCCTATCTCTGTCAGTTCGCTTGGTCCTCTGGGACCTCTAGTACGTTTTGTCAGTTTGTCTTTTGTGCTCTGCAACAACTTCTGTTTAGGAGGTGTCCCATTTTTGTTCCAGTCCTTAGTTAATTTAGGAACCCCTTAATTCTATAGGTCTTCGTTCAGACTAGCCGAGGACTAAGGCGGGTCTGTTCACAAGGAACAGGGAGCCCACTACATCGTAGACATTCAGCTTAGTCTTACTGTAGGGACAGCTTTCCCCTATCTTTCCTTAGTATATGTTGCAGATCATAACAAAAGGGACCAAAAGTAATTGGACAGACTAAATAATTGTAAATAAAATGTTCATTTCTAGCACTTGGTTGAAAACCCTTTGTTGGCAATGACTGCCTGAAGTCTTGAACTCATGGACGTCACCAGACACTGTTTCCTCCTTTTTGATGCTCTGCCAGGCCTTCACTGCGATGGTTTTCAGTTGCTGTTTGTTTGTGGGCCTTTCTGTCTGAAGTTTAGTCTTTAACAAGTGAAATTCATGCTCAATTGGGTTGAGATCAGGTGACTGACTTGGCCATACAAGAATATTCCACTTCTTTGCTTTAATAAACTCCTGGGTTGCTTTGGCTTTATGTTTTGGGTCATTATCCATCTGTATGAAACGACGACCAATCAGTTTGGCTGCATTTGGCTGGATCTGAGCACACAGTATGGCTCTGAATACATCAGAATTCATTCGGCTGCTTCTGTCCTGTGTCACATCATCAATAAACACTAGTGACCCAGTGCCACTCGCAGCCATGCATGTCCAAGCCATCACACTGCCTCCACCATGTTTTACAGATGATGTGGTATGCTTTGGATCATGAGCTGTACCACGCCTTTGCCATACTTTTCTCTTTCCATCATTCTGGTAGAGGTTGATCTTGGTTTCATCTGTCCAAAGAATGTTCTTCCAGAACTGTACTGGCTTTTTTATTTGTTTTTTTTAGCAAAGTCCTGTCTACCCTTTTTATTCTTGATGCTTATGAGTGGCTTGCACCGTGCAGTGAACCCTCTGTATTTACTTTCATGCAGTCTTCTCTTTATGGTAGATTTGGATATTGATACGCCTACCTCCTGGAGAGTGTTGTTCACTTGGTTGGCTGTTGTGAAGGGGTTTCTCTTCACCATGGAGATTATTCTGCGATCATCCACCACTGTTGTCTTCCGTGGGTGCCCAAGTCTTTTTGCATTGATGAGTTCACCAGTGCTTTCTTTCTTTCTCAGGATGTACCAAACCATAGATTTTGCCACTCCTAATATTGTAGCAATTTCTCGGATGGGTTTTTTCTGTTTTTGAAGCTTAAGGATGGCTTGTTTCACCTGCATGGAGAGCTCCTTTGATCGCATGTTTACTTCACAGCAAAACCTTCCAAATGCAAGCACCACACCTCAAATCAACTCCAGGCCTTTTATCTGCTTAATTGAGAATGAAATAACGAAGGGATTGCCCACACCTGTCCATGAAATAGCCTTGGAGTCAATTGTCCAATTACTTTTTGTCCCTTTAAAAACAGGGTGGCACATGTTAAGGAGCTGAAACTCCTAAACCCTTCATCCAATTTTAATGTGGATACCCTCAAATGGAAGCTAAAAGTCTGAACTTCAACTGCATCTGAATTGTTTTGTTTAAAATTCACTGTGGTAATGTCTATAACCAAAATTAGAAAAATGTTGTCTCTGTCCAAATATATATGGACCTAACTGTATATATTGTATATACAGCAGTCATTATACAAGTAATACTGCTACTCCTGTATATACATTATACAGGTGATACTGCAATTATACAAAGCAGTATCGCCTATATAATGTATATACAGCAGTCGCAATATCGACTATATAATGTATATAGAATGCTGTGTATAATCACAGTATCACCTATATAATGTATATACAGCCGTTTACATACATTATATAGTTGATACTACAACTGCTGTTTTATAGTCGAGTATCAGCTACATAACATATACAGTACAGCAGTCACAGTATCACCTATATAATGTATCTATAGCAGTCTCAATGTGATATATATTCAGCAGTGTCTCCTATATGATATTTACTCTTTGTGTCTCCTATGTGATGTATGCATCATAATATACGATGCAATGCATTTTATTGATCCTGAGGGAAATTGTAGATATATTGTAATTTTTGGCATTAGTAGATATATTGTAGTCTAGTATATAGTGTAATGCTGTTTTAATAAAGTGCATAATGTAGAGTTGTGCATCTATAGTATATAGTGTACAGATGTTTATATAGTTTGGTGCTGTGTATAAAGTGTGGAATCCACACTATATACACTGGCACAGCTCTACAGTATATACTATATACACAGCTCCACTCTATGTTCCTGAACACAGTATATATTGTGGAGCTGTGCACGTCGTGTATACTTCTCCTGTCCTGTATACATGGTGTAAATCTCAGTATCTGCTCTAATAATGAATGTGTCTGTATATATATTTTTATAAAAATAAGCAGCACTCCAATTAATTGTGAAAAAGTGGACGACTCTATTAGACAATGTGGCCACGTTTCGGATCCATAACAGGACATTTCTCTGCTATAATGGAACAGAAATGTTGCCAGATGGGCTAATAAAAGTCCTCCACATTTCCACAATTAATCGGAGTGCTGCTTATTTTCTTTTTATAAATCCCTTTGATTTATGGGTATGTGTCCTAAAAGCTTTTCACCCGCTGCTTAAAGGGGTTGTCTACTACGTTTTCATTGATGCCCTGTCCATAGAATAGGGCATCAATGTTTGATCGGCTGGGGTCCCGCACCCGGCACCCCTGACACTCAACTGTTATTGGTGCCGGCGGTGGGGGCCGCCGGCCTGAAGTACTCACCTGCGATGCTTGGCCGTCAAGTTGTAGCGGCCGGAGAGGGGTTCTGCACATCCGCCTCCTATACAATTCACTGGCAGGCGGATGTGCAGTACTGCCGCTTAAAGCAAACCTGTCAGCAGGATTTAGCCCTATAAACTAAAGGCATGGCCATAATGGTGCTGCGATGCTGATTAATCTGATACCTGATGTGAAGGGATCTGCTCAGTGGTTGTTTAATACTCACCTTATGAAGTTTTCAGAAAATGACGTCTTGTGCACTTCAGTATGCTTCGGGGTGGGACGTGGAGGCAGGGTCCTCTTCTCGTTCTTCGACCCCCCACCAGCCTCCTCTGTTTTTTTTTATTATTGATCATTGATTACTCAGTGACCTGCCTCCTTTTTAAAATTCAGCGCAGGACTTCAAGAAAATGGCGCCAGAGGCGGCGCATGCGCATATTGATATCTCTGCTTAGTTCAGAACTGAGATTTCGATCTGCGCATGCGCTGCCTCCAGCGCCATTTAGATCCTGCCCCATGTCCCGCCCGAAGCACTCAAGACGTCATTTTCTGAAAACTTCATATCAGGTGCATTTGGAAGTGCATTGAGCTGTAGGGTGCATTGCTGCAAAAGGGGAAAAAAATAAAAAAATAAAAAAACCTCTTTAAATCTTCTTCTATAGCGAGTGTGAACGAGCTGAGTGTGACCGGAGCGTAAGTGCAAACGGAAGTAAGTGTGTGACTTGTTGTTCAGTGACTTGGATTCAGGCAGTTTGGAAGGGAGGAATTTGGACTGAATTGCTGTCTGTTTATTATTAATTCTTTACATTTCTTCTTACTTAATGTTTCTGTCTAGGGCAATCCTCATTAGGAAATGAGCTCCATTATTGACAATGCTGTCCAGTGTACATCTTGCCACATGTGTGCAATCCTTGAACAGCCGGTCGTGGATGCATACTGCTGTGCATGTTGTGCGTTTGGAAGCCCAGGTACTGGATCTAAATGAGCAGCTGGCAACACTGAGATCCGTTGACAATATGGAAAGGAGTCTGCTCCTCACTGAGCAGCTGCTCACTGGGGTAGATGTGGGGGAGGGTGGTAGTAGTGAGCTGCAGGACAGTGAAGCAGCTAGCTGGGTGACAGGAGGGGGGGGTAGAGGGAAGAGTGCCAGGGAGGCTAGTCCTGATCTGTCACACCCCAATAAGTTTGCAAAGTTGGCAGATGAGGGGGGTGTCGGTACAGGGGTAGCACTGCTGCAGCAAGACATGTCCCCTGAAAGCCGGAGGAGTGTCAGCTCCAGTAAGAGGGGAAATAGGAGAGCAGGGCAGGCCAGGCAGGTTCTGGTAGTGGGGGACTCAATTATTAGGGGAACAGATAGGGAAATCTGTCACAAAGACAGGGATCGTCGAACAGTGTGCTGCCTACCTGGCGCACGAGTCCGGCACATTGCTGATCGGGTTGAAAGATTACTGGGAGGGGCTGGTGAGGACCCAGCGGACATGGTGCACATTGGCACAAATGACAAAGTTAGAGGTAGGTGGAAGGTCCTTAAAGATGATTTCAGGGAATTAGGCTACAAGTTTAAAGCAAGGATCTCCAAGGTGGTAATCTCTGAAATACTACCTGTACCACATGCCATGCCAGAGAGGCAATGGGAGATTAGGGAGATAAATAAGTGGCTCAAGAACTGATGTAGGAAGGATGGATTTGGGTTCCTGGAGAACTGGGCCGACTTCTCAGTTGGCTACAGACTCTACACTAGGGACCGGTTGCACCTCAATGGGGAGGGTGCAGCTGTGCTGGGGGAGAAAATGGCTAGAAGATTGGAGGAGTGTTTAAACTAGGGATTGGGGGGGGGGGTATTCATTTTATAGGTGGGGAAGATAGCGCAGATAGTGACCTGGGCACATATAAAGAAATTGGGGGTGGGGTTAGAACAGTTAATAAAGTAAGAAGGAATAGAGGTACAGAGAGATACATAAAATGCATGTACAGTAATGCCAGTAGCCTCACCAACAAAATGGAGGAATTAGAATTAATTTTGTTGGAAAATAATTATGACATGGTGGGGATATCTGAGACATGGCTGGACGAGAGCCATGACTGGGCAGTTAATTTACAGGGCTATAGACTGTTCAGAAATGACCATACAAACAAGCGAGGGGGGGGGTGTTTATATGTAAAATCATCCTTAAAACCCATCTTGCGGGAGGATATATGTGAATCTAATGAAAATGTAGAGTCCCTGTGGGTGGAGATAAGGGGAGGAGGAAAAAATAATAAATTGCTGATAGGGGTTTGTTATAAGTCTCCAAAAATAATGGAAGCAGTGGAGAATATCCTCGTAAAGCAAATAGATGAAGCAGCGACTCAAGGAGAAGTCATTATTATGGTGGACTTCAACTACCCTGAAATACAATGAGGGACAGAAACCTGTAGATCCAGCAAAGGTAATAGGTTTTTGACAATTATGAGAGACAATTACCTTTCACAGCTGGTTCAGGACCCAACAAGAAGGGGGGCACTGCTAGACCTAATATTAACCAATAGGCCAGACCGCATATCAAATATACGAGTTGGGGGCACTTGGGTAATAGCGATCACAAAATAATACGTTTTCATGTATCCTTTAATAAGATGTGTAGTAGAGGGGTTACAAGGACACTAAACTTCAGGAAGGCAAATTTCCAACAGCTGAGAGATGATCTTAGTGCAATAAACTTGTACGATATCCTGAGACATAAAACCACACAAAGCAAATAGGAGACATTTATTAGCATCCTGAATAGGACCTGTGCACAATATATACCCTATGGGAATAAACATGCTAGAAATAGGAGGAAACCACTATGGCTAAATAGAGCTGTAAGGGGTGCAATAAGTGACAAAAAGAAAGCATTTAGAGAACTAAAGCAGGTAGGTAGTGATGAGGCATTAAATAAATATAGAAAATTAAATAAATTCTGTAAAAACCAAATCAAGGCAGCAAAGAATGAGACAGAGAGACTCATTGCCAGAGAAAGAAAAAATAATCCCAAAATATCTTTAACTACATAAATAGTAAAAAACTAAAAATTGATAGTGTTGGACCCCTTAAAAATAGTCTGGGTGAAATGGTGGATTAGGATGAGGAAAAAGCCAATATGCTTAATGATTTTTTTTCAACTGTATTTACACAAGAAAATCGCATGACAGAAAACATGATTAGTGATAACAAAAATCATCCATTGAATGCCACTTGCTTAACCCAGCAGGAAGTACGGCGGCGTCTAAAAATCACTAAAGTGGCCAAATCCCCGGGCCCGGATGGGATACACCCGCGAGTACTGCAGGAATTAAGTAACGTCATAGATAGACCATTATTTTTAATCTTTAAAGATTCCATAATAACAGGGTCTGTACCACAGGACTGGCGTATAGCAAATGTGGTGCCAATATTCAAAAAGGGGACAAAAACGGAACTTGGAAACTATAGGCCAGTAAGCTTAACCTCTACTGTGGGTAAAATCCTGGAGGGTTTCCTAAGAGATGCTATGCTAGAGTATCTGAAGAAAAATAACCTCATGACCCAATATCAACATGGGTTTACGAGGGACCGTTCCTGTCAAACTAATTTGATCAGCTTTTATGAGGAGGCAAGTTCCGGACTGGACCAAGGAAATGCAGTGGATGTTGTGTATATGGACTTTTCAAAAGCTTTTGATACGGTTCCACACAAAAGGTTGATACATAAAATGAGAACAATGGGGATAGGGGAAAATATATGTATGTGGGTTAATAACTGGCTCAGTGATAGGAAACAAAGGGTGGTTATTAATGGAACACATTCAGACTGGGTCTCAGTTAACAGTGGGGTACCACAGGGGTCAGTATTGGGCCCCCTTCTTTTTAACATATTTATTAATGATATTGTAGTGGGCATACAGAGTAATATTTCAATATTTGCAGATGACACTAAACTCTGCAGGGTAATTAATACAGAGGAGGACAATTTTATATTACAGGAGGACCTATGTAAACTAGAAGCTTGGGCTGATAAATGGCAAATGAGTTTTAATGGGGATAAATGTAAGGTAATGCACTTGGGCAGAGGAAATAAAATGTATAATTATATGCTTAATTGTAAAACACTGGGCAAAACTGTAACTGAAAAAGACCTGGGTGTATTGGTGGACGACAAGCTCACGTTTAGTGGCCAGTGTCAGGCAGCTGCTGCAAAGGCAAATAAAATAATGGGATGCATTAAAAGAGGCATAGATGCTCATGAGGAGAACAGAATTTTACCTCTATACAAGTCACTAGTGCGACCACACTTAGAATACTGTGTACAGTTCTGGTCTCCGGTGTATAAGAGAGACATAGCTGAACTAGAGAGGGTGCAGAGAAGAGCGACCAAGGTTATTAGAGGACTGGGGGGTCTGCAATACCAAGACAGGTTATTTCACTTGGGGTTATTTACTGTGGAAAAACGAAGGCTGAGGGGTGATCTTATTACTATGTACAAGTATATGAGGGGACAGTACAAAGACCTTTCTACTGATCTTTTTACTCTGAGGCCTGAGACGGGGACAAAGGGGCATCTTCTACGTCTGTAGGAAAGAAGGTTTAATCATAATCACAGACACGGATTCTTTACTGTAAGAGCAGTGAGACTATGGAACTCTCTGCCTCATGATGTTGTAATGAGTGATTCACTACTAACATTTAAGAAGGGCATGGATGCCTTTCTTGATAAGTATAATATTACAGGTTATATACACTAGATTCCTTGATAGTGCGTTGATCCAGGGAACTAGTCTGATTGTCGTATGGAGTCGGGAAGGAATTTTTTTTCCCCAATGTGGAGCTTAGTGTTTGCCACATGTTTTTTTTTTGCCTTCCTCTGGAACAACATGTTAGGCTATGGGTTGAACTAGATGGACTTAGTCTTCCTTCAACCTTAAAACTATGTTACTATGTTACTATGTAGGTATCAGATTAATCAGGATCACAGCGCCATTATAGCCATGCCTTTACTTTATAGGGCTAAATCCTGCTGACTGGTTCGCTTTAAGAGAGTGGTGAGGGGCAAAATTCACTTATCAGGGCTGATGTTATAGTATGTGGGCTTGTGGGGTTTGTGTGGCAGGGCTGCTAATTGTCCCAGTCCAGCCCTTGTTCAAAGTCATGATGGGCATAGCCCGCTATGGTGTAGGAAATGACACCCGGTCATGACGGGCTATGTCCGTCATTGGTCGTAAAGGGGTTAAGGCAACAGAATGCCATGGCTATGCATTGATAACCTGATTTCAAACCAGATACTGTATATAACATCTTCCTTGATATCAAGATTTTTAAACTGTAAACTATGTTCCCTTCTGCAGAAACAAGGAATGTCTGAAAATACCCCTAATGGCTCACAAAGTTTAAAGAAAACTACAGCTTTTGGCACGCCATAATGGCCTAATTAACCCTTTAAGGACAATGTATTTTTTAGTCTTTAGAAGAATTTTTTTTCTCATCCACATTTACAAACCTTTTTACAATAACATCATATTTTTGTTAATTATATAGCGCCAACCTTATCCGCAGCACTTTACAATTAAGCGGGGACATGTACAGACAATAAAGGCATTATAGAGCAACACATAGTTCACCAGATACAGGTGGGGTGAGGGTCCTGCTCACAAGCTACAATATATAAAGAAATAGGGGGGACACAATAGGTAGAAAGTGCTTGTATTGTATGGTCCCGCCATCATTATAATAAATAGGGGTTTTCAAATAAAGGTTCATGAGCCAGTCACCAACCAGTATGTGTCTAAGTACAGATACACAGCGTTCCCTTTTTATTTTTTATCCATAAAGCCTTATGGGGCATGTTTTTTTCACAATGAGCTGTATTTGTCAGTGGCACCATTTTAGTGTACATATAGCTAATTAAAGATTTTTCATTATCTCTTTATGGGAAGGGCTAGAAACAAAATAGTGATACTGCTTGTGGTTTTTTTTATTTACTTTTAAAATTTTTATACCTTTGACATGCTGAACAAATAAAATATTAAGCTTATTTTATGGCTTAGCACATTTATGATAATATCAAATTTATGTAGCTTTATCCAGTTTTATTACCTTTGTACAAAAAGTACAATGAAAAATAAGTCCTAAGTTTTTGTGTCAAAAAGTTTTTGTGTTTTTCTCTCCCTCTCTCTCAGAGAACCCTAAGTTTTACAAATTTCTGTAAATGGAGCTGAGGACTTACTTTTGGAATGAAAAGCTGTCATTTTTAATAGTACCAGTGTAGAACATATCACCTTTTATTATATTATTTGGGAGGTAAAATGATCAAATAAAGCAGCAATTCTGGATTGTATTTATTCATTTTTTACACAGTTTACCATTAGATATGACTGACATGTAATCGTTCTCATAGATTGTAGCTTGCGAGCAGGGCCCTCACTCCTTTTGGTATCTGAGTGATGTGTTATTTTGTAATTAATGTATTGTCTGTACAAGTCCCCTCTAAAAGTTAACATGCTGCGGTGCTATAGAAATAAAAATTATTATTGTTATTATTAATATTATTATTATCGTCTGTATTTGACAGTTAAATAAAATCATAATAGTACAGAATGTATGTATTTTTTTTTCATTACTAATGTACAACTTTTTAATTCAGATTTTTTTCTCCCCGTTTTCTGGAACCCATAACTTCCGAGACAGAACTGCATGAGGTCTTGTTTTTTTTTATTTTGGGTACATTTTCCACTTTAGAAAAACTCCTGTCCCCCGGGTTTAGTTTGTTTTTAAAAAAAATATATACTCTGCTTTACTCGCCCTCTCCCGGGTCCAGAATCTCCATAGCTGCTCCATGTGCCTTTTACTGACAGCGCTGCAGCCAATTATTGAGCCGGGATACTCAGTGCCGGCCCGAGGAGGGTGAGTAAAGTACAGTGTAGCGCCCCGAGGATTCGGCTGCTACAGGGGTAATGCACCTCTGCCAGAGGTGTGATATTCCACTCCCGGGTAAGGATGGTGTGTGGACCAGGGCTCGGTAGGCTGCATGCATCACACACACCCCATTTCCGGGGGACAGTTCAACGGTACTCCCATTAGACAGAAATGCAGGCACGACAGAATCTGTCCCTGGCTGGAGTGGGGAGGGGGGAGGAAAACTCAGTGATGTAGGAGCAGATAGGGGTTGGGTTTCTGGGCATAGGTAGGAGCCCATTGGTTGCAAGTCACCTGGGCTCATACACAGAGAGGGAGGTATAAGAGGTGGGCACCATCTTAGAACAGTGTTCAGTCTGAGAGAGGAAGTGACAGAGCAGGGCCTCTGTGGAGCTCTGCTCCGGAGGCGGGCCTAGCCTGTGAGGCCAGAGCCAGCAGAAAAGACAGGAACAGAAAGGAAAGGAAGAAAGGAACAGAACACCAAGAGAGGCCCAGAGACACGAAGGCAGAAGGAACCCCAAAGGCCCAGGAGATTGAGGGTGACGGGTTGGCAGAACAGGGTACAGGATCCCAAGTTGGGGGAGGCGACTAATCCTCAGCCAAGAACCGGAGGTCGTGATCACATCTTGGTGCGACCCCTCACTACACCTACTAGAAAGGCACACCAAATAGGGTCAGGGAGGTGAGCACGAAGCCCTCCCAAGAGAAGGCCCGTGGGAGCTGGACAGACGTAGTGTCACTGGTGGGGCACGGCCAGAGAAAGGAGTAGAAGGGAGTCCTGTGACACACTCTGGAATTGCCTGGGGGTTGACCGAGCTCCCTGCCTGGTGGACGCAGCACGGCTTGGGCAGTCATTGCCCGCGGAATGACTTGGGACATAAACAACTGTGAGTAAAGAACTTGAACTGCAACCCCACGTCTCTGTGCTTCATCGCCGCACCAGCACTACTAGTGCTGGGACGCCCGCGCACCATCACTCCCATCATCCACATTCTCTGCCCTGGGGCTGCACTCTTCCCGTGGGGAGTTACACTACCTCAGCTGCATACACCATCAGCCCCAGCGGTCTGCCTTGCAGTGGCGGTCCGCACTGACTGCAATCTACGGGTGACGTAGTCGGAAAATTAACCTAAAACCTACAAAATACCGCCATCGGCCTGACCACCCTGGGCTACGGGACCGGGTCGCCGCCACGGAGACTACAACCCCCAGAGACCCGGCTCCGGGTAACCCACACACGTCCACACTAGGCCCAGGGGGCGAGTCAGCTTTGGCGAAGTCGGCAGGATCGTTACCAGCCCGCCACTAACGGGTATTGCGTGCCTGAAGGAGACTTTGCACTTACCTGAGAGAAGTTTCCCGCCATCCGGAGTCGTCTCCCGCTATCTTCAGTCGATTCCCGCCATCTTCAGTCGTTTTCCCACCATCTTCGGCCGTTTTCCCACCATCAGACGCCATCTTCAGGGCACCGCGCGGGAAGAAGAGGGGCGTGGATGTGCAGGGCGTGCGAGACTTGAAGCCCCGCCCTACGCACCGACGCTGCGCAAGGTCCTGGAAGGGAGAGAGAGCGACGCTGACGTCAGCAAAGCGCGACGCCAGGTCCTCAACGCAGACCATCGCGAGCGGAGCTGCGGCCTACAGAAAAGGATCGCCGGAAGGTAGGCCACGATTAACCGGGGAGGAAAAAGACATCAGGAACGGAGGGCAAGATGGAGGACCGGCAGCAGACTAAGCTGCCCAGCATCGGCAGTGCCCCAGCCGTCGCGGGCCCCGACCAGCGCCAGGAGAAAACGCGTGACGCAGGAGCGGTCGCGGGAGCAGGTAAGAGGAGTCTCCCTGTCCCGGGCGCTGCCAGCGTCAGCATGCTCCCGGGCCCCCGGGTGGAGTCGCCGATCCCGGGCGCTGCAGACACCGACCTGCTCCAGACCCCGCAACAAGCCCTGCAGCCTAGCCCTCCAGCCCTGGGCACTGCCGCCACCAGCCCGCGCCCAGGCCCAAAGTCGCACCCTCTGACCCTGGGCGTCATCAACAGCGGCGTTCTCCAGACCCCGCCGCAAGGCCTACTGCACCGCAGCGCAAGGGACGGGTACGCCCTCCACGTCCATAGAGTGGTAGGAGAGGAGGAGCAGTACCACTCAGACCCCGAGTACCAAGAGGACCCGGACGGGTCTGAAGACTACCACCAGGAGGAGCAAGGAGCATCAGGAGGACACCATTACCAGTGAACGGTAAAGTGTAACTGTACATAGTTACCAGTCAGGGTATGAGAACTGTTAAAGGGACTGTTTCCAGAGAAAGTGTGGTCCCCGTTGGGACTGATATAGAACTGTGTAGAAGTTACCCCCTATATCCCTTATCTGGCTGGGGACTGAGAACAGCCATCCCTTTTCCTTAATCTGGCTGGGGACTGAGAGCAGCCATTCCCCTAAGAAGAAAGAACACCTGGTCGCAAGTTGCACCGCGGCCAGTACCCAAGAATATGTTTTACTTAAAAAAAAAAAAATGTTTTAGAATGAAAAGTTTTATATGCTGCTAAAGTAATAATGCAAATGTTTGGTAAGGTGTTTTATTTGACAAAAGAGTTCCGGTAGTAATGACCATATCTGGTGAAAGAAAAATGTTGAAAAAGAGGAAAGTGTTTCCCATAAAGGGAATTAAATAATGTCGTCCGTTTTCTATGTGAAAAGTTTTGAAAAAGTATTGCATGTTTTTAAATTGTCTTTGCTCTTTTCCAGCCCGAGGACGTGCTGTGGTTTACCAGGGGGGAATGTAGCGCCCTGAGGGTTCAGCCGCTACAGGGGTATTGCACCTCTGCCAGAGGTGTGATACTCCACTCCCGGGTAGGGATGGTGTGTGGACCAGGGCTCGGTAGGCTGCATGCATCACACACACCCCATTTCCGGGGGACAGTTCAACGGTACTCCCATTAGACAGAAATGCAGGCACGACAGAATCTGTCCCTGGCTGGAGTGGGGAGGGGGGAGGAAAACCCAGTGATGTAGGAGCAGATAGGGGTTGGGTTTCTGGGCATAGGTAGGAGCCCATTGGTTGCAAGTCACCTGGGCTCATACACAGAGAGGGAGGTATAAGAGGTGGGCACCATCTTAGAACAGTGTTCAGTCTGAGAGAGGAAGTGACAGAGCAGGGCCTCTGTGGAGCTCTGCTCCGGAGGCGGGCCTAGCCTGTGAGGCCAGAGCCAGCAGAAAAGACAGGAACAGAAAGTGACGCGCCCCCTGGGCCATATTCTTTAGGGGGAATATCCGGAGCCGGATCAGATGGGGGTTGTAGTCTTCCGAGTGGCTGTGACCCGGTCCGTGCCCAGGGTGTCAAACTCAGTTGTATGTGGCAGTCCTACAGATGTTATTAAGTTCTTTATTGTCGACTACGCCACCCGTTGTATTGCGGTCACTATGGCCGCCGCTGCAGCAGGGTCCGCTGAGGCTGATGGTGTAGGTGCAGCTTGTGATGGTATAACCCCCAACGGGTGGGGTATAGCCTCAGGGGGTCAGGAGCAGAGGATGGGGGTTGTGGTGGTGCAGCGTAGATGTTAAAGGAAGACAGAGTCGGGTTATGCAGTTTAGGGTATTTACTCACTGCTGATGTTCCGGTCACTCCAGCTTCAAGTGACCTCCCGAGCCGTGCTGCATCCACCAGGTCCTGGATCCAGCCAACCCCCAAGCAAGTCCGGAGCGTGACCCTGAGCCCTCCTTCTGTCCTTTCTCTGGCCGTCCCCACTAGTGATCCACCCAGGTCCAGCTCCCTCGGGCCTTCTGTTGGGAGACCCTTGGCCTTGGGTTCCCTGACCCTCCACGTGGTATGCCTTCGTGGTGGATATGGTGGGTGGCCGTGGCAGACGCTGCCCACGGCCTCCGGTCTCTGGCTGGGGTGTGTTTTTGCCCCCACCAGCTTGGGTTCCGGTACCCTGATGCCGACTCTTCACCCGTGGATTGGATTTGGGGTCTTAGAGTCCTTTCTTCTGTTTCCCCCTCTGGGTCTCTCCTTCTTCTCCTCTCTCTCTCTCTGGGACTTCTCTGCTCCTCCTCTGCTTCTTACTCTGACAGACTGACTCCTCTGCAAAGACTGACCCTGTTCTCTGATGGTGCCCACCTTATATACACCCTCTATGTGTGAGCTCAGGTGACCAGCACCCAATGAGCTCCTATCTTTACCCAGGCTGCTCCCCCTATCTGCCCCTACACTACTTGGGATGTACCACCCCCCTCCCACTCCAGCCAGGAACAGACTCGGTCGTACCTGCACATTTCTAAGTGGGAGTACCGTCGGTCTGCTCCTCGGAAATGGGATGTGTGTAGTGCATGCAGCCTACCGAGCTCAGATCCACACTCCATCCTTACCCGGGAGTGGAATATCACACCTCTGGGTTGAGGTGCAATACCCCTGTAGCAGCCGAATCCTCAGGGTGCTAGAAAAGGAAAGGAAGAAAGGAACAGAACACCAAGAGAGGCCCAGAGACACGAAGGCAGAAGGAACCCCAAAGGCCCAGGAGATTGAGGGTGACGGGTTGGCAGAACAGGGTACCGGATCTCAAGTTGGTGGAGGCGACTAATCCTCAGCCAAGAACCGGAGGTCGTGATCACATCTTGGTGCGACCCCTCACTACACCTACTAGAAAGGCACACCACATAGGGTCAGGGAGGTGAGCACGAAGCCCTCCCAAGAGTAGGCCCGCGGGAGCTGGACAGACGTAGTGTCACTGGTGGGGTACGGCCAGAGAAAGGAGTAGAAGGGAGTCCTGTGACACACTCTGGAATTGCCTGGGGGTTGACCGAGCCCCCTGCCTGGTGGACGCAGCACGGCTTGGGCAGTCATTGCCCGCGGAATGACTTGGGACATAAAGAACTGTGAGTAAAGAACTTGAACTGCAACCCCACGTCTCTGTGCTTCATCGCCGCACCAGCACTACTAGTGCTGGGACGCCCACGCACCATCACTCCCATCATCCACATTCTCTGCCCTGGGGCTGCACTCTTCCCGTGGGGAGTTACACTACCTCAGCTGCATACACCATCAGCCCCTGCGGTCTGCCTTGCAGCGGCGGTCCCCGCTGACCGCAATCCACGGGTGGCATAGTCGGACAATTAACCTAAAACCCACAAAATACCGCCATCGGCCTGACCACCCTGGGCCACGGGACCGGGTCGCCGCCACGGAGACTACAACCCCCAGAGACCCGGCTCCGGGTAACCCACACACGTCCACACTAGGCCCAGGGGGCGAATCATACAGTCTGTTTGTTTTTTACATAAAATTGCAACCCCAGGACGAGGATTTTCTGACTACTTTTTGGTATGATATAAGTGACAATAACAATAAAAATATATAAATCTTCAATAGTTTTTTATTTAGATTTATTGGGAAGTTTACTGTGCAGTATAGTAGTAAAGTTAAATTAATTCTGCAGATCGATACGATTACAGAGATATCGAGGAGGGGGGCTATTATTTTCAATATAAGGAAAGGAGCCACAGGAGATTGCTATTATTATTATGAGGAAGCCCAAAGGAATATTATTAATATTATGAGGAGGCCCAGGGGGCACTGTTATTATTAGAAGAAAGCCCATGAGGAGTTATTATTAAAAGAAGGCCCAGGTGGGTATCATTAATATTATTATTATTACTATAAAGAGGCCTGGTGGGACTATTATTTGTAATATAAGAAAAGTAAGCACAGATGCGCTATTATTATTATTACTAGCTATTGAACTCGTTCTACACCCGGGTGGCGAGCATTTTTATTGGTATATGGTCCCCTATCCTGGTCCATGTTCCCCCATCCTGGTATGTGCTCCCCCTTCCTGCTCCCCCATCCTGTTATGCACTGCCCTCATCCTGTTATGTGCTGCCCCCATCCTGCTCCCCCATCCTGTTATGTGCGCCTCATCGTGCTCCCCTATCCTGTCTTGTGCTGCCCCCATCCTGTTTGTTTTGTACGGCTCTATCCTGCTTTGTGCGCCCCATCCTGCTATTTGTGCCCCCATTCTGCTATATGCGCCCCCATCCTGCTATGTACACCCCCATCCTGCTGTGTGCACCCCCATCCTGCTCCCCCATCCTGTTTTGTGCTGCCCCCATCCTGTTATATAGGTCTCCATCCTGCTCCCCCATCCTGTTATGTGCGCCTCATCGTGCTCCCCTATCCTGTTTTGTACGCCCCTATCCTGTTTGTTTTGTGCTGCCCCATCCTGTTTGTTTTGTGCTGCACCCATCCTGTTATGTGCACCTGTGACGCACCTCGTTCTCGAAGGAGCCCTCTTTGGTTTACCCTGGGTGATGGGGGACATGGTGTTACTTCGGCCAAAGTTCTTACTACTCCCCACAGGCGGAGCAAGGCCTCAGGTCAGAGGGACAGGATGGAGGGGGTAGTAGTTGAGGAGAAGGGATACCGCATCCCACTGTGTGGCGCAGAAATGACAGTCCGGAGGCCATAGGGGTGAACTTCCAAGGCTTTACTCACTTAGATGGCAAAGGAAGGCGACTCCCTGCTCACCGCAGAGTCCTGCGGTCACCAGAGACGGGGGGTCCGACAACCTCCGAGTAAGTCCAGCATTCAGTCGCGACCTTACAGCAGAGTGTTCCTGAACTACTGACCAAAACCTTTCCTGTTCGTGTGTGTACAAATAGGCCGGGTCTCCCTCTGAGCTCCTCTCAGAACAAGGGTACGGGTGGCAATTCCCCTCCATACGATACCCGGTGGGATCCTCTGGGCCTAACCGGGCTTTCCCGTCCAGGACGTAGAGTAACAAGGTCGGGTGTCGGGGGCCGGTACCTCTCCTGCAGCCGGAGTCCCTCTGAATATATCAGGTAGGCGAGGACAGACTTGTAAGTCCTCCACCCTCACCCACTAACTGGTTCCTACCACTTTGTGTTCCCCAGTCTCCCTGTAACGAGGGGAGCAGCACCTAGTGCATACCAGCTCCCTCTGGTGGAGAAGTGTGGTGCTGGATGCAAAAGGTTAGGTTACGACTATCACACTGGCCTTACCTCAGAGGAGAAACACTACACTCCATTAGAGAAGAGCAGCATCCCTGTGGCGGTCGAACCCTCAGGGGCGCTACATTCCCCCCTGGTAAAACACAGCACGTCCGCAGGCTGCAAAAGAAGCAACACCCAGGAAATTCTCTTTTTATAATAACAAGAAAACTGTCATCCCTTTATGGGAGGCACATATCTTAAATGTTACTTAACACGGCATACAATATAAAAGTACAAAAGTATAAAATTATAAAAGTGCTAGCATTTTCCAGAGACATTATTGTAAACAGACAGATAAAGTGCATGGACGCAGAGTCAGTTCAGAAGTGCGAGGGACCTGTCCTAAACCCTCAACGTGGGCCCTGGGGTGGCTGCAGAAGATCCCGAGTTGGACCTCCCGGAGAGCCACCCTGACAGGTTTTTCTTCTGAGGTTTTGAGGTAGAGAATATTCGCGGTTTTGCATAAAACCAATATGGAGCACCTAAAAAGATGCAAACTATGTACATGGGGAAAGAGTCTGTCTGCTGCAAGTCCGCAGGGACACGTGTCTCTAGAAAAACCAGGTAAGAAATCAAACATAATAGAAAAAGTCAACACATTAAAACTTGTGAACAAAACTGCAACAGCCGGGGGCTGCTTTAAACCTCGGGCTGTCTCCTTGGAAAGGGCTCATTCCTCCCGACAGAGGCTAGCCGGTCCCCTGAGTCTGAGTGCGGGGTGGCGTCGCTCCCAGACTCTTTATGCACGTCCAGGGCGTACCACCCACGCTCCCCCTGGTGGCGAGAGAAAGTCACTGTGTCGCCCGGGAAGAGGTTCCGACCGGGGTGTCCCCTCCTGAAACGCGGCTCGACGTCCCGCCGGCTGACGAACACATCGTCCTGGAACTGGGGACACCGAATGAACTCCCACCCCGCCTCATGGTGGAAACGGACGACTTGGCCTTCAAATTGGGGACTGGGACGGGTAGCCTCCTCCTGACGCGCCCGAGATTTAGCAGCTTTGGTCCGGACCTGGAGACGCTCACAGCGCTGCTCCCGCCGACTCTGCTCCCATGCGACCTGGAATATCTGGTCGCTGCACCACTGGCTCCTCCGCGCTTCAGCCCGGGTCTCCCAGGGGAAGCCCATTAGGTCGCCCCCCTGGTTTTCCCAGGCCCACTCCTCAGCCTTGGGCCAGGTTACTGCGGCTGTCGGTAGCGGGGTAAGGACGGGTTGCTGCGAGTCCTCTGTAGACGCGGACCAGTCCGGGTTGGGGCCGGTAGTTTCCTCCGCAGCTTCAGGCACCTCCGAATCAGGGTTTGGGCGGCATCGCAGGTCCCCACCGATGGTTGCCGATTGCAGCTCTGGAGCCAACGCTTGCTCCCAGGTGACAGCGTGGGGAATTAGATACTCTGTCATGAGGTCCAGGATAGTCACGGTAGGCTCTGCAGCCGGGGCAGGGGTTGCACACTCACCCGCCGCCGGGTTGCCCTCGACCTCCATCACCGCGTCGACTTGTCCTGGAACCTCCACTCCTTGGCGGCGCGTCTCGGATACGCAGCAGCATCTCCTCCCGCCACGCAGCCGTCGCCGCCTCCTGGGCCTCTCTCTGCCTTAAGAGTCCCGGAGCTTCCTGCTGGAGAAATGCAATATCTCCCGGGGTCAACCCGCTGCCACCTTGCTCTCTGCCGGGTGAAGGGCCTGAACCGGGTTCAGTAGATGCGTGGTCTTGCTCCCATATCCGCCTCTGTTGACTGCCAAGCTCCGACTGCAATGGCCGCACCTTGTTGCTTTTCTTCTTCCTCCTCTTTCGGGGCGGTTCCTGGGCGGAATGCTGACAGGCCCACCTTCGTTCAGCCCATCCGGTTTGACGGGCATTACCCCGCGGACAGTCTCTGATGGAAGGGGCAGTCCACATTTTTGGCGCCAAGCGGGAGCCCAGCCCACGATGGGAGGTGTTCAAAGGCAGTCTTTTCACAGCATTATGGCACCTGTTCTTTTGGGCGGGCGCCATTTTAAGTGTAAAACGACAGTTCAAGGTATAAGGCACACAGTACCCGGTAGCAATGGGCACTTCTTCCTTTGCTGCGGGCACGCGATCCTGCCAACTATTCCAGGTTGTGACGCACCTCGTTCTCGAAGGAGCCCTCTTTGGTTTACCCTGGGTGATGGGGGACTCGGTGTCAGGTCCTGTGACGAAGAGATGGGATGTAGCCGTGGCCTGGACCCGTGCTCAGGGCCGTCACATGAAAAGGAAGATGTTGTGGGCTCGTCCGGGTTGAGTGGCTTATTTTAACGACTACGCCACCTGTGGTGCCTGGTGAAGGGTCACCAGCGCCTCTACAGTCCGCTGAGGCATGGTGTTACCACGGCCAAAGTTCTTACTACTCCCCACAGGCGGAGCAAGGCCTCAGGGCAGAGGGACAGGATGGAGGGGGTAGTAGTTGAGGAGAAGGGATCCCGCATCCCCCTGTGTGTCGCTGAAATGACAGTCCGGAGGCCATAGGGGTGAACTTCCAAGGCTTTACTCACTTAGATGGCAAAGGAAGGCGACTCCCTGCTCCCCGCAGAGTCCTGCGTCACCAGAGACGGGGGTCCGACAACCTCCGAGTAAGTCCAGCATTCAGTCGCGACCTTACAGAAGAGTGTTCCTGAACTACTGACCAAAACCTTTCCTGTCCGTGAGTGTACAAATAGGCCGGGTCTCCCTCTGGGTGGGATTCTCTGGGCCTAACCGGGCTTTCCCGTCCAGGACGTAGAGTAACAAGGTCGGGTGTCTGGGGCCGGTACCCCTCTTGCAGCCGGAGTCCCTCTGAATATATCAGGTAGGCGAGGACAGGTGGCGTACACCGCTCCGTCTGCATCCTGCCTGGGATCCATTTGCTGTGGAGCCACACTCCTGGGCTCCGGGCCTTCTTGATCATGGTCCTTGGCCGGGTTGAGACATTCCCCGTCTACAACCTACCTCTCGTCCCAAGGCCAGGGTACGAGGGCTGTGTCCCTGCCGGCGCAGGCCTACACAGGATCTGCGCTCCCGGAGGGAAGTCACATTACACACAGTATTTTGACAGCACAGAGCGAACCAACTAATCCACTAGGGAGAATTAGCAGAAGGACTAAAAGGACCAAGATCAAAGATGGCTTTCTATTAAATATGAAATCTAAAGTGTCACTAACTTGTAAGTCCTCCACCCTCACCCACTAACTGGTTCCTACCACTTTGTGTTCCCCAGTCTCCCTGTAACCAGGGGAGCAGCACCTAGTGCATACCAGCTCCCTCTGGTGGAGAAGTGTGGTATTGGATGCAAAAGGTTAGGTCACGACTATCACACTGGCCTTACCTCAGAGGAGGAATACTACACTCCATTAGAGAAGTGCAGCATCCCTGTGGCGGTCGAACCCTCAGGGGCGCCACACACCCCTATCAGGCTTTGTGCGCCCCATCTTGCTATTTTCGCACCCATTCTGCTATGTGTGCCACCATCCTGCTATGTACACCCCCATCCTGCTGTGTGCACCCCCATCTTGGTATGTGCTACCCCATCCTGCTCCCCCATCCTGTTATGTGCTGCCCCCATCCTGCTACCCCATCTTGCTATGTGCGCCCCATCCTGATCCCCTATCCTGTTTTGTGCATCCCCATCCTGCAACCTCATCCTGTTTTGTGCTGCCCCATGCTATTTGTTTTGTGCTGCCCCCATCCTGCTATGTGTGCCCCCATCCTGTTATGTGCACCCCCATCCTGCGCCCCATCCTGTTTTGTGCGCCCCATCCTGTTTTGGGCTCCCTCATCCTGTTTTGTACGCCCCCATCCTGCTCCCCATTATGTTTTGTGCACCCCTATCCTGTTACTCCATTAAATTTTGTGCACCCCCATCCTGTTTTGTGCGCCTTCATCCTGCTCCCCCATCCTATTTTGTGCGCCTTCATCCTGCTCCCCCATCCTGATTGTTTTGTGCTGCCCCCCCCTGTTTGTGTTGTGCTACCCCCTTCCTGTTTGTCTTGTGTTTCCCCAACCCTGTTTGTGTTGTGCTGCCTCCATCCTGTTTGTGTTGTGCTGCTCCCATCCTGTTTGTGTTGTGCTGCCCTTATCCTGTTTGTTTTGTGCTGCCCCCATCCTGTATCACTTAAAAAAAACACTCCTACTCACCTTTCCATCGCTCCCCTGCAGCGTGTCGCATGTGTTATTTTATTAAAATGGCGCCAGAATCAGCGCCTGCATAGCGCGATATCTGGCGCCATTCTAGTGAAGACACATTTACAGAGTGTATATAGAAAATGGCGCCGGAGTTCGCGCCTGCGCATACCGCACTGTCTGGCGCCATTTTGTTGAAGACTCACTGCAAATGTGCCGCTGGAGATCGCGGTATGCATTCAGTGCCTACGCATACTGCGATCTCCGGCACCACGCTCCTCTTACTTGTCACCTATAACAGCTGAATGCGTTCTTCTGTCTGGGGCCAGACTGTGCAGGCGCATTGCGCCTGTGCAGTCTATAGATGCTTCGGACAGACGGACACATCTCCCGTTATATTATAGATGCCCAATGTAAGTCAACGGGAAACTCAAGCATTTTTCTGGAGATCACCCCCCTCCCCTCAGAGGTCTGCAGGGGGCCTACAAATTACCAAAATCGATGGGAACGGTGCTCAAATGACATGGGAACAGCATGGGGAAGACCCCTGGAAGCATCTCTGACTCCCAGGTCACTGCTGTCAACAATGTTGTCAGATTATTATGCCACTTTTACGGACTCACAATAAAACATTCAAAAACTAAACAAAAACAGATTTTCCTGGAAAAAATGTTAAGGAACATTTTTTCCTGGGTAATGATTTGTATATAAGGCAAATAAATAACCAAAAATGCTCCTCCACACCTTGGGCTATATTCACACGTAAAGTTTTTGATGCATTTTTGCACTTTTGCATTGCGTTCAACAGTGAAAAATACATTCACCAGTAAATGTAATTTTATCATTTTACTACCTTATCTGCCCATGTGGTGTATGAGACATAGAATCATAGAATCATAGAATGGTAGAGTTGGAGGGGACCTCCTGGGTCATCTGGTCCAACCCCCTGCTCAAAGCAGGATTCACTAAATCATCTCAGACAGATTTCTGTCCAGCCTCTGTTTGAAGACGTCCATTGAAGGGGAACTCACCACCTCTCGTGGCAGCCTGTTCCACTCATTAATCACCCTAACTGTCAAAAAGTTTTTTCTAATATCTAATCTGTGTCTCCTCCCATTTAGTTTCATCCCATTGCTTCTAGTCTTTCCTTGTGCAAATGAGAATAAAGATGATCCTTCTACAATGTGACAGCCCTTGACATATTTGTAGACAGCTATTAAGTCTCCTCTCAGTCTTCTTTTTTGCAAGCTAAACATTCCCAAATCCTGCAACCGTTCCTCATAGGACATGGTTTGCAGACCAGTCACCATTCTGGTCGCTCTTCTCTGAACTTGTAGTTAGTTTGTCTATGTCTTTTTTAAAATGTGGTGCCCAAAACTGTACACAGTATTCCAGATGAGGTCTGACCAAAGAGGAGTAAAGACCGATAATGACTTCACGTGATCTAGACTGTATGCTTCTGTTAATGCATCCCAGAATTGTATTTGCCTTTTTTGCTGCTGCATCACACTGTTGACTCATGTTCAGTCTATGATCTATTAGTATACCTAAGTCTTTTTCACATGTGCTGTTGCTTAGCTCTATTCCTCCCATTCTGTATATGCTTTTTTCATTTTTATTGCCCAGATGTAGTACTTTGCATTTTTCCCTGTTAAAAACCATTCTGTTGGTTGCTACCCACTGCTCCAGTTTATTTAGGTCTTTTTGAATCCTCTCTCTCTCTCTTCTCTAGTATTAGCTATCCCTCCTAGCTTTGTGTCATCAGCAAATTTAATCAGTTTACCCTCAATTCCTTCATCTAAATCATTGATAAAGATGTTGAACAATACAGGTCCCAGGACGGAGCCCTGTGGTACCCCACTTGAGACATTCATCCAGCTGGATGTGAAGCCATTTACAACCACCCTTTGAGTCCGATCACTAAGCCAGTTATGAATCCACCTAACAGTTGCCTGGTCCATTGCATACTTGGTCATTTTTTCAATAAGGATGGTGTGAGATACTTTGTCAAATGCTTTGCTGAAGTCAAGATATACTATAGCTACAGCATTTCCCTGATCCACCCAGTCAGTGATTCTGTCATAGAAGGAAATTAAGTTAGTCTGACATGACTTGTTAGTTACAAACCCATGCTGACTCTGGTTAATCACTTCATTCTTATCCAGGTACTTACATACATGTTGTTTAATAATTTGTTCAAAGATCTTTCCTGGTATAGAAGTCAGACTCACCGGCCTATAGTTCCCTGGGTCCACCTTCTTCCCCTTTTTGAAGATAGGAACAACATTTGCTCTTCTCCAGTCTTCTGGGACTTCTCCTGTTCTCCAAGAATTTTCAAAGATTATGGTGAGTGGTTCTAAAATTTCTTCTACGATCTCCTTCAGTTCTCTGGGGTGTAATTCATCTGGACCTGGAGACTTGAACTCATTTTTGTTAGCTAAATATTCCCTCACAATCTTTCTGTTTACAGATAACTTGGATTCCTCTATTCCTTTAAAAGGACAGTGAAGATCAGTTGATGTTACATTTTCTTTCTGAGAGAAAACAGATGCAAAATAGGAATTAAAAAGTTCGGCCTTCTCAACATCCTCTCTTACCATTTCTCCATTTTCATCCTGTAAAAATCCTATAGCATCTTTGACTTTTCTTTTACTTTTGACATACCCCCAAAATCCTTTTTTATTGCTTTTGACATCTCTTGCAAGCCTTAATTCATTGTCAGCTTTAGCTAACCTGATACGTGCCCTACAGGATCTGCAGACTGCATTATAATCTTCTTTAGATATGCCTCCCTCTTTCCATTTAATAAACATTTCTTTCTTTCTTTTTAGCATGTGTTTAAGTTCTGTGTTCATCCATCCTGGTTTCCTTAAATGCTTCCCATTCTTCCTACTTTTCGGGATTGTTAACGATTGTGCTTTGAGAATCTCATTTTTAAAAATTTCCCATCCTTCCTGGACATTTTTGTCCTTAAGGACATCCAGCCATTGGATCCCTCCTATTCTCTTTCTGAGTCTCTTAAAATCTGCCTTTCTAAAATCTAACCTTGAAGTTTGAGTCTTCACATGTCTTCCTCCTGTAGTTATCCAAAATTCTATAATAGCATGATCGCTGCCTCCTAGGGTCCCAGCCACCTTTACCTCCTCAACCATTTCCTCCCTGTTTATAAGGATTAGATCCAAAGTAGCAGATCCCCTTGTTTTCTCCCCTACCTTTTGGAAGATAAAGTTGTCAGCAAGAGAGGATAAGAATTTGCTTGACCTGTTAGTTTTACTTGAGAGAGATTCCCAACAAATGTCTGGATAGTTGAAATCTCCCATGACCACTACGTCATATTTTTTGGAGAACTTGGTCATTTGATACATAAAGAGTTCATCCATATCTTCAGCTTGCCCAGGTGGCCTGTACTAAATGCCTACAATGGTGTCCTTTCCGTTGTTCTCTCCTTGTATTCTTACCCAAACAGTTTCCACAGAACTCCCAGTCTCTGAAGCTTCAATCTCTGTGCAGATATACGCTTTTCTAACATACAATGCGACACCTCCTCCTCGTTTATCAAGTCTGTTTCTTGCAAATAAGTTGTATCCTTTTAGCCTTTTATTCCAATCATGTGTATCATCCCACCAAGTTTCAGTGATTCCAATGACATCATTTTCCTTTTCCTGCATTAGTAGTTCCAATTCTCCTTGTTTGTTGCCCATGCTTTGTGCATTTGTATAAAAAAATTTTAGTTTGTGATTGGTTTCTCTTCCTCCCATATTTTTATTATTTAAATTGTTTTGTCTTTGTTCTTCCTTCCCACTTCCAGTAGCAGAGATCTCAATAGTATTTGTCAGCTGTATGGCTTTTTCTGGCCTTTTGCTTCCCTTCCCACATTGTTCTAGTTTAAAGCTCTCCTGATGAGTGTAGCAAGGCGACTTCCAAATACACGTTTTCCAGTCTTCGTAAGGTGCACCCCATCTCTAGCAAGTAGTCCATCGTATAGGTAATTCATTCCGTGATCCAGAAATCCAAATCCTTGTTGACGGCACCATCGACGTAGCCAGTTGTTCACCTGTAGAATCTTATTCCACCTCATTGTTCCATGGCCATCCACTGGGAGGATGGATGAGAAGACCACCTGCGCTCCCAATTCTTTCACTTTCTTGCCTAAGTCTTCAAAGTCACTGCAGATGGTTTCCAGGTCCTTTCTTGCGGTGTCATTTGTCCCCACATGTATTAGCAGGAATGGGTAGTGATCTGTAGGTCTGAAGAGTCTTGATATCCTGTCAGACACATCTTTAATTTTTGCTCCTGGAAGACAGCACATTTCTCTTGAGGTTATGTCTGGTCTGCAGATAGCGGCCTCTGTTCCTCTTAGCAGGGAATCCCCCATGACCACCACTCTCCGTTTTTTCTTCACAACATTCTTCTTTCTCCATCCAGGAGGATTCTGAGGGCTTACAAGGTTATTCATTGCTGGCAAAGTCTTATTTTGCTGTATTTCTTCATGGTTCTCCTGCGTGAGAGCCGGGTACTGGTTCCTGAGCAGGATGGGTGCTGACTGCCTCTCGATCCTCCTGCTTCTGTGGGTCACATGCTTCCATTCCTCTGTTTCATCAGGTGCAGTTCGAATTTCTTCTCTTTCTGAATCATGAAGAGATAATTCTGCTCTGTCTAAGAACTCTTCACCTTCCTTAATGATTTTCAAGGTAGTTAACCTCTCTTCTAGATTTCGCAACTTTTCCTCCAACAGGGACACAAGCTTGTGACGCGCCCCCTGGGCCATATTCTTTAGGGGAATACCCGGAGCCGGATCAGATGGGGGTTGTAGTCTCCGAGTGGCTGTGACCCGGTCCGTGCCCAGGGTGTCAAGCTCAGAGTATGTGGCAGTCCTACAGATGTTACCAAGTTCTTTATGTCGACTACGCCACCCGTTGGATTGCGGTCACTACGGCCGCCGCTGCAGCAGGGTCCGCTGAGGCTGATGGTGTTGGTGCAGCTTTAGATAGTATAACCCCCAACGGGAGGGGTATGGCCTCAGGGGGTCAGGTGCAGAGGATGGGGGTTGTGGTGGTGCAGCGTAGGTGATAAGTAAAGACAGAGTCGGGTTGTGCAGTTCAGGGTGTTTACTTACTGCAGATGTTCCGGTCACTCCGGCCTTGAGTGACCACCCGAGCCGTGCTGCGTCCACCAGGTCCTGGATTCAGCCAACCCCCAAGCAAGTCCGGAGCGTGTCCCTGAGCCCTCCTTCTTGTCCTTTCTTCTGGCCGTCCCCACCAGGGATCCACCTAGGTCCAGCTCCCTCGGGCCTTCTGTTGGGAGACCCTTGGCCTTAGGTTCCCTGACCCTACACGCGGTTTGCCTTCAGGGTGGATGTGGTGGGTGGCCGTGGCAGATCCTGCCCACGGCCTCCGGTCTCTGGCTGAGGTGTGCTTAAGCCCCCACCAGTTTGGGATCCGGTACCCTATTGCCGACTCTTCACCCGGGGATTGAATTTGGGTTCTCAGAGTCCTTTCTTTTTCCCTCTCTGGGTCTTTCCTTCTCTGCTCCACTCTCTCTCTGCAGGCTCATCTGGACCTCTGCTTCTTACTGACTCTGACAGACTGACCCTGATCTTTGATGGTGCCCACCTTATATACTCCCTCTATGTGTGAGCTCAGGTGACCAGCACCCAATGAGCTCCTATCTTTACCCAGGCTGCTCCCCCTATCTGCCCCTACACTACTTGGGATGTACCACCCCCCTCCCACTCCAGCCAGGAACAGACTCGGTCGTACCTGCACATTTCTAAGTGGGAGTACCGTCGGCCTGCTCCTCGGAAATGGGATGTGTGTAGTGCATGCAGCCTACCGAGCTCAGTTCCACACTCCATCCTTACCCGGGAGTGGAATATCACACCTCTGGGTTGAGGTGCAATACCCCTGTAGCAGCCGAATCCTCAGGGTGCTACATTCCCCCCTGGTAAATCACAGCACGTCCTCGGGCTGTAAGAACAAAACACCATAAAACATACAAATTTTTTTTTTTTCATATAAACAACATAGTAAAAACATATAAAATATCACATATATATCAGAAAACTTTTCATATAAATAACATTCTCGTCGCCTCTGCTCCTCCTCCGGTCACTGTGCAACGTGTGACCGGGTAAAGTGCGACAGTCTTTGGAACTCGTGGCTTTCCTATAAAACCAGTAGGGAGCGCTTTAGGACGCGCAACTATATACAAGGGATATGGCCGCTCTCAGTCCTCGGCCAGGTATTAGGGAGGAATGACCGCTCTCAGTCCTCGGTCAGTGGGATTTAAGGGATAAACGGGTAAACAGTTCACACTTGCTGGTCCCAACGGGGACTATATTAGCAACAGTTCACTGTGCCCCGACGGGCAACTATATACAGCTTGTACTCTGCTGTACTTAACGACGGCGTCCTCCTGCTCTTTCTTTGTGGTTACCTTTAGCTTCAGACCCGTCCGGGTCCTCTTGTTCTTCCTCCTCACACCGCAGCTCTTCCTCCGTCAGGCGATGCACATGGAGGGCGTAGGGTCCTTTGGCACACTTGTGCCGGGTAAAGGTGACCTCGTCCCCGATGTAAAGGTCACGTCCTCTGTGTCCCTCCGGTAGGTGGGACTCAACGTCTCTCCTGGTCACGAAGACGTCGCCTGGGGTGCGGTGGTCTCGGATGAAACCCCACCCATGCTGCATGTTAAACTTGATCACAGTCCCGGTGGTGCGGGGACTATGCGCTGCACGGGGGTCTCTCCTGGCCCGGCTCTTCTGCTCCGCGCTCCTTATTTGAGCTTGCTGTTCCCGGACCCGCCTCTCTCTCCGCTCCCTCTCAAAGACCTCGAGTTGTTGGCGGCAGCACTCAGCACGCTCCGCTGCAGCTGCCCGAGTCTCCTGAGTGAACCCCATGAGATCTTCTCCGGTGGGGTCCCACTCAAATTGGGCCTCTTCTAGCGGGGGCGAGATCCTCTTTACGGGCTTTGGAGCCGGGATCAGGGGTGCACACATGGCCCCAGCCTTCCTCTGCCGTTCCAGTTCATGATATTCCTGGGGCCAGATGAAAGGCTGCCCATCCGGGCACGTGTGTTGGGTAAACAGGTCCTCTCCCAGATGCGGCACTCTTGGTCTTATGGGCGCAGTGGTGTTAGCGCCCGGGTTGCCCAGGCCTTGCGGCCAGGCCTGGGGTATCTGGAAGGTGAAGGGCACCGTAAGGACGGCGGCACCCTGGGCTACTTGGCCCTGCGACCAGGCCGGGGGCTCCGCGGAGGAAGGGGGCGCTGTTGGTATTGCGGCGCCCGGGGGTACTAGGCCTTGCGACCAGGCTGGTGGTACTTCCTGCTTGGTCACGCTCGGGGTCGAGGCGTGTGATGTCACAGGGGTCGCGGCTCCCGTTTGAGGCCTAGTCTGCGGCGGTGACGTTGCAGCGACGGGCACGGCAGGGGATACTTCGGGCTCTGCGACGGGGAGCTGGGGCAGGTACGCGGTTTCCCGGTTTGGGGTAGAGACGTCCCCTTTACCTGCCTCCTTTCGTTCGGCTCCCTTCTCGGCGCCGTCTCCGGCCTTCAGTCCTCCTGCGCCATCCTCAGAGGCGGTCTGTCTCCTCGTCTCGGGTGGCGTGCTCCGCTGACGGGTCTCGGTCTGCTGGGCCATCTCACGGCTCCACTCCGCCAACGCCTCTCGCTGCACCCGGGCCATCCTCCTTGCGAGGCCCTCCAGAGCGGTCTGCGCACACTCCCGGTCTCGGGGGAGCTGTGCTAGGACCTCCACTAGGCCTAGTGGGGTTGTTGCTTCCAGCAGGCTCCTGACCAACGGGTCGGTGCTGCTCTGCTCTCCTTCTGTTGTCTCCAGCAGGCTCCTGGCCAGCGGGCCGGTGCTGCTCTGCTCTCCCTCCTCTGTTTCTAGCAGGCTCCTGGCCAACGGGCCGGTGCTGCTCTGCTTTCTCGCCATCTCCGGGTAAGCTCCTCCGATACTCTTCTCCAGGCTTCTTGCCTCCGGGTGCGCTCTCTCCAGACTGCTCCAAGCGACACCCATCTTTGCTCTCTTCTTCTCAGTCCTCCCACTTCGAGGGCGGTCCCGGGGCCACTTGGTGATTGTCAGCTCCAGGGGCAGTTCTTTCACGCTGACAGACACCTCTAGCATCACAGTCTCTGTTGGTGGGGGCGGTTTCCACTTTTGGCGCCATTTTCGGTCCTGGCCCACGATGGGAGGTGGCCTCTTGCCATCCTCTGGCACGCCCATAATGGCGTCCGCTCCCCCAAGGCGGGAAATCTTCGGAAATGGCGGGAATCGTCTCCCAGTGGCGGGAAACTCTGCAGATGGCGGGAAAAAGCTGTTAATGGCGGACAACCGGCGGGAATCGACCTGTGATGGAGTCCGATGGCGGGGACCCTCCGGAACCGGCAGGAGACTTCTTTTTGAGGTAAACTCGTTCTTTTCTTCAGGCACGCAGTACCCGGTTGTTGTGGGCACATAATCCTGCCGACTACGCCAAAGTTGACGCGCCCCCTGGGCCATATTCTTTAGGGGAATACCCGGAGCCGGATCAGATGGGGGTTGTAGTCTCCGAGTGGCTGTGACCCGGTCCGTGCCCAGGGTGTCAAGCTCAGAGTATGTGACAGTCCTACAGATGTTACCAAGTTCTTTATGTCGACTACGCCACCCGTTGGATTGCGGTCACTACGGCCGCCGCTGCAGCAGGGTCCGCTGAGGCTGATGGTGTTGGTGCAGCTTTAGATAGTATAACCCCCAACGGGAGGGGTATGGCCTCAGGGGGTCAGGTGCAGAGGATGGGGGTTGTGGTGGTGCAGCGTAGGTGATAAGTAAAGACAGAGTCGGGTTGTGCAGTTCAGGGTGTTTACTTACTGCAGATGTTCCGGTCACTCCGGCCTTGAGTGACCACCCGAGCCGTGCTGCGTCCACCAGGTCCTGGATTCAGCCAACCCCCAAGCAAGTCCGGAGCGTGTCCCTGAGCCCTCCTTCTTGTCCTTTCTTCTGGCTGTCCCCACCAGGGATCCACCTAGGTCCAGCTCCCTCGGGCCTTCTGTTGGGAGACCCTTGGCCTTAGGTTCCCTGACCCTACACGCGGTTTGCCTTCAGGGTGGATGTGGTGGGTGGCCGTGGCAGATCCTGCCCACGGCCTCCGGTCTCTGGCTGAGGTGTGCTTAAGCCCCCACCAGTTTGGGATCCGGTACCCTATTGCCGACTCTTCACCCGGGGATTGAATTTGGGTTCTCAGAGTCCTTTCTTTTTCCCTCTCTGGGTCTTTCCTTCTCTGCTCCACTCTCTCTCTGCAGGCTCACCTGGACCTCTGCTTCTTACTGACTCTGACAGACTGACCCTGATCTTTGATGGTGCCCACCTTATATACTCCCTCTATGTGTGAGCTCAGGTGACCAGCACCCAATGAGCTCCTATCTTTACCCAGGCTGCTCCCCCTATCTGCCCCTACACTACTTGGGATGTACCACCCCCCTCCCACTCCAGCCAGGAACAGACTCGGTCGTACCTGCACATTTCTAAGTGGGAGTACCGTCGGCCTGCTCCTCGGAAATGGGATGTGTGTAGTGCATGCAGCCTACCGAGCTCAGTTCCACACTCCATCCTTACCCGGGAGTGGAATATCACACCTCTGGGTTGAGGTGCAATACCCCTGTAGCAGCCGAATCCTCAGGGTGCTACACTTGCATTTCTGCATGTGAAGTTTGGCTTTTCCACTGGCAAGTCTGTGAACATGTAGCAGGATATGCAGCTCACCAAATGGCTCCTGGACTCTTCCATGTTCTTACTGTTAATGTTCTGAAAACAGTGAAAAAAGCTTCAAAATGCCGGCGCGCGGTTTACCGATGTCCTGTTTTCAGCTCCAACAGCCAAAATCCAGTGTTCTTTGAGCTCGCGGAGACTCTTCACTTACCCCAAAATGCAGTGAGAATATGCAAATTATCTCCTCAGGACTCCTCCCCTGGTTTACCGATGTCCTCTTTTCAGCTCCAACAGCCAAAATCCAGTGTTCTTTGAGCTCGCGGAGACTCTTCACTTACCCCAAAATGCAGTGGGAATATGCAAATTATCTCCTCAGGACTCCTCCCCTGGACTCCTCAGGACTCCTCCCATGATCAGATACATCCTGTTTCATTTATAAAGAAGGGACTTTGAAAGTCACAAAGCCTATTTTTACAGGGCCATCAGGCAGCCCTTACTATTGTTAAAGGGCCAACAGTCGGCCCTCACTATTATTAGAGGGCAATCAGCCGGCTATGCTTTGTTGTTCCCATTATTAAACAGTGGGTCTCCTATACTGTTATTGCGTATGCAGTGACTGCAAGGGCTGCCAAAAATTTGGATGCACCCCAATACCCCTTTGAAGAGATGTAGAGGAGGGCATCCTTAAAAAAAATGTTCCCATTATTAAGGAGTGGGTCTTCTATTGTGGTAATGCCAATGCAGTTACTGCAAGGGCTGCCAAAAAATTGGACGCACTACAATACTTCTTTGAAGAGATGTAGAGGAGGGCCTCAGTAAAAAAAATGTTCCCTTTATAAAGTTGTGGGTCTCCTATACTGTGATTGCACATGCAGTGACTGCAATGGCTACCAAATATTTGTATGCATTACAATACCCCTTTGAAGAGACATAGAGGAGGGCCTCAGTAAAAAAAAATTGTTCCCATTATAAAGGAGTGGGTCTCCTATACTGTGATTGCACATGCAGTGACTGCAATGGCTGCCAAAACTTTGAATGCACTCCACTACCCCCTTGAAGAGATGTAGAGGAGGGCCTCATTAAAAAAAATTGTTCCCACTATTAAGGAGTGGGTATCCTATAGTGGTAATGCCCATGCAGTGACTGCAAGGGCTGCCAAAAATTGGACTCACTGCAATACTCTTTGAAGAGACGTAGAGGAGGTCCTCATTAAAAAAATTGTTACATTGTTAAGCAGTATGTCTCTTATACTGGTAATGCCCATGCACTAAGTGCATGGGCTGAAAAATATTTACCCCTGGGGAGTAAACAGGAACATACTGTATAACATACAGAATGTTAGAGGTAGGCCTTTCAAAAAATTTCCTATGGGCATCATAAACACCCTTAAAAAAATGATGTGGGTATTTCATCACCGTGACCCTGGTGATATGGTGGTGGAGGATGAGGAGAAGGAGAAGGAGGAGGACAACAGAAAATAGACTAAATCAGGAAGCATATATGCTTGTTTGGGTGAGAAGAGGTGCATAGGAATAGACTCCCTCCCAAAAAAAAGCTACTGGATTTGACTTCATATTCCGCTGCTATTATCCGGTGGTGTTGAGGAGTCTGGCCCAATCCAGCCCTTATTTATTTTGATAAGAGTCAGCCTGTCAGGATTTTGACAGGCGGATGAGTCTATCAGTTATAATGCCCCCGGCGGCACTAAAAACCCACTCTGACAAAACGCTAGCAGCAGGGCAGGCCAGGATCTCCAAGGCGTAGAGAGTCAGTTCATGCCACGTATCTAGCTTGGATACCCAATAGTTATAAGGCACAGAGGAATCACGGAGGACGTTGGTACAGTCGGCAAGGTACTCCTTCAGCATCTTCCAAAACTTTTCCCTCTCTGTTAGAGTACCCCACGAATCAGCGCAGGGCATGTTCTGTGAAACGTGCTTGTGTAAGGTGGGGACGGTACACCAGGAGAAATAGTGGCAGCTGGGAACCAAGTACTGAGGGACAGACACCGCCATCAGGTTGTGGAAAGATTCTGTTTCCACAAGCCTAAAAGGCAACATTTCAAGTAAAAGCATTGGAGAAATGTGGGAGTTTAGTATTGTGGCCTATGGGACATTGGCTGCGTATTTGCACGTTCATTCAAAGGACTGGGGTAAGGGACAACTGAACGCTGCACTGGGACAAGGACGTGGACGGTGATGGTTGCAAGTGTGCGATAACATGTGCAGGGTGGGGGCATCTTTGCCTACGCCATGGACAGAGGATTGGTGTGCACACACAACAGTGGAACGGGTAGTAGTGTCTCCTACAGAAAAAGTTTCTGGACCCTGTCATTCGGCCTAACTAGTCGGGTGCATTGCTGTCATGTGCCTGAGCATGCTGGTGGTGGTCAGGCTTGTAGTTTTGCTGCTCCTGCTGATGCTGGCATGGCAGTGTTGCAAATGGCCTTTTTGGGGTTCTAGACAGTCTTTAAAAAAGAGCCAGACTCTGGAAGAGCTAACAGTTGGACTGGCAACTTCCCTTGTGTTGATGTTCAGGGGAACAGTTGCCCACCTTGTATCTGTGGCCACCCCACTACTTGTTCCTGCCTGTTGTGGTGCTACAACTTCCTCTCTGGTGCTAAGAGGACGTGTGTGCCGTCTCTCTGAAGTCGACTCAATCTAAGCTACTTTCCCTGTGTCTGTCTCCCCTTGCTGTCTTTAGCTGTCATGGGGGGTCCCCCCTTCCCTATCCAGGGCCTAGTACTAGGGAAATACAGGGATAGGTTCCTGTGTGGTGATTGGTGAGGAACCAATATAGGGAAGGTAGGGGAGACAGGGTGATGGCAGGCCAGCCTAGGAGGTCTCCACTTCCCCCTTTCCCTAGTGTCTGGGCTCCGTTCCTCTCGTTCATTCGTGTCGCACTTTGTCTCTCCTACACTGTACGTGACACTCCCACTCTTTCTGTGCTGCTGTCCTCGCTAAACATGTCACCTTGCCAGGTTGGGTCAGTGAATTCATCGTCCACCACCTCGTCTTCCATGTACGCACACTGGGCCTCCTCCTGACTTGCTTGCAATTGTGTCTCATCATCATCATCCACCTCCTGCGACAGTTTCTCACCATTGCCTTCATGTGATTGTGGCTGCTCAGATATTTTGGCACCGCTACATGCGATCTCCTCTTGCCCCGGGCCATGCGAGAGGCACAAATCTATAAATGAAAAAGTGAACAGCTCTTCGGAGTGTCCAAGTGTGGGATCATTTGTCTCTGGGCACTCGGCATGGTGGGAGGAAGGAGGATCAGAATGAGGAATATGTGGTCCAGACTCACGGCTACTGAGACTTTTTTTTTTTTTAAATCAAATAAATTTTTATTAAACATATTCTGATCATACAATATTTCTCAAAGCATTAAATTGTGAAAGAAAACATAACATACCCAAACATCCCTTCAATCCCCCCCCCTCCCACCCATTCCGACAGCATTCCCCTCCCCTATGTTATATCTTAAGAAACAAAGACAAAAAAACTCATATTAACCAATTATGGTAGAAAACCAGAGGTGCATTATACAAATATTAGTTTATACTATATGATACATGTTTGAAATCAGTGCTCTCAAATTCCCTTATATTGTATCCAAGGCTCCCATATCTTTCCAAATATATTCTGTTTCCCTTTTTTTTCATATATACCTCTTTCCATCTGTATAATGTATTCTACTTGTTTAGAATATTCTTCCCCCGAGGGGGGGTCAACTCCAGTCCAATTTCTTGCTATTACTTTCCTAGCACAGTAAAGTAGTCTAGCAATGGTTATTTTAATATTTTTATCAGCTAAGATTTCTTCCACATAGCCCAACAAGCATGTAATAGGATCACCAGAGACACCGCATCTATACGCCCCTTCAATCGTAGCAACAACCCCAGACCAAAACCTTAATAGCCTAGGGCATTCCCACATCATGTGAAATATGCCCGCCTCCCCTTTTCCACATCTTGGGCACTCTGAGTTAACCCTCAGCCCCATTTTGTGCATAATTACCGGAGACCTATAAACTCTGTGAATTACATAAATGTGTGACAGTCTTGCAGGTTCGCTCATAGAAAGCTTAGGTATATACTCCAGGATGTTTTCCCAAATATCTTCTCTTATGAATCCCACTTCCTCTTCCCATTTACTTTTAGATCTCAATGGAAACTCCAGGAGAAATGTATGCATCAAGTCTCTATACGTGCCCGAGATTACTCCCCTGGTACCCCCCTCCTAACAAATCTACTCCAGTACTAGATGTGCTTCCACTACCAGTCGTTGTTTGGTTCTTTGGGATTTAATTGCATGATTAACCTGCCCATAGTGATACCATTCTGTATTTGGCAGCAAGAATTCTTTCTGCAACTGCGAGAAAGGTTTAAGACTTTCCCCCTCCATTATTTGATACATATAATTAATTCCTCTACCTGTCCATTCTCTTATATTACCAATCTTTTGTATCTCTGGGAGATTATTATTATTCCATATAGGTGTAAACTTGGTTAGTCCCCTTATTCCCCTTACCTTCTTTACTGTGTTCCAGGTTTTATGTATAAGATCTATTGTAGGCATTTTTTCCCCCAACCTATTCATGTCTCCTCCCTCCAGGCCCTCAAGTATCTGTCTTTTCCCAATGGAATACTCCAATATTCTTTTAATAGATCCGCCAGACCCGGAGCATGACCACCCTTTAAAATGCTGACTCTGAGCTGCCAGAAAATATATTTCCAGGTTTGGCGGCGCCAATCCGCCCTCATCTTTGGGTCTTTGGAGAACTTCTTGCCTTATTCTTGCCTGCTTCTTCCCTCATACCAGAGCTCTGATCATCACATTTAAGGACTTAAATCTCTATTTAGATATCCACATAGGAGCGTTATGTAAGACATACAACAACTTGGGCATCAAGATCATTTTAAAAATGTTTATTCTCCCCATCACTGTTATATGTAGTTTAGTCCATATATCTATTTTAGTTTTCACGTTTTGAAGTAATGGTGATAAATCGATATTAAGGTAGTCTGTTACTGGTAAAGATACTTGTATTCCCAAATATTTAAATACTTTTTTACACTGCAAGTTATTGGCTTCCTTTTCTCTATCTGTCCATTCTACCTCTCGATCCACTTTAAACAAAACTGATTTGGACCAGTTAATCTTCAGCCCCGATATCGCCCTGAACCTCTCAATTATCTGCATGGCACAACTCAATGACTCACATGGATCACCCAAAACAATAAAAGATTGTCCGCATACAGAGCAATTTTTTCCTCTAATATTCCATACTTGAACCCTTGGACCTCCTTTGTTTCCCTGATGACTGCAGCCAAAGGTTCGATTGCTATAGCAAAGAGGAGCGGTGACAGTGGGCACCCCTGTCTGGTTCCCCTATTCAAATGGAACGAAGGGGATATCGCTCCGTTAACTCTAATCTTGGCAGTAGGTTGGGAATACAACAATTGAACCCACTCGATAAACCTTGGTCCAAAACCGAATTTTTGCATGACTCTCCACAAATATTCCCATTGTACACTATCGAACGCCTTTTGGGCATCCAGTGAGGCGATTACTCTACGACCTGGGTTATCAGTCTGTAATTGGAGATTAAGATACAATCTTCTTATACTAACCGCACTAGATCTATTGGGCTTGAATCCCGACTGATCCGGATGTATCAAGGAGGAAATGATCCCAGTCAACCTATTAGCCAGGACTTTGGCCATGATTTTAACATCAGTTGTCAGTAAAGAGATTGGTCTATATGATTCAGGTATTCTAGGGTCCTTCCCCTCCTTAGGAATCACCACTATCACCGCCTCCCTCATAGAAGCAGGCAGCAATCCTCCCTCATTGGCCTCTTCAAATACTTTCAATAGTTTAGGCAACAAAAGTTCTGCAAATTGTTTATATACTTCTGACGGTAGCCCATCCATACCCGGGGCCTTCTCATTAGTCATGCCATGCAGAGCAATCTCCATCTCCTCCACAGTAATGGAGGAATCCAACCTCTCTCTGCTCTCATTGTTTAGCTTAGGGAGCGACACTAAATCAACAAAATTATCTATCTCCTCAAATGCCACTATCCCTTCCGAGGAGTAAAGGTTTTTTTATAAAAGTCTCTAAAGATTTTCAGTATCCCCTCCAGTTCTGTAACAACCCTCCCCTTATCATTTACCATTTCATGGATAAATGAACTACTCCTTTGTGCCGATGCTATAACTGATAATAGATGTCCCACCTTCTCCCCCTCAGCATAGAAACTGGCTTTCCGGAACGCCTGTATTTTTGCCATTTTATCTATTAAAATCTTATTTATCTTAACCTGCGCATTCCTAAGGTCACGCTGGGTTTCAGGTGTATTATTATTTACTAGATGGTGGCCCGATTCTAACGCATCGGGTATTCTAGAATATGTATGCGGCCGACCGGGCGCAATTAGCAGAGCGGTGTTTAAATTTGTCGCCAAAATCGCTGATTGGTCGCAGCCGGCAACCGCGACCAATTAGCAAAGCGGTGTTTAAATTTGGCGGCAATATCGGTGATTGGTCGCGGGCTGATCTGACAGTTCCATGTGCAGATGTTACATAAAGATTTAGCATTAATATCAATCCATTCTGTGGCCTCCTCTGGCTTTACGAAAAAGAAAACTTTATCCATACCTACCACTCGCAGTTTGGCAGGGAACAACATTGAGTACGTTGCACCCAGTTCTCTTAGACGTCTTTTAACTCCTCCAAATTGCATTCGCTGCTTCTGGACAGCTACCGAATAATCAGGGTATATGCAAATCCGTTGGCCATTTATTGTAATCTCATCACACTCCCTTGCTTTGCGAATAATGATGTCTCTGTCCCTATAGTGGAGTAGCTTTGCAATCATAACACGCGGTCCTTTGCCCGGGGGTTGAGGCTACATTAATACTCTGTGTGCACGCTCCACCGCGTAAAATTTAGTGAGAGAGTCCACTCCAATCTTCTCTCTCAGCCATTACTCAACAAAATCAGTGGGCTCTCTTCCTTCAGACTTTTCTGGAAGTCCAACTATCCTAATATTTCTTCTGGAGCGGTTCTCCAGATCATCATTTTTGGCCATAACTTCAGAAATTTGTTGTTTAAACTGTTTTTCAGACTTTGTGAGTTTATTAATCCGATCCTCAGTCTCTCCCACTCTGGTTTCCACCTCACCAGTCCTGGTATTAACCTTTTGCATATCTTTTTTAATGATAGCCACTTCAGATTGTACACCCAGGACTTGCTGTGTTAATGTAGTTAGTGCCTGTTTACAGAAAGACACCACAGCAAACACATCCTTGATAGTGGGGTTCTCCAGTATATCACACTCCTCCTGTGTTGTCGCAGACATCATCTCCCCAACAGTATAATTACTCCCTGGGGACATTCCTCCTTCTCCCTCAGTCAGTGGTGCCATCACTTCTTCCCCGTCCACCTCCTCCCCTCTATCCGACTCCTGCTGATCGGTGCACTCCACATTGCGGGCATATCTCTCCAGCTTCGCCGCTACACTCATGCGGCGTTGGCAGGCTGCGCTAGCTTTGGCCGCCTCCTCCCTCTTCTCAGCGCCATCTTGGAAGCTGCTTCCTTCTCCCCAGACCGCATCTTTCTGTCTCCGGCATGTCATACCAGCTCACCTCCACACGCCGCTGTGTTAATGTAGTTAGTGCCTGTTTACAGAAAGACACCACAGCAAACACATCCTTGATAGTGGGGTTCTCCAGTATATCACACTCCTCCTGTGTTGTCGCAGACATCATCTCCCCAACAGTATAATTACTCCCTGGGGACATTCCTCCTTCTCCCTCAGGCAGTGGCGCCATCACTTCTTCCCCGTCCACCTCCTCCCCTCTATCCGACTCCTGCTGATTGGTGCACTCCACATTGCGGGCATATCTCTCCAGCTTCGCCGCTACACTCATGCGGCGTTGGCAGGCTGCGCTAGCTTTGGCCACCTCCTCCCTCTTCTCAGCGCCATCTTGGAAGCTGCTTCCTTCTCCCCAGACCGCATCTTTCTGTCTCCGGCATGTCATACCAGCTCACCTCCACACGCCGCAGCCCTCCCGATGATCCGCAGCACTTCCCACACCTTCCGGTCGGCTGAGGCTGGCGGTGGCGGCCGGAACGGATCTCCTAATTGACTAGGCACCGCCGGGAGAGCGCGAAAACACGTCCACTCACATTGCCTACCTGGCTCCGCCCCCCACGGCTACTGAGACTTCACCATGTGGAAGACAGGGTTGTGGTGGTGGTGGCAAACTGACTGGAAGCATTATCTGCTATCCAACCAACAACCTTTTCACACTGCTCTGGCTTCAAGAGTGGTGTTCTGTGGCCCCTAGTAATTGGGACAGGAAGGTAGTTCGACATGGTGTGGGTGTTTGTTGTGCTCCCTCAGCAGACACAGTTTCATCTTGCCCATGGTCTTGGCCTCACCATCACCATCACGTCCACTCCCCCGTCCCTTGCCACGCACCTTGCTAATTTTAAATGGAGTATACTTGGCACGCTCCACAAAATGACTGTATTATTACTGCAGTAATATGGGATTACGCATGATGACCACGGTTTTAGGCAGTGGCCTTGTAGTGTGGTATTGGTCCGCGACCAAGTGTGAGTAGGTTCAACAACACACAGCTGGCAGACTTGAAATGGAGTGTAACATTTGGCAAACTCTAAAAAATTTCACGATTATTACAGCAGTAATATCGGATCATGTCTGATGATGGGCAAGTTTCTCTGCTTCCACAATTTTTGGATGTATTTTGCTAACAAGCAAATGGAGCAGTAAAAATGGTGCACTATATTGCTTTTAAAACAAATAATCAAGATTGTGAGCAAAACAAAAAATTAGCCCTGATATCTAGGGCTATGGATATCTGTAACAGCAGCAGACAGCATGTGCAATGGACCCTATTCTGCTGTATACACTGTCCACAAACTCTGCCTGCCTAACTCCTGCTGTCATCCGGATTAATATATGCAGCTTGATTAGTCCTTAGAAGGACTGTTAGGTCAGATGGATATATATCTTGCTGTGGAATACCTAATACTTCACTAATAATCTGCCATTTCTCTCCCTCACTCATCAGTATCTCTCCCTAATCTGCCTGTTTCAGGGGTAGACTGTGACGAGCATAGGGTCCCGGGTCTTATATAGACCTGATGACGCTATGTGGCCAATCAATCACTGTAATGCCACAACCAACATGGCTATGGCATTACAGTGAGTGGCAGGCAATCCCCACATGTTTATTTGCTGTGTAAAGAGCGCCAAACATGCGGGGCGGGGACCCGAGCTCCCTCCTGAGCGTCCCGGAAATACTCGCCGAGCGCCAAGCATCTCGAACAGTGAGATGCTCAGGTAGTTGACTATCGAGCAATTGTGAGCGTGATAAATTGTAGTAATAAAATTTTAAATTTCTCCAATTTCAAGCAGTGTCATATTTGTAATAAAAATTCTCATGTTGGGAAGTGGGTATACGGGTGTAGAATGGGCTAATGTGATGCAAATGCCAGGGAGGGATTTCATTACCAGTCCAGGCCTGGTCTCTAAGTAAAGATACTTCTTAGCACTTGAATCCGGATTTCTTCTAAATACGTAATTATGTTTTTTAATGTGTATAACAGATATTAATAATTTATCTTAGATCATAAAAATATCCTTTTGCATTCCAGCATCTGGTACTGATGCTCAGTCTATGGTGCTGTTGCCTTAACTGTTGCTAGGCAACTTCCTTATAAGGTGAAATGCCCCTTTAAGATTCCATCACAAGATTCCATCATGTCATCACTGCTATTATGACATCATAATTCACTACCACTACTTATACAAGTGTTTATAGGCCCCCTGTCACAGTGATACCCCGGTGTCATTGTTTTCAGTGTTTAGCTATTTACTAGTGATATACTGATTGCGCTTGGATTTGATTGAAATGTCTGGAATTCTTCCAGACAAATTTCAGGAGTTGGCACTACTCCAGGGGATTCTTACCACCTATACCCCTGACATTGTGCTACCACTACCCGATGGCGTCCTCAGCTTCACTTACCGGCTGGTTATGGAGTTGGTAAGGGACTGCCTGACCAAATATCACCAAGGTCGCATTACATTTGAATATCTTGAGCATTTACAGCAGAACATCAAGACATTAGTAGAACAGGTAAATAGCAGACAATCTGCACAATTTATTATTATTATTGTTGTTATTATTATTAGCAGGATCAAATGTTATTGTTATTATTATTATTGTTATCATTACTATTAGTATAAAGAGGCTTAGATGGTCACCCCTATATAGTAGTATGATTAATAGTAATACAATTTAGATTTTCTCCTATGTCAAGAAGTCCCCATCTTGGGAAGTGGGTGTAAAAGTGTAGCTTGGACAGGATTGATACAAATGCCAGGGCTTGATTTCATTCCCAGTCCAGCCCTGATATCTTAGAAAAGATACTTCTTTTAGAACCTGAATCTAGATTTCTCAGAAATATCATAAATACGTAATTATGATTTTTACTGTGTATAGTAGATATTAATAATTTACCTTAGAGCATAAAAATACCCTCACTGATCAGAAGAGAAAAGTACCCATAGCTCTTTCTTACATTCCAGCATCTGGTTCTAATACTTAGAATATGGAGTTGTCACCTTAACTATTGCTAGGCAACGTTCTTTTAAGTTGAGATACTCTGTTAAGATTCCATCACAACATTCCATCACGGCATCACTGCTATTATGACATCATATTTCACCACCACTGCTTATACAAGTGTATATAGCCCTAGTGTAACAGTGATACCCCGTGTATCTAATATTGTATTTAATAATTGTGTATTTAATAATAATTGAATACAAGTTTATTTAAAGGGAACCTGTCAGGTCCCCCATGCCCTGTAAACCCGCAGTATTCAGCCATTTGTGATAAAAACCCCTCCCTAACCAGCTCTGTGTAGCATAATTCGGGTAAATTAATTATTTAAAAAAAGTATTTATAACCTCCACTTTCCCTATGCTAATGAGGGTTTTGACTAGCTGATGGAGCGTTAGTTCCCCAGTCTAGTCAGCTCTCTTCTATGATATCCCTTTGGACGTGATAACATAATTTGCACGAGCATGGAAGAGGGGTGACTAGTCTGGGGAACTAACAAGCCATCAACTAGTCAAAACCCTCATTAGCATAGGGAAAGCAGAGCTTATAAATGTTTTTAAAAGAATTTATTTAACCGAATTTATGTTACATGAGGCTAGTTAGGGAAGGGGGTTCTATCACACATGGCTGAATACGGCGGGTTTACAGGGCATGGGGTATCTGATAGGTTTCTATACCAAATATCCAGCTATGTAGTAATTATAGCTGCAGATAGGAGCAAAATGGTGACATAAATGGCCTCCTAGATTCTGCACTTTCCCTCATTATTTTCCTTTTCTATATATTTGCATTTTGATAGGCTGAAGAAAAATCCCAAAGTGGAGAATTGGCCTTTTTTAAACAACTGGCCCAAAATGTCCTGTGTATACTGAAGAGTCCGGCCCGCTCACCGGAGCACCTGGTAAGGATCCATCGTCTTCTATATCACATGTCCTTGTTGTCTGATCTTCTCCAGATTACCAGTCATATAGCAGAAGGTCAGATTTATGATGTTAGAGGCCTCCCTGTCATCTCCAGCCAGGCACAGGATATTATGACAGCCTGTTCCTGTGGCTCCATCATCTGTGATGACAGTCTGTACTCAGCGATACGGAGTTTGTATTCTGTATCTGTTTTGCTCGATCATCACAATTTTCTTCTGGTAAATGCTGCTGTTCTGATAATAGAAGTTATTAGAGAACAGTTGTAGATACAAGTCCCTTATTTATTAATGTGGATTTACTAGATGGGGCGGCTGTGAATAGTCCTCTCAATATTGAAATTATCCAGTAAATCCAGGTTTAGTCCTTCCTGCCTTATGTATACAGTAATTTAGTATTTGTGAAATGTTATACTAATTGTACATATTCTAACCATCAGGAAACATCAGAAGGTGACTCCGAAGAGGGGCAAAACGTGAATATGCCTGACTTTAATATTAGTCAGCTAGAGGTAGAAAATGATCTGATGGAAGGTAAGCCGATCATCTAATATTTTACATTCAAATATCGAGATATTATAGAGAACCACAGAGAATATGTAGATTTATTCTTTATCCTCTGTATAGACTATAATGGAGAGGGCTCATGGAATTCTGCTTCTCTCCTCTGTGCTCTTCTCAGCTCCAAAATGTACAAGGTGGCTCATAGTTCCCCAATTATGTAATTGTTCAAGAATTAATCAGATCCTGAACAGTCGCACATTTATGGTGCAGTATATCTATCTATGGATGTGCCATACATGTATACAGTATGTACAGAATACCATAGACCTAGTTTTATATCATTTACAGAGGTCTTGTCATTTCCTTCATTATATGGATGTGTTGTATATTAAGTACTGATACAGACTGATAAATGACATCTCTTCATTATTTTATCATTATTTTAGAAATAACTGTGCCGGCAATTACTGATGGAAAATGTGAGACACCAGAGATCCACGAATCTGCCAGTGTAAGTATCAGAGAAGTCTGTATATCATCAGATAACGGGGAATGAATTACACATATAATATTACACCCCAGATGACAATGGGATATCGCTGCTCTTAGGCAGATCAGACCTATTGTTTGTGATGCTATTATTCCTGCTCTCTCCTTTGTGTTGTCCCTTATCCTCCCCTGCCATACGCATATATATATATGTATATATATATATATATATATATATATATATATATATGTATGCATGAAGGGTTTCCCCTTATAATATAATAGTGTCTGCAGAGGGTCAGACTTGCATCACGTCTTCTACATGTGCTGCACTGTAATCAGCAGGGACATAATATAGAAGGGAGACGTTCCTGCATCTGGAGCTTCTATGTCTTAACATAATTTCTTATTATTTCTAGGCCTTGAACGGATCATTGAATGTGGGGAGAAATCCTTGCAAGACTGACTACAAACCGATCAAACTGATCAGCAGTGGAGCTTTTGGGTGAGCCTATAGTTTGGGATAATATACATTTCCTAGGGCTCCTTATGGCGATGCCTCAGTCTCTGTGCCCTGCCAGTACAATGTTACCACAGAGAAATTATACGAGTCCACATCACTGTCCACTAGAATTGAGCGGATCTGGCAAAATTCAAATTCGCCTGATCACGCAGACTTTCATCCGATTTATGGAGAAGTTATTCTATGCAAATGTATTATTCCTTATTACGCTCTGGATCTCTCCTGACCCCAGAGCCTAATAAATGTAAAAAATGAAAAATACACTTACTTACCTTACCACTCAACTCTCCAATCCCTTCACTCCTCACCGTCACTTGTCCAATTCTCACCGCATCATCAGAACACCGCAGCTCAGTCTAGGCCAGAACTTCTGGCTTTGAGGAGGTCCAGGAGGGTTCTATACAAGCACATGAAGGGTCACAGCGTCATGATGTGATCCTTCATGCACTTGCACAGAATTCTCCAGGACATCTTCGATGCTGAATGATCCAACCCAGCCTGAGAGACGTTTGGATGTCAGCACTTACAGAAGAGATTTGAGGATGCAGCAAAGTCCAGTCGGTTGAGTTGGAAGGACTGGAGAGATGAGTGTAAGAATTTGTTTATTTTTTAACATTTTGATGGTCTTTTAAGGTTTAGAAAATAGTGGCCAACGCCTGCCATTTTGCTCATTGCGTGAGGAAGCAAATTACAAAAAGAAAATCGCCATTTTGGCGAATGCGGATCTTTGTAAAATTTAAGTAGAATTCTATTCCACTCAAATTTATTTGCTCATCTCTACAATCCACGTCTAATTGTCACTATTCAGGTCATTCAGGATGTGGCATGGATGAGGATCTCCCATAGATGATCATTTATGTAATGTTATTTCATGGATTTCTAGTGTTGGCCGTACATCTAGTATTAACCATTAGTACAGGAGATCATTTGAAGATGTCTATAAACAGAACGTTAGTAAAAATTCATTATAAATCATGGATTTTTCTCCTCTCCAGGACCATCCACTTAGTGCGCCACAAAGACACAAACCAGACATTCGCTATGAAGAAACTGGACAAGCGGAACTTGAGAGATCCAATAAGCCTGGAACGTGCCTTTCTAGAGAGGGACATCCTAACATTCTCTGATTGTCCCTTTGTGGCCTCCATGTTCTGCTCCTTTCCAACTACCCATCATCTGTGTATGGTCATGGAGTATGTAGCAGGTAGGTCATATCTATCATATCTATATCCAGCCCGGATCTGCTTATCTCTAGCACCTATCTGTTACCAAGATGCCCGAAAAATTATTATCTCTGTGAAGTCTCCGGCGTACGTCCTCACTGAGCGTGGCAGAAATCTCTACTATGGCTAAAAGGAGGATTTGACTCTATTATAAGAGTTTGTATAGATGAGCATTTCATAGAGAAAGTAATAAGAGGCTTGTAGATGAAGCCCGGCTCTGCCTTTCTGTATAGGGTCACTCTGCAGTATATAGTATACGCTCTACATTATACAGTATATAAAGCAAAACCACAAATGTGCAAAAGCTGCAAAACAAGTGCAATGACACAATGTCCAATATAAAAACATGAATCTGTATTAGTCACATGGAATCCATAGTTAAAAATAACAAGGTAACTCCTACAACAAAGGGACACTACTACGGCCAAAAAGTATAAGCTATACTATGTATCTTACAATTAATAAGCTAAATAAATATATAATTCATAGAGGTGTCAGCAATCTGTCAGCATGGTATAATAGAATCTTGTTGATGTTAATATCTAACCATGAGAGGAGAGTGGATAGCTATATGTAAGAAAAAAAGCGCATAGTTGTACTTACACTATATGGTGAATAGACACCGCTTCAACACAGACGGCTGCAGACTATTATAACACTGCAGACTATTATAACACTGCAGACTATGCTAAAAAATACATCACTGATCAGACAAATTCATGGGCAGAATATAGTAAATACTGGTACTCCAATTAACAATTGTGAAGTTCCTCTGTGATCCCTCCTAGAAATGTCGGAATAAGGCTGAATTCATACGTTTGTGTGTCACGGTCTGAGTACAGACCATTATTCACAGACCGGCCATTGGTCTCCTGACCTGAACTTTACATATTTGCTTATGCGCTTGTTAATTTCGGGTCAATATACCGGCTGCCAGTCCCTGGATGATGGTTGGACTCAGACCGTGACACACAGATGTGTGAATTCAGCCTTAATGTTATAAATTGTCAGTATAATTCGAGTGTACCAGCAGTCTGTCCGTGTCCCATTATTTCTCACAATATCAGACTGTGTAAGAACACATCTCATTGAGAAGGGGAAAGGTAAAAACCAGATGTCAGCCGGGACAGCCGGGCAGTCAGTGCGGTGGCTGGTACCTTCAGAATGCTATTAACCTGCAGATTAAACCCATTGTAACAAACCCTCTCCTGTCATATTTTCTTTCTTCTGTAGGAGGAGACTGTGACACTCTCTTGAAACACTGTGGGCGTTTACCTGTCCCCTTGGCCCGTATGTACATCGCAGAAACAGTTTTAGCTGTTGAATACCTGCATAGCTACGGTGTAATGCACAGAGACCTGAAGCCTTCAAAGTAAGTGACCCTTGATGTACAGTAAATACGAAAAAGTCAGAAATTGTCATAAAGTCTATGGGTTATTATTTGGGGCTTATACCATCCTTTTTTTCACAGTCTCCTGGTAACATCAACCGGTCATATTAAAGTCACCGATTTTGGGCTGTCCAAACTCTGCCTCATGAGACCAACATCAAACATCTACAAGGCTCCAACTGAGGACATCACCAGAGAGTTCTGTGATAATGAGGTAGGCACCAACTTTTTCTTTACTGATCTCATATATTTCTCCTTCTCTGATATTTTCTCATTTAGAAAACATTTCCACTAATGCTATTTGTCACAATTATTTTCACTGATCATCATCTCATTCCTCTGTTGGTTTCCAGACTTGTGGCACCTATAGTTACACAGCTCCAGAAGTGCTTTTACAGGAAGGCTATGGAAGGCCAGCTGACTGGTGGTCAATTGGAATCATCCTACATAAATTTCTTGTAGGACGTGTACCATTTCGTGGGCGTTCCCAATACGAGACTTTGAGCCGTATTTTATGGGGTAAGTAAAAATATCTGAATGATATGTGATGTCATTGTTTTTTGATTAGGTTGGTTCTGTGGATTAGTTACTTGTGTTAAGGCAAAAGATTTTATTTTTAATAAAGTAAATGAAGAGGTTTCATTTTCTGTAATATTTGCTTTTTATATAACAGATGACATAACTTGGAAATTTAATAATTCTGCTCCTTCACCCGATGCTCAAGATATCATCACTGAGCTGCTCAGAAAAGATCCAGCATATAGACTTGGGACAGGTAATGTATATAAAAGTATTAATAATAACTTATTACACCTCTGTGACAAGAAAAATTATTACATCCATGAGGATCAGCACTGAAGTGCTCTACTCTACCAGCTTGTGCATTCTCCATTCTTCATGCTATGACTTTCACTATATTCCCTTCACTTTGGCTCTGTTACATCTTCAGTTCAGCTTAACATAAAATGTACAGATATGGAACCATCTCCCTGACAATGTCTGTATATCTTTCTATTGTCTTTTATTTTCTAGGAGGAGCAAATGAGATCAAGATGCATCCATTTCTGGAAAACTTGGACTTTAACAATCTTCTAAGTAAGAAGCCACAGTTCATTCCTCATATTAAGTCAGATGAGGACACCCGCTACTTTGACAGTAAGTAGAATGAGACGTTATCTTCAGAAAGCTGCTGTTTGTCTTGTCTTTCATTTTATGTGACAATCAGTCTCCATAATTATTATAACCTGGTGACTGTCTGTAACTAGTAATCTCTAATAACACTTGTACTTTGCAGCTCGACGTAGCAGATACCAACATAGTGATTTAGATGAGGAAGACTCAAGTGAGGACAATGACTGGCCAGAAATCCAAAAGTTTCTATCATCTTCTCATAGGCTTTCTAAAGTAAGTATGTGACCCAAAAGATCAATAAAACCTATAACTAAGATAAAGTTTAGAACTATACATATATTTTATTTTTCTCCATGCTTTAGCTCTGTTCCATCAATACCAAAATGATGAACAATGAAGAACCCAAGTCACCTCCAGGGTATTCCCCAGAAAACGCAAAACATTCAGACATGTGAGTAAATTACTATTATGGGGTTCAAGTCAGATGTATGTTCAGAACACCAAATGCAAGACAAATGTAACTCAATACTAAATCCAGGATCCATGACCCCTTGATTGCTCATCACCGTGGTTCTGGCTTGTGAGAATGCTGGTGATAAAAGGTGATCATTGAGACCAGCCATTCATTTCCAGATCATTACAGGCTAACATTACTAGTGATTCTCCATTCTTGCCGGGAGTCCTGAGCATTGCATCCCCTCCATGTTATCCAAACGTCCTAACAGGCCTTGCACACAGATGTTCTTCCCTTTTGTATTGTTTTCACTTGTAATTTATATTTTTCTCTTCTACCAAACAGGCAGAAAGAATCTTCCTCTCCTGAATCTGATGGTGACAAGCAGCGTTTCACTGCCAAAGACAGCCAGTCATCCCCATTGTCAGGTATGTACAGGTCTATTGGCCATCCTATTACAGCCTCAGATCAAAAAGTGTAATGTGAACGTGCACATAAAGGCTCAGAAAATTACTACCTATAAAACAAAGTACAGTCCAGCACTTCATTGTGTAAAAAACTCACTCTTTTATATAATGCATTAAGTTATAAGGAGCCATTCAGTCTTCTGCCAAACTGATATTGAATACTGTACCCATGGCTCCATATGAGCCTATACTGATCCTCCTTATGTCCTTAATGTTACACTGATTATAAGGCAACACTGTGGCATCCTGCAAGTAATGTGATGGTAATAAGGCGTCTGTTATTTTTGCACCATAATAGAAAGAATATGTCATATCGTATACATAACATAATCTAAGGGTCTGAGAAATAGATTGCCTTGTGATCTGATTAATATAAAAACTGACAACACATATCAGGTTTTATATTAATCAGTTCACAAGGCAATCTATTTCTCAGACCCTCAGATTATGTTATGTATATATGACATATTCTCTCTATTATGGTGCAATAATAAATTACGAGGACTACAGGATACAAGAATAAGATACCTCTATAAAGATACAAAGCTAATCTTTTAGGTGTTTATAATCTACATCTTTTTCTTGATTCTTGATTAGAACTTCCAGTTCAGGGGAGAAGAAAATCTGCATTGAGAAAACAACAAGAAGCAGAAAAAGTAGAAGAGGGGAGAAGTAGAAGAGGTAAGTGTGACCACAAGCTCCATGTTGTGTGATGTCAGTCAGTGAGAAGAAGTCATGTGGAGCAGATGTTCTCTGTCAGTGGTGGGATTGTCACATGTACAATGACTGACAATGACCCCGCACCTCTGTAAGGATAAGACTCCTCTACCGTCCTGCCACAGTGACACCACCGTAGTATCCTCTAATATGGAGTGCCATTACTTACATTAGTTATGTCTCCTCTCATAGGTTCTATCTTCCGTCGGCTGATATCATCCTGCCGGCGAGGATTATCCAGGGCTGCTCATTCCATCAGAGAAAGCTGTATATTTGCAGCCTGTCAGCGGGGCAGCATAAACATCTCGAGAGCAGAAAGACCCCACGTCTAGCACCCTGAAGAGGGTGCAGCATGTCCACCATCAAAGCTGCACCTCTATGGAAGGATTTGTACCATCTGCCTGTGGCCTTCTGACCAGCAAGGAACATCTGCAGAAGAAGAAGGCCCCTCCAAAAACATCTCATCATTCTTCCATGATATTCTTAATTAAAAAAAAAATCAAATTGAATAATGTTCATTTGTATTTAATGGAATATTACTGACATTCATGGCATATCAGTACGATACGTTATATATGTCTAGTGCGAGGGGTTACAAACAGGAGAATATCCGTTTCATGTCTTAGATTTACCCTATAAACCTTGGCCAAAAGTGGAGGAGAGGACGAGTGATCCTGTTACATCTATGAATGACAGTCAATCCAAGGAAAAACATGTTCTGATCCCTAGATTTTCAAGACACTTGAACCCTTATACCTAAATGTGGCTTTACTTAAGTGTTATCCATAGGAAGCTGTGACGCCTCTACTCGAAAGCCCTTTTCTTTACCCTGGGAGATGGGGGACTCAGAGTTGGGTCCCATGATGGAGAGATGGGGTGCAGCCGTGGCCCGGACCCGACCCATGCTCAGGGCCGTCACAATTAAAAGGATGGTGTGGGCTTATCCGGGTTGAGTGGCTGATTCCGACTACGCCACCTGTGGCACCTGGTGAAGGCCACCAGCAGTCCGCTGAGGCATGGTGTTATGGCGGCCCAAAGTTATTACTACTCCCCACAGGCGGAGCAAGGCCTCAGGGCAGAGAGACAGGATGACAGGGGTAGTAGTAGAGGAGTACGGGTGCCGCGTCGTGCGGTGTAGCGCAGAATAAACAGTCCGGAGGCCGTAGGGGTGAACTTCCAAGGCTTTACTCACATTAGAGATGGCAGAAGGAAGGTGACTCCCTGCTCCCCGCGGAGTCCTGCGGTCACCAGGGACGGGGGTCCTACTACCTCCGAGCAAGTCCAGCATTCAATCAGGACCCCGCACCAGAGTGTTCCTGAACTACAGACCGTATCCTTTCCTGTCTGTGTGTGTAGATAGGCCGGGTCTCCCTCTGAACTCCTCTCAGAAAAAAGGCACGGGTGGCAGCTCCGCTCCTTCCGATACCCGGTGGGATCCTGACCAGGACATGGAGTAGCAAGGTTGGGTGTCGGGGGCCGGTACCCCTCTTGCAGCCGGACTCCCACTGAATATATTAGGTTGGCGAGGACAGGTGGCGTATACCGCTCCGTCTGCATCCTCCCTGGGATCCATTTGCTGTGGAGCTACAGGTCCACACAGGATCCACTTTCAGGGTAGGAGATCACAGTACATGACAGCCAGGCAAGATGACTAACCAGGACCGTCAAAGACCGGACTACCAGGACCAGCGAAAGACTAGATTCCCAGGTCCAGCGAAAAGACCACGAACCAAGATGGCTTTTTATTAAATATGAATTTTAAGATGTCACTAAATTGTAAGTCCTCCACCCTCACCCACTAACTGGTTCCACTAACTCTTGGTTCACCAGTATCCCTGTAACCAGGAGGGCAGCACCTAGTGCATACTAGCCCCCTCTGGTGGAGAAATATGGTGTTGGATGCTAAGGTTGGGTCCCGACCATGACACTGTTCTTACCTCAGAGGAGGGACACTACACTCCATTAAAGAAGTGCAGCATCCCTGTGGCGGTCGAACCCTCAGGGGCGCCACAAAGCAGTTCCTGTGCTGTACATCCTGGGGTTCGCAGCAGCCACATTCCCCATATCCACCTAATAAGACATACTGTACTCCAGTCATATGAATTCACTTCTGGGAAAAAGCCTTTAAACTAGGGCTGTGGGGTCAGTAAGCCAAACTTCCATCTATAATAATTACGAATAAAAAATGTACTGCAACAAATAAGAGTAAATATTCAGCAATTTATACATGAAAATAATTTATATTATACAATATTAACAATATAGACGTTTTTACATTTTTCTTCATGCAGCTGGAATCGGTACCTTCTTCTGATACTAACTCCACAGTCCAGCTTTTTATTCTTTCCTGCTCCCCAACATTAAAATTACAGCATTTATGATGAGTTTACCTACGATAAAAATTACAGACCTCTCCATGCTCTGTAGGTGGGAAAACTTGCAAAATCATCAGTGTATCAAATACTTATTTTCCCCACTGTATATATTTTATTTTATAGGCATCCTCTGCATAAAAATAAAAAATCATACTCACACGTATTACTCCAAGACAGTATAGTCCTCCATACAGTATTATGGGCACCACATAGTCCTCCATACAGTATTATGGACCCCATATAAGGCTCCATATAGTATAATGGACCCTATATAATGCTCTATACAGAATAATGGGCCCCATATATTGCTCCGTACAGTATTATGGGCCCCCATATATTGCTCCATACAGAATAATGGACCCATATAATGCTCCAGATGGAATACTGGCCCCCATATAATGCTCCAAACAGAATGCTGGCCCCCCATAATGCTTCATACAGAATAATGGACCCCATATAATGCTCTTTACAGAATAATGGGCCCCGTATATTGCTCTGTACAGTATTATGGGCCCCATATATTGCTCCATACAGAGTCTGTATCAGGAGTGTAGCAGGCAGAGTCTGTATCAGATGTACAGCAGGCAGAGTCTGTATCAGGAGTGCAGCAGGCAGAGTCTGTATCAGAATGCAGCAGGTGTTGAGGGAGGGCAATAACCCTTCACGGTTGACCAAGTGAGTGTCAAATTATTATGTTGATTGCAATCCCCAGAAAATAAAACGGAAACAATGTTCAGTATTGGGAGGATTCAAAGAATCTCTGATCCCGTTTATTTTGCTTAGCATTTTATATTGTTTTGAATATTTTACTACAGTACTATAGGCTAACCAATGTTAGTACAATTATTACGGAAACACATATTTGGTCATATTATCATCGTTAGTTCGAAGCACTATGGAAATTGTACAAGGTCAATCTGGGCCTAAACTAGTTAGATAACAGGAGCGGAGTGTCTGACAAAATATAAAATGTTCTTGTGAGAAAAAGTTAGTGTGGGAAAGTTCCATGGGAAGAGAAAGAAAGAAGTATGTTATGCAATGAGTGATAATAACATGATTTTAAAGCAAGCAGACAAAATGTAGTTGCTCTAGCATGAGTATCAATATGTCCTTTTCATTCCCCCCTAAAAATTATGTTATTATCAACAACAGAGGTGCTATCCCAGGGTCATGCTTTGAGCCTGAGTTACATTGGTCTTCACTCACTTAGTGCCCTTGTTACCAATCGAGGCTGTCGCGGCATGTCCATCCCCCCTTGTTTGTTGACATAATCATAAAGCTCTGATCTTCAGACGTGAGGTTGGTCGGGGCATGCGGGGAAAGGTCATCTAAAGGTCATCATTCCCTTGTCGTTCAGGTCCTCAATGCTGGTTACATCTGGGAGGTCCGTGTACAGTAGCACTGGATGTCGGTTTACAGCGTCCTCCTTGCTCTCTGATGACTGGCAGGTTTTCTTCATGCAAAATGGGATACAATAAAAGACTAGTTTTAGTAAGACATATATTAACAAGATGCAAGCAGCAATATGCAACACTCCTTGTAATATTCCAGAAATCCACCCACCAATCCCTTTAAACCAATTAGCAGGATTTAAAAAGGAAAATGTATCAGACCACCAATGGTCTTTGGTCAATTCGTTATGTTTGTTATATTCTTCCCTGAGTTTCCTAATGTCTTCCATTTTAGTCTTTAACCGTATGGTAGAGTCGGGGTCAATATAGTGACAACAGGCTGGGCCTATAACCTGACACATCCCTCCTTGAGCTGCTGTCTAATAGTCCAGCACTAAAGTATGTTGATTGGCCACTATAATAAGTTGATTCTGCACTGCAACAGTAGTATTAATTACTTCCAAAATATTCCAAATCTGATCATCTAAGTAATCAGTGACTTCCACTAATTTGTCCCACATTTGTGTTACCATAGGGTAGAGGAAGACAGTACTGACTATCTTATTGGGTATACCCATTTGTACTAAATGAGGTCTTCCTGATGGGCGTGGGGTGTTGTCTTTGGCACGTTTATAGATGGTATGAAGAGGGATGGCTCTCATATCTACTTTACTATGGGGAATAAGATAAGTGGCTGGAGTTAGCCGGGCCAACGTACAAGTCCCCCCTACTCCGACTGGGAGCCATTTATACGCATTATTCCCACAGACCCAATATTTGGCTGATGGTAGATCCCATAAAGCAGAGTGCTGTAATACTAACTTATGTACCAAATCGATAAAAACTGTGTTATTTGATAGCATACACCATGAAGGCATTTGTCCCAGGGGGCTACAATATCCAACTTCTGGATTACCACATGTTGGATCACTAGACTTATATTCAGAAAATTCATGTTTTACTGCTGTTGCGGTTGTCAGGAGCACTTGGTATGGTCTGTCATACAATGGTTCTAGTCCGTGTTTCCGAACATGCTTCTTCACATACACATAATCTCCGGGATTAAGGATATGACAACCTTCTGCATCAGCTGGATCTGGAATAGAAGATGATACTAACGCATGGGTGTTAGTTAAGGCTTTGGCAAGCTGAATCACATATTGCACAACATAATATGTTTCTTCTGATAATTGTTGTGGGGTAAATCGAGCTATAGCTGGTTGTGACCTAAATAATATCTCATAGGGTGACAGTTTCTGTTTCCCTATGGGGGTGGTGCGTATGTGATATAGTACAATGGGAAGGAGCTCAGGCCACTGGGCCGTAGTCTCCTGCATCATTTTGGTTAACTGCCTTTTCAGTGTGCCATTCAATCTCTCCACCTTGCCGCTTGACTGTGGATGGTAAGGAGTATGCAGCGCCACTGTTGATCCGATCATGGTAAGTATTTCTTGATATACACATGAGGAAAAGGCTGGTCCTTGATCACTTTCAATAATTTCTGGAACTCCATACCGGCAAACAACTTCAGAGACCAGCTTCTTGGCGGTAGTCTTGGCAGTCATGTTTGGAACGGCGAATGCTTCTGGCTAACTGGAAAACATATCCACTACCACTAAGCAGTATTCATATCATCCTGCTTTAGGGAGAGTGATGTGCAATCGTTGGAACGGATACTCTGGTTTGGCAAGGTGTTTTGTCGGTACATTCTGTAGTCTACATGGGTTGCAGGTTTGGCATATTGTGCAACCTTTGTTCTGTGCACTTAACACGGTGGAAATTCCTGGAGCCCAATAGAGTTTCTGTACCAGTAGCAAAGCTTGATTCTTCCCTCGATGTACCGGTCCATGGGCCTAGGCCGCAACGGCTGGATACAGGAGTCGAGGCAAACAGTACAGTTGTTCCTTCTTCCATAGCCCATCTATCAATTTAGCACCCGCCTCCTTCCACGACTGGAGTTCTTCTTTAGAGACTTTCTGCTGTGTGGAGCGTAGCTTTGTGATTGGAGGGACTGGTTGATACTCTCTTGACATAAAAGTAATTGAAATAACCAGGCTTCATCTCCTCCGCTATTTCTACATATCCTTCATCACAAATCTCATGTGCGACTTTCCTGAACTTCTCAGCGTCTTCCAACAATCCACAGTCAACTAATCTACCCCTTTGCTGCCGGATGCCTTCATCCCACAACACAGGCTGAAGCCTCCCCTCCACAGGAAAATTTAACACCTTAAACACTTTTGGTGCATTCTTAAAAGATCTTTTCCCCTCTCAACTGACCATGATATTCATCACATCCTCTCCCTCCTGTCTCTCTCTCTTCCCTCCTGTCTCTCTCTTTCTCTCCCTCTCCCTCCTCCAGGGGATACAAATTCTTTCTGCTCCACGGAAACATTGATTAATCACTACAACTGACAAAAATATCCTTAATTTGTGCACAGCACGAGTCCAGACCTCAGCTGCTGTTTCACTGACTTTAATTCACCCCTTCCCGTCGGGGAGTCTCGAATGGCCAGATGAAAGGAGGAGAACTCTCGTCCGCAGTTCTCCAGACACTAGATATATGTATATCTGTGTGAGTGTCCTACCCAATCTTCGATCACCCGCCCCGAACAGGTTTACCCCAAACGGTTTAGGGGAAAGAAGGAGAGCTCTTGCCTGCAGCTCTCCGGACACTAGATATACATATATCTGGGTGCGTGCCCTACCCAATCTTCGATCACCTGCCGCGACCGAACCTAACAGTGTTCAGTCTCCTAAGGATTTTTGTCAGAAGTTGAGAAAGATTCACACAATATTCACTTGTCAATCCGAGGTGATACTGCTTTGAAAGTAAATAATATCAGACCCCTAATGGGACTACACCCCTTATAGTCTCACCTTTGACTATATCCAACCAAGATATATCCGAAGATACTGTAAACAACCACACACCACGTGGAAACCATGCCAAACGGTCAGTGTCACTAGTAAAGAACTTGTGCACTTACCCTGGCTTTTTGTGGGGGATGATTAGTCCCAATTCCAGTGGGGGAGGCTGAAAGCAGGTCTCTCTTTGTGGACGTCCAGAAGTGGAGGGGCGTCCCTGGTTAGGGATCCGAGTCAGGGCTCCAGCTGTTGAGGGAGGACAATAACCCTTCACGGTTGACCAAGTGAGTGTCAAATTATTATGTTGATTGCAATCCACAGATAACCAAACGGAAACAATGTTCTGTATTGGGAGGATTCAAAGAATCTCTGATCCCGTTTATTTTGCTTAGCATTTCATATTGTTTTGAGTATTTTAATAGCCAATCAACTCTGCAGCCATACTACAGTACTATAGGCTAACCAATGTTAGTATAATTATTACGGAAACACATATATGATCATATTATCATCGTTAGTTCGAAGCACTATGGAAATTTTACAAGGTCAATCCTGGCCTAAACTAGTTAGATAACAGGAGCGGGAGTCTGACAAAATGTTCTTGAGATAAAAAGTTAGTGTGAGAAAGTACCATGGGAAGAGAAAGAAAGAAGTATGTTATGCAAGGAGTGATAATAACATGATTTTAAAGCAAGCAGACAAAATGGAGTTGCTCTAGCATGAGTATGTCCTTTACACAGGTAGAGTCTGTATCAGAGTGCAGCAGGCAGAGTCTATATCAGGAATGCAGCAGGCGGAGTCTGTATCAGGAGTGCAGCAGGCAGAGTCTGTAACAGAGCGCAGCAGGCAGAGTCTGTATCAGGAGTGCAGCAGGCAGAGTCTGTATCAGGAGTGCAGCAGGCCGAGTCTGTATCAGGAGTGCAGCAGGCAGAGTCTGTATCAGGAGTGCAGCAGGCAGAGTCTGTAGCAGAGTACAGCAGGCAGAGTCTCTATCAGAGTGCAGCAGGCAGAGTCTGTAACAGGAGTGCAGCAGGCAGAGTCTGCATCAGGAGTGCAGCAGGCAGAGTCTGTATCAGGAGTGCAGCAGGCAGAGTCTGTAGCAGAGTACAGCAGGCAGAGTCTGTATCAGGAGTGCAGCAGGCAGAGTCTGTATTGGGAGTGCAGCAGGCAGAGTCTGTATCAGGAGTGCTGCAGGCAGAGTCTGCATCAGGAGTGTAGCAAGGACTGGTACGCAACAATACACAACTTAGACTGCAGAACAGGAACGTTCCACTACAGCCAACCCAATAGATGAAGACCCAATCAGGATTCCCCACATTTAAAAAAATTTGTGGCAGATCACTTATTTCACTACTGTACAAATAGTGTAAATAAAACCCACACCTCTTCCAGTACAGCCAACCCAGGAGACGGAGACCTAACCAGGAGTGTTCACATTGCCCTAAATGAGGGCCTAACACCACCGAAGTGTCATCAATGTCATCAGACTACAAGTAGTTTAACACAGACTCATACCTGTCCTACTACAGCCAACCCAAGAGATGCAGACTCAATCAGAAGTGTTTACATTTTAAAAAATAGGGCCTAAGACCACCATTTCCGTGGCCAACAGATTGGAGATGGTGGAGTTCAACCTCTTAGCTTTTTCATGTGTAGGATGAAACAATCTTTTACGTGACCACAACAGGGGGATTGAGGGCTGGCTGCAGTGCTGAGAGAGGGCAGAGTACGGTGAAACGGACAAACCGATAGACTGTGAGTGAGGTGCAGGCGAAGATGTTATGGTGGATTGAGAAACGTGTGGTGTGATCAGAGAAACAAACACAGCAGGCATGTCTGCTTCACTTACAGCTGACGGGTTGTCACTCAGCCTAACTGCAGCGGGTATACAGCTGGTTCTGTTGGATACCTGCGTGACACCAATTGGCATGGTAACAGAGGAGGAGGAAGAAGCAGCAGAGGTGTTTGATGGGGCAGCTGATGGTTGTTTATTGAAAATCAATTTAGAGTTTATTACATTTACGTACCCGTTTGGGGAGAATAATATCTGCACCAAATGCTCAATTTCACTACAGTATAACTATAGAAATGCATGGAGACCAAACCTCTTCCACTACAGTCAACCCAATGGATGGAGACCCATTCAGGATTCCCCACATTTCCAAAAATTAGTGGCAGAGGCCAGCAAAGTGTAATCAATTTCACTATAGTAGAAATAGTGTGAATGAGACCCACAACTCTTCCTGTACAGACAACCCAAGAGATGGATACTTAACCAGGAGTGTTCACATTGCCCTAAATGAAGGCGTAACAAACACCACCGAAGTGGCATCAATTTCACTAGAGTATAAGTATTGCAAAGGAGGCCAAAATCAGTTCCTCTACAGCCAACCCAATAGATGGAGACCCAATCATGATTCTCCACATTTCAAAAAATTTGTGGCAGACACTTGCAATGTCTCATCAATTTCACTACAGTAGAAATAGTGTAAATAAGACCCACACATGTTCCAGTACAGCCAACCCAGGAGATGGAGACCTAACCAGGAGTGTTCACATTGCCCTAAATGAGGGCATAACACCACCAAAGTGGCATCAATGTCATCAGACTACAAGTAGTTTAACGCAGACCCAAACCTGTCCTACTACAGCCAACCCAATGGATGGAGACACAATCAGAATTCTCCACATTGCCCAAAATTAGGGCCTTAAGACCTGCAGCAGCAGCAAGAACAGACACAGAAGCCATATCCCAGGCTGCAATTTCAAGAGATCAATGTAGCACACTCAAAATGACAACATCGCCTACTCTGTACAGTCTGCAATTGGGGTGCAAAAGTCCTTGGAGATTCATAACTTGTTCATCTTGATGAAAGTTAGGCGGTCTACACATTCAGGGGACAGCTGGGTGCCCTTATCCATCAAGACGCTACCAGCAGCGCTGAAGACATGTTCAGAGAGAACACTGGCTGCCGGGCATGATAAGACCTCCAAGGCATGAGAGGCGAGCTCAGGCCATTCATCCATTTTTGAAGACCAAAATGGAAAAGGGTCCAAGCCCTCCCTGATGGTATTGATATTGAACTATAGATACTCCTGCACCATCCTCTCCAGTCGTTCACTACGTGTCAGACTTGTACTCTGTTGTGCTGGCGCCTGAGCTGGAGCAAAAAATGTGTGAAAGGACTCCCAAAAATTGCTTCTGCCACTTACTCTGCTGCTGCTGCTAATGTTTTGGTGTTGACGAACTGACGTGCCGGAGGTTGAAAAACTACAGCTGTGATGCACACTGTGTGCCCAACTGTTACCTTGGGGAAAACCTTTATTAAGGTTGCTTAAAAGCTTGTTTCGATAGTCCAACATAAGCGGGGCCCTTTCCAGGGTGGGAAGCATCTGGCAAAATTGACTCTTATAACGTGGATCTAACAGAGTGGCAACCCAGTAGTCAGCATTATTTCAAATCCTAACTATTCGGGATCATGTTGCGTCAAGAAGGCACTCATATGTCTGGCTCTTCCTGGAGGTCCAAAGCCAGGCTGTATTGTGGGTTGTGTGACACTGATGTTTGTTTCCTCCGTCCCCTCCTGCCAACCACCTTCAAGCGAGAGGGGATGATTATCCTCTTCATCCTCTGACAGCTACTTGCCCATCACCTCTTCCTCCTCCATTAGTTCCTCAGCTCTTGCACCTTCACTTACAGTTTGCCTGGTATCACCAAACCCCCTCGATTGCTGTAATCCACCGTCACTTGGCATCCGCCTGTGTGATGACAGTCTGGAAATTCGAGACATTGGTATGCCTTCCGCATCCTCCTCTTCTTCTGGGGCCACCACCTCCTGCCGCAGGTTATTCAAAGATTGCTCCAGTATGTATATGACCGGAATAGTGATGCTGATGATGGCATCGTCAGAGCTAACCAGTTTAGTAGTTATTTCCAAACCGTGCAGAAAGGTGCAGAGGTCCTTAATCTGTTCCCACTCCGTAAACGTGATATGCCCTAAGTTCATACTGCGTTGCCCCAAGCTATACGTCATGACATACTGCGTCAGAGCTCGTTGCTGCAGGCACAGTCGCTGCAACATGTACAGAGTAGAATTCCACCACATCGGCACATCAAAGATCAACCTGTTAACTGGCAGGGACAAAGACCTCTGTATCAATGCAAGTCGATGACATGAGGGGTGCGAACAGCGGAAGTGAGCGCACAGCTTCTGTACTTTGTGACGCAGCTCATCCAGGCCAGGATAGTGGCGGAGAAATCGCTGTAACACCAGGTTGAGGATGTGAGCCATGCAAGGCACTTGTGTGAGCTTGCCTCGGCCTTGGGCCACTAACGGGTTCGCACCGTTATCGCATACGGCCTTCCCTGGCTCTAGGTTCAGTGTAGACAGCCATTGCTCAAACTGAGCCTGGTGAGCTGCCCACAACTCTTCACCTGCATGACTGCGATCTCCAAGGTATATTAATTTGAAGACTGCCTGATAACTGTGAGCCCTGATTGCGCAGTACGGAGGTGGCGTGTATTCGCTCTGCACCCTTGGAATGCGTGTCTCATTAAGGCAGAGGTTGAGTGCACAGGTGGAGGCCCTAGAGGAGGTGGAGGACGCAGAAGCAGCGGAGAAAGTGGGAAATACAGAGGTTTCTTCTACAAGATAAGGGGATTACAAGATTTGTGGAGCAGCCCCTTCCCGCCTGCCCCCACAGCCTCCAGAGTCACCCAGTGCCCAGTCAGCGAGATGTAAACACCTTGGCAATGCTTACTCGTTCAGGTATCTGTGGTGAAATTCACCCTGGCACATGTAGATTTAGAAAAGGAATGGGTTATGTTGTCAGCTTTCTTAGAGAAGTAATGGTGACTGGGCAACTGGTACTGGGGGACTGTGATGGCCATCAGTTTTCAGAAACCGTCTGTATCTACCAGGCGGAAAGGCAGCATTTCCGTGGCTAACAGTTTGGAGATGGTGGAGTTCAACCTCTTAGCTTTGTCATGCGTAGGATGAAACAATCTTTTACATGACCACAATTGCGGGACCGAGGGCTGGCTAAGGTGCTGAGAGAGGGCGGAGTATGGTGAACCGGAAAAACTGGTGGAGCGTGAGGTGCAGATGTTACGGTGGATTGAGAAACATGCAATGTGCTCGGTGAAAGAAACACAGCAGGCGTGTCCGTTACTGTTACAGCTGACGGGCTGTCACTCAGCCTGACTGGAGCGGGTAAAGAACCGGAGATTCTGCGATGGGAGACCTGCGTGACAATATTTGGCACGGTAACAGATGAGGAGGAAGAAGCAGTGTATGCGTTTGATGGGGCAGCTGATGGTTGTTGAGGTGCTCTGGCCCGCATTTCAGCGCGGTAAGATTCCCAGCGTAAAGAATGTTGTTTGAGTATGTGAACGTTCATGCATGTAGTAGTCAAATTATTGCATTTTTCCCTCTACTAAGTTTTTTATTGCAAAGATTGCAGATAACGTGAGTTGGCTCATCCTTTGCAGTGACTGCTGACTGCTGGCCACAGCCACGATTGTGGCTAAGGATGCAGTTCTCCTCGAGTTTGCATCACTCCATGTCTGCGCTGTACGGTGAAATGTAACCTCCTCGTCTTCCTCCTCCACCTCCTCAGATGAGCTACTCGGCTGCGCGACTTTGGGTTCACATCAAGTAGGATCTTCAACCTCATCATCATCCAATGTGTTAACCCATTCCTTGCCCTCAGAGTGACCCCTCTCTTCTTGTTGCCCTGACAGCACAGTACAGTCCGCATAAGCCACAGGTATCTGAGTTTCATTGGGATCACCTCCCTCCCCTATGGTTAACGTCTGGTGATGAGGGTCAGAAACCTGCTCGGACCCTACTTCGTCCTGCCCCGAATCCAAGTAAAAAAAATTTTGGGCATCGGTGCAGATGCTTTCCTCCCCTTGACTTTGTGACTGTTTGGAGTACACTTCTGATGCCCATGGTATAGAATGGGTGAAGAGTTCTACAGAGTCGCCCATCTGTGGTTGGCTACAGTCAGTTGGGCAGTTGGCCAGTTGTGACGCGGGGGGATGCATGGGTAATTGGGGTGCCACCTCTATGGACTGTACTGCGTGTGATGTTGAGGTGGAGGAAGATGAGGAGAGGGCACTGGAAGCAGAGCTTGCCATCCACTGGAGCACCTGCTCTTTCTGAGCCTTATCAACAAGGCGTATCGCTGTGCGGCTGCCAAAGGGAGGGAGTGCAGTAGGCCACCCACTAACATAAGTTGTCAGTTGTCTTTGGATAGGACCTGTTTGTGTTGGTTCACTAGTGCTTTCACTAACATTATCACGTACCCCACGTACACGTTGAACACTAAGCTTATTCCCCCTTCCACCACGCCCTCTCTTTTTCACACTCATGTTGGTCAGATACAGTGGTAGGAGCACGCAATTAACTAAAGAAAAATAAGTTTTTTTCTGTGAAATAGCTCAGCACACATCTGAGTTTCAGCGACACTAAATGACAAGGTAAGATATGGCCTGCCATATAACGTTACTAAACAACAAAGGAGATTTGTTAGTGTGCATGAGGCCGAAAAAACCTACGAGATATTTTCCAAACAATTTCAAACTGAGATGTCCCCTGCTGTATTACTTTAGGAACAGAAGAAATTTTTTTTGGAATGTGGATGAGGCCAGTATCACATAGAATATATGCTCCAAAATATTTCAAACTCAGATTTAGCCAGCTGTACCACTTTACTCGGAACAAAAAATACTTTTTGGGTTACTCTGCATAAGCTCTGCGTCCAGCTGACTTTGACCGCCACTGATGTAGTAGCTTGCTTATAGCTCTGTATGACTTTTGGCACAGGAATATTTTTGGACTGGGCCTAGTAAGAGAAGTTTTTATTTTTTTACTGTGAAACCAGGACAAGTTCAACGCCACTGAAATAGGATCTGCCTTTTAGTAGACTGGATCAACTTTGCCACAATAAAAAAACCTTTGGTGGACTCTGCCTGCCAACCAAAAATATATATAGGTTTGACTCTGCGTACAAGCTGAATTTGACCACCACTGACGAAGTAGCTGGCTTATAGCACTGTATGACTTTTGGCACAGGAAAAAATATTTTTTGGACTGGGCGTAGCAAGAGAAAAAATGCATTTTTTTACTCTGAAACCAACTGAAGTTCAACGCCACTAAAATAGTATCTGCCACTAGAAAAAACTTTAGTGCACACAGCTTTCAATATCACAATAGCAACAGAAAAAAAAACAGATTTAGTGCTCTGCAATAAGAAGCTCTGCAGACTGTGCAGAGCACAATTTCCACCCCACTAAATGAAAAGGTGCACTGCGCTTGCTTCATCACATTAGCAAGCGCAAAAAAACATTCAAGGTATAGTGAGACATGGAGCTCTATACCAGCGGTGCACAGCACTATTGTATGGCATGGGCCCTCTGTTTCTGTCAGAATCTCAGTACTTGCACAAGAACACCAAAAATATGCTGCACCAGCGGTTGCAGAGGTACACAGGCCAGGAATTATCTACACTATCTGACTACCACACAAGCGCCCATCTATCTAGCTAATATCTCTCATTACACAGGAGAACACTGAGCTGCGTCTGTCTCCAGCAGTGACATGGACATAATGGCGTTGAGGGAACATGGCCGCTTTTTATATTGAGAGGACATGTGATTTCTGCAGCCAATTGTAGAAGCCCTTATGTCTGGACAGTGTTGATGCTTCCTGCGCTATGATTGGCTGACCGCGCTTTCCTCAGTTAAAGTTACCGCCTACAGAAAAAGAAAAAAAACATTGCGCCACTGATCTGACCTGATCTAAGCTCTCCACAGCCCCCACACTCACCTGGCACATGTCACTGCTCATCATACACTTGCACTATGCTAACAAAACTGTTCAAAACGCCGTGGTTGCTCTGTATTTGCAGTCCCGCGCAAATTCATCAAACTTTTCCGATTTTAAGAAAAATTGCTTGCCTTTGCAGTCACAAATCCGAATGTGCCATATTTGTGCCAAATTTGAAACTTTCGAACATTCGCCAAACAAATTTGCTCAACACTAGTCATAAGGGTAAAGGGAAAAATGAGGAAGAATAGGTCATGCATTCTCAATATTTTCCACTAGAGGTCAGTGTTGTTTTACTTCAGTAAAAGGGACATTAGTTTAGAAAGTTAAACAATATTAGCACATAACAGAATTTCCCACTATAAAGCAAGATCTCATTTGGCAGGGTTACCAATAACAGTTCAGTAGCTGGCAATGAAAATGTGAATCCAGTGTGGTATGAATCTATGTTGTATCGATCCATAATACAGCAGCTCATACTGAGAGGCTGCGTCAAGCGTCTTTTTTTTTTCTCTACGTGAAAAACATGAATACAGATTTATACAAAATCTGCGAGAAAATTTGCAGCACGTCATATTAGGAAGAAATCGCCCCCTAGAATGAATTCTGTATGGAAACCTCCCCCCGCAGAGTGCCTATAGCGCTGAGGGTCTGATTTTACACAGAGTATTTTTATCATGTTTTTTTTCTATTGTGCTTTCATTGACATTTTCACAGTTTTCTGCTTAAAACACTGGACAATTATATAAAACACAACAAAGCAGAATATTACAATGTCTATATACGCAGCTTTTGGGAGGTTTGGGGTCAAAAAGTGACAAAATAAAAACTGCTACCAAAATTGGTTGTTAAAAATTGCATTAAACACTTGAAATACAGGGCGTTATAAAACTCTTGAAGGAATTCAATTAGGGAAAATTGGTCATTGGAAAGGCGGCAAAAACATATTTACAATAAATATTTTCCGTGACTTTGTGATGTATGTAAAAGTCACTAGCCACAATCCAACTAGACTGTTTCTGTCCTCACTCAATACACTTGCATTGAGCAAGGCAGAGCCCATCTAGTCAGATTGTGGCCAGGAGTATGCATATCTAAAACTTGTGGTCACATGACCGCCGTTCTATAGGGTCATCACACTTTTTTTGCATAAATTTATATTGAGGCCCCTCCTGTAGTATCATCACTGTGGTACATCGCTCACTTAGCTGCACATGGAGGTAGACACAGGTAAGCTGTCTCTTTAAATCTCTTGTTGGTTTATTAAAATGCGGCATAAACCAACATTGAGTCCATAAAAATAATCACGGCCCTTTGGTCAAAATAGGAAAGCAAACAAAGCAAAAGTGGTCATGCAAAACACAGTCCTTGTGTTAGCAGGGGTTCACCTGCCCAGAGTTTAGCAACTCCACATGGTTCTGGTCAGCTCAACACAGTCATGTCTGGAGTTAGTGACTCGCCCCCTGGGCTGTGGGGCACTCGGATCCGGGCAGTAGGGGAACGATGGGAGTAGTAGTGGCAACCCGGTTCCGTGGCTCAGGGTGGTCAGGCCAGTGGTAGTCCGTTATGTGCTGTTGATTATGTCCGACTACGCCACCCGTGGATTTGCGGTCATTAGGAACCGCCGCTGCAAGGCAGACCGCTGGGGCTGATGATGTATGCAGCTGAGATGGTGTGACTCCCCACGGGAAGAGTGCGGCCCCAGGGCAGTGTAGTGGATGTTGGGAGTGATGGTAGTGAGAGTCCCAGTGCTGATAGTGCTGGAGGAGCAAGGAGCACGCAGACAACAGGTTGCAGTCCAGGGTCTTTACTAGAACAGGTAAATTGACCCACAAACAGTCCCAGCTAAGAGGGGACCTGGATGTCTGAGAGCAACAGGGAAATTGGCCCTGGTCAGGGTGAGGGTGTATGACTACCGTGCTTTCTGTGCTCCTTCTGGCTATCTCCTCCTTATAGGGTAATAGCCCACGTTTCCGAGCTTTCCGTGTATTCTCGCCTGTATGGCCTGCAACGTGGGTTCCTTTCTGCTCCCAGCCTTGTACGGCTTTGCTGGTCCCTTCTGTTGTGGCAGGGCCTCCAGGCTTCTTAGGCCAAGGAATATACAGTCCCCTGCGGACTGGTTCTCTGCTGGAGGATGTGGAATCCTCCCAGCCTCAGACACCAAAGTCTGGTAAATTAAGTTCGTTATCTGCCAAGACAGGCTCACTTCGCCTCTTGTCTCTGGCTTGTGGCTCTCCTACTGCCACACTTCCTCTTAGGTGCAATACAACTGTCCCTCTCTGCTCTGGGACCTGAATCCTGAGACAGGTCGTCCAGCTCTCCCTAACCCTGCCCCCAGCACCAGCTTTTATAGGGGCAGCCAGCTCCCCCTACTGGCCTGAGACAGGAGGTACTGCATGCTAATGTTCCCCTGACTAGAGAACCTCCCCCTTGCTCTCAGACACAGCTTTATTACATTTTGTGGCATCCAGGCCAGGGTGACACATTAGCATCCCCAGACTTACTGAACTGAATGCCTCAACAGGTCGAACATTTAAACCCCAGACCACACCCTGGGGTGGAGATATGGTGAACGACCTCCCACCTGCTCTATAGTCGTTCACCAAAAAAAATGGCCCATTTAAATATGGCTGATTAATCCTCTCAGCACATAACATGCAGGAGAAGACTTCCAGGTTTCACATCACTGAAACTAATAGGCTCAGTGAAACATATCTCCCCTCCAGCACTCTGCAAGTGACTTTGTCACATCACATATAGAGTCTCTCCTACAGTGTAATCACATATAGAGCCCCCCATAATATAATAACATATAGAGCCCCCCATATTGTAATCACATATAGATGTGTGGCACCCCAGGAGTCCGGTTGCCACAGTGGCATTGGCTCCCTCACAGAGGGTGATGCCATGCCTGGAAGCAAGGAAGGGTCCCCTAATCAGGTTTGCCAGCATACAACACTTTCCTGGCTCCAGACCAAAAAGGGGAGCCCCTCCCCTTTACACTGGAATCTGGAGGCGGGGTTAATAAGCGTGAGTTGAGAGGAGTTGGAGAAAGGAGGACAACGAGGAAGGACTTGGGGAAGGGAGCTGTGAATAAGCTCGCCCCAGAGGGAAGCGCAAGTGGGAGCGACACTTAAGGAAGGCCCGAGCTGCCTGCCATACAGGTGAGGAAAAAGACGCTTTACTCAGGGACGAGGGCCGCAGCATAGCTTCAAGCAGCAGGGCCAACGAGAATAGCGCAGAGGGAAGGCCTACAACTCCACCTGGTGAGGTGGATCCCCAACTTGGTTCCAGGCCGCCCAGACCTCTACTACCAGCTAGTACCCGTGCCCCGGTCGGCTTAACAAACCACAAGTAAAGATAAGAGGAAACCGCCATTAAGCTGTGGACTGGTCATTATCTGCGCCATCACCTGCATTACACCGCACCAACAACATCTACCTCCACAATTCTACATATACTGCCCTGGAGCTTAGCTCTGCCTGTGGAGAGCTGAACCAACTCTGCTGCGTCACCACCAGCTCCAGTGGATCTGCACCGCAGTGGTGGCCCTATATAGCCGCATACCACAGGTGGCGTCACGAACATTATCTCCAAAAACTTTATTCACCTTTTACTTTCCCTTTAATTAACCGGGTCACTGCCACCGTGACATCCCCCAGCATCCACCGGCCCGGCTACCGAGTACCCCACGGCCCAGGGGGCGCGTCAACCTGGCGTCACGAACAGGATAAACAAAGCCCGGTATAACTGGGTACTGTGTGCTATAGACTTTACTGAACTCTATCATCACGTCATTTGCCGTCAGCCGAGGGGAAGTTGGAGGCCCGATCCGGAACCACCGGGTAATCGATGCCTCTCGCCGGCAGAGCGGCATACTGGTACGTCAGCAGAAACCCAGGACCTGGCTGAGGTTCACTAGGGGGGAGGAAGATGCCCAACCTGGGAGAGGATTCAGCAGCAGGCGCAGTCGCCGCCACTGTAAAGCCGTTATCAATGCCATATATACCAGGTGCGGCGTGGTTGCCCTAGTACTCAGGGGAGTCGCACACCCTAAGCGAATTTGAGGAGAGACTGCTCAGTTTGTTTCAAGTGTACCCCCTGTCTGAGGAGCAAAAAGTCAGCATCCTCATAGGCCAGCTAATCGGTGCAGCCCAGAGGGAGGTGAAGTCCAGGCCGGGCAGGGACAAAAGCACTGTTAAGGATATTCTGGCCCTGTTGAAGGAAACCTTTGACACCCGCACAGCAGCAGAGATTTAAATGAAGTTCTACGGGTGCAAACAAAGGGTGCAGGACAGTGTACGGGACTATGCTCTAAACCTGCAGGAGCTGCGGGCCATTAAACAGGTAGACCCCTACAGTGTGCAAGACGAGGACAGATTGCTAACTGAGCAGATTATCGAGGGGCTCCTGTCTAACGCTCACCGGACACAACTGCGCATTATGGCTCTGCAAAACCCTGATCTGGACTTTGCGCAATTTAAAGACAGAGCAATCCGGGTGCTGCGAGAATCAAAGCCAAGTGGCACTGCACCCCTCCAGCGCCCAGCTGTAACATACCACCAGGAGGTGGCATCCTTTTCCCCGGCACCTGTGGAGGCTGACACGCAGACCCTAGATAATGACCCCTCTGCAGACCTACGCCTTCAGGTCCAGGAGCTGACCAAAAGTATGGCTACACTAACCAAAACCGTGCAGGCCATGCAAGTGTCTCCAAAAGAAAGAATCCAGCTGGCCTCCAGTCCAGATGACGTCTCGTGGTGACGACAGAGAAGGATTCCACCGACCAGAGGGAGAAACAGCGATCGCTGCGACCAGGACTGACAACCCATCTGCCGTCGCTGTCAAAAGGCGGGGTACCTCGCAAGATTCTGCGATTTAAACGAGCAACCCCTGGGGCAGAGGGCCAACCCCCAGGAGTAAGACGACCAGGCCCACAGAGCTGGCGAGACAAGTACGTGGGAGGACGACCGGTCCTACCTGGCGTGCTTGTTGGTATCTCGATGAATGCGGTGCTGGACACTGGTTCCCAGGTGACAACGATGCCACATATCCTTTATAAATGATACTGGACTGATTCAGACATTACCCGCCGTCCAGATGAACATATTAACATCTATGCCAGCAATGGTCAGCCCTTGCCTCAGGTGGGGTATAAAGAGGTGACCATAAAGGTTGGCCGAGTAGAATTGCTATCACAAGGGATGATTATTGTTGATATTGATCGCCGAGAAAGCCATCCTATGATAACCTTAGGCACCAATGTGATAGAGAATTGTCTTGGGGAAATTATTGTTTTGTTGCAACAGGTCGCAGAGTCTGCCAGCTCTGGTCAGCAGCGAGTTCTGCAAAAGGAGATCAAACCCCTGATGCAGAGACAACAGGTAGAGCTGTCTGGAGGAGAAGTCGGCATTGTCAGAATGAGTGATCCATTTCCCATTGCAATGCCCCCTAGGAGTGAAATGTTAATATGATGTCGGGTAGCCATAGGTCTCAGGGGTCAAGATTATCAGGTCCTGGTAGAACCCGTGTACTCTGATAGTAGGCCCACCATCTTGACAGCCAGGGGGTAGTTGATGTCCGCAAGAGGAGAGTACCGATATGCGTCCTGAATTGTGGGGAGAAAGATGTCCATTTACCCCGGTATGCTACCCTTGCTAAGTTATTCACTGTCAGTAACAATGCAATAAAGGCAGTGGAACCCTTGCCTCCGTCCGAACAGGCGGAAGACAATGGCCCCAAGGGTCAGATGGAGGATTGGTGTCAGAAGCTACAAGTAGGCACTGACTCAACCCCTTTGCACCAAAAGCATGGAGTATACCTGGTAGTCCAAGAATATGAGCGAGTCTTTAGCAAACACCCACTAGACTTTGAGCAGGTAAAAGGGGTCCAACATCATATCCCCACAGGAGATCATCCCCCCATTAAAGAGAGGTACCGGCCTGTACCACCAGCTCACTATCAATGTGCCAAAGGACTGTTACAGGAGATGAAGGAGGCTGGGGTAATCAGAGATAGTTGTAGCCCCTGGGCAGCTCCATCAGTCCTCGTTAGAAAGAAAGATGGTACAATGAGGATGTGTGTTGATTACAGGCAGATTAACCGCATTACACATAAGGACGCCTACCCATTATCCAGAATTGAGGAATCATTAGCTGCACTGAGATCTGCTATCTATTTCTCCACTTTAGATCTCACCAGTGGGTATTGGCAGGTTTCTGTGGCAGAGGCGGACAGAGACAAGACCGCGTTTACGACACCAATGGGCCTCTGCGAGTTCAACTGCATGCCATTGGGGCTCTGCAATGCCCTGGGAACTTTCCAGCGGTTAATGGAGTGTTGCCTAGGACACAAAAACTTCGAAACCATTCTGCTGTATTTAGATGACGTAATCGTCTACTCAAAGACGTACGAAGATCACCTGGAGCACCTGGCCAAAGTGTTCGAAGCCCTATCTGGTTATGGCATGGAAGTAAAGCCGTGCAAGTGACTCGCCCCCTGGGCCGTGGGGCACTCGGAGCCGGGCAATCGGGAAACGATGGGGGTAGTAGTGGCGACCCGGTTCCGTGGCTCAGGGTGGTCAGACCAGTGGTAATCCCTTTATAAGTTTTAAGCGATGTCCGACTACGCCACCCGTGGATTGCGGTTATTAGGAACCGCCGCTGCAAGGCAGACCACTGGGGCTGATGATGTATGGAGCTGGGATAGTGTGACTCCCCACGGGAAGAGTGCGGCCCCAGGGCAGTGTAGTGAATGGTGGGAGTGATGGTGGTGAGAGTCCCAGTACCGGTAGTGCTGGAGGCGCGAAGGAGCACACAAACAACAAGTTACAGTCCAGGGTCTTTACTCACAGTTCATTTGTTCCGGGTCACTTCTGTCAGCAGTGACCGCCCGAGCCATGCTGCGTCCACCAGGTGTGGGGCTCGGTCAACTCCCAGGCAGCTCAGAGGTATGGCTCAGGACCCCCTTCAATCCTTCCTCTACCCTGCCTCACCAGTGACCCACTTTTGTCCATCTGCCGCGGATCTGCGCGGGTAAACGTGGGCCCCGTTCCCCGCTGTCCTTTATGGTGCCTTCCTAGCAGGTTTGAAGAGGTGCTGCACCAATAAATGGTCACAGCCTCCAGTCTTTGGCTGAGGGTTGTTTCACCTCCACCAACTTGGGATCCGGTACCCTTAATCTGCCTGACCCTTCACCCGGTATTCTCGTGGGTTCTTAGGGTCCCTTCCACCTTCTTGTTCCTGAGCCCCTCTGTTCCTCTGTCTCTTCTTCTCCTCTTTTCTGCTCCTCCTTCTTCTCCTTTCCCGTGGAGCTGGGCTGAGAAGGAACCACAGCTCCCCTTCACCTCCTCTCTCTCTCCACTCTACTCCTCGGCCTTTCTCTAGGCCCACTCTGGAGTAGAGCTCCTACAGAGCCTCTACTCCCTGTCTTCTCCTCAGTCTGCACAGACTGACTGAACTCCACCCAGAGCTAAGATGGTGCCCACTTTTTATACCTCCCTATAGCCATGAGCCCAGGTGACCAGCAACCAATGGGCTCCTATCTACGCTCAGGAACCAACCCCTATCTGCTCCTACATCACTGGGTTTTCCTCCCCCCTCCCCACTCCAGCCAGGGACATGGTCTGTCGTACCTTCATTTCTGTCTAATGGTAGTACCGTTGAGCTCTCCCTCGGAAATGGGGTGAGTGTGCTGTATGCAGCTAACTGAGCCCTGGTCCATACTCCATCCTTACCCGGGAGTGGAATACCACACCTCTGGCAGAGGTGCAATACCCCTGTAGCGGCCAAGCCCTCGGGGCGCTACACAAGTGCCACCTGTTGAAGCCCAAGGTGCAGTACCTAGGTCATGTGGTAAGCGCCGAAGGTGTAGTACCAGACCCTGAAAAAGTCACCGTGATCAAGGTCTGGCCAAGACCCTCCACTATCAAAGAAGTGCGGCAGTTCCTCAGGCTAGTAGGCTACTACAGGAGATTCATCAAGGGTTTCACCAAGATAGCAGCAACCATGCAGGACCTCTTAGTGGGCCAGTCAAAGAGGGCCAAGATCCCGAATCCTCCGTTCAAATGGGGTAAACCAGAAGACGAATCCTTCACTCGACTGAAAGTGGCTCTTACGGGAGACGAAGTCCTGGCCTAACCCGACTATGGCCAACCCTTTATACTCCATATGGATGCCAGCAACGTAGGATTGGGAGCGGTGCTGTCCCAGGTACAGCAGGGCAGAGAGAGAGTGATTGCCTATGCAAGCAGGAAGCTCCGTCCCACGGAAAGGAACCCCGACAACTATAGTTCCTTTAAGTTGGAGTTTTTAGCCACAATCTGGGCTGTAACAGAGCGCTTCAAACACTACCTCGCCTCCTCCAGATTTACAGTCTTCACGGATAACAACCCGCTGACGCACCTGGAGACTGCAAAGCTTGGTGCCGTAGAACGATGGATGGCTCGACTGTCCAACTACGAGTTTACCATCAAGTATCGGGCAGGGCATAAAAACGCTAATGCTGATATGTAGCACCCCTGAGGGTTTAGTCGCCACAGAGGTACTGCATCTCACCCAGAGGTGTGGTATCTCAATCTCAGGTAAGGATAGAGTGCTGCCCAGGACCCTAACACCCCCATCCAACACTACACTACTCCAGAGCAGCAGGAGGGGCAAGATGCGTCTCTTTTCCTGCTGAGCCCTGTCCCTGGCTGGAGTGGGGGGAAACAAGTGAAGGGGAACCATGTATTGGGTGTGGGTGGAGGAAGAAGATTAGGGGAGCACTTAGAAGGAGGATACAAAAGAGGGAAGCAATCTTGGGAATGTAGTCAGTCTGAGGAGAACAGTGAGAGGAGCAGGAGCTCAGCAGGAGCTCTGCTCAGGAGGAGGGCCTAGCCAGAGAGGCCCAGGACAGACTGAGGAGAAGGAGCAGGAAAAAGAGCTCCAGGAGCGAAGAGGGGATCCCAGGGGTACGGGCAGTGCTGGAGGCCACCCGTACGCCTGAATCTACCAGGCGGTGGAGGGATCGAGCCGCAGAGGGGACCGGCCCCTAACCAGTGAGAATTATAAAGTTCAACTAGAAACCGGAGGCTTCTGTACTTTCAGGGTGCAGTTGCTACATCCGCACTCATTCTCTAAAAAGGTAGCCACATAGGTTCCAGGGAACTCCAGGTTGCCCAGAAAGATCCGAGGATACCGGCTTGGGACACTGTTTGCGAGGCGCAGGGCAGGAAGGATGAGAGCCAGCGCAGGAAGATGGCTGAGAAGGGCATGTAGAACGGGGTCCTGTCAGGCACTCTTGAAATACCTGGGGGATTGCTGAACCCCTGCCCGGTGAACGCAGCACAACGTGGGAAGTTATGATCTGCAGTCGTAACCAGGAGCAAAGTGAGAACTGTGAGTAAACCCAGAAGACTGCACCCCACTGTCTCTGTGAATTATTGCTGCGCCATCACCCCCTGCACTACACTGCCCAGCATCATCTACAACATCTATAACATCTACACTGCCCTGGAGCTAAGCTCTACCTGTGGAGAGCCAAACCAACTCTGCTGCATTAACAACAGCTCCAGAGGACCTGCTCCGCAGCGGCGGCTCCCTTTAGCCACATACCACAGGTGGCGTCACGAACTTTATATAAAAGCTATAAATCCCCTGTAAATAACCCCTTTTAATGACCACCCTGGGTCACGGACTGGGTCACCGCCACTGTGACATCTCCCCTAGCAACGACCGGCCCGGCACCGAGTAACCCACGGCCCAGGGGGCGCGTCATCGATGCGCTGTCCAGGATGCCCAACTTGCCAGATGGGGGAGAAGACCCGGAAAAGCTGGAGGAGATAGAGTTACCGGCTTTCCATCATCACGGGGTGACCCAGTACTCCCACTGTGTGAGGAACAAGCTCTCCGCCAACAGAGAGGCCACGTTTAACCCATTGCCCCACCATGGATGGGCAGAGACGCAGGATAGCGTCCCGGCTGTCCACCTAGTAAAGGAGTTGCTGACACAAGCTGACTCACACCTTGATCCAGATGCTCCACAGGAGACCCAACAGTTGTGGAAGGAGAAGGGCAAGCTGTTCATCTATGAGGGAAAGCTGTGTCGAAGAAGCATCAACTTCCGGACACACAAACTGGTCTGGCAGGTGGTAGTCCCGAAGCGGGATATGCCAATGGTCTTAGAGGCGTACTACGATGGAGCAGGACACTTCGGGTGGAAGAAGTTGTAAGTCCTGCTACGTGAGCGATTCTACTGGGCTGGCATGAGGAAAGCAATCAAGAGATGGTGTCGAGAATGTGGTCCATGCAACCTGAGAAGGAAAGACCGTGATGGCCAGAGGGCTCCCCTGCAGCCCATAATCACTAAACAACCACTTGAACTGGTAGCCTTGGACCACATGAAGCTAGCCCCAAGCCGGTCAGGCTATGTCTACGCTCTCACCATAGTAGACCACTAATCCCGATTCCTGGTAGTAGTGCCAGTGAAAGATCAGATGGCTAAGACGGTAGCCAAAGCATTTCAACAACACTTTTGTCACCCCACGGTTACCCTGAGCGAGTGCTTACCGACCAAGGCTCAGCCTTTGAAGAAAAAGTGTTTCAAGAATTTTTTAACTTGTATGGCTGCTAGAAAATAAGAACGATGCCATATCATCCCCAGACCAACGGGTATTGCGAGAAAATGAACCAGGTGGTAATAGACCTGTTGAAGACATTGCCCCTTGAGGAACGTACCCTGTGGCCAGAGAAGTTACCAGATTTGGTGGACCTATACAACCACATCTCAGTGAACTCCACCAACGGTACACCCGCTTACCTGATGAGAGCAAGACCTGGCAAGTAACCCATTGACTTAGAAATTGGGAGTTTTAACACCTGAAATGACATCACCAGATGCAGACTGGGATACGAAGCGGCAGCAACAATACCGCAAGGTGCAAGAATGTGTGGAGAGAAGGTTGTCCCAGGCAAGACAGTAGAAAACTTATAATCAGCACGCACCTGCAGTTCCCTTGTCACCAGGAGAACAGGAACTCAAAAGGAAAAGATGAGTTCACAAATTAGATGATCAGTGGGAGGTTGAGCCATACACCATCTTACCATCAAATTTTGACAACACCAAGGTGTGCCTCATCAGTAAAGATGGAGGAGAGACATCAGCGGCAGTCTCACGAGACCACCTGAAGATATGCCCTGATCAATTGAGACACAAAGAGGAAGATCAAAACAGCCCCCATCACACAGAAAAGAAGGAAGAGACGGTCCAAACCATCCTTGGAGAATTTCCCCGGTCCTGGACGCAGGTGAATCAAGCAATCGTGGTATCTGTCTTAACCTTTCCCCAAGTAGCCTCACCGGAAGCCACAGAGACTCTAGAACAGCAGAGAGACCAGTCAGCCCCAGAAACAGATGCTTCATCAGCAGCGGATCAGGAGAATCTACCCCCTGCTAGTGGTGAATCTGTCATACCCATGGTGAGTTTAGGAGTTCGCAGAAGGCGATCTGGTATACCAGTACTACGTAGGTCCACAAGAAGCGTAGTGAATAATGCAACCACCATACCAGCGGTAGACACTAGAGACCCGGGTAGGTCATTTGCAACAACTGTACTGCATAGATCAACCTATAGTACCATAGGTCAGCTCCCTGCCTGTTATAGGGACTAAGAAGTAGTAAAATAATAGTATATGGTGTATAGTTGTAACCGTTAAGTAATCCTGAGTATATATAGTTATTCAATTTATGGACAAATGGACCACAGGACTAGGTGTGGTCAGTACAATGCTGAATAAAGTTGATTGTTGGCCTTGAAAATAAACCATAGGCGTGGCTGAAAACCAGGCCCACCAACAGGGTGCCCTGAAGTCACGCCAAGGGACGATACACGAAGTGGGTTGAGGCGGTTCTCACCAACCAACCTTCAGGTATCCAGAAAAAAGTCAATTCCTGGATTGTGGCGTAAAGACTAAGCGCCGCAGTGACTGCTACCAATTTATGTTGTGTTTTTGTGATTTTTGCTTTTTGAGACTTTGTAAACTATTTGTAATGTGAATTGTTATTGTTGTTAATTGTTCAATTCAAAAGGTGTCCTCAGTCTGGGAGTACTGAATTTAACTAGGGGGGAATGTGGCGCCCTAGGGAGTCCGGTTGCCTCCCTCAAAGGGGGTGATGCCATGCCTGAAAGCAAGGAGGGTTCCCTAATCTGGTCTACCAGCATACAACCAGGGGTGGATTAAGAGTAGCAAGGGCCCCGGGCAGTTTAGAAGGCGCGGGCCCCCCCCCCACACCTGATTTATCACGTGACATGTCACATGATCCCCTGTGATAGATCATGTGATAGTTCACGGGAAATTAATTTGGCACAATATTAATTGTGCTGCCTCATCTGAGAGCAGCACAATATAGGGGCAGATACCCTGATTCCAGCGATGTGTCACTTTTTCAGCTGCTTGTCATTTTGAGAAAATCACCGTTTCATCTGCTGCAGATCTAGCAGCTCTCTGAATGCTGCGCTCTGTATAGCCCCACCCACACCACTGATTGGCAGCTTTCTGCCCATGCTCAGTGTACACAGAAATCTACTGATCAGTGATGGGGGTGGGGTCCTACAGAACTTACTAGTCATCTAGTGATAATTACCTTCTGACAAATCAATGATTTTATCAAAACAACACTAAGCAGCCCAGTAAGTGACACATTACTGGAATCAGTGCCTCTAACCCTACATTATGCTGCTCTCAGATTAGGTGGCAAAAACATGATGACAGATTCCCTTTAAAGGAGCTGTAAACACAAAAAAGTTTGTATTAAAAAAAATACAAGCCATTTGTGAAATTAACTTTTTTTCATTGTTAATTCACATTAGACTGTATCTTCAACACTTTTGTCAGCAGGTCTTATTACAGACTCTGAATAGGGCAGCTCTCTCCCTCTCCCTCAGCAGAAAGTCACAGCATGGTTAAAAAACGGGATCTTTTATGATTTTCTCATAATAAATAAAAAAGGACATGCAAGTCCTCCAAACTATTTTCCATTTCTCTATAGGGGTGGTCCTAAATCTTTCTTGTTCTTTAGTTGATCACATGTCAAAA